>NC_133325.1:770929605-772177952 GCF_042186555.1 Aquarana catesbeiana
ATTACCTTTCAATATATTTTACGAATTAAAATTTCCATGTATGCACTTTTAGTGGTAGCCTCCGACCATTTGGCATTTTTTAGCTTCCAATACAGCGGGATCTCTCTCTTTTTTAATATATGCCCACCTATGCGTCCGTCTCTGGCCAATTAGCCCCTCTGTATATCATTAAGCCATATTTATGAGCAACGCAATATATCGTCACATAGACATACAGCCAATTCGGTATCTATTTGCCTTGGTATGAGTATAAAGTCTTCTCTAACCTATAAAATGGCCGCGCCCATCAGACACCTAGTTATTAGCTTTGTTAAGATCAGGTAGTCGTTTCTAACCTACAAAATAGCCGCGCTCATGTGAGACCCATGTGTCGTTTCTAACCTACAAAATGGCCGTGCCCATGTGAGACCTAGTAACGGCCGGCGTGGCTACGAGAAAATGGCCGCCCATTAATCACTATGGGAGAGACTATTTAAGACCACAATAAGCCTATTTTGCTCATCCCCTGAAGAAGTGACGTAATCAGTGATGACACGCGTAGGGACGGAATAGGCTGTTTCACATTGCTAGACACAGAACGAGTTCGCTGCTCGTAGGAGAGAGGTTTGCTCTGCATTGTTTTTATGTGAGTACATCTACTTAAAGATTTTTAATAAAGCATTACCTGGTTAATACATACTTCACTATCAAGTACCTTTGTCCTGCATATTCCTGTATATACATACCTGAGATGTGGAGGCTGAGCTAGGATCCGCGCTGGTCCAGGACCCCTGATAGGACCATAGCCACTTGTAATCAGCTGCCATTAGGATAACCCAACACCGGCAAGCGTGGATATAGGGACGCGATTGAGGCTCAGGACCCGGCGTTTTAGCTACCATGCATGCGGTTGACCTAGCACCGCTAGGTAAGGGGCCACTGCTTACATTAGTGTTTTATGCACAAAGAGGACACTGAGTGAATTGCATCCCAGACACCCCCACTGTTGTTTTATTGAATACACCAGAACTTGCTTTTGCACCTTCAATGACTTTTACACTGGCACTTTAAGTTTGCTGCACTTACTTGCATGTCATTGGTCATTTGTTTCGCAGGCCAGCACAATATATTTTATATCACTATTATTGGGACATTTATTTATATTATTTATTACAGGGCTCGACAAACCCCAGGCGCCAGGTCGCATTTGCGACTAGAATTTGCGACCTGGCGCCTGGGACGGCACAGCTGGGGTATCCTGTGTCCGTTCGACACCCCCCCCGCCCGCCGCGATCGCGCTGGGCCGCGCCGGTAATCGAGGCCCCGGCTTTGCGGCCTACTGCAGTCCTATGGTTCCTGGTTCCTTCTGCAATCGGGCGCCCTCTGGTGGTGGCCGTTGGTACTACAAGACATCCACCAATGCTAATGGAGCTTTCCCTACCTGTTTTCACTGCCTGCTCATCTCCTTCCCTTTACTTAGAACCCCCAAACATTATATATATTTTTTATTCTAACACCCTAGAGAATAAAATGGCGGTCATAGCAATACTTTCTGTCACACCGTATTTGCGCAACGCACAAGCGCACTTTTTTGGGAAAAAATACTTTTTTTAATTAAAAAATAAGAAAACAGTAAAGTTAGCCCAATTTTTTTTATATTTTGAAAGATAATGTTACGCCGAGTAAATTGATTCCCAACATGTCACGCTTCAAAATTTCATCCGCTCGTGGAATGGGGACAAACTTTTACCCTTTAAAATCTCCATAGGCATCGTTTAAAAAAATCTACATGTTGCATGTTTTGAGTTACAGAGGTCTAGGACTAGAATTATTGCTCTCGCTCTACCGATCGTGGCGATACCTCACGTGTGGTTTGAACACCGCTTTCATATGCGGGTGCTACTCACATATGCGTTCGCTTTCTGCAAGCGAGCTCAGCGGGACGGGGCGCATTTTAAAAAATTATTATTTTTTCTTATATATTTTACTTTTATTTTTTATTTTTACACTGTTTTTAAAAAAAAAATAAAAATTGTGTCACTTTTATTTCTATTACAAGGGATGGGGCACATTTAATTTTTTTTTTTTTCTTATTTATTTTAACTTTTATTTTTTCACTGTTCTTTTAAAAAAAAAAAAAAAAAAAAAAAAAAAAAAAAAGTCACTTTTATTCCTATTATAAGGAATGTAAAAATCCCTTGTAATAGAAAAAAAGCATGACAGGTCCTCTTAAATATGACATCTGTGGTCAAAAAGACCTCAGATCTCATATTTACACTAAAATGCATTAAAAAAAAAAAAATTGTCATTTGAAAAAAAAAAAAATGTCCTATCAAGAGCTATGGGTGGAAGTGACGATTTGACGTCGCTTCCGCCCTGCAATGACTTGGAGATGGGGGGGGGGGCCCCATCTTCCTCTCACTTGTCTCCATGTCAGGCCAGGGACAGATCCGGATCGCCTCCGCCGTTACCGACGGCCACGGTAAGCGGTGAAGGGCACCGGAGAGCGGCGGTAGGGGGGGCCCTCTCCTGCCGCCGATAAAAGTAATCTTGCTGCTAATCTGCTGCAGAGACCACTTTTATCTGAAAGAGAACCGCTGGCTCTTGAAGAAGATACCGGGGTTATGGTAGCTAGCGGCTACCATAACAACAGTATTTCTCTTCAAAGACAGGACGTATATAGTCATCCTGCGGGAAGGAAGTGGTTAATTAAAAATGAATTTATTATTTGTCATCTCCCTGCTTGGCCCCTTTCACTCGGGCTGTCTGATCAAATTCGCCTGTCAGTTTTTCAGGCGGACCTGATTGGATCCTTAGCGGGAATATGGCAGTCTTATGTCCCTGCATGGCAGGAAATAAAAGCAGTTACATTAGTTCTAGTCGTCTCTGTGTAAATTTAAGATTGGTTAATTTTTATATTGAAAATAAAGCTGTCGGTCGTTTAAAAAAAAAAAAAAAAAAAAAAAAACCTGGCTCCTAACTTTTTTAGCTGGCTCCTAGATTCCAAGCAAATTTGTCAAGCCCTGATTTATTATAAATATTGCGTTGGATTGATGTGTTTTATTTGCGATATACAGATCACCTTTAAGCACTGGCACTTTGTACGTTTTGCACCATTTATAAGGGTATGTTTTTGATGGTTATTTCTGATTTATTCTATGTATTTTTATTTAGAATTATTCACATGAAGTAGTGTTTATGTCCCTTTGTGCACCTACACATGATTATCTAGATTTATATGTTTTTAGTGTCAACACTTATTTATGTGATTTACCATGCGATTTTTTTGTTATTTAGTATATACCAATTGAAAAGGATTTTTTATGCACGTTTTTTCACATACACATGATGCTGATTATTAAGAATTGAATGTTTTTTAGTGTCAACACTTATTTATGCGATTTATGTGATTTATTATGCGATTTTATGTCATTTTATCAACTGACCACAGACAGAGAATTACAGCTTTCTTCTGGTTTGCGCAGCACCTCCCCCCCCTATACCTCAGTTTGATTTTGGGCTTATGTCTGACCCTTGCTTCGGTGCATGCAGCTGTCCAGTCGCATACGTGCGTTTTTACTATTTTTCTGAGTTCTTGTTTTCTTTTCCCAATTGGGTAGCGCAGGAATATTCTTATTACATTTCACTTCATACATTGATACATTCCTGCAGCAACCATGGAAGTTTTCTTCTTTTTGGAAAAAAGAAAAATAAATTTGGAAGAAGTGTTTAGCACTACTAATGTAAGTAAGAATAAAACAGGTGATCTGGAAAGTCTTATGAGAAAACTGGGACATAACAGAAGAGATAGGAGAAAAAAGTAAGCCTATGGTGGGACATCAACACCTTTGAGACTTATCTAAAAGGAAAGTATTGTCCCAAGGAGGCTAAGATGGGACGTCCCCCCAAATGATGGCCTAGTTGACCAGGAATCGAACGATGAATGGTTCAAATTTTTTAATGATAAAGGCCTAGAACTATTGAGGTTTTTACTGGATAGAAAACGGAGGAAGGCCGAAATAATAAATCAGAATATCGCTGAAATTAGGGAAGAACTGGAAGCTTTTAAAGAAACAACGGAGTTTAAAACGCTGACCACACAGCTTAATAGGGATCTAACTAAGAAGGACAAGGAGGTACAACAAAGGAAAAGTAAAAAATATATTAGGGACATTAACGATTTTAAGAATGACCAAGCCTTCAAATGGCAAAGTCAATTAGGGAAAACAGAAGTGAGCTCCACCTATTCAACACCAGAGAAAATAGTGAGGATGTATACCCAGCAGACAAATGAACCACCTACACAAAGCCCACAGAGGAGGGGCTATTATGATCAAGGAAATGGAGGAACAACACCTAGACAATTATACCAAGATGATAGATACAAGAATGAATATCCATATACCCCCCAAAGAGGGAATAGAAGACCCTAGCAAAATGATAGAACCCCAGCAGAATGGTGGAAGAAGACCGTTCTAAGGGAGAAACAATAGGAAACCATATAATGGGAACAATTGGTTCAAACCCCCGTATGACCAGAGGGATTATAGAGGATATACACAAGACCATAGGGAACAGAGGAGGCCATATGATTACAGAGACAACAGAAGACCAACATATGACTATCAAGGCCCAAGAGGAAGAAGCCCTGGTCAAGATTACGGATACGAAGAAAGAAGAGGACCACAACAGAGAGACCATCGACACCATGAACGTAGCCCGATACCTACATACAACTATTATGCTCCACTGACCGATCGTAGGGAGGAGAGAAATGGCCAATATAGGCAACATCCTGCACAGCACGAAACTTCCGACAACACTAGGCCTTTTTTAGACAGAGGCCGGGAGAACCCTCCCCCGAGACATATAGACGAAAACAGAAGCCACAGAAGAAGTCAAGAAAGAAGAGAGGAAAGCGATCTGAAAAGAGAGAGCAAAAGAAAAAGGGAGTGAAAGGAGAGGGTATCTTTAATCTGAGCGGCCAAACGTTGACACATGAGGAAATAGGGGTTCTAGATAAAGGATTAAAATATGCACCCTCCAAGAACTTGGACAAATTCCAAACGTATCTAGGGATTCAGAAATTCGTAAGGAAACTTAATATTGCCAAGTACATTGCAGGAAATCCACCAAGGCCTAGACATATAGTCTTGTGATGAGGAGATTGTGCATAGTACACTACGAAACAAATCTGTTTTTAATCCTTCAATAAAGGACAACATGTATACTGAGGTTTTTAAAAAAGTAGTTTTAGATGATATTAAAGTTTTAAAAATCAAGAAAAGAGAAGAACCAAGCCACATAAAGAGTGGTATCAAGAAACTAACAAGAAGGAAAGACTTGGTTATACGACCAGCAGATAAGGGAGGAGGAATTGTGATTTTATCGAAAGAGCAATACCACAGCAGTATGACTAAGATGCTGGGAGATGAGACGACTTACAGCAGATTATTAAGTAACCCGATGTTCAAGTGCAGAAAAGCACTAGAAAAGGTGGTGTGCTTAGGAGTAAAGAGAAACATACTGAATAAAAAAGAAGCCAGATATCTGATACCTGATTCCTGTAGGACCCCGATCATATATTCATTGCCAAAAATTCATAAAGATAAAATTAACCCACCACCAAGACCGATTGTAAATGGGATAGACTCACTGACATCGAGAATCGGGCAATATATAGATTATTTCCTACAGCCAGCGGTCCAGAACGCAGAGGCATACCTCAGAGACACCAAGCAGATGTTGCAAATACTAGAAGACGTCCCAAAAGAAACAGGTCCATGGATTATGGCTACCGCGGATGTTTCATCCCTATATACAGTGATACCTCACCATCAAGCATGCGAAGCCGCAAAATGGGGCCTTAGGTCATACACCAAGCTACCATGCGTCCAAAGGAAGTTCATAGTGAAATGCTTAGACTTCTGCCTCAAGAACAACTATTTCTGGTATGACAAGAATTACTACTACTATCAACAAACAGGAGTAGCGATGGGAGCTAAATTTGCCCCAAGCGTGGCAGGCCTCTTCATGGCCCAGTGGGAGGAACAGAATGTTTTTAGAGACAGGCCCCCCGAACTAGCCATTTACAAGAGATATATTGATGATGTCTTTATACTCTGGAAAGGTGAACTGGATCAGCTCACCAGTTTTTTGGAAAACCTTAACATCAATGATAGAAGTATTAAATTATCTTGGGAGGCCAGTGATGAAAAAGTGACATTTTTAGATTTAGACATCATACAAGAAAACGGTATACTATGGTCACGCACGCACTTTAAAACGGTGGACAGGAACAGTTATCTCCCTATTGAAAGCTGCCACCACAGGAATTGGCTGTTTAATGTCCCTAAAGGTCAACTTATGGAGGGTAAGACGGAACTGTACCCACCTTAATATTTATCTAGAACAAGCAGAACTGATTGCGCAGTGATTCGCCAAGAAAGGCTACAACCAACAATTCATAAGAGACAAAATATTGGAAGTCAAGGAAATGGACCGAAAATAATTAATCAGAGATAAAACCAGAAATGAAACAACATTAGCGGTAGCACCGATAATCTTGGACTTCAACGCCTAACACAAGAGAATTGAGAAGATTATCAAGAGACACTGGCGTATACTTCTGACAGATAAGGAATTACAGGATAAGTTACCCCCCAATCCCAGGTTCATTTACAAGAAAGCACCTACCCTTAGAGACAAAATTGTGAAAAACATAATTGATCCACCAAAGAAAGTAATCTCCTTCTTTACCCGGAATGGTTTCTTCCCTTGCAAAAGGTGCTTTGCATGTTTGAGAACTAGGCGCCCCAATGAGAAGAAGTCCCACTTTACGTCGACTAGTACAGGGGAGACATATGAAATAAAAGAATTTATCTGTTGTAACACGGAAGGAGCGGTATACGCCCTAGAATGCAGTTGCGGCCTACAGTATATAGGCCGCACAAAAAGACCCCTTCGAGTTAGGATCAAAGAACACGTGAAGAATATTTTGAATGGGTATGACAAACAGTGTTTCTAAACACTTCCTGCTGTGTCACAACAAAGACCCCACACAATTAAAATTTTGGGGAATTGAACCATATGTCAGACACTGGCGGGGGGGACATAAGGTTAGGACCCTCAGCCAGCTCGAATCTAAGTGGATTTTCACCCTAGATACTTTTGCACCCAGAGGTTTGAACATCGAATTTGATTTGAACTGCTTTTTAAGCGATTTTTAATAGGAGTGTACATTACCAGCTCTCTTTTTTTCTCTCACCAGTATTTTAAGAATATGCTTTGGCCCTCCCTCTCTCTCTTCTTATGCCCTTGGATATTATTATTAGTACATGTTGTAATTTATCATTATAGATTTATTCGCTACCCCCCCTCCTTCCATTACCTCCTTTTGTCTCCCCCCTCCTTTTCCCCCTCCCTTCCCCGTCCCCCCTCTCCCTTTCCCCTCTCCCCCCACCACCTCTTCCCTCCCCCCCCCCCCCCCCCGGTTTACCTTCCCTCCCTTTCCTTATGATTGCACTGTAGTTGAGATTGTAGGTATTCCATGTGATATTTATACGAGTATGCATGATATGAAATAGCCCATTCCATCATCCCTCCGCGGCTATTTTAATTTGAATTTTGCTGGATATTCCAGCTATTTGCACCTAAACCCCGCATATATTTTAATCATATTTCATTAAATAATTTAATTTTAGCCTTTTTATTACCTTTCAATATATTTTACGAATTAAAATTTCAATGTATGCACTTTTAGTGGTAGCCTCCGACCATTTGGCATTTTTTAGCTTACAATACAGTGGGATCTCTCTCTTTTTTTTTTTAATATATGCCCACCTATGCGTCTGTCTCTGGCCAATTAGCCCCTCTGTATATCATTAAGCCATATTTATGAGCAACGCAATATATCGTTACATAAACATACAGCCAATTCAGTATCTATTTGCCTTGGTATGAGTATAAAGTCTTCTCTAACCTATAAAATGGCCGCGCCCATCAGACACCTAGTTATTAGCTTTGTTAAGATCAGGTAGTCGTTTCTAACCTACAAAATGGCCGCGCCCATGTGAGACCTAGTAATGGCCAGCGTGGCTACGAGAAAATGGCCGCCTATTAATCACTATAGTAGAGACTATTTAAGACCACAATAAGCCTATTTTGCTCATCCCCTGAAGAAGTCACGTGATCGGTGATGACACGCGTAGGGATGGAATAGGCTGTTTCACATTGCTAGACACAGAACGAGTTCGCTGCTCGTAGGAGAGAGGTTTGCTCTGCATTGTTTTTATGGGAGTACATCTACTTAAAGATTTTTAATAAAGCATTACCTGGTTAATACATACTTCACTATCAAGTACCTTTGTCCTACATATTCCTGTACATACATACCTGAGATGTGGAGGCTGAGCTAGGATCCGCGCTGGTCCAGGACCCCTGATAGGACCATAGCCACTTGTAATCAGCTGCCATTAGGATAACCCAACACTGGCAAGCGTGGATATAGGGACGCGATTGAGGCTCAGGACCTGGCGTTTTAGCCACAATTCATGCGGTTGACCTAGCACCGCTAGGTAAGGGGCCACTGCTTACATTAGTGTTTTATGCACGAAGAGGACACTGAGTGAATTGCATCCCAGACACCCCACTGTTGTTTTGTTGAATACACCAGAACTTGCTTTTGCACCTTCAATGACTTTTACACTGGCACTTTAAGTTTGCTGCACTTACTGGCATGTCATTGGTCATTTGTTTCGCAGGCCAGCACAATATATTTTATATCACTATTATTGGGACATTTATTTATATTTATTATAAATATTGCATTGGATTGATGCGTTTTATTTGCGATATCTAGCTCACCTTTAAGCACTGGCACTTTGTATGTTTTGCACCATTTATAAGGATATGTTTTTGATGGTTATTTCTGATTTATTCTATGTATTTTTATTTAGAATTATTCACATGAAGTAGTGTTTATGTCCCTTTGTGCACCTACACATGATCATCTAGATTTATATGTTTTTAGTGTCAACACTTATTTATGCGATTTTTTTGTTATTTAGTATATACCAATTGAAAAGGATTTTTATGCACTTTTTTTTCACATACACATGACGCTGATTATTAAGACTTGAATGTTTTTTAGTGTCAACACTTATTTATGCGATTTATTATGCGATTTTATTTCATTTTATCAACTGACCACAGATAGAGATTTACAGCTTTCTTCTAGTTAGCGCAGCACCTCCCCCCCCTATAAAAATCATACTTACCTAGGTGGATGCAGCATCGGCCCCCGGCCGGCTCTAAGATCAAACACCGCTGACCGCTCGGTTCTCAGTGTTTCCTGAGCAGAGATCTGGTGAAAGTCAGTCACCGCTGTCTGCTGTGCTGTAGCCCCCCCCCCCCCCCCACTGGAGCGGTGGGCTGTGGGCTCTCTGAGAGGCTGATCCAGATGCCGGTGCAGGCATGTGGGAAGATCCCGACTATATGTTTGCGATCTTTACCGGGCCTGGACCGGCTCTGTCACATCAGCCGTCAGCCCGCTGTCTGCTGAAACTGTCGTAGTAGCAACTATGAAACGTACATCAAAGGCTTCTTCCGGTCACGTCACTTCCGGTTTTTCTCTCATGGGGAGTTGAACGCACCCCGACCTTCCGAGTGTGAGCGGGGCGGTGTGCGGCTCCCTAGCAGCATTCTCGCAGGTCATCCTCAGTGCCGGGACAAGGCACAAATGTAAGCAGGTTTTGTTGTATTACTTATCGTTTTAATAAAAACAGTATTACGCTATTGGTTCTCCCTTTGTCTTCAATCTCGGGAATCGTGGTGGAGAGGAGACTATACCCTGTTTCCCCGAAAATAAGACCTAGCGTGATTGTCAGTGATGGCTGCAATATAAGCCCTACCCCCCAAATAAGCCCTACCCTGTTTCCCCGAAAATAAGCCCTACCCTGAAAATAAGACCTACAAGGACTTTAACTAGGGCTTATTTGGGGGGTAGGGCTTATATTGCAGCCATCACCGACAATCACGCTAGGTCTTATTTTCGGGGAAAGAGGGTAGCGTAGAACAGGGATATGTAATTAGTGGACCTCCAGCTGTTGCAGAACTGCAAGTCCCATGAGGCATAGCAAGACTCTGACAGCCACAAGCATGACACCCAGAGACAGAGGCATGATGGGATTTGTAGTTTTGCAACAGCTGGAGGTCCGCTAATTGCATATCCCTGGCGTAGAAGATTGAATGTTTTCCCCAGTCTACCTACTGCAGATTTCTCCATATCTTCTTTTTAGTTAAAGAGGTCATGGCTATCTGGTGAGCTGGTTCTTCATTTAAGCACTCCGGGTGTCATTTGGATTTTGTTCGAGTGAAGAAGGACTTTTCATTGCTAATATTATTAAGACTTTTCACTGAAGATTAATGGACTCTTAAGATTTTTATATTTTTATTATTGTTGAATTTGGTTTACATTGTTCCATGTTATATGGTTGTAAAGTGCACTTTATTATATTGAATATGTTGCCACATAAGCGCCCCCTGTCTACTTTTTTGGGGAACAGCTTTTTAGTTATTTTATTTTGGCGCAAGGTTTTTCACAATTTTTCTAGCTCTTGATCCACGTTAGACCCTTGTCTGCCAGTGTCATTAGTACAGTGAAAGCGGATATTTTTTTTAGCTCTGATCACAAATAATGTCACTGGTTTCCAAAAGTGTCAGTTAGGTGTCCGATTTGTCCACTGCAATATCGCAGTCCTGCGAAAAATCGTTGATCGCTATTACTAGTTAAAAGAAAAATAAAGAAAAATGCCATAAAAACATCCCATAGCTTGTAGACGCGATAACTTTTGCGCAAACCAATCAATATACGCTTATTGGGATTTTTTTTTTTACCAAAAATATATAGTAGAATACATATTGGCCTAAATTGATGAAGAAATTAGATTTTTTACATTTTTTTATTGGATATGTTTTATAGCAGAAAGTAAAAAAAGTTATTTTTTTCAAAATTGTCGCTCTTTTTTTTGTTCATAGGGTAAAAAATAAAAACCGCAGAGGTGATCAAATGCCACCAAAAGAAAGCTCTATTTGTGGGGGGGGGGGGGGGGGGACATCAATCTTATTTGAGTACAGAGTCGCAAGACTGCGCAATTGTCAGTTAAAATAACGCAGTACCGTATTGCGAAAAATGCCCTGGTCTTGAAGGGGTAAAATCTTCTGGCGCTCAAGTGGTTAATGGCACCCCAACACATCTAAAAATGCAGTGCGTCATGCAATTTTTCCTGCTGCTGCATTAAAAAAAAAAAAAAAAAAAAAAAAGTGCACAAACCTTTTTCCTGCATAAAACGTAGGCACAGCAGCCCATTCAGAGGAATGGACTGCTGTGCCCATGCATACGTGGCTTGCAGAGTCTCAAAAGGTGTGAACCAAGCCTAAGGGCTATCTGTGTGGCACACGTTTCTGTGGGTACAACAGCCCATTCACTTGATTGGGCTGCTGTACCTCTGGGAAATGCAGGAAAAAGGTTTCCGCACCTTTTTAAAATCACACCTGTAGGGAAATTCGCATGGTGCTTTTGCACCATACAATTTCCCACACCTGTACTGAATGTCTAGATGCATTGAGGTGCAATGGCAGCCACGCGCATCTGTAAAAAGTGCATTTTGGCTGCAGGAACGGGTGTGTATCCTGCACCTGCAACCACCAGCACAAGTGGGAACCTAGCCTTACAGGACACTCAGCAGCACATTTTTAGAGCTCGTTCACACTAGAGCGTGGTGTGAGAAACCTGCACTCCGAGACAGTTTCCCCACATAGCATTCCAATCGCACTGGCCCAGCACCCAAGTGTTGTATTTTTGATGCATGGTTTACATAACACACTGCGTATAGCTGGTTGCTGAGGAGTGATCCGGGAAGCTGGCTGCTGCATCCTTAACAACTGATGAGTCATTAGCTGTCATCGGGCTCCCCCCACCCAATCCGTACCGGGCCCTTATCCGAGCATGCAGCCCGGCAAGTCAGGGAAGGGAGGGGATAAGCGTGTGCGCCCCCCCCAACCATACCAGGGCACATGCCATCAACATGCCCCCCCCCCCCCCCCCCCATGACATTTTTTTTTAAATTGCCTGGAAAAGTACTAGTTACTTACCGGTAACTGTCTTTCTAGGAAATCTTCCAGGACGGCACACCTGAGAGATGAGAGGCTCCTCCCGACAGGAAACACAATCAATCAACAGCTGTTTTAAGTCCACACCCTTCCCCTTGATCCTCAGTTTGTAGAGAAGTAACTCCTGAACCTGTTTCACAAGGGAAATCATTCCTCATAGGTACTCACCTTCTAGTGTTCTAAAATTTTCCCTCCTCCAACGGGTGGGAAGTAGGCCTGCCGTCCTGGAAGATTTCCCAGAAAGACAGTTACCGGTAAGTAACTAGTACTTTTCTCAAGTCATCTTCCAGGACGGCACACCTGAGAGGATAATCAAGTAGCTCAGGCCTACCTTTAGGGTGGGACCACTGCAAGACCCTCTTGGCGAACCTCGGTTCTGCAGTGAGCTTTACCCTCACTCCATATGCTTGATGAAGGAATCTTAGCTGGATCATGCGGCTGATCTGCTGGTCTACTCCACCGGTGTCCCTGCCTTCTCTGCTTCGGATGCAGGATCTAGGTGGAGTGGGCTCTTAAAGATGGAATCAGAAAACATGTTAAACTTGTAGGTTATCAATGTTGCCTGTCACACAACTAACAACAATGGCCTATTCTGCCTATAGGTGCTGCTTAGAACCACTAAAAAGATTAATCGGAGACCTGTGTTGTAAGACAAGGACACTACATTGATCAATAAGGGAGCCTGTCTTAACACAACCCTGTCCAGGGAAATAAAACTGCCAAAAGGGGGGGCCCCTGACAGACAACCTTTTTTGTTCATTTTTATCTTTACATCAGCAAAGACTGAAGGGAAACCTACTTAAGGGAAATAGATTAACAAAAACTTAACCCCTGGGTTTAAGGCATGCCCAATCTATAGTTTTACTTATGCCTGAGAGCCTACTCAGGAGATTAACATCCGTAGCCGGAGGAGAACACTCATACTGCTACATCTAGTTTTGCTAGAAGGGCAAAATGAAGGCCATGCACCGAGCTGTAACCTATTTGGTCGGGTATACATGTTTATACTTCATCTTCAGGCCATAAAACTCCTCTGAACCGAACTTCCTAAGTTCTTATTACAGGGCGACTCATTATCGCCTTCCTCCAGTGACCCATAACTCTACCGGGCTTCAACCCTAGGAAATGGCTCTGGCATCCCTAAAAGTAAGGGGTCGAGGCTTTCTGACATGTGACATTTGCAGCCAGAACTCCTGGCCCTTCCACAGAAGAGAAGGCTGAAATACAAAAGGTGATACATGTATTATTAATATCACAAATAAAAAGAAAAAATCATAGGATTGTGGACATAGCACAATAGATTTAAACAGAAAGGACACAAACAGACAAACATGTTGTGTATCTGAGTGTGACTAGCTAAACCAACATATCAAACATGGGAAGAGACCCAAATCTGAACCTCACAGTCTGGTTTTCTGATGTGCGGCCAATATGTAAACATTAAGACACAAACGCACCTTAAATGCTGCACATTTCTGAAGTGCAGCTAGCTAGGTCATAACTGGTAAATACAGAAAGGACGGGAACCCCCTTTTACAATGGTGTTTTACTGATGTACAGAAAAACAAGGCCTTAAAGAGAAGACAGAAAGACCCAAACTTCTATGTTGCGTATTTATGACGAACCACCAAGTACAGTTATAAGACAATCCTTTCTGTTATGTAGTTCTGTAGTGCAGTTACATAGAACCAACACAGAAAGAACACAAGCAACCTACAGCATTGGGTTTTTCTGAAGTGCCATAAGGTAAGGCAATATAAAACAGAAAGCACCAACAAGCTTCAATGTTGAGTATTTCTGCTGTGCAGCAACATAAAAACAAAGAAACAACAGACAGCCTTTACAGCTGCGATCTTTCTGGTCTACTGCAAAATAAGGCAATAACTCCACAATGAGTATCCCTGCTGCGTAGCAAAACCTCAACAGGAGGGACAGATAAGCTTAGGGTTCCCACACCCGTGCGACCCAACCTGCCACTTGGGACTGCAAGACGCCTGAGAAGTCATATACTATGGCTTCCAAAGGGTACCATTCGTGACTGTGCGACTCCAGGTCGCAGCGTCTCCAGCAGTCCCTGCTTACGGAACCACAGACCTCAAGATTACACAGGTCGCAGGAAAAGCAGTTTTCAGGTCGAACAAACAAGGGGTCCCCATGCTGTGGCTCCCTGGAGGAGTGCAGCCAACAACCCCCTACTGTGTATATCTAAGAAACAGCAAGGAAGATCAATGAGAAACACCACTTACTGCTGTGCCTTTCTGATATACAGATAAGGCAGTAAATATAGGACATACAGGACACAAACAATGTTCAATCTTTGTGTATGTCTGATGTGTAGCATATACCAATACTGAGCAGAGATGCCATCACGCTCAATGTGTCTCCCTGCTGAGCAGCAAAAACAAAATCAGAAAAAGACAAACAACCTTCACTGTTGTGTCCTTTCTGATATGCAGCCAATAAGGCAGTAAATGTAAGACATAAAGGACAACCTTCAATCTTGTATGTGTCTGATGTGCAACAACAATTTTGAATAGAGATAGCACATCCATATTCAAGTGATTTGGCATGCGACTCAACATGTCAAATCGCATGCCTAAAATCGGCAGCCATTGCCGTTAATAGCACTGTCTGAATCAGTACGGGCCACTTTGTGGTGCTGCACTGATTACCAATGGCAGTATGTGTACTACCCCTGGCACAGGTTCAATTTTGTATTTTCCAACAAAATCAGGACCATCCATCTTCACTGCTGCCTTTCTGATAAGCAACCAATAAGGCAGTAATACAGGACCCACAGACCTCAGTCGTGTATATCTCTGATGTGCAACAATCTAACAATTCTGAATAGAGATAGCACATCCATCTTCAAGCGATTTGGCATGCGACTCAACATGTCAAATCGCATGCCTAAAATTGGCAGCCATTGCCGTTAATAGCACTGTCTGAATCAGCACGACGCCACTTTGTGGTGCTGTACCGATTACTAAAGGCAGTATATGTACTACCCCTGGCCCAGCTTCAATTTGTACTTCTGTTATGGAGCCCGACAAATCAGGACCATCAATCTTTCCTGCTGCCTTTCTGATAAGCAACCAATAAGGCAGTAATACAGGAAACAAAAACCCCACAGACAGACCTCAATCTTGTGTAGGTCTGATGTGCAGCAATATAACACTTATGAGCAGAGATGTCTTTACCAGACTCAATGATGTGCGTTTCTGCCGTGCGGCACAAAACCAGAAAGTACAGACCACCTTCCCTGTTGTATTTTTCTGATCTGTAGCCAAACAAAGCAGTACCTTTAGGACATAAAGGACACCCAACAAGCTTCAGTGCAGTGCATTTCCGATGTACAGCAATATACCCCTTATGAGCAGAGATGTCGCAAATCTCAATGTGTATTTCTGCTGTGCCACCAAACACCCCAGCAAGGACAAACCTTCACTACTGAGGTCTACTGGTGAGCAGCCAAGGAGTCATGGTGTATCCCTTTATGAAATAACCAAACAGGGGCAATTTATTTCATAGGCCTAGCCTGGGCTGTAGATACTAATCCTTCACCACCAGTGAAGGAACCAATCCTAAAATGGTTGGACACCTTACTATAGTAGCTGTTGTCCTACCTTACCTCCGTAGATTGAGCAAACGCTAGCCAGCTCATACACGGGTGGGGCTGATTAGTAACTAAAGTCTCAATGAGCCCAGCCCTAGAGACCAATTTAAGACCCCTAGAAAGGGTGGTTACCAATTTAGCCTGGAGGTAAATAGCCACCTGCAGGCCTTAAACAAGCAATCATATAGCCATCTAGCTCTTGCATATGTTTGCACAGAAAATCCTTATTCAAAGGATATAGGAAAACGATTTATGGTAAATCGCTTTTAGATCTGTCACTGAGTGGACTGTAGCCCAAACCAACAAAAAGGTTTTTCTTACCCCTGCATTAAAATATAATCACAATGTAAGAGTGGAGTGGGAGGTTGGAGCTTATAAAAAGTTACCCATAGCAAGCAACCCCCAAAAGGAGGATCTGTCACAAGGGAACCCCTACTGTGCCACACAGAAGCTTGGTCCCTGCCACATTGTTGAAGGTTAGGTCAGCTTTTAAGCATCTTGGAGCAACTTCAGATTCCTAGCAGCTGGGCTAATAGGGCCAGATAACCTAGTGCACCTGCTGAGCAAGGGAGCTTACTCCTGAATCCTTCAACCATTGCACCATTAATAATTTGTTCAGTGGTATACCTGGCCAGTAAGGAACTCTTTGTTCTACCAGGTCACCCCCTTTGCTATATTCACCCCTACTAATGTACCACAACCGGGTATGTAGGGAGAGGCTGGCAACCTACTATTGTGATAACCACAGTGTCTCTGCTATAAGAGGGAGCTGTGGCTGGTGGCTTTTAGCAGTAGCTTCTGGGCTGTTTTGTTATGCAGACCCCAGGCCCTGCACCACTCAGTAAATATAGGTGGAAGGGGAAAAAATGCCTTACCTACCTCTTTCCCATCTGAGGTGGTTTAGGCACATTCGCTCCTCTGCACCACTTGTCCACCATACAGCATCACTGATGTAAGAGGGAGCTGTGGCTGGTGTTCTTAGCAAAAGCTTCTGGGCTATTTGAATCCAGACCCCAGGGGAGATGATCTCAAATGCCCAGAAACCATCTGGCTGGGATTGGGGATTTTTGACTCACCATTGTCGTCTTCCCCCTTTTGCCACAGCCACCGGGCTTGCTTTTCCATCCTTATGGTCCACACGCAAGGAGGATAGCCGCCAAAGTGCCCCCCCCTCCAACTGCTGTCCCTTTAGGGAGCTGCAAGGTTAGGCTGTGTCCTGCACTGTACCAGCCAGTATATACACATGGGGGGGGGGGCAATGCCATACGTTCCTCATTCCCATATGAGGTGGTTTAGGCAGACAATTACCATAGTGAATTGGTGCCTCCTCGAAAGGAGGATGTGGGCGCCTGCTCCTGCTGACTCTCAGCCTTCCCTTCTGGGTAAGAACGCAGGTCGTTCAGGCGGTGCCCTCCCCAGCAGCCCACGCGAGCTACCAGGGGCCCAGAAGTCAGGGGATACGATCCCTCTGGAAAGAACCGACGGTCAGCACCCCTGTCTGAACGGACGCCCGGACAGGTAAGGGGGGAGACAGGATAAGGGCCCCTGAAGTTCTGGGTACACCACTGTACCCAGGGGCCTTCAGCTATCAGGGGGGCTTTCCCAGTTTTTGCTGCCCCCCCCTGAAGAAAGGATAGGGGAACCCCCCGGGAAGGATAAATATATCCTGCCAGACCCAGAGGCTTCCCAGGCATTTGGTCCGGCTCCCAGGGGGAGACCACCAGCCCCAGGCTTCGGTCATTTGGAAAAAAACAAACAGTTTCGCTGTGTAGGGAGAAACACAATCAAAAACTGAGGATCAAGGGGAAGGGTGTGGACTTAAAACAGCTGTTGATTGATTGTGTTTCCTGTCGGAAGGAGCCTCTCATCTCTCAGGTGTGCCGTCCTGGAAGATGACTTGAGAAAATCATGTTTTTACATTCAGCTGTCAGTGGGGATCCCTGCAGACAGCTGATGAGTCATTGATTGTTAAGGACGCGGTGGCCGGCTTCCTGGACCGCTCCTTAGCAATCAGCTATACACAGTTTGTTAAAGCAGAGCTCCAGGCTCCTTCAGAAAAAAAATTAAGGCAGCAGCTACAAATACCGTAGCTGCTGACTTTTAATATAAGGACACTTACCTGTCCAGGGGTCCAGTGATGTCCTCACCCAAGCCGAATCTTCAACTGGCTTTGGGTGCAGGCGCCGGCATCTGTAGTAAGGGAAACCAGCAGTGAAGCCTTGTGGCTTCAGAGCCCATTTCCTACTGCACATGTGCGAGTCACACTTTCTGAATGGTCCCGCCGTCTTCTGGGACCTCTGTATCTCCCAGAAGGCAGCTGGGGGGAAGGAGGAGGGGCCGGAAACCTCTTAGATCACCGATTTTACCCAGGAAGTGGGAGCGGTATTTAATCATTACTGGGCTTTTTTTTTGGTTTTCTCAATAAACACAAACCAAAAGTTTTTGATTTTTTTTTCTTTAAAAAGTTCATATTTTCTGTTATAAAATTTGGTAAACAAGTATTTTTTCTCCTTTACTGATGAGGAGGCACCAATATGCATCACCGATGGGAACTGTAAGACCCCTTTCACACTGGGGCGGTTTGCAGGCGGGATTGCGCTAAAAATACCGCCTGCAAACCGCCCCTAAACAGCCTCCGCTGTTTGTTCAGTGTGAAAGCCCTCGGTGCGGTGCGCTGGCAGGACGGTGAAAAAAGTCCTGCAAACCGCTTCTTTGGAGCGGTGTATTCACCGCTCCTGCCCATTGAAATCAATGGGACAGCGCGGCTATACCGCAGCAATACCGCGGCTATAGCCGCGCTGTACAAGTTATTTTAACCCTTTTTCGGCCGCCAGCGGGGGTTAAAACCGCACCGCTAGCGGCCGAATACAGCTGCAAGAACGAAGGCACAGCAGCGCTAAAAATAGCGCTGTTGTACCGCCGACGCCCCCACCGCCCCAGTGTGAAAGGGGCCTAAAGGAAATTTGTAAGTTCTGTATATAATTGTATTCTATTTTGTATGTATTGCATACTGCCCTCACTGTGCACACGGCACTAATTATATTTTCATTATATATTTACATTCTTTTGAGTCCTGATTAGAATTAGCCTGCCTATGTTACGCCCCTTGTTACCATAAAAGTACAATTGTAATATTAATGTGATACCTACGTAATCATGTGTATAAAAACCTTCAATTGCGTCATAATAAAACAGAACAGTTATTTTGGAAAGATGCAGAGTGTATCTTTTGTGTCTGTTCCCTACTGCAGTAGTTAATATTAAAAGAGAAGTATAAGTTTGGGGGCCCCCCCCCATCATACTTACCTAGGTGGATGCTGCATCTGTTTCAGGCGCCTCTACACTGAGAGCCGAGTGATCGAACATTGCCGATGGCTCGGTTCTCCCGGCTCCCCGGGCGGAGAGCTGCAGACTATCAATCAGCAGCTCTCCTGCTCTGCCTCTCCGCGCTCATTGGAGGGCTGAGCTGTGGAGGGGCGGGGAGTGGCCATCACAGGCTCGCTAAGACGGGTGTCAGTCCAAGCACCTGGTGGATCCAGACTCTCATTGTCGGGATGACGCGGTGCCTGGACTGATTCCTGTGACATCAGCAGAGAGCGGACTTCAGTCAACTCTCTGCTGAAAAAGGGTCACAGGAGTGCAAAACGAACTGCACTCCTGTGACCTATAGGAGAAGCCCAGCGAAATTAGCTCAGGCTGGACTTCTGCTTTAATTTGGAACCACAAATAGGTAATGAGGATAGGAGTTGCCTATCTATAAACGATCCAGAACAGAACTGATGGGTGGGCACTGACTGGCATCACTGATTGCTGTGAGGAAAATCGCTTATTGGCTCTCCTCTCCTCACACACTCAGCGCGAGTAGAGGAATGCCGATAACGGACACTTCCTAGTTACACAGTGATCAGCTGTGATTGGACACAGCTGGTCACATGGTAAAGAGCCTATGTCATAGGCGCGTTACCGTGATTGGTGATACGGTGTGTCCGAGCGACTCACCGAACCAGGGACTGATGAGTGACATATGACGGCCTTCAGAACACTGAAACCACCCTCTAGCAGATTGATGGCCAGGAGGAAACTGGTTAATGGCCTGCCGACGTTTATTGACGGCGGCAGAATGGCAGTCCTGTGTGAATTGCCGTAGCTATACGGCAGTTGCTTTAAGGAGTATAGGGGCGCACGCGCCCACCGCGATTTCAGTCGGGCACCCGCGATCGCTCCTGACAGAGTGAGAACAGGGATTTGTCAGTTAAAGCGACGCAGTGCCAAATCGCAAAAAACGCTCTGGTCAGGAAGGGGGTAAAATCTTCAGGGGTTGAAGTGGTTAATAAAGACCAACCACAGTCCACAGACATGGCAAGAAAGTGACATCAGATGAGTACAGAGAACACACCCGCCATATACAGGAAGGACAGAAGTGACCCCCACACTCCTCTATTCCAGGGACCCTCCCTTCACAGCGGGTGTATAAATGTCACTGTGACCGAAAATAGACCGTCTCACCACCCCCCCCCCCCGTCCCCTCTTACCCACAACGGCAGACACCGCCCCCAATAGAACGAACAACAACCGCCACATCCCGAATTCTGACAGAATTTGGCGGGCATAATAAAAGGGGGCGGGGTTACCGCCGTTGCTGATTTCACCTTGACTAGCGAGCTCCGCCTACTTCGGAATGATTGGTTACATGACAAGCCGCTTCCTCGTTCACTGGCTGCATAAAACGAAAGTGTGGGAGCGGAGGCGTGGCAGTTCCACACTTCTACTATCGAGTAACCGGAAGTGGTGTGATCCGAGATTCTGTGCAGAGTTTTTGTATTTTGTCAGAACATGTGCGCTCTGTCATTGGTGGAGGGAGGGGAGTCTGGGCGGTCCTTGGATCTGTAGCTAAAGAGGAGCGATTAGACAGGGGCATGTCCTGTCACTACCCCCTAGAGGGACTACAACTGCCAGCATGCCCTGTCACTGTCCCCTAGAGGGACTACAACTCCCAGCATGCCCTGTCATTGCCCCCTAGAGTGACTAGAACTGCCAGCATGCCCTGTCACTGCCCCCTAGAGGGACTACAACTGCCAGCATGTCCTGTCACTACCCCCTAGAGGGACTACAACTGCCAGCATGCCCTGTCACTGCCCCCTAGAGGGACTACAACTCCCAGCATGTCCTGTCACTGCCCCCTAGAGGGACTACAACTGCCAGCATGTCCTGTCACTGCCCCCTAGAGGGACTACAACTGCCAGCATGCCCTGTCACTGTCCCCTAGAGGGACTACAACTCCCAGCATGCCCTGTCATTGCCCCCTAGAGTGACTAGAACTGCCAGCATGCCCTGTCACTGCCCCCTAGATGGACTACAACTGCCAGCATGCCCTATCACTGCCCCCTAGAGTGACTACAACTCCCAGCATGCCCTGTCACTGCCCCCTAGAGTGACTACAACTCCCAGCATGTCCTGTCACTGCCCCCTAGAGGGACTACAACTGCCAGCATGTCCTGTCACTGCCCCCTAGAGGGACTACAACTGCCAGCATGTCCTGTCACTGCCCCCTAGAGGGACTACAACTGCCAGCATGCCCTGTCACTGCCCCCTAGATGGACTACAACTGCCAGCATGCCCTGTCATTGCCCCCTAGAGTGACTACAACTGCCAGCATGCACTGTCACTGCCCCCTAGAGTGACTACAACTCCCAGCATGCCCTGTCACTGCCCCCTAGAGTGACTACAACTCCCAGCATGCCCTATCACTGCCCCCTAGAGGGACTACAACCAGGGCCGGTGCTACCACTAGGCAAACTAGGTAGCCATCTATGGCGACCTGCTGGGGGGTGTGAGACGGTCTATTTCCGGTTACAGTGACACTCCTCGGGTCCCTAGAATAGAGGAGTGTGGGGGTCGCTTCTGTCCTTCCTGTATATGGCGGGTGTGTTCTCTGTACTCATCTAATGTCACTTCCTTGCCATGTCTGTGGACTGTCATTGGTCTTTATTAATGGGGGGTAGGGGGGGTCAGTCTCTGTACACCAGGGATATGCAATTAGCGGACCTCCAGCTGTTGCAAAACTACAAGTCCCATGAGGCATAGCAAGACTCTGACAGCCACAAGCATGACACCCAGAGACAGAGGCATGATGGGACTTGTAGTTTTGCAACAGCTGGAGGTCCGCTAATTGCATATCCCTGCTGTACACTGTGGCAGCACACTTTTGTGACTAAGGCTCCATTTACCTCAACAGTGACAGAACATGCTGGGAGTTGTAGTCCCTCTAGGGGGCAGTGACAGAACATGCTGGCAGTTGTAGTCCTTCTAGGACTCCCGTGCCCCTCTCTAATGACTGCTCCTTAGATAAGGATCTTATAAGGCCACCCAGACTCCCCTCCCTCCACCATGCCCGTTTTCTACTGAATAATGCCTCCCGCGGTTTACAATGCCTTTCGTCGGATAGTACATCCGACGATCTGTGCCGTACGGAACATCACTCCATCTTGTCTCTCGATCAGCTGGAGTGACATCGTCACTGCACATGTGCGGTTTGTCTGAGGCATTTTCCGACGGGAGGCAGTATTCAATAGAACACCGCCCCACTGCCTCCAAATAGGGTCATGGGCGGGCACACTCACTCTGCAGTGTCAACATCTACAGTATCTCACAAAAGTAAGTACACCCCTCACATTTTTGTAAATATTTTATACTATCTTTTTCATGTGACAACACTGAAGAAATGACACTTTGCTACAATGTAAAGTAGTGAGTGTACAGCTTGTATAACAGTGTAAATTTGCTGTCCCCTCAAAATAACTCAACACACAGCCATTAATGTCTAAACCGCTGGCAACAAAAGTGAGTACACCCCTAAGTGAAAATGTCCAAATTGGGCCCAATTAGCCATTTTCCCTCCCCGGTGTCATGTGACTCGTTATTGTTACAAGGTCTCAGGTGTGAATGGGGAGCAGGTGTGTTAAATTTGGTGTTATCACTCTCACTCTTTCATACTGGTCACTGGAAGTTCAACATGGCAACTCATGGCAAAGAACTCTCTGAGGATCTGAAAAAAAGAATTGCTGCTCTACATAAAGATGGCCTAGGCTATAGGTTCCACTCAGAACAGGCCTCGCCATGGTCGACCAAAGAAGTTGAGTGCACGTGCTCAGCGTCATATCCAGAGGTTTTCTTTGGGAAATAGACGTATGAGAGCTGCCAGCATTGCTGCAGAGGTTGAAGGGGTGGGGGGTCAGCCTGTCAGGGCTCAGACCATACGCCCCACACTGCATCAAATTGGTCTGCATGGCTGTCCTCCCAGAAGGAAGCCTCTTCTAAAGATGATGCATAAGAAAGCCCACAAACAATTTGCTGAAGACAAGCAGACTAAGGACATGGATTACTGGAACCATGTCCTGTGGTCTGATGAGACCAAGATAAACTTATGTGGCTCAGATGGTGTCAAATGTGTGTGGCGGCAACCAGGTGAGGAGTACAAAGACAAGTGTGTCTTGCCTACAGTCAAGCATGGTGGTGGGAGTGTCATGGTCTGGGGCTGCATGAGGTCTGCCGGCATTGGGGAGCTACAGTTCATTGAGGGAACCATGAATGCCAACATGTACTGTGACATACTGAAGCAGAGCATGATACCCTCCCTTCAGAGACTGGGCTGCAGGGCAGTATTCCAACATGATAAGGACCCCAAACACACCTCCAAGACGACCACTGCCTTGCTAAAGAAGCTGAGGGTAAAGGTGATGGACTGGCCAAGCATGTCTCCAGACCTAAACCCTATTGAGCATCTGTTGGGCATCCTCAAAGGGAAGGTGGAGGAGCTCAAGGTCTCTAACATCCACCAGCTCTGTGATGTCATCATGGAGGAGTGGAAGAGGACTCCAGTGGAAACCTGTGAAGCTCTGGTGAACTTCATGCCCAAGAGGGTTAAGCAGAGGCGTAGCTGGAAGCTTGTGGGCACCAATGCAAAAGTTGACTTGGGGCCCCCCCACTACCACCCACCATTTCCACTGCATGCTTTTCCAGGGCCCTCTGAGTTTACTGAATTACCTACACAGGGTGACCCGACAATCGCTTTTCCCCAGCAACACAATGTAAAGCAGGGGTAGGCAACCTTTGAGAGGTGGAGATCTACCCGAACAACATGAAAGCGATCAAAGATCACCGGGGTTAAGCACCTTTTTTTTTAAAGAAACTAAAAAGCAGGGCCTAACTAAATAGTAAGGAAAACTTGTAAAAATATGAACTTAGCCTACCTTAAAAGTGGAGAGTGTCAGTCAGTAGAGCAGTGGATGGTGTCAGTAGGGCAGTGGACGGTGTCAGTAGGGCAGTGGACGGTGTCAGTAGGGCAGTGAACGGTGTCAGTAGGGCAGTGAACGGTGTCAGTAGAGCAGTGGACGGTGTCAGTAGGGCAGTGGACGGTGTCAGTAGGGCAGTGGACGGTGTCAGTAGAGCAGTGGACGGTGTCAGTAGAGCAGTGGACGGTGTCAGTAGGGCAGTGGACGGTGTCAGTAGGGCAGAGGAAGGTGTCAGTAGGGCAGAGGACGGTGTCAGTAGGGCAGTGGACGGTGTCAGTAGGGCAGTGGACGGTGTCAGTAGAGCAGTGGACGGTGTCAGTAGAGCAGTGGACGGTGTCAGTAGAGCAGTGGACGGTGTCAGTCGAGCAGTGGACGGTGTCAGTATGGCAGTGGACGGTGTCAGTAGGGCAGTGAACGGTGTCAGTAGAGCAGTGGACGGTGTCAGTAGGGCAGTGGACGGTGTCAGTAGGGCAGTGGACGGTGTCAGTAGAGCAGTGGACGGTGTCAGTAGAGCAGTGGACGGTGTCAGTAGGGCAGTGGACGGTGTCAGTAGGGCAGAGGAAGGTGTCAGTAGGGCAGAGGACGGTGTCAGTAGGGCAGTGGACGGTGTCAGTAAAGCAGTGGACGGTGTCAGTAGAGCAGTGGACGGTGTCAGTAGGGCAGTAGACGGTGTCAGTAGGGCAGTGGACGGTGATAGTAGAGCAGTGGACGGTGTCAGTAGAGCAGTGGACGGTGTCAGTAGGGCAGAGGACGGTGTCAGTAGAGCAGTGGACGGTGTCAGTAGAGCAGTGGACAGTGTCAGTAGAGCAGTGGACGGTGTCAGTAGAGCAGTGGACGGTGTCAGTAGAGCAGTGGACGGGGTCAGTAGGGCAGTGGACGGTGTCAGTAGGGCAGTGGACTGTGGTAGTAGAGCAGTGGACGGTGTCAGTAGGGCAGAGGACGGTGTCAGTAGGGCAGAGGACGGTGTCAGTAGGGCAGAGGACGGTGTCAGTAGGGCAGTGGACGGTGTCAGTAGAGCAGTGGACGGTGTCAGAAGGGCAGTGGACGGTGATAGTAGAGCAGTGGATGGTGTCAGTAAGGCATGGACGGTGTCAGTAGAGCAGTGGACGGTGTCAGTAGAGCAGTGGACGGTGTCAGTAGGGCAGAGGACGGTGTCAGTAGAGCAGAGGACGGTGTCAGTAGAGCAGAGGACGGTGTCAGTAGAGCAGAGGACGGTGTCAGTAGAGCAGTGGACGGTGTCAGTAGAACAGTGGACGTGGTCAGTAGAGCAGAGGACGGTGTCAGTAGAGCAGTGGACGGTGTCAGTAGAACAGTGGACGGTGTCAGTAGAGCAGAGGACGGTGTCAGTAGAGCAGAGGATGGTGTCAGTAGGGCAGTGGACGGTGTCAGTAGAGCAGAGGACGGTGTCAGTAGAGCAGAGGACGGTGTCAGTAGAGCAGTGGACGGTGTCAGTAGGGCAGTGGACGGTGTTAGTAGAGCAGTGGACGGTGTCAGTAGAGCAGAGGACGGTGTCAGTAGGGCAGAGGACGGTGTCAGTAGAGCAGAGGACGGTGTCAGTAGAGCAGAGGACGGTGTCAGTAGAGCAGAGGACGGTGTCAGTAGAGCAGAGGACGGTGTCAGTAGAGCAGTGGATCTGTCATAGACAGATGCAGATTTAACCCTGCAGCTGCTAGGAGGGAGCTGGGTGGGAGGATTAGTTAACTCTTCAATGGCCAGGCACCTTTACTGTTTAACCAGCAGCCACTATTTGAAGCTCACTAGTTATTTTTCACCTATCATTTCTCACAGGCAGTGTGTGGGGGGGCAGGGGTTGGTAGTTGGGGGTCTATACATTGCAGGTAGGGGTCAGTAGTTGAGGATGAGGTTTGTCAGTCTGGGGGAGGGGGGTCTGTCTGTGTGTCCTGCTCTCTTTCTTGTCCTTTGTAAATCAGTGGGTGCTTTAAGTAATTGCATCCCCCCCAGGAGGTGTTTTTCATAACTTTTCTGTCTGTGTCTCTGTGAGTGTTGGCAGGACAGGTGCTGTGGAGGGCAGTGTGTGTTTGTTGTCCCCACATGAGAGAATACTCCTCCTCACACAGCAGAATATCTCTTACTGAAGTCCTGTCCCGGTGTGGTAAAAAAATCCTCGACTGTGTCACTTCTGGTGCAGCTACGTCACAAAACAGCTGATCGCGGGGCTCCACTGCACATGCATGGCTTCACCGCAGCTATACCGCGCATGCACAGATGCTGATTTCAGTCGAGGAAAATTATAGACTCGAGCGGGCGGAGGCGGTGCGAGTTGCTTAATTACATCATCGGCAGCACCGCCTCCAGCCCCGCCCCTAACCTGCTCTGCAGAAGGGGAAAAATATAGAGCTGTACCTTCGGGGGGGGTCAAGCCTTTGCACAGAAGACATTCCTCATCAATATGAGCATCCACACTGCATGATGTACATAATGTGAAGGGCTGTGCAATCTGTTGAGGAACGAAAACCGCAGCCTGACACATGGAGCCTCTGCTTACACAAATCTGTCAGTGCACAGCCCTGCAAATTACATACATGGGAGGTCAAGGAAAATTATACAGCAGTGTCTGTGACAGTGGCGGCTGGTGCTCAAAAAATTTTTTGGGGGGCACAAACAAACGGAAAAACACTGAAACCCCTCCAATCGATTGCAGCCTCACTGTGCCCGTCATATGCAGCCACTTGTGCCTGTCATACACAGCCACTTGTGCCCGCCATATGCAGCCACTGTGCCCCATCATATGCAGCCACTTGTGCCCGTCATATGCAGCCATTTTTTCCTGTCATACGCAGCCATTTGTGCCCGTCATATGCAACCATTTGTGCCCATCACATGCAGCCATTTGTGCCCGTCATATGCAGCCATTTGTGCCCGTCATATGCAGCCATTTGTGCCCGTCAAATGCAGCTGAACCCCCGAGATCAGCTGTTTTGTGATGTAGCTGCACCGGAAGTGATGCGGTCGAGGTTCTGCATAAGTCGAGGTATTTTTTACCACACCGTCTCTCTCCTCCTGTCCTCGCTCTGTGTCTGTGTGGCAGAGAGAGGCAGCTCACTGTCCTCCTGCCATTGTCAGCAGTGAGCACACTTCCAGGCTGGCAGAGGCAAGCATCACACGTCCCTGTCCTGGGTTTGCTAATCCATGATCTTCTGAGAAACTCAGACTTCTCTCATCCAGCCAATAGGAGCGGGGGAGGGGTGTGTTTTGGGGAGAAAGCAAACTAGAAGCCCCAGACTGGATTCCAGAGCTCAGCTGGGACCCTGGGAGACACAAGGCGAATCGGACCTGGATTCTGTTTCCAGGATTTTATCATTGTAAAATTCAGCATGTAAGATGACTGCTTGTAGCAGGGAGCTACGGGCCCCCTGGAGCTGAACGCGGGGTTGCTCTGGCGACTCCTGCACCCCTTCATGCTACGCCCATGGGGTTAAGGCAGTGCTGGAAAATAATGGTGGCCACACAAAATATTGACACTTTGGACCCAATTTGGACATTTTCACTTAGGCAGGGCTGGTGCAAGGATTTTTGACAACCTAGGCGAAACCCAATTTTGACGCCCTCTTGGCTCCACCCCTAAATCCACCCCCTTTGCCCCACCTTTTAATGAAGCGCCCATCAAATGCAGCCCACCAGTGCCCATCAAATGCAGCCTCACCAGCGCCCATCAAATTCAGCCTCACCAGCGCCCATTAATGCAGCCTCACCGGCACCCAGCAATGCAGCCTACCAGCGCCCATAAATGCAGCCTCACCAGCGCCCATCAAATGCAACCTTATCAGCGCCCTTCAATGCAGCCTACCAGCGTCCATCAAATGCAGCCTCGCCAGCACCCATCAATGCAGCCTACCAGCACCCATTAATGCAGCCTCACCAGCACCCATTAATGCAGCCTCACCAGCACTCATTAATGCAGCCTCACCAGCGCCCATCAATGCAGCCTACCAGCGCCCATCAATGCAGCCTACCAGCGCCCATTAATGCAGCCTACCGGCGCCCATTAAATGCAGTCTAAGCGCCCATCAATGCAGCCTCACCAGAGCCCATCGAATGCAGCCTCACCAGCTCCCATCAATGCTGCCTACCAGCTTCCCTTAATGCAGCCTCACTAGTGCCCATCAATGCAGCCTACCAGCGCCCATTAATGCAGCCTCACCAGCGCCCATCAAATGAAGCCTCACCAGCGCCCATCAATGCAGCCTCACCAGCACCCATCAATGCAGCCTACCAGCGCCCCTTAATGCAGCGTACCAGCGCCCATCAATGCAGCTTCACCAGCGCCCATCAAATGCAGCCTTACCAGCGCCCATCAATGCATAAAAAAACTGCGTCCCTCCCCCCCAAATCCATACCAAACCCTTATCTGAGCACATAGCTCAGCAGGTCAGGAAAGGGGGTGGGGACAAGCGAGCTCCTGAACTGTACCAGGCCGCATGCCCTCAACATGGGGCGGGTGGGTGCTTTGGGGCAGGGGGGGCCGGAAAAGGCAGAAGACAGCGGACAGAGCAAGAAGAACCGGAGAGGCCTAGAAGATATCAGTGGAGAGCGAAGAAGACCCTAGGAGGGGAGAAGAACCGGCAGAGGCAAAAAGACATCAGCTGAGGAGGCAGAAGAGCCGGAGAGGGGAGAAGAAGTCGGAAGAGACACCGGAGCTGCCTTAATAAATTACTTTAAAAACCTGTGTACTGCATTTTATTTTTTACACTTTTTTTTTTTTTTTTAGGTGAATGGGTAGGGCTACAATGTACCTGATACTAATTCACATAGGGTGGGAGGCTGGAATTTGGGGGCCCCTTTGTTAAAGGGGGCTTCCAGATTCCAATAAGCTCCCCGCCCGCAGACCCCGACAACCAACGGCCTGGGTTGTCGGGAAGAGGACCTTGTCCTCATCAACATGGGGACAAGGTGCTTTGGGGTGTTGAGGGCATGCAGCCTGGTATGGTTCGGGGGGGGGGGTCGCTCGCTCGTCCCCACCCCCTTTCCTGAGCTGCTGGGCTGTGTGCTCGAATAGGGGTCTGGTATGGACTTTGAAGGGGAACCCCACGCTGTTTTTTCGGCGTGGGGGTTCCCCTTAAAATCCATAAAAGCAAAGTTGTCTTTATGTTTATATCTGTGTCATATCTTTAAATAAAAAATTTTTAAAAAAAAATCCATACCAGACCGAAGGGCCTGGTATACTCTTGGAGGGGGAACCCATGCTGTTTTTTTTTTTTAATTTGGCGTGGAGTTCCCCTTCAAGATCATCAGAGCACAAGTCGCATGCCAAAGTCAGATCAGTTAAGACGGCGATCCGACTTTGATTCGACTTCAGTGATATTCAATGGGCTGAAGTAGGATTTAAAGTCGGACCAAACTAGTGCAGGGACTCAGAGGCGTAACTAGAACCTTCAGGGCCCCGGTGCAAAAAACCACAACTGGCCCCCCCTGACTCCAAGCTGGTGACCCCCATAGTGGCGGAACACCAGGGCCCAGTCACAGAGTTCAGGGGTACACTAACTACATACAGAGTTCATAAGTGCGTTATGTATAGAGCGCGGTTACAGGGAAGCCCTATGTACAGAGTGCAGAGTTCAGGGGTGCACTACGTACAGAGTAAAAGGTTAAGGGGTGCGCTTTGTACAGTGTGCAACACCCACTCCCCAACTTGCTTGGCTCTAGTAACTCCCTATGTAGGCAGCCACAGGCCCATCCTGTATAGGTGATCTGTGTAGTGATCTGTTACATCTGGAAGCCGCTAAGAGCAAAGCTGTCCCATGTAAACACAGAAGTCTTCTGTGTTTACAAGTGACAGCAGTGAGCGGGAGCAGAAGGTGACCGCTGGAGGTGGCAGAATGGAGTTCTGCCACATTCTGGCTGCAAAACTGGGTGGGAGGGCCACATGACAATGCCTAGTGGGCTGGATTTTGCCTGCGGGCCTTGTGTTTGACATATATGATGTAGAGCATGCTGCAGGCAGATGTGCAAGCTACAGACTATCTTGTGTTCACAGGCACCACCATACCAGGGTTATGCCATGCTCACACTATAGATTACACAATGCATGGTGTGACTATACTGAGCACAGCTATGCAGACTTTTCTATGCCCACCATACACATCCTATATGAACTTTACACCGTGCTCACATGACATGCAGACTGCATGCAGTACATATCACACACAGGCTTGTACCCACATCTCCCCATATACAGACATCTCAGTCCAGGTAGGAAGGTGCCAGCCAGGTATAGACCCCCTATGTTCACACTCTGCAGATGTCTCTGTCTGATTGGCTCTTTAGCCCACACTGCATAATAATTGCATGTAGAACATCCCTGTGATGGGTATCTCACCACCTCCCCCCGCCGTCCCTTGTTGACACATAGAGAATGCAAAACACTTTGAGTTGCATACCTTCATCCAGAGCGTTGCAGCCCTGTACAGTGACAGCAGCCATGTCAAGGACTCCCAGAGGGGCCCTGTGTGCCCGACTGGTCTCCGCACCGCTGCATGCAGGGCTTGCTCCTGCAGTAATGAGGATCGCACTCTGGAATGTTCCATTGCGGCACTCAGGGGAGGGGGGTGGTGCGCGGTCTGTGCCTAGTAAAAAGCTCCCCGCACAGCAGGTGGAAATCTTCCCCCCCACATGTTATGGTCAGAAATAGAAGCAAGATCGCTCTAGGGGAATCAGAGCCTGCAACAGGAAAAAAATTCTGGTATGCTGGAGGGTACTGACCAGGCTCCACGCAAGGCCCCCCTGGAGCATGGGGCCGGGTTCCTAGCAGTAGCCAAGCACAGCTGGGCGGGCCCCTGATGGTGGAGAACGGCCAGGCCCCCCCACAGCAGTGAAGGTCCAGGGCCCAGTTTCAACTGCAACTGCTGCGACTCTGGTAGTTCCGCCACTGCAGGGACTACTTTGAAGTCGGCACGACTTGAAGTCATACTAATATGAATGGTTGTCATTGGAAATCATGGGGGACGACTTGGCATGCGACTTTGCAGTCCCAAGTCGTAGGACAAGTCGTACAAGTGTGAAAGGGGCTTTAATAAAAAATTTTACAAAAATGTGAGGGATGTACTCACTTTTGTGAGATACTGTATATCTATGTGACCACGTGAGTAAGTCCTCTGTACAAAACAGTAGGGAGAGCCAATGAAAACATGCTGACTTTCAGAGATTTTAGCACTACAGCAGGTGGTAATGTTGATGGTGTGTGGGCGGAGTTTGTGTGCAGTCAGGGGGGAAGTTGTGTGATCCTTCAATTTTAGATGCTTTCCTTTGATGTGTGCACTGCAGGTGTAGTGATATTCCATCAGCTGTGCATGCGTTCCATTGCTATCAGGGTTGCTCATCTGACAGAACACCTGCAGTCAGAAGGCGGCAGCGGACATCTTACTACAACCAGCTACATCTTGAATTACAGAGTAAGCTTAGCAATAAAGTGAGCATATATAAATAAATATACTATATTGACATCTGTAATGCTGTTTGGATGTTTAATTTTGAAAGCCTAAAGGTTTAGCGATGACCAGTGCGGGGTGTACCAACATGGCCTCCGCCACCTTCCTACTGTTGCCGTCCAGCTTGTTACTAAAATTTAACAGCAACACAGATGTCAATATACTATTTTTATTTATATATGCTCATTTTATTGCTACAATTACTCTGAAATTCAAGATATAGCTGGGTGTAGTAAGATGTCCGCTGCCGCCTTCTGATTGCAGGTGTTCTGTCAGATGAGCAAACCTAGAACGCATGCGCAGCTGACAGAACTTCCGTTACCTAATCTGACCATTTTTTTGCGTTACAGCACTGCGATATTTTAACTGACAATTGCGCGGTCGTGCAAAAAAATCCCAACAAATGTATATTGATTGGTTTGTGCTAAAGTTATAGCGTCTAAAATCTATGGGATATTTTTTATTTTTTACTAGTAATGGCGGCAATCAGCGACTTATAGCGGGATTGTGGCAGACAAATCGGACACCTGACACTTTGGACACTTTTTGGGGACCAGTGACACTAATACAGTGATCAGTGCTAAAAATATACACTGTCACTGTACTAGTGACAGTGGCTACGAAGGGTTTACCATCAGGGGCAATCAAATGTGTTTCCTAGGAGTGATTGCTAACTGTGTGGGGGAGGTGCTTTGACTGGGGGAATGTAAAGATCGCTGTTCCTGCTTAGCAGGAACACAAGATCAGCACTTTCCCGTCTCATAGACCGCCGTTCTGCCTTTCTCGGACATTGCATCCACCGGACCCGCTGATTGGCTCCCGCTGTCCAATTACAGCGGGAGTGGGTCACTGGTAGCGAGCGCCCCTGACCCAAAACACAGCCGTGCCACAGTTTATCTACGGTGGGTGGTTGCTAAGCGGTTAATATAAGGATCCGACTGACTTGGAGACGACTTCCATTAAAGTCTATGGGGACAAGTCAGATAGAAGTCGCCTTGAAGTAGCACAGGAACCTTTTCTAAAGTTGGAGCGACTTCAGTAGTGCTAATTAAGATGTTACTAAACCCAGGAGCCCCGATTCACTATATCTGGTCTCCTACAGTACATGGAAATGCAATTATTTTAGTAAATATAAACTGCTAAACACCTTTTCTCATTAGCAGTATATAGCAGTCTTGTGACTTCTATCAGTGTCTGGTTAAAGCTTGTAGGAGGAGTTTTCATTCTACTCTGACTGTCCTATGACAGTGCTGATTGACCCTGTGCTGATCACATGCACCCTCCCAAGAAAAAAAAACACTCTAGCAATACACACCAAACTGAGCATGTGCACAGTGCCCTCAAGGCTCTGTACTATCAGCAGATGGATTGGGGACTGTGGAAGAAGGAGAGGATCAGAGAAGCAGAATCAAACAGCCTTTTTACACAAGGATTAACTCCTTAGGTTCCACAGTGAGTATAACAAGCATGCTTTACTGCATATACAGACTGATTTTACTGTTGTGGGTTTGAGACAGCTCTCATTGACTAAAATAGGATTTCACATGCCACACGACTCAGATCCCAAGTCGCAGCAGTGTGAACTGAGTCTTAGAGCGAGCCCCTGTTCACACCGGTGCGACTAAAAGCTCCAAATCGCATGAGATGTCACACCCTATACGCCTTTCTCAGTGTCACTTGCTGGCTTCCACTGACCTAGCGCAACACCTGTAATTTTTTTTTCTTTTTCTTACTGCCGTGGACATGCAGCTCTTGCCCCCAGAGTGCACAGTCACATGAACTCTCTCCAGGAAGTCCTGGAAATGATAGCGGAGTAAAGAGCAGGAGGTGCTATGCCCAGAGCAAATGAGTAGAAGGCAACGAGGGAGATTTCCTAAAACTGGAGCACTCAGAATCGGGTGCAGCTGTACATGGTAGCCAATCAGCTTCAAACATCAGCTTTTTTTAATTAAAGCGGAGTTCCACCCAAAAGTGGAACTTCCCTTCATTTGGTACCTTTTCAGGGGGAGGGGCGGGGGCGGATACCTGTCTTTGACAGGTATCCTATCCCCTCTTCCGGTAGTCGGGGCCGCGGCACATTACGTCACAGCTTGGATCCCTCCTCCTTCCCCCGCCACCGGGCGAGTAGGACAGCGCAGCGGTGCCTCGCACATGCGCAGTAGGGACCCGGCATGAAACCATAATGTTTCACTACCAGGTTGTGGCAATGGCAGCAGCGGCGGCATGCACCCGACAGCTGATGGAAACATCAACTGCAGTGCCGACATCGCTGGGGTCCAGGACAGGTAAGTGTCCGTTTATTACAAATATTTAATAATAATTAATAATTAAGGATTTTAGTAAATCTCTCCCAGTCAGATACAGATAGTGCAAGGCAACAACTATATGCCCCTCTGACTTTGGAGGAGCTTCAATTGGCGACTGGGATGTTCCCTAACTCCAAAGCACTTGGGGAGTATGGTATTCCAGCAGAGGTGTATAAGCAACATGATGAGTCCCTATTGCCTAAATTGTTAGAGGTGTTCAACAAAGCCAAAAAAAATAGGTGCCTCCCACCCTCTATGACTAAAACCATTATAGTCTTACTCCTAAAGTCTGGTAAGGACCCCTTGGACCCCGGCTCCTATAGACTGATATCCCTTCTTTAAACAGATGTAAAAATATTGGCAAAGGTGTTGGCCATAAGATTGAACAAGGTAATATCCTCCATAATAATTCTTGATCAAGCAGGGTTTATACCTCAGAAATCTACGCAGGCTATTTATCAATATACAGTCAAGGTCTGATAACATGGGGGATAGAGCTTTGCTCGCTCTTGACACCCACAAGGCCTTCGATAGTATTGAATGGTCATATCTATGGGCTATCCTTCACAAATTTGGGCTGGGGAAGGAATATATTGCATGGGTTCAATTATTATATAGTTCCCCAAAGGCAGCAATCACAGAGTCAGGGAGAGTATCTCCGTACTTTAGCCTATTTAAGGCACAAGGCAGGGATGCCCTCTGTGGCAGACCTAGTCAGGACAGAGGCTTTTGGAGGGGACTGAATGCTACCCTCTTGCCTACCGATCATGGGCCCTGGCATTTGGGGGTTCGGTGCTCTTTGATGAGCTGTATGCCTGGGGACCCTTGAGGTGGTGTTACTTTGGATTCAAGTCCATATCCCCCCAAGACACACAGACTCTGGGAACCCTTTATATGCCATATTATAAATAGTGACTGATTCATAATGTTGGGGCTCCTAGAAGATGCTGATGTCATCAACTCCAGCCACCTGTCTGTTGTCTGCTAAAATGTGTTTATTGTAAATAAGTCTAGTGTGGGCTCCAAGAGTCTTTCACCCATTGTTGTTTGTGTTAATTAACTCTGCTATTGTGAGAAGGTTTTCTTGGATTTGCCCAAAGACTATTCTTGGTTGTTAATTCTGAACAATACATGAGCCTTGAAAGAGCTGATCACATTGACCTGTAGAGACGGACTGACTGGTCACCTAGGCTGCCTTAAGTGCTGTGTTAATTAACATGTTAATTATATAATTGTATTTTAAGTTGTTGCTAGAGGGAAGGGGGAGTATCCATGAGCCATCCCTACCTCATTATGATGCCCACAGCATGACAGACTGAGCCCAGCCACCCTGTCTTCTCTCCTGCGGCTAAAGGGACTCCAGGGGGAAGGACCAGTCCACACTTCCCCCCAGCAGCGGGTATGTTCTATGAGAGAGGCAGAGGTTGGCTGGGTGAGTAATGCTCTGTTTGGAACAATTTGTTTGGGGTACTGTGTGGGTATAGGCATTAGAGGACTGAAACTATGGACTAACTTCGGAGTCAACCCATCTGGGGTCTCCTCCTGTGTTAGTCTCCTGCCGAAAGGGGAGAAATGTGACAGACCTAGCCAGGACAGAGGCTTTTGAAGGGGACTGAATGCTAGCCTCTTGCCTACCGATCATGGGCCCTGGCATTTGGGGGAACGGTGCTCTTTGTGAGCTGAATGCCTGGGGACCCTTGAGGTGGTGTTACTTTGGATTCAGGTCCATATCCCCCCAAGACACAGATTTTGGGAACCCTTTATATGCCATATTATAAATAGTGACTGATTCATAATGTTGGGGCTCCTAGAAGATGCTGATGTCATCAACTCCAGCCACCTGTCTGTTGTCTGCTATAATGTGTTTATTGTAAATAAGGCTAGTGTGGGCTCCAAGAGTCTTTCACCCATTGTTGTTTGTGTTAATTAACATGTTAATTATATTATTGTCTTTTAAGTTGTTGCTAGAGGGGAGGGGGAGTATCCATGAGCCATCCCTACCTCATTATCAAACCCCTTGTGTTAAAAGTGTATAAAAAGGCTGTATTCTGTCCAATAAATCATTCAAGATACTACAAGCTATTTTCAGGTAGACTTGTAGTCAATGCAGCTATAATAATATATCTCTCTGATGGTCAGACTGGAGGAAGCGGTATTACTGACGGAAGTACTCAAGCGGAGTGTGGGACGTTATATAGATCCCCAAAGGCAGCAATCAGAGTCATGGAGAGTATCTCCGTACTTTAGCCTATTTAGAGGCATAAGGCAGGGATGCCCTCTTTCCCCTCTTTTGTTTGCTCTCGCTATCGAGCCATTGGTAGCCTGTATTCGCTCTAATTCAGGAGTCCAGGGGTTTCGGTATGGAGAGCTGCCTGAAAAACTGATGTTGTATGCAGATGACACCATGCTCCTACTGGGAGACATGTCGTCTTCCCTGAGGGAGGCCACGGGGGTCATTCAAAGGTTCGGCCACTACTCTGGTTTAGTGATCAACTGGACAAAGTCGTCCCTTATGATGTTGGATAAGAAACCAGACCCACAATCAGTATCCCTAATGGATATCCTGGGTCTCATCCTCGGACGTACATGCCCCTGTCCTCCTCCGTGATTTCCATAGACGTTTTCCCCTCAAACCTGGTGGTCCGCCGAGGGGGAGGGGTCTTTGAGGGGGGGTACTGTCAGGGCTGGGCTCAGCCCTTCCTTCTCAGAGCGCTCAGCTGTTAGCTAATTGCCAGCTCCTATCTCTCCACAGTTACTCAGCTGTTGATGATATCCTGCTCGTCAGTCCTGCCTACTTAAGCCGTCCAGTCCAGAGGATCTCTGCCTTCACCTTGGTCAACATCACAGAGGTCTATCATTCACCCGGGGTGACTTCCTTACCTAGAAATCTAGAACACATTTGTGAAAAGGTGGGCAGAGTTATGCGTGTGGGAGAGAATTTCTTTGTATCTTAAAGATAACGTATGTCTAGGGACCTGGGAGAGACCACACATTTCCTCGAAGGTCGTTAGGGTCCTATGTATTCGACCGGATAAGTGTAGGGTAGAGCAAAAGTTCATCAAGAACATCAAGGATAATCAATTTGCTGTGGGGGGTTGGTATCCCTCATGTGGTATGAATCTGCCATGTGGTATGAATCTGCCTGTTGTTGCTGTTGGCCAGTCTGTCCTCTCATAGCCACCCACCCGTCCTGAGGTTTCCCATAGTCGGGAAGTTTCGGGTTGTCAAACATAGGTGTTAAAGGGCTGGAGTCGGTGGATAGTGCATAAGCTGTATGTTGGCAGTACCACAAAGCCAGCGCTGCCTTGGTCAATGGGGAAAGCATAGACATGGTGCAGTATTTGAGGTGGTATCCCCAGAGCAGGTCCCATAAGTCTACTTGTGCCATATCTTGTTCAATTAGTGTTGATGGTTTAGTCAACGGGCGTGGGAACCATTCAAGTAATATGGAGAATATTGCCAAAGCATGATATATTTCGAAATCAGGGAGACCAATACCGCTGGTGTGTTTGTGTGAGCATAAAACTGTGTTTTAATCTGGAGGGGTGGTGTTGCCATACAAATTTAATCGCTAGGGAGCGTAGTGTTCGGTAGAAAGACATTGGGAGGGTAATTGGGAGGGCCTGGAATAAGTAGAGTAGTTTGGGGAGGACAACCATCTTAAGAACATTGATGCACCCAAGCCATGGTAACTTGAGGTGGTGCCAAGAGTCAAGTGATCGTCGATTTTAGTCAGTAAAGGGCTGAAGTTTAGGGGGTAGATGTCATGGAAGTTACGAGGGATCTCAGTCCCTAGATACTTGATAGATTTAGTTTGCCAATGAAAGGGAAAGTTTTGTTAAACCAATAATAGGGTATGGTTGGGTAAGGATATGTTCAGGGCCTCTGTTTTAGTTATGTTCAGTTTAAAACTGCTATGGAGCGCCGAATCGATTGAGCTCATGGAGAAAGGAGGGGATGCTAATGTGTGGTTGTGTCACGTAAAGTAGTAGGTCGTCTGCATATAGCGAGAGCTTACAATGAGCTGAGGGGGTGGGGATACCATGTATTGATTTGTTGCAATGAATTGCTTGGGCTAGGTGTTCAATGGTTATAGCGAAAAGGAGGAGGGATAATGGGCAGCCCTGTCTGATCCTGTTGTTGATCTCAAATCTCTCTGAGTGTTCACAATTAGCAGTAACTTTTGCAAAGGGGTTGGAGTAGAGGGACATCATTTTTGCTAAGATTTTGGGTCCTAGTCCGATCTGCTGCAGCGATAATGGGAGAAACGACCAGCTAAGTCTATAAATGCTTTCTCCATGTCGCATGCTAGCAGTCAGGCGGGGCTATGCTTACGTTGAGCGTAGGTGATCAGATGGAGAGTCTTCGTGGTGTTATCCCTGGCCTCGCGGCCTGGGACAAAGCCTACCTGATCACTGTGTATTAGGTCGGGTAGTATGGGGCCAAGGTGGTTCGCGATTATCTTGAAGAACAGTTTGAGGTCCACATTTAATAGTGAGATGGGTCTATAGTTACTGCAGTTTGATCCTTCCCTGGTTTGGGAATGACAACTATTTGGGCCTGTAGTAAATGAGAGTATAGGGGGTGTGCATCCTCTACTTCCTCAAAGGCCTGTGCCATGATTGGGGCTAACTGATGGGCAAATGTCTTGTAAAAGGATTTGGTTGAATATGGCTGTAACTGCAATTGCTAAGTCCTTTGGTTCTACCGTTTCTGGCAGGCCACGGATCCTTACATTATTGTGTCTGTTTCTGTTCTCTTGGTCATCCAGCCCATAGAACAGTTGATGAATTTGTATGGTGTGTTCATGGAGATTCTCCTCGTGTTCAGTGAGTTTTGTAACTGAATCCTCCACTGTGTGTTCAATGTCCTCAATGCGGTGACCGATATCCCTGAGTAGGTCAGTCAGCTTTTGTTTATATGATCTCTCCAGTCTGCTGATATAGGATTCTATGTCGTTTTTAGTGGGTAGTGCTTTTAAGTATGCTTCCATATCCCAGCCATCTCTGGAGCTGTGAGATGTGGGCCATGGGCTTCCAGAGCAGTGAGAGCTGTGCTCTGAGCCCTGGGGGGAATGCGGTGTCTTTCTGGGGTGTATCTGTGAGGCAGCCTGTGCTGTGGCTGCATGTGTCGCCTCCATCTTGGATGCTGGGGTGGTTCTGTCCTCTGGGCCGATTTTCTGGAGATACCGGCCGATATTGCCCGCTTTTTGTGCTCCGGTTGATCGGGGAGCTGTGCTGCTGCCGAGCCTGCTCATAGGGCGGGATGAGTGCCGAGTGTGCCGTCGGTATGGCGGTGATTATTGTGGCCGGAGCAGGAGCTCAGAGGAGACGCGTCCTATCTCTCCATGCGCCAGGCCACCCTTTAGGCCCCATTTAGACTTGAGTGACGGTGTTGCGTCTTTTTGCATGTTTTTGGAGCAGCACCATTTATTTTGAATGGGCCTCCCTCCTCTCCAAAAATGTACCAAAGAAACCCATGTGTCAAATACACTCAAATGTGAACAGGGCCTGACCTTTCTAAACCAGTCTGCAGAATTTTGCATTTTTTTACTGCTCTGTAATACACACTTTTTGCAGTCGGGTTCAAAGTCAAGACTTCAACAACTTGTTCCAAAACTCTGAATTTTGGAGGATTAGGAATGAGGGGACTTTTGTGATTTTGTACTTGTGAATGTGATGATGTGAAAATGTATATGCTCCAAACACAAACAAGTCTCAGCGCTCACTCTGTCCCACATCCAATTGTACAAAGGCAGTTCCCGGCGATGCTGCTCTCCTTGAGTGCCGAAACTCCAAAAGTACTACAAAGAAACAAAGGAGGGTGCAAATGCCTAATGCATTAACTCCAACACCATAACAATATGATTATATTTTTAGCCTTTTAATAAATTGCTATGGTGTTGGAGGTAATGCATTAGATGTTTGCGCCCCTCTTTGTTTCTTTGTAAAGTTAAAATACATGTATAGGCTAGTATAGGGAAGTATTACAGCCCTGTCAGGTTTTCATTGTGGTCTGTTCCCCAGGTGTCAATTTGTGGTTTCAAATTATAAAAGGGTTCTGGAACCAAAGGTTACTTCAAAGACCCTTTCTGCGTTATATCTGTTTCTGCTATTGCCTAAAACGTCTTAGCTTTACTCTCAATATTACAAGGTCCCACCCTTGATCTTAGCATCGCTGGTCCAATTTTTAAAGTGGTTCAGGCCCCATCCTCTCACCAGGCTGGACAGCCAGGGGCTTCCTAAACCAGTCTTCACGAGTTTGCATAATTTGCTGCTCTGTAATACGCACTTTTTGGAGTCTGGTTTAAAGTCAAGACTTTAATGGACATCTGGTTCCAAAACTCTCAATTTTGGAGGTTTAGGAATTTTTAAAAACTTCAGCTGAACTTCAACTGATAGATCTTTTTAGAAGCTTACTCATCTCTACTGATAAGCCAAGGTGTACACCTTTCTGTGGACTACAATATAAATGAGCAATACAGCCTGGTCTATGATCTGCTCCAAACCTTGGAAAATGATGGAGTTTCAGCACATTGATGAGATCTTTACTGTGCTTTCAAGCAGGACGAAATACAAAAACTGTTGTGTTAATTCTAGTGTTATACTGCATCATGGTATGTTATATTTTGCATTATGTTCAATTTTAATAAAAGAAACATGTTTGTCCCTTTTTAGATCAGCCCTCTGTGACACTGGAAATAAACAGTGCCGGAATTCCGGAGTGTACAGCCTATGGCGCATATCCAGCCGCAGAGATCTCCTGGACTCCATATACAGATAAGATAACCACAGAACATTTGCAGTATGCTAACAAGACCTGGACATCGATCAGCAGATACAATCTGAAGAATGTGACTATGGTGACTTGTCGAGTTTCTCATCCTACCTTTACAAGTCCTTAAGAGAAATCCGTTGTATTAAATGGTACAGAAGGTAAATATTCCAGATTCTGTTTCTGGAGGGAGGCTTATTAGAAACAGGTTTTGTTAACCTTCCAAAACACCAATATCTATGTCCAAGTCTGCATGCTTGCTTTAAGAGGAAGCAAAGGAAAGAAATGGGTGGGGGGGTTGAGGATAGGAACACTTGGCCATAGGTGCTCATGTGGCGTGGGGGGTAGGGGAGGCTACCTATAGCCTTAAAGGCTGCATGTAACTTGATCACGGAACAAAAAGGTCCATTTAACTGTTCCTCTACCATTAACCCACATGCTTCAATCCAAGGTGCCCAGATTTTGTCAACTTTTTTGGAATAGATATGACTTAAAAAGGTAAGTTTCTGAAGAGGTAGGACTGCATTAATAACATATCTCCACATATTTAGTCTAGATGAGATAATTTCTAAAAACTGTCTACCTGGCAGTGTTTGCTTCTTTAGATTGTATTTTGATCAATATTGATGAAGCAGCGGGAATTGGCACCGCACTGTGTGATCAGGGTGTGCCCAGACACATCCGGCACACCCCATGCGCACAGCTTATGTGTAGTATGAACATTTTAAGATGTTGGATGTTTTCAAAGTGTATTTCTGTATTTCACCAATTCCTGCCCACCGGCCGTCATATGACGTCCTTGACTTTGAGCAGTGATATCTGCATGATGTCTTCAGTTACAGACATCATTCAGATATCTTTCAGCCAGTGATTCCCTACACCATAAGAACAGCCATAGCGGCTGTTCAGCCACTTGATTGTTCTTATAGGCAGTGAGAGGGGACGTCCACCCTTCCCGCCGCCCTCCGGTGCTTCCCTGGGCTCGCCGCTGCCATCGCCGAACTGGAGAAAGGATCCGCTGGACCCGGATGCTGACCATAGAGATTTCCGGGCCTTCCTTTATATCTAGATGGCAACTGACCTCCCCATAGAAGGTTATTAGATTGGTTTAGAAAGAACGATTCTTCATGAATCCATGCTGATTACTGCTAATGATACTGTTCTCATTACTAAAATCTTGTATATAGTCCCTTATCATCCCCTCCAAGAGCTTGCATACTATTGATTTTAGGTTAACTGGTCTGTAATTCCCAGGGATGTATTTTGGGTCCTTTTTAAATATTGGTGCTACATTGGCTTTTCTCCAATCACCTGGTACCATTCCAGTCAGTAGACTGTCAGTAAAAATTAGGAACAATGGTCTGGCAATTACTTGACTGAGTTCCCTAAGTACCCTCGGATGTAAGCCATCTGGTGCCAGAGATTTATTAATGTTAAGTTTCCCAAGTCGAATTTTAATTCAGTCCTCTGTTAACCATGGAGGCGATTCCTGTGAAGTGTCATAAGGATAAACACTGCAGTTTTGGTTACTGAAGCCCCCCAATTCCCCTCGTGAAGGCTGAGGAGAAGAATAAATTCAATACCTTCGCTATTTCCCCATCCTTTGTAACCAGATATACTTCCTCACTCTTTATGTGGCCAATATGGTCTGTCCTCTCTTTTTTACTGATTACTAGGGATGAGCCAGTGGCGGAATTACCGGGGTCGCAACAGTTGCGACGGGGCCCGGCATTCCACCACTGTGGGGGGGGGGGGGGCCAGCGGGGTTGCTATTCACACACGCTCTGAGCGGAGATCGTGTGTCATAAAACAATAGCACAGACACTGGCGGCATTAACGTTCTATTTGTCGGTCCTCTCTGGCACGGATGAGAGAGGACACACAGCTGATCTCACGGCTCCCCTTCTCCCCCCTCCCCTCTCCTGTGTGTTCCGTGGGCAGTCTAGTGTGAAGCTAAAGAGCTCACATTTCTTGCGTAGCACACAGGAGAGGGGAGGGGGGAGAAGGGGGAGCTGTGAGATCAGCTGTGTGTCCTCTCTCATCCGTGCCAGAGAGGACCGACAAATAGAACAGTAATGCCGCCGCCGGTGTCTCTCTGTGCTATTGTTATATGACACACGATCTCCGCTCAGAGCCGTGCTGTCCGGCACTGATGGGATCTAATAGCATTCACTGTGATGGGCACTGATAGCATTCACTGATGGGCACTGATAGAGGGCACTGATAGAAGGCACTGATGAGCACTGATGGGCACTGATGAGCACTGATGAGCACTGATAGAAGGCACTGATAGAAGGCACTCATGAGCACTGATGGGCACTGATAGAAGGCACTGATAGAAGGCACTGACTGATGAGCACTAATAGAAGGTACTGATGAGCACTGATAGAAGGTACTGATGAGCACTAATGGAAGGCACTGATGAGCACTGATAGAAGGCACTGATGGGCACTGATAGAAGGCACTGATGAGCACTGATAGATGGCACAGATGAGCACTGATAGAAGGCACTGATGGGCACTGATAGAAGGCACTGATGGGCACTGATGAGCACTGATAGACGGCACTGATGGGCGGCACTGATGGGCACTGATGAGCACTGATAGAAAGCACTGATGGGCACTGATAGAAGGCACTGATGAGCACTGATAGAAGGCACTGATGGGCACTGATAGATGGCACTGATGATTGGGGCGCTGATTATCAGTGTAAACAATTTACTGACATTCTTGACAGTTAACGGCATTCCTTTCCTCACACAGACACAGCGTGTGAGGAAAAGGCTGTGGGTAACCGGCAAGTCTGTTTACATGTGATCAGCTGATCACATGGTAAAGAGCCAATGTGATTGCGCTGGATGCACGTCCCAGGGGTCATGCAGGAAGCACGGTTTTGGGAAGATGTCCATGGACACTCTCCCAAAATTGGAAGCCCGGGGCTCGGATGGAAGGGGGGCCCATCATGGTTTCTTGCACTGGGGCCCTGAAGGTTCTAGTTACGCCTCTGGGATGAGCCGAACACTCCCCGGTTCGGTTTGCAGCAGAACATGCGAACAGGCAAAAAATTTGTTCGAACACGCGAAAACCGTTAATGTCTATGGGACACGAACATGAATAATCAAAAGTGCTAATTTTAAAGGATTATATGCAAGGTTTTGTCAAAAAAAGTGTTTGGGGACACGGGTCCTGCCCCAGGGGACATGGATCAATGCAAAAAAAAGGTTTTAAAAACGGTCATTTTTTCGGGAGCAGTGATTTTTTTTTTTTTTATGATTAAATCTTTTATCATAAGTTTTATAGATATACAAACAAAAATCAACAAATCACATCTTAAAATTATTCATTATATCACATATATCAAGATACCCTTTCCCACCCACTCTATTGATCTGTTCTCCTCTAAATCTTTCTACTTTAACCTATTTCTGCCATTGCCTGCCACGTTGAGCAGGAACGGAACCAAAGTATTTTTATATTGTTTCCTTGTTTTGGTTGTTCCATGGAACAAACAGTTCCAGGGGTGTTGAGGAATCCTTTCTCCTGTTATTATCTCTATGTGTTCTAATATACCCCTCCAATATTCTTTTATCTCTGGGCATTCCCACCATATGTGCATTGTTGTTCCTTGTTGTTTGCAGTCCCTCCAAAATTGTGGGGACTTATTTGGCTGGATTTTATTGATTCTTTCTGGTGTCAGGTGCCAACGCACCATGCACTTATAGTTTACCTCTATCGAGGAGATATCGGATGCATAGTTATTTACTGCACTTATCATTTGCGTTTCATCCAATTTTAGGCCGATATCCTGTTCCAATTTTCCAATGAAGGGTAGGGCCCCATATCCCTCTAGTTCTGTTACGATTTAATATATTTGAGATATGCCGTGTTTTACAGGATTTTTTATATTACAAAGCTTTTCTATTGGTGTTAGTTCTTTCTCCTAATTAGTTGGGGGATTGTGTTTACAAAATGTTTTAATTGTAGATATTCCCATTCTTTTAAATAAGACCACCCGTGCTTCATTATTAAATCTTGCTTTGTCATCATTTCCCTGTGTATTGTAATATCTTTTAATTGTGCATTTCCCACTTGTTTTCCTATCAGTGATCCTTTGCCTGGTGTGAAAAAAGTTTGTGCCCGCAAGTGAGATTAATGGAGAGTTATGTTTCCATTTTTCTTTACTATAAAGTGTATCCCATATTTTAAGTGTTATTTTAGTTATCTCATGTGTCATTTTACTATATGTTCTATATTTAGGTGGTATCCAAATAATTTTTTGAAGTTGTGTCCCATAAAGTGTATCTTCCATCTTTACCCATCTCTTTTTGGTGTTTAAATTAGCCCATTCAACTAGTCTAGCTAAGATTATCGCTTTGTAGTACCTACCCACGTCTGGGAGTGCCAACCCCTCCTTTTTTTTCCTAGTTAGCAAGTTGTTATTTACCCTAGGTTTTTTATTCTGCCATATATACTTCAGAAATATTGTTTTTATTACCTTAAAAAAGCTTGGTGGTATTCCTATTGGGAGCATCTGGAATTTATATATTATTTTTGGCAATATCACCATTTTTAGCATATTTATTCTGCCGACCCATGAAATTGGTCTTCTGGCTATATTTTTTATCTCTGTTTTAATTTCATTTAGTAGCGGAATAAAATTGGCTTGATATAATTTATCTTCAGTAGATGTTGTAATAGTTTTTCCTCCTTTCTATTTATTCCTACGTTCAATATTACAGTTTTTATGGGATTTATTTTAAAATTCGATAGTGTTCCATAATCCTTCAATTCTTTAGACAGGGTAGTGACAGCCTTGGTTTGGTCATATATAGGAGTATGTCGTCTGCATACGCTGCAACTTTATGCTCTTCCTCTCCCAGCTTTACTCCCCCTATGTCCACATTATTTCGGATTTTTGTTAGTAATGGTTCTAGTGCAATTACATACAGGAGTGGGGACAGCGGGCACCCCTGTCTTGTCCCATTGCACATCTCAAAGGTAGACGACATATTCCCGTTGACCCCCACCCTGGCTGTTGGGTTTTTATATTGATTACTTATCCATCTCATAATTCTTAGTCCCAGTCTTATACTCCGAAGTAATTCCATCATGAAACCCCAATCTACGCGATCAAATGCCTTTTCAGCATCGATCGATATTAGGAACATTGGGGGCCTGCACTCCTCTTTTTTCATTAGTAGCATGGTTCTTATACTATTGTCCCTCCCCTCCCTTCCTGGTACAAAACCTGCTTAATCGACATTAATCAGTTCCAACATAAAGTTTTTTAATCTCGATGCCAGGACTTTAGCATATAGTTTTGTATCGGCGTTTAATAACGCTATAGGCCGTTAATTGGAGCAAATAGTTCTGTCCTTCCCTGGTTTTGGTATATTGATATTTGCATGGTGATTCCTTTCTTATTTCCTCATTCTCCCCTATTTTTTTCAGGTAATTACATAGTTCTGGGACAAGTTGTTCTTTGAATCTTTTAAAATATTTAATTGAAAAGCCGTCTGGGCCTGGGCTTTTCCCCCCTGGCGTTTCCTTTGTCTAATAGCTTTGCGCTTTCTGCTGTTATTTTTGGTAGATTAACTTCTGCTAGATATTCCTGTATTTTAGCTTTCCTCGTCTCTTTCTCCTTAGGTGTCTCCTTCTTTCTAATTGCATATAATATGTTTTGAAGGCATTAGCTATATCCTTGTTTTGTATGTCATTTCCCCTTTCTCGTTTTTTATTTTTTCAATGTAGTTTAAGGTTTTTTTTCTTTTGATTTTTTTGCTAGATATTTACCAGGTTTATTCCACCACATATACTTCTCTTTTGCCACGTTCTTAAATGCTTTCCTAGTTTCCTGCTCCATCATATCATTTAGTTGGCATCTTTTTATGATAATGTTCTGGTGTGTATCTGTATCTAGGCGTGTTTTATGGATTTGCTCCAGCTCATGTAATTCCTTCATTATGTTTTTCATTTTTAATTGTCTTTCTTTTTTTAGTTAACCCTGGATATAGGCCTTATGGGCTTTCCAGATTGTTGCCCTTGACACATCTGGTGTGTCATTTATTTTAAAATATTGGTCTATCTCAGTCTTTATTCTTCTTCTTACTTCTTCATCATCAATAAGATCTTCATTTAGTCTCCATAACCCTTTTCTCCGCTCTATATCTCTGTATCTTATTTTTACTGTTACTGGAGCATGGTCAGATACCGAGATTATTCCGATCTCTGCCTCCATAACATGCTCCAGTATTTCATGATCTACGAAAATATAATCACCTGGGTGACATATTTATTCATCTGACCCAGGCTGGTGGTCATAGTCAGGCTTAAACGGGGTGTTCTGGGGATCGCTCCTCCTCTTGCCGCCTTGCCCCTTATGTTTCTCTCAGTTATTTCCTAACTTCCCACGTTCCTTCAAATATTAACCTTCCTTATTTGCCCGTTGGATCCCAACAATATGTTTTTTTGTAAAATATGCATCTGTGGGGTGGTGGGTTTTCCCTACTTTCCTTTTCCTCCTCTTCTCCAATCCTCTTCCCTCCTTCCACCTTCCCCTCTTGCTATTCTGCTTTATTTACTAGTGTGTGTGTGCGCACTTAAGTTTGGGCAGGCAGGAATCCTTTCAGTCCTGTCCTGCCCCTCACAAAAGTCCTTTCAGAAATTTTTCAGAACTTTACTTCACCACTGTGCTCAGATATTCTTCTCCACAATATCTGTTTAGTTTTGCTTATATGTCTCTGTACACATGTAGTTTAAACAGTCTGAGGTACTGCAGTAATAGCAAAGCGTGTCCCTGCACACAACACACTTTTTTTTGCAATATAGTGACTTTTAGGGTACTCACCATACCGCATTCATATACACTGCAGGATCAGTTCAGTTCAAATGTCCATTCACCTCTTTAATTCCTTAGGGCTAGGAGTTGCGCTGTTTTTTCCTTTCTTTCTCCTCTCCTCCTCTTTTCCCTTCCTTTTTCTGATTAGTTGTTCTCTCCTGAGGGGGGAGGAAAAGTCAAGGAACGGGCATGATGAACAAAAAAGAGAAGCAATCACAGGTGGCAAGGGGGGGTGATGGCAGCTTCGCGGCTCCCCTTCTTTCCCTTCTTCTCTCCACACAGGCAGTGAAGCAGTAAAGCACCTCTCATGAGCTCCTCCACTTCTCGCCCTTGAGTAGCCACCATGATAATCCCCTTTTACCTTCAACTCTCCTTCAGGGCTTGAAGGGGTTACTTCTGAGGCTGTTTCCTCTACCACCACCGTTCTGACAATTCTGACACTGCTTAGCTGCACAGCCGAGTATTGTATGAAAGACGTTGGAGATCCACTTCCCACAAGATAATCTCTGTCTGTCATCCCTCACGCTCTCTCCGCACCCATATCCCCATGAAGAGGGACTAACTGCCGGGAGGCTGGTATGCTAGAGGCTGCGGGGAAGGGGAATCCTCCGGGGTCCACTCGTGGTCTGGTCTGTTTGTTCTCCATCTCTGCGGAGGAAAGTAAACCCCCACTGCTTTGCATCTCACCCACTCCAGCAGGAGGCTCCGACCTCGGCGGATGGCGTAACCGAGGCAAGAAGAGGACCGAGGCGAGGAGGATTCGACACTACAACACAGCTGGTAGAGGTGGTATGTAGTGGGAGACCGGTCATGAGGATCAGAAGATCATTGCTCGTTCATAGGGCAGGGTGAGAGACCAGGATCAATAGCTGTACGCTCAGGTTGAAACACGCGCCATTACTAGACTCCTCCCTCCAGCGACCTCACCAGAGCTCCCGATGGAAGGGAGCAGTGATTTTAATAATGCTTAAAGTGAAACAATAAAAGTGAAATATTCCTTTAAATTTCGTACCTGGAGGGTGTCTATAGTATGCCTGTAAAGTGGTGCATGTTTCCCGTGTTTAGAACAGTCCGAGAGCAAAATGACATTTCTAAAGGAAAAAAAAGTCATTTAAAAGTACTTGCGGCTATGAATGAATTGTCGGTCCCGGCAATACACATAAAAGTCATTGAATAATGACTTTTTACGTAAACGGGTGACCCCGCCCCCCTCTGACGAACGGGGACATCCCTATGGTTTCCCCGTAGCGTCAGAGGGGCGGGGTCACCCCTCTGACGATACAGGGAAAGCCATAGGGTAGTCCCCGTGCGGCAGAGGGTTTCGGGGTCACCGGGTGGCCCTGCCCTCAGTTATGTAAGAGCTGTCACAAGAACAGAAGCGTCACACAGCGGGAGACTCCCATTGAGGCGGATCGTCCGGAGGATGTAGCGGGGAACCCGAAGGAAGATGCCGGAGGAGAAGACCGGAGGAAGACGCAGAGGACCGGAGGAAGATAGAAGAAGAAGCAGAGGAAGAACAAGATGGAGGAAGAAGAAGAAAATCGAAGGAAGACCGGAAGAAGCTGGAAGAAGAAGCGGGGAAAGAAGAAGACATTAATAAAGGAATTGTCAAAAAACAGCTATTGTCTTAACATTTTTGACACTTTTTTTGTGAAATGGTAGGGGTCCATTACCAATTCACATGGAAGGGCGGGATCTGGGGATCCCCTTGTTAAAGGGGGCTTCCAGATTCTGATAAGCCCCCCGCCCGTATAACCCCACAACCACCGGCAAGGTTTGTGAGGATGAGGCCCTTGTCCCCATCAACATGGGGACATCCTCCCCATGTTGAGGGCATGTGGCCTGGTACGGTTCAGGGGGGGCGCTCTCTCGTCCCCCCTCTTTCCCTGCGGCCTGCCAGGTTGCGTGTTCGGATAAGGGTCTGGTATGGATTTTTGGGGGGACCACCACACCATTTTTTTAAAATTTTGGCACGGGGTTCCCCTTAATATCCATACCAGACCTGAAGGGCCTGGTATGGAATTTGGGGAGACCCTAACGCAATTTTTTTTTTAAATTTTGGTTCGGGGTTCCCCTTAATATTCATACCAAACCAAAAGGGCCTGGTAATGGACTGTGGGGGAATCCCATGCGTTTTTTTTCAATGACTTTTATGTGTATTGCCAGGACAGACAATTCATTAATAGCCGCGAGTACTTGTAAATGACTTTTTTTCCTTTAGAAATGTAATTTTGCTCTCGGACTGTTCTAAACACGGGAAACATGCGCCACTTTACAGGCATTCTATAGACACCCCCCAGGTACGAAATTTAAAGGAATATTTCACTTTAAGCATTATTAAAATCACTGCTCCCGAAAAAACGGCCGTTTTTAAAACTTTTTGTTGCATTGATACATGTCCCCTGGGGGATCCCGGGGTCCCAAACACTTTTTATGACAATAACTTGCATATTAACCTTTAAAATGCGCACTTTTGATTTCTCCCATAGACTTTTAAAGGGTGTTACGCGGTTTTCGAATTTGCTGCGAACACCCCAAATTGTTCGCTATTCGGCGAACAGCCAATGTTCGACCCGAACATAAAGCTCATCCCTACATACTTAAAGAATTTCATGGGATTTTTTTTGCTCTCCTCCACTATGTGTCTTTCGTGTTCCATCTTAGCCTAATTGCACCCTTACATTTCTTGTTGGATTCTTTATAAAGTCTGAATGCTGATGATGATCCCTCAACCTTGTATTTTTTGAAGGCCTTTCTTCTTTGCTTTTATATGCATTTTTACATTGGAGTTAAGCCATCCAGGACTTTTGTTCGCAGTTTTAAATTTATTACCCAATGGGATGCATTAGCTAATGCCCTTATTTAATATGCTCTTAAAGCAAACCCATCTTTCCTCCATGTTCTTTGTTCCTAAGATTTTATCCAAATTCATGCCCTCTATAAAGGTTCGTAGTTTAGGGAAGTTGGCTTTTTTGAAATTCAGTGTCTTTGTATTCCCCTTATGTTTCCTATTTGTATGATTTATACTGAAGCTAATTGACCTGTGATTGCTGTTTCCTAAATTGCCCCGTATTTCCACATCCGTGATCAGGTCTGTATTGTTGGTAATCAGTAGATCCAGTAACACTTTATTTCTAGTTGGTGCGTCTATCATCTGAACCATGAAATTGTCTGGCAAGACATTTAGAAACGGCGAGCCTTATGCCACGTACACACGAGCAGACTTTGAAGGACTGAACTCCGAAGGACTTTGACGGAGTTCCGGCGGAGTTCCAACGAAACGGACTTGCCTACACACGATCACACCAAAGTCCGACTGATTGGAACGTGATGACATACGACCGGACTAGAATAAGGAAGTTCATAGCCAGTAGCCAATTGCTGCCCTAGCGTCGTTTTTGGTCCATCAGACTACCATACAGACGAACTGATTTTTCAATAGGACCCGAGTCCGTCGGAAAGATTTGAAACATGTTCCATTTCTAAAGTCTGTCAGATTTTTCGACAGAAAAGGTCCGATGAAGCCCACACACGATCGAATTGTCCGACGCATTCATTCCGTCGGACCTTTGCTGTCGAAAAGTCTGGTCGTGTTTACACGGCATTAGACGAATGCGTGCTTCCCTCCGCCCAGTCTATGTTTGGATAATTAAAATCCCCTATTATGATAACACTTCTCATCCTTGCTGCTAATCCAACTTGTGATAGGAGATCCGTCTCCCCCTCCTCCCTCAGGTTAGGGGGCCTATAGCATGCTCCCAGTAATATTTTCCCCTTAGCTTCATCCCTTTGGAGCTCTACCCATAAGGATTCAACCTCCTCCCTAGCTCCCTTAGTGATGTCATCTCTCCCATTCACTTGTACATTATTCTTGATATATAGGCATACCCTCCTCCTTTTTTACCCTCTCTATCCCTGCGATAAAGGGAATACCCTTGAATGGTTGGCAGCCAATCATGAGAGCTGTTGAACCAGGTCTCTGAAATTCCCACAAAAGAGAGAGTGAGATATAGGGACCTATTGACCCCATATCTCACTTTAAAGAGGACCTGTCATGTATATTCCTATTACAAGGGATGTTTACATTTTACATTTATAGAAATAAAAGTGATAAAAAAAAAAAAAAATGTAAAAAAAAAAAAAAAAAGTGTCAAACTAGAAAAATAAAAGTAAAATTACCAATAAAAAAAATTTAAGTGCCCCTGTCCCCGTGAGCTCACACAGAGAAGCAAACGCATACATAAGTCGCGCCCGCATATGTAAACGGTGGTCAAATCACACATGTGAGGTATCGCCGCGAACGTTAGAGTGAGAGCAATAATTATAGTCCTAGACCTCTTCTGTAACTCAAAACATGTAACCAGTAAAAAAAATTTAAAACGTCACCTATGGGGATTTTTAAGTATTGAAGTTTGGCTCCATTCCACGAGCGTGTGCAACTTTGAAGTGTGACATGTTAGGTATCTATTTACTCAGCATAATATCATCTTTCACATTATGCAAAATAATTGGGTTAACTTTACTGTTTTTTTTTTTAAAAGCATGAAACTGTTTTTTTAAAAAAAAACACGTTTGAAAAATTGCTGTGCAAAAACCGTGCGAGATAAAAAGTTGCAACGACTGCCATTTTATTCTCTAGGGTCTTTTCTAAAAAAGCATATATAATGCTTGGGGGTTCTATGTAATTTTCTAGCAATAAAATTATGATTTTTACATGTAGGAGAGAAATGTCAGATTTGGCCTGGTAGGCAAGTGGTTAAATATGTTAGTTTTACCTTTTTTTCTTTCTAAAAAAAGCATTTTAGTTGGAAGATTCTTGCTTATATCATCTTTCCTGTGATCATCTTCACATTGTTCATTTTCATGAAGATTAAAACGAAGGTATTTTCATCTACAATGACAAATTCATAAAAAAAAAAAAATCCACGTCAATCAGTTTTCTTCAAATTTTGAAATTCAGACTCTTGGTGAATGGAAGGAATCAATCTATTTTGGCAAATTTTGCCCAGATTTTTTTCATGTACCGATATAGGTGAAATAGGTGATACCACGTCAAATATCATATGGCCTGGGATTGTTGGTGATGACTGTTTTAGACATGTGCATGTCATCTTTGTAAATCCTTAGCTATTACAGTATCTGTAATTCTGTGTGAATGCATCCTAAATTGTGGGGTTAACTACACCAGAGAAAATATTGGGCAATCCATATAACTATGCAGGGTCAATTCACTTGTGGAGAGCAATCATAAATCGAAAGTTACTCTAATTCAATTAAGCTGCTTAAAAAGTAAAACATGTATCAGTGTTTTTTTTTTAATGTACAGTGGAACCTCGGTTTGCGAGTAACGCGGTTAACGAGCGTTTCCCAAACCGAGCACTGCATTTCTAAAAATCCTAACTCGGTTTGCGAGTGTTGTCTCGCAAAACGAGCAGAATTCAGGCCAAAAGCGGTGTGCAGTGGGGGTGGGGGCGCCCGAGCAGAGCCGATCGGTGCCGTTCAGAAATGCATGGAAAGGCCAGAGGACAGTTTGGCTGACCTCGGCAAACTCGGAAAGGCTCGTGAACGGAGTCTTTCCGAGGTGTACCGAGGTCAGCCGAAGTGTCCTTCGGGACATTTCGGCCGTTTCCGAGGCTCTCCGGCGCCCCCCACCTCTGGCCACATGCGGTATTGCATCCCATTGAAGTCATTGTGGAACAAATTATTTTAGTTTCTATTGACTTCAATGGGAAAACTTGCTTTGATATGCGAGTACTTTGGATTACGAGCATACTCCTGGAACAGATTATGCTCGTAATCCGAGGTTCCACTGTACTAGTAAGGGCATTGTTGATTGGAGCTCCAGGAGGCATGTCAGACCGCTGGAAATCCTGACCCGTGTGATCTGTGTTGAGCAGTAGTCTGGATGTCCAGATAGCAGAATTTTACCAAAGGCTGCAGTCTTCGTAAATAAAAAACACCCAGACCCATCCACACATCCTTAACTGGTTAACGGCTCAATTGCATCGCAGTACTACAAATTAAAAGCTAAATTTGGCTATAAACTGTTTTTATAGTGTTTTAATCTAGTATTTAATCTTGTCGTGCTTACGAGGATAATTTTCCTGCATGGTATTTATGATTGAGTAATTTTTAAACGTTTTTATTTTTAACATACAGGATCAATCAAATATGGCCACAGTCTAAAAATATGAAATTTATTCACCAGACATGTAATCATGCAAAATAGTTATATATCTATTGGTTGACAAAAACAAATCTTTTATAAAATTAAAATACCGATTGTGCTACCGTATATACTCGAGTATAAGTCGAGATTTTCAGCCCTTTTTTTAAGGCTGAAAGTGTCCCCCTCGGCTTATACTCGAGTCACCGCCGTCTGCCTACCTGATCAGCGTGTCATGCAGACAGACGGCAGCCAGCGTGTCTTAATAACATACGGTGGCCATTCCACTGTTCAAAAGCCGCGCCTCCTCCTCGTCTGTGATAGGCAGAACACTCAATTTCCCAGCAGTCAGTGTACAGCCTATCACGGACATTCTCTCATCCTCGTTCGTGGTATGAGGATGAGAGAATGTCCGTGATAGGCTGAACACTGACTGCTGGGAAATGGAGTGTTCTGCCTATCACAGACAAGGAGGAGGCGTGGCTTTTGAACAGTGGAATGACCACCGTATGTTATTATGACACGCTGATCGGTGAATGCAGATCGCCACACGGAGGCTGCAGATCGCCACACGGAGGCATGCGCAGGACACAGTGAGGCTGCACAGGACACAGTGAGACATGCACAGGAAACAGTGAGGCTGCACAGGACACAGTGAGACATGTACAGGACACAGGGAGGCATGCACAGGACACAGGTAGGCTGCACAGGACACAGTGAGACATGTACAGGACACAGGGAGGCATGCACAGGACACAGGTAGGCTGCACAGGACACAGTGAGACATGCACAGGACACAGGGAGGCATGCACAGGGAGGTGTGCAGCTGCAGATGGGCATTGTTGACCCTCTTTTCCATTTACAGTAGCTGCTGCTTTTCTCACCATCGGCTTATACTCGGGTCAATAAGTTTTCCCAGTTTTTTGTGGTAAATTAGGGGCCTCGGCTTATATTCGGAATGACCTATACTCGAGTATATACGGTACGTAAAATTAAGAGTCTCAATTCAAACACCCGCTAATGGGAGTGTTGTATCTTTTAAATGACACAGCAATGATAAACTTCTCAGTCATATAACCATAAAAAATAGTTATATACAGATTGGTTGACAAAACAAATGTTAAATAAAATTAAGATAATAATTGTGCTACATAAAAGCTTGAATACCACTTGAAACACCCGCTAAATGGGAGTGTAGTACTTTTGAAAGGACGCAAGAAATGATAAACTTCCTTGTAAAATCAATAACCTTGTAAAAATGACAATAAGACAGAACGTCTGTTTTTTTTCACAATTTCAACCGTTACTATACTGCAGGTAAGTAAGCGGTTAACAACGTGAAATAAAATTAGACATTTGTTATGTCAATAAAATGGAGACTATGCAAATGAAAAATATTGAAAAATAAAATCTTAATATTGAAAAATGAAAAAAAAAAGCGGTTACTGATTTGAGAGAATAATTATCAACTGTGTAATAATCAATAAGTCAATATCTAAGAGAACACAAATGAATAGAAGGTAAAAATCAACACGACTTAATTACCCGTTCCAAAAATGGCTACTGGTCTTAATTGCTGGTTACCAGAGTTTTTAGAATGGCTTTCAAAATGGCTACTCTTAAAGAGGAATTATTTCTTGTGACCTCCAAGTTTCAAAGCATAAGGTTTTTCAGGAATCTTCATGAATGGAGCGGTATGAGTTGATGAGTGGAGAGTGTGCGTGTGTATGTCTGATTAAGTGTCCTCCCATGGCATCTATCTGGCTCCTAAAATACCATGTCTGACAATAGGATCATAAAAATTATAATAAGCTCAGCCCAAAAGGTATGACTTCTTTTCCATTGGTTGGAAAAAGATCTAATGATTAACCTTTTCTGAATTCAGGTAATATCACCTTCAACCACTAAGCATGTCTGAGGGCAAAAAAACATGTTCTAAACTATCTGGTAAATAATATTTCCTGGCCAGCCTCACGTCAGCACACACTGGGTTAACCCCTTCCTCCAGTCTCTCAGTACCACCTTCTCTTAGCTGATAAAAGGGAGCCCCTCCTCCCCCGCCCTTGTTCCTTTTTTTTGGTCAGACTCCATGCCACCATGCTCATGGATTAGACTACACCCCCCTACCGAACCTACCCACCCAGGTTCAAGCCTCTCCTGGGATCGGAAGGTCCAGAACCTTAAAGGTAGTTCCTTTTATCACACTGGATGCTCTATGTGCAGGAGCCATGCAGGCATACTAAGGCTTAAAGAGCTTACCATTTTAGGCTGTGGTGTTGCTGTAGTATCATGCTTTCCTTTCCTGCTCCCTAGGAGCTGCGCCGGCCGCCTCCCCTGTGTTTTCTGTCGATCGGCGATAACCTCACAGGGGGCGGGGCTGTGGGGGCGGAGGTGTCAGGCGTCACCTAGCAACGCTCACCATAAAGCCTGGAGAGCCAGAAGCTCCAGTGCTGTTTGCCACAGCTAGTGAGGGAAGTGTACTGGTGAGTTTCCTTCACAGAGGGGGAGGGGTGGCTGGGCTTTGTCAGTGTTTACTGAGCCATGATCACAAAATGCATTACACCATGTGTTTACAGCTTTTCAGATACCCTACAAACCTGCTGCCACCCCGAGTGACTCCATATCCAATATTAAGGTAAAGTTATTTCTTTTAAAGAGCCAGTAAAAAAAAAAAAGCGATAGAATAGAAACTTATTTTTTCTTATTTCTATATCGTGTCTTTTGTTGCTGTAGTATGAGCTCACCACAGCCCCAAAGTGCACAAAGATCGTCGGAAAGGTAGGAGGGGTCTACGGGGGCCACAAAAGAAAAGAATGCAACACCAGTCTAATAAAGTGTTTTGTCTTTATAGGAGTAGAAGTCCTAAAAAAAGTCAGTCGAGGAAGGAAAAGTCCCATCACCGCTCAAAATCTCTGCATGCATCTGGGTCACGCACAGGACATAGACCCCAAGCAACGGCCAGTCCACGCTGCAAAAATGCTCAGACCGATATGGCAGCAGAACCAAGTGCGACAAGAGGCCGTCCCGCCGAAGGCCTCTGCTGGGCCTGTTCAGCGCCATCCGCCCCTGAGAAACTCTTGTGCGCAGAATGCACAAGAGATGTAGCCACAGATAGAGAAACAGAGGCACGTAGGATAAAGGATTATATTCAGGAGGCGGTGACAGAGAGTAAGCAGACGGTCGCAGGCGTAAGTGCCTCTGGGACTAAGCCTAGAGCCAAGAACGCATCTAAGCAGAAGCGAGACTCATCACTGGGGCTTGAAATATCTTCAGGAGATTCTTCATACTCTGATGAACCATCGGAATATTTATTCGACTTCCAACTTATAGACCCTTACATTGTAGCTGTGATGGAGGCCATAGACTGGGAACAAGACATTCAGCCCCCAGAAAAAATCAAAAGATATTTGCCTAACTTGAAAAGGCAAGGGGCAACATTCCCGTTCATGATGGAGATCCGCAAATTATTCGATGAGGAATGGGGAAAGCCAGAAAGGAAAGCAAACGTACAAAATCACTTTTTAAGATTATACCCATTTAACACCCCAGATGCTGCCTTTTGGGAGTCACCTCCAGGGGTAGATGCGGCCTTGCAGCACTTAGCAAGGCAGGCGTCTCTGCTATTGCAGGATTCTACAACCTTCAGAGACCCGATGGACAGACGCACAGATCTAAAGAAGATCTATTTAACTGCTGGCACAGCTTGCCGCTCGGCCATAGCCCTAACATCCATCTCCAGGGCTCTGAAGGTCTGGGTCACAAATGTGGAGACGGCCCTGAAGTCTGACGTAGAGACAGCCAGAATAATTTCAGCAATGGAGGAACTTAATCTCTCAGCCGCCTTTTTGGCAGAAGCCTCTATAGACCTAGTAAAACTGCTCGCAAGATTTATGACGTTTTCAGTAACGGCGAAAAGGGCCCTATGGTTACGCCATTGGGTGGCAGACAGTACCTCAAAACAGACACTTTGTAACATTCCATACAAGGGCAAGATGCTATTCGGGGACACCCTGGAGGAAGCTATTAAACGAGCTACTGGAGGGAAGTCGGGTCTGCTACCACAGAAGACTCAAAAGGAGACAGCAAACCGCTCGGTCAGGCCAATCAGAGTTCAGAGGGGCGCAGGAGGCCAGGTCATATAGACCAGGCCGAGAATATACGAGACCCCAATGGAGAGGTTCACAAAGCTCCTTTCTTCGGAACGTGAAGTCTAAGGCCGCTCAGACCGCTAAGAAACCGGAGAAGTCCTTTTGATGGGTTGACCGCCCATCCCCCCAGGTGGTTGCAATGTTGGCGCCCTTTTGGAAGGTATGGGCGGAGAAAGTCAAGGACCAGAAACAGTCAGAAAACAGTCAAGTGAGGATACAAGATAATGTTTTGAGAAAAATCACTGGACATCCTTGTCCAGACAGAATGGCCACAAGATCAGAAGAAACGAGGGTGCTTGCAAGAATATGTGACCGAATTACTTCAGAAAGAGGCAATCTCGCCGGTTCCTCTAAAGCAGCAGGGAACAGGGGTTTACTCCCCAATTTTTTTGGTGCCCAAAGCGTCCGGAGATCTCAGACCGGTCTTAGACCTAAGATCTCTAAACCACTACATCGATCCCAAGACATTCAAAATGGAATCAATATTTACAGTTCTGCAACCAGGGGACTGGCTAATATCAGTCGATTTAGCAGATGCCTATCTTCATGTCCCAATCAACAGGCATCACCAAAGATACCTGAGATTCATGGTAGGGGAAGATCATTTCCAGTTCAAATGTCTGCCCTTCGAAATCAGCACAGCACCTCGAGTCTTTTCCAAGATCTTGCTAGCTACCATCGCTGTTATACGTTTGAGGGGCATAAAAATTTTCCACTACTTAGAAAACATCTTGGTAGTGGCCCGTGCAAGCGAGGAGTTAACGGCACAAAGCGAAGTGGTGCTGAAAATTCCATCCGAATTCGGCTGGATTATTAACAAGCAGAAGAGCCAGTTGATTCCCTCCCAAGAGATGGAGTACCTAGGGCTTGTTTTCAACACAAGCAAAGGGCAAGTCTTGCTACCACATCACAAGATAGCCGAGCTACTAGCCTGCGTGAACAGCGTGATGGAGTCCTCGTAGCTGTCGGCGAGGGACTGTATGATGCTTCTGGGAATGTTTACTGCAGCAACCCCAGCAGTTCCCTGGGCAAGATTCCATACAAGGGCATTCCAAACATCGTTTCTGATCCAGTGGGATGGCGTATCACTCCACCAAAAAATCTTCATACCAAGACGAATCAGCCAGGGCTTGGCGTGGTGGATATGCCAGGAACTCTGTCGCGGGGCATGCCTCTTAGCCCCGGAGATTGGATCCAGATAACCTCAGATGCCAGTCCCTGGGGCTGGGGCGCTCACTGCCTCTGCAGATGGGTTCAAGGCAAATGGAGCAGGATGGAGACCAGACACCCCACTAAACATCGCACATAAGGCAAGATGACTGGCTGCCCACCCCCCCCCCACCGATGTCACTGGCACTGATGCAAGGAAGAGAGCCGACTCCTCCGTGCCTGGACCATCAATGCAAGTGACTTCCTGGCTGGGGGATTCCCCTGGCGTGCTGACAGAGAGGGCTTGGCATGCCAGCTGTGGCACGCGTGCCATAGGTTCACCATCACTGCCCTAGATGGTTACGGCTTTGGTTAATCCTTTGATCGCCCATGGTTTTAACCCTTTCCTGTTAGTGTCATTAGTACAGTGACAGTGCATATTTTTAGCACTGATCACTGTAATAATGTCTCTGGTTCCAAAAAAAAGTGTCAAAAATGTCAGTTGTGTCCGATTTGTCCGCCGCAATGTCGCAGTCCTGCTAAAAATTGCTGATTGCCATCATTACTAGTAAAAAAAAATTAAATATCCATAAATCTATCCCGTAGTTTGTAGACGCGATAACGCAAACCAATCATTATACGTTTATTGGGATTTTTTTACCAAAAACATGTAGTAGACTACATATTGGCCTAAACTGATAAAGAAATTAGATTTTTTTTTTAATTTATTGGATGTGTTTTATAGCAGAAAGTAAAAAATCGTTTTTCAAAATTTTCGTTTTTTTTTGTTTCTAGCGCAAAAAATAATAACCGCAGAGATGATCAAATACCACCACAAGAAAGCGCTATTTGTGGGAAAAAAAAGGACATTAATTTTATTTGGGTACAGTTTCACACAACCGTGCAATTATCAGTTAAAGTAACACAGTGCCGTACCACAAATAATGGCCTGGTCATGAAGGAGGTAAAACCTTCTGGGGCTGAAGTGGCTAATGCAGTTACCTTCTCTCTGTCACTTATGACCAACTTCTCTGATCCTCTTTTATGGGGCCAAAATGTTCCAACATCGTCTCTTTACTATTAACATATTTGAAAACTTTTTGTGATTTTATTTTAATTTCCTCACCTAAGTATCTCTTGTAATCTATTTTAGCTGCCCTGATTGCACTCTTGTATTTCTTATTGCATTTGTTGTAGTTTTTGGAATGCCGATGATGACCCTTCAGCCTTATATTTTTTAAAGGATTATTTCTCAGTAATATGCCTTCTTAGGTTAGTATTTAGCCACCCTGGTTTAACTTTTGTTTTTTTAGATTTGTTGACCATTAAAATGCTCTTACGCATGCCATTGTTTAATATGTCCTTAACCACTTCAATACAGGGCACTTAGACACCTTCCTGCGCAGACCAATTTTCAGCTTTCAGTGCTGTCGCAGTTTGAATGACAATTGCTACACTGTACCCAAACTAACTTTTTATCATTTTGTTACCACAAATAGAGCTTTCTTTTGGTGGTATTTGATCACCTCTGCGGTTTTTATTTTTTGCTAAACAAATAAAAAAAGACCGAAAATTTTGAAAAAAATAAAAGTTTTGCTTTTGTTTATGTTTAAAAATTTTGTAAATAAGTAAATTTTCTCTTTCACTGATGGGCACTGATAAGGCGGCAGCGACTATGGGCACTGGTAGGCAGCACTGATGGGCATTGATAGGCGGAACTGATGGGCACTCATGGGTGGCACTGATGGGCACTGATGGGCGACACCGATGGGCACTGAAAGGCTGCAAAGATGGGTTCTTATGGGTGGCACTGATAGGCAGCACTGCTGGGCACTGTTGGCACTGATAGGCACGGATACATGGCACTGATACACGGCATTGATAGGCATCCCTGGTGGCACTGGCAGTGGTGGGCATTGGAGTGGGCACTGATTGGCAGCTGCCTGGGCATTGATTGGCAGCTGCCTTTGCACTGGTTAGTATTTCTCTAGGGGTCTAGGGGGCATACCTGGTGGTCCAGTGTGGCTGGTTTCCCTGGTGGTCCTGGGCGGCTTCCCTGGTGGTCCTGGGTAGGATCCAAGGGGGGCTGTGCTGATAAACAATCAGCACAGACCCCCCGTCAGGAGAGCAGCCGATCGGCTCTCCTCTACTCGCGTCTGTCAGACGCGAGTGAGGAAAAGCCGATCACCGGCTCTTCCTATTTACATCGTAATCAGCCGTGATTGGACACGGCTGATCACATGGTAAAGAGTCTCCGTCAGAGACTCTTTACCTAGATCGGTGCTGCGGGGTATCAGACTGACACCCTGCAACAACGATCGCCGCGATGCGCGCCCCCGGAGGCGCGCAGCGGCTCAATATCCTGCGGACGTCATATGACGTCCAGTCAGGTTATTGAAACATCTTTGCCGCCGTCATTCTGCTATATGGCAGGCGGCAAGTGGTTAAAGCACTCCCACTTCTCTTCAGTGTTCTTTGTTTCAAGAATTTAATTCCATACAGTATGGAGCGCAGCATAGTAAAGTTTGAATTTAAGTGTTTTTGTTCTACCCTTGTGTCTCCTTTTCCTATAATTTACAGCAAACGTAACTCTGTGATCTGAAGTTATCCCTTACTTCCACATTTGTAATCAGCTGTGTTTGCAATCGGTAGGTCCAACAGAGAATTATGTCTAGTTGGGGCTTTCCACGAATGGACTCATGAAATTGTTCTGCATAGTATTCAAGAGAAGACAAGCCTTTAGCTGAGATCGTAGTTCTGTATGCCCAATCAATATCGGTATACTTGAAGTCGCCATTGACTATAACATTGCCCTGCTATCTCTAACTGAGAAAATAGATTGGGCTCCTCCTCAATGTTAGGCGGCCTGTAGCACACACCCTATATATGTACAGTAAAAGTATATCAGACTTTAAAATACCCCTTCAAAGCACAAACGAAGACGCTAAATATATTAATAAACTACAAAAATGTTTTATTAATCGTCATCAACAAAATATCTAAAACATACAATGTTTAAGATGCACTTGCATTCCATCATCTATAACCACTGTGAAACAGCGTTGTGTATGATGGAGATATAGGGTTTAGGTCTAAGTGTTTCACGGAAAGTATCGCTTCTTCGGGACCGCCTAATACTTGAAAGACCATGGAAAATGTTTCTAAAGATGGAAAAACATGCATCAATAAAATTCACAACAAAATATAATCATTTATTCACAAAAATTCATTACTAAAAAAAAAAAATAAAAAAAATTAAGGAATGAGAAAACAATGAAAAAACATAATAGATCGCCCTATCCCTCAAGACAAGGAGGTGGAGAAGGAGAGAAAAGGAAGAAAAAACAAAACAAAACAAAAAAAAACACACCCAAATGTATTCATTTTTCAGATCAATGTTTGGTTGTTTATACCTTTTCAACAACAATGTACTGGTTGTTTTAACCTGTCTGTAGTAATGCGTGGATAAGAGCACTTATGCCGTTCAGTCTCACCGACCCGTGGGAGGGTAGTCAGCCCCAGGGGAGGGCACCAGAGGCAACATGTAACTAAAAATGGAATGTGAAATACATTAAAGTCACCTGCCACCCAAAAAATTAGGCACCTTTAGGGTTTAGCAATAAAGAGTTTATAACTAAGGATTTTGGGGGTCAAAAAAGGGTCCAAGGTTATGGCCTAATTGAATAACAGCACCTGCATAAGCTATGTGCATTTTGAATAAATGTATATGTGCCACACAGTAAAGTGAGAAAGTCTGAGGGAAAGAAAAACAATAGATTATTTGCACTGATTTGTACACCAAAGTATAAAAGTGTTAATGTGAATTCATTTAAAAAAGAATACCAAAAAATTGTAGTCATTAAATGGAAACATATCAATCCAATAAACAGTGTGATGCTGGTGAAAAACAAAAAATTAAAAAAAATGTAAAAAATAAAGAAAAGCTAAAAAGTTAACGAGTGCCGTGAGTCACTGGTTTGTAAATTTAACCGCTTGCCGACCAGCCACCGCAGCTGTACTGCAGCAACATGGCGTGCCCCATTTGCCCACGGAGCCGATGCGATTGCCCGCTATCACCGCGATCGCTCGGGGCACACAGAGAACCGGGATCTGTGTGTTTTTCCGGTTCTGAGAGGAGAACAGACAGATCGTCTGTTCATACAGAGTATGAACAGCGATCTGTCATCTCCCCTGCACAGTCCCATCCCCCCTTCAGTTAGAACATACAATAGGGAACACATTAACCCCTTGATCGCCCCCTAGTGGTTAACCCCTTTACTGCCAGTAACATTTTTACAGTAATCAATGCATTTTTATAGCACTGATCACTGTAAAAATGCCAATGGTCCCAAAAATGTGTCATAATTGTCCGACGTGTCCACCATGTCGCAGTCCAGATAAAAATCGCAGATCGCCGCCATTATTAGTAAAAAAAAAAAATTAATTAGAAAAATGGCATAAAACTATCCCCAATTTTGTAGACACTATAACTTTTGCGCAAACCAATCAATATACGCTTATTGCGATTTTTTTTACCAAAAATATGTAGAAGAATACATATCGGCCTAAACCGAGGAAAAATTTTTTTATATATATTTTGGACGATATTTATTATAGCAAAAAGTAAAAAATATTGCGTTTTTTTCAAAATTTTCGCTGTTTTTTGTTTATAGCGCAAAAAATAAAAACCGCAGAGGTGATCAAATACCACCAAAAGAAAGCTCTATTTGTGGGAAAAAAAATTTTGTTTGGGTGCAACATCACATGACCGCAGCAATTGTTAAAGTGACGCAGTGCCGAATCGCAAAAAGTGTTCTGGTCAGGAAGGGGGTAAAATCTTCCGGGGCTGAAGTGGTTAAATATTGAAAATTGATTTAAAAGAGGGAATAGTAAAAAATAATAATCCTTAGATTGAATCATATCAATCCAATACAAAGTGTGATGCTGGTGAAAGGCAAAAGGTGAAAGCTAAAAAATAAAGTGAGACAAGTGCCGTAAATCCACCCCAGGTTTGTCCAATGAAGATAACTAGTTGTAATAGTACACAAGCAGTAGTGCGGTCTAAGGCTCCTTTCACACATGCAGACCGTTCAGGTCCGCCTGTCAGTTTTTCAGGCAGACCTGAATGGACGCTTTATGCACCTCTATGGAGTGACGGATGTCAGCGGTGACATGTCCGTTGACATCCAATCCGCTAAATCCAGACGGATAGAAACCCTTTTTTCCATCTGCCTGGCGGATCGGATGAAAACGGACAGGCAGATCTGTTTTCATCCAATCTCCCATATAGGAGAGCGGAGCTCTGACAGGTCCATCCATTCCCTGCAAAGTAAGCAGAGATGGACCTGTCATCCGCCGGGGATCAACGGATCGATCGCTGCTGAGCAAGTGGAGCCTGAAAATGGACAGTGATGTGTGAAAGAGCTCTACAACCTAGATAGATTACTTTTATCCACTGACAAGAGATATCCACAGGTTATCATGAACCGAGGAGCAAGCCAAATTGGACCCAAGTGCTTGCCTGTTTAAGTACAAATATAGCACACACCCACCATTACATTACTTATAAATATATAGGAGAATTGGGACTTTGAATGAAGCACAATTAAGTGCCTCCATAATAAATACAAAATAAAAAAAGTACCAGTTGATATGCATATAAGAGGCGTGTACATGGCATGAATCTGATAAAAGATACATATAAAGCAGCATATAGTATTAATTGGTAGATTGAAAAATGTAGCACAGTAATATCAACAACAACATGCCTGGCATCGGTAAGTGCATCCACAAGTAAAAATGTAACCACTAGATGAAAAGAGGTATTGTATTGGAACACATAAGTTGGTTTGGTCATTGTGATTCCATGTCGAATGTAGTAGGGGCATCAAAAAACAGTAAGGCTTGACGTGTTACTTGGAAGCTTTCTCCACTCATCAGGAGCTGATTCAGCCAAATTTCCTATGGAGTATATGTATAAATTAATGAATAATATTGTTGTTGTAAAAGGGTAAAAAATATAGAAAGTATGTATTAACCTTGGGTGTGTAAAAGTGATTGACCAACTACACTCACCAATCGGACAGGGAATGGACTGCGTCGCGGTGGGCCAAAAACACAACCTCTCCACGGGAGCTGAGGCGACATGATGCATGAATGCGACTTTGGGTAAGTGAAAAATTACATGGTGTGGTGTGAGTATCCACACACAAGAGTAAAATGTGGTAACAGGAACAGATGTATCTGGGGACAAGATAACAAATATGTATATAATTATAGCACTTACCGATGCCAGGCATGTTGTCATTGATATTACCGTGCTACATTTTTCAATCTACCACTTAATACTATATGCTGATTTATATGTATCTTTTTTCAGATTCATGCCATGTACACGCCTCTTATATGCATATCAACTGGTACTTTTTTATTTTGTATTTATTATGTTATTCATTGTTTGTATATCATGGTTGACAAATAAATACTCCATGGTGAAAGTTAAACATGTTTTTTTTTACCTCCACTATCCAGTCGTTTCATCTAAAGTCCCAATCTCCCTCTCATAGATAACCATTACATTACTGTTTCATCCCTTTGAACCTCCAGCCACAAAGACCCCACCTCCTTAGTAGCCCAATTAGCAAGGTCCATCCCTTATATTGGCACACCCCTCCTCTTCTACCTACCTAGCCCCTCCTATACAGGGAGTACTCTTGGACAGTTGCAAGCTGCTAAATCAGGTTTCTGATATTCCAACAAAGTTATAATTATCCTCATGTATCTTAAGTTCTAGTTCTTCCTCCTAGCATTTGTGTACATGCCTTTTAATTTTTTTACAAGCACATATTTAATCCTTGCTCACTCTTAGGTTACAATAAGATTCATCCAGCGTATGATTATTTGTCCTTGATACTTTAGTCACTCTATCATCTGGTTTGAGGCCCTCGACCTTGCCCACATCTGCACACTTTGACTCTTGTTCACTGCACGTTCTACCGCCCACTGACTCTCCCCCCCACATCCTAGTTTAAAAAGTACCTCCAACATTCTGGCCATCTTCTCCCCAACAGCTGCACAATCTTCATTTGGGTGCACTCTGTCTCTGCAACAGAGCCAGTACCTGACTGCAAAGTCATCCCAGTTCTCCATGAACACCAAACCCTTCTTCTTGCACCAGTTCCTCAGCCATTTGTTTTACTGTCTAACCTCCTGCTGCCTCTCCGGGGTGGCTCAAGCTATAGGCAGTATTTCAGACTCTACTACCTTGGAGGTTCTTTTCTTGAACATATCATATAAGTCCCTGAAATCATTTTAAACAGTATGCCATCTTCCTCTAAAATGTGTAATTTGTAGGTCTGTGTACCATGACAGCAGGGTCCTCCCAAGACCCACCCAACAATCTGTCCGACCGATCCGCAATGTACCAAATCAAAGTGCCTGGCAAACAACATTCTGTTCAATGATCATGGACTTTGTGACAGATTGCCCTATTTGTCCTTCTAATAATGGAGTTCCCTACCACTAGTTTTGATGTATCCTTGCCCCCAAACTCACTGGAGTAGTCATTCCCCTGGCAGCTAGGGTAACTTGGCATATCTGTTGGGATGCATCAGGACTAGCCTCTCTAACACTCTTCTATCTACTCTGCCTTCTAATTGTAACCCAACTAACCACCCAACCTATACTGGCCACAGCAACACCTAAAGGTTAGTGTCCACACTCCTATCCAGGTTGCTGATGCCTTGCAGCGTTGACAGTTGATTCCTTAGATCCACAATCTGGGCTTCCAAACAAACAACTTGCTCATATCTCACATAGCAGTAGTCATCCTTTTTTGAAAATGTATGTTTATTCACATTTTGTTAAACATACATACAAGGAAAAACATAACTTGTATACCAACCCCCCCCCCTCCCACCCACCAACCTCCCTCTACCCCTTCCAAAGCCCTCCCCCCACAGCCCGTGCAACAATCCATTACATTATATAAACCAGGGGTCTTCAAACTGCGGCCCTCCAGGTGTTCAGGAACTACAATTCCCATCATGCCTAGTCATGTCTGTGAATGTCAGAGTTTTACAATGCCTCATGGGATGTGTAGTTCTGCAACAGCTGGAGGGCCATAGTTTGAGGATCCCTGATATAAACATATTCAATTCCATGGCTTTGGCGACAGCAACCATAAGTTCTTAATGATAATGCATTACACCATTCTTACAAGGAGAAAGTTTTCCACCTGATCACACCTAGAACTTTTAACATAGCTATAGTTTCAACCGGGTCTTAACCTATACAGCCTCTATGCTAAAGTCTCATTAGCAGCAATCCAGCACTGCCTCACCTTCTCAAATTTGGTGGGGCAACCCCTACTCAGATATGTAGCTTTTTATAGAGGCAATGCCTTGTTTACCATGTCTTTCAAAAAGGATACCGCTGGTGACTCAGACCTCTTCCAATAACATATAATGGTCTTACGGACATAAAAGATAGATATAGAGATCATGGTCCTCTGAGCTCTTTGTGGCGCGATCCCTTCCACCAAGCCTAGCAAGCATACCAACACTGAGTGGAATAGGTATATTCAGTAAGGTCTGAATAGTGCGTGTAACCCCCGTCCAGAACACCCCAATCGGCTGACAGTGCCAAAATACATGATCAAAGTCAGCTGGGCTGTGTGCACATTGCCAGCACTCACCTGCATCAGTGCCATATATGCTAGCCAGCCTTGCCGGGGTATAATATATCCTATGCAGCAGTTTAAATTGAATAAGTCTGTCTCTAGCCGACACTAAAGTCCCAAACGTGTGGTCCCACATATCATCCCAATCATCTCTCCTGAAATCAGGAATTAAAGCACTCCATGTGTCTCTGCATTTACTAAGCATTTTTGGCGTTTCAACACATAACCCTTTATAAACCTCTGATAAGGGCTTTTTTAAATTTTCCTCACACAGTAAAGACTCTAAGGGGGATGATCCTAAATCCAGGGAATCTGATGCAAATTGTGTCTTGAAAGCATGACTTAGTTGTAAATAACGGAAGAAGAACCAGTTGGGCAACCCATGTTTGTCCTTCAGTTGATTAAAATTAAGCAGTTTTTTACCACCCACTATGTATTTCAATTGTTTTACACCTACTCTAGCCCATATGATTGGGTCAGGTATTGTACCCAAATGCGGCAGTTTGGGGTTAAACCATAAGGGGGTATCTGGGGACCAAACATCGGTCTGAGACTTCACCAGCACCTTCGCTCTGTCCCATGCGCGAATCGTAACATGCATCGAGTCAGTCGGAGATAACAGTGCCGAGCTGCCTCTATGTAACAAAAAAGAATAGGCTCTCATATGACCCCATATAGGCTGCTTCCAAGACATTGGTTGCATCCCCATCGTCACGAAGCAACCATCGCCTAGCTACAACCATTTGACCGGCTATGAAATATTTAAATAGATCCGGAAGAGCAAGCCCTCCCTGTCCCCAAGACTCCTGTAGTGTCCTAAGGCTGATCCTGGGGTGTGTTGTGGACCAAAGGAAAGACCCAAACAGACTGTTAACACGTTTAAAAAAAGAAAGCTGGGACCCAGACCGGAGAATTCCTTAAAAAGTATAAAAAGACCAGTAAAACCTTCATCTTAATGAGATTGACCTTTCCAATAAGCGAGAGTGGTAAATGCTTCCAAGCGTCCAGCTGTATTGTTGTCTTGGCCAGTACTGGAAGAAGATTTAATGACATACAGTCGCTTACTTTGGGTGTTATATGAATACCAAGATATTTAATCTGTGATACCCAGGCAATGGGGACCTGTTGAGTCGCCAGAGCCTGAGCACCCGGATCAATGGCCATTACACTAGACTTCTCCCAGTTCACACATAACCCTGAAAACTTGGAGTATTCTCCCAGTATCTTAAAAACCGCCTCCAAAGATGGTCCTGGGTCTTGTAAAAAGAGAAGCATATCGTCTGCGTACAAAGCAGTACACTCGCGAATGCCTCCCACCTCTAGCGCCTTTACATCTGGTGATTTACGGAGTGCTATAGCCAGGGGTTCTATCGCTAGAGCGAACAGTGAAGGCGACAGAGGGCATCCCTGACGCGTTCCTCTGCCCACTGTAAATTGTTGTGATACAGACATGCCCAGTTTGATAGCTGCCTTTGGCTTACTATAAAGCAAAGATATCCATGTCCTAAATACTTCTCCAAACCCCATGTGACGCAGTACTGCCGACATGTAGTTCCAATCCACAGAATCAAACGCTTTAGCCATATCCAGGGTCACCCACCACCCTTGCCCCCCTATTAACATGTTCAATTTGAAGGTGTATGAACAGCCTGCGCAGGTTTGTTTCTGTGGATTTCTGTGGAATAAAGCCTGTTTGATCTATGAACACTAGATTAGTGATAACTTTTGACAGTCTTGTGGCCAATATCTTTGCCAAGATCTTCAAGTCTTGATTCAAAAGTGCTATGGGTTTATAGGAGGAGCATGCAAACGGATCTTTACCCGGTTTAGGTAACAGAATAACCTGAGCCTCCAACAATGTATCTGGTAGGATCTTATTTTCAAGACAGAAGAGGAAAAGAGATTTAAGTCGCGGAACTGGAGCCTCCTGATGTGCTCTATACCATTCTATACATAGCCCGTCAGGTCCTGGGGATTTGTGCGGAGGAAAAGATCTGATGGCTATTTCAATCTCTTTTTCTGTTATCTTAGCCTCCAGATCAGTCCTATCAGCCTCCGAAAGCATAGGGATATCTAAAGAGGATAGTAATGTCTCTAATATTTGTACATTGTAAGTAGGTATAGGAGCATATTGTGTTCTATAATATTGCACAAACGTATCTAAAATGTCAGCGGGATCCATAAGTAGAATACCCTGGTCATTCCTAATACATGGTACATTGGTCTGCAGTCTCTGCTCCGCGACTAGAGTGGCCAATAACTTCCCATTTTTATCACCCTGCTCAAAGATGGATTCAGCCCTCTTTGTCCAGGAAGTATGTGTTAACTCTGTGTAGTGCAACGCCAACAGATGACACGCATCCAAGAGTGTGACATCTGAGTGGTCATTAGCATGAGCTGCTTCGTGTGCCCTCTCTGCCTCCTGCAATTTTTGTGTTTTGCTATTGAAACTTTTCCTGGCCTGTTTAATGGCCAAAATGTACTGCCCCCCATACATGCCTTGAAGGCATCCCATAAAACAGGCAAAGGAGCTGAATCAAGGTTGTCTTCCCAGTAACTAGATACATATGGTGTCACCTGCAAAGACACCGACTCCACTTCTATCCAAACCGGATTCAACCTCCATGCTCCCCCCCTAAGCCTTGAAGGCAGACCAATATGCATTGACAGGGGTGTATGATCCGAAAGGCCTCCAGCTAGATAAGCTGCACCCCGTACCAGCTGTAGCATGGGGGCATTGGCAAATGCCAAGTCTATCCTTGAGGAAGATTTATGCGTTTTTCATAAATAGGAAAAACTCCTTGTGGTTGGATTCTTCCATCTCCACAACTCTGTTAAGGACGCCGTGTCCGCCCATTCAGCCAACTCCACTGACGCCGCCCTGGACGCATTAGATGAATCCAGGGCAGCACATAAAATGGCGTTAAAATCACCCGCAATCAATAGGGGAAGATGCAAAAAGGGGGCTAGCTTGTCTATCAAATCGTACAGTATCTGAATCTGGAATGGGGGAGGAACATAGAGGTTTACCAGCACCATTTTATGCGTATATATATCAGCTACAACAATTAAATACCGACCTCCAGGGTCAGATATGACTTTATGTATTGTACAAGGTACCGTTTTACTAATTAGAATGGCGACCTCTCTGGCATACGTAGAATATGTTGCATGGAGAGCACGCTGAATCCAGGATCTGCGTAAGGACAATATCCTGTTCCCATCTAAATGCGTCTCCTGCAAGAAGACCAACTGTGGTTTAATTGGTTTCAAGTATTGGAACATCAAGGCCCTGCGAAACTTATCATTGAGGCCCTTGACATTCCATTCCATTAACACTTGACCCTGCCATACTCATATTGAAGAATACCACATATGATACCGCATACCAAGACCATTAGTAAGTGTGACCAGGAAAAACCAAGATTTTGTACGTGTAGTAAGTTATATCTATCACCAAATACCCAACATAGATCATTGCACATTCGCTGAAAATAAAACCCAATTTCTTTATAACCCCCTGCTGCGGTGATAAAAGAACAAAAACTATACACTGAGCTTACTCCCAGAACTTGTCTCATAACCTTGAGAGAACGTGACCAGAAAAAAGAGGTCAAAACAAAACAGAAAAAAAAGATGAAAAAAATTCCTGAGTCCGTCAGTCTAGAAAACAGCAATGTTCATGCCTTTTTTTCGCTCCGTGCCTTCAGTGCGGAAGCTGTGGAATCCCCCGCTTAAGTGGAAGGAAGACATACTGACCGACAGAGAAAATCCAGGCTCAATAGACGTGACTCATGGAGATCAGAATGTGTATCCGAATGTGTACGGCATACTGAGGGTAATGACAAAGTTAATCATTTCCATGTGTGAGAGAAACATCATTCCCCACCCTCCGACAAGGGTACATTTTCCCCCCCAACAGAAGATAAAAAGAAGGGTAAATGACCAAAAAAAGGATGAAAAGGAGAAAAAACAGTCCTGTACTTGCAGTTAAATAAGAGAAAACAAGTGACAAAGCAGCGACTTAGCTTACAAGCCGTCTATCCAGTCGTTGGCCTCCACTGGTGTATCAAAAAAGTGAACTGTGCCCTTGTGAGGCACCCGCAGCTGGCTGGGGTATAGCATGCTGTACTTTATATCCTTTTCTCTCAGCCTGCGTCTCACCTCGTTGAAGGATCTATGACGTTTCTGGACCTCAGCCGAAAAGTCCGGAAAAAGCATCACTTTGGTGTTCTCATAGGGCAACTCTGGGTGTTTTCGGGCCTCTGCCAATATCATATCTCTGTCCCAAAAGTTCAAGAACCTCACCAAAAATGGCCGTGGATGGGCACCCTCAGGGCGACGGCCCGTGGGGACTCTATGAGCCCATTCCACAACGTATGTGGGAGGCATGTCAGGCAGACCTAGCAAGTTTTTAAATAATGATTCGGCAAATGCGGCTGGGCGAGAGCCCTCAGCCCCTTCTGGCAGGCCCACCACACGGATATTATTACGTCTTTGCCTATTTTCGGCATCATCTACTTTGTGTACTAACGACCTCACCACCGCATGTAAATCCGCTATTTGTGCTGCTTGGGACCCTTGCTGATCTTCCACCTCTCCAATCCGGCCTTCTGCCTCAGTCAGCCCTCTGATTTTATCTAGATCATGGCGGATCAGAGTACATTCTGATGCCATGTGTTCCACCCGCACCATCAGCATAGTTTTAAAGCCATCTATGGCCTCCAGGATAGGTTTAGTTATGGTGTCCGGTACTGCAGCCAAAAGAGTGGCAGACAGAGGCAATTCTTGTTCTCCATCGGGAGATTGCATGGCTGCAGGTTTTTTCACAGGACTCAGCCTCGGCTCCCGGTCTCGCTGTGCGCCGGAGATAGTGGGCAAGATGGCGCCTGGAGAGTCAGCGGACCGCCCCTTCCCCGAGCGCTGGACTTTCGGGTCTTTCAGGGACTTATCCCGGCCTTTTGCAGACATGATCGTTGTTGCTGGGATATCCAGAGCACTGCAGGAGGTGAATTATTGTTCGTTCTGCAGTGTCAGCGTGGAGGAAAACGATATTTGTAACGGATATGCACGGAGCTCTGGAGGCACACGTCTTCTCCGGCTCACTTCCCGGCCATGCCCACGCAGTAGTCATCCTTGAACAGTTTTTCAAGGAATGTATACATGGAGTAGGATGTGCACTGGGCCACTTTTCCTCTCCTGTAGGACATGTTACCAACTAGAGTAATGGGGATGATCCAAATTTTTTATGCGTTTTATTCACTATTTTTTTGCCCTAAACTGAGTAAAAGAAAACCCTCGGTACTCACAATGCCCTCAGTACTCACAAGTGACTGGTGTAATCTAATTCAATTAGTAAGCAGCAGGTTAGTGTTATTCTGAGTTGCAGCAGCCATAAAGCTTAAAAGAGATTGTAAACCCTTACACATACCCAGTGACGTGACTGGCCTCAGGTGATACACATAAATGAAACAAATCCTCCTACATAAGTTGTACCTGTCTATCTGCAGCAACCTCTCCTCTACAGCCATTCAAAGTCCTGAATTTATACAGCTTGTCTAAGCTGCCAGAAAACAGGGGGCGGAGAGCTGAAGTTACACTCTGCAGAGCTCAGTGAGGAGACCTCCAGAGAGCTAAATGGAGGGGAGAGATACACCCCCCCCCTTCACACAGGGACAGAGCTGAGACTTTTAATTAGCTACAGATCCCTCCCCATCACCCTTTTTCTCTTGCTGTCAGGAAAACTTGTCAGAAGTAATTCATGCTGATAGCAGAGGAAAGAGGCAGCAGCCAGAAATGACACTTAGTGTTCTGGACTGAGACAAGTACACAATTATAGAGGGATATGCTTTGTTCATATTTAATGTCTGAGGTTTACAACCACTTTAGGTTTACTCACAGTGACCCCCTCAACACCCCCAGTGCCCTTACAAGTGACTGGTGTAATCTAATACAATTAGTAAGCAACAGGTTATGTCTAGTACACGCAGGCCGAATGTCGGGCGACACCGGTCGGTTTAATAAAAACCGTCTGACATTCAGCCCGTGTGTATGACAGCCGGCTTCTGTCAGACGAGCATGCTGGAAAACCAGTAGCCGATGGGCTCAGCCATTGGCTGAGAGCGCTGAATGGAGTGTTGGAGTCCCTGTCAGAACACAACAGCTTAGCAGGGGAGATTGCTGTACTACCATTGAATTGTTCGTATAGCTGTCAATGATTTTTTCTAATGAAAAAAATAGGATTTTTTAAAACAGCTTACCTGTAAAATCCTTTTCTTTCGAATGACATCACGGGACACAGAGCCACAGTAATTACTGATGGGTTATATAGGGTATCACTGGTGATTGGACACTGGCACACCCTATCAGAAAGTTCAACCCCCTATATAATCCCTCCCCTTACAAGGATACCTCAGTTTTGTAGCCAAGCAATATAGTATATTAGAAGAGGGGCGGGACCTCTGTGTCCCGTGATGTCCTTCGAAAGAAAAGGATTTTTACAGGTAAGCGGTTTTAAAAAATCATATTTTCTTTCTCGAACATCACGGGACACAGAGCCACAGTAATTACTGATGGGATGTTCCAGAGCAATGCTGTCTGAGGGGGGGAACCACGACCAAGTAGTGTGCAATCAGACCTGAGGACCCTGTACCGCTGTCTGCAGCACACTACCCCCAAAGGCGATATACTCATGCCTTCTCACATCCACCTGATAGAATATGGTGAATGTATGAACTGAAGACCAGGTTGCGGCCTTGCAGATCTGAGCCATCGAGGCCCGGTGATGCACTGCACAAGAAGCACCAATAGCCCTTGTGGAATGTGCCCTGATCTGAAACGGAGGAATCTTCTGTTTCAAACCGTAAGCTTGAATGATCAATTGTCAAATCCATTTAGAAATGGTAGCTTTTGACGCTGCCTGTCCTCTACTGGGACCCTCTGGTAGCACAAACAAAACATCCGGTTTGCGAATCTGAGCAGTTGCCTCGAGATAGGCCCTGACTGCTCTTACTACATCCAACGAATGTAGTGATCTCTCTTCCGGAGAACAGGGATCTGGAACAAAAGGAAGGCAGAACAATGTCCTGGTTTAAATGAAAATCAGAAACCACCTTTGGTAAAAAACTAGGATGAGGGCGCAGTACCACTCTATCCTTGTGTACAATCAAATAAGGCTTCTTACAGGAAAGGGCTGCCAATTCTGACACTCTTCTAGCAGAAGAAATGGCTACCATAAAAATTTACTTCCTTGTCAACAAGACCCAAGGAATCTGACTTATTGGTTCAAAAGGCTGTTTCTGTGACACAGCCAGAACCAAGTTCAAGTCCCAGGGGTTTAGGGGCGCCCTAACTGGAGGATTAAGACGCATCACCCCCTGCATAAAGTTTCGGACCAAAGAATGCGAAGCAAGTGGCCGTTGAAACAATACTGATAAGGCTGAGACCTGGCCCTTGATGGTACTCAAGGCCAGCTTCATCTCTAATCCTAATTGTAGAAAATCAAGAATTCAAGTGATTTAACGAGTGGAGGAAGCTCATACCAGAGACATACAAGAGATCCGGGCGGAGATGCAGACGATCGCGGACCGAGTAGATGCGGGAGAAAGCTCGGTCTCTGCCCTCACACAGCGGGTATCTGACCTGGAGCGTTCGCGGGAGACACAGGCATTCACGACGGTGGATTTTATAGCTCCATTTGGAGGACCGCAGCCGCGGCAATAACTTGCGGCTGCGGGGTCTCCCGGAGGCCACTGGAGCTGAGGACTTGGAGGCAACAGTGACTGCCATTTTTCAGAGGGTCCTAGGCACTCCGCCGCCATCCATTGAACTGGACCGCGTACACAGGACACTCGGCCCAAGACCCGCGGACCCAGACAGACCCTGGGATGTACTCTGTAGGGTACATCGTTATACCCAGAAGGATCTTATCCTCCGCAAAGCCTGGGAACAAGGGGAGGTAACGTTTGACGGCGCCGAGATCAAGATCCTCCCGGATCTATCCAGAGCCACATTACTCAGAAGAGCCATGCTGAAACCTATTCTGGAGTTGGCAAGGAGGCAGGGCTGCACATATCGCTGGGGATACCCCTTGGCAGTAACTTTCCGGAGTACCACTGCTTCTGTCACCCTACGCACTCCAGCGGACCTGCCAGCCCTCTTTACCTTCATGGGGACAGAACCGATCACAGTCCTAAACTGGCTGACCCTTGTACCGCGTTCCACAGGCAGATAGGGAACCGCTGCTCAACGGTACCAACCGCCTCGACAGCAACGCTCCAGAAGGAGATCCAGGGCACCTTCCACCGAGGGTACACGTGAGTCATGATTTTGATACCTGATACAGGACCAATCTGCAACCTGAGCATGGCATGTTTGTGACAGACTCACCCGGGACAGAGGCTATTGGAGGGGACGGAACGCAAGCCTCTTGCCCACCGATTATGGGCCCTAGCATTTGGGGGAATGGTGCTCTCTGTGAGCTGTATGCCTGGGGATCCTGGGGTTGGTGTTACTTTGGATTCAGCTCCATGTCCCCCCAAAACACACAGACTCTGGGAACCCTTTATATGCCATATTAGAATGATAAGACTGAATTATACTGTTGGGACACATCCTGTGAGAAGATGCTGGTGTCATCAACTCCACTCACCTGTCTGATGTCAGCTATAATGTGTTTAATGTAAATAAGTTTAGTCTAGGGTATTCAACTCATTGTTGTTTGTTCTAATTAACCCTGTGTTGATGTTTATGGTAATGTGTGTTAATTGAATGAGCTGATCACATTAGCCACCAGCACTGGCTAGGAGACGAAGAGTCTAGGCTGAGGAAGGGGGAGATTGTTGTTTGTATTGTTAATTGTAATTAGCTCCAGCTATTGTGTTTATACTACTGTGTGAAGCTCGGTGCCCACAAGTCTGTCATCCGGTCTGGGTAAATTTAATAGTAAATTAGCTCATGTTAATTAGGTTAGCTTTGTGTCATCCTGGTGTATAAATGTGTGTGAGATCTCAAATAAAGAGTTAGTCCTGATTTACTCCAAGACTGGTGTTGTCTAGTTCTTGGGGGTTCCTATAGCCAGATCCATTGGACTCGTGTTCCAGAACTTAGGAAGCGGTATACTGACGGAAGCACTCAAGCGGAGTGTGGGACGTTCCGTGACAATGTTATTAACACCCCTAGAAATGTTGACCTACTGACTGACCCCCTGTATATGTGCATGATTGATGCCTATATCTCCACTGATTGACAGGCAGTTAGATCTGAAATGCCCAGACATACGAAGCTTTCACTTCTTGGGATGTACCTATACCCTGATGTGAGAACCGGGTGGAGGAGACAGGAACATTACAAAGACTGTGCTCGGACAGAAACAAGCAGGCCTGAACTGTGGGAGATGCTAAGGACGTAACAGAGGGATCTACAGAAAACTTTTCCCATGTTTGGGGCCCAAGGTCCTGCACTTACAGTCCGGCTATGTGATGATTGATTGAGGCTCCCCCCAGTGAGGAGATGGGAGTATACTACGTGAATGTACACGCATAGACATTCCTGACAAACTCTAATGTGGTAAGGTTTATTTGCACAGGGGATCTATCCACTGTAGTGGAGAATAGGATGGGTACATGCCAGACCTCTTGGGGTGAAGGGAGGGGGCGTGGAATGTGGGACATGGGCAAATGTTCAGACAGAGGGAGACATGTATAGACATGATGACCATTCCCACAGCACAGGTTCCCACCTCGTGGTGCAATGGCCTGCCTGAAGAAAGGGGAGATGGTTTGGATGAAGCACCACCAGGAGGTCTCCCCCTATAGAGGGGTGTCTACGAGAAGTGCTCATGGGGGATTGGGGATGCGGTCTCTAGTTGACCTTGTTTTTCAATATAAGTTCTGAGGCTGCTCCCCCGTTTCTACTTTTAGGTCACCTAGGGAGTTTTTTTTTCTTTTTAATTTTAACAGTTACCATGCTCGAGCAGGGGCATTATGTGTGCTATACAGATTGCATAAAGGTATATACTTGTTTATTTAGCAGTTGTTGTTACCTGTTTTGACTATGCCGTACTTACATGACCAGGTATGATAGCCGTATTCATTATAACACTGACATATACAGCTCTATAGCGGGCGGGGGAGGGGGGAGGTCAGTGAGTTCAATTCTGGCTGTTCCTTTCTACAACCCCAAGTAGGCCAGCGCTCGATTACCAGTTAGCACTGGTGAGCGTCTTAGTACCATTGTACTACTGATTTAGAATACTCTATATAGAGTCTATAAGTGCGATTTGGCACTTCCTAATTACTCTTTCCATCCTCTGATTTTTGATTTTCCCCAACTCCTGCTCACTTTTCTGACATGCCAAGATATTGGCCCCAGATATTATCATATATCTCTTCCTTCTCTACCTTCCCCTCTCTCGCTTGCTCTTCTTCTCCACCCCCCACTCCCCTCTGATCAGCCCCTCCTTTTCTATTCCCGAACCCTTTTAAAACCAATTCCCTCGCTATAACGGGTAACATGGAGGCGGTCAACATCTTTTCGTTACATACAAAAGGCCTGAACATACCCGAAAAAAGAAGGATGCTCTTGCTCAAAACACCACAGGGCGGATCTAGCACTACTTCAGGAGACACATTTTAAAAGCGGCAACCTTCCCATTTTGAAAAATAAATTCTTACCACTGGCATACCACTCCACTAATGGTTCATCCAAGACCCGTGGAGTGTCCATACTCATCTCAAAAAGAGTTCCCTGGAAATGTACAGATATAAAATCAGATCCAGAGGGTAGATTCTTGTTCCTTAAGGGGAGATTGGTGGAGTACAGGTGACCCTTGCTAATATCTATGTACCTAACTGCCACCAAGACCATTTCCTCCGCAAAAACATAGAGGCCCTCCTAGAGTTTGCGAGTGGGCGGCGACTTTAATGTCCCACTAATTCCTGCCGAGGATACTTCCTCCGGGAATTCTTCTATAACACCTAACATTCGGAAACAAATATCCAGGACACTACACAGAGCACAATTGATTGATGCTTGGAGACTCCTCCACCCAACTGAACGTGACTATACCTTCTATTCGAGTCCGCACAGACACTACTCAAGGATTGACTACTTCTTAATCCCGCATGCCCAATTACACGCCCCTGTTATACTGACGTACGCATTGACAGATAACACGACCACTAGATCCAAAACATGGAGACTAAATGAAAGCCTCCTGCAGGACGAAGAAGTGCTAAAAGATGTCTCACGAAAGGTAGCAGACTATTTCAAAATTAATAACACCCTGGACAGCCACCCCGGAATAGTGTGGGAAGCCCATAAGGCAGTAATCCGCGGAGTCTTAATCAAACACGGAGCATGCATTAAACGGGAACGTTCAAAGCAGATCACATCTCTCTTCCACGACTTACACAGAGCAGAAGCAAGACATAAACATGCTCAGACACCAGATGGAGAGGCAGAACTTAAACAGATACAAAGTAAAATAACGGACTTAATGCAGTTTAAGGCGAAAGCCGCGCTAAAAATTTGCCGTCATGTAACATACGAGTCGGGAAACAAATGTGGCAAATTACTTGCAAATTCTTTGAGGGAACAGACTCTGACTAATTATATCCCCCGTATTACGGCATCTTCTGGTCAGAAAGTTACACAACCACAGAGGATAGCAACTGAGTTTAGGGAATTTTATTCCTCACTTTACAACTTGCAAACGCCACCCACACTACAACTGCATATAGATAGTTACCTGAGTAGATCTGGTTTACCAATTGCCTGCAGAGTTCAGTGAGCTGTTGGATGAACACATTGTTTTGGAGGAGATACAGAAGGCGGTAGCTTCCATGAAAGTGGGCAAAGCTCCAGGACCAGATGGCTTTACGGCCCAATACTACAAAACCCTGCTGCCGGATTTGGGGGAACACATGCTAAAATTCTTCAGCTCACTGGGCTCTGGATCATGAATACCTAGAGACACCTTGACAGCGCATATTGCGGTAATTCCCAAGGAGGGGAAAGACATGTCGGCCTGTGGGAGCTATAGGCCAATCTCATTACTTAATCTTGATCTCAAGATTTTTATGAAAATATTAGCCACCAGAATCCAGACATATCTCCCTTCCTTGATCCATCTGGATCAGGTTGGTTTTGTCCCCACAAGAGAGGCCAGGGATAATACAATCAAAGTGCTCAACATACTGCATGTAGTGAATCAGAATGCAACTCCCTGTGTCTTCCTAAGCACGGACGCAGAGAAGGCCTTTGACAGGGTAGATTGGAATTTCATGATCTCTGTCCTGAGACATGTTGGATTGGGAGACAGGATGCTTCAATGGATCACCTCATCCCATGCTCGCCTTCAGGACTTCTCCAGAGCCTCCCCCATCCTCTGGAATGCTCTACCCCAATCCGTCCGATTTTCTCCTACTTTATCCACTTTCAGACGATCCCTGAAAACTCATCTCTTCAGAGAAGCCTATCTGGCCCCCACCTAACAACTGTACATTTATCTTCTCAATCAGCACATCACCCATAGTTATTACCTCTTGTATCTCTTGACCTTCCCTCCTAGATTGTAAGCTCTAAGGAGCAGGGTCCTCTGATTCCTACTGTATCAAATTGTATTGTATTTGTACTGTCTACCCTCAAGTTGTAAAGCGCTACGTAAACTGTTGGCGCTATATAAATACTGTATAATAATAATAATAACTCGGTTTACACAGACCCCACAGCACGGGTGCGTGTGAATGGAGTCCTGTCGGATCCCTTCCCGATTAGGAATGGAACTCGGCAGGGGTGCCCATTGTCACCTCTTCTTTTCGCCCTGTCACTGGAACCCTTCCTGCGGACCGTACGTGCCCATCCGGATATAACCGGGGTGACACTGGGAGAGACACAGCAGAAAATCGCTGCTTATGCAGACGATATGATGTTCACCCTCACCAACCCGTTAATATCTATTCCCAATTTACTACAAGAATTCCAAATTTATGGCAACATCTCTAACATGAAGATTAACTTTAACAAATCAGAGGCCATGAGTGTGGGACTGCCCCCGCGCCTCCTGGCTTCCCTTAAAGACAGTTTCAATTTTAAATGGACTAATACGGGCCTTAAATACCTGGGTACGTACATCCCTCCTAAATTGTCACAAATATATGCTCTGAACTTCCCTCCTCTATTATCCACAGTCCGGAATTTACTTAACACGTGGAACAAAGGGTTGCATTCATGGTTTGGTAGATGCAACATCCTTAAGATGTGCATACTTCCAAAGTTTCTGTACCTTTTACAGGCCTTACCGATCCAATTACCCTCTCACTACTTCGATCAGACAAGTGCCCTTTTCTCTAAGTTTATTTGGGCAAACAAAAAACCCAGACTCAACAAAAGACTGCTTATACTACCCAAAGTTTATGGAGGCCTGGCGGTCCCAGACCTTCGTAAATATCAGCAAGCAACCCATCTGACCAGACTCATAGACTGGATTCGGCATCAACCTACTAAACTATGGACGCAGCTCGAGCAGATCCAAAGTAATATACCTTTAAACAGAATGCCCTGGTGCCATAATTCCCTATCACGTGAGTTAAAGAATCACCCCCTAATAGGTGTGACCTTGAGAACCTGCTCATCCCTTTTCATACGCTCAAAACTGACATCTTCTAACTCCCCACTACACCTGATTCTGGGAACACCAGATTTCATTCCAGGGTACACGGACCCAGTCTTCAGATCTCTACCGGATAGGGGTTATTTTCAAACTTCACATTTTGTCGCGAATGGTCGGTGGCTCTCAGCAGATGACCTTACGAACCCAGAAGGGCCGTTCTGTATGGACTTCTGGAGAACCCTCCAATTTAAGCACTATCTTAGCACTTTACCTCCTCCTGAGGGTCTCGAGCGGACCTTGACGACTTTTGAAACTTACTGCTCGGAGGAGGGAGCTCTTCCCCACGCGCTGTCGGCCACCTACCAGTTGCTGATTACACCACCAGAAAACCACAAGATACCCGCTTTAGGGGCATGGGAAAAGGACCTACAGTGTACGTTCACACCGCGACAAAAACAAAACATTATACATTTCACTTTTAAATCTTCAATTTGTACAAAGATGCAAGAAACAAATTTTAAATTACTCACTAGATGGTACAACACACCTACAAAACTGCAGAAGTTCTTTCCATCCTCCTCGGGGCTCTGCTGGAGGTGTCAAGGAGATCGGGAAACGATTCTCCACATCTTCTGGAGCTGCCCCCTACTGGAGTAGTTCTGGAGGGATGTACAACAAACAATACAAAAATTAACGGAATGCCCTATCCCGGTGGAAGTCACACAAATCCCCAACTTTAGGCATGTGGATCAGGAAAGTAGAGGACATCAGGAAAATGGAGGATCTCATCCTCACAGCTCGACATAAAAATGAGCTATACACCAAAATTTGGTCGAACTGGTTGACTTTTATTTTCTCCACTGAAGGACAGAGCCTTATGACGGGTGACTGAAGACACCCGACATTCCAATTTAATACGTATGCCCCAAGTCAGGGGTGGTCGCCGCCTCCATGTGCCCTCCCCCCTTCCCTCTCCTCTCTCCTTCCCTCCTCTCCGGTTCCCTTTCCCCCTCATCCATTTCACATCCTTTTATTGAACAACCATATACATTTATTTAAGGTTTAAATAGAAAAAAAAGACAGAAGAAGAGGGATATCCAGACATTTATAAGGACCGCAGCAATGTTGAACAATGGTTACATAGCTCTACAGAATATAATTGTACATTTGAAAGTAAATGTGGTTGTATCTCTAGTTATGATGCTGTGAGAGGCTGCGTCCTCAACTAGTAAACTTGTACTTGTTGTTACCCTAGGGCAAGGCCCTCTCTTTTTTCTAAATAAACTTATATTTGAAAAAAAATTTAGCGTTTCTAAGGCAGGATGAAACACTGGACCTTGAGATAACAGGTCTGGGCGTACCGGTAGTGTCCACGGAGAACCCACCATCATCCTTACTATTTCGCATACCACGTCCTTCTGGGCCAAGCGGGGGCCACCAGAAGTACTGACTTCCTTTCTTGCCCGATCCTGCAAAGTCACGGCAGTAGCAGAATAGGCGGGAATGCATAAATCAGTGAGAACCGATGCCACGGAATCACCAACGCATCCGTCCCGCATGCAAGAGGATCTCTTGTCCTTGCCACAAATCTGTCTATCTTTTTGTTGAATCAGGATGCAAAGAGATCTACATCTGGGACCCCCCATCTTTGGCATATGTTCCAAAAGACGTCGGGATGTAGAGACCATTCCCCAGGAAGTAACCTCTGGCGACTTAGATAGTCCGCCTGCCAGTTCTCTATCCCTGGAATAAAAACTGCCGATATGCATGGCACATGCATCTCTGCTCAGACTAAGATCTGGTTCACCTACTTTTGAGCAGCTCGGCTACGGGTGCCTCCCTGATGATTGACATAAGCCACTGCTGTGGCATTGTCGGACTGGATTCTGACCAGCAACCCCGTAGCCCGATAGTCCAGGCCTTTAGTGCTAGATATATCGCCCGGATCTCCAGAATGTTGATGGGTAAGGTCCTCTTTGTCTTGGACTATACCCCCTGAACCGTAGACTGTTCCAGAACTGCTCCCCAACCTGACAGACTGGCATCTGTTGTTACTACCGTCCAGGTAATTGGCAGAAAGGATTTCCCCTTCTGCAGGTTTTCGGGAATGAGCCACCAATTGAGGCTCTGTCGCACCACATGAGACAGGTGCATCGGAAAGTCTAATGCCTGAACCTTCTTGTTCCAGGTCGACAGAATACTGTGTTGCAGCATTCTTGAATGAAACTGAGCATAGGGAACTGCTTCGAATGAAGACATCATCTTCCCTAGTAGCCTCATACAAAGTCGGACAGAGGGACCCTTCTTGGTCCTGACTGCCAGAATCAGCTCTCTTAAAGCAGCGATCTTTGCCTGGGGTAGAAATATTTTCTCCTGGCTTGTATCTATAATCAGACCTAAGTACTCCAGTCTTCTTACTGGTTTTAGGAAAGACTTTTCTAAGTTGAGGATCCAACCCAGGTGTTCCAGATACCTGACTGTGGTCCTCAAGTTTCCGTTCAAAGAGGCTACCGACCGGTCTATCAAGAGCAGGTCGTCTAGGTATGCTATGACAGCTATACCCTGAGCCCTTAATCTGGCCCCTCGCGATCGCTCCCAGCCAATGAGAATCTTCCACTGCCTCTGTATAGTACACAGAGGCAGGGGATGTGATGTCATCTCTCCTCGGCTCGGTATTTTTCGTTCCGGCGCCGAGAGAAGACATCCGAGTGAGTGCACAACACACACAGTAGAACATGCCAGGCATACTTTACACCCCCCTTTACCCCCCCCCCCCCGTCACACTGACACCAAGCAGTTTTTTTTTCTGATTACTGCATTGGTGTCAGTTTGTGACAGTTAGTGTGGTAGGGCAGTTAGCATTAGCCCCCTTTAGGTCTAGGATACCCCCCTAATAAAGTTTTAACCCCTTGATCACCCCCCGTCGTCAGTGTCACTAAGCGATAATTTTTCTGATCGCTGTATTAGTGTCACTGGCGACGCTAGTTAGGGAAGTAAATATTTAGGTTCGCCGTCAGCGTTTTATAGCGACAGGGACCCCCATATACTACCTAATAAATGTTTTAACCCCTTGATTGCCCCGCTAGTTAACCCTTTCACCAGTGATCACCGTATAACTGTTACGAGTGACGCTGGTTAGTTCGTTTATTTTTTATAGTGTCAGGGTACCCGCTGTTTATTACTGAATAAAGGTTTAGCCCCCTGATTGCCCGGCGGTGATATGCGTCGCCCCAGGCAGCGCCAGATTTAGCGCCAGTACCGCTAACACCCACGCACGCAGCATACGCCTCCCTTAGTGGTATAGTATCTGAACGGAGCAGATAGTATCCCCAGCAGTTTAGGGTTCCCAAAAACACAGTGTTAGCGGGATCAGCCCAAATACCTGCTAGCACCTGCGTTTTGCCCCTCCGCCTGGCCCACCCAAGTGCAGTATCGATCGATCACTGACACTTACAAAACACTAAACGCATAACTGCAGCGTTCGCAGAGTCAGGCCTGATCCCTGCGATCACTAACAGTTTTCTTGGTAGCGTTTTGGTGAACTGGCAAGCGCCAGCAGCCTAGTACACCCCGGTTGCAGTCAAACCAGCACTGCAGTAACACTTGGTGATGTGGCGAGTCCCATAAGTGCAGTTCAAGCTGGTGAGGTGGCTAGCACAAGTAGTGTCCCGCTGCCACCAAGAAGAAGACAAACACAGGCCCGACGTGCCCATAATGCCCTTCCTGCTGCATTCGCCAATCCTAATAATTGGGAACCCACCACTTCTGCCCCCATTCACATCGCCAACCAAATGCAGTCGGTTGCATGAGAGGCATTTTCTTTATGTCCTCCCGAGTACCCCTACCCAACGAACTGCCCCAAAAGAGATGTCGTGTCTGCAGCAAGCGCGGATATAGGCCTGACACCCGCTATTATTGTCCCTCCTGTCCTGACAATCCTGGTCTTTGCATTGGTGAATGTTTTGAACGCTACCATTCACTAGTTGAGCATTAGCGTAGGGTACAGCATTGCACAGACTAGGACACACTTTCACAGGGTCTCCTAAGATGCCATCGCATTTTGAGAGACCCGAACCTGGAACCGGTTACAGTTATAAATGTTACAGTTACAAAAAAAAGTGTAAAAAAAAAAAATATATATAAAATGAAAAAAAATAGTTGTTGTTTTATTGTTCTCTCTCTCTCTCTATTGTTCTGCTCTATTTTACTGTATTCTATTCTGCAATGTTTTATTGTTATTATGTTTTATCATGTTTGCTTTTCAGGTATGCAATTTTTTATACTTTACTGTTTACTGTGCTTTAATGTTAACCATTTTTTTGTCTTCAGGTACACCATTCACGACTTTGAGTGGTTATACCAGAATGATGCCTGCAGGTTTAGGTATCATCTTGGTATCATTCTTTTCAGCCAGCGGTCGGCTTTTATGTAAAAGCAATCCTAGCAGCTAATTAGCCTTTGGACTGCTTTTACAAGCAGTGGGAGGGAATGCCCCCCCACCGTCTTCCATGTTTTTCTCTGGCTCTTCTGTCTCAACAGGGAACCCGAGAATGCAGCCGGTGATTCAGCCAGCTGACCATAGAGCTGATCAGAGACCAGAGTGGCTCCAAACATCTCTATGGCCTAAGAAATCGGAAGCTACGAGCATTTTATGACTTAGATTTCGCCGGATGTACACAGCACCATTGGGAAATTGGGAAAGCATTTTATCACACTGATCTTGGTGTGGTCAGATGCTTTGAGGGCAGCGGAGAGATCTAGGGTCTAATAGACCCCAATTTTTTCAAAAAAGAGTACCTGTCACTACCTATTGCTATCATAGGGGATATTTACATTCCCTGAGATAACAAATAAAAATGAATAAAAAAAAAAATATGAAAGGAACAGTTTAAAAATAAGATAAAAAGAAAAAAAATAATAAAGCAAAAAAAAAAAAAGAAAAAAAAAAGCACCCCTATCCCCCCCTGGTCTCGCGCTAAGGCGAACGCAAGCGTCGGTCTGGCGTCAAATGTAAACAGCAATTGCACCATGCATGTGAGTTATCACCGCGAAGGTCAGATCGAGGGCAGTAATTTTAGCAGTAGACCTCCTCTGTAAATCTAAAGTGGTAACCTGTAAAGGCTTTTAAAAATGTATTCTTTTGTTGCCACTGCACGTTTGTGCGCAATTTTAAAGCGTGTCATGTTTGGTATCCATGTACTCGGCCTAAGATCCTCTTTTTTATTTCATCAAACATTTGGCAATATAGTGTGTTTTAGTGCATTAACATTTAAAAAAAGTGTTTTTTCCCCAAAAAATGCGTTTGAAAAATTGCTGCGCAAATACTGTGTGAAAAAAATAAAATAAACACCCACCATTTTAATCTGTAGGGCATTTGCTTTAAAAAAATATATAATGTTTGGGGGTTCAAAGTAATTTTCTTGCAAAAAAAATAATAATTTTTTCATGTAAACAAAAAGTGTCAGAAAGGGCTTTGTCTTCAAGTGGTTAGAAGAGTGGGTGATGTGTGACATAAGCTTCTAAATGTTGTGCATAAAATGCCAGGAGAGTTCAAAACTCCCCAAATGACCCCATTTTGGAAAGTAGACACCCCAAGCTATTTGCTGAGAGGCATGTCGAGTCCATGGAATATTTCATATTGTGACACAAGTTGCGGGAAAGAGACAATTTTTTTTTTTTTTGCACAAAGTTGTCACTAAATGATATATTGCTCAAACATGCCATGGGCATGTTTGAAATTTATATCTTTTTTATTTCTATAAAAGACTGTCATTAATATTAAAGCTGAATGGTTGGAAAAGTGAATAAAAAAATATAAAAAATTATTAAAAATAAAAATAAAAATAAAAAACTTAACCCATTACGGTCCATCTCAGGTACTCCTGGGTATTCTGAAAGAGTTCTACCGACACACAATTTTTTATCTATGGTGCACCTTCCACAGTTATCAAAGTGCAGCATATTATTTTCCACTCTGTCCCCCCTCCCTGTCATCCCCCTTAGTAGGTAAATCTCATAATTGCGTTGGTGTTATGGATTCTTAACCTCTATATTTAGGGTGACAAATACAGGGGGACCCCAACCGGTCATCAACCGCCCACCAATCATTATCAATAATCATTGATGAAACAGTTGAGGTCCAATTCTATATTTAAACCCCCCGGAAAAAGACATTTAAAGAGGTATATCCATCGGGTTTCTCGTTGGGACAGATCCCTTATTCTGTTTGAGCCCCTCCACGATGGATATACAATGTCTATCCCGCAAAATTGTAATAAACTGGGGTCCTGGTTATGGTATTCTTTGAAATGGAGGGACACGCTGTGATACTTGAAACCATTTTTTATATTGGTTAAATGCTCAGAAATACGAACCCTTAGTAGTCTTTTGGTGCGTCCTATATAGAACAGGCCGCATGGGCACCACATCAAGTATACAACAAATGATGAGTTACATGTAATGAACTCCTTGATTTCAAAAGTTTCATTTGCTCGATTAGTGATACTCTTCCTACTCCTACTCCTGTTCCTCACTGTTCTACAGCATATGCATTTGTTGCATGGAAAAAAACCTTTAAGGTTAATTTTAATTGATGGTTGAACTGGGGGGTCAAGAATTTTCTTTACCACTTTGTCTCCAAAGTTGGGGGCCCTTCTATAGATGAACTTAGGGGTTTCAGGTAACATCTCTCCTAGATGTCGATCCCTACGGAGTATATACCAATATTTTTTAAAAATGGTCTCTATCTCTCTATATTGACTATGATAGTTGGATATGAAACTCCACTGATGTTTTTCCTCAGACTTAGTCCTTTCTTTCTTTTTCAAACAGTCCTCCCTTGGTATATTAGCTACCTGTTCTATGACATCATCCATGGATTTTTCTGAATATCCTTTCTGGAGGAATCTCTCTTTTAAAACCTTTGCCTGTGTGTAGTACTTCCCTTGTTCTGTACAATTTCGACGGACCCTCAAGAATTGTCCCTTCGGAATATTTTTTATCCATACAGGGTGATGACCACTCCTGATGGATAAGAAACTGTTCCGGTCCGTTGGTTTGAAGTATACACTAGTCACCAGAGACTGTTCCTTCCTTTCAATGGACACATCTAAAAAATTGACGCATGTTTCACTAATCTGGGCCTCCAATTTGATGTTGTTATTATTGGTGTTTAGGCCAGCGAGGGAGGAGGGGGAGAGGAGGGGGGACACCGAGAGGAAAGAACCACCCAACATACAACAGGGAAGGAATGAAGGGACCACAGCCATACACCAACAGAGCGATGGGACCATTCCCAGGAGGCGAAGGGGATGCCGGGCAGGACGACGGCAACAACCCAAGAAAGAGATTGAGGGACATGTAAATACGGGGGTTTACAATTTAAGTGAAGTGACATTAAATGCCAAAGAGATGAATATTTTAAATTTGGGCCTGAAATGTGCCCCCAGGAGGGTGCTAAATAAATTTGGAGTGTACATTGACACTCATAAGTTTATTAGATCCCTCAACATTAAAAAATATTTTCTCAGTCACCCAGTAGTTTCGGCCCATAAAGCGGGGTCTTCTTCTAGCAAAGTTGATAGTGGCCTAAGGAACAAGTCACTATTTAATCCCCAAAACTCCAATAACCATTATGTTGAGGTATTCAAAAATCTAGTTTTGAAAGATCTAGATACCATTAAAGTAAAAGAGGAAGTGAATTCAAAACATATTAATGAAGGAATCAGGGCACTAGAAAAACGGAACGACATCATTATACGTCCGGCTGACAAGGGAGGGGGGGTTGTCATTTTGGATAAATCCTTTTATCACGGACAACTTTCAAATATGCTTAGTGACCGCTCCACATATGAAAGATTAACCACAGACCCTACTGAGAAATATAGGGAACAGTTAAACTCATTGGTTGAATGGGGATATGCCACTAATGCCCTGAACCTTAGAGAGAGAAGGTACCTTGTCCCTAGTGCGTGTAGGATTCCAGTTATATATACACTTCCTAAAATTCACAAGGACGCCAAACTACCACCAGCGCGCCCGATTGTAAACGGGATAGGATCTGTCACGGCGAGGTTGGGAGAGTACCTAGATAGGTTTCTCCAGCCAAGTGTAAAAAACACTAAGGCGTATCTACGAGATACCACTGACCTACTCCAAAGATTGGGGGAGGTCTGTTTGAACCCTGCCGCTGACATCTTTTTAGTGACAGCAGACGTGTCCTCATTATATACGATCATTCAACATGAGGACGCCTCCCTGTCATTGAACTGGGCCATGAGTAGGAGAGAGGACATTCCAGACATGCAGAAGAGGTTTGTGGGCCAGGCCCTAAACTTCTGCATGTCACACAATTATTTTTGGTGGAATGGGCACTTTTTCTCCCAACGGGTTGGCGTGGCTATGGGGGCTAAGTTTGCCCCCAGCCTCGCCAACCTGTTCATGGCTGAGTGGGAGGACAGATTCATTTTTAGTAAATCTTTTCCCCAGTTGAGATTCTATCGAAGGTTCATAGATGATCTCCTGTTCATCTGGGAGGGATCTAGAGAATCTGTCGAAGAATTTTTGAAATACCTCAACACCAATAATAACAACATCAAATTGGAGGCCCAGATTAGTGAAACATGCGTCAATTTTTTAGATGTGTCCATTGAAAGGAAGGAACAGTCTCTGGTGACTAGTGTATACTTCAAACCAACGGACCGGAACAGTTTCTTATCCATCAGGAGTGGTCATCACCCTGTATGGATAAAAAATATTCCGAAGGGACAATTCTTGAGGGTCCGTCGAAATTGTACAGAACAAGGGAAGTACTACACACAGGCAAAGGTTTTAAAAGAGAGATTCCTCCAGAAAGGATATTCAGAAAAATCCATGGATGATGTCATAGAACAGGTAGCTAATATACCAAGGGAGGACTGTTTGAAAAAGAAAGAAAGGACTAAGTCTGAGGAAAAACATCAGTGGAGTTTCATATCCAACTATCATAGTCAATATAGAGAGATAGAGACCATTTTTAAAAAATATTGGTATATACTCCGTAGGGATCGACATCTAGGAGAGATGTTACCTGAAACCCCTAAGTTCATCTATAGAAGGGCCCCCAACTTTGGAGACAAAGTGGTAAAGAAAATTCTTGACCCCCCAGTTCAACCATCAATTAAAATTAACCTTAAAGGTTTTTTTCCATGCAACAAATGCATATGCTGTAGAACAGTGAGGAACAGGAGTAGGAGTAGGAAGAGTATCACTAATCGAGCAAATGAAACTTTTGAAATCAAGGAGTTCATTACATGTAACTCATCATTTGTTGTATACTTGACGTGGTGCCCATGCGGCCTGTTCTATATAGGACGCACCAAAAGACTACTAAGGGTTCGTATTTCTGAGCATTTAACCAATATAAAAAATGGTTTCAAGTATCACAGCGTGTCCCTCCATTTCAAAGAATACCATAACCAGGACCCCAGTTTATTACAATTTTGCGGGATAGACATTGTATATCCATCGTGGAGGGGCTCAAACAGAATAAGGGATCTGTCCCAACGAGAAACCCGATGGATATACCTCTTTAAATGTCTTTTTCCGGGGGGTTTAAATATAGAATTGGACCTCAACTGTTTCATCAATGATTATTGATAATGATTGGTGGGCGGTTGATGACCGGTTGGGGTCCCCCTGTATTTGTCACCCTAAATATAGAGGTTAAGAATCCATAACACCAACGCAATTATGAGATTTACCTACTAAGGGGGATGACAGGGAGGGGGGACAGAGTGGAAAATAATATGCTGCACTTTGATAACTGTGGAAGGTGCACCATAGATAAAAAATTGTGTGTCGGTAGAACTCTTTCAGAATACCCAGGAGTACCTGAGATGGACCGTAATGGGTTAAGTTTTTTATTTTTATTTTTAATAATTTTTTATATTTTTTTATTCACTTTTCCAACCATTCAGCTTTAATATTAATGACAGTCTTTTATAGAAATAAAAAAGATATAAATTTCAAAAAAAAAAATTTTTTTTAAAATGTTTTATGAGATGACACTTAAGACCTGCAATATAGAACACATGTAAAGATGATTGGTGACCCGCACGGCCTATGACATGAGCTCACGGGATTACCAAGTAGTTCTCTTGCAGATATATAGTGTCATACTCAGCACTTGCAGTAACAGAAGCTTTTAAATGCATGTTAACTTGTGTATACTAAGCAATGTACACGTATGGTGCGAGCGGAGACACAGGGAGTGCGCAGGCGCGGTGTCACCATTACCGCGTCATACGAGAGAGGAGGGTATTTAGGAAAGATTGCCAGATAGCGCAGCCAATCCCATGAATAAGTCCCTTGTGACGAAACATGTCGGGGCGTGGCTACGAGGCAATCTGACGCGCTAGACGTAGGACGCTGAGATAGGAGGCGCCATACGGGAAAGCGGGGAAGCGGCTCCAGGAGACGCGAGGAACGGGTGAGAGTTATCCGAACATCCGACTGCCTGGGTCCGCCGTGACCACCATACGTCCGGTTATTATTTGGAGAGTGTTTTTTGGTGATGACCATGTGTGCTGTGCTATTCTGCTTGATTCAAGTTTATGAAATGTGAGTTTAATGGTGAAGGAGAGTGTTACTTTTATTAAAGTTTGTTGCGTTACTGCACTATTGCTTCGCTTTTCTTTGTTTCATGTGGAGAGTACGCTAGCATATGCTCTGGATATCCAACAGGAATTGAGTGGAAATTATCACTGTACCCCCTACTGTGTGGGAATAGCCTGTGAGCCAAGCACGAGAGTGTAAGGCAAAAATAGCTGGTGAGTCTGCTCGCTGAAGGGGAGTGGAGATCACAGTGCACAGCGGTGTGGTGGAAGATTTTTGCTCACTGAAGATCTGTATTATTTGTGAAGCATCACATATATCACTACGTCACTACTTTATTGGACTTTTATGTTACCAATTTATACACTGTTTAATTTTTTCACATTAGAATAATTTTGCTCATTATTTGTGTGACACTTGGGAGGTTGTCACTTTTCAGCTTGTTTGTGGTTAATTCACATATGTATGCACATTTTTATAATTAGCGCTGCTATCTGATTTCACTTGGAGGGAGGGCAGGCACTAGTGAATCATTTATCATTATTTTTGCATTGTTTTAATTTAAGCAGCAGCTGTCAGTGAGGGGTAGGTCTGTGAGCGCAGCGTTTGGCACATAGGAGAGGGCGGTATTCCTGTGAACCATACCAAGTGACAGAGTTATTGAATTTATTAACGCGTGCAGCCATGGAAGTCTTTAATTTTCTTGCCAACAGACAAATGAATCCAGATAATATTTTTTCAGCTAATCTAGAGGTGGCTGAGAATGATGAGGATGTGTCCGGCATGCTCAAAAGTCTAGAAGGTCTGTTGGAGAAACAGATTAAGACTTGGTGGGATGTCTTCACATTCTCACATTATCAAAAGGAAAAATTAATTTTTAGGAGTTTGAGGTGGGATGTGCCCCCCCAAGATGGTCTTGAGGACCAGTGTTTTATGAATGAATGGTTGGAATTTTTTAATAGAGTGGGGAGGGAGTTACAAGATCTGGTACTCACTAGGAAACAAGTGAAATTGGGGAAGCTCAATGAACAAATTAATCACTTACGTAGTAAATTAGAACTAGTGAATGAGTCAAACCAGATGAAGGATTTTAATATTAATATGAAAAAGAAACTTGAAAAAGTTGATCGAGACACACAAAAGAAAAAAGTTAAAAAATATAATAGGGATGCGGCAGATTTTAAGAATAATAAAATTTATGCATGGCAGACCCCCACCCCAGGTACTAATGAGGCCCCCGCACCAGTTAAAGGAAACGGGAAAATATCCAGTGCCCCTATAGTAGACCATAGTAAGAAGGTTGACAATAAGAAGGGTGGGGTGAGGCATGAACAGAATGCACCTGGGCATACTTATAATAATTATCCCCCTACACAACATAGAGGGAATCAACTGAACGATTATTATGGTTCACCAAAACCCCCCCAACCAATGAGAGGGGGACAACAGGCGTATTATAATCATGATGACTGGAAGGGCCCCCAAACAGAGAGATCAAATTATGGAGGGGAACAATATAGACAACAAGACTATGGCAAACATTATCATTATCAGGCATCCAATTATGGAGAGGGGAGAAGTCCCATACCAATTCATAATAGATATCTACCTCTGGAGGAGGAATATCATAGACCTCAATATCAAGAACATGGCCCCCCACCTTTTTTAGGCCAGCGAGGGAGGAGGGGGAGAGGAGGGGGGACACCGAGAGGAAAGAACCACCCAACATACAACAGGGAAGGAATGAAGGGACCACAGCCATACACCAACAGAGCGATGGGACCATTCCCAGGAGGCGAAGGGGATGCCGGGCAGGACGACGGCAACAACCCAAGAAAGAGATTGAGGGACATGTAAATACGGGGGTTTACAATTTAAGTGAAGTGACATTAAATGCCAAAGAGATGAATATTTTAAATTTGGGCCTGAAATGTGCCCCCAGGAGGGTGCTAAATAAATTTGGAGTGTACATTGACACTCATAAGTTTATTAGATCCCTCAACATTAAAAAATATTTTCTCAGTCACCCAGTAGTTTCGGCCCATAAAGCGGGGTCTTCTTCTAGCAAAGTTGATAGTGGCCTAAGGAACAAGTCACTATTTAATCCCCAAAACTCCAATAACCATTATGTTGAGGTATTCAAAAATCTAGTTTTGAAAGATCTAGATACCATTAAAGTAAAAGAGGAAGTGAATTCAAAACATATTAATGAAGGAATCAGGGCACTAGAAAAACGGAACGACATCATTATACGTCCGGCTGACAAGGGAGGGGGGGTTGTCATTTTGGATAAATCCTTTTATCACGGACAACTTTCAAATATGCTTAGTGACCGCTCCACATATGAAAGATTAACCACAGACCCTACTGAGAAATATAGGGAACAGTTAAACTCATTGGTTGAATGGGGATATGCCACTAATGCCCTGAACCTTAGAGAGAGAAGGTACCTTGTCCCTAGTGCGTGTAGGATTCCAGTTATATATACACTTCCTAAAATTCACAAGGACGCCAAACTACCACCAGCGCGCCCGATTGTAAACGGGATAGGATCTGTCACGGCGAGGTTGGGAGAGTACCTAGATAGGTTTCTCCAGCCAAGTGTAAAAAACACTAAGGCGTATCTACGAGATACCACTGACCTACTCCAAAGATTGGGGGAGGTCTGTTTGAACCCTGCCGCTGACATCTTTTTAGTGACAGCAGACGTGTCCTCATTATATACGATCATTCAACATGAGGACGCCTCCCTGTCATTGAACTGGGCCATGAGTAGGAGAGAGGACATTCCAGACATGCAGAAGAGGTTTGTGGGCCAGGCCCTAAACTTCTGCATGTCACACAATTATTTTTGGTGGAATGGGCACTTTTTCTCCCAACGGGTTGGCGTGGCTATGGGGGCTAAGTTTGCCCCCAGCCTCGCCAACCTGTTCATGGCTGAGTGGGAGGACAGATTCATTTTTAGTAAATCTTTTCCCCAGTTGAGATTCTATCGAAGGTTCATAGATGATCTCCTGTTCATCTGGGAGGGATCTAGAGAATCTGTCGAAGAATTTTTGAAATACCTCAACACCAATAATAACAACATCAAATTGGAGGCCCAGATTAGTGAAACATGCGTCAATTTTTTAGATGTGTCCATTGAAAGGAAGGAACAGTCTCTGGTGACTAGTGTATACTTCAAACCAACGGACCGGAACAGTTTCTTATCCATCAGGAGTGGTCATCACCCTGTATGGATAAAAAATATTCCGAAGGGACAATTCTTGAGGGTCCGTCGAAATTGTACAGAACAAGGGAAGTACTACACACAGGCAAAGGTTTTAAAAGAGAGATTCCTCCAGAAAGGATATTCAGAAAAATCCATGGATGATGTCATAGAACAGGTAGCTAATATACCAAGGGAGGACTGTTTGAAAAAGAAAGAAAGGACTAAGTCTGAGGAAAAACATCAGTGGAGTTTCATATCCAACTATCATAGTCAATATAGAGAGATAGAGACCATTTTTAAAAAATATTGGTATATACTCCGTAGGGATCGACATCTAGGAGAGATGTTACCTGAAACCCCTAAGTTCATCTATAGAAGGGCCCCCAACTTTGGAGACAAAGTGGTAAAGAAAATTCTTGACCCCCCAGTTCAACCATCAATTAAAATTAACCTTAAAGGTTTTTTTCCATGCAACAAATGCATATGCTGTAGAACAGTGAGGAACAGGAGTAGGAGTAGGAAGAGTATCACTAATCGAGCAAATGAAACTTTTGAAATCAAGGAGTTCATTACATGTAACTCATCATTTGTTGTATACTTGATGTGGTGCCCATGCGGCCTGTTCTATATAGGACGCACCAAAAGACTACTAAGGGTTCGTATTTCTGAGCATTTAACCAATATAAAAAATGGTTTCAAGTATCACAGCGTGTCCCTCCATTTCAAAGAATACCATAACCAGGACCCCAGTTTATTACAATTTTGCGGGATAGACATTGTATATCCATCGTGGAGGGGCTCAAACAGAATAAGGGATCTGTCCCAACGAGAAACCCGATGGATATACCTCTTTAAATGTCTTTTTCCGGGGGGTTTAAATATAGAATTGGACCTCAACTGTTTCATCAATGATTATTGATAATGATTGGTGGGCGGTTGATGACCGGTTGGGGTCCCCCTGTATTTGTCACCCTAAATATAGAGAGGTTAAGAATCCATAACACCAACGCAATTATGAGATTTACCTACTAAGGGGGATGACAGGGAGGGGGGACAGAGTGGAAAATAATATGCTGCACTTTGATAACTGTGGAAGGTGCACCATAGATAAAAAATTGTGTGTCGGTAGAACTCTTTCAGAATACCCAGGAGTACCTGAGATGGACCGTAATGGGTTAAGTTTTTTATTTTTAATAATTTTTTATATTTTTTTATTCACTTTTCCAACCATTCAGCTTTAATATTAATGACAGTCTTTTATAGAAATAAAAAAGATATAAATTTCAAAAAAAAAAATTTTTTTTAAAATGTTTTATGAGATGACACTTAAGACCTGCAATATAGAACACATGTAAAGATGATTGGTGACCCGCACGGCCTATGACATGAGCTCACGGGATTACCAAGTAGTTCTCTTGCAGATATATAGTGTCATACTCAGCACTTGCAGTAACAGAAGCTTTTAAATGCATGTTAACTTGTGTATACTAAGCAATGTACACGTATGGTGCGAGCGGAGACACAGGGAGTGCGCAGGCGCGGTGTCACCATTACCGCGTCATACGAGAGAGGAGGGTATTTAAGAAAGATTGCCAGATAGCGCAGCCAATCCCATGAATAAGTCCCTTGTGACGAAACATGTCGGGGCGTGGCTACGAGGCAATCTGACGCGCTAGACGTAGGGCGCTGAGATAGGAGGCGCCATACGGGAAAGCGGGGAAGCGGCTCCAGGAGACGCGAGGAACGGGTGAGAGTTATCCGAACATCCGACTGCCTGGGTCCGCCGTGACCACCATACGTCCGGTTATTATTTGGAGAGTGTTTTTTGGTGATGACCATGTGTGCTGTGCTATTCTGCTTGATTCAAGTTTATGAAATGTGAGTTTAATGGTGAAGGAGAGTGTTACTTTTATTAAAGTTTGTTGCGTTACTGCACTATTGCTTCGCTTTTCTTTGTTTCATGTGGAGAGTACGCTAGCATATGCTCTGGATATCCAACAGGAATTGAGTGGAAATTATCACTGTACCCCCTACTGTGTGGGAATAGCCTGTGAGCCAAGCACGAGAGTGTAAGGCAAAAATAGCTGGTGAGTCTGCTCGCTGAAGGGGAGTGGAGATCACAGTGCACAGCGGTGTGGTGGAAGATTTTTGCTCACTGAAGATCTGTATTATTTGTGAAGCATCACATATATCACTACGTCACTACTTTATTGGACTTTTATGTTACCAATTTATACACTGTTTAATTTTTTCACATTAGAATAATTTTGCTCATTATTTGTGTGACACTTGGGAGGTTGTCACTTTTCAGCTTGTTTGTGGTTAATTCACATATGTATGCACATTTTTATAATTAGCGCTGCTATCTGATTTCACTTGGAGGGAGGGCAGGCACTAGTGAATCATTTATCATTATTTTTGCATTGTTTTAATTTAAGCAGCAGCTGTCAGTGAGGGGTAGGTCTGTGAGCGCAGCGTTTGGCACATAGGAGAGGGCGGTATTCCTGTGAACCATACCAAGTGACAGAGTTATTGAATTTATTAACGCGTGCAGCCATGGAAGTCTTTAATTTTCTTGCCAACAGACAAATGAATCCAGATAATATTTTTTCAGCTAATCTAGAGGTGGCTGAGAATGATGAGGATGTGTCCGGCGTGCTCAAAAGTCTAGAAGGTCTGTTGGAGAAACAGATTAAGACTTGGTGGGATGTCTTCACATTCTCACATTATCAAAAGGAAAAATTAATTTTTTAGGAGTTTGAGGTGGGATGTGCCCCCCCAAGATGGTCTTGAGGACCAGTGTTTTATGAATGAATGGTTGGAATTTTTTAATAGAGTGGGGAGGGAGTTACAAGATCTGGTACTCACTAGGAAACAAGTGAAATTGGGGAAGCTCAATGAACAAATTAATCACTTACGTAGTAAATTAGAACTAGTGAATGAGTCAAACCAGATGAAGGATTTTAATATTAATATGAAAAAGAAACTTGAAAAAGTTGATCGAGACACACAAAAGAAAAAAGTTAAAAAATATAATAGGGATGCGGCAGATTTTAAGAATAATAAAATTTATGCATGGCAGACCCCCACCCCAGGTACTAATGAGGCCCCCGCACCAGTTAAAGGAAACGGGAAAATATCCAGTGCCCCTATAGTAGACCATAGTAAGAAGGTTGACAATAAGAAGGGTGGGGTGAGGCATGAACAGAATGCACCTGGGCATACTTATAATAATTATCCCCCTACACAACATAGAGGGAATCAACTGAACGATTATTATGGTTCACCAAAACCCCCCCAACCAATGAGAGGGGGACAACAGGCGTATTATAATCATGATGACTGGAAGGGCCCCCAAACAGAGAGATCAAATTATGGAGGGGAACAATATAGACAACAAGACTATGGCAGTCATTATCATTATCAGGCATCCAATTATGGAGAGGGGAGAAGTCCCATACCAATTCATAATAGATATCTACCTCTGGAGGAGGAATATCATAGACCTCAATATCAAGAACATGGCCCCCCACCTTTTTTAGGCCAGCGAGGGAGGAGGGGGAGAGGAGGGGGGACACCGAGAGGAAAGAACCACCCAACATACAACAGGGAAGGAATGAAGGGACCACAGCCATACACCAACAGAGCGATGGGACCATTCCCAGGAGGCGAAGGGGATGCCGGGCAGGACGACGGCAACAACCCAAGAAAGAGATTGAGGGACATGTAAATACGGGGGTTTACAATTTAAGTGAAGTGACATTAAATGCCAAAGAGATGAATATTTTAAATTTGGGCCTGAAATGTGCCCCCAGGAGGGTGCTAAATAAATTTGGAGTGTACATTGACACTCATAAGTTTATTAGATCCCTCAACATTAAAAAATATTTTCTCAGTCACCCAGTAGTTTCGGCCCATAAAGCGGGGTCTTCTTCTAGCAAAGTTGATAGTGGCCTAAGGAACAAGTCACTATTTAATCCCCAAAACTCCAATAACCATTATGTTGAGGTATTCAAAAATCTAGTTTTGAAAGATCTAGATACCATTAAAGTAAAAGAGGAAGTGAATTCAAAACATATTAATGAAGGAATCAGGGCACTAGAAAAACGGAACGACATCATTATACGTCCGGCTGACAAGGGAGGGGGGGTTGTCATTTTGGATAAATCCTTTTATCACGGACAACTTTCAAATATGCTTAGTGACCGCTCCACATATGAAAGATTAACCACAGACCCTACTGAGAAATATAGGGAACAGTTAAACTCATTGGTTGAATGGGGATATGCCACTAATGCCCTGAACCTTAGAGAGAGAAGGTACCTTGTCCCTAGTGCGTGTAGGATTCCAGTTATATATACACTTCCTAAAATTCACAAGGACGCCAAACTACCACCAGCGCGCCCGATTGTAAACGGGATAGGATCTGTCACGGCGAGGTTGGGAGAGTACCTAGATAGGTTTCTCCAGCCAAGTGTAAAAAACACTAAGGCGTATCTACGAGATACCACTGACCTACTCCAAAGATTGGGGGAGGTCTGTTTGAACCCTGCCGCTGACATCTTTTTAGTGACAGCAGACGTGTCCTCATTATATACGATCATTCAACATGAGGACGCCTCCCTGTCATTGAACTGGGCCATGAGTAGGAGAGAGGACATTCCAGACATGCAGAAGAGGTTTGTGGGCCAGGCCCTAAACTTCTGCATGTCACACAATTATTTTTGGTGGAATGGGCACTTTTTCTCCCAACGGGTTGGCGTGGCTATGGGGGCTAAGTTTGCCCCCAGCCTCGCCAACCTGTTCATGGCTGAGTGGGAGGACAGATTCATTTTTAGTAAATCTTTTCCCCAGTTGAGATTCTATCGAAGGTTCATAGATGATCTCCTGTTCATCTGGGAGGGATCTAGAGAATCTGTCGAAGAATTTTTGAAATACCTCAACACCAATAATAACAACATCAAATTGGAGGCCCAGATTAGTGAAACATGCGTCAATTTTTTAGATGTGTCCATTGAAAGGAAGGAACAGTCTCTGGTGACTAGTGTATACTTCAAACCAACGGACCGGAACAGTTTCTTATCCATCAGGAGTGGTCATCACCCTGTATGGATAAAAAATATTCCGAAGGGACAATTCTTGAGGGTCCGTCGAAATTGTACAGAACAAGGGAAGTACTACACACAGGCAAAGGTTTTAAAAGAGAGATTCCTCCAGAAAGGATATTCAGAAAAATCCATGGATGATGTCATAGAACAGGTAGCTAATATACCAAGGGAGGACTGTTTGAAAAAGAAAGAAAGGACTAAGTCTGAGGAAAAACATCAGTGGAGTTTCATATCCAACTATCATAGTCAATATAGAGAGATAGAGACCATTTTTAAAAAATATTGGTATATACTCCGTAGGGATCGACATCTAGGAGAGATGTTACCTGAAACCCCTAAGTTCATCTATAGAAGGGCCCCCAACTTTGGAGACAAAGTGGTAAAGAAAATTCTTGACCCCCCAGTTCAACCATCAATTAAAATTAACCTTAAAGGTTTTTTTCCATGCAACAAATGCATATGCTGTAGAACAGTGAGGAACAGGAGTAGGAGTAGGAAGAGTATCACTAATCGAGCAAATGAAACTTTTGAAATCAAGGAGTTCATTACATGTAACTCATCATTTGTTGTATACTTGATGTGGTGCCCATGCGGCCTGTTCTATATAGGACGCACCAAAAGACTACTAAGGGTTCGTATTTCTGAGCATTTAACCAATATAAAAAATGGTTTCAAGTATCACAGCGTGTCCCTCCATTTCAAAGAATACCATAACCAGGACCCCAGTTTATTACAATTTTGCGGGATAGACATTGTATATCCATCGTGGAGGGGCTCAAACAGAATAAGGGATCTGTCCCAACGAGAAACCCGATGGATATACCTCTTTAAATGTCTTTTTCCGGGGGGTTTAAATATAGAATTGGACCTCAACTGTTTCATCAATGATTATTGATAATGATTGGTGGGCGGTTGATGACCGGTTGGGGTCCCCCTGTATTTGTCACCCTAAATATAGAGAGGTTAAGAATCCATAACACCAACGCAATTATGAGATTTACCTACTAAGGGGGATGACAGGGAGGGGGGACAGAGTGGAAAATAATATGCTGCACTTTGATAACTGTGGAAGGTGCACCATAGATAAAAAATTGTGTGTCGGTAGAACTCTTTCAGAATACCCAGGAGTACCTGAGATGGACCGTAATGGGTTAAGTTTTTTATTTTTAATAATTTTTTATATTTTTTTATTCACTTTTCCAACCATTCAGCTTTAATATTAATGACAGTCTTTTATAGAAATAAAAAAGATATAAATTTCAAAAAAAAAAATTTTTTTTAAAATGTTTTATGAGATGACACTTAAGACCTGCAATATAGAACACATGTAAAGATGATTGGTGACCCGCACGGCCTATGACATGAGCTCACGGGATTACCAAGTAGTTCTCTTGCAGATATATAGTGTCATACTCAGCACTTGCAGTAACAGAAGCTTTTAAATGCATGTTAACTTGTGTATACTAAGCAATGTACACGTATGGTGCGAGCGGAGACACAGGGAGTGCGCAGGCGCGGTGTCACCATTACCGCGTCATACGAGAGAGGAGGGTATTTAAGAAAGATTGCCAGATAGCGCAGCCAATCCCATGAATAAGTCCCTTGTGACGAAACATGTCGGGGCGTGGCTACGAGGCAATCTGACGCGCTAGACGTAGGGCGCTGAGATAGGAGGCGCCATACGGGAAAGCGGGGAAGCGGCTCCAGGAGACGCGAGGAACGGGTGAGAGTTATCCGAACATCCGACTGCCTGGGTCCGCCGTGACCACCATACGTCCGGTTATTATTTGGAGAGTGTTTTTTGGTGATGACCATGTGTGCTGTGCTATTCTGCTTGATTCAAGTTTATGAAATGTGAGTTTAATGGTGAAGGAGAGTGTTACTTTTATTAAAGTTTGTTGCGTTACTGCACTATTGCTTCGCTTTTCTTTGTTTCATGTGGAGAGTACGCTAGCATATGCTCTGGATATCCAACAGGAATTGAGTGGAAATTATCACTGTACCCCCTACTGTGTGGGAATAGCCTGTGAGCCAAGCACGAGAGTGTAAGGCAAAAATAGCTGGTGAGTCTGCTCGCTGAAGGGGAGTGGAGATCACAGTGCACAGCGGTGTGGTGGAAGATTTTTGCTCACTGAAGATCTGTATTATTTGTGAAGCATCACATATATCACTACGTCACTACTTTATTGGACTTTTATGTTACCAATTTATACACTGTTTAATTTTTTCACATTAGAATAATTTTGCTCATTATTTGTGTGACACTTGGGAGGTTGTCACTTTTCAGCTTGTTTGTGGTTAATTCACATATGTATGCACATTTTTATAATTAGCGCTGCTATCTGATTTCACTTGGAGGGAGGGCAGGCACTAGTGAATCATTTATCATTATTTTTGCATTGTTTTAATTTAAGCAGCAGCTGTCAGTGAGGGGTAGGTCTGTGAGCGCAGCGTTTGGCACATAGGAGAGGGCGGTATTCCTGTGAACCATACCAAGTGACAGAGTTATTGAATTTATTAACGCGTGCAGCCATGGAAGTCTTTAATTTTCTTGCCAACAGACAAATGAATCCAGATAATATTTTTTCAGCTAATCTAGAGGTGGCTGAGAATGATGAGGATGTGTCCGGCGTGCTCAAAAGTCTAGAAGGTCTGTTGGAGAAACAGATTAAGACTTGGTGGGATGTCTTCACATTCTCACATTATCAAAAGGAAAAATTAATTTTTTAGGAGTTTGAGGTGGGATGTGCCCCCCCAAGATGGTCTTGAGGACCAGTGTTTTATGAATGAATGGTTGGAATTTTTTAATAGAGTGGGGAGGGAGTTACAAGATCTGGTACTCACTAGGAAACAAGTGAAATTGGGGAAGCTCAATGAACAAATTAATCACTTACGTAGTAAATTAGAACTAGTGAATGAGTCAAACCAGATGAAGGATTTTAATATTAATATGAAAAAGAAACTTGAAAAAGTTGATCGAGACACACAAAAGAAAAAAGTTAAAAAATATAATAGGGATGCGGCAGATTTTAAGAATAATAAAATTTATGCATGGCAGACCCCCACCCCAGGTACTAATGAGGCCCCCGCACCAGTTAAAGGAAACGGGAAAATATCCAGTGCCCCTATAGTAGACCATAGTAAGAAGGTTGACAATAAGAAGGGTGGGGTGAGGCATGAACAGAATGCACCTGGGCATACTTATAATAATTATCCCCCTACACAACATAGAGGGAATCAACTGAACGATTATTATGGTTCACCAAAACCCCCCCAACCAATGAGAGGGGGACAACAGGCGTATTATAATCATGATGACTGGAAGGGCCCCCAAACAGAGAGATCAAATTATGGAGGGGAACAATATAGACAACAAGACTATGGCAGTCATTATCATTATCAGGCATCCAATTATGGAGAGGGGAGAAGTCCCATACCAATTCATAATAGATATCTACCTCTGGAGGAGGAATATCATAGACCTCAATATCAAGAACATGGCCCCCCACCTTTTTTAGGCCAGCGAGGGAGGAGGGGGAGAGGAGGGGGGACACCGAGAGGAAAGAACCACCCAACATACAACAGGGAAGGAATGAAGGGACCACAGCCATACACCAACAGAGCGATGGGACCATTCCCAGGAGGCGAAGGGGATGCCGGGCAGGACGACGGCAACAACCCAAGAAAGAGATTGAGGGACATGTAAATACGGGGGTTTACAATTTAAGTGAAGTGACATTAAATGCCAAAGAGATGAATATTTTAAATTTGGGCCTGAAATGTGCCCCCAGGAGGGTGCTAAATAAATTTGGAGTGTACATTGACACTCATAAGTTTATTAGATCCCTCAACATTAAAAAATATTTTCTCAGTCACCCAGTAGTTTCGGCCCATAAAGCGGGGTCTTCTTCTAGCAAAGTTGATAGTGGCCTAAGGAACAAGTCACTATTTAATCCCCAAAACTCCAATAACCATTATGTTGAGGTATTCAAAAATCTAGTTTTGAAAGATCTAGATACCATTAAAGTAAAAGAGGAAGTGAATTCAAAACATATTAATGAAGGAATCAGGGCACTAGAAAAACGGAACGACATCATTATACGTCCGGCTGACAAGGGAGGGGGGGTTGTCATTTTGGATAAATCCTTTTATCACGGACAACTTTCAAATATGCTTAGTGACCGCTCCACATATGAAAGATTAACCACAGACCCTACTGAGAAATATAGGGAACAGTTAAACTCATTGGTTGAATGGGGATATGCCACTAATGCCCTGAACCTTAGAGAGAGAAGGTACCTTGTCCCTAGTGCGTGTAGGATTCCAGTTATATATACACTTCCTAAAATTCACAAGGACGCCAAACTACCACCAGCGCGCCCGATTGTAAACGGGATAGGATCTGTCACGGCGAGGTTGGGAGAGTACCTAGATAGGTTTCTCCAGCCAAGTGTAAAAAACACTAAGGCGTATCTACGAGATACCACTGACCTACTCCAAAGATTGGGGGAGGTCTGTTTGAACCCTGCCGCTGACATCTTTTTAGTGACAGCAGACGTGTCCTCATTATATACGATCATTCAACATGAGGACGCCTCCCTGTCATTGAACTGGGCCATGAGTAGGAGAGAGGACATTCCAGACATGCAGAAGAGGTTTGTGGGCCAGGCCCTAAACTTCTGCATGTCACACAATTATTTTTGGTGGAATGGGCACTTTTTCTCCCAACGGGTTGGCGTGGCTATGGGGGCTAAGTTTGCCCCCAGCCTCGCCAACCTGTTCATGGCTGAGTGGGAGGACAGATTCATTTTTAGTAAATCTTTTCCCCAGTTGAGATTCTATCGAAGGTTCATAGATGATCTCCTGTTCATCTGGGAGGGATCTAGAGAATCTGTCGAAGAATTTTTGAAATACCTCAACACCAATAATAACAACATCAAATTGGAGGCCCAGATTAGTGAAACATGCGTCAATTTTTTAGATGTGTCCATTGAAAGGAAGGAACAGTCTCTGGTGACTAGTGTATACTTCAAACCAACGGACCGGAACAGTTTCTTATCCATCAGGAGTGGTCATCACCCTGTATGGATAAAAAATATTCCGAAGGGACAATTCTTGAGGGTCCGTCGAAATTGTACAGAACAAGGGAAGTACTACACACAGGCAAAGGTTTTAAAAGAGAGATTCCTCCAGAAAGGATATTCAGAAAAATCCATGGATGATGTCATAGAACAGGTAGCTAATATACCAAGGGAGGACTGTTTGAAAAAGAAAGAAAGGACTAAGTCTGAGGAAAAACATCAGTGGAGTTTCATATCCAACTATCATAGTCAATATAGAGAGATAGAGACCATTTTTAAAAAATATTGGTATATACTCCGTAGGGATCGACATCTAGGAGAGATGTTACCTGAAACCCCTAAGTTCATCTATAGAAGGGCCCCCAACTTTGGAGACAAAGTGGTAAAGAAAATTCTTGACCCCCCAGTTCAACCATCAATTAAAATTAACCTTAAAGGTTTTTTTCCATGCAACAAATGCATATGCTGTAGAACAGTGAGGAACAGGAGTAGGAGTAGGAAGAGTATCACTAATCGAGCAAATGAAACTTTTGAAATCAAGGAGTTCATTACATGTAACTCATCATTTGTTGTATACTTGATGTGGTGCCCATGCGGCCTGTTCTATATAGGACGCACCAAAAGACTACTAAGGGTTCGTATTTCTGAGCATTTAACCAATATAAAAAATGGTTTCAAGTATCACAGCGTGTCCCTCCATTTCAAAGAATACCATAACCAGGACCCCAGTTTATTACAATTTTGCGGGATAGACATTGTATATCCATCGTGGAGGGGCTCAAACAGAATAAGGGATCTGTCCCAACGAGAAACCCGATGGATATACCTCTTTAAATGTCTTTTTCCGGGGGGTTTAAATATAGAATTGGACCTCAACTGTTTCATCAATGATTATTGATAATGATTGGTGGGCGGTTGATGACCGGTTGGGGTCCCCCTGTATTTGTCACCCTAAATATAGAGAGGTTAAGAATCCATAACACCAACGCAATTATGAGATTTACCTACTAAGGGGGATGACAGGGAGGGGGGACAGAGTGGAAAATAATATGCTGCACTTTGATAACTGTGGAAGGTGCACCATAGATAAAAAATTGTGTGTCGGTAGAACTCTTTCAGAATACCCAGGAGTACCTGAGATGGACCGTAATGGGTTAAGTTTTTTATTTTTAATAATTTTTTATATTTTTTTATTCACTTTTCCAACCATTCAGCTTTAATATTAATGACAGTCTTTTATAGAAATAAAAAAGATATAAATTTCAAAAAAAAAAATTTTTTTTAAAATGTTTTATGAGATGACACTTAAGACCTGCAATATAGAACACATGTAAAGATGATTGGTGACCCGCACGGCCTATGACATGAGCTCACGGGATTACCAAGTAGTTCTCTTGCAGATATATAGTGTCATACTCAGCACTTGCAGTAACAGAAGCTTTTAAATGCATGTTAACTTGTGTATACTAAGCAATGTACACGTATGGTGCGAGCGGAGACACAGGGAGTGCGCAGGCGCGGTGTCACCATTACCGCGTCATACGAGAGAGGAGGGTATTTAAGAAAGATTGCCAGATAGCGCAGCCAATCCCATGAATAAGTCCCTTGTGACGAAACATGTCGGGGCGTGGCTACGAGGCAATCTGACGCGCTAGACGTAGGGCGCTGAGATAGGAGGCGCCATACGGGAAAGCGGGGAAGCGGCTCCAGGAGACGCGAGGAACGGGTGAGAGTTATCCGAACATCCGACTGCCTGGGTCCGCCGTGACCACCATACGTCCGGTTATTATTTGGAGAGTGTTTTTTGGTGATGACCATGTGTGCTGTGCTATTCTGCTTGATTCAAGTTTATGAAATGTGAGTTTAATGGTGAAGGAGAGTGTTACTTTTATTAAAGTTTGTTGCGTTACTGCACTATTGCTTCGCTTTTCTTTGTTTCATGTGGAGAGTACGCTAGCATATGCTCTGGATATCCAACAGGAATTGAGTGGAAATTATCACTGTACCCCCTACTGTGTGGGAATAGCCTGTGAGCCAAGCACGAGAGTGTAAGGCAAAAATAGCTGGTGAGTCTGCTCGCTGAAGGGGAGTGGAGATCACAGTGCACAGCGGTGTGGTGGAAGATTTTTGCTCACTGAAGATCTGTATTATTTGTGAAGCATCACATATATCACTACGTCACTACTTTATTGGACTTTTATGTTACCAATTTATACACTGTTTAATTTTTTCACATTAGAATAATTTTGCTCATTATTTGTGTGACACTTGGGAGGTTGTCACTTTTCAGCTTGTTTGTGGTTAATTCACATATGTATGCACATTTTTATAATTAGCGCTGCTATCTGATTTCACTTGGAGGGAGGGCAGGCACTAGTGAATCATTTATCATTATTTTTGCATTGTTTTAATTTAAGCAGCAGCTGTCAGTGAGGGGTAGGTCTGTGAGCGCAGCGTTTGGCACATAGGAGAGGGCGGTATTCCTGTGAACCATACCAAGTGACAATGGGCTCAACATGCCTCTCAGCAATTTCCTTGGGGTGTCTACTTCCCAAAATGGGGTCATTTAGGGGGGGATTTGTACTGCCCTGCCATTTTAGCACCTCAAGAAATGACATAAGCAGTCATAAACTAAAAGCTGTGTAAATTCCAGAAAATGTACCCTAGTTTGTAGGCGTTATAACTTTTGCGCAAACCAATAAATATACGCTTATTGCCATTTTTTTTACCAAAGACATGTGGCCAAATACATTTTGGCCTAAATGTATGACTAAAATTTAGTTTATTGGATTTTTTTTATAACTAAAAGTAGAAAATATCATTTTTTTCCAAATTTTCAGTCTTTTTCCGTTTAAAGCGCAAAAAATAAAAACCGCAGAGGTGATCAAATACCATCAAAAGAAAGCTCTATTTGTGGGAAGAAAAGGATGCAAATTTTGTTTGGGTACAGCATTGCATGACCGCGCAATTAGCAGTTAAAGCGACGCAGTGCCAAATTGTAAAAAGTGCTCTGGTCAGGAAGGGGGTAAATCCTTCCGGGACTGAAGTGGTTAACAGCTTCAGGTACGGGCAACTTAAATGTGGAGCGGACCAATCCAGTAAGGATCTGCACTAAGACTTTCTCCTCTTGGGAAGGTGCAGAGAGTCCCTCTCCACCTGATTCCTCCGAAGAGGAATCATCTGTCCCATCCTGATCCTCTGAAAGGGATTTATCTCCTTTATCCCAGAGCTTCTCTGCTTGAGGGTCTTGGGAAACAGAGGAAGGCCTAGTGCGTTTTCTTCAACGTGAAGCTGTAATCATGGCCATTAATCTTTCCTCTAACCCAGTAATGGTTGAGGAAAAAACCTCCTGTGTAATGTATACAGGCGCTGACGTGCCGGAGGCAGGTATAGCCCCTGACCCCAATGGCTCCCTCTGGCTAGCCGTCCCTGGCCCCTCAGGGGGGGGGGGGGGGAGGATGCTGCTGACAGGGGGTCCTCAGAACCTGAACGAGATCCCCTAGTGTCTCTGGTTCTTGGGGTGTTTGAACCTCTTCTACCCATAGTGCAAAGCAACAAGGTGGAGGTATCACAAAATGAACACTGACTGCTGAGCGATGTAGTCCGGCTAAAAGCCCTGCTACCCAATGCTCAGTCTGGTGTTACCTTAGTAAATGCTGCCTAGGAGAATGTCTGTGTCCCACCTTACATGAGACCGTCAGCTCTGTGTCCCTCCAAGGCTGTGTGCACCTGTACAGAGTGCTTTAATAGCCTGCAGCTGGCCTGAATGGGCGTCTAAGCACCTGTGCTGACGTACCCCCCCCCTCGAACTTCGAAAAAAACGAGCGCTTCCCGCGCTGGCCGACCCTCCAGAAACACTATGGAGGAAGGCTGCGGGAGGGGGAGGAGGAAGAGAGGCTGGTAGTGAAGGGCCTGCCTGAAAACGGCAGAGGCGGCGGTGCCCGAGTGTTATAACCGCTTTCTACACCCCTGTGGCCTCCCCCTATCCTGGGGGGAACATCGAACAGGAGAAATCCCCCCATATATCCTACCTTGAGCCGGCCGGAGATGCTGTGCAGCATGAACACTGAGACCGACATCAGCATGACAAGGTATGTGCTCTTGGCAGCCCCAGGTGGTCACAATAGGCATAGCACGCATTTACCCTTAAAGGAGAAACCTACTAGAATTAGAAAATTCTGTGGAATTTCCTCTTACCTTATCCAGCCGCAGGGTTCAGTTTACACAGACCCAATCTTCACCTCTCACGGTGGGCTCCGTTTAAAAAAACCGTCAGAGACTGGGGCCCCCTACGAATAGGGAGATCCTGCAGTTCTGGACCTGTAAAGCACCCAGCTAGAAAACCATTTTCTAATATGCGGGGTCCAGCTCTCTAAAAAGAGAAGCGTTACAGGTAAAACCTAGTTTCTTCAGCCACGAGGCCCGGATACCATCCGATTCAGCCATGAAAGGACACTTTGAATGGATCCGGTCTGCCTGGCTTGCCCCAGTATAGGATATAGGATATTCCCTTTGGAGCTCAGCACAGCACATCTTTACACGTCCATCACCTAAGACACTGGCGTAAAAACTGAGGTATACCTGCAAGGGGAGGGATTATATAGGGGGTTGAACTTTCTGATAGGGTATGCCAGTGTCCAATCACCAGTGATACCCTATATAACCCATCAGTAATTACTGTGGCTCTGTGTCCCGTGATGTTCGAGAAAGAAAAAACTATTAGTGTGTACAAGGCTTTAGTGTTATTTTGAGTTGCAGCAGCCATAAAGCGATGCCGTGTTCCATGAGAACAAAAGCATGAAAATAAGGCAGGGAACTATGCAAGCATTCTGTGTCTCAACATTTACATCTCATAAAAACAGAAAAGAAGTGCAGATTTCTAGAAAACCTTGAGTGCAGATGGTAGAATAACGCTCTGTGCTAGGCATAGAGTAAAGTACAACTCCACCTTCGTAACATATACAAAACTTTAAAAATATAAATAAAAATAGTATTACCCAATCTGCTTCATTAAGGCCTGGTTCACACCTATGCAGGTTGCAGTTGATGCATATTCCAGGTGCATTTTGCATTTTTCAATACACGTTTTTGATCCATTGAAGTCTATGGAACAAAAAAAAAAGTCCCTGGCCCTTTCCATAAAATGCACAGATGTGAACATGACCCATAGGAAACCATGGTAAATGGACTGTAGTGTGTTTCTGCAAAACTGAAAACGCACTAAAAAATGCATAGGTGTGAACAAGGCCTAATTCTGTACAGGTTTCTGAAGTTTTAATTTTACTCCGATGAAAGGTGCTTTAACCACTTCAGCCCCGGAAGGATTTACCCCCTTCCTGACCAGAGCACTTTTTACAATTTGGCACTGCGTCGCTTTAACTGCTAATTGCGCAGTCATGCAATGCCGTACCCAAACGAAATAAGCATCCTTTTCTTCCCACAAATAGAGCTTTCTTTTGATGTTATTTGATCACCTCTGTGGTTTTTATTTTTTGCGCTATAAACGGAAAAAGACCGAAAATTTTGAAAATAATTACATTTTCTACTTTTTGTTATAATAAAAATCCAATAAACTCAATTTTAGTCATACATTTAGGCCAAAATGTATTCGGCCACATGTCTTTGGTAAAAAAAATGTCAATAAGTGTATATTTATTGGTTTGCGCAAAAGTTATAGCGTTTACAAACTAGGGTACATTTTCTGGAATTTACACAGCTTTTAGTTTATGACTGCCTATGTCATTTCTTGAGGTGCTAAAATGGCAGGTCAGTACAAACCCCCCCTAAATGACTCCATTTTGTAAAGTAGACACCCCAAGGAAATTGCTGAGAGGCATGTTGAGCCCATTGAATATTAATTTTTTTGTCCCAAGTGATTGAATACTGACAAAAAAAAAATTACAAAAAGTTGTCACTAAATGATATATTGCTCACACAGGCCATGGGCATACGTGGAATTGCACCCTAAAATACATTCAGCTGCTTCTTCCGAGTATGGGGATACCACATGTGTGGGACTTTTTGGAGGCCTAGCCACGTACGGGGCCCCGAAAACCAAGCACTGCCTTCAGGATTTCTAAGGGCGTAAATATTTGATTTCACTCCTCACTACCTATCACAGTTTTGAAGGCCATAAAATGCCAAGATGGCACAAAACACCCCCAAATGACCCCATTTTGGAAAGTAGACACCCCAAGCTATTTGCTGAGAGGCATGTTGAGTCCATGGAATATTTTATATTTTGACACAAGTTGCAGGAAAGTGACACATTTTTTTTTTTTTTTTTGCACAAAGTTGTCACTAAATGATATATTGCTCACACAGGCCATGGGCATATGTGGAATTGCACCCCAAAATACATTTAGCTGCTTCTCCTGAGCATGGGGATACCACATGTGTGGGACTTTTTGGGAGCCTAGTCGCGTACGGGGCCCTGAAAACCAATCACCGCCTTCAGGATTTCTAAGGGCGTAAATTTTTGATTTCACTCTTCACTGCCTATCACAGGTTCGGAGGCCATGGAATGCCCAGGTGGCACAAAACCTCCCCAAATGACCCCATTTCGGAAAGTAGACACCCCAAGCTATTTGCTGAGAGGCATGGTGAGTATTTTGCAGCTCTCATTTGTTTTTGAAAATGAAGAAAGACAAGAAAAAAAAAAAATTTTTTTTCTTTTTTCAATTTTCAAAACTTTGTGACAAAAGTGAGGTCTGCAAAATACTCACTATACCTCTCAGCAAATAGCCTGGGGTGTCTACTTTCCAAAATAGGGTCATTTGGGGGGGGGGGGGGGTTGTGCCACCTGGGCATTCCATGGCCTCTAAAACTGTGATAGGCAGTGAAGAGTGAAATCAAAAATTTAGTCTTTTTCCCGCAACTTGTGTCACAATATAAAATATTCCATGGACTCGACATGCCTCTCAACAAATAGCTTGGGGTGTCTACTTTCCAAAATGGGGTCATTTGGGGGGATTTTGAACTGTCCTGGCATTTTATGCACAACATTTAGAAGCTTATGTCACATATCACCCACTCTTCTAACCACTTAAAGACAAAGCCCTTTCTGACATTTTTTGTTTACATGAAAAAATTATTTTTTTTTGCAAGAAAATTACTTTGAACCCCCAAACATTATATATTTTTTTAAAGCAAATGCCCTACAGATTAAAATGGTGGGTCTTTCATTTTTTTTTTTCACACAGTATTTGTGCAGCGATTTTTCAAACGCATTTTTTGGGGAAAAACACACACTTTTTAAAATTTTAATGCACTAAAACACACTATATTGCCCAAATGTTTGATGAAATAAAAAAGATGATCTTAGGCCGAGTACATTGATGCCAAACATGACATGCTTTAACCACTTGCCGACCGCCTCACGCCTATATACGTGAGCAGAGCGGCACGGGCAGGCAAAATCACGTACCTGAAACGTGATTGCCTTCCCGCGGGTGGGGGGTCCGATCGGACCCCCCCCCCGGTGCCAGCTGCGGTCAGCATTTGGTTGGGAGCGATGACAGACGAGGGGGAGGCCATCCGATCGTGGCCCCCCCCTCGCGATCGCACCCAGCTAATGACAAACATCCCCTGCCTCTGTATAGTACACAGAGGCAGAGGATGTGATGTCATCTCTCCTCGGTCTGGCAGTTTCCGTTCCAGCGCCGAGGAGAGATGACATGTAAGTGCACCAACACTCACACACAACACAGTAGAACATGCCAGGCATATATTACACCCCCGATCCCCCCCAATCACCCCCCCCCTGTCACAAACTGACACCAAGCAGGTTTTTTTTTGTTTTTTTTTCCTGATTACTGCATAGTGTCAGTTTGTGACAGTTAGCAGTGGTGGGACAGTTAGTATTACCCCCCTGTAGGTCTAGGGTACCCCCCTTACCCCCCCTAATAAAGTTTTAACCCCTTGATCACCCCTCCTCACCAGTGTCGCTAAGCGATCATTTTTCTGATCGCTGTATTAGTGTCGCTGGTGACGGTAGTTAGGGACGTAAATATTTAGGTTCGCCGTCAGTGTTTTATAGCGACAGGGACCCCCATATACTACCTAATAAATGTTTTAACCCCTTGATGGCCCCCTAGTTAACCCTTTCACCACTGATCACCGTATAACCGTTACGGGTGACGCTGGTTAGTTCGTTTATTTTTTATAGTGTCAGGGCACCCGCCGTTTATTACCGAATAAAGGTTTAGCCCCCTGTAGGTCTAGGGTACCCCCCTTACCCCCCTAATAAAGTTTTAACCCCTTGATCACCCCCTGTCGCCAGTGTCGCTAAGCGATCATTTTTCTGATCGCTGTATTAGTGTCGCTGGTGACGCTAGTTAGGGACGTAAATATTTAGGTTCGCCGTCAGCGTTTTATAGCGACAGGGACCCCCATATACTATCTAATAAATGTTTTAACCCCTTGATGGCCCCCTAGTTAACCCTTTCACCACTGATCACCGTATAACCGTTACGGGTGACGCTGGTTAGTTCGTTTATTTTTTATAGTGTCAGGGCACCCGCCGTTTATTACCGAATAAAGGTTTAGCCCCCTGATCGCCCGGCGGTGATATGCGTCGCCCTAGGCAGCGTCAGATTAGCGCGAACACCCACGCACGCACCGTACACGCACCGTACACCTCCCTTAGTGGTATAGTATCTGAACGCATCAATATCTGATCCGATCAGATCTATACTAGCGTCCCCAGCAGTTTAGGGTTCCCAAAAACGCAGTGTTAGCGGGATCAGCCCAGATACCTGCTAGCACCTGCTTTTTGCCCCTCCGCCCGGCCCAGCCCAGTCCAGCCCACCCAAGTGCAGTATCGATCGATCACTGACACTTTTCTTTGTAGCGTTTTGGTGAACTGGCAAGCACCAGCGGCGTAGTACACCCCGGTCGTAGTCAAACCAGCACTGCAGTAACACTTGGTGAATGTTTTGAACGCTACCATGCACTAGTTGAGTATTAGCGTAGCGTACAGCATTGCACAGACTAGGCACACTTTCACAGGGTCTCCCAAGATGCCATCGCATTTTGAGAGACTCGAACCTGGAACCGGTTACAGTTATAAAAGTTACAGTTACAAAAAAAAAGTGTAAAAAAAAAAAAAAAAACACAAACAAAAATTTAAAAAAATAGTTGTCGTTTTATTGTTCTCTCTCTCTCTATTCTCTCTCTATTGTTCTGCTCTTTTTTACTGTATTCTATTCTGCAATGTTTTATTGTTATTATGTTTTATCATGTTTGTTTTTCAGGTATGTAATTATTTATACTTTACCGTTTACTGTGCTTTATTGTTAACCATTTTTTTGTCTTCAGGTACGCCATTCACGACTTTGAGTGGTTATACCAGAATGATGCCTGCAGGTTTAGGTATCATCTTGGTATCATTCTTTTTAGCCAGCGGTCGGCTTTCATGTAAAAGCAATCCTAGCGGCTAATTAGCCTCTAGACTGCTTTTAAAAGCAGTGGGAGGGAATGCCCCCCCCCCCACCGTCTTCCGTGTTTTTCTCTGGCTCTCCTGTCTCAACAGGGAACCTGAGAATGCAGCCGGTGATTCAGCCAGCTGACCATAGAGCTGATCAGAGACCAGAGTGACTCCAAACATCTCTATGGCCTAAGAAACCGGAAGCTACGAGCATTTTATGACTTAGATTTCGCCGGATGTAAATAGCGCCATTGGGAAATTGGGGAAGCATTTTATCACACCGATCTTGGTGTGGTCAGATGCTTTGAGGGCAGAGGAGAGATCTAGGGTCTAATAGACCCCAATTTTTTCAAAAAAGAGTACCTGTCACTACCTATTGCTATCATAGGGGATATTTACATTCCCTGAGATAACAATAAAAATGATTTAAAAAAAAAAAATGAAAGGAACAGTTTAAAAATAAGATAAAAAAGCAAAAAAAAAATAAAGAAAAAAAATAAATAAAAAAAAGCACCCCTGTCGCCCCCTGCTCTCGCGCTAAGGCGAACGCAAGCGGCGGTCTGGCGTCAAACGTAAACAGCAATTGCACCATGCATGTGAGGTATCACTGCGAAGGTCAGATCGAGGGCAGTAATTTTAGCAGTAGACCTCCTCTGTAAATCTAAAGTGGTAACCTGTAAAGGCTTTTAAAGGCTTTTAAAAATGTAGTAATTTTGTTGCCACTGCACGTTTGTGCGCAATTTTAAAGCATGTCATGTTTGGTATCCATGTACTCGGCCTAAGATCATCTTTTTTATTTCATCAAACATTTGGGCAATATAGTGTGTTTTAGTGCATTAAAATTTAAAAAAGTGTGTTTTTTCCCCAAAAAATGCGTTTGAAAATCGCTGCGCAAATACTGTGTGAAAAAAAAAAATGAAACACCCACCATTTTAATCTGTAGGGCAATTGCTTTAAAATAATATATAATGTTTGGGGGTTCAAAGTAATTTTCTTGCAAAAAAAAATAATTTTTTCATGTAATCAAAAAGTGTCAGAAAGGGCTTTGTCTTCAAGTGGTTAGAAGAGTGGGTGATGTGTGACATAAGCTTCTAAATGTTGTGCATAAAATGCCAGGACAGTTCAAACCCCCCCCAAATGACCCCATTTTGGAAAGTAGACACCCCAAGCTATTTGCTGAGAGGCATGTCGAGTCCATGGAATATTTTATATTGTGACACAAGTTGCGGGAAAGAGACAATTTTTTTTTTTTTTTTTTTTGCACAAAGTTGTCACTAAATGTTATATTGCTCAAACATGCCATGGGAATATGTGAAATTACACCCCAAAATACATTCTGCTGCTTCTCCTGAGTACGGGGATACCACATGTGTGGGACTTTTTGGGAGCCTAGCCGCGCACGGGACCCCGAAAACCAAGCACCGCCTTCAGGCTTTCTAAGGCCGTAAATTTTTGATTTCACTCCTCACTACCTATCACAGTTTCGGAGGCCATGGAATGCCCAGGTGGCACAAACCCCCCCCCAAATGACCCCATTTTGGAAAGTAGACACCCCAAGCTATTTGCTGAGAGGTATAGTGAGTATTTTGCAGACCTCACTTTTTGTCACAAAGTTTTGAAAATTGAAAAAAGAAAAAAAAAATTTTTTTTTCTGGTCTTTCTTCATTTTCAAAAACAAATGACAGCTGCAAAATACTCACCATGCCTCTCAGCAAATAGCTTGGGGTGTCTACTTTCCAAAATGGGGTCATTTGGGGGGGTTTGTGCCATCTTGGCATTTTATGGCCTTCAAAACTGTGATAGGTAGTGAGGAGTAAAATCAAAAATGTATGCCCTTAGAAATCCTGAAGGTGGTGCTGGGTTTTCGGGGCCCCGTACGCGGCTAGGCTCCCAAAAAGTGCCACACATGTGGTATCCCCATACTCAGGAGAAGCAGCTGAATGTATTTTGGGGTGCAATTCCACATATGCCCATGGCCTGTGTGAGCAATATATCATTTAGTGACAACTTTTTGTAATTTTTTTTTTTTTCTTTTTTTTGTCATTATTCAATCACTTGGGACAAAAAAAATAAATATTCAATGGGCTCAACATGCCTCTCAGCAATTTCCTTGGGGTGTCTACTTTCCAAAATGGGGTCATTTGTGGGGGTTTTGTACTACCCTGCCATTTTAGCACCTCAAGAAATGACATAGGCAGTCAGAAACTAAAAGCTGTGTAAATTCCAGAAAATGTACCCTAGTTTGTAGACGCTATAACTTTTGCGCAAACCAATAAATATACGCTTATTGACATTTTTTTTACCAAAGACATGTGGCCGAATACATTTTGGCCTAAATGTATGACTAAAATTTAGTTTATTGGATTTTTTTTATAACAAAAAGTAGAAAATATCATTTTTTTTCAAAATTTTCAGTCTTTTTCCGTTTATAGCGCAAAAAATAAAAACGGCAGAGGTGATCAAATATCATCAAAAGAAAGCTCTATTTGTGGGAAGAAAAGGACGCAAATTTCGTTTGGGTAGAGCATTGCATGACCGCGCAATTAGCAGTTAAAGCGACGCAGTGCCGAATTGTAAAAAGTGCTCTGGTCAGGAAGGGGGTAAATCCTTCCGGGGCTGAAGTGGTTAAAATTGTGCACAAATGTGCAGTGGCAACAATATAAAAGCCTTTACAGGTTACCACTTTAGATTTACAGAGGAGGTCTACTGCTAAAATTACTGCCCTCGATCTGACCTTCGCGGTGATACCTCACATGCATGGTGCAATTGCTGTTTACATTTGACGCCAGACCGACGCTTGCGTTCGCCTTAGCGCGAGAGCAGGGGGGACAGGGGTGTTTTTTTTTTTTTCTCCTTTATTATTTTTTTGCTTTTTTTATCTTATTTTTAAACTGTTCCTTTCATTTTTTTAAAATCATTTTTATTGTTATCTCAGGGAATGTAAATAATATCCCCTATGATAGCAATAGGTAGTGACAGGTACTCTTTTTTGAAAAAATTGGGGTCCATTAGACCCTAGATCTCTCCTCTGCCCTCAAAGCATCTGAACACACCAAGATTGGTGTAATAAAATGCTTTCCCAATTTTCCAATGGCGCTGTTTACATCCGGCGAAATCTAAGTCATGAAATGCTCGTAGCTTCCGGTTTCTTAGGCCATAGAGATGTTTGGAGCCACTCTGGTCTCTGATCAGCTCTATGGTCAGCTGGCTGAATCACCGGCTGCATTCTCAGGTTCCCTGTTGAGACAGGAGAGCCAGAGAAAAACACGGAAGACAGTGGGGGGGGGAATTCCCTCCCACTGCTTGTAAAAGCAGTCTAGAGGCTAATTAGCCGCTAGGATTGCTTTTACATGAAAGCCGATCACTGGCTGAAAAGAATGATACCAAGATGATACCTAAACCTGCAGGCATCATTCTGGTATAACCACTCAAAGTCGTGAATGGCGTACCTGAAGACAAAAAAATGGTTAACAATAAAACACAGTAAACGGTAAAGTATAAAAAATTGCATACCTGAAAAGCAAACATGATAAAACATAATAACAATAACAATAAAACATTGCAGAATAGAATACAAGAGAATAGAGAGAGAGAGAGAGAACAATGAAACGACAACTATTTTTTTTAATTTTATATATTTTTTTGTGTTTTTCTTTTTTTTATTTACACTTTTTTTTGTAACTGTAACTTTTATAACTGTACCCGGTTCCAGGTTCGGGTCTCTCAAAATGCGATGGCATCTTGGCAGACCCTGTGAAAGTGTGCCTAGTCTGTGCAATGCGGTACCCTACGCTAATACTCAACTATTGTATGGTAGCGTTCAAAACATTCACCAATGCAAAGATTGCGAATGCAGCAGGAAGGGCATTATGGGCACGACGGGCCTGTGTTTGTCTTCTTGGTGGCAGTGGGACACTACTTGTGCTTGCCACCTCACCAGCTTGAACTGCACTTATGGGACTCGCCAAGTCACCAAGTGTTACTGCAGTGCTGGTTTGACTACGACCGGGGTGTACTAGGCCGCTGGTGCTTGCCAGTTCACCAAAACGCTACAAAAAAAAAACTGTTAGCGATCGCAGGCCTGACTCTGCGAACGCTGCAGTTATGCGTTTAGTGTTTTGTAAGTGACAGTGATCGATCGATACTGCACTTGGGTGGGCTGGGCTGGGCCGGGTGGAGGAGCAAAACGCAGGTGCTAGCAGGTATCTGGGCTGATCCCGCTAACACTGCGTTTTTGGGAACCCTAAACTGCTGGGGATGCTAGTATAGATCTGATCGGATCAGATATTGATCCGTTCAGATACTATACCACTAAGGGTATGCACTGCTGCGTGCGTGCGTGTTAGCGGTACTGGCGCTAATCTGATGCTGCCTGGGACGACGCATATCACCGCCGGGCGATCAGGGGGCTAAACCTTTATTCGGTAATAAACGGCGGGTGCCCTGACACTGTAAAAAATAAACGAACTAACCAGCGTCACCCGTAACAGTTATACAGTGATCACTGGTGAAAGGGTTAACTAGGGGGCAATCAAGGGGTTAAAACATTTATTAGGTAGTATATGGGGGTCCCTGTCGCTATAAAACGCTGACTGCGAACCTAAATATTTACCTCTTTAACTAGCGTCACCAGTGACACTAATACAGCGATCAGAAAAATGATCGCTTAGTGACACTGGCGACGGGGGGGTGATAAAGGGGTTAAAACTTTATTAGGGGGGGTTAGGGGGGTAACCTAGACCTACAGGGGGGTAATACTCACTGCCCTAACACTTATAACTGTCACAAACTGACACCATGCAGTAATCAGGAAAAAAAAACAAAAAACTGCTTGCTGTCAGTGTGACGGGGGGGGGGGGGGGGGGGGGGTGATTGGGGGTGTATTTTGTGCCTGGCATGTTCTACTGAGTGTGTAGTGTTGGTGCACTCACAGTGAAGTCTTCTCTCCTCGGCGCCGGAACGGAAAATACTGAGCAGAGGAGAGATGACATCATTTCCTTTGCTGCTGTTTAGCATACAGCAGCAGAGGAAGAACCTGATTGGCTAGGAGCGATCGCGAGGGGGGGGCCACGAATGGATGGTCTCCCCCTCACCTCTCATCGCTCCCAGACAAAAGCCGACCGCCTCGGGCACCTGGTAAGTGATTCTGCCTGCCCGTGCCATTCTGCTGACGTATATCAGCGTGAGGCGGTCGGCAAGTGGTTAAATGTTGCTCAATTCCAAAAGGGACAGTCTAAAACTGGCTACAGTTAGCAATAGACAGTTCACTGACACAATATTACACCGTTTCATTAGATCCCACATGAAAAATCAAATGTTTAGGCATCCTTATTCAGGCTTACTGAAAACTTCAAGATCCTGTACAAGTATAAAGAAGTGAAACAGTAATGATCACAGTTGATAAACCCAACAAAAAAAAAAAGGGTGTAAAGGTTGATTTATGCTTTAAATGTCATGTTTTCCTCATTTGCATAAGTGCTCATTTGAATTCTAGCTTTTTTGTTGCTCTGGTGCTTTTTTCGGAGCCTTGTCGATTTTTCTTTACTGAACTTTCCTGGGTTTTCTAAAAATCAGAAAGAATAATTGAATTAGAATGTGCACACACACACACAATGCAGTCTTTATTATTACTGCAGCACTGTCTATATGCAAATCTTCAGTCACTTTTCATTAAAGCAGGCCTACGACAACTCATAAAAAGGGGTCCAGTTGTTTCCAAATAAAGTGAACTTGTGCCCAGACAATACACACTAAAGTATTCATGTATGCTGAACAGAGTAAAAGAACTTTAAACTTTTAAGGCATGAGGTTTTTTACCTTCATGCATTTTCTGCATGAAGGTAAACAGCTCCTGTGGCTGTTAATCAAATCATGTTAAGAGGAAGCAGGGGGTGGGGAAGAACTGCGCTGTGTGTGTCTATTGACTCACAGAGCCTGGCTTGGGAGCATGGCAGCAAGAATGCCACCAAAGCACACAGCTTGCTACAGGGACACTCAGAGAAGAGGCAGAGCAGACGGTTCTATCGGGGGACCCCAGAAAAGGTAAGGGGCCGCTCTGTGCAATACCACTGCACAGAGCAGGTAAGTAGAACATGTATATTTTATTTTTTTTAAATCCCTTTACAACTGCTTTACATCAAGCCCTCATTCAGTTCTGTAGTGATAGCATTGTTGAAAGACTGTTGGGTTAAGATTTAATCTTATTTATTGGCGTATAACATGCACCCTTTTCACCCTGAAAATAGAGTGAAAATGATCTGTGCGTGTTAAACGTCGATATTGGGCTGCGTCGGAGTGGAAGAGGAGGGGGCGAGCACCGATGGATTGCACAGAGCAGGGACCTCCAGTTTACTCAGCAGCCACTGTAATACGAAGTCCCACCTCCTGGACCAGCTCCTATGATAGACGTCACATGTCCCGGCATTGGAACAGTGTTCTGTCTATCATGGGAGCCGGTCCAGGAATCAGGACTTCGTATTACAGCAGCTACCGAGTAAATGGGAGGTCCCTGCTCTGTGTAATACAGCATCTCTAATCTCCATGCAATGGTGAGGCTGCAGATGGGCACTGGATAGATAAATGGGGTAATGGCGCTCCCTATAGTTGGTTGTAATGAGCATAAGTAAGTGTAAAAAAAGGCTAATTACAGGTTAAAGGAGGGCCAGTATGCGGGCTCCACAGCGGGAGGCCCCCCACCTAATTCCAAATTTATATATATAGAAAAGCAAGTGTGCTGTTGCGTGTGCAATCTCTCCACAGTAAGTAATTAATTGTACTGATGGTAACAACACTAATATGTGTAAACAACCCAAAAAATTATGCACTCATAAGTAGTGTCCCTATAAGTACCAAAAAGTGACTCACATATGTGTACACTTATAAGCATAAGTGCAAAAGTTAGTGATAGATAAGCAATACACTTCAGTGATTTTAGTTCATAGAGTTATTCAAGATGACTTAATTAGTAGTCCATAATAAAAAACAAACCGTCGCCACCACGCACGCTACGTCATTTCCTGAGTCTAGGCCGGTGGAGCGCAGGTGGAGGCTGCCGGTTCTATTTTATATACATTTTATGTATGTTTTGGGGTAGGACTGTTAGCTATACCTAACTTGGAATACGTTACCCCTTTGGTACTTTTTCTTTTTGGTACCTTGCTGCTAAATTACTATAGCCAGTGGTACTGGACTGTAGTAGTTTTTTACTGGATGATTTTTTATGTTGCAATTAAATTTTAATTACTACACTATGGGAGTCCACTATTTTTTCCTTTTGGAGTGATCGAGTTCCTTATGAAAGCTGAAGACCACCCCGGGAACCCCAGTGACCACGCTGATAAGGAGATCGTAGGGGCCATATCTATATGCGCATTACCCTTAGGCCCCTTTCACACTTATACGACTTCAAAGTCGCACGATTTTACCGCGATTTTACCGCGATTTGGGAGCAGTACTACTTTGCCACGTTTTTGGCATTAACAAATGAAAACATACAGTAGTTGGTATGAATCCAGAGGGGGAACTCCGTGCCAAGTTTTAAATAAAAAAACCGGCGTGGGTCCCCCCCCCAGGGGCATACCAGGCCCTTAGGTCTGGTATGGATCCAAGGGGAACCCCCTACGCCGAAAAATCGGCGTGGGGTCCCCCCCAAAATCCATACCAGACCCTTATCCGAGCACGCAGCCCGGCCAGTCAGGAATGGGGGTGGGGACGAGCGAGCGCCCCCCCCTCCTGGCCGTTGGTTGTCGGGGTCTGCGGGCGGGGGGCTTATCGGAATCTGGGAGCCCCCTTTAATAAGGGGGCCCCCAGATCCCGGCCCCCCACCCTATGTGAATAAGTATGGGGTACATGGTACCCCTACCCATTCACCTAGGGAAAAAAGCGTCAATAAAAAACACAGTACACAGGTTTTTAAAATAATTTATTAGGCAGCTCCGGGGTCTTCTTCCGACTTCGGGGGTCCTCTTCCGACTTCGGGGGTCTCTCCGCCGTCTCCTCCCGGTGTCCGCATCTTCTGCCGGCTCCTCCGCTATCTTCTGCAGCTCAATTGCTAGCGGTGGTCCGGACTTCTGCCTTCTTCTTTTCTTCCAGAGATGTTGACCCGACGCTCTCTCCAGCCAGAATGGTCTCTGTGCGCTTCGCAAGGGACTTATATAGGCGGTGGCCCCGCCCCCTTATGAGAACACTGTCCCGGGGCATGCTGGGACTGTGCCGTCATAAGGGGGCGTGGTCATCACCCGGTGACCACGCCTCCTAAAACGTCACAGACCCAGCATGCCCAGCGACTGTGACGGCATAAGGGGGCGGGGTCACCATGTTGAGGGCATGCGGCCTGGTACGGTCCAGGAGGGGGGGGGGCGCTCGCTCGTCCCCACCCCCATTCCTGACCGGCCGGGCTGCGTGCTCGGATAAGGGTCTGGTATGGATTTTGGGGGGGACCCCACGCCGATTTTTCGGCGTAGGGGGTTCCCCTTGGATCCATACCAGACCTAAGGGCCTGGTATGCCCCTGGGGGGGGGACCCACGCCGGTTTTTTTATTTAAAACTTGGCACGGAGTTCCCCCTCTGGATTCATACCAGACAGCTGTCAGCACTGCCTGTCGCTCATTGGGAAAGGAAAGAAAAGTTTTCCTTTCCCGAATAGCGAGGCCAGGCTTGTGCTTACAAAGTCGTGCTGAAGTCGTGTCTATATTATTCAGGCACGACTTGCATGCTACTTCAGGGTTTAATATTGAGGTCTTTGGAGTACAACTCGCATAGAAGTTGGACCAAAGTAGTGCAGGGACTACTTTCAAGTCGGCACGACTTAAAGTCGTGCCAATATGAATGGTAGTCATTGAAAATCATGGAGAATGACTTGTCATACGATTTTGCAGTACAAAATCGTGTAACAAGTCGTATAAGTGTGAAAGGGGCCTTAGGGGTGATTGGATCCGGTGAGTGGGGACCCTTGAGGGGGAGCACTGAGTCACCAGGATATTGAGAGCACTCAAGTCACGTTTTTGAATATTCTTTTCACTGTGTTGGAGACTATTTTATTATGGACTAATTTATCACGGACTACTAATTAATGTATATAAAATAGAACCGGCAGCCTCCACCTGAGCTCCACCGGCCTAGACTCAGGAAATGACGTAGCGTGCGTGGCGCCGACGGTTTGTTTTTTATTATGGACTAATAATTAAGTCATCTTGAATAACTCTATGAACTAAAATCACTGAAGTGTATTGCTTATGTATCACTAACTTTTGCACTTATGCTTATAAGTGTACACATATGCTAATAAGTGTACACATATGTGAGTCACTTTTTGGTACTTATAGGGACACTACTTATGAGTGCATCATTTTTTGGGTTGTTTACACGTATTAGTGTTGTTACCATCAGTACAATTAATTACTTACTGTGGAGAGATTGCACACGCAACAGCACACTTGGTTTTCTATATATATAAATTTAGAATTAGGTGGGGGGCCCCCCGCTGTGGAGCCCGCATACTGGCCCTCTTTTAACCTGTAATTAGCCTTTTTTTACACTTACTTACGCCAATTACAACCAACTATAAGGAGCGCCATTACCCCATTTATCTTTGAAGTACCTCTAGGGGAGCTTCTTTAGGGTGGCAGCATACCTATATATTGTCCTAAGCGCAGTCATTACACCATATACGCAGATGGGCACTGACCCTTATTTTGCTTTGAATTTTTTTATTTAAAATTAAATTTTTTTTTCCTCTTAAAATTAAGGTGCATGTTATACGCTGATAAATACAGTACTTTAACCACTTCCCGACCGGCGCACGCCGATGTATGCCGGCAGAATGGCACGGCTGGGCAAATCTGTAAGTCCCATTTGAATTTCCCGCTGTGCCATTAAAATTAATTTTTTTTTTCCTCTTAAAATTAAGGTGCATGTTATACGCTGATAAATACAGTACTTTAACCACTCCCCGACCGGCGCACGCCGATGTACGCCGGCAGAATGGCATGGCTGGGCAAATCTGTAAGTCCCATTTGAATTTCCCGCTGTGCCATTGCGTGCGCGCGGGCCGGAAGCTCCGTGAGTCAGGTCGTGGGTCCCGCGGACTCGATCGCCGCGGGGATACCCGCGATCGCCTCACGGAGAGGACGAACAGGGAGATGCTGATGTAAACAGCATCTCCCCGTTCTGCCTAGTGACAGGACACTGATCTCTGCTCCCTGTCATCGGGAGCAGAGATCCGTGACGTGCCACAGCTAGCCCATCCCCCCTACAGTTAGAAATCATTTCCTAGTACTGACTTAACCCCTCCCCGCCCCCTAGTGGTTAACCCCTTCACTGCCAGTGTCATTTACACAGGAATCAGTGCATTTGTATAGCACTGATTGCTGTATAAATGACAATGGTCCCAAAAATGTATCAAAAATGTCCGACATGTCCGCCATAATGTCGCATACACAAAAAAGATCGCTGATCGCCGCCATTACTAGTAAAAAAAAAAAATTATTAATAAAAATGCCATAAAACTATCCCCTATTTTGTAGACGCTATAACTTTTGTGCAAACCAATCAATAAACGCTTATTGCGATTTTTTTATACCAAAAATATGTTGAAGAATACGTATCGGCCTAAACCGAGGAAAAAAAATGTTTTTTTAATTATTTTTTGGGGATTTTTATTATAGCAAAAAGTAAAAAATAATGGGTTTTTTTTCAAAATTGTCGCTATTTTTATGTTTATAGCGCAAAAAATAAAAACCGCAGAGGTGATCAAATACCACCAAAAGAAAGCTCTATTTGTGGGAAAAAAAGGACGTCAATTTCGCTTGGGAACCAGGTCGCATGACCGTGCAATTGTCAGTTAAAGCGACACAGTGCCGAATCGCAAAAAATGCCCTGGTCAGGAAGGGGGTAAATTCTTCCGGGGCTAAAGCGGTTAAAGATGTATTAAATTTACATCTTATAACTTTTAGCTTTTATAGTCTATCCTAATGTGTACTTCTTTTCTCTCCCAGATGGTTAGAGCTCAAATTTGCTACCAGATTTAGATAAATATATTCATTCAGCTGACAGCAGCAAAAGTGACAAATAGGGGTGCAACGGATCGTCACTGATCCGTGATCCGTACGGGTCAACCTCCACGGATCGGCACACCCGCGATCCGCGGAGCGCACAACGGCCTCGGCCATAGGAATGGCCGCGGCTTCGGCCTAGCTCCGGAGCGGCGGCCATCTTGGTACACCAGACAGTGGCCGCTGTATAATCAGGAGGTGACGTTTCATCGCCGCCATCTTGCTACACCCCACACTCCTGCACAGTACTGTAATGAGAGAGTGAGAAGGGGGCAAGCGGACATCTTGTTACACCCACCGGAGTTTTAGATTTAAAAGCAGCTACAACTCTCATTTTCACATTTAATGTTAAATGTGAAAATCAGGTGTTCTGTCACATTAGCAACCATGTAAGGTCAGCAGGTTTGCTGCTGCTTTTAAAATGTAACATCTAAACAGTCAGTCCGATCTACAAATACTGTATTTATGCATATAAGCTCCGTTTTGTGTTGAAAATAGCTGTTAATCCTAAAACTCCGGTGGGTGTAACAAGATTTGTCTTTTTTTTTTTTTTTTTGCTGATCCGAAAATGATCCGATCCGTGACTCTGATCCGAGGATCGATCCGATCCGTGAGTTTTTTGATCCGTTGCACCCCTAGTGACAAACCATCCATTAGCTCCAGGTTGAGACTTGGGAGCTTACAGAGGGCTCTTTCCCCGAGTACCTGAGCTGCAAATCAGCAAGTGGAAGAAGAGGAGTGAGTTCTTTCCCCCTCATTCGCAGAAAAAAAAAATGGCTGAGTGAGTTATGGGTGTAGAATTAAAGAAGAAGTTCACTTTTTAGAAAAGAAAATAATAAGTGCACATTTTTTTTCCAGGTAGAAAAAATGTGGACTAATTGACATTTTTATACATCCGCAAATCATAAAAATCCTGAGTGTCATTAACATGCCTGTGTGCTTGATGCTTATACAATAGGCACACAACAGATCACTTAAAATTATATACTGCTTGCTGTTAAAGCACAAAAAAAAACAACAAAAAAATAAACAAAAAACATCATTATTGTGGCACTCTACTACTACAAAGTTGGCAAAGGAAAGATAAAATCAGTTCTACTACGCTAAAAGATGGCCACACGAGCTCACAGGGAACACATTTTTTATCCTTTTATGTGAATGGTGACTCTTCAACCAGCAGGGAGGCTGACAGGGGTGAGGAACAAGCTCCACTTTGCAAAAAATAAATAAAAAATAGTCCCAAAATCTCAGGTCTTTTGACAAGCGTTATTTAGTGAGGGCGGCACAGTGGTGTAGTGGATAGCTCTTTTGCTTAGCAGTAAAGAGGGTTGCTGCTTCAAATCCCAACCACAACACTACCTGCCTGGAGTTTGCATGTTCTCTCTGTGCCTGCGTGGGTTTCCTCCGGGTACTCCGGTTTCCTCCCACACTCCAAAGACATGCTTGTAGGTTAATTGCATCCCATCTAAATGGTCCCTAGTATGTGTATGTATCAATGGGTGTTCGGAACCTTAGATTGTAAGCTCCTTGAGGGTAGGGACTGATGTGAATGTACAATGGATATGTAAAGCGCTGCGTAAATTGACGGCACTATATAAATACCTGAAATAAATAAATAAATATGATTAAACTTCTGGTTATGCATGTTTTTTTTTTACAATTTTTTGCGAATTTTATTTATTACAGGTACTTATACAGCACCGACTATTTACACAGCGCTTTACATGTATATTGTATATTCACATGGGTCCCTCCCCTCAGGGGGCTTACAATCTAAGGTCCTTAACTCACATTCATACATACATATGCTAGGGACAATTTAGTCAGGAGGCAATTAACCTCGCAGCATGTCTTTGGAGTGTGGGAGGAAACCGGAGTACCCAGAGGAAACCCACACTGACACGGGGAGAACAAGCAAACTTCAGGCAGGTAGCCTCAGACGCTGTGCTGCCCACCCAGGCTTTTGAAAGATTTACTTCATTTTAAATTCTCTTTAATGATATTTTACATATATATTTGCTAGGGAGTAGGGAAGGATGATATCCCGGCAGATTATTTTTTGCCACCTGTGTCCCATTGTGGAGATTTACCTTTACTTCCTGTCCCATAGCCAAACAGGAAGTGAGAATAAATCCCTGAAAATTAAGAGAAGTCCCCAGGTCACCAGAACTAGTGGTGGAATATTGCCCCTCTATTACTTTTCTGAGGACAACCCAAAGTTTCAGATTTCCTTTTAAAGAAAATGGTAAACAGTAGAAATAGAGAGGGTGAATCTCCTTAACGGGGGGGGGGCGCACAGACAGTAATAACAGACAAAAAAGTTGAGATGGGTCGAATTATGGATGGGCCAACATCTCCAGTACTGATCAAGAAAGGAAGGATTACTCTTTAATTAAATAATAGATTTCGCTACATAAATTCAGAGTATTTCAAATAAACAATTGATGTAAAGATAGGCGGATTACAAAGCCATCTTGTTGGTTTTACTAGTAAAATACTCTATCATTAAATTCAATTATATACAGTTATATTTCTATATGATACTCATGTATAAATGTTAGTATGATTGTACAAATGTTATCTTTTAACATCAATAAAAGCTTATTGTTCTAAAAAAAAAAAAAAAAAAAGAAAGGAAGGATTCCCCCTTATGGGACTTTAAAGGCCCTGATAATTGTAATTATGGTACATTCACCACAACTACTACATAGTCATAGTAAGAAGTAGAAAATTAGAAAAAATATGAAAAAATATATATAATTTTATACTACTGCAGGTTCCATCACGGTGGTCTGGAACCCTGAAGTATTATACAGTTTTGTTGTGTCGATTGCCGTGCATCTGTACAGCCACACTTTATGTCTACATGTATTTTTGATAACATTTTTTATCCTTGTAAAATAAAATTATATAAAATTTTTCATACTTTTTCTAATTTTCTACTTCTTACTATGACTATGTAGTAGGTGTGGTGAATCTAATTACAATTATCAGGGCCTTTAAAGTCCTGTAAGGGGAAATCCTTCCTTTCTTGACCAGACAGCAATAACAAACCTGACAGGTGTTCTAATCCTTCTCCATTCTATCCAAAACTAACAAAAAAAGTTTTGCCTTTAATTATACTTTAATGTATTTGATTAGTTTCCTGAGGTGGCTGGAGATGAATATATAGTAACGTACCCTGGGATTACTCTGGTCACTGTTGGAAGGTTTTCCTTTATTTATAGGTGATGGTCTTGCTGGTCCAGAATCATTCTCAGTTGAGAACTTTGGAGAATTCCATTCATTGACCTTCCTGAATAATTTCTTAATGGAGGACGTTGGTGCTTCAGGTCCATTTCCAGCCTGTTTCATTGGCGTTCTGGCTTCCTTCCTATATTTATATAAAACCATATTTACAGACATTAGTTTGAATGATTAGGTCAAGCCAAAAGGTAGTCATATATACAGAATAAAACTTGAAATGACAGAGATCCCCACTGCCATCAGTCATGTTTTTTAGTTCATATTCTAACTGCCTGGAACAAGACAGCTGAAATCTGATTGGTTGCTATGTGCAACGCAGATACTTTATTATGTGTGTGTGTATAGATTATATTAGAATACACACACACACACTCTTATGACGACCCCTGTATAGTCCATGCCTTTTTTTTTAACCAGGAATACTACAGATTTTCTGTTAAAGCTACAGGACGCACAACTACCCAATGATTATTTGATGGTAACACTGGATGCTCGCAAACCTGTATGCTTCTATTGCACATACTCCAGATATTGAAACTGTTAAAGACAGTTGCAACCGCGTGAATTGCGTTCTCGGACACCGATTGAGTTCCTTCTACTATCTTTATTACAGATTGTATTAGAGAATATCTTCATTTGGTTTCTGGAGGGCTACCTACACACCAGAGGGGCGGGCACATTCTAGTGATCCTTTCTTACCACTTCAGCTCCGGAAAGGTTTCCAGCCCCCCCCCCCCCCCTTCATGACCAGGCCATTTATTGCAATACGGCATTGAGTTTTTTGAACTGACAATTGCGTGGTCGTGCGACGTTGTAACCAAATAAAATTGACATCCCCCCCACAAATAGAGCTTTCTTTTGGTGGTATTTGATCACCTCTGCGGTTTTTATTTTTTTGCGCTATAAACAAACAAAAACTGCCACATTTGAAAAAAAAGAAAAAAAAACTATATATTTCTAGTAATGGTGGCGATCAGCGACTTCTAGCGGGACAGCGATATTGCGGCAGACAAAATCATCTACTAAGGGACACTTTTTTGGGGACCAGTGACAATTTTACAGTGATCGGTGCTAGAAATATGTACTGTCACTGTACTAATGATACTGGCTGGGAAAGGGTTAACATCAGGAGCGATTAAAAAGGAAGTAAACCCTGATGGGTTTTACTTTATGCTTTTACTTTGCAGGGTAAAAGAAACTATGTGCTAGTATGCATTTCATACTAGCACATTATGTGAAACTTACCTGCAAATGAAGCCCGCAATGTCCCTGCTGCAGACCGCATCCATGTTCGCCCCTCTTCCTTCTGAGGCCATGGACTCCAGTTCTGTGACTGGCCGGAGCTGCGTGATTTTACTCTCACGCATGCGCGTGGGAGCTGCCAGTCAGGACACACTCACCTGAAGAAACGGCTCGTGCGCCGTTTAGGAGAGATTTACAGTACCTATAGGTAAATCTTATTCTAGGATTACCTATAGGTACAACTTGCAAATGGAGGTTTACAACCTCTATAAAGGATTAAATGTGTGCCTAGGGAGTGCTTGCTAACTGTGGGGGAGGTGCCTGTTCTGTGGGAAAGCAAAGATCCATGTTCCTGCTTTGCAGAAACGCAGGATCACTACCTTTCCCTACTGACAGAACGGCAATCTGCTTTGTTTACATAGGCAGACCGCCATTCTGCCTCACTTCCAAATGATCGGTTGGTGCTGGCGGACATAGAGTCCTCTGGACCCGCTGTGTCCAATCATAGTAGGTTGCCGGCAGCGCGCGTGCATGCCCCAGACCCAGAAGCCATATATGTACTGTATACAGTCGTACAGGGTTTAAGGCACTATATGTGGTGGGGCAGAGATCACCTTACCTTTAATCAGAGCTTAAGCACCATGGCTTTGATATACAAATGTAAACAGACAATTACTGAGAACACTGCATCCTTCATTGATGCTAGTCTAAAAAAAAAAAAAAAAAAAAAAAAACCAGGAAAAGTCCTCATACACACGGACGTTTTTACAGCAGCGTTTTTGAGCTTTTTTTGCTGCTTAAGAACGCCACTCCATGTTATTCAATGGGCTCATAAACACCATGGTGTTTTTTGAGCTGTAAATGGCATAGCCATTTTTAAGCTCCAAAAAAAACCAAGGACCAGCGTGTTCTGAGGCTACATCGCTAGAGCTGTAAAAACGTCAGACACCGGCAAAAGGTGTTAAACGCGATTTAACGAGGCTTAACGCTGTGTTAAGCCTCGTCCGGCGTTTCTGTCTCTATTCAAAATCAATGGTTCCCTATGGGAGCCCATTGATTTGAATAGAAGTCACACCAGAAGTCGGATCAAGATGATCCGACTTGCGGTGCGACTTGTGTGCTGAGAGTCTTGAGGGGGGAACCCCGCGGAAAAATAAATAAATAAAAATTTGCGTGAGGTTACCCCCCCCAAGACGATACCAGACCCTTAGGTCTGGTATAGATCTTAAGGGGAAGCCCCACGCCCAAAAAAATGGCGTGGGGGTCCCCCCCAAGATCCATACCAGACCCTTATTCGAGCACGCAGCCCGGAAGGTCAGGAAAGGGGGTGGGGACGAGCGAGCGCCCCCCTCCTGAACCATACCAGGCCGCATGCCCTCAACATGGGAGGGTTGGGTGCTTTGGGGCATGGGGCACTGCGCTCTCCCACCCCAAAGCACCTTGCCCCCATGTTGAGGAGGACAAGGGCCCCTTCCCGACAATCCTGGCCATTGGTTGTCGGGGTCTGCAGGAGGGGTGCTTATTGGAATCTGGGAGCCCCCTTTAACAAAGGGGCCCATAGATCCCGGCCCCCCACCCTATGAGAATGAGTATCCCTACCCAATCACCTGGGGAAAAAAGTGTCAATAAAAAAAAAAAAAACACACTACACAAGTTTTTAAAGTAATTTATTAGGCAGCTCAGGGGGTCTCTTCCGACTTCTCCGCGCTCTCCGGTGTCTTCTGCTCGCTCTTTTGCTAGCAGTTGCCCGGTCTTCTCCGTTGTCTTCTTCCCTCTTCTTTTCTTCCGATGCTGACTCGACGTTCTCTCCCACTGTAATGCCGTGTGCGCAACAACTTATATAGGTATGGGGGCGGGGACACCATGTAATGTCATCCGGTGACTCCGCCCCTTATGGCATCACAGTCCTGGGCATGATGGGACTGTGACGGCATAAGGGTCGGGGTCACCGGATGACATCAATCGGTGACCCCGCCCTCATACCTATATGTCGTTGCGCACCATGCACATGGCATTACAGCGGGAGAGAATGTCGAGTCAACATCGGAAGAAAAGTTGTGGGAAGAAGACAACGGAGAAGACCGGCAACCGCTAGCAAAAGAGCGGGCAAAAGAGCAGAAGACACCGGAGAGCGCGGCGAAGAGGCCGGAAAGAGCGGAGAAGTCGGAAGAGACCCCCCGGAGCTGCCTAATAAATTACTTTAAAAAACTTGTTTAGTGTGTTTTTTTTATTGACAGTTTTTTCCCCAGGTGAATGGGTAGGGGTACAATGTACCCCATACTCATTAACATAGGGTGGGGGGCCGGGATCTAGGGGCCCCCTTATCAAAGGGGGCCCCCAGATTCCGATAAGCAAGAAAAGAAGAGGGAAGAAGACAACAGAGAAGACCGGGCAACTGCTAGCAAAAGAGCGGGCAGAAGACACCGGAGAGCGCGGAGAAGTCGGAAGAGACCCCCGGAGCTGCCTAATAAATTATTTTAAAAACTTGTGTTGTGTGTTTTTTTTTTTATTGACACTTTTTTCCCCAGGTGATTGGGTAGGGATACGATGTACCCCACACTCATTCACATAGGGGGCTCCCAGATTCCGATAAGCACCCCGCCCGCAGACCCCGACAACCAACGGCCAGGGTTGTCGGGAAGAGACCCTTGTTCTCATAAACATGGGGGCAAGGTGCTTTGGGGTGGGGGGGGGGCACAGTGCCCCCCGCCCCAAAGCACCCACCCCCCATGTTGAGGGCATATCGCCTGGTACGGTTCAGGAGGGGGTGGGCGCTCGCTCGTCCCCACCCCCTTTCCTAACCTGCCAGGCTGCGTACTCGGATAAGGGTCTGGTATCGTCTTGGGGGGAACCTCACGCAATTTTTTTTTCTTTTTCACGGGGTTCCCCCCTCAAGATCCTCAGCACACAAGTCGCACCACAAGTCGGATCATCTTGATCTGACTTCTGGTGCGACTTCTATTCAAAACAATGGGCTCCCATAGGGAACCGTTGATTTTGAATAGAGACAGAAACGCGGCTGAAAGCTAGCGCGGATAAATATGCATTGAATTTAATGCAAAACGCGGATAAAATCGAGTTTTTAACGCCGCTTTTTTCCTGGCGTCTGTACTAGCTTTACAGCTCGTTTTTTATAACGTCCGTGTGTATGAGGCAAAAAGGGGAGGCATTGATGTCACTGCGGCCCAGTCAATCAATTGGCCAAAGAGTCTGATCCTGGAAAGAAGATCACCAGTGACAGCCAAGTCCTGACACTGCAACTCTGAAGGGGGGGGGCATTTGGTAGGCCAGTCTGCCATAATATACTGTGTACACTACTACTACTACCACCGATTGTTGAAAATGTATGTGGAAGTTGAATTTTGCTTTCGTTTGTGATCCAGTTTAGGACTCGACTCATTGTAACCACTGTAGAAAAGACCCTCTTTACCAAAATATTTTGACTGAGCCTGAGTCCATTCAGACTTGTGTGATTTCCACTGCGACTTGATGCAATTTCAATGAGTGCGACTTTGTTACGACTTTGGCTTTGACCAAGGTGATCGTTTTGTTTGTGCTCTACAAAATCATTGTACATGTGTAGAATGGAAAAAAATAGTTTTGTTTGATCACTCTTATAAGTGGCGGGAGAGGTACCTTATACGGCAGCCCGCAGTACACTGCGGTCGAAAGCCAAATCCTTGGCTGCTCGAACATCCACTTGATAAAATTTTGTGAACGTATGCACTGAAGACTAGGTAGCAGCCTTACAAATCTGAGCCACAGATACCTGATGGTGAAAAGCCCAGGAGGTTCCTACACCCCTGGTAGAATGAGCTCTCACCCTAAAGGGAGGAGCTTTACGTTTCAGACCGTAGGCCTGAATGACCAATTGTCAACGTCCAAAGAATGCAGTCGCCTCTCTTCCACCGAACGAGGCTGAGAGAAAAAAGAAGGCAAAAAAATGTCCTGATTTAAATGAAAGGCCGACACCACTTTTGGTAAAAAGGATGGAACAGGTCGTAACATGACCCTGTCGTGGTGAAGGATCCAATAAGGTTCCCTGCATGAAAGGGCCGCCAACTCCAACACCCTTCTAGCCGAGGTGATAGCCATCAGGAAGGCTAGCTTTCGTGACAGCAAGTCTAATGGAATTTCCTTAATAGGTTCAAATGGTTGCTTCTGTAACACAGACAGCATCAAGTTCAAGTCCCAAGGACACATAGGTGACGTAATGGGGGGAAGCAAACGAGTTGACCCCTGCCTAAAGGTTCGGACCAGTAAATGGGAGGCTAAAGGCCTTTGGAAGAACACTGATGGGGCCGAAACTTGACCTCTGATTGTACCCAAAGCCTCAGCTGACTGTAGAAAAGAGAGAATTCTCCCAATCACGTGTTTACGAGGATGCTAATTTTTGGCTTTACACCAAGCAATATAAATGTCTTCCAGAACTTATGATAGATTTTCCTAGTGACAGCCTTTCTAGCATTTACTAGGGTAGACACCACTGGCTTCAATAGCCATGCCGTCAAATTTAGAGACTGTAAATATGGGTGGGATATAGGACCTTGAGACAGTAGATCGGGGCGCCATCGAAGCGTCCATGGCCCATCTATTGTCAGTCTCACAATCTCTGGGAACCAGGGCCTTCTGGGCCAGGCTGGTGTCACCAGAATGACTGGAACCCCCTCTCTCCGAATCCTGCGCAACAAATGTGGAAGGAGAGGAATCTGAGGGAAAGCATAAATCAGGGAGTACGGACTCCATGGAACTACCAGAGCATCTGCTCCGATTGCCAGAGGATCTCTTGTTCGGGACACAAACTGCTGTAGCTTTTTGTTGAACCTGGATGCCAATACCTCTGGCCATCGCCAACGTTGGCATCCCCAACATTGGCAAATTTCCTGGAACACCCCTGGGTGTAGGGACCATTCCCCCAGGTAGATCTGCTGGCGACTGAGATAATCTACCTTCCAATTCTCTACTCCCAGGATGTGGACTGCCGATAGGATCGGCACATGTCCCTCTGCCCAGGCTAGTATGTGGTTCACCACCTTCAGAGCTGAACTAATCCTGGTACTGCCTTGGCTGTTTATATAGGCCACTGCAGTGGCATTGTTGGACTGAACCCTGATAGGACAGTCCTGAAGCTTCACCATCCAGTAGTGTTGGGCAAGACGTACTGCCTGTAACTCCAGGATGTCGATGGGCAGGATCTGCTCAGTCCCTGACCATTTCCCCTGAGCTGTGAGCCCTTCTAGGGTCGCTCCCCAGCCTGAGAGACTGGCATTTGTAGTCAGTACTCTCCAAGTTACCGGGAGGAAGGATTTTCCCTTTCGCAGGTTCTGATCCTGCAACCACCAGTTTAGGCTTAAGCGTGCCCGAGGAGATAAGCACATTGGATAATCCAGGGCTTGTCCTCTTCTATTCCAAGCCAACAAGATGTCTTGGTATAAAGGCCTGGAATGGAACTGGGCATAGGGCACTACTTCGAAGGAGGATACCATCCTCCCTAGAAGACTCATACAGAGCTGAATGGAGGGTTGTCTGGTGCCCCTATCTGACGAACCTGATCCTTACAGTTCCTTCTTACAAGTTGCAAGAATACTCTTGCTTGGACCGTATCTAGGATCAGACCTAAATACTTTAGACTTTGAGCTGGTTTCAAGGCTGACATTTTCGGTATTTATGATCCAGCCTAAGCTTTTCAAATACCGCACTGTGCATGTTATGCTCTGTTCTAGAGCCTGTAATGAGTGATCTCTGAGCAGGAGGTCGTCCAGATACCTGAGCACCAGGATCCCTTGGACCCTTAAAAGAACCAGTACCCTGTGCTAGGACTTTTGTGAACACCCGGGAAGCTGTAGCAAGCCTGAAGGGTAGAGCCACAAACTGAAAATGACTTTCCTCTGCTGCAAAATGTAGAAACCTCTGATGAGGCTGAAAGATAGGTACGTGTAAATATGCGTCTATTATATCGATGGAGGTTAGAAAGTCTCCCCTCTGGAGTGAGGCTACTACTGAGCGGACAGACTCCATCCGAAAGGGATGTATCAGTAGATACTTGTTCAGGGATCTTAGGTCCAAAGTGGGCCTTGTGTCCCCCTCTGGTTTTTGAAACGTAAACAGGTTTGAGTAAAACCCTGTGCCCCTTTCGGGTACAGAAACCTCTGCAATCACTCCTTGATGCACTAGATGATGTAGTGCCTGAAGCAATCAGTTTCTTTTTGGAGGATTCGATGAAATGCTGGATCTTAAAAACCTCTGAGGGGGAACACCCCACAACTCCAGCTTGTAACCGCGGGATATAATTGAGGTAACCCACTCCTTCTGAATTATTGTTCTCCAAATGTCCACAAAGTGCAGCAGCCTTTCCCTCAAAAGGAGGGCTCGGTGCTGGGTTTAGAAGAGTTTTGGACCCAGGGCTTTTTCTTACCCTGCGGCTTGCCCCTGGCCCTAGCGCCCTGTTGGCGGCGGAACTGCCTTTACGCTGAGGAGGAAGCAGTCCCAGAGGTTTTAAATGATGGATGTCTGGTGCTTTTCTTCACAGGAAGTAGAGAACTCTTCCCTCTGGAAATCTTTTGGATATATTTGTCCAAATGATCACCAAATAAATGTTCCCCATGAAAAGGGAAACTTGCCAATAACTTTTTACAAGGAAGCTCGGCTGACCAGTTCTTAAGCCACAAAAGTCTGCGCATATGTACAGACAAGAAAGCCAAACAAGAAACCTGCTGTATTGAATCCTTTAAGGCCTCAACAGAAAAACACTGTGCTCGAGGAATATCTGTCTTACTTTCAGGCAAATCATCCTCCTGGTTAGGCCTATTACCAATTGCTGCAACAGCTGGCTGAATAGCTGAACTGGCCAAAAAAAAAAGGAAGCCTTTAATAATGACTCCAATTTCTTGTCAACAGGGTCTTTCAAGCCCTGTGCGTTATCTACCGGACAAGTTAAGTATTTGTTTAAGGAAAAGACTGCTGCATCTACGGCTGGCATGCTCCATGGGATATAAGAGGGAAAACCTCTTAGGAGGAACACAAATCCCGTCAGAATGTCCCCAATCAGCATACACCGCCTGTTCCAACAGGGGGTGTAGGGGGAAAGCCTGTGCGGCCTGAAGAGGCCTCAGGGATCCCAAAGAGGACCAGGGGGGCTCAGTCACCTCTGCAAGAGGCAACTTAAAGGCAGAATGAACCATTTCGGTCAGAGTCAGGAGCAAAAGCCTCTGCGACTGAGAGGCAGACATCAACTGGATATCTTGTCCAGATTTCTCGGAAAGCAGACTCATCTGTCGGGCCCTTCACAGAATCCTGAGTTTTTAGCTCTTCCCCACCCTCAACCCAATCCTGCTCCAAAACTAGGAGGCTCTGGGGAGGGAAACTGTCACACTTCTTGCCACCCTGCGGGATGGAGGCATTCATGCCAGAAATCCTGAGCTCTAACCAGGCTACAGCCGAGGACAGTTTATCCTTGGTGATAAAGGGTGAAGCAGCAGCGTTAACTGTAGGCACAATACCAGATAGGCTGTGGCTCAGATTGCCTGGAAGCCTCTGGTCCTTTAGGGGATACAACACTAGAGATATGGCTAGGTTCATCAAGAACTAATGACGACATCAGTGTGCCCTTCCCTGTAGTGTTAGTCCCGCTCCTCTTTTTTGAAGACATTTACTAGCCACAAAAAGAGTACCTGGGTGTAGTATTAAAACACCTCAGAAGGGAGACCCTTTAATAGGGCTCACCAAGCCCCTATGCAACAATCCTGCTAAGCACCTTTAGCCTGCTAAGCAACACCTGGTGATTCACGTGAACTGGGTAAGGAGAAATGAACCACTGCAAGTGCCTGGTTCAGAGCCTGCTCTGTGTCCCACAGCTGCCTTCTGGAAGCACCGCATGCTTGGCATACACAGCTTAAATAAGCTGGCTGTGCGGCAGAACGTTCTGCGGATGCGTGCGTGCGCATGCAGTCCCAAACGGGCGTAGCTTTATTCGCGTATGACACAAATTTTCATGCGCCCAGAGAAAGGCCACGGCCCACGTGCGGCAAAGCCGTGTGCGCCATGGCCGCCAAACAAGCTGCTGAGCCCGGTGGCGCTCTTTCAAACACATGTGCGCTATGGCGAACCAAGGCGAAATGGCGCACCATCATACAGGTAAAAAACAGCCAGGCACAAGGAAAACAAGGTACACTTTGCAAACACCCACAGCTAGACCAAAACTCCCCCATATGGTCACTGCACACTAGGGGTGCTGAAATTAATCGATGCATCGCGATTTGGGTGTCCACGATGCGGCATCGATGCATACGACCAGAAAATCGATTCCCTGGTGACGTCATCCCGACTTGCCCCTCCACTCCCAGGAGAGCGCTCCGAGCGTATTGTTAAAATTACTGTGTTTTAATAAATGCCCTGTTACAATGAATTAAGTGCCCCACTGTATGTGCTTTTTAAAAAAATATGGAACTTCATACCGAATTTCACAGTACAATACATCCTGCTCATGTGACTGCTCTGCCTGATCCGGCCCGCCTCTCTCCTCTCACGTCTCATGTCTCTCCTGACGTCAGCGGGGAATTCTCAGCCTCTCTTCTGATCTGATAGCTACAGTCAGCGGGCGGGGCTAAGAATTCCCCGCTGACGTCAGGAGAGACATGAGAGGAGAGAGGCGAGCCCGGCAGGGCACTCACATGGTCGGGATGTATTGTATTGTGAAATTCGGTATGAAGTTCCATATTTTTTTAAAAAGCACATACAGCGGGGCATTTTATTCATTGTAACATGGCATTTATTAAAACACAGTAATTTTAACAACAGTAAATAGAGTACAAATGTGTTTGTACTCTTATGCCCCGTACACACGGTCGGACTTTGTTCGGACATTCCGACAACAAAATCCTAGGATTTTTTCCGACGGATGTTGGCTCAAACTTGTCTTGCATACACACGGTCTCACAAAGTTGTCGGAAAATCCGATCATTCTGAACGCGGTGACGTAAGACATGTACGTCGGGACTATAAACAGGGCAGTGGCCAATAGCTTTCATCTCTTTATTTATTCTGAGCATGCGTGGCACTTTGTCCGTCGGAATTTGTGTACACACGATCGGAATTTCCGACAACGGATTTTGTTGTCGGAAAATTTTATATCCTGCTCTCAAACTTTATGTGTCGGAAAATCCGATGGAAAATGTGTGATGGAGCCTACACACGGTCGGAATTTCCGACAACAAGGTCCTATCACACATTTTCCGTCGTAAAATCCGACCGTGTGTACGGGGCATTACACCTCACGCTCCATGCTGACAGTTCCTTGGGCTTCCCCTTTGCACATTCCACTGTTAACTCCTAGTGTGCTGGAAGCTGCAAACAGGAATGCCAAGGAACTGTCAGCAGCAGTGGCGGCCCGTGCATTGTGGGGGGGGGGGGGTTAGTGAAGTGATGGCTGCATTTGATTGGCACAGGTGGCTGCATTTGACGGGCACAGTGGCTGCATATGACAAGCACCGTGGCTGCATATGTTGGGCACCGTGGCTGCATTTGATGGGAGAGATTCAGTATTTTTCAGTTTGTTTGCGCCCCCCCAAAAAATATTTTGAGCACCAGCTGCCACTGGTCAGCACAGAGACAGTACTGGGAACTTCACAAGGCTGTTTTTCAGCTGTGGATTGTAATCCCTCCTAACCTCCCAGCAGCAGTGTGTGTGAATGTCTGTACCCTGTAGTGCACCGGATTAGTGCACTTTTTAAGGGAGTGAGGTTATTTTTAAATCAAAGCGGAGTTCCAGTCAATTTTTTGTTTATTACAAGTCAGCAGCTACAAAAAAAGTGTATCTTCTGACTTTTAATAAAAAGACACTCACCTGTCCCACAATCCAGCGACCTGGCCACCCACACCCTCCCTTCTCTCCCCCGCCTGTCCACGGTGCTGGCAATACTACTGTGGGCATAAATGAAAAAAGATGCGCAAATATTAAATCAAGTGAGTGATCAAAAATAAGATAATCATATATATGACCAATGATTAACACCGTGAACAGCAACTCATGATTAAAAAAGAAAAAAAAGTGGTAGAAATAAGAAAAATAGGGGTAACTCCAAGTATTGAAAAGTTTAATGTGTGTAAAATGAAACTAAATGTGATACAAACTTGCATATAAATAATGTATCAAAAACAGTATATAACATGTGAAAGAAGGTGAATACACTCAAAGTTCATGAAATGGCATGGAATCATAAAATTAACCATATAGGCCGTGCTCGAAGCGTGGAGAGCGAAGCGAGCCCGCGAGGGGCCCTGTTACAGGCGCCGTGTACAGCTGACTTACAGCTATTCAGCTTTGGCTATTTCTGGCAGCTCGTACTGCGCAAGCGCTGGGGGCAGAACACCGGCCGAAGAGAGGAAATTTACAGCTGATTCCATCTAATAACCATGCGAGATCGACTCCCATAATTAGGAGTCCACCGTGTCTTGTAAGAGGCCATCTGGCTACTTTTTCTCCCATTGTATGGATTGATGTGTTACACTTGATCTGCTATCATCTGTGCATACGATATTATTACAGAGTCTGCAGGATCCCCTAAGTCTGCTTTGCTTCACTCCATGGAACCTCTCTGTTTTTTCTGATTGCCAGTTTTTCATACATAACTATTTGTTTGGACTACTGTATATACTCTAGAATAAGTCGACCCGAGTATAAGTCGAGGCCCCTAATTTACCACAAAAAACTGGGAAAAACTTATTGACCCATGTATAAGACGAGGGTGTGAAATGCAGCAGCTACTGTAAGTGGAAAAAGAGGGTCAACAATGCCCATCTGCAGCTGCATAACTCCCTCTGTCCTGTGCATGTGTCCTGTGCAGCCTACCTGTATCCTGTGCATGTGTCCTGTACATGTGCATGTGTCCCTGTGTCATGTGCATGTGTCCCTGTGTCATGTGCATGTGTCCCTGTGTCATGTGCATGTGTCCCTGTGTCATGTGCATGTGTCCCTGTGTCCCGTGCATGTTTCCCTGTGTCCCGTGCATGTTTCCTGTGTCCCTGTGTCCTGTACATGTGCATGTGTCCTGTGTCCCTGTGTCATGTGCATGTGTCATGTGTCCTATGTCCCTGTGTATGTGCATGTGTCCTGTACATGTGTATGTGTCCTGTGTCCCTGTGCAGCCTACCTGTGTCCTGTGCAACCTCCGTGTGGCAATGTGCAACCTCCCTGTGGCGATCTCCATCCTCCGATCAGCGTGTGATAATAAAGTTCAGCGGCCATTCCACTGTTCAAAACCCGCGCCTCCTCCTCGTCTGTGATAGGCAGAACACTCAGCAGTCAGCGGTCAGCCTATCACGGACATTCTTTCATTCTCATACCACGGACGAGGATGAGAGAATGTCCTGATAGGCTGTACACTGACTGCTGGGAAATGGAGTGTTCAGCCTATCACAGACGAGGAGGAGGTGCGGCTTTTGAAATCTGGAATAGCCTCCAAACTTTATTATCACACGCTGGCCGCCGTCTGCCTGCATGACACACTGATCATGTAGGCAGACGGCGGTGACTCGAGTATAAGTCGAGGGGGAAACTTTCAGCCTAAAAAAAAAATATGTGGTTAATCTTATGTTTCCATGCCATTTCATGAACTTTGAGTGTATGCACCTTTTTTCACATGTTATTTACTGTTTTTGATACATTATTTATATGCACCCTCTGGCAGCAGCCGCAATCAACACAATTTAGTTCCCATTTCTATTTTTCCCAAGACCAGACTGCCTTTCTCTTGTGACCTTTGGAACTCCCGCTCTGTCTGCAACAAACTCACCACTCTCCATGACCTCTTTATCACCAACTCATTTAACCTACTCGCCATTACTGAAACCTGGTTCCACGAATCTGAAAATGCGTCCTCTGCTGCCCTATCCCATGGTGGTCTTCTCTGGACTCACACCCCCAGATCCAGTGGACGTAAGGGAGGAGGTGTCGGAATCCTCCTAGCCCCACATAGCACCTTTCAGGTACTTCAGCCACCTCCCTCTCTGTCACTCTCCTCTTTCGAAGCACACTGTATTTGTCTTTTCACTCCAATCTCTCTAAGGATAGCCGTGATCTACAGGCCCCCTGGACCAGCATCAACCTTTCTTGATGAATTCTCTGCCTGGCTACCCTACTTTCTTTCTTCTGAAATCCCCACAATCATTCTCGGGGACTTCAACATCCCTATTAATATTAACACTCCTGCCACTTCCAAACTTCTCAGCCTAACATCCTCCTTTGACCTGAAGCAGTGGATACATGCTTCTACTCACTCAGAAGGCAATATCCATGCAACCTCTCTAACTATCCATTGCCTCTCTCTGATCACCACCTTATTAGTTTAACTCTCTCCCTTTCCTTCACCTCCTCTCCCTCCAACCGCCTTAAAGTTACCCGCAGAAACCTACGTCATCTCAACTCTTCTCTACTCTGCTATCAACAACCTCTACGACAAAATCTCACCCCTATCCTGCACCAACCTAGCCACTGCTGTTTACAACGCTTCTCTTCTAGCCTCACTGGACTCACTGGCCCCCCTCACTACACACAGAATCAAGCCCCCGAAGCCTTCAACCTTGGCAAACAGATGATACTAGAAGTCTGAAAAAACGTAGTCGTGCTCTTGAGCGCCTGTGGCGTAAGACTAATGCCGCGTACACACGGTCGGACTTTTCATCTACAAAAGTCCGACAGCCGGTCCGACAGACTTTCGGCGGACTTTCGGCGGACTTGTTGCAGACTTTCTAACGAACGGACTTGCCTACACACGACCACACAAAAGTCCGACGGATTCGTACGTGATGACGTACACCGGACTAAAATAAGGAAGTTGATAGCCAGTAGCCAATAGCTGCCCTAGCGTGGCTTTTTGTCCGTCGGACTAGCACACAGACGAGCGGATTTCGGGGTCCGTCGTAGTTACGACGTAAAGATTTGAAGCATGTTTCAAATCTAAAGTACGTCGGATTTGAGGCTAAAAAAGTACGTTGAAAGTCCGGAGAAGCCCACACACGATCGGATTACCAGCCAGCTTTAGTCCGTCAGCGTCCGTTGGACTTTTGTAGCTGAAAAGTCCGACCGTGTGTACGCGGCATAAGTCTCAGAGAGATTTCAACCAATATAAATCTGCCCTCCAAAAATATAATTCCAGCCTCCTTACTGCCAAGCAGACCAATTTTACCACTCTCATTAGCAACTTATCATCCCGTCCCCGTCAACTCTTCTCCACCTTCAACTCTACTTCGTCCTCCACCGCCTCCACCCGCTAACTCACTCACTGCCCAGGAAATCGCCAATCACTTCAAACAGCAGATTGATACAATTCGCGCGGAGATCTCTACTGTTCCGATACCCTCCATGCTTTACACTTCATGCCCACAGGCACAATCATTACTTCCCTCTTTCAACCCCACCACTACAGACAAAGTTGCTAAACTACTTGCTAATGCCCACCTTACCACCTGCCCTCTGGATCCCGTTCCCTCACAAATGCTCCGTTCACCCTCTGGCCCTATGCTACACTCTCTAACCCACATCTTCAATCTCTCGCTCTCTTCTGGCATCTTCCCCAACTCTCTAAAACATGCACTTGTCAGACCCATACTTAAAAAGCCCTCACTGGACCCATCCAATCTTAACAACCTACGCCCCATCTCCTTGCTCCCCTTCTTATCCAAACTCCTTGAATGTCTGGTCTACAACCGACTGAGCATCCACCTCGCTGATAATAACCTTCTTGATCCCCTTCAGTCTGGATTTTGTCCTCAACACTCTACAGAAACTGCTCTCCTAAAACTAACAAACGATCTACTAACGGCCAAAACCAATCGACACTATTCTGTACTCCTACTCCTGGACCTCTCTGCTGCCTTTGATACGGTTGACCACCACCTCCTCCTCAAAAAACTACATGCCTTTGGTCTCCGTGACTGTACACTTCGCTGGTTCGCTTCCTACTTATCCAACCGCACCTTTAGTGTTTCTTACAACTCTACTTCCTCCTCTCCTCTTCCTTTCTCTGTTGGGGTCCCCCAGGGTTCTGTTCTTGGACCTCTCCTATTTTCAATCTACACCGCCCCCCTGGGTCAACTGATAGCCTCCCATGGCTTCCAATACCACCTCTACGCTGACGACACCCAAATCTATTTCTCTACCCCTCAGCTCACTCCCTCTGTCTCCTTATGTATCACTAATTTACTATCAGATATATCAGTCTGGATGTCACACCACTTCCTCAAACTCAATCTATCCAAAACTGAACTTATAATTATTCCTCCCCCATATGCCCCTTCCCCTGATCTCTCTGTCAAAATCGATGGCACAACTATAAGCCCATCCCCACATGCCAAAGTTCTAGGTGTAGTCCTAGACTCTGAACTCTCCTTCAAGCAACACATCCAATCACTGTCCAAATCCTGCCGCCTCAACCTCCGCAACATCTCCAAAATACGCCCCTTTCTAACCAATGACACAACAAAGCTCTTAATTCACTCGTTGGTCATCTCTCGCCTCGACTACTGCAACTCCCTTCTCATTGGCTTACCTCTACATAGTCTATCACCTCTTCAATCCATCATGAATGCCGCTGCCAGACTCATCCACCTTACCAATCGCTCTGTGTCTGCCACTCCTCTCTGTCAATCCCTCCACTGGCTTCCGCTCGGCCAATGAATTAAATTCAAAATTCTAACAACTACAGGGGGTCCCCTAGTTACAAACATCCGACTTACAAACGACTCCTACTTACAAACGGAGGGAGAAAACAGGAAGTGAGAGGAAATCTACCCCTAGGAAGGGAAATTCACTCCTGTAAGAGCTATTATGGGGAAAAGGTACCTCTACTGATGCTTTATCACCAAGGCTTGTTTCCACAACAACCCAAAATGTTACAGAGGTGTTAACCCTTCCCTATGCTATCCAAAAAGCTTAAAAATAGTTTTTTTGGCTGGAGCTACACTTAAAAAATGTACCTGTTCCGACTTACAAACAGATTCAACTTAAGAACAAACCTACAGTCCCTAACTTGTTTGTAACTCGGTCCTCTTGACCCTGCAACTGTGTCTCTGTTTGGTACCCACACTGTACCTCTGGTGATACTCTTTCTCACAGCTTCCTGGCTGCTTCAGCCCACCGGCTTGGGCCCTCCGTCTGCTCTGTCAGACTGTCCTGTGCCAACAGGCACACTTCTCCCTTGCACACCTGGACTCCTTGGGAGGGTGGAGCCCAGAACCCTGGTCCTGGTTCTGCTATAAGCCCAGGACCCACCTGTACAATCAACAAGCTAGACTCCTGGCTGTTCCCAAAACCCGGTCCCAGGATTTGGGATTCCATCCCACCCAGATCACTATGAAATCTCCAGGCTCCAGGTCCCCAACTGGATTTTACCAACCACAGAGGAAACTGATAAAACAGTTTCCTCCAAATTAAATAATTCTCCTGGAGCCTCTCTACCTGCCTATTTGAGAATCCTGGGCGACTATCACTAGGACAGGGATCCATACTGTCACATATCCTCCCCCTTTGTTTCGAACCGGAGGGAGAAACACACAAATTTATTTTGGCACCTCTGTGCCAGCTACCATTTACAGAAGTCCAATCCTGTCTGATCATACATTTTTTCCTAAAGGGGAACTCTACCCAATGCCTCCTTTGGTGTCTCCCTCTAAGCCTCACTGCCACTCTGATACAGGCTCTAATAAGTTCTTCCCAACCTTTTTTCCGGGTCCTCTTCCAAAAGCTTCTCTCCTGAAATTTTAAGGGGGTCCTCCTGACCTTTCGATCAACCCTTCTACCTCCATGCTTCAAGTTCCCAGGTTTTCCAAAACCTTTCTCAGCATTACTGTCCTGAGACTGTAGGGGGCCCATTTTATGGTGTTTATAACAGGACCCCTCCTCTTATTTTTGGTACCTGACTCAGCAGTCACTAATTGTTTCCCAGGTTTACCTGTATCTTTGGACACCACATTCTTATGTACCATTAACACATTACTCGGTTCATCATGAACAGACATATTCACACCAACATTACACCATTCCCCTGTCTCAGTGACCTTATCAGGTTTGTCACATGAACATATTATGCGACTGGGGACCCAAGTCTCTTTAACCACCTCTGTCTGAGCCCTGGTCAGGATTTCTGCTGTTTTCTGGTCCATGCTCGGCCCTTCCATCTCATGGTTTGTTCACTGGTGCAGAATATGCCCCCTTCACCGTCAACAGACCAGCACCATCCTGGACCATAGCAGCAGAAATGCTTTCCATCTGGCTGTTAGGAGGAGAAACCTCAGACATTTTTGACTCACTTACCATTTCTCTAATGCCTCTCTCATATTCCACTTTTACAGGAAGTAATCCAGCAGCATACCCAGTGGCAACTTTTAACAAAAGTAATAAATTCAGAAATAAACCATTTCTATCTTGTTCTCTTTTGTTCTGTACTGCCTTCCATTCGGTGCTCCACCTAGTTCCAGATCCAAGTCCTTCCTGGGGACTTTCATGACACTGGGAATGCAGAGAGACTCACATACTGAGACTTGAGAAGTTGCAAGGTTCAACGGAATCCTCTCCCAGCTGGAGAAAACCACAGCCTGGTGCTCTACCAGAGCGCTGCCAGGTGCTGGACTCATACCCAGCTTCTCAAGCTCAGCATCAATGAACTGCTCGACATCATTACCCGTGGCAACGTCACTTTGACACTCCACGCCAACATCACTTGTGTGGGTCATGGACAAAGTCTCTGCTGTGTGCTCACTCTTAACTGGTCATTCTTTCTCGAGGGTTAACCGCTGCATCATCCAGCAAACCTTCAGCTACAGGCTGCTCTGCAGTCCCTCCTGCTGGCACAACAGAAACAGGTGTCCACCTTGTTTATGTGCATAAAAGCCAGATCTATCAGGGAGATTAGATTTTTACCCAAACAATTCCAATCCAATTATATGTGCGCTCCATTCACTGGTACTCCTCAGCACCGATCCATCCGCCCAAGGAGACACATAAGAATAGACGGGCTTAATTGAAGACTTTTTACTTAAGACTTATTAGATTTCTAGGGACAACTGTGCTGTCTTACCATCAGTTGCTACCATTTTTGATTACAGCTTTTTCTCTGCAAGAACCTGGGTTTTTCCCAAAAGCAGTACATTTTTCATAATCAACATTAACAGCATTCTTAGTTTTTGCAGGCTGTCCTAGCCCACTACCAACTTGGGACTGGCAGACATTAGATACACCACATTTAGTCACCAACACAGGTGCAGCTTGGACTTTAACCCCTGCCTCCCCACTATACAGGGTAACGTCACTCTCAAAAGCACATTCAGTGGCCCCACTATCTGGGGTCACTCTCACATTGTCATGGACAGTCTCATAACCAGTCCTTTTCAACATAAACTCAGCGGTTCCAGACATTTCATTAAAGACAGTCCTACACACCGCAGTGGTAGGGGTCACCATTTTCATTTGAGTACGTTGTCTCACAAACCAGTCCCCTGCTGCACTTTTACTGGCCCACTCTCCCTGGTGGCCACAGGATGAAATTACAGCAGGCATCTCCAACTGTTTAGCACCCCCTGCCGACACAACAGGAAACTCATTGTTGCTATGGGTGACTGCAAACATATTTGCACGGGAATCTGGGCCCGCTAGGGTGTTTCATTTCTCCAAAGATTTGATTTTCATATGACTTTGCTTACGCCCCGAGTCTCAGTGATGTAAAAGATATATATGCCAAATTTCAAGAAGATTGGATAATATTTAGGGGTTGCACACATTGATCACTTTTATCAAAGAAAAGTCTGTGGGCTTCACTTGATAAGTCATATACAACAATGCTGGATGAAGAAAGTCCCGTTCAAGGCTTTCTAGAAGAACAACGAGTGAAAATGGTTAACTACATCCAAAATGTCCTAAAAGACAGAAGTCATCCAAGAGAAGACTACAAAGAGTTTTTATAACTCTCACTCCTGTACCTAGGAAGTTGGTCTAACAACGACTTCAGTTTCAGGATCCCAGGGGCACTGCATCAAGCAAGGTGGATGCACTTATATGCACTTAAAATTGTCCTCTTTACTAAACAGTTGAATATTCCTCAACTACAATTGGAAGGAATGAAACGGGTTGCACATTTTGTCAGCCTCATATACGTTTGCTTTTGGCATGAGGCAATTGTAAGTCGATGGGCTCCAAAAAATGATTTGGATATGCTAAAGTTTTTGAGAACTTACCCAGATGCAGACGTCAAAAAATGTGCTCTCACAGTTGCTAAGAAACACCTTTGGTATCTGTCAGAAACAAACGTAGGATTGGCTACTTTTACAAAACGGATCAAAGTGTGCAACCTATAAATATTATCCAATCTTCTTGAAATTTAGTATATATATCTATCTTTTACATCACTCAGACTCGGAGCGTAAGCAAAGTTAGGGCTGGGCGATTTTCTCAAAAAAAATAAAAAAATCTTCGATTTTGTTAAAAAAAAAAAAAAAAAAACTCGTGTAGCGGGCACCTATATTTACATAGGTGACCTTTATTGTTAGTTTCCTGTGTCAGGTAAATTTAGACAGGCTTGTGCTGTAGCAGCAGGCCCGTTTGTTAATTTCTATATTTGAGTGGCAGGTGTTTGTATTCGAGTCTCGGCCAATCATTGATTTGTTGGACAAGGCCCGAAACTCTGATATAAAAGCTGAGTCACATGGTCAGCCGGGGTTCCTGTCTTGCTGTTTGCTGTGTGAGCCGGAGTGGCTCAACCTGGTTCCCGGAGGGGAGAGGTCCCCCCTCTGGGGAGCCAACGGAGCTTCACCCTAGCCAGATGGGTGGAGGTCTGGTCTTTATGGAGGAACAGACGATATCCTGCAGCATGTAGTTCTGAATGTCGTAGGCCGCCTCTGCGGGGAGGGGAGCGGGCCACAGACAGTCAGAGGAACCGGGAAATCATTTCGGATGAACTGGCAGCAAAACGGAAGGAAACTGGGCGATCGATTGTTTATGAGTGGCACATGGACTATTGATCAAGTGAGTGAAAGCCCAAGGGAAGGGTACTGTCAGAGACTGAGGTTGTTGATGCACAAGCCGGTGAGATGGGTGGTTATGGCCCGTGACTTAGAGTTCAACATTGCCCTGGGATTCCAATCAGTCAAGCGAGGAGGTGATCAGAATGACTCTCTTGTAATTTAATCTGAAAGTACCAACAAGTGGGAAGTAGTGGCAAAGAGGTAGCGGTGAAGCTGCATGCACACGAGAAATGGATTGTTCATGTTAAGTCATCCAGATGAAGAAGTTATTCAGAGTGACTCTTTATCATTAAATTCTCTATTAAATCTACTTCCATCTTCCCTGATCAAAGTGATCGCTTGAAATGTTTTGACTGACCATCCGCAATTATTCTTTGATGTTTCCTGTAAGAACCATGTTAAGATGACAATGCAACAAAGAGAGCATCTCAAAGGAAGTCCTCCTATCTCAGTTTGTGTTAATGAATAAATAGGACTGTGACTTTGAATCTATGGGCTGCAAGGGTTGAGTGGTAAGTGTGAATTACGGATAGAGCCAATTCTAAGCTGCTCCTTCGGGGGTAAGCGCTACACTCGATTCACAATCCGAATACAGTTTTTTTTTTTTTGGACACCGCGCCGGTCCTGAGGAGCTGCGGGCAGGAGTTTTTAGGCGAGGCCGCGGCTTCGGCCTAGTCCGCGGCGTCCGGCCTCGCGGACTAGGCTGAAGCCGCGGCCTCACCTAAAAACGCCTGCCCGCAGCTCCTCAGGACTGGCGCGGTGAAAAAAAAAAAAAAATCGAAAAATCGATTTGCCTAAATTTTGAATCGATTTGACCTCTCAACTCGATTCAAAATTTAAATCAATTTTTTCCTCAGCCCTAAGCAAAGTCTGCAAAAATTCTACAGTTTATTTTTTTCCATTAGAAAATGAAACACCCTAGGGCCCGCAGTTAAAGACTTTCGCGCAGCAATATTATCTCCAGCTGAATTCCAGAACCTAGGGCAAGAAAACCTGCCATTCCCCAGCTGGCCACATTCCAGGCATGGTACTGGATGACTTTTTCTCAGAGCGCTTCTCTCTTGGCTTTTTTGGCTCATGTTTATTAAAGTAAAAGAAAAAAAACAGTCCATCCAGGATTCCCACGCAGGGGATTCAACTTCAAAGCAATAATGAAAAAAATAGAAAAAACCAAGCCACCTGGCTCTTTGGTCAGCACTGCTATTCAGGCGTTGACCTCGGTCCTCTTGACCCTGCAACCGCGTCCCTGTTTGGTACCCACACTGTACCTCTGGTGACACTCTCTCTCACAGCTTCCTAGCTGCTTCAGCCCACTGGCTTGGGCATAGTTGCAAAACATTGCAAAAAAAAAATTCGGGACACTTTTTTGCATGTAGGCAGAGCCTTGCTATAATTAGGGGGTGTGGCATTCTTTTGTAGGCGGGGCATACGTAACAGAAAAATGCAGCGCGCTAAGCACGCGTGTCGAAAAATGGGCGTAGTTTGAACGGAATAGTGGGCTTGTCTTAAATGGGCGTGGCTCGGAAGGGGTGTGGTATGAGATGAATGAGGGATGGAGGAAGAAAGAAAGAAAGAGGGAGAGAAAGAAAGAGGGAGAGAAAGAAAAAGAAAGAGAAAGAAAAAGAGAAAGAAAAAGAGAAAGAAAGAGAGATGGAGGGACAGCAGGCCCAGATCCTACACAACAGTATAAATATGTGTATTCCAGAAAGTTTAACAAATTAGAAGATAAAGATACTCTAAACACCTGGTGTTGGCGCTTCAATCATCCCGGCACCAAAGTTGTTATGGTGTCAGGATGATTGAAGTGCATTATTTCTGTCACCTGCCACCAGGTGTCCCCAGCGGAGTCCCCCCTTACATCAGGCATTGCCGGCAGAGCCCCCCCTTACATCAGGCATTGCCAGCGGAGCCCCCCTTACATCAGGTATTGCTAGCGGAGTCCCCTCCTTACATCAGACATTGCCAGCGGAATCCCCCTTACATCAGACATTGCCAGCGGAGTCCCCCCTTACAACAGACATTGCCAGCGGAGTCCCCCCTTACATCAGACATTGCAGCGGAGTCCCCCCTTACATCAGGCATTGCCAGAGTCCTGTCCTTACACCAGGCATCCCCCAATGGAGCCCCCCCTTTTCTTACATCAGGCATTCCCAGCAGTGGAGACTCTCTCCGCCGCCATTACTAAATAGAATGGGACAAAATAGCCGGGTGGCTGGCAATAGCAATTGAGCTGCGGCGCCGCGCACCCCCGCCCCTTCCCACATCAGGTCACAGACAGACGGCAGCGGGGCGGTAGGTGGGCGGTGCCACAGCTCAAATTCTATTGGCAGCCACCCGGCCATTGCTAAACAGTAATTGTTTATTTTGGTCTTCAGGAAAATGGCGGCTGGTGGAGACATTGTCTCCGTCGGCCACAGACCTCGGTAAAAAAAGAATTTCCCGGGAAAAGCTAAATCTGGGAAAAGGGTCTAAATCCCGGGAATGTCCTGGGAAATTCGTGACAGTTGGTAAGTATGCTTGGGCCCTCCGTCTGCTCAGACTGTCCTGTGCCAACAGGCACACTTCACACTTCTCCCTTGCACACCTGGACTCCTCGGGAGGGTGGAGCCCAGAACCCTGGTCCTGGCTCTGCTATAAGCCCAGGACCCACCTGTACAATCAACAAGACCGGACTCCTGGCTGTTCCCAAAACCCGGTCCCAGGATTGGAGATTCCATCCCACCCAGATCACTATGAAATCTCCAGGCTCCAGGTCCCCAACTGGATTTTACCAACCACAGAGGAAACTGATAAAAACAGTTTCCTCCAAATTAAATAATCCTCCTGGAGCCTCTCAACCTGCCTATCTGATAATCCTGGGCAAATATCACGAGGACAGGGATCCATACTGTCACATAATATATAACAAAATAAATAATGAAAAAAATGTTTTAAACCGCCCCTGTCTCCGCGTGGAGTAGTGAACGCATACGTAGGTCACGCCTAGATATGTAAACGGTGTTTGCACCTCACATGTGAGGTATTGCCACAAACGTCTGAGCAAGAGCAACAATTCTAGCACTAGACCTCCTCTAACTCCAAACTGGTAATCTGTACTAATTTTTAAAGCCTTGTCTGAAGATTTTTATGTACTGTAGTTTAGCGCCATTTCATGAATGTGCAAAATTTTAAAAGCGTGACAGGTTAGGGATCCATTTAGTCGGCGTAACATCATCTTTTACATTATACAAAAAAAATTGGGGTATATTTTATGTTTTTTTTACTTTTTCCAAACAAATGGCGTTTGGAAAAACCGCTGTGCAAAAACCATGACAAAAGATTTCAACGACCACCATTTTATTCTCTAGGGTCTCTGCTAAAAAAAAAATAATGAATAAAAAAAATAGATAAATGTGTGGGGATTCTAAGTAATTGTCTAGCAAAAAAAATACAGATTTTTGAAACACGTCAGAAAAAAGGCCCGGTCAGCAAGTGGTTAAACCGATTGCAGGATGGACCAAAATTTAGTTGAGCACATTTCATTCAGCTTGGGTTCACACTTGTGCGGTGCTGGGCACAGCATGTGATTCACATAAGAATCGCACCGCATTCCTGTGCAAATGACATGTGATGTCTGTGCAGTGCAATTTGTGCCATTTTGTATGGCTCATATCTCACCACATCCACACCGAAATGGTGCAGGACCCTTTTTTTTGCCACACACCTGACTAGGATCGCACGGGTGTTCACACCCATGTGATCCGATTCTGGCAATTGCGCTGCATTTAGCGATTTCCTTCGGGGTGTCGTTGATTTAACATCGACACCCACAGAAGATTGCATGAACGCCGTGCGATTTCAATGTGGTGCAGGAAACGCACAGGATTCGCTGCCTTTCCCGCATCACATCAGTGTGAACCTAGGCTTAAAGACTTGAATATTTAGAACTGTGGCAGGATGGACGAATCTTTATTCGTCATACATTTTGTTACTTTGGCTTTTACGGTGGTGCTCATTCAGTACAGAATCACACACTCCCACTCAGTACGTTTAACTTACCTTTTCCATACTTTGTAATAGAACAGGATAAAAATCAATATCACCAGGAATAGAAATCCAGCAGATGCGATCACCAGATACCTTTTCCATGCACGTTGCTGCTGGGCCTCATTTTCTGCGTCACCTGTAAGAATATAAACATAATATAGAAGGCTATACCTATGAATCAAACAGGTCAGCCTACATCAGGGGTGCCCAACCGCTGGCCCGTGGCGCTCTCTGATGTGGCCCGCCACCTCCTGCTCTGGGATGGCGGGTCAGCAAGCCCAGATCGCGGGCTCCCGAGCGGTCATCCCTCGAGCATCAGTGAGAAAAATGGAGCTGGCGCTAGAGGAAGCAGAGCCTATGCTTTCCTGTATAGTGTCCTCTCATGTTACAGGCAGAGCGATACCAAATGTACTCCGCCTGTGACAGAAGCGATACAGGAAGCATCGGCTCTGCTCTCTTCTGCAGCTGCTTGCTTCCTCTAGCGCCGGCTTTTGCCACACTGATGCTTGGGGATGGCCAGCAGTACCCAGCAACAGTACCAGCCAGCAGGACCTGACCTGGAGTACAGCCAGCAGCAGCCACTAGCCATACCCACCTTGAGGACAGCAGCAGCCAGGGATACCTGCAGGAATCCTGAGGAAGAAGTGAAGATTGAGGTTAGTTAAGGTGCAGGTACCGCAGTGCATCAGTGTGAAAGCAGCCTTAGGCCCCTTTCACATGATCGTTCTGATCAGGTCCGCCTGTCTGTTTTACAAGCGGACCCAATCGACCCCTCCATTCAACTCTATAGAGCGGCAATTGTAAACAGACTTGTGTCCTTTTACACCCGCCTATCTCCAATCTGATCCACTTAAAAAAATAGAAGGGAATCCGTCCCCTTCTGTCTGGATGGATCGGAGGGCCCAGAGAAGAGAACGGGCTGCGTCCGTGTCTGATCTGCATATGCAGAGTGGACACGGACCTGTTGTCACCCACCTGCTCCGCTCACTTTGGCCCACAACCGGTTACCAAGTTGCTAAAGTGGCCCTTGCTCCTCAAAAGGTTGGGCACCCCTGGCCTACAGGCTACCAGCCACAACCCCGGTATCTTTTTCTTCAGCTGGCTTTCTCTTGAAAGCGTTCCAAGCAACTCATGAGCCACTGGAATGCTTTCAGAAGTGGCGGGATCAGACGCCCCCCCTCTCCGGCCAGTGTGTATCAAGCTTACCTTTTCTGACAGTGCGGCCAGCTGGTCAAAGAGGCGATAAAAGACTAGATCTTCTTTGATCGCCTCTATGGCCTTGGAGTACTGGAGCGAAGTAATGACATCACTTCTTTACCAGGGTGCAAGTAAATCATTTTTTTTATTTTTTAAAACAACAGATCAAGTTTTTTTTTTTTTGATCTTTTGCTTTTAAAAAAGGTAAAAGGAGAGATTTGGGGTCATAATTACACCCCGATCTCTCCATAAAAAGGACCTGTCATCCTTTTTTCTATTACAAGGTAAGTTTACATTCCTTGTAATAGGAATAAAAGTGTTTTTTTTTTTTTTAAAGGAACAGTGTAAAAATATTAATAATAATAATAAAAAAAAAATGTAAAGCGCCCACATCCCTCTGTGCTCATGCACTGAAGCAAAGGCATATGTAAACAAACAGTGTTCGCACCATACATGTAAAATACCTCCACGAACATTAGAGCAATCATTCTAGGGCTAGACCTCCTCTAACTCTAAACAGGTAACCTGTAAAGACGCTTAAATCAGGGGTTTCAAACTGGCGGCCCTTCAGCTGCTGCGAAACTACAAGTCGAATGAGGCATTGCAAGGCTGACAGTTACAAGCACTCCCACAAGCAGAGGCATGATGGGACTTGTAGTTTTACAACAGCTGGAGGGCCGCCAGTTTGAGACCCCTGGTTTAAAGCGTCGCCTATGGAGGTTTTTAAGAACCGTAGTTTGTCGCCATTCCAAGAGCATGCGCAATTTTAAAGCATGATATGTTAGGTATCTATTTACTCAGCGTAACATCTTTCAAATTATATAAACATTATATACAAAAAAATTGGTGTATATATTGTGTTTTGTTTTTTTAATTCATTAAAATTTATTTTTTGGAGGCACATGCGCGGCGGCTGCCGTGATGGCTGCTCGATACAGGAGCTCCGTCCCTCTCTGGCCATATGAAAGCCTCTTGCCAGCCACTGACAGCGGGCCCCACACTTACTGCGCCTCCAAGCACCAGACAATACGAGGCTTCTCCTGCATGTCGGGGAATCCGTCTGAAAGAGAAGTCTCTTGCCTCATGTCACTTCACACAGTGGCTCCAAGGGACTCCAAGATGGTGGCTGCGGATCCACCTCAAGGAGAGGATGAGGACACCGACTCCATTGCGGACCCCCTCCCAGACTCCCCGGCTGCTGTGACCCACCAGGCACCCCTGTGAGTAGCCTCCTCCATCCGGCCACCTCCCCAGCCTCCACTGTCTCCCTAATTGACAGGACCCTGAAGTATTTTCTGCATTCCCCTGCTGGGGACAATCCTGCAGATAAGTCTGATTACCCCACAGAACTTAATAGGATTGTTGGTGACAGAGAGACATATATGCCACTCTCCTCAGACCCACGGTTCAGATTTAAAAAGGAACTCAAGCTAATTGTAAACCATGGTTTTCGATTCTGGCGTAGTTAATAAAAAAGAAAAATCATTTCTTATACCCGTTTCTTCTAGAAACCCCATCATATATTACCTGCCCAAAATTCATAAGGATTCGGCCCATCCCCCCGTCCGACCCATTATCAGTGGGATTGATTCCCTTACTTCACGGGCTGGTAAATATATTGATGGGTTCCTTCAACCTTTAGTGAGATCATTACCTGCCTATATCAAAGATACTAGACACACCATTAATCTACTCAAGGATTGTGCGTACAGGGAAGGCCTTTGGCTGGTCACAGCGGATGTGACATCCCTGTACAATATAATCCCACATGATTGGGGGTTATCATCAGTGAATTACTTCCTAGAGAAATATACCACCTTGTCTGCAAGACAAAAAGGGTTCATCATGGAACTCTTGGAGTATGCCACCACACACAATTTCTTTTGGCATAGTAATAAATATTACCTCCAGAGAAAGGGTGTGGCCATGGGGGCAGAACTGGTTCTCTGGGCCAGGTACATTGATGACGTCCTCCTCCTATGGGATGGCACCCTTGAGTCCCTACAAATGTTTATGACCAGCCTAAATGACAACGGTCGAGGCATAGAATTAAAATATGAAGCCAGTCAACGTACCATCAACTTTCTAGATTTGACCATTTGGAGTGAAAGTGACACATTGGTCACCTCCACCTATTTTAAAATGACCGATCGAAATTCCTTTATACCTCGAGACAGCTGTCATCACAGCTCATGGCTAAATTCAGTCCTTAAAAGCCAATTTATCCGTATGAGACGGAATTGTACTTGAGTTGATGACTTTGTGACTTTGATGTACAAACCAAAGTCCTTAGAGATAGATTAATTGAAAAAGGTTACAATATAGCCACACTTAACGACAAAATTTCAGAAGTCTGAACGCTGGACCGTGACCTTTTACTGGCAGTTAAACCTGCAGTATCGGTACATGATTCCAATAATTTTTCATGCCCTTTCATTACGCATTTCTCCCAACAGCATTTCTCCATCAAAAAACTCATACGCAGACACTGGCAAATAGTCAAAAACGATCATGTGTTGGGCTCTGTCCTCCCCGAGAAGCCGCAGGTGATGTTTAGGGGGGTCCCTTCAATTAAACAACTTGTGGCTCCCAGTGTTTGCGATCCACCCACCGATAAGCCAATGTTCTTACAGAACTTAGTAGGCTTTTATAGATGTAATAGTTGTGCTGTCTGTTCTATTAATGCCATTAGGGATAGGAAAACCACACAGTTCATTTCTAAAAAAACTAACTCATATGTTTCCCATTAAATCTTTCATAACCTGCTCTACCCCTTGTGTCGTTTATCTCCTGACCTGCCCATAGGGGCTTCAATATGTGGGTCGTACTGTACACACATTACAGGTCAGGTTGAACGAACACATAGGGAATATCAGGAGAAGCTTTAAAGGCCGTCCAGTTTCCAGACATTACTTAGAGGTGCATCAACAAAACCCTAAGGGAACCTCTATGATAGGGATAGACAGGCTTAGATTACCTTGGAGAGGTGGACCAAAAAAGGTGGGCAATTTCAAAGCTCGAAATGAGCTGGATATATAAATATAAGCCCTCTGGCCTAAATGTAGACATAGAGATCAATGCCTTCATTGATACTTCTTACGTTAGGAAGAAATCTGTTTATTGCTCGAATGTTACTATTGTAAAGGATTATGGGTTTTTTGTTATGAATTATGTTACTTGTTGATTACACTATTGTGTGCTTCTGTGAGAGAGCTCGACCTTGATGTGACGCTCGTTGATAATTCTTTTTTTATTATTATTTCTTTTTTGGTCTTTTTAGTTCCTTTTAAAAATTATATACCTTAAGAAATGATCAATTTGCACTGAATTAATGTTATTGGTGTGCACACAATCATACCGTATCATAGGTTTGATTAACGGCGTGTACTTACCCATGTAAAATGGTATTTGCTATCATGTGACCGCTATGAGCTTCGGATCGAGGTCTGGTTCTAGTTTGTGTTGCATTTGTTTTGAAAGTCACAACATGGCGCCCGGATGAAAACGGGGCGTGGGTGTAGCTGTGTGTGTGGATCAGCACATCGCCCGTGCCCCAGGAAGACCTAAGGTATTACGAAACATGTAGGGCGGTGCTTTGTGCTGACGCCATCATGCCACATGTGACCCCGACACACGGGTGTTTGTTTGCTTTTAGCTAGCCGGCTGCTTTAAACGTAGTTCTTTTTGTATATGTCATATTGTGGGCTTTTCCGCTCGTTTTATTAGCATTAAAGGCTCTCCTTTTTAAACTATACTACACGATTGGAGTCCCTTTGTTCTTACACTCGTGGCTTTGAGCCTGAGTGTATCTCTTTCCAGATTAAGAGCATCCATCTGTCGGGTTCATTTCCGCACCTTGCTGAATTAATATCCATCGATTACTTGAAGACACTGAGGGATCAGAGGCATCGGAAGATCCATTTGTCCCTGCAGAGGGCTCAATCTGCCTGAGTGTACGACTCTGCTCTTTAGGGGGTCCACCAGCTCTGGTAAGGGTTCCCACTTATAGAGCTTTGCTTTCAGGTTGAGACTCTATTCTCCATTAGCCTTGACTTCAGTGGGCGGTGACGGGTACTTGAGAATTTATATTTGCAGTGGACTTTGCTGTTCATCCATACTCATCTCTCCATACACCTATCAATATTGTGCACCTGTTTCTTCACGAACATTGTTTTTTCTATCTGTGTACTACATTGCACAAATGAACATTCATTTTATTTTATTGTATTTTGTTTGCATGATCTCAATTGGACTTTTGTCAAGTTTATGTATCTTTTGTCACTCAAGTGTGATCGTTCAGATTTAGCGCAACTTAATTTAACATTGTACACTTGCACCATAGAGATATTAGATGGTTTTTGTTGCTGTTTTTTTATTTGTTAATTCTTAGCGCTGTATTCTTTTTAATTTCTTAATCCGGCAGACCCAGCTGCATTATACCAAACATCTCCCTCTCCCTTGGGCCATCCACCTGATATGACACTTTTAGTGGCTAAGTTTTCTGAAATGCTGGCTAATGGACTGGACCAAACTGCTGCTCAGATCACAATACAATAAAAGCTGATTTATCAAACCTAGGTTAACGCATTAAAGCTATAGAGCAAACAGTTGATCACTGTCGCATGGGTCAATCAAAATAATGCCCGCATACAGGACATACAGGACCAATTAGACACGGCATTTCGACCTCGAAAATAGGGACGGTTAAATCTTTCATCAAGACCCTCATCGCAAATATCCCGAAACACAGGCTTGAACTCGACAGAGCTCATAGAGCCTTTAAACCTCTGCGCCAAGATGTTCTCCCTAGAGACATAGTCGTCAAGCCGCATTTTTATGCCGTTAAAGAGGACATTATGAAACTCTCTCGGGAATCCGATATTCAGGGCCATACCATCCAAATCTTCGCAGACTTGTCCCCTACAACCATTCAAAAGCGGAGATCACTGAAATCGCTCCTGTCAGCCCTGTCCCAAAAAGCTGTGAAATATAGGTGGTCTTTTGCTTTCTGGCTACACTTCCAATTCTGAAATAATTCTTATGGATTAGCGACCTTCCAAGAGGGTGAACAACTTCTTCTCCACCTCTGATCATTTCTCAAGCTCCTTCATCACCGTAACCCAACAGACACCACAGCTTCAAGCGCCCTCCGCCGACTCGCCCTCTCAACTCAGTCTGGCAAAAACAGAAGCCGAAGAGATCCCGAGACTCTCATCCCCCTTAAAGGTGACCTTCTCCAGCGGACACTAGTCAGGTCGCTCGTTGACCCGACCGGTTTAGAAGGAAACATTTCCTTTTCCTCTCCGTTTGACGTGACCCTGTGAACTTATATTTGTTTAGTGGGCATTCCCTAAAGTTTAGGGCTGCTCCATTATTTTAGTGATTTTCAGTATTGCTCAGTTCTTACCTGTTTAACCTTTCTAGCTTAATCGCTACCGATTGTCTTCACGACATCTTGCATTTATCCCGATCAAGAGATTTGCCCAGTTGTTACACTTTTGCTGGGTATATTATTAGCTCCATTGTTGTTTTGATTTGGGCCTATTGGAGGGGACAACTGAAATGGAGGCAACCTTATTCATCCCCCTCTTCGCTTGGTAAACCATGGTAGGCTTTCCCTCTCCATGAGACCCAATTAGCAGCTAATAGTTCTACATGCTGCAGCAGTTTTCCTTTTACTAAATTATATTTGTGCATGGTGTGGGCCCTCACTTTCTAGAGGATCTAAGGTTGGAGCGGAATACACATCCCTCCCCTGTTGTTTCTCAGCGTTTTTCACCTCTGGGGGACGGCAGGACAGCGCCAGGGGCGGACTGCCCATTGAGCCATTCGGGCACTGCCTGAGGGCCCTAGGCTACTAGGGGGCCCCATCAGGGTTGCCAGCCTCAGTAAAAATAGGGACAGTATGTATAAATCTGTGTTTTTTTTACATCTGTCTGTGTATACTATGTGTACATGTATGTGTATACTGTGTGATTGTATGCTGTGTGTGTGTATACTGTGTGGCCCCATAATCTCTGATTGCCGGGGGGCCCCATAATCTCCTATTGCCCGGGGGCCACATGAGTTATCAGTCCGCCCCTGGACAGCGCCCTGTACATTACAGGTCACTACGACAAGTATTTACCTGTTCAGGTCTGGGCAGGATCAATCCTGCTGCTCTCTGTGAGAGCAGAACAGTTCCTGTTCTGTGCTCAACACCTTGTTCTTTCTTCATTCCTCTTATGCATTTCTTTCTTTTTCAGATACCGGTGCATAAGCTTCATCAATTTACAAGTACATTTAAGCTCAGGTTTCCTCTGACAAATCACTACATTGAACTTTCGCAGGACCGGGGGGTATGTGGTCATCTTTTACTGGTACTTATCTCCTCTCTTTTCCATGACTCCCACTGATCTAATGAGTGCATCTCTCCAATTGGCATCACATAAAACTCAGGGCCTAAATTCTCCACTTAAAAGACGCAAAGCATTTTAACACGATCATTCACAGGGACTCGATATCCTCCTTTTACAGGAGACTAATTTCCCTAAACAATTTAATCCGTCCTTTATTCACCATAAATACCCAAATTTTTTCTTGGCTAACGCCGAGGACAAGAAGCGGGGGGTGGCCATCCTCTTCTTTAAATTAATCTCCTTCTCCCCTATCCAGATAATTAAGGATCAGGATCAATTAAGGATCAGGAAGGGTGCTACATCCTTGCCAAGGGACAGATTGATAGCCTTTTATTCAGTTTTGTCTCCTACTATGCCCTGGACCGAAGCCAAGCTGCTTTCTTTTCCTCTATGCTGCACATTTTAGGCTCTCACTATGAGGGTCGGGTCATACTGGGAGGCGACTCTAATATCACTTAATTAAAGAATAACCCGGGGAAAGTCACCAGTGTGGATATCCCCGGGAAAAAGATAGCTACTTTTGGCCAGAAGGGGCAATAAAGAGAAAAAGATATGTCAAAAATCAATATCAAACTTTATCTCCTGCTCTCTAGCTCCCTTGTTACCTCCTCCCATGCTCGCCTTCAGGACTCCTCCGGAGCCTCTCCCATCCTCTGGAATTCCCTGCCCCAGTATGTCCGATCAGCCCCTACCCTGTCCACCTTTAGGAGATCCTTGAAAACTCATTTATTCAGGGAAGCCTATCCCACACCCACATAACTGTCCCTGAGCCACCCCCATCAAATCATTCTTTGCAGCTATTACCTTTTGTACCACCACCCCCTCCCTTTTAGAATGTAAGCTCTACGAGCAGGGCCCTCCTGTACCTTTTGTATTGTACTGTAATTGTGTTGTCCCCCTTATACATTGTAAAGCGCTGAGTAAACTGTTGGCGCTATATAAATCTCGTATAATAATAATAATAATAATAATAATCTAAACAAAGCCATACAGCTATTAAAAGTATTTGTATGTTACCTCCCAATGGAAGTTAAACAACATAGGTCCTCTGAGACCGACCATAAAATGGTACACCAGGTGTATAATATACAGATGGTGTATCAATGTAACAGACAAACTCACGCAGACTGACAATACACACACAATAACAGATAACACATGCAGTGCAGGCGCCTGTAGTGACCCACATAACAAATACATACAAATACTTTTAATAGCTGTATGGCTTTGTTTAAATAAAAAGTTTGATATTGATTTTTTACATATCTTTTTCTCTTTATTGCCCCTTCTGGCCAAAAGTAGCTATCTTTTTCCCGGGGATATCCACACTGGTGACTTTCCCCGGGTTATTCTTTAATTACGCTTCATATTGGCTACGGCTAGAGCCTCTCAATTAGAGGAGTGGCAGCGAGTAATTAACCACTATTTCATTATTAATAAGAGATTTATTTTGTGGTCATTTCTTTGTTGTAGTATATGGACACTAATATCACCTTTGATCAGCTCCTTGACAAATCGGACAATGGGAAACCCCTTCTTAAGAGACCCCCAAACAAAGCCTTCGCATCTCCAAACTCCTACATTCGCTGGGGCTGATATCTGGAGGGAACTAAACCCATCCACTAGAGACTATACACACTTCTCTTTCCCCCACCAGACTCACGCAAGGATTGATCATATTTTTGTCCCGTCCCTGAATTCTCCCACAGCCTTACAAGCTTCCGTTAGAGACACTTTGTGGTCGGACCATGCTTTAGCTTAAACTGGCAAGGACCCCATCCTTGTCTGGCCCTCATCCATGGCGCCTTAATGAATCACTGCTGAGTGGATAAGAAACTGAAGGAATTTTTTCTCCTTAACGATGTAGAAGACATTTCAACGGGGTTGCTATGGACAACCCATAAGGCAGTAATAAGAGGGAAATTGATCCAGTTCGCCTCCCAACTTAAAAGGGAATGTTGGGTCGTCACAGAGAAACTGGATAAGGAGTTTCAATCACTTAGCAAACTTCACAAACAAAACCCCACACCACCTTCCTTGGCCAAGCTTGACTCGGCTAGACTAGCACTAAATCTAGCCTTAACTTCAACAGCTGAAAAAAGCTTACAGTGGACAGGAGCACATTATTACCTCCAGAGGGATAAGATTGGACCTAGGCTTGTGGCCAAGCTGAGTCCCAAATTGCATGTCATTTCTATGCCCAAAATTAGTTCTCCTTCAGGGTCTATCACGCAAAACCCCAAGCGAATCATGGAGATGTTTCATTCCTTTTATTCTAAACTATACCGGGTTGAGAACCCTATTGATCCTCCCTGCTTAGGCCTTCCTGGAGGAGATTCCCCTCCCAAAATTGATGAATAGTCACCGTTCTATCTTTGACTCTCCCATACTGGAGTCCGAGGTCTTAAACGTCATCAAAGGCCTTCGCACTGGTTTGGCTCCGGGGCCTGATGGCTTCTCGGCCGGCTATTATAAAACCTTTGTGACCACCCTTTCTTCTTACCTGGTCCGTTTCTTCAACTCTATCCGAAGTGGTACGTCACTTGAACTGGCTTCCAACCTGGCATATATCTCTGTGATCCCTAAGCCAGGGAAGGACTCCAGCGATGTTGGGAATTATAGACCTATCTCTTTGATCAATAATGATTTAAAAATCTTGTCTAAGATATTGGCAAATCACCTAGCTTCCTTTATTGGAGTATATGTTAACAAGGACAAGGTGGGATTCATGCCGGGTAGGCAGAGCCCAGACCAGATAAGAAGAGCAATTAAAGTGATTTCTCGTCTAAAATACGATACCCTGCCCCTACCTTTTTTCTATTCTAGAAAGATGGGGCTTTGGCCCAAACTTCATGAGAGTTCTGGAGGCTTTCTACTCAAATACCACAGCGCAAATACGGATGCAAGGCTTCTATTCAGACTCCTTCCCTATTGCCAGAGGTATGAGACAGGGTTGTCCCCATCTCCGTTTTTTGCGATCCCCATAGTAACTCCCGCTATCGCAATTAGGCATCACCCTGACATTCATGGAGTTCGCTGCGGCCCTCTTACTCACAAGTGTGCTCTCTTTGCAGATGACATAGTCCTCTTCGTAGCCTCTCCCCTTTCTCGTAATATCTTTAAATTGCTACAAGATTTTGGTCTAGTCTCTGGCGTACAAATTAACATGGCCAAGTCTGTGGCCCTTAACATATTGACCCCCCTAACCTTAGTGGAACGCCTCCAGGATCATTTCTCCTTTTCATGGAATCATTCATCCATTCCTTATTTAGGAGTCAGCTTTGCTGCCGCTATCGACCATCTCTACAAGATTAATCTTTACAAGATTAATTATCTCCCTATTTACAAAAAGTTAGAGGCCGATCTATCACAGTGGTCCCTCCCTGGGCTCTCTTGGCTGGGGAGGATTAACGCGGTCAAGATAACCCTCCTTCCACATATCCTTTACCTATTTCTTTCACTCCCTATCCCCATAATTAAATCTCACTTAACTAAGTTACAATCCTCAATTGTCCGGTTTGTCTGGGGAAAAACAGGACACCGCTTCTCCAAATCAATCCTCTACAGAACCCGCAATCAAGGGGGGGTTGCGACTTCCAAATTTTTGGTAGTACTATCAGGCGGCACAACTCCTTATATTTACTCAAGAGGAATCAAGCCTGATTGGGTCATTATGGAAAGACAAGCAGTACCTAATAACACCTTAGATTACCTCCTGTGGTGCTCCCCAAAATCTCGCCCCCTCATATTATCTCCCACCTTATCGCACTCGATAGCTCTGTGTAATGTCTTGCACAAATCTCCTAAAATTAGTTCAGATTTACAAGAAAAATAAATAAAATTGCGCTTGGAATATAGTGGGAATAACAATGAAGAAAATTAAAATGAATTCGAATAGTGTAAATAAAATAAAATAAAAAATAATAATAATAATATATAAAGAATATTAATGAAATAAAGCATATATCTATAGAGCTGCGGCTATAGGTGGGGCACACCAGTACAAACATAAACCAAGAAAAACCGCGCTAAATGTGTTAAACAATAATGAAAGTATAAAGTCCAATTGAAAGTCCAAAATAAATAACGTAGACTCCTCAAATGTGATAATGTTGAAAGGTGATAATTCACTTAAGATACATCTGTGTGATGAAATGCTTACCAGAACGTAAGACAAATTCAGACAGGTGGCTTAAACCCAGCCCGGGCCTTTAGGAGAGCGATTCCAATATGACAAGGTCAGTCGCACTCGTGCAGTGAATCAGATCCGCATAGGGTTATCCAAAAAAATAATATATGGCAAAAACATAGCGTGATACTGATATGGTAATAAGCAATAAACAAAAAGGAGAAGTGCAACCTCAAAAAAACAAAATCATAAATATCAAAAAGACATCCTGTGTGCACAGCATACACAGGAATGTGAAATTGGTGACATGCAACATGCAATGAGTGGTGCTCTTGGATAAAAAATATGAACCACCGAGTATATCTGCTTACCAAAAATCAGGGATAAGTGAGCATACAACTACCACCAAAATGCAGAAATCGCACCAAGTGCACAAACATATGAAGCAGCTTACCAAATGGTAAACTAGTGTGCGCACACTCAGCACAGCTGAAGGCTTGATATCTCAGCGTGACACAGGATTGACTTATGTGAGCCTATAGGAATTTCTGCTTACCAGAAGGTCGATTGGAAGAAACCACAAGCAGAAATCCTGGCGGAATTAGCGTGATCCCGTCCTGGCAGACTCGTCACGGGAGAGATGAACCAATCACTGATAAAAGCATCCAGGGGCCCCAGATTAGGTTCCCACAGATTAATCACAAGCCCAAGGCCTTAGTAATATGCCAGGGGGAAAAGGGATGGACACGTACAAGAAGGGCAAGAGAGCAGAGAAGCGGCAGGTGTCCCAGCTGGAAGGACTTCAGGCGTATGGAGTAATGAACTCCAGCCAAATACCTGACCAAAAAACAGATGGAGTCTTGATGTGCACTGCAGTAGGTTCCTGTATATGGTTCTAAGCCTCTGCCTGGTATCCCATGCACTGTGTAATCCTCTCACCTCCACAGCATCCCCAGTTCAGATTTACGCCCCTTGATGCATATTTCACAACCCACTCTTACCCCCCGGGATTAGATATTAGAGCCTTCCAATGGTGGCTAAATAAAGGCCTCTTCAGAACCCTTTAACGTATAGTTTTTGTATTAACAAATTGGAGATGCCTCTTTTGGAGAGATTCGGGTTCTACCAAATTTCGCATTTCTTGCACTCAATTTGGGCCAACAAACCAGAGTCTCCTAAGTTCACTATTTATGAACAGTGGTGTTCTAGGATCACGGACCAGAGAGGAGGTATTTCCATGATCTATTCTGCTCTAGCTGACTCCAAGAATAAAGCTCCCTATATGCTAAACTGGGAAAATGACCTGGAGATGGACTGGGACCTAGAAGCCTGGCATCATTGCGTCTTTCACTCGTTTAAGGGGGATCAATAATGCCGCCTTGATCAAAGCTAACTTGAAAGTTATCTCCCGCTGGTATCTGGTACCAACCCGCCTTACTAGACTATACCCCAATACCTCTCATTTATGCTTCCGAGGCTGTGGACACACGGGCTCCCTGCTCCATACTCTTTGGTCATGTCCCAGACTCCAGGGTTTTTGGAACAAGATATTTCATTTGATTCGTAAAATAATGGAGACTGCACTCTCTCAATTCCCTCAGGTAGCTCTCCTCAACCAACGGATAGATAAAATTCCCAAATGTTCTCAAGCACTGATCTTTTTTATCCTATTAGGAGCCAAAATTACAGTTTTATAGTACTAAATAGAACTCGCGCTGGATGGAATAGTGAATAACAAATAAAATAATAAACCGCAACAGCTATTACAAAGGTGCTTGAACCTTAAAACGAATACATAAATTAACAGCGCTAGCAGACTATAAAACATCAACGTGATTATGTGCTAGTAAATTATTGACCGTGACAATATTAAGTTCTATACATATATAATGAATAAAGTGCTCAGTGCTCCAAATGCAAATTCTAGTGCTTTGTGGTTCAAGATAGGATTTTTCAAGTGCCACACTCCCCTCTTGTGACCCCACTCACCAGAGTTAATGGACCCTCAGCTTTGCAGTCTAGGGGTCAATAGGGCTGTGATCTAAAAAGATCTGATGAAGAAGAAGCTTCCATGCAGATATTCATGTGGATGGACCGAAGTAGATCATTCATAATGGAAAAAATTGTATTTTATTTTCTTTATTTTTATTATTTACTTTCTTTATGTAAGCAATGAACTCATATAGAATTAATGAATCATAATTTTTTTTGTTTTTCCTTTTCATGAATTTTAAAAGAATGAATTTCTGTACGTTATTTTTAAAGTATTTGTATTTTGGCAATCAAGTTTTTTGTTATCACTTGGCAATAACAGGAAGTGATGTTATCAAAAGTTGGTGTTTGATTACACCAGATGGTCTTTGTTTTTTTACTTTTGGCAAATTGGAGAGGAGGTGTCTGCTTCTTTGTATATAAGTTACACCATCCGAAACTGGAAATGATGTCCTTGATGACGCCCTGGAGGAGGGGCGAAACGCATCAACGTATTTCCAGTTTCACTAACCAGTGACGCAACTTCCGCTATCCATGAAACGCACGTCGTACAGCGGCGAACCCAAAACTTACTGATGCCCGTTTTACAGAGTTGTCTCGTGAGTGGTGTTTGTTTGATTGCCCGTTTGATTTAGTATCAGCAGTACTTCACTATCGGCTTTTTTATCTCTGTTTCCCATTACGAAATGATCTACTTCGGTCCATCCACATAAATACCTGCATGGAAGCTTCTTCTTCATCAGATCTTTTTAGATCACAGCCCTATTGACCCCTAGACGGCAAAGCTGAGGGTCCATTAACTCTGGTGAATGGGGTCACAAGAGGGGAGTGTGGCACTTGAAAAATCCTATCTTGAACCACGAAGCACTAGAATTTGCATCTGGAGTACTGAGCACTTTATTCATTATATATGTATAGAACTTGTTAATATTGTCAATAATTTACTAGCACATTATCACGTTGACGTTTTATATTCTGCTAGCGCTGTTAATTTATGTATTCAAAATTACACTTGCTCATGCATGGAAACTTCGGTCTCCGTCGCCTTGGCCAAAACGGAAAATTTCCTGGATAATGCCACAAGAAAAAACTGCTAGTACCCTCCTTAACACCAGGAAAAAATTTGACTCGATTTGGGCACCTTGGGCTCGCTATATGAAGGTCCCCCTCATTCCCTAATGGTCTTTCTTAACGAAGTACTTGCCGACATTTTTGCTTTCCCCACCGGTATTCTCTCTTCTCTCCCTCTCTTCTCCCTACTCTCACTCTGGCCTCTTCTGTTCCTTCCCCCAGTTATCTCTCTATATTCCTCCTTTTGTTCAGATGACTCCTAGGTTGAGCGATAGATAGTTACACACAAGATAAAATATTGATGTGGGGAATAGAAAACCATAAAACAAGAGGAGGAGAGATGGATATGCCTCCTCCCGATCTTAGCTTGTTCCCAATAGGAGAAGTTGGGTATGCAGTAGCCATGTCTAGCATCTCTCTCGGTCGCTTACAGAACCCCCCACGCACATGGTTCTTCTTATGCCGGTCATACACGGTTCGCATTTCGAAAGAATTTTCTTTCAAAAATCGTATGAAAGAATTTTCATATGAATTTTTCCCCATTAGTGGGCTACAACAACGGCCGATTTTCGCGCGGCAATCAAATTTGAGAAATCGGACATGTTGGAAATTTTTTGAAAAACGAACGATTTTCTAATCAATGATGGGAGAATTGTGCGAGAAATGTAATAAGAAAAGAAGATTCCCGCCCACAAAATTTCTTTTCTGTAGCAACATGAGGTGAAATTGAAGGCTTGGTCGGCCGAATTTCAAAAATCAATGGTCACATCATCGGATCACAAAAAAAACAAACTTTCTGATTTTGGAAAGAAAATTTGTTTGAAATTCAACCATGTATGGCCTGCTTTAGTGTTCGGTCTTATGTGCTCTTTAATTGCTGTAAAAGACAAGATTTTGACTCATCTGAATGTTTGTACATTTTTTTAATTCTGAAAAACCTTAATAAAAACCATTGAAACATAAAATTTTAATTTTCCCCCCAAAAAATTGCGTTTAAAAAACCGTTGCGCAAATACTGTGTGACATAAAAAATTTGCAATGATCGCCCTTTTATTTCGTAGAGTCTCTGCTAAAAATTATATATATATAAAATGTTTGGGGGTTCTAAATAATTTCCTAGCAAAAAATACGGATTTATACTTGTAAACAAAAAGTTCCAGAAATGGCTGTCACGTCAACACAGCCCGTACGCCCTGCAACGCGTCGCTCGATTCATGACGTCATCACTCCTCGCCGGATGTTTACGCTCTTCCCTGTTCTCCACCGAGTATTGTGACTTGTCACCGCTGCGGCCGGCCTCACATCTCAGCGGTACCTCTCCTCACACACAGGCAGAGCCCCCCGCCAGGAGTTGTCTTCGACTGATTTGAACCTTTGATGGATGATGTCCTTTCCAGCATTTGATTACCATTTTATGCCTATTGATGATCTTCAACATGTGAGTTTGATCATCATTATCTTTTTATGAATAAACCTTGTTTTTAGTCTACACCCAGAGGCGCCTCTCTCTTCTGTTTTTCCTTAGGATTGGAATGTGGTTTCGCTTCTTGATGAAGGCAGCCCTGCTTGTGGACCTACCATTACTTGGATCCTTGAACCCCTCATTTGTACATGACCCCTCATTTGTACATGACTGTGAGACCATTCCCCATATGTGCTAATGTGATACACAGTTTTTTCTTTTTCGGACATATACATGTGGACATTATTTATCCATTGAATGTATTATAAGATTGGAAAATTTCAGTCTGTTCCCCATCCCTTTGCTTTTATTGTTGTCATTATTGTTATCTCCAGTTCTCTGCGCCTTTACTTGTATCCAGAAATGGCCTTGTCTTCAAGTAGTTAAAGCGGAGCTCCACCCAAAAGTGGAACTTCCGCTTATCAGCCCCCTCCCCCTGAAAGGTGCCACCTTGGGGGGGGGGGGGGGGACTTGCTTTTGACAGGTACCCTTCCCCACTTCCGTAGGACCTCGCCGCGATGAGGTATGTCAGAAGTTTAGCCCCCCTCCTCCTTCTGCTGCCAGACCAGTAAGAGCGCAGCACAGTAGGAACCCGGCTCTGAAGCCGCAAGGTTTTCTTACCGGCAATGGCGGTGGCAGCACCCGACAGCCGAAGGAAACATTGGCTGGGGTGCCGACATAGCTGGATTCCAGGACAGGTAAGTGTTCTAATCTTAAAAGTCCGCAGCTACAGTATGTATAGCTGCTGACTTAATTTTTGGAGGGGGACGGAACTCCGGTTTAAGTGATGCTGGCATTTTTTATTGTCAATATTGATGTAATTTTTTTTCATCATTTTCAGTCTACATTATGATGGCCACATGTGACTGTATGATATCACTGTGGTTTCTAAACTTACTAGACATCACACCTATTTATTTAAAGCTGAACTCCAGGATATCAACCACTTTCTAAATGTATTGCATTAGTAGGAGTTAAGTCCAATGAGGTATATGCCACCTCAGACTTATCTCTAATTTACATTTTAACCAAACTCCGCTATCACTATACTTCTGGCGCTCTTATTCTGGACCTTCTGGTTTCAGCTTCTATAACTGTAGAGTTGTGTGCAGCTGTTCTGCCCACCCCCCCTCTCCTCTTGCCCAACCGCAGAGCGTGTTGTATTATGTGTATTATGTTCACAAAATACAAAGCCTTCTGTGAATGAACAGCAGAGGGGAGGGGCAGAGCAGCTGCTATGTGAGAAAGCAGAATCACTACTGTCAGAGCACCGGGTGTATTGCAATAGCTGTACTCCTAATGCTCAGCAAAACTGTCAGTTGTAAATAAAAAAAGATAAGTCCATGAGGGCGCACCTCTTTTGACATAACTGTATTAAAGAAGAAGTAAACCCTAATGGGTTTTACTTCCTCTTTTGCTCGCTGCAAAGCCTGCAAATAAAAAGCATAATTGGCTAGTATGCATCGCTTACTAGCCCATTATGTGCCACTTACCTGCAAAAGAATCCAGCGATGTCCCCTGTGTAGGCAGCATCCATCTTCTGGCCCCTCTTCCTTCCGTGCCGCGGACTCCGGCTCTGTGATTCGCCGGAGCCACGTGATGTCACTCCCACACATGCACACGGGAGCCGCGATTAACGGCACAGGCTAGGGAAGAAACGGCTCTTAGTTTCGTTTCTTCCCCGCGCATGCGCCGTTGGAATTTTCGGAGGACTACAAGTGAAATATCTTCTAAACAGCACATGTTTAGGAGATATTTCCACTACCTATAGGTAAGCCTTATTCTAGGCTTACCTATAGGTAGAAGTCCAAAAAGTGGGTTTACAACCACTTTAAACCAGCAGATCTTAGAAAGTGGCTGAATTCATGTTTAGCTTTAACATTTTAGTAATAAAGCATATCTAAACCCTACAAATCAAAGGTTTAGTTGGTCCCTTCTGACATATATGCAATTAAAATCTTTGAATATCAGTTCAGTTGGGAAAAAAACCCCACAACCTGTTGGTGCTGAATGAAAACCTTGTGAGCTGATAACTACCTGTGCTCTCTGCCTCTGCTTACTGTTATCAGTTACATTGTTCTTACTTAGCTCTGAGGTCTAGAAAACCACATCCCTCTATGTTATGGACAATAAAAGAAGGGTGAATGTGTGAATTAAAATGAGTGATTTCCTGACTTACAGCAACAGTGGGGTCCTGGGGTCCTATATGGTTTCTGTTGTCCTGCTAATCCCAATGTCATGAATCTGCAGTAATGAATGTTTCATGCCCTGACTGTCTGCTTACCCCTCTGCTCTGTGTATCAGCTTTAGGCACAGTGCTCAAACATCTGTGCATTTAAGTACTCATCTCCCAGCATGGCCCCACCGCAGCCTAACAGGAAACACTATTTAACCCAGCGCACTGCAAGCCAGCCTTGCCCTAACAACAATTGTGTGAAGGCTTCCGTGGGCGATTCTTGTCGTGTGCTTTACGTTTGGCTCCCGTGTACAGACTTTGGCTTGTTCTCCTGACCATCCCCGTCTGCTTGTTGCCCCGACCTATGGCTTGTCCTCCTGACTGTTCCTTGTTGCCCTGGACCGCTGCTTCCTCTCCATCCACCAGAGCCAGTCGTGAGCTGGGTGACCCTGAGGGCCGCAACCTGGAGTCAGCTGCAGCTAAGTCCATCCCTGGTGAAAACCTGCTTAGACTCCGTGCCCTGAGGAATCTTATGCTCTAACTCCCTGTCCAGGACCGTGGCTGCGACCCTATGTAGCTGCTTCTCAGAATCATTGACCCTCAGCAGTCATCTGTTGGGCCCACAACCTTCGCGGTGCGCTCCTAGTCACTTGGTCCCACAGGTGACCTGACACCTAGGGTGAGCGAAGAGCTGTATCCCTAGGACAGGATGTGTGCTACTGGCAGAATCTACAGGTGAAAATGAAGGGGGAAAAAAAAAGCCTAAAAGAAGAGAGCTATTGCAGACACCACATTTGAGAACTAGTAAGGTGCAATATATAGAATTTTTAGGTTTAAATATCCTTTAATACACTCAACTGTGACATGTGTTAACTGACCAAACGTGTTCTAATATGATTGCACGATCTACTAATTTTGGGTTGAATGATACAATCTGGATATATAGTACAATCAAAATGAAGAAAAACTAGTTCAAAGACGAGATCATCGTATAGAGAAGAAAGATGCTGCTCTAGGAAGAGTGTCTGGAAATGTGACTCTCCTCAGAATAGTAACAGCAAGTGCTGGCTAAGCATAGGTAATTGGATGAAGGGAAGATTCTGGACAGCCGCACTCAAAATCAAATGCCTTTTAAAAAAGGATTTAAAAATTTAAATTTAAAAAAAGGAGATAATGATCCAAAATGTACAAACCGCAACAAACAACGGATCACAGGAGCTGACGCGTTTCACACTTTCAAAAGTGCTTATGCATTTAACATCAAACTGCCTACATTTTATAGTCTGACTGTGAAATACCTGCGCAATCTAATTTAAAATTACCATCAACTATTGAGGGTCTATTTACATCGTGGAGTTGCGTTAATGTGCATTATGTAGTTTGGACTGCTGCAGTGCTATTCCTTTTCAATGGTACCTAAAATGCACCTTTCCTAATGCACATGCACAGCAGCGCAACCCACTGCAATGCCCCAATAACGCCCCTTTTGGTGTTTTAGTCAGCCCACTCAAATAAATGGGTATCACACTCACCTTTATCAAAATTCTCCAGGGTGGGTTCCTTCCCACTTAGTACAGATTTTTCAGGATATGCCTCTGGAGGTACACCTACCAAGATGAAAACATTTCTTTAAAGACCAAGTCATCTATAATAGTAACTGCAACCTTCAATTGAGTTTCTCTGCCTGTGTGATCATCAAACTGCTATCACGGATAGGGAGCAAGCGCTCTCCCACACACTGCTGCAGCCTTGGAGGCTTTACTGCCAGTCACCTTGGGGAAGTCAGGGTCAGTACAGGACCTCTGACACACCTATAAGTGTAGAAGGGTGAAGAAAACTACAGGGCTATTACTGAAAAAAGGCACCATGAACTGCTATAACAAGGACATCCTCAGTAAGTGCTAATGTCAAAAACGTTATGCATCTTAGCAGCCTGAAAAGTGTTACCTGGTGATAGGGTCTCTAAGGGGCCGTACATTGGGACCCAGGGATGGACTGGCCATCGGGACTACCGGGAGATTCCCGGTGTGCCGATGGCTCAGTCTTGGCCAGTTTCACTTTCAGCCGCATCTGCGGTGCGCGGCGATCTACCCGTCAACCGCCAACAGCTGGCGCCTGACAGGTAGATCGAGATTAGCCAGCATGCAGAGTAACGCAGGGAGCTTCTGTAGTAATAAGTTCTCTCTCGTGTCATCACGCTGTTCTCCGGGCGCGCCGCCCCCTCCTCTCTTCTCGTCTATACCAATTGGCTTGTAGGATCATCTGGTATAGACAAGAAGAGAGGAGAGGGCGGGGCCGCCGGACAACAGAGTGATGACATGAGAGAGAACTTATTACTACAGAAGCTCCCTGCGCTACTCTACATGCTGGCTAGTAAGACCCCACAATGTGCCCTGATGATGTGCTATGTGCCCCATCATGTGCCCCGATGTGCTATGTGCCCCATCATGTGCCCCGATGTGCTATGTGCCCCATCATGTGCCCCGATGTGCTATGTGCCCCATCATGTGCCTCGATGTGCTATGTGCCCCATCATGTTCCCCGATGTGCTATGTGTCCCATCATGTGCCCTGATGTGCTATGTGCCCCATCATGTGCCCTGATGTGCTATGTGCCCCATTATGTGCCCCGAGCCCCGATGTGCCCCATGCCCTGATGTGCCCCGATGTGCCACGTGCCCTAATGTGCCATGTAGCCTGATGTGCCCTAATGTGCTATGTGCCCCGTACCCTGATGTGCCATGTGCCACATGCCCTAATGTGCCATGTAGCCTGATGTGCCCTAATGTGCCCTATAATGTGCCCTGATGTGCCCCATCATGTGCCCTGATGTGCCATAATGTGCCCTGATGTGCCATGTGCCCCATGCCCTAATGTGCCATGTGGCCTGATGTGCCATGTGCCCCATAATGTGCCCTGATGTGCCATGTGCCCCATAATGTGCCCCATCATGTGCCCTGATGTGCCATGTGTCCCGTACCCTGATGTGCTATGTGCCCTGATGTACCATGTGGCCTGATGTTCCCCATGCCCTGATGTGCGATGTGCACCATAATGTGCCATGTGCCCTGATGTGCCATAATGTGCCCCGTGCCCTGATGTGCCATGTGGCCTGATGTGCCATAATGTGTCCTGATGTGCCCCGTGCCCTGATGTGCTATGTGCCCCGTGCCCTGATGTGCCACGTGCCCTGATGTGCTATGTGCCCTGATGCGCCCTGATGTGCCACGTGCCCTGATGTGCTATGTGCCCTGATGCGCCCTGATGTGCTATGTGCCCTGATGTGCTGTGCCCCGATGTCCTATGCCCTGATGTGCCTTGTGCCCTGATCTGCTTCGTCCTGATGCCCTGTGCCCCGGTGTGCTGTGCCTCAATGTCGTGTGCTCTGATGTTCTGTGCCCTGATGTGCTGTGTCCTGATGTGCTATACCCTGATGTACTGTGCCCTGATGTACTGTGCCCTATTAGCTGATGTGCTGGGCTCTGTACCCTGATGTGCTGTGCACTGTACCCTGATATCTTGTGCCCTGTATGCTGATGTGCTGAGCACTGTACCCTGATATGTTGTGCCCTCTACGCTGATGTGCTGGGCACTGTACCCTGATATGTTATGCCCTGTACGCTGATGTACTGGGCACTGTACCCTGATATGTTGTGCCCTGTACGCTGATGTACTGGGCTCTGTACCCTGATGTGCTGTACCCTGATGTGCCTTGTGCCCTGATGTGCTGGGCTCTGTACCCTGATGTGGCCTGATGTGCCTTGTGCCCTGATGTGCCTTGTGCCCTGATGTGCTGTGCCCTGATGTGCTGTGCCCTGATGTGCCTTGATGTGCTGGGCTCTGTACCCTGATGTACCGTGCCCTGATGTGTTGTGCCCTGGGCCGGTCTGGATGAAGTTCAGGGCCACATTTTTGTCCCAGTCCAGCCCTGCCGGGACCGAATATCAGGTGACATCAGCCGGTCAAATAGAGACTGGCGAAAGATTCGGCCAGTGTGTATGGCAGCCGGTCCAACAGAAGCAGGCTTCCGTCAAAGGGGCATGACTGAAAAAAAGGTCTGCTGATCAGCGCTCTCAACCAATGGCTTAGAGCACTGACCGGTGTGTTCTGATGGGGGGCAGTCCCCCGGCAGTCCACCTGTCAAAACACAATAGCTCAGTAGGGGAGATTGCGGCTGAGCTCTTCAGTTTTATTTCCTTCAGCTCTGATAGGTTAAACGGAAAAGAAAAAAAAAAATATTTTCTGGGGTCCCCCTGCTGGCACTCCTGGCCCCTCCTCTTCGTCGGGTGCCCCAACGCAAAGCGGATATCCCTGGGGGCACCCGTGCGGGCTCGCTCCCGAGTTCCACTGCTGAGTCTATTGACACAGACAGCAGGACTCGGCCTCGCTCCCCGCGTCACTGGATTTGATTGACAGCAGCGGGAGAGAAATCAATCTGCCCAATGAGAGAGACAGCAGCTGGAGCCGCTGGGCTCATGCACATCGCTGGATCGGACTCAGGTAAGAAAAAGGGGAGGTCTGGGGGGCAGCTGCAACACAGGTTTTCACTGTGAAAAACCTTGAGGCTTTACAACTACTTTAAGGGTGGAGTCAATGCTTCACTAGCAGAGCTACACTACTGTGTGTAGTAGTTTGGTTGTGCCTTGCATACTTGGCAGTAAACTGTAGTGAGGGAGTAGATTTCTGCACCGGCCTTCACCTTGAGGCAAAAATGCAGACATCCCCAGAAACATGCTTAGGTTTATGCACTTAATATTTGGCCTTCAGTAAGGTCACTTGCCAAAAGTTTAACACCATATTGGGCCGCAGTGTTTCCTGGGACAGACTGTGTATATATGTCAGCCTCTCACGTGGCGCTAACTCAGCAAATGCACTTTACAATGTCTAACTTTCTTGTAATGTGTACAACTGACTGGGACAACCAAACAGGAGTATCACCCCGGTGTACCTACTGAGCGTTATGGTGCAAATTATTCTGTGGTCAGCAGGTAATGAAGACACGATGTACATCAGTGTGCTTGTCACCGTGGTTGTATTTCCAGTTGTGTTCACGTTGTCTTCCCGACTCACAGGCTGTCCTTCATTGCTCCAGGTGATCAAGAATTTCTTATGGCCAGAGGCACTGCATTCGATGAAAAACTTATCTGCATCTTCTGCTGGATTGTTTTGATTCTCTAATATGATAAGATAATAAAAGAAAAAAAATACAAATTTATCAAAAGCAGATCACCACTATACATCAATATTTTAAGAATTTAAAAAAAATGTGTTTGGTAGTACATCATAAAGAATTAAAGCAACTATAGTATTTCTGTTCTTTTAAATGCTAACAGGTAGAATTGTTTTGACATACGAGACTATGTGGAGTTGATTTACTAAAACTGGAGGTGCAAAATCTGGTGCAGCTGTGCATAGAAACCAATCAGCTTCTGACTTGTTCGTTCATTAAAACTTTGACAAAAAAAAAACAAAAACGTGGAAGCGGATTGGTTTCTAACTCTCCAGTTTATGTAAATAAACCCTTGTGAAGTGTCCCAGAAGGCTGCGGAGGAAGGAAGGGGGCCGAAAGTGGGAGCTGGTACCTGTCAGGTACCCCCCCCCCCCCCAAAAGGTGCCAAATGTGGCAGTAGAGAGGGGGGGGTTAGGAGGCAGACAAGCAGAGTTTCCCTTTTGGGCAGAGCTCTGCTTTAAATTTCTCTGGGACAGGACTCGGACATACCCAGACGGTCTTAGTGCTTCAAAAACATGCAGTGGATATCCCAGTGCAGTGGCAGCCGCTCCATTAGGGGCCCTGTTCCCCTAATCTACAACGCATGGATTTCAATTTTTTTTTTTTTTAAGCACGTGATTAGAGGCAGAGGCTCTAACTGGCTTTGAAAAAAGTGGGCTGGGGGGGGGTCAGCGTACTGCCCCCCCCGAGCCCACTCACTTGTGTGACATTAGCAAATTAATATTCGCCAATGTCTTCCTGTTTCTCCTCCGGGCCAATCAGGAAGCGGGTCCCGAGTCATGATTGACCAGGAGGAGAAGGGACCGCCAGGACTCAGCAGAAGACGCAAGGGGGGAAGCCGCGCCCCGCCAAGAAAATTGAGTACCAGCTGCCACTGCCCCAGTGGATAAATTACAAATTTACAGTCTCAAATATTTTACTGCTTTACATTACTTCTGCAAGTTTTATCTGTGTTATTCAACTCCCTGCACTGGCATATTCTGTTGAACTGCCGGTTTCCCTTAGTCAAGGTGTCGGCGCCAGCACCTGAGAGCTGATTGAATAATCGGCTCGGATGAGGACACAGCTGGATGCCTGGACAGGTAAGTGCCATAATATTAAAAGTCAGCAACTACAGTATTTTCTGAAGGAGCCTGGAGCTCCTCTTTAATGTGTGCAGATCAACCCAGACATGTCATATAAATGTACAGTACTACCCACCTTCACCGCTCTCCTTCTCCAACCAGAATTCACATGTTGGGTTGATACTTGGGTCAGAGTATTGACCTTTCACAGTGGAAACATCACCGATTTTCTTCTTAATAAGCTGGACAGACGTACGCGTCTGTATCTCCTGAGGATTCAAGTCTATTCTGAGGTTATTTCCTTTGCCACTGCACAACACTTCATTTGCAGGCTCTGAATAAAATAACATACAATATTTTAAGGAATCAAGAAAACCTATAGCCAGTATTGAATTTCAATATCTGCACTCAAAATTTGCACGTCTACGGGGACATCAGAACACACTCCAAATAGGCTGCACATGCTCATAAACGTTGCTTACTATGAAATGTTTAGAAACGCAACACCTGCAAGATGGCTGTCCTGGATGGCCTATAATAATGTACTGTTGTAATCCACTGTTGTCTTCAGAATGTAAATAGTACATTCAATGAGCCAGATTCACAAGATGTTGAGTTTTGCAAACTGCGCTCACATTTGGGATTGTAAATAAAGTGGGATTTAAGGAGTTATAAAAACAGGAGTTGTGCTGACTTCTTGTGATTGTTTTTTGTTGATTTGTAAGTTTAAAAATTAATTTTAAGAAGGAAAAATAGGATTTTTTTGGTCATACTTACCTGTATAATCCTAATCTTTGAGTACATCATGGGACACAGAGTTAGGCTAATATTCGTTACCTGCTGGGTTAGACTTCATCTCCAGGTGAATGGACACTGGTAGACCAAAGGTCTTTAGACAGGAAGTGATCCCATATATAACCCCTCCCATACAGGAAGTACTTCAGTGCTTGCTACAAAACTGAATCCTCAAAAAGAGGGGAGGGACCTCTGTGTCCCATGATGTACTCAAAGAAAAGGATTTTACAGGCAAGTATGACGAAAAAATCCTATTTTCTTTTTCATACATCATGGGACACAGAGTTAGGCTAATAGTCATTACCTGCTGGGACGTCCTAGAGCAATAGTCTTGAGAGGAGGGAGACACCCTGCTAAACAATAGCCAACAATAGCCATCAGACCTTATACGGCAGCCCGCAGTACACTGCGGCTGAAAGCCGAATCCTTGGCTGCTCGAACATCCACTTGATAAAATTTTGTGAACGTATGCACTGAAGACCAGGTAGCAGCCTTACTAATCTGAGCCTCAGATACCAGATGGCGAAAGCCCAGGAGGTTCCTACACCCCTGGTAGAATGAGCTCTCACCCTAAAGGGAGTAGCTTTACGTTTCAGACCATAGGCGTGAATGACCAATTGACAGACCCAATTGGCAATGGAAGCTGCCTGCCCCTTCTTGATCCTCGGATCTCCACAGATCTAGACAAATAAACCTTGACTGCCCAGACAACGTCCAAAGAATGCAGTCGTCTCTCTTCCGCCGAACAAGGCTGAGAGAAAAAAGAAGGCAAAATAATGTTAATAATAAATAATGGAAAAAATAGTGGGGGAAACTGCGCTAAAAACCAAATACAAAATAAATACTGTGAAAAAGCAGCAATCCTCACAAAAACATCAATTGTGAAAAGCATAAAGAAAATAAGAGGTTGCGCTAATATTTAAAAACATAATAAATACTTAACAGTGAAGAAAGAATTCATATAAGGATTAAACTGTGCAAAACTCAGTGAAACAGATTGTACATAAAAGTCCAAAAATCAAAATGTCACTCAAGTGCTGTGAAGTCCATGAGAATAGAACATCAATAAAGTGTTGTAAAACGTCCAAATCACCAAAGAAAATTGGTAAAGATTGATGAAAAAAATCCAAGTGATATATAATAAAAAACTGTGTAAATGGAAGGGGTCCACCACCAGGTATTGAAGGGGTTACTCCTTACCAGAAGGCCATGACCCCCCACTACAGAGGATCACAGCAAGCAGAGATCTTTAAAGCCAAAATGGGGATTACCAGCGGTGTCCACTAGGGGTCATCTCGTCAGCAGCCACTCCAATGGCCCAAGGCGGGGATACCAAAAAATAAAAGGGGCTCACATAGTGTAAAACCACTTTACATTTTATTAAGAAAAATAAGGATATACACTTACAAAGTGTTGAATAAAAGACAGCCTTGAGTCCGGCTCCGTGGCCACCGGAGCACGGACAAACCCGTACAACTGGAAAACAGCTCGCTTGGGGGTGACGTCAGCGCGTCGTCTGGCTCCGCCCTACGCGTTTCGTGACATCATCACGTCTTCCAGGGGCACCAGTGCCCCGTGCCCCTGGAAGACGTGATGATGTCACGAAACGCGTAGGGCGGAGCCAGACGACGCGCTGACGTCACCCCCAAGCGAGCTGTTTTCCAGTTGTACGGGTTTGTCCGTGCTCCGGTGGCCACGGAGCCGGACTCAAGGCTGTCTTTTATTCAACACTTTGTAAGTGTATATCCTTATTTTTCTTAATAAAATGTAAAGTGGTTTTACACTATGTGAGCCCCTTTTATTTTTTGGTATCCCCGCCTTGGGCCATTGGAGTGGCTGCTGACGAGATGACCCCTAGTGGACACCGCTGGTAATCCCCATTTTGGCTTTAAAGATCTCTGCTTGCTGTGATCCTCTGTAGTGGGGGGTCATGGCCTTCTGGTAAGGAGTAACCCCTTCAATACCTGGTGGTGGACCCCTTCCATTTACACAGTTTTTTATTATATATCACTTGGATTTTTTTCATCAATCTTTACCAATTTTCTTTGGTGATTTGGACGTTTTACAACACTTTATTGATGTTCTATTCTCATGGACTTCACAGCACTTGAGTGACATTTTGATTTTTGGACTTTTATGTACAATCTGTTTCACTGAGTTTTGCACAGTTTAATCCTTATATGAATTCTTTCTTCACTGTTAAGTATTTATTATGTTTTTAAATATTAGCGCAACCTCTTATTTTCTTTAATAATAAATAATGATTTAAATGAAAGGCCGACACCACTTTCGGCAAAAAGGATGGAACAGGCTGTAACATGACCCTGTCGTGGTGAAGGATCAAGTAAGGTTCCCTGCATGAAAGGGCCGCCAACTACGACACCCTTCTATCCAAGGTGATGGCCATCAGGAAGGCTAGCTTGCGTGACAGCAAATCTAATGGAATTTCCTTAATAGGGTCAAATGGTTGTTTCTGTAACACAGACAGCACCAAGTTCAAGTCCCAAGGACACATAGGTGACCTAATGGGGGAAGCAAGCAAGTTACCCCCTGCATAAAGGTTCAGATCAGTGATTGGGAGGCTAAAGGCCTTTGGAAGAATACCGATAGGGCCGAAACTTGACCTCCGATTGTAGTCAAAGCCAATTTGATTTCCACAGCTGACTGTAGAAAAAAAAAGAGAGAATTCTCCCAATCACGTATTTCCGAGGATGCCATTTTTTGGCTTCACACCAAGCAATATAAGTCTTCCAGACCTTATGATAGATCTTCCTAGTGACATCTTTTATAGAATTCACTAGGGTAGACACCACTGGTCCCAAAATGCCACGGTCCTTTAACAACCTGGCTTCAATAGCCATGCCTTCAAATTTGGGGTGGAATATAGGACCTTGAGACAGAAGATCAGGGCAACTTGAAAGCGTCCATGGCCCGTCTATTGTCAGTCTCACAATCTCCGGGAACCAGGGCCTTTTGGGCCAGGCTGGTGCCACCAGAATGACTGGAACTTCCTCTCCCTGAATACTGCGCAACAAATGTGGAAGGAGAGGGATCGGAGGGAAAGCATAAACCAGGGAGTAATGGCTTCATGGAACTACCAGAGCATCTGCTCCGATTGCCAGAGGATCTCTTGTTTGGGACACAAACTGCTGTAGCTTGTTGTTGAACCTGTAGGTCGACCTCTGGCCATCCCCAACATTGGAAAATTTCCTAGAACACCCCTGGGGGTAGGGACCATTCCCCCAGGCAGATCTGCTGGTGGCTGAGATAATCTGCCTTCCAGTTCTCTACTCCCGGGATATGGACTGCCGATGCCGAATCGGCACATGTCCCTCTGCCCAGGCTAGTATGTGGGTCACCTCCTTCAGAGCTGAACAACTCCTGGTACCGCCTTGGTGGTTTATATAGGCCACCGCAGTGGCATTGTCGGACTGAACCCTGATAGGGCAGTCCTGACGCTCCACCATCCAGGAACATAGGGCCAGTCATACTGCCCGTAATTCCAGGACAATGATGGGCAAGATCTGTTCTTGACCATTTCCCCTGAGCTGTGAGCCCTTCTAGGGTCACTCGCCAGCCTGAGAGACTGACCTCTGAGTCAGTAATCTACAATTTACTGGGAGGAAGGATCTTCCCTTTCACAGGTTCTGATGCTGCAACCACCAGTTTAGGCTTAAGAGTGCTGAGGAGATAACATTGGATAATCCGGGGCTTGTCCTCTCCTGTTCCAAGCCAACAAGACGTCTTGTTGTAAAGGCCTGGAATGGAACTGGGCATAGGGCACCGCCTCGAAGGTGGATACCATCCTCCCTAGAAGACTTATACACAGAGCCGAATAGAGAGTTGTCTGGTGCCCCTTATCTGACGTACCTGATCCTTCAGGGCACAGATCCTTGCAGGTGGCAAGAATACTCTTACTTGGACAGTATCTAGGATCAGACCTAAATACTTTAGACTTTAAGCTGGTCTCAAGGTTGACTTTTGGGATTTATGATCCAGATAATATTAAGGGTCCTGTGGAGACCTATTTCCCTGAGCTGGGTGAGAACATTATTCTAGTGGTCACGCAGAGCTGGTGAGCAGGCTACTTACTCACTTGGGTGCGGAGCTGGATGCACATTGTGTGAAGAATTTTCACGTTTCCCTCTCCTACAGCTTATCATCTATACTAAGCACATATTGTTGTTGTCATTTTTCACCTATGGACTGAAATTTACAGATTCTGCTTTAGCCTTTTATTTTTAGCCTCTTTTCACTTGTAAATTCTGCAATAAAAAACTTTGCAATATCACTAGCGCTGCATCTATTTTCATATATAATACTAGAGAAGAGCTTGGGTTTGGTACTTAACTTGTGTTCGACCCAGATCCAAATGGAAGCTAGTTGTCATTTTCGTCCAATCACCTGTGGCCAGCGCATTCCCCCGCAAGGGGGCAGGGATGTCTGCAACATCATTGACCTACTAAAGACACATATTAGGTCAATGATGTCATGACCTAATATTTTTGTGGACTATACTGCTTCAGAAGTAGTTCTGGCCAGCTCAGTTGTTTGTTTTAAAAAGAGCAGGATACCCTATTAAATGCATAGAATATAACTGGATATCAACATTTATAGGCAATAACACCATAGATTTCTGATTCAAGGAATATCCAAATTCCTTCATGAATTCCTTTTCCTCATGAGGAGCTCATGAAGGAATTTTCTTTTCCCCTGAATGAGGAAACTGGACCATGCTTTATAGAGATTTTTTTGCCTTCCTCTGGTTCAACTGTAGGTATAGGTTTCTAAATAAGGTTTTTCACATTTTTTTACAGAGTGTCCACTTGCCGGGCTCCCTCCCGCATTTTGCTGAAGCGTTAGTTGTTCATCAGTGAATACGCCGAGGGTTCGGAGGCATCCGAAGACATCCCTGTCCCCGCAGAGGGCTCAATCTACTTGTGTGTCTGACTCTGCTCTTAAGGGTGTCTACCAGCTCTGGTAAGGGTTCCCAATTATAGAGTTTATTCTGTCAGATTGAGTCCCGTCTTCCTCTCTCCATTTAAAACTTTATCCTCAGTGAATGGTGATGGATATTGGAATACACAACCCTGAAGGACTTTGCTCTTCATTCATATTCATCTCTCCACACACCAATTAAGTTATGCACTTTTCACTGTTTGATTTCAACTGTGCACATGGACATTTATTTGAATGATCATCATTGCAATATTTGTTATCCTCAGTTTGTGTCACTTTATGATTCTTTATTTCCAGCGCTACTTACTTTTATATTATTTACTTTCACCATAGGGATATTTGATGGTTTTTGCTGCAGCTTTTTTTTTTTTTTTTTTGTTTTCCTAGCGCGGTATTCTTTTTATTTTTACACCACACTTTTCACATATTTGTAAAGACATTTTTAAACCATATAGAATTTTCCTTTCACTTTACAATTATGTGCCACTTTGTGTTGGTCTATCAGATAAAATCCCAATAAAATACATTTACATTTTTAGCTGTGACATGACAAAATGTGGAAAATATCGAGGGGGAAATTTTCAAGGCACTGTAAAATAAACAGGAATTGATTTTTAGCATGACTGGGTTATTGATAGGGATGCACCAATACCGTTTTTTAAATTGGCGAGTACGAGTACCAATACTTTGTGGTGCTATATGCATTTTCCATACAAAATGAATGGACACAAATCACACTGCAAAGTAATCACATGCGATTTAAACAGGAATGCAGTGCGATCCTGTCCGAATTGCATGCGATTTTCCCCACCACTCCTGTGTGTGTGAGCCCAATAAAGAAAGCGAAGCGCCATGTAGTTCAGCAATAGGCAGTTTATTAAAATGTTCTAACAACTCACAAAGTAAATATCTAGTCAAATCCATATCTGCAGTTTCCCGGTCCCGCTGATGATGGCAAACCCCGACCAATGGAGGTGCTCACCCGGCTGGAGGAGAAGCTCAGGAGCTCCTGTGGGTAGAAGGCGGAAGTGATGTCAGCTTGGGGGGTGGACCGCTGGACATCGCCTCCAGGCCTGTGAGTACCTCCAGTGGCCGTGGTTTGCTACCATCAGCGGGACCGGGACACTGCAGATATGGATTTGATAAATACTTTGGGAGTTGTTATAAGATTTGAATACATTGTCTATTGCTGCACTATGTGCCGTTTTAACTTTTACTGGGTTCAGACACACACAGGTGGGGTGGGGGAAATCGCATGCAATTCGGACAGGAATCGCACAGAATTCCTGTTCAAATCGCATTCGATTCTTTGCAGTGCAATTTGCGCACATTCATTTTGCATGGGTGCAAACCACACCGCAAATATCGGTTTCAGTATCAGGAGCATTTTCATGAGTACTCGTGTAAATACTCGGTATTGGTTCATCCGTGGTTAATGAAGTAAATCTTTACTCTATTTATTGAGTAAAGTTTCTCAACTGCTTTGGTGATCAGACTTGCTGCTCCCTATAGGCCTAATTTTTTATACAGAAACATTTAAAGCTGTACTAACATATTGTAGACACACATCTCTGTTCATGTCTGCAGTCCTGCACCACCGAAGAACCTAATGGATGTGGATGCAGATCACAACAGCAAATGCAACTACGCGCCAAATGTGACTTACTGAGATCCGTCAGGCAAACTTCTCCAGTAAAGGTGCCATTTAGATATGCATTAAACAAGCAGCTGTAGCAAGCTTCATCTTCCTCTTCCAGCTTTGTAATAGTTATAGAGGATTTTGCTGGTGTGGATTCCAGAACGGTGATGTGTTTCTCAAACTGTTCGATGATGTTTGTCCTGTAATTCTCACTGTAGGTCACCATGTTCTGAGTGTCCTTCCCCCTCTTCTTCTGCCAGGTGACTTGTAGAATCTCCATATTAGCCCGGAACTCACATGTCAGAGTGACATTTCCTGACAGTTCTGCAGGGTTTGAGCTTGTACATATCACCCGGGGTGTTGATGCTGGAAATAAGGGTATAGAGTATTAGAAAACATTAAAAATTATACCATCGCATGAAGACAATACCATAAAAAATAAATAAATAAATAAATATGTAATTTCAAGCAAAACTGAAATATTAAGGTTTGTGCATTCACAGGCTTTATTATTATTTTTTTTAGGGACAGAGGTGGGGAGATCTCTGTATCCAAGTACCAGATGTGGTCTCACCATTCCTGTAGCACATTTCATTTCTTTGACACCGCAGAGAATGCAAATATCAGTATGCTACAACATAATAGCAACCAGATAGTTTAATGCAAAAAAATAAAAAATACATATTAGGTGAGATACAACACTCTTATCCTGATATCACAAGGGTGATTTTCCAGCAGCGATTCCTTGCAGTTACAAATGCGGGGAAACCCTCATGCAATTCGCAATAGTGTGAACCCAGCCTCAAACGTGTGCTACATCATTAAACTCTTTAGGATCACATAACATATTGCAGCATCTAGGGAGTGGACTTTAACCACTGCAATACCGGGCAATTTTACCCCCTTCCTGCCCAAGTCAATTTTCAGCTCTTTCACACTTTGAATGACAATGGCGCAGTCATGCAACACTGTACCCATATGAAATTATTTTTTTCCGCAAATAGATCTTTTTTTTGGTGGTATTTATTCACCACAGGCTTTTTTTTTGCTACATTTCTTTGGTTGAAATAACCCAAATCAGTGTATATTATTTAAAATGTTCTTTTTTTGTGCATGCTGGTCTCCATATCGAAAATAAAGAGGTTACTAAAGTTATGAAAATTCTTGAACGACTGAATAAAAATTTGGAAGTGATGTAAATGTTGTATTTTCGGACAAAAACTTTACTGATTAACCACTTGCCAACTGGGCAATTTCACCCCCTTCTTGCCCAGGCCAATTTTCAGCTTTCAGCGCTGTCACACTTGAAACTTCAATTGCGTGGTCATGGTACACTGTATTCAAACAAAACTTTTAAGAATTTTTTTTGAGACTGAGACAGAGACAGAGACAGAGACAGAGACAGAGACAGAGAGAGAGAGAGAGAGAGAGAGATGCATGGAATGCAAGCAGGGATCGCCCCCCTTAGGACTTTAAAGGCAAAATAGATTGAAGTATAAAGAGTAGATTATATAAAATGCACAAAAGTGCCAATTTTTTTAAATTGTAGAAAAAATATAGAAATACGAATGTAGATACTATTTACAATATACTTCTTCGTTTAAAATGCACATATCAAGTTATACAAAAAAAGATATGTCAACCCAGTGCTTTTCAACCTGCAGCCTATATCGTTAAAGGTCAAACGGATGAATTTACGCCACATATCCAAACATGTTTCGGAAATTAGTATGTGTGTTATTCCTTCATCAAGGGATTTTACAGTTGGGTGATCAATCTTTATAAAAAAGGTTCATAGAAATTAGAACATAACAAAACAAAGCAGAAACCAGAAGTTAGAACAGGCTGGCTGGAAAATCCACAGACACATGGGGTGGGCAGCTCCGAGTGCAGTGCCAAATGCTGATACACATTCACAAGAGGCGCCTGATTGAAGTCTGTATGTTTCACATGTATACACAAGACGCAGACCTCTGGGCAGCAGTTCCACAACTGACTACTATTTTGTATAACTTGATATGTGCATTTTAAACGAAGACGTATATTGTAAATTGTATCTACATTTGTATTTCTATATTTTTTCTACAATTTAGTAAAATTGTCACTTTTGTGCATTTTATATAATCTACTCTTTATACTTCAATCTATTTTGCCTTTAAAGTCCTAAGGGGCGACCCACTTTCTTCTCTATATTTAACTAAGGATGTTGGCAGTATTATATACATATTCAATGCTCACTGTACTATACATATACATATACACACACACACATACAAAGAAATATATAACAATGGGAACACTAAAAGCAATGGTATGAAGTGGTAGTGATGCCTATGAAGTCTTCCACACGGCCCTACGCGTTTGGGGACTATACAAGACGTCCCTTTATCAGGGAAAATTTGTGACGAAAAATCACACTATATAGTAGAGTCGAAATTAAAAAAAAGAGTATATCAGTGAATTGTTGCATAAATGTATTAGGCAGTTGCTTTACATCACAGAAAACATTCAGCATTGTAATCACATAAAGAGAAAACATACCCAGACATATCAACATTGGAATCTCACTGCCGAAGTCCTGGCGGTGACTGTGTCAAAAAACACCACCTCAAGGTCCAAAAAAGGAAGCCGAGATGTGTGGCTGGCCCCACCTTATCCACACTGGCCCACCCATGCAGCACCAAAGAAGCAGAACTCCCCGAGGAGGATAGTACCCCAGAATTGAATCTAAAAGGGTAATACACACACATATATATATATATATATATATATATATATATATATATATCTCTATATATATATATATCTCTCTCTATATATATATATATCTCTCTCTATATATATATATATATATATATATATATATATATCTCTATCTATCTATATATATATTATATACACACACACATAAATATATATATATACAGTATTTTTGAATATATATATATATAAAAACAATCATATGTTTCCACGATGCATCCTAAGGCCTATTGTCTAGACCAGATCAATCCATAATGTCCTACCACAACATAGTTGAAGCCCGAAGAAGACAAGAGGAAGGGAGGAGGGGAAGAGAAGGGAGGGGAGGATCGGGCCAGAGACAGGGTGTGTGGTACAGTTTATCAATGATAGGCTCCTAATCAGTGCGCTTCAACTGTTTTTCTTCGCAAAGAGAGGCTCTGCAAATAATAAAACAACAACAAGTGTCAACAGAAATTCCTCAGTGTAAAAACCTCTCAACAAACTAAGTTCCACAGAAAGCAAAGGGAAAACATCAACATAATAGTCGGAGGTCATTCCCATGTGGTAATGTCCACACAGCGATCGTCCATCCGTCCAGCCCTCCGCCGTCCGGAGCAATAACAACGTACTGCATCCAACATGGCTTTAAAAAGGCTCAGGATGGCGGCGTCTGACGCGGCGCCGCTCGACGTGCGGCGTCATTACATCACCGCCAAGGGGGGAACCTCGCTCGGAGTGGTTGTGATTCGGCGGCGCTGTGTGTGCGACGTCCTTACGCAATCATTCCACGTAACAGGGAAATAGGCCAGGATTGCAAAGGCCCCACCCACGCATGCATGAAAGGAAACGAAACGGCGGACCCGATTGCCTAGCAACAGGGGAGGCATAATGACACATGATCGAGAAAGATAAGGAGTAGAATGTTAAAAATGACATATGTGAATTACAGAATGTAATCAAAGACTCAGACCAAATCAACAAAACTGGGGGAGAGACAGTCATCTCCTATACCCCCAAGGAGGGCAATACCACAGGCGCTCAGGGGGGGACCCTGAGCCCTCGCTGCACGGCACCCCCCGCAGGGCTAACCCTGCGAAGAGAGTCCTGCAACGATGGCCCACGGACACAGGAAGGCAACCATGCAGGCAGCCATCGGCTGGGCCGCACCCAGGCCACCCAGCAGACACCACCCACAACGTCAAAATGAAAGGCCCCCTCAAGGATCGATGATCCCGGGAGGCCCACCTGTGCCGGGTGGGACCAGGAGACCAGCAGATATTCCCAAGATCAACAGTCGCCACCCACAGACATAGCAAGAAGATTCCAAAAACCATGGGACAGATGGGCAGACAGAATATAGAACATGCAAGATGGAATAAACACATAAAATGGCAGCAATAGACAAGGCAGTGTTCACAAGGGAACCACAAAAAATAAAAAATGAAAAATAAAAATAGATAGCCAATATAAGACAAAAAAAAAGCACATATTCTACAACAGAACAGAAGGAGACTATCACTCCTTCTCACATCCTCCAGATGAGAACTCCTCCAAAAATGGTCTATAACGAAGCTCCGGGGGGCGAGGTGGCGGCAAGGTCCACAATCCAGCGGGTTTCCCGCTGCAAAAGGGCCTTGTTCCAATCCCCGCCCCTCGGATTGGGATGAATTCTATCTAAAATCAGGAACTCAATCCCTGGGAAAATGCCGTGATGCTTGTTGGCAACATGCCTTCCCAGAGGGAGATCTGGGTTGGCTTTCTTCATTGATGTAATATGTCTAGAGGCTCGTAAGTAAAACTTTAACCACTTGCCGACCGCCTAACGACGATATACGTCGGCAGAATTGCACGGGCAGGCAGAATCACGTAAATATACGGACCCCCCCCCCGTGCCCAAGGCGGACGACTTGTGACTGGGAGCAATGAGAGGTGAGAGGGAGACCATCCGTTCGTGGCCCCCCCCCCTCGCGATCGCTCACAGCCAATGAGAATCTTCCTTTGCTGCTGTATGCTAAACAGCAGCAAAGGAAATGATGTCATGTCTCCTCGGCTCGGTATTTTCCGTTCCGGCGCCGAGGAGAGAAGACATCACTGTGAGTGCACAACACATACACACACAGTAGAACATGCCAGGCACACATTACACCCTCGATCCTGCCCGATCACCCCTCCCCCCCCCCCCCCGTCACACTGACACCAAGCAGTTTTTTTTTTTTATTACTGCATGGTGTCAGTTTGTGACAGTTAGTGTGGTAGGGCAGTTAGGGTTAGCCCCCTTTAGGTCTAGGATACCCCCCTAACCAAGTTTTAACCCCTTGATCACCCCCCGTCGCCAGTGTCACTAAGCGATCATTTTTCTAATCGCTGTATTAGTGTCACTGGTGACGCTAGTTAGGGAGGTAAATATTTAGGTTCGCCGTCAGCGTTTTATAGCGACAGGGACCCCCATTAACTATCTAATAAATGTTTTAACCCCTTGATTGCCCCCTAGTTAACCCTTTCACCACTGATCACCGTATAACTGTTACGGGTGACGCTGGTTAGTTCGTTTATTTTTTATAGTGTCAGGGCACCCGTCGTTTATTAACGAATAAAGGTTTAGCCCCCTGATCACCCGGCGGTGATATGTGTCGCCCCAAGCAGCGTCAGATTAGCGTCAGTACCGCTAACACCCACGCACGCAGCATACGCCTCCCTTAGTGATATAGTATCTGAACAGATCAATATCTGATCCGATCAGATCTATACTAGCATCCCCAGCAGTTTACTGGTCCCATAAACGCAGCGTTAGCGGGATCAGCCCAGATACCTGCTAGCACCTGCGTTTTGCCCCTCCGCCCGGCCCAGCCAAGCCCAGCCCACCCAAGTGCAGTATCGATCGATCACTGTCACTTACAAAACACTAAACGCATAACTGCAGCGTTCGCAGAGTCAGGCCTGATCCCTGCGATCGCTAACAGTTTTTTTGGTAGCGTTTTGGTGAACTGGCAAGCACCAGCGGCCTAGTACACCCCGGTTGTAGTCAAACCAGCACTGCAGTAACATTTGGTGACGTGGCGAGTCCCATAAGTGCAGTTCAAGCTGGTGAGGTGACAAGCACAAGAAGAAAACAAACACAGGCCCGTCGTGCCCATAATGCCCTTCCTGCTGCATTTGCCAATCCTAATTGGGAATCCACCACTTCTGCAGCACCCGTACTTCCCCCAATCACATCCCCAACCAAATGCAGTCAGCTGCATGAGAGGCATTTTTATGTCCTCCTGAGTACCCCTACCCAACGAACCCCCCCCCCCAAAAAGATGTCATGTCTGCAGCAAGCGCGGATATAGGCGTGACACCCGCTATTACTGTCCCTCCTGTCCTGACAATCCTGGTCTTTGCATTGGTGAATGTTTTGAACGCTACCATTCACTAGTTGAGTATTAGCGTAGGGTACAGCATTGCACAGACTAGGCACACTTTCGCAGGGTCTCCCAAGATGCCATCGCATTTTGAGAGACCCGAACCTGGAATCGGTTACAGTTATAAAAGTTAGTTCCAAAAAAAAAGTGTAAAAAAAAAAAAAACACAAACAAAAATATAAAATAAAAAAAAATAGTTGTCGTTTTATTGTTCTCTCTCTCTCTATTCTCTCTCTATTGTTCTGCTCTTTTTTACTGTATTCTATTCTGCAATGTTTTATTGTTATTATGTTTTATCATGTTTGCTTTTCAGGTATGCAATTTTTTATACTTTACCGTTTACTGTGCTTTATTGTTAACCATTTTTTTGTCTTCAGGTACGCCATTCACGACTTTGAGTGGTTATACCAGAATGATGCCTGCAGGTTTAGGTATCATCTTGGTATCATTCTTTTCAGCCAGCGGTCGGCTTTCATGTAAAAGCAATCCTAGCGGCTAGTTAGCCTCTAGACTGCTTTTACAAGCAGTGGGAGGGAATGCCCCCCCTCCCCCACCGTCTTCCGTGTTTTTCTCTGGCTCTCCTGTCTCAACAGGGAACCTGAGAATGCAGCCGGTGATTCAGCCAGCTGACCATAGAGCTGATCTGAGACCAGAGTGGCTCCAAACATCTCTATGGCCTAAGAAACCGGAAGCTACAAGCATTTTATGACTTAGATTTCGCCGGATGTAAATAGCGCCATTGGGAAATTGGGGAAGCATTTTATCACACCGATCTTGGTGTGGTCAGATGCTTTGAGGGCAGAGGAGAAATCTAGGGTCTAATAGACCCCAATTTTTTCAAAAAAGAGTACCTGTCACTACCTATTGCTATCATAGGGGATATTTACATTCCCTGAGATAATAATAAAAATGATTTAAAAAAAAAAAATGAAAAGGAACAGTTTAAAAATAAGATAAAAAAGCAAAAAAATAATAAAGAAAAAAAAAAAAAAAGCACCCCTGTCCCCCCCCTAAGGTGAACGCAAGCGTCAGTCTGGCGTCAAATGTAAACAGCAATTGCACCATGCATGTGAGGTATCACCGCGAAGGTCAGATCGAGGGCAGTAATTTTTGCAGTAGACCTCCTCTGTAAATCTAAAGTGGTAACCTGTAAAGGCTTTTAAAGGCTTTTAAAAATGTATTTATTTTGTTGCGACTGCACGTTTGTGCGCAATTTTCAAGCATGTCATGTTTTGTATCCATGTACTCGGCCTAAGATCATCTTTTTTATTTCATCAAACATTTGGGCAATATAGTGTGTTTTAGCGCATTAAAATTTAAAAAAAAAGTGTGTTTTTTCCCCAAAAAATGCGTTTGAAAAATCGCTGCGCAAATACTGTGTCAAAAAAAAAAAAATGAAACACCCACCATTTTAATCTTCAGGTCATTTGCTTTAAAAAAATATATGTTTGGGGGTTCAAAGTAATTTTCTTGCAAAAAAAAATTTTTTTCATGTAAACAAAGAGTGTCAGAAAGGGCTTTGTCTTCAAGTGGTTAGAAGAGTGGGTGATGTGTGACATAAGCTTCTAAATGTTGTGCATAAAATGCCAGGACAGTTCAAAACCCCCCCAAATGACCCCATTTTGGAAAGTAGACACCCCAAGCTATTTGCTGAGAGGCATGTCGAGTCCATGGAATATTTTATATTGTGACACAAGTTGCGGGAAAGAGACAAATTTTTTTTTTTTTTGCACAAAGTTGTCACTAAATGATATATTGCTGTGTCAAAATATAAAATATTCCATGGACTCAACATGCCTCAAAGCAAATAGCTTGGGGTGTCTACTTTCCAAAATGGGGTCATTTGGGGGGGTTTTATGCCATCTGGGCATTTTATGGCCTTCAAAACTGTGATAGGTAGTGAGGAGTAAAATCAAAAATTTACGCCCTTAGAAATCCTGAAGGCAGTGATTGGTTTTCGGGGCCCCGTACGCGGCTAGGCTCCCAAAAAGTCCCACACATGTGGTATCCCCGTACTCAGGAGATGCAGCTGAATATATTTTGGGGCGCAATTCCACATATGCCCATGGCCTTTGTGAGCAATATATCATTTAGTGACAACTTTTTGTAATTTTTTTTTTTGGTCATTATTCAATCACTTGGGACAAAAAAAAAAAAAAGACTATTCAATGGGCTCAACATGCCTCTCAGCAATTTCCTTGGGGTGTCTACTTTCCAAAATGGGGTCATTTGTGGGGGTTTTGTACCACCCTGCCATTTTAGCACCTCAAGAAATAACATAGGCAGTCATAAATTAAAGGCTGTGTAAATTCCAGAAAATGTACCCTAGTTTGTAGACACTATAACTTTTGCGCAAACCAATAAATATACACTTATTGACATTTTTTTTACCAAAGACATGTGGCCGAATACATTTTGGCCTAAATGTATGACTAAAATTGAGTTTATTGGATTTTTTTTATATAACAAAAAGTAGAAAATATCATTTTTTTTTTAAATTTTCGGTCTTTTTCCGTTTATAGCGCAAAAAATAAAAATGGCAGAGATGATCAAATACCATCAAAAGAAAGTTCTATTTGTGGGAAGAAAAGGACGCAAATTTCGTTTGGGTACAGCATTGCATGACCGCGCAATTAGCAGTTAAAGCGACGCAGTGCCAAATTGTAAAAAGTGCTCTGGTCATTAAGGGGGTAAATCCACAAAGGTACTGAATCTGCTTCAGGCAGTAAACCATTCACAGACACAATGTGTATTTCTTGGCACCGATGCGGAGAAGGCCTTTGACAGGGTGAACTGGAATTTCATGCTTGCTGTCTTACGACATGCTGGCTTCGGCACCAAAATGATGCAATGGATTTCTGCGATCTATTCCAGACCAGCAGCAAGAGTCCGGGTCAATAGTGTTTTATCAGACACCCTTGGAATCACCAAAGGGACACGCCAGGGGTGCCCATTGTCACCTCTCCTTTTCGCCCTGTCATTGGAACCATTTCTCTGCACGGTCCGAAATAATCCAGACATTGAAGGAGTTAAGATAAGGGATTCCCAGCATAAAGTTTCGGCATATGCCAATGACATGTTATTCTCCCTTACGAACCCCCTGGTTTCACTCCCTAACCTGATGAAGGAGTTTGAGAGATCCGGAGATCTCTCGAACCTCCAGATTAACTTCTCCAAGTCTGAGGCAATGGGAGTTAATTTTCCACAAAAATCAATCGTACAACTACAAAACAACTTTAAATTTAAAAGGACTGATAAGGCGCTGACGTATCTAGGAACATTGGTCCCCGCCACTTCGGAGACAACTTCTAGACAAGTGGATCACCGGTCTTCATTCTTGGATAGGCCGCTGCAACATTATTAAAATAAGCATCCTCCCCAAGTTTCTATATCTCCTACAGGCACTCCCAGTCCATATCCTGGCTAGTTATTTCAAACAAATTCAATCGGCATTCTTCGACTTCATCTGGGCACATAGATGGGGGTTTGGCAGTGCCGTATTACCAAGCTATACATCTGAGCAGGATGGTAGATTTGATGGTAGATTTGAACAGACAGGCAGATTTTAAATTATGGGTTCGTATTGAACAGGCCCAATCGGATGTTCCTCTTGGCGGGGCTTCGTGGTGTTATACCTCCCTCTCACGGGAGATGAAAAATCATCCTCTAATAGGCAATACAGCTAAACTATGTTCAGTCCTACTTTCATCCACTAATATATCCTCAAAGTACATCACCCCTATACCCAATTATGGGGAACCCCCTTTTCCCTCCGGGAAGTGGTGGTCCCAACTTTCAAACCTGAAGGACTTGGGCCTTATACAGGCTTCCCGATTTGTACAGGAGGGGGCGTGGCCGACGATCCCGAGGCTGGTGGACCAGTCAGGACCCTTCCGGCTGGACTTTTGGAGTGCCCCTCAGCTCTCCCACTTCCTCAGAACTCTCTCGGCTCCGGGGTTGTTTTCCAGGCCCCTTACCACCTTCGAGGAATTCTGCTCAGAGACGGGGGCAATGACCCACACACTTTCTGCTAACTACGAGTTGCTAATTGCCCCTGCGGAACCTCACGTGTTGAACTGCATACAAAATTGGGAGCGGGACCTAGGTAAAACTTTCAGCACAACACAGCAACAACATATCCTAAGGTTAACATACAAATCTTCTATTTGCACAAAAAACTGAGTTACTTACCGGTAACGTCCTTTTCCAGGAGTCTTTCAGGACAGCACCATAGAGAGACCTTGGCTCCTCCCTTCCCAGGAAACACCGCCTTAAAAACTTTAGGTTTTAAGTCCCACCGTCCTGCCAGCCCCTCAGTTCTTCAAGAGTACCTCCGGACAGCTGGGGAGACACAAGAACACGTCATAATAATCTCTATCTTACCTGACGTTCTCCTGCGATGAACTCTTAATTAAAGTCCAAAAAATGGGTGGGTATCTGTGCTGTCCTGAAAGACTCCTGGAAAAGGAAGTTACCGGTAAGTAACTCCGTCTTTCCCCATTCCGTCTTTCAGGACAGCACCATAGAGAGGATAAGCGAGCACCTTACCTTAGGGTGGGACTACTGCCTGCAGTACCTTACGACCAAAGGCTTGGTCCCTTGCAGACAGAAGATCCAATCTGTAGTGCTTCACGAATGTGTCAAACCTGGACCACGTTGCAGCCCTACAGATCTGCTCTGGAGATGCACCAGCCCACTCTGCCTGGGAAGCCGCCATTGCCCTGGTGGAATGGGCATTAATGCCTTCTGGGGGGTCTAATCCCCTGAAAACGTAAGCCTGTGTGATAGCTGCCCTTAACCATCTGGCTATTGTATGCCTAGAGGCTTTGCTACCTTTTTTAGACCCGGAAATTAAAACAAAAAAGGAATCAGACTTCCTAAATGGTTTTGTAACCTCTAAGTACTGAAGGACGCACCTTCTAACGTCCAGTTTATGAAAAATGTGTTCCTGTTCCCTCACAGGATTCGAACAGAAGGTAGGCAAAACAATTTCTTGGCCTCTATGGAACCCCGAGGCCACCTTTGGCAAAAAGGCCGGATCGGTTCTAAAAACCACACGGTCCGGAAACACCTGAAAAAAAGGTGTTCTAATAGAGAGGGCTTCTAGTTCGCTCACTCTCCTTGCCGTAGTGATCGCCACCAAAAAACACAGTTTTGAGGGTGATCAAATTTAACTTACAGGACTCAACTGGCTCAAAAGGGTTCCCCCGTGAATGCCTGTAACACTAATGAAAGGTCCCATACCGGAAAGGGGGGGACTCTAACAGGTCTCCGTCTGCTTAATGCTTTAAAGAACCTGACTATCCACGGGTCCGTAGCTAGCTGTTTTTCCAAAAACACGCTCAAAGCGGATACTTGTCCTTTCAAGGTGCTAAGGGCCAACCCTTTATCCGCCCCTGCTTGAAGAAATTCTAAAACTGCTACGGAGCTGCGTACATCAAAGGAACTTTCTGAGCACCAGCTATCAAAGCGTTTCCATACCTTCCGGTATATAACTTGCGTTTCTTTTTTCCTGCAACTTAGGAGGGTTTTAATTAAACGATCTGAAAACCCCCTGCCCCTCAGCAATTCCTCCTCAGTAGCCAGGCTGCGAGGTTCCAGCACTCCACCTGAGAACAATAGACCGGTCCCTGAGAAAGAAGGTTCTCCTGGACTGGCAGGATCCAAGGTGGTTCCACCGCTAGGCTCCTCAGGATGGAAAACCAAGGCCTCCTGGGCCAATGGGGCGCAATCAGAATCAGAATCGTGCTCTCCCCCCGGAACTTTCTCAACACTGCTGGAATCAGTACAGGGGGGGGGGAAGGCATAACACCTGGGGAAAGCCCATTTCTGAGCCAGGGCGTCCACCCCAAGCGCCCCGTCCCATTTGTTCAGGGAGAAGAAAAGGAGGAGCTTTCCTGTTTTCTCTTGAGGCGAAGAGATCTACACATGGCCTTCCCCACTTTCGAGAAACCGCCTCGAAAATCTCCTGGTTCAAAACCCAGTCGCCTTCTCTCAGTGTCTTTCTGCTGAGGAAGTCCGCCACCTGATTTTGTTCCCCCTTCAGATGCACTGCCGAAAGGGACAGGACATTTGTTTCTGCCCATTTGAGAATGGATTCTGTCAGGACCCACAGGGATCTGCTCTTGGTACCCCCCTGCCTGTTTATGTATGCTACTGCAGTAGAGTAAAAAAACAATACAGAAGAGAGCAGTCAGCAAGCCCCTCCACCAATACTTAATCCTAGAGGGCCACCAGGGGTGCGTTTCCCAGGACCAACCACCACCAGGGTCCCAGTTACCCCCCCTTCCCCCCACCACCAAGGGAGAAAAAACACCTGTGGAGCTTACAGGAAGACGGTAAGGGAACACCACCCCAGGGTTCCTCTTACCTTAGAATGGCTGGTGCAGGCTTCTCCAGGTGCAGTTCGTGAAGCCTCTGCTTCCGACATCCTGCTGAGGGTTAGAGTGGTTTTCCCTGCCTCTGTGTGCTGTCCCCACAGCAAAAATGAGGCAGCACCAGCCAGCGCACGGTCCGCTCTTCTACCTCGCGACCGGAACCGGAAGCCGCGGGTCGGGCGGAAGTGCTGACCTCCCGCCGGAAATGGCGTCACCCGCCCTCCGACCCAGCGCTCTGAGCTCCCACGCTGTCGCTTACTGCAGGGCGGTCCTTAGCACCTCCGCTCTGTGCCGCCCCTGGACTCAGAAGACCGGACCCCTCCAGCTTACTGCCTCGCCAGGAGAAGCTGGGGGAGCGCGATGTGCCGCTTTTTAAAAAGGTACCCAGGCTCCCTAGCCTCATAAGCTGCACACTGTAGGAGAGAGAGACCTCGGTTCCCCCCCCCCTCCTCAAAGGCTCAGCCTCCCTGGCTGTCTTAGCCCCTGGCTCCAAGCGGTGTCTCCCCACCGGAGGAAACACCAGAACTGAGGGGCTGGCAGGACGGTGGGACTTAAAACCTAAAGTTTAAGGCGGTGTTTCCTGGGAAGGGAGGAGCCAAGGTCTCTCTATGGTGCTGTCCTGAAAGACGGAATGGGGAAAAAAACACAGGAGACCAACTTCAAGATCCTAACCAGGTGGTACAGAACCCCAGTGAGACTGAAGAAAAAATTTTCTGACACTTCTGATCAGTGCTGGAGATGCAGGGAGGACAAAGGCACCATCCTACAAATTTTTTGGACCTGCCCCAAATTACAACACTTTTGGATGGAAGTCCAACACACCCTCCAAAAACTCACAGAACGCGAAATACCCAATGACCCAGCATTCTTTATCCTACACGTCACCAATATACCAGGGAAAATATACAAAAGATCTATTATCTGACACCTTCTTGATGCTGCTAAAGCGTGCATCCCCTTTAACTGGAAATCACCGCAACCCCCGACAGTAGGGATGCGGATTCGGAAAGTTAAAGAAATAAGCAGATTGGAAGACCTTGTACTAACTGCACGACACCAGCAGGAGCGATACTCCAAGACTTGGTCACCATGGCACGTCTTTATCTTCTCAAATGAGGGAAGAGCCCTCCTTGACAGTGACCCAAATGACTAAATGTCACCTTACTAACTAACTGACGAACTAAATATTGATCTCACCAGCTTCAGAACATTCGGGTGTTTTATCTGACTACCCCCGCACCTGGCGGGCTTGCACAAAGATACCCTCCAGATTTCCTCCCCCCATTTCTCCCCCCCCACGCCCCCCTCCCCCAACCCCCTTTTCTATGTCTTCTCTCTCTTTCCTCTTTTCTTCCTTACATAACTTCAAACTATACTTCTCTCTATTCCTTTTTTCCCCGGTTACATAGACCCGAATTAATGGGACCTAAACTCTTCTAGTATATAAAACTTTAAAAAGGACTGGGACCCACTGACGGGTAACACACCTGCACCATTAATATTGCTGCCTAATGTGCACCGAGACAAAAAAAAGACGTCGCCTATAGCAACTGTTACATAAAATGACAGAGACGTATCAGATAGCAAAATGTCATATTGTCCTTAACAGGTAATAAAATGCTATGGTATATAATATATATATATGCAATGTGATGTAAGATAACACTGTGATTGCCCAGATGTCTGTGTTCGACTGTGTTCCTTGAATAAATAAAATAATTGTAAACAAAAAACTAAAAACTTTAACTTAGTCTTGCCAACATATAATTGTTGACACTGACAGGTGAGAAGGTATACCACCCCCTCGGTTTTGTAGTTGAAAAAGTGATAAGGTTTATATGGTCATCCGTTAGGGAGAGTGATGTCCTGTCTCGTGTTCATGTAATGACATATCAGGCATCCACCGCAGGTGAAAGTCCCCATTCTTCTACAGGGATCACTTCGGAACTCACCCACGAATTCACTATGGACCAGCTGGTCCCTTGGTGAACTTGTGCGTCGGTGAGTGATTGCCAGGCGCTCAGACAAGTGAGGGCGTAGGGTAGGGTCAGCGTATAATAAATGCCAAAATCTATTGAAAATTGACTTGACTGATTGGTGTTGGTTGCTGAATCTCGTGATTATCCTGACCACCGGAGAGTCGTCAGTTTTTCTTTGATGACCAAATAGTAACTCGCGTCTGGTCCGTCCATTGGCTCGCCTGAATGCCTTTTTCAAAATAGAGTGAGAATAGCCTCTCAAAAGGAGCCTATCTCTAAGGGTGGCCGCTTACCGTAGGTAAGACTCCTGATCGGAGCAATTCCGCTTTAACCTCAAATATTGGTTTGAGGGATTGCACAGAGGTGAGGCTGAGGATGAGAGCTGGAGGCGTGCAATATTGTGTTCCCTGTTGTGGGCTTACGGAAAAGTCCACTAGAGAGACTACCGTCCTTATTTTTGGTTATAATAGTGGTCAAAAACGTGACACTGGTCTCACTGTGAGTTACAGTGAACTTCAAATTAAAGGTATTATGTTGCATTATACAAATGCATTCCTCCAGCTCTACCTCCAAGCCCTCCCATAGTACCAAGATATCATCAATATATCGGAACCAAGATGCCACATGTTGAGTGTGAGATTTAAGGGATTCATCAGACAGGAAAGACTGCTCCCATTCCCCCAGGTACAGGTAAGCGTACGCCCTGTACCTGGAGAAAATGAAATGAAAAGAAAAAACGTTATGGTGGAGTATGAACTCCAATGCCATAATGATAAATTCACATAATTTTTTATCGTCTCTATGCGTCTGCGCAATGACACGTCTAATAACGGCCAACCCTAAATAATGGGGAATGGAGCTGTATAGGGCTTCTATGTCAATAGCTACCAGTAGGGACTGCTGTGAAACATGCAAACCCTCTAAACTTTTAAGAGGTGAATAGTGTCCCGCACATAAGAGGGTAAATTCTCAACAAAAGGTTTAAGATGAGTGTCAACATACAGACTAAGATGTTCAGTAATAGCCCTGTTACCTGATACTATAGGTCTCCCTGGCGGAGACAACAGGTTCTTATGGACCTTAGGTATACAATAAAAGGTCGGGGTCCTGGGTTATTTAATGCGCAAAAATTCCCAGGTATCCTGATCTATAATACCCTGGGAAAATGCTCCATCCACCAGGGCATAAAACTGGGTTTTGAATTTTGAAATACTCGCTCTGGGAATTAATTCATACCAGTCTCGGTTCGCCAAAACTTTGTTACACATTGTCTTATATTGATCATTGGACATGATGACAATGTTACCCCCCTTGTCAGATGGTTTAATCGTAAGGGAGTAACATTTTTTTTAAATTATCCAGAGCGAGTTGTTCAGGGGAGGATAAATTTCCAGCTTTTTTCTGCATTTTCAATTTTTTAATCTCAGATGTCACAGAAGAGACAAAGGGCATCAAATTAGGGTTAGAATTGAGAGAAGGGAATTTATCGGATTTGTTTTTCAACTTTTTTAACCAAGGAGGTGGTACTTCAGCCGTCAAGTGTTCCTGGAGGAGGGAATCTATATCTATGGTGTTGAATAAATCTGATGAGTCCTGTTCCTCTAACAAGGACAACAACACATCAAGATCCTTCTCATGTTGAACAGGAGTTTTGGGTTTCTCCTTGTTCTTTGAGTACATGCGCTTAAACAGCAATTTCCACGCAAAAAGATTCAAGTCCTTGATAACCTCAAAGATATCAAGGTTAGAATCTGGGCAGAAACTTAACCCTTTAGATAGTAAAGCCCTCTCTTCGGCCGATAGTCTATGGCTAGAGAGATTGATAATATTCATATCCTTGGTATCCATTATTGGGGCCTGTGCCTTCTCTATGTTTTGGGGATAGGTGTTGTGCCCTGTGGAAAAAAACCTACTTTTGCCTACCTCCTCATCTGAAGTCATAGCCAGACCCATACTGGATTGAGAGGGTTGTCCACCCATGTGTTGAGATAGAGAAACGTTACCACCCAAAGTACCCGAAGAGTGGTATTTGCTCACCACTGGGGTTTTATTTTTTGCTAAACAAATGAAGATTTAATTAATATATATATATATATATATATATATATATATATATATATATATATATATATATTATAATGTGTTTTTCTTAGTTTTGTTTATAAAATTTTGTAAATAAGTAATTTTTCTCCTTTAATGATGTGTGCTGATGAGGTGGCACTAATATGCAGCACTGATGGGCACTGACAGGCAACCTGTATAGGCACTGATGACAGCCACTGGCAGTCTAATGTCCTCTCTCTCCCGGCCAGATGAAAAGGATCACCGTCCCCACCCTACATGTTTCGTCACTACCAGACGTCGTCTGTGGATTAGCCAATTAGCCAATCCCCAGACGTCCGGTAGAGACGAAACACCTAGGGTTGGGCCAGCGACGGTGAAGTCATCATGTTTTTTCCTCTCAGGAGGTTGATGGACAAGCGAACCAGGAAGTGAAGCCTGTGGAGACGCCACTGTTCTTACCAAACCATATACTGCTCTGTTGCCTACAAACGACTTTTATCTTGTAAGTGCAAACCACTTATTTTATTAAATTCAGTTTTTCTAAAATACTGCACTATGGGAGCAATTCTTTTTTATATTTCCGAGTTTCACTAGTAAGGCGGAAGTTCCAGACACTATTAAGGGTCCTGTGGAGACCTATTTCCCTGAGCTTGGTGAGACCATTATTCTAGTGGTCACGGAGAGCTGGTAAGCAGGCTACTTACTCACTTGGGTGCAGAGCTGGATGCACATTGTGTAAAGAATTTTCACGTTTCCCTCTCCTACAGCTTATCTATACTAAGCACGGATGGTTGTTGTCATTTTTCACCTATGGACTGAAATTTAGAGATTTTGCTTTAGTCTTATTTTTAGCCTCTTTTCACTTGTAAATTCTGTAACTTTGCCATGTCACTAGTGCTGCATCTTTTTTGCATATATAATACTAGAGAAGAGCTTGGGTTTGGTCCTTAACTTGTGTTCGACCCAGATCCAAATGGAAGCTAGTTGTCATTTTCGTCCAATCACCTGCGGCCATCGCATTCCCCGCTCCACAGCTGCATGTACACAAGGGGGCAGGGATGTCTGCAACATCATTGACCTACTAAAGACACATACTAGGTCAATTAAGTCATGACCTAATATTTTTGTGGACTATACTTCTTCAAAAGTAGTTCTGGCCAGCTCAGTTGATGGTTTTAAAAAGAGCAGGATACCCTATTATCCACTTGACAACTGGGCACTTAAACCCCCTTCCTAACCAGACCAATTTTCAGCTTTTGGTGCTCTCACATTTTGAATGACAATTACTCAGTCATGCAACACTGTATCTATATGAAATTTTTGTCCTTTTTTTCACACAAATAGTGCTTTCTTTTGGTGGTATTTAATCACCGCTGGGTTCTTTATTTTTTGCGCTATAAAAGAAAAAAAACGAAAAATCTGTAAAAAAAATGCATTTTCCTTAGTTTCTGTTATAAAATTTTGCAAATTAGTAATTTTTCTTCATATATTTTGGCCAAAATTTATACCGCTACATATCTTTGGTAAAAATAACCCAAATTGGTGGATATTATTTGGTCTTTGCGAAAGTTACAGAGTCCAAAAGCTATGGTACCAATATCTGAAAATTAATCACACCTGAAGTACTGACGGCCTATCTAATTTTTTGCACCCTAACATGCAAGAAAAGTACAAATACCCCCCAAATGACCCCTTTTTGGAAAGAAGACATTCCAAGGTATTTAGAAAGATGCAGGGTGAGTTTTTTGAAGTTGTCATTTTTTTCCCACAATTCTTTGCAAAATCAAGTTTTTTTTTTTTACTTTTTTTTTTTTTTCACAAAACTGTCATATTAGCAGGTTATTTCTCACACACAGCATATGCATACCACAAATTACACCCCAAAACACATTCTGCTATTACTCCCGAGTACGGCGATACCACATGTGTGAGTATTTTACACAGCGTGGCTACATACAGAGGCCCAACATGCAGGGGAGCAACTTCAGGCGTTCTGGAGCACCCAGGCCAATTCTGACATTTCTCTCCTACATGTAAAAATCATCTTTTATTAGCTAGAAAATTACATAGAACCCCAAAACGTTATATATTTTGTTTTAGCAAAGACCCTAGAGAATACAATGGCGGTCATTGCAACTTTATATCTCGCACGGTATTTGCGCAGCAATTTTTTGAACGCTTTTTAAAAAAAAAAAAAAAAAAAAAACAGTTTTGTGCTTAAAAAAAAACAAAACAGCAAAGTTAGCCCAATGTTTTTGCATAATACGAAATATGAAGTTATGCTGAGTAAATAGATACCCAACATGTCACCTTTCAAAATTGCACGCGCTTGTGGAATGGCGCCAAACTTCGCTACTCAAAAATCCCCATAGGCGACGCTTTAAACATGTTTACTGGTTACATGTTTTGAGTTACAGAGGAGGTCTAGGGCCAAAATTATTGCTCTCGCTCTACCGATCGCACCGATACCTCACATGTGTGTTTTGAACACCATTTTCATATGTGGGCGGGACTTACGTATGCGTTCGCTTCTGCATGCGAGCACACAGGGACAGGGGCGCTTTAAAATTTTTTATTTTTTTTTTTTTTATTATTATTGTTCATTTTACTTTATTTATTTTAGTTTGATGCTTTTTTCAAAAAAAATAATTTTTGACCTCTTATATTCCTATTACAAGGAATGTAAACATCCCTTGTAATAGGAATATGGCATGACAGGTCCTCTTTACAGTGAGATATGGGGTCAATAAGACCTCACATCTCACCTCTAGGCTGGGAAGCCTAAAATTTAAAAAAAAAAAAAAAAAGATCCTGGCTTCGATCGTAGCGGTGAGTCGGTAGAAGCACCAGGAGGGTGGTGGGAGGGGGGGGGACATCCCCTCTGGCCTCCCGTAAGAATGATCAAGCAGTGGAACAGCCGCTATTATCGTTCTTATGGTGTAGGGAATCGCCGGCTAAAAAAGCGGATATCTGAATGATGCCTGTAGCTGCACCCATTATTATTATTATACAGTATTTATATAGCGCCAACAGTTTACGTAGCGCTTTACAACTTGAGGGTAGACAGTACAAATACAATACAATTTGATACAGTAGGAATCAGAGGGCCCTGCTCCTTAGAGCTTACAATCTAAGAGGGGAGGTCAAGAGATACAAGAGGTAATAACTGTGGTGTCCTTTTATGAAACTGAGATCAGCGGCGATCCCGAGTCTCACCGCTGATCTCAGCGCTTTACCAGTTTATGAAACTGAGATAATCAGCGGAGAACATGTTCTCCGCTGATTATCTCAGCACAGTGAGAATTCACAGAAACGGCCAGTTTATGAAGGTGCGATCTCCACACCTCACTGGCGATCTGTGACAGAATTCTCACTTTCTGATTCACCATTTCAGAAGTGGAGAATCAGAGTGAGAAGCCTGAAACTGGCTGATATTCTGGAGAAAGAAAGAAGTCTTTTGACTTCTTTCTTTCACCAAACAGTCAGAGCACACCTTCCCCACCATTACACACCCCAAAACCAGCAGGATAGGAATTTATAGTGTATATATATATATATATATATATATATATATATATATATATATATATATATATATATATATATATATATATATATATATATATATGTATGTATGTATGTATGTATGTATGTATGTATGTATGTATGTATGTATGTATGTATGTATATATATATATATATATATATAAATATATATATAAATATACATCTATATATATATATATATATATATATATATATATATATATAGCTATATATAGATACACATATATATATATATATATATATATATATATATATATATATATGTGTATCTATATATAGCTATATATATATATATATTTTTTTTTAGATGTTCACGTCTCTGGCTGGGTTCACACTTGTGCGATGCGTGAACCAGCGTGATTCCTGTGCGGGTTTTCACATCGCACCTACATTGACATCTGCGCACCACTGCGGGTGTCAATGTAAAGTTAATGACACCCCCAGATCATTTCACAGATCGCAGTGCGAACTATGTAATGGTGCAGGAATCGGATCGCATGGGTGTTCACACCCATGCGATCCGATTCCAGTGCGGACCAAATAAAGGGTCCTGTACCATTTTGGTGCAAATGCAATATGATTTAGGGCCAGTTCCCACTGCTGCGGTGTCCGAGATCGGATGTGATTCGCACCGCAGTGCAAAATTACATCCGATCTCTGTGCGATGCGATTTCAGCCATACAGATAGTATTGCTAAATTTGCATTGCCCTCGGACCAAACTCTTACAGGACCCTTTTTTTGGTCCACAGCAGAATCGGATTGCATGGGTGTTCACACCCATGCGATTCGATTACTGTCCGAGTTTGCAGATCGCACTGCGATATGCGAACTGATTTGGGGGTGTTGTTAACTTTTAGGCCCAGTTCACACTTGTGCGATGCCGGACATCGCACAGGCATCGCATGTTATTTGCAGCACACTGCCATTCACATTACATGCGATGTCTGTGCGGTGCGATATCAGCTGTACAGATAGTATGGCTGATATCGCACCGCATTCGGTGCAAACACGCACAGGACCCTTTTTTCTGTTCGGACCAGAATCGGATCGCATGTGTGTTCACACATATGCGATCCGATTCATGTCCGAACTGTCAGTTCGCAGTGTGATATGCAAGCTGATCTGGGGGTGTCCTTAACAATGTATTGACACTCCCCAGCGATTCGCATATGGCAGTGTGAACTGACATGCGAGTCGGTGCGATGCGGGAACCCGCAGTGGATTCGCAGTGTTCTCGCATCGCACCAGTTTATCAATTTTTATGTTTATCTATAATGAAATATATTTTATTTTAATTTATTAATAAATATTTATACTTGTATACTTTATTAAAATTATTTTTTTAATGATTATAAATGTATTTTGCATTTATATGAATGGTGTATAGCTGCATTACATATGTGCATTACATTCATTTACTATACACCATTCACATTTAAATAGGGACATGTATGATCTTTAAATATTGATAAAAACAATGTTTTTTTTATAATTAGGTTAATGTATATTGTGTAGGGGGAATTTAACTTTATTATTTTATTAATATGTTGGGGAATAATGTGTGCTGATTTGTGTTAAACTTTTGTATTTTATGGTTCCTCATACTGTAATCCCGCTATATCACGCGAGATTACAGTGAGAGGAGCCATTCTCAGGAGTTCCCGGCGTTTGTAGATCGCTCCTCAACTCAACATGAGAAGCGATCTACACACTTTCATAAACAGGCACTCAGAGGAGAGCGATCTCCTCTGAGAATGCCTGAGAACTGAAAAGCGGTATTTTACCGCACTTTCATAAAAGGACACCTGTGGGTGATGTGCTGATTGAGAAGATAAATGTACAGTTGTTAGGTGGGGGCCAGATAGGCTTCTCTGAAGAGATGAGTTTTCAGGGATCGTCTGAAAGTGGATAAAGTAGGAGAAAATCGGACGGATTGGGGTAGAGCATTCCAGAGGATGGGGGAGGCTCTGGAGAAGTCCTGAAGGCGAGCATGGGATGAGGTGACAAGGGAGTTTGAGAGCAGGAGGTCTTGGGAGGAGCGAAGAGAACGATTAGGTTGGTATTTTGTGACTAGGTTAGAGATGTAGCTAGGGGCCAAGTTGTGGATGGCTTTGTAAGTTATAGTTAGTATCTTGAATTTAATCCCCACACAAAGTCAAGAACGTCATATGACAGCCGGCGGGCAGGAAGTGGTTAACACATTTTTTTTTTTTTTAACACAAAGTTGGCCATTTATACAATATTTCTAACACATAGCATGTACACACCAAAAACGACACCCCAAAATAGATTCTCCTACTCCTCCTGAGTACGGCGATACCACATGTGTGAGACTTCCACAGCCTGGCCACATACAGGGGCCGAGTACAGCCGAGTATGGCTGAGCATGGCAGAGTATGGCTGAGCATGGCAGAGTATGGCTGAGCATGGCAGAGTATGGCTGAGCATGGCAGGGTATGGCTGAGCATGGCAGGGTATGGCTGAGCATGGCAGGGTGTGGCAGAGTATGGCTGGGTATCACCGAGTATTGCAGAGTATGGCTGGGTATGGCAGAGTATTGCGGGGTATTGCAGAGAATGGCTGGGTATGGCAGCGTATGGCAGGGTATGGCTGGGTATGGCAGGACATGGCTGGGTATGGCAGAGTATTGCGGGGTATTTCAGAGTATTGCGGGGTATTTCAGAGTATTGCGGGGTATTGCAGAGTATGGCGGGGTATCGACGAGTATGGCTGAGTATGGCAGGGTATCGCTGAGTATGACTGGGTATGGCGGGATATTGCAGAGTATTGCACAGTGGTGTGGGGTATTGCAGAGTATTGTGGGGTATTGCAGAGTATTGCACAGTGTTGTGGGATATTGCAGAGTATTGTGGGGTATTGCAGAGTATTGCACATTATTCTGGGGCATTGCAGAGCGTTAGGGATGGCTGAGCATGGATGGATGGATGGCTGGATGTCACTGGTTAGCGCTGTGGGCACTACACAACCAGTCCACAGCGCTGCAGCCATCCATCCATCCCCCTCTCCTTCCACACTGTACCGATCAGTACACAGGAGGGGAGGAGAGGAACCGGCGTCATGAGATGACGCCGGTTTGTTTACATGTGATCGCTCCGTCATCCGTCTCTCCAGAGATGCTCAATTGGGTTTAAGTCAGGGCTCTGGCTGGGCCATTCAAGAACAGTCACGTAGTTGTTGTGAAGCCACTCCTTCGTTATTTTAGCTGTGTGCTTAGGGTCATTGTCTTGTTGGAAGGTAAACCTTCGGCCCAGTCTGAGGTCCTGAGCACTCTGGAGAAGGTTTTCGTCCAGGATATCCCTGTACTTGGCCGCATTCATCTTTCCCTCGATTGCAACCAGTCATCCTGTCCCTGCAGCTGAAAAACACCCCCACAGCATGATGCTGCCACCACCATGCTTCACTGTTGGGACTGTATTGGACAGGTGATGAGCAGTGCCTGGTTAGAAATAAGGCCAAAAAGTTCTATCTTGGTCTCATCAGACCAGAGAATCTCATTTCTCACCATATTGGAGTCCTTCAGGTGTTTTTTTTAGCAAACTACATGCGGGCTTTCATGTGTCTTGCACTGAGGAGGGGCTTCCGTCGGGCCACTCTGCCATAAAGCCCCAACTGGTGGAGGGCTGCAGGGATGGTTGACTTTCTACAACTTTCTTCCATCTCCAGACTGCATCTCTGGAGCTCAGCCACAGTGATCTTTGGGTTCTTCTTTAACTCTCTCACCAAGGCTCTTCTCCCCCGATAGCTCAGTTTGGCCGGACAGCCAGCTTTAGGAAGGGTTCTGGTCGTCCCAAACGTCTTTCATTTATAGATTATGGAGGCCACTGTGCTCTTAGGAACGTTAAGTGCAGCAGAAATGTGTTTGTAACCTTGGCCAGATCTGTGCCTTGCCACAATTCTGTTTCTGAGCTCTTCAGGCAGTTCCTTTGACCTCATGATTCTCATTTGCTGACATGCACTGTGAGCTGTAAGGTCTTATATAGACAGGTGTGTGGCTTCCCTAATCAAGTCCAATCAGTATAATCAAACACAGCTGGACTCAAATAAAGGTGTAGAACCATCTCAAGGATGATCAGAAGAAATGGACAGCACCTGAGTTAAATATATGAGTGTCACAGCAAAGGGTCCGAATACTTAGGACCATGTGATATTTCAGTTTTTCTTTTTTAATAGATCTGCAATGTCAATAATTCTGTGTTTTTCTGTCAATATGGGGTGCTGTGTGTACATTAATGAGGAAAAAAATGAACTTAAATGATTTTAGCAAATGGCTGCGATATAACAAAGAGTGAAAAATTTAAGGGGGTCTGAATACTTTCCGTCATTATATATATATATATATATATATATATATATATATATATATATATATATATATATATATATATATATACATATATATATATACATATATATACACACACACACATACATACATACATATATATACACACACACACACACACATATACATACACACCATAGTTTGTTGACTCTAACTTTCACACAAACTAGTTAAAAGAAGTAGAGGCATTTTTTTTAATTTAAAAATCATACTTGGCTAAGTGGATGCAGCATGGGCCCCCGGCCTGCTCTAAGACTGAAAACCGAGCGATCAAACACCGCTGACCACTCGGTTCTCAGTGTTTCCTGAGCAGAGATCTGGTGACTGTCAGTCATCGCTTTCTGCTGTGCTCTGCCCCAGACCCCCCCACACACACACTGGAGCGGTGGGCTGTGGGCTCTCTGAGAGGCTGATCTAGATGCCGGTCCAGGCATGTGGGCAGATCCCGACTATATGTTTGCGATCTTTACTGGACCTGGACCGGCTCTGTGACATCAGCCATCAGCCTACTGTCTGCTGAAACTGTGTCATGGTAGCAACTATGAAACGTACATCAAAAGCTTCTTCCGGTCATGTCACTTCCGGGTCCGAGCTTCCAGGTTGTCTCTCAAGGGGAGTTAAATGCACCCCGACCTTCTAGCGCGAGCGGGGCGGTGTGCGGCTACCTAGCAGCATTCTCGCAGGCCATCCTCAGTGCCGGGACAAGGCACAAATGTAAGCAGGATCTTTTGTATTACTCATCGTTTTAATAAAAACAGTAGTACGCTATTGGTTCTCCCTTTGTCTTCCATCCCGGGGATCGTGGTGGAGAGGAGACTATAGCGTAGAAGATTGAATGTTTTCCCCAGTCTACCTACTGCAGAATTTCTCCATATAACGCTTCCAGACCTTCTTTTAAGATAAAGAGGTCATGGCTATCTGGTGAGCTGGTTCTTCATTAGAGCACTCTGGGTGTCATTTGGATTTTACTCGAGTGGTGAAGGACTTTTCGTTGCTAATTTATTAAGACTTTTCACTGAAGATTCATGGACGCTTAAGATTTTTATTATTGTTGAATTTGGTTTACATTGTTCCATGTTATATGGTTGTAAAGTGCACTTTATTATATTGGGTATGTTTTCACATAAGCGCCCCCTATCATCACAAATTCATATTGCGCAGTAGTTTGTCTACTTTTTTGGGAAACAGCTTTTTAGTTATTTTATTTTGGCGTAAGGTTTTTCACAATTTTTCTAGCTCTTCATCCATGTTAGACCCTTCCCTGCCAGTGTCATTAGTACAGTGAGAGCGCATATTTTTTTTTAGCTCTGATCACAAATGTCACTGGTTCCCAAAAGTGTCAGTTAGGTGTCCGTTTTATCCACCACAATATCGCAGTCCTGCGAAAAATCGCTGCTCGTCATTACTAGTTAAAAGAAAAATAAAGAAAAATGCCATAAAAAAACATCCCATAGCTTGTAGACGCGATAACTTTTGCGCAAACCAATCAATATACACTTATTGGGATTTTTTTTTTTACCAAAAATATATAGTAGAATACATATTGGCCTAAATTGATGAAGAAATTAGATTTTTTACATTTTTTTATTGGATATGTTTTATAGCAGAAAGTAAAAAAAGTAATTTTTTTCAAAATTGTCGTTCTTTTTTTTGTTCATAGGGCAAAAAATAAAAACCGCAGAGGTGATCAAATGCCACCAAAAGAAAGCTCTATTTGTGGGGGGGCGGGGGACATCAATCTTATTTGAGTACAGAGTCGCAAGACTGCGCAATTGTCAGTTAAAATAACGCAGTACCGTATCCCGAAAAATGCCCTTGTCTTGAAGGGGTAAAATCTTCTGGTGCTCAAGTGGTTAATGGCACCCCAACACATCTAAAAACGCAGTGCGTCATGCAATTTTCCTGCTGCTGCATTTAAAAGAAAAAAAAAAAAAAGTGCACAAACCTTCTTCCTGCATAAAACGTAGGCACAGCAGCCCATTCAGAGGAATGGACTGCTGTGCCCATGCATACATGGCTTGCAGAGTCTCAAAAGGTGTGAACCAAGCCTAAGGGCTATCTGTGTGGCACACGTTTCTGTGGGTACAACAGCCCATTCACTTGATTGGGCTGCTGTACCTCTGGGAAATGCAGGAAAAAGGTTGCCGCACCTTTTTAAAATCACACCTGTAGGGAAATTTGCATGGTGCTTTTGCACCATACAATTTCCCACACCTGTACTGAATGTCTAGATGCAGTGAGGTGCAATGGCAGCCACGCGCATCTGTAAAAAGTGCATTTTGGCTGCAGGAACGGGTGTGTATCCTGCACCTGCAACCACCAGCACAAGTGGGAACCTAGCCTTACAGGACGCTCAGCAGCACATTTTTAGGGCCCGTTCACACTAGAACGTGGTGTGAGAAACCTGCACTCCGAGACAGTTTCCCCACACAGCATTCCAAACGCACTGGCCCAGCACCCAAGTGTTGTATTTTTGATGCATTGTTTACATAACACACTGCGTATAGCTGGTTGCTGAGGAGTGATCCGGGAAGCTGGCTGCTGCATCCTTAACAACTGATGAGTCATTAGCTGTCATCGGGCTACCCCCACCAAATCGGTACCAGGCCCTTATCCGAGCATGAAGCCCGGCAAGTCAGGAAAGGGAGGGGATGAGCGAGTGCGCCCCCTCCCCCAACCATACCAGGCCACATGCCATCAACATGGGCCTCCCCCCATGTCATTTTTTTTTTAAATTGCCTGGAAAACCCCCGTTAGACGTAACGGTATTTCCAGGAACCTTCCAGGACAGCTACTTGAGAGATGATCGGCTCCGCCCTCTACAGGAAACACAAATTTAAAAGGCCCCTCCCTTTCCTCTGACCCTCAGTTGTTTAGAATATCAAGTAACCTCCACCGAAGGTGCACTCGGCAGAGGAAAAAAATAAAAACACACCACCATCAGGAAAACAAGGTTGACCAGTGAAAAAATAGAATAGGGTGGGAATATAGACCCTGTCCTAGAAGGTTCTTGGAAATACCTTTACCGGTAAGTCTAACGGGGGTTTTCCCCCCTCACCTTCCAGGACAGCTACTTGAGAGGATAAGCAAGATATTATACCGTTAGGGAGGGACGACAGCCTGAAGCACTTTCCTACCAAAGGAAAGGTCCTGGCTGGAAAGCATCTAAACTCTATAATGCTTGACAAATGCATGAGAGGAGGACCAGACGGCAGCTTTAGAGATATCTTCCCATGAAGCTCCTGCTCTTTCTGCCCATGATGTGGCCATGGATCTTATTGAATGGGCCCTAATTCTAGAAGGAGGGGTGCGACCTGACGCTTTATATGCCTCACAGATAGCTCCCCAAATCCACCTAGCAATAGAACTTTTAGATGCTTTGGACCCCTTCTTAGGGCCACTGAACAAAACTAACAGTTGGGAGGAATTCCTAAACCCACTGGTCTTTTCTAGATAAAGTAGAAGACACCTCTTAACGTCTAAAAGACCAAACCTTTCCTCTTCCGCATTTTTGGGAGAGGTGCAGAAACTAGGGAGGACTACCTCCTGGGACCTATGAAAGTTGGAAGAAACTTTGGGTAAATAGAGTGGATCGGGTTTAATCACCACCCTGTCCTCTAAAATCCTCAGGAAGGGATCTTTACAGGAAAGAGACTTTAGATCCGGAATCCTTCGCCCTGACGTAATAGCCAAAAGGAAGGACAATTTCAAAGAAATCATTTTCAGGGAAGCCTCATGCAAAGGCTCAAAAGGAGCCCTTGTTAGTGCATTTAATACCAACGACAGATCTCAGGGAGGAACATGTTTGAGGATCCTGGGAGTATGCCTAGATCTGGCTAAAAGGAACCTCCTGACTAAGGGATCTACCGCTAGTCTTCTCTCTGAATATAAAGATAGGGCAGCAACCTGAACCCTAAGGATGTTGACAGAGAGCCCCTTTTTCACTCCCTCCTGCAGAAAAACTAAAATGCAGGGAGTGGAAAAAGAATCTAAACCAGATTTCCTTTGCCAGGAAATAAAAGTTTTCCTAACTTTCCCATAGATTCTTCTTGTGACCAATTTACGGCTGTCCAGGACAGTATGGATAACCCTCTCTGAACATCCATTTAACTGTAGAATGCGCCGCTCAGCCTCCAGGCCGTCAAATGGAAGGTCTGAGGGTTTGGATGCAATACCGGTCCCTGATGGAGTAGATCTTTTCGAACTGGAAGGGGCCAGGGAGGATACACAGAGAGGAGAACCAACTCCTCCTGGGCCACCAGGGGGCAATCAGAACGACTTCTGCTCTGTCCTGAATAATTTTCCAAACCACTAGGGGCAAAAGGGGAAAAGGAGGGAAGGCATAGGCCAGGCTGATATCCCAAGGGAAGGACAGTGCATCTGTCCCCAAGGACTCTTTTCTCTCGTTTCTCTCTCCATAGAGAAGAACGCCGGTAGTTTCTTGTTGAGACTGGAGGCAAAAAGATCCACTGTGGGGAGACCCCATCTTAGCACCACCTCCTGGAACGTGCCTTGATGTAGTTCCCAACCGCTGGAACTGATGCTCACTCTGCTCAGAAAGTCCGCCAGCACATTTTCTGACCCCTTGATGTGAACCGCCCTTACTGAAGAGACTTAGATCTCTGCCCAGGACAGAAGTGATTCCGAGCGAGTGCCTTGCTTGTTCAAGTACGCCACTGTTGTGGCATTGTCTGAAAATATTAAAAGGTCCTTTGAATAGACCCTCTCTCCCAGAGAAATAAGTGCTTTCCTCACAGCCAGAAGTTCTCTGAAATTCGAGGAGCAACCTGCTTCCTCTGGCAACCAGGCTCCTTGAGCCTGCCAACCCTGTAAGTGAGCACCCCAACCCCACAGACTGGCGTCTGTGGTAATCTTGATCGGGCAATGTTGTGCCCAATCCTTCCCCCTCTGCAGATGTTCTCGCTGCTCCCACCAGGCGAGATCTGGAAAATTCCCTTCTGGTAGTTTTACCAGCTGATCCAGAGAATTTTTCCTGCGATCCCACTGGAGCAAAAGAAAAGCCTGAAGGGGTCTGGAATGCAAGAAGGGAGGTCTGAGGGAGCAGTTGAAGGTCTGCACAGAGAGAAGAATTTTCACAATTTTCTCTTCGCGAAGAAAAATCTTTAGGGCAACAGAGTCTATTAGATAACCCAGAAAAAGTATGCTCTGTGAGGGTACTAGGCAAAACTTTTGTTGGTTGACCTTCCACCCTAATTTTTGAAAGGTCCGCAAAACCAACTGTAGGTCTTGAATAAGGGACTCCTTGCCCTGAAAAAAAAAAAAAAAAATCATCTAGATATGGGACGATTGATACACCTTGAATTTGAAAAAAGGCCATAACTTTGGCCATGATTTTTGTGCAAATCCTTGGTGATGCCGAGAGACCAAAAGGAAAGGCATTGAACTGCCAATGAGACGGCTTGTTTCCCCACGAGCACTGCAAACCTGAGGAACCTTCGGTGGCTCTGGCAGATTGGTACATGAAGATAAGCGTCCTGAAGGTCCAGGGTCACCAGAAGACCTCTGGTAACAACAGATTTCTTACTGAATAAATGTTCTCCATACGGAAACATCTGTAAACTATGTATTGGTTCAGGACGCTTAAAATTATGACCATACGAAAGCCGCCGGAAGCTTTCTTGACCAGAAAGACGTGAGAATAAAATCCCCGGAACTTCTGATCTTCTGGGACAGGAGAAATAACTCCCTCTGTTTCCCACACAGAGATCAAATTTAACATGGCTTGCCGTCTCTCGGCAGGTGGGTAAGAAAAAACCTCCAATCTGTAACCCTTTACCAGAGTATGAAGGATGAAGGAATTGGTGGAAATCTCTGCCCATTCCTTGACGAAGTGGCACAATCTTCCCCCTACCCCTAACCTGGCGTCACTGGGTATTCTTGGAAGGGGCTGAAGGAGCAAAGGGAGTTCCCCCTTTGAGTTTGTCTTTGTTAAAGAACCATTTCTTTTTAGCCTGTTGGCTTTAAAATTAGCCTTGTTTTGGAAGCCACGAAAAGGCCTCTTATTCTGGGGCTTATTCCTTTGGGAAGAAGGGAATCGTCTACCTTTCTCAGAGGCATGAGATAAGACTTCTTCTAAGGAAGAACCAAACAACAGTTTGCCTTTGAAAGGAATGCCACAGACCTTATTTTTGGAGATAAGGTCACCTTCTCAAGATTTAAACCAGATAGCTCGCCTAGCTGAATTAATGAGAGCAGAAGCCCTAGCTGCGGATTTCACTGAATCGGCTGCTGCATCAGCTAAGAAGGCTACTGACTTGGCAATGAGTGGGAGGGATTCTCTAATCTCTTCCTTGGGGGTGTCAGATGCCAGAAGATCATCTAGACGCTGAACCCATACGTCTAGATTTCTAGCCACACAGGTAGATGCTACCGCTGGGCCTAAAGAAAAAGCTGAAGCATCCCAGGCCTTATGCAGCAATGAGACAGCCTTCCTATCCATATGATCCTTAAGGACCCCAGAATCCCCAAAAGAAAGATCTTATCTATTGGACACCTGCGACATAGGGGCATCTAATCTAGGACACTTAAAGAAAACCTCCTCAAAGTCAGGCTGAAAAGGAAATCTTCTTTGTGTCCTCTTGATTGGAACAACCTTTTCAGGTTCTTTCCATTCAGATAGAATCATGTCTCTAAGAGACTGATATACTGGAAAGGTTCTAGATTTCCGTCCCTGAAGGCCCCTATACATTTTATCCTGTACAGATTGAGCATGCTGTGGCATCTCAATCTGCTCTGAGGTATAAATTGCTTTTAATAGTTCATCAATATCCTCAACTGGAAAGAGATACTTCCTGTATCTTCCTCTGATGCAGACTTTTCATCAGATGAAGAGACTGAATTCTTACCCTCCTCCAGATCAGAGGAATTGCGTGAACTAATAGTCTCAGATACTAATAAGGGAAGGGACTTGGCAGAGGTTGAAGGATCTTGAGCTATGGGTCTAGAAGAAGGAGGGCCTAAACTAGTAACCCTGTCATTCAGTGACTGAAAAGAATCCACTACCTCCTTTATAGAAGTCATTAACTCCCTAAAGGAGGAAGACTCTGAACTAGCTCTGGGTGGGATACAATCCTTATAAAATAGCTTTATATAACTATCAGAGAGCTTGGCTCTACAGTTCCCACATTTCTTCTTCACCGGTTTGGCCTAGAATAGTCTGATTTGTGTTTCCTGTAGAGAGCGGAGCCGATCATCTCTCAAGTAGCTGTCCTGGAAGGTGAGGGGGGAAAATCTTGTTTTCACATTCAGCTGTCAGTGGGGATCCCCGCAGTCAGCTGATGAGTCATTGATTGTTAAGGACGCGGTGGCCGGCTTCCCGGACCGCTCCTTAGCAATCAGCTATACACAGTTTGTTAAAGCAGAGCTCCAGGCTCCTTCAGAAAAAAATTTAAGTCAGCAGCTACAAATACCGTAGCTGCTGACTTTTAATATAAGGACACTTACCTGTCCAGGGGTCCAGTGATGTCCTCACCCAAGCCGAATCTTCAACTGGCTTTAGGTGCAGGCGCCGGCATCTGTAATAAGGGAAACCAGCAGTGAAGCCTTGTGGCTTCAGAGCCCATTTCCTACTGCGCATGTGCGAGTAGCGCTTTCTGAATGGTCCCGCCGTCTTCTGGGACCTCTGTATCTCCCAGAAGGCAGCTGGGGGAAAGGAGGAGGGGCCGGAAACCTCTTAGATCACCGATTTTACCCAGGAAGTGGGAGCAGGTACCTGTCAAAACAAGGAACCCGCTCCCCCCTTGCCCCCAAAAAGTGCCAAATGTGGCAGTGGAGGGTGCAAACAAGTGGAGCTTCCCCTTTTGGGTGGAGCTCCGCTTTAACCACTTCAATACCGGACACTTTCACCCTCTTCTTGCCGAGGCCAATTTTCAGTGCTGAATGACAATTTGCGCGGTGATGGTACACTGTACCCAAATTTACTTTTTATAATTTTTTGTTTTTCACACAAATAGAGCTTTCTTTTCAATAGCATTTAATCAATACTGGGCTTTTTTTTTGGTTTTCTAAATAAACACAGACCAAAAGTTTTGAATTTTTTTTCTTTAAAAAGTTCATAGTTTCTGTTATAAAATTTTGTAAATAAGTATTTTTTCTCCTTCACTGATGAGGAGGCACCAATATGCATCACTGATGGGAACTGTAAAGGAAATTTGTAAGTTCTGTATTTAATTGTATTCTATTTTGTATGTATTGCACACAGCCCTCACTGTGCACACGGCACTAATGTTTTCATTATATGTTTACATTCTTTTGAGTCGTGATTAGAATTACCCTGCCTATGTTACGCCCCTTGTTACCATAAAAGTACAATTGTAATATTAATGTGATACCTACGTAATCATGTGAAAAAAAACCTTCAATTGCGCCATAATAAAACAGAACAGTTATCGTGGAAAGATGTGGAGTGTATCTTTTGTGTCTGTTACCTACTGCAGTAGTTATTATTAAAAGAGAAGTATAAGTTTGGGGGCCCCCCCATCATACTTACCTAGGTGGATGCTGCATCTGTTTCAGGCGCCTCTACACTGAGAACCGAGTGATCGAACATTGCCGATGGCTCGGTTCCCCGAGCGGAGAGCTGCTGACTGTCAATCAGCAGCTCTCCTGCTCAGCTCCTCCACGCTCATTGGAGCGCTAAGCTGTGGAGGGGCGGGGAGTGGCCATCTCAGGCTCGCTGAGACGGGGGTCAGTCCAGGCACCTGGCAGATCCAGACTCCCGTTGTCGGGATGACACAGTGCCTGGACTGATTCCTGTGATATCAGCAGAGAGCGGACTTCAGTCAACTCTCTGCTGAAAAAGGGTCACAGGAGTGCAAAACGAATTGCACTCCTGTGACCTATAGGAGAAGCCCAGCCAAATTAGCTCAGGCTGGACTTCTGCTTTAATTTGGAACCACAAATAGGTAATGAGGATAGGAGTTGCCCATCTATAAAAGATCCAGAACAGAACTGGTGGGTGGGCACTGACTGGCATCACTGATTGCTGTGAGGAAAGCCGCTTATTGGCTCTCCTCTCCTCACACACTCAGCGTGAGTAGAGGAATGGCGATAACGGACACTTCCTAGCTACACAGTGATCAGCTGTGATTGGACACAGCTGGTCACATGGTAAAGAGCCTATGTCATAGGCGCGTTACTGTTATTGGTGATGCGGTGTGTTCGAACCAGGGACTGAGGAGTGACATATGACGGCCTTCAGAACACTGAAACCACCCTCTAGCAGATTGATGGCCAGGCGGAAACTGGTTAATGGTTTGCCGACGTTTATTGACGGCGGCAGAATGGCACTCCTGTGTGAATTGCTGTAGCTATACGGCGGGTGCTTTAAGGAGTATAGGGGCGCACCGCGATTTCCGCCGGGCACCCGCGATCCCTTCTGACAGAGTGAGAACGGGGATTTGTGCGCATAAAACACACAAATCCCGCTTCTGTCAGGGGAGAGGAGACAGATCTGTTGTTCCTAATATATAGGAACAATGATCGGTCTCCTCCCCAAGTCAGTCCACACACCTAGGGAACACGGTTACCCCTTGATCCCCCCCTAGTGTTAACACCTTCCCTGCCAGTGACATTTATACAGTAACCAGTGCATTTTTATAGCTCTGATCGCTGTATAAATGTCACTGGTTCCAAAAATGTGTCAAAAGTGTCCGCCATAATGTCGCAGTCCAAAAAAAAAAATAATACACAGATCGCCGCCATTACTAATAAAAAAAAATAATAATAATAAAAATGCCATAAATCTATCCCCTATTTTGTAGACGCTATAACTTTTGCACAAACCAATCAATATACGCTTATTGCGATTTTTTTACCAAAAATATGTAGAAGAATACATATTGGTCTAAACAGAGGAAAAAAATGTGTTTGATTTTGTTTTTTATATATTTTTTGGGGATATTATAGCAAAAAATATTGCATTTTTTAAAAATTTCACTTTTCTTTTTTTTTAGCGCAAAAAAAAAAAAAATTATCGCAGAGGGGATCAAATACCACCAAAAGAAAGCTTTTTGTGGGAAAAAAAGGACGTCAATTATGTTTGGGTACATCATCGCATGACCGCGCAATTGTCAGTTAAAGCGACGCAGTGCCAAATCGCAAAAAATGCTCTGGTCAGGAAGGGGGTAAAATCTTCCGGGGCTGAAGTGGTTAATAAAGACCAACCATAGTCCACAGACATGGCAAGAAAGTGACATCAGATGAGTACAGAGAACACACCCGCCATATACAGGAAGGACAGAAGTGACCCCCACACTCCTCTATTCTAGGGACCTTCCCTTCACAGCGGGTGTATAAATGTCACTGTGACCGGAAATAGACCGTCTCACCCCCCCGGTCCCCTCTTACCCACAACGGCAGACACTGCCCCCAATAGACCGAACAACAACCGCCACATCCCGAATTCTGACAGAATTTGTCAGGCAAAACAAAAGGGAGCGGAGTTACCGCCTCCCATCTAACCCCCGTCGTTGCTGATTTGACCTTAACCTTAACTCCGCCTACTTCGGAATGATTGGTTACATGACAAGCCGCGTCCTCGTTCACTGGCTGCATAAAACGAAAGTGTGGGAGCGGAGGCGTGTCAGTTCCACACTTCTACTATCGAGTAACCGGAAGTGGTGTGATCCGAGATTCTGCAGAGTTTTGTATTTTGTCAGAACACGTGCGCTCTGTCATTGGTGGAGGGAGGTGACTCTGGGCGGTCCTTAGATCTGTAGCTAAAGAGGAGCGATTAGACAGGGGCACTACCCCCTAGAGGGACTACAACTGCCAGCATGTCCTGTCACTGCCCCCTAGAGTGACTAGAACTGCCAGCATGTCCTGTAACTGCCCCCTAGAGGGACTACTACTGCCAGCATGCCCTGTCACTGCCCCCTAGAGGGACTACAACCAGGGCTACCACTAGGCGAACTAGGTAGCCAAATATGGCGACCTGCTGGGGGGTGTGAGACGGTCTATTTCCGGTTACAGTGACACTCCTCAGGTCCCTAGAATAGAGGAGTGTGGGGGTCACTTCTGTCCTTCCTGTATATGGCGGGTGTGTTCTCTGTACTCATCTAATGTCACTTCCTTGCCATGTCTGTGGACTGTCATTGGTCTTTATTAATGGGGGGTAGGGGGGTCAGTCTCTGTACACCAGGGATATGCAATTAGCGGACCTCCAGCTGTTGCAGAACTACAAGTCCCATGAGGCATAGCAAGACTCTGACAGCCACAAGCATGACAACCAGAGACAGAGGCATGATGGGACTTGTAGTTTTGCAACAGCTGGAGGTCCGCTAATTGCATATCCCTGCTGTACACTGTGGCAGCACACTTTTGTGACTAAGGCTCCATTCACCTCAACAGTGACAGAACATGCTGGGAGTTGTCCTTCTAGGACTCCCGTGCCCCTCTCTAATGACTGCTCCTTAGATAAGGATCTTATAAGGCCACCCAGACTCCCCTCCCTCCACCATGCCCGTTTTCTACTGAATAATGCCTCCCGCGGTTTACAATGCCTTTCGTCAGATAGTACATCCGACGATCTGCGCCGTACGGAACATCACTCCATCTTGTCTCTCGATCAGCTGGAGTGACATCGTCACTGCACATGTGCGGTTTGTCTGAGGCATTTTCCGACGGGAGGCAGTATTCATTAGAACACCGCCCCACTGCCTCCAAATAGGGTCATGGGCGGGCACACTCGCTCTGCAGTGTCAACGTGTACAGTATCTCACAAAAGTGAGTACACCCCTCACATTTTTGTAAATATTTTCTTCTATCTTTTCATGTGACAACACTGAAGAAATGACACTTTGCTACAATGTAAAGTAGTGAGTGTACAGCTTGTATAACAGTGTAAATTTGCTGTCCCCTCAAAATAACTCAACACACAGCCATTAATGTCTAAACCGCTGGCAACAAAAGTGAGTACACCCCTAAGTGAAAATGTCCAAATTGGGCCCAATTAGCCATTTTCCCTCCCCAGTGTCATGTGACTCGTTATTGTTACAAGGTCTCAGGTGTGAATGGGGAGCAGGTGTGTTAAATTTGGTGTTATCGCTCTCACTCTCTCATACTTGTCACTGGAAGTTCAACATGGCACCTCATGGCAAAGAACTCTCTGAGGATCTGAAAAAAAGAATTGCTGCTCTACATAAAGATGGCCTAGGATATAGGTTCCACTCAGAACAGGCCTTGCCATGGTCGACCAAAGAAGTTGAGTGCACGTGCTCAGCGTCATATCCAGAGGTTGTCTTTGGGAAATAGACGTATGAGAGCTGCCAGCATTGCTGCAGAGGTTGAAGGGGTGGGGGGGTCAGCCTGTCAGTGCTCAGACCATACGCCGCACACTGCATCAAATTGGTCTGCATGGCTATCGTCCCAGAAGGAAGCCTCTTCTAAAGATGATGCACAAGAAAGCCCACAAACAATTTGCTGAAGACAAGCAGACTAAGGACATGGAATTACTGGAACCATGTCCTGTGGTCTGATGAGACTAAGATAAACTTGTTTGGTTCAGATGGTGTCAAACATGTGTGGCGGCAACCAGGTGAGGAGTACAAAGACAAGTGTGTCTTGCCTAAAGTCAAGCATGGTGGTGGGAGTGTCATGGTCTGGGGCTGCATGAGTTCTGCTGGCATTGGGGAGCTACAGTTCATTGAGGGAACCATGAATGCCAACATGTACTGTGACATACTGAAGCAGAGCATGATCCTCTCCCTTCAGGGACTGGGCCGCAGGACAGTATTCCAACATGATAACGACCCCAAACACACCTCAAAGACGACCACTGCCTTGCTAAAGAAGCTGAGGGTAAAGGTGATGGACTGGCCAAGCATGTCTCCAGACCTAAACCTATTGAGCATCTGTTGGGCATCCTCTAATATAAGGTGGAGGAGCACAAGGTCTCTAACATCCACCAGCTCTGTGATGTCATCATGGAGGAGTGGAAGAGGACTCCAGTGGAAACCTGTGAAGCTCTGGTGAACTCCATGCCCAAGAGGGTTGAGCAGAGGCGTAGCTTGAAGCTTGTGGGCACCAATGCAAAAGTTGACTTGGGGCCCTCCCACTACCACCCACCATTTCCACTGCATGCTTTTCCAGGGCCCTCTGAGTTTACTGAATTACCTACACAGAGTGACCCGACAATCGCTTTTCCCCAGCAACACAATATAAAGCAGGGGTAGGCAACCTTTGAGAGGTGGAGATCTACCTGAACAACATGAAAGCGATCAAAGATCACCGGGGTTCAGCACCTTTTTTTTAAAAGAAACTAAAAAGCAGGGCCTAACTAAATAGTAAGGAAAACTTGTAAAAATATGAACTTAGCCTACCTTAAAAGTGGAGAGTGTCAGTCAGTAGAGCAGTGGATGGTGTGTGAACTGTGTCAGTAGGGCAGTGGACGGTGTCAGTAGAGCAGTGGACGGTGTCAGTAGGGCAGTGGACGGTGTCAGTAGGGCAGTGGACGGTGTCAGTAGGGCAGTGGACGGTGTCAGTAGAGCAGTGGACGGTGATAGTAGGGCAGTGGACGGTGTCAGTAGGGCAGTGGACGGTGTCAGTAGGGCAGTGGACGGTGTCAGTAGGGCAGTGGACGGTGTCAGTAGGGCAGTGGACGGTGTCAGTAGGGCAGTGGACGGTGTCAGAAGGGCAGTGGACGGTGTCAGTAAGGCAGTGGACGGTGTCAGTAGAGCAGTGGACGGTGTCAGTAGAGCAGTGGACGGTGTCAGTAGAGCAGTGAACGGTGTCAGTAGGGCAGGGGACGGTGTCAGTAGGGCAGGGGACGGTGTCAGTAGGGAAGGGGACGGTGTCAGTAGAGCAGTGGACGGTGTCAGTAGAGCAGTGGACGGTGTCAGTAGGGCAGTGGACGGTGTCAGTAGGGCAGTGGACGGTGTCAGTAGGGCAGGGGACGGTGTCAGTAGGGCAGGGGACGGTGTCAGTAGGGCAGTGGACGGTGATAGTAGAGCAGTGAACGGTGATGGTAGAGCAGTGAACGGTGATAGTAGAGCAGTGGACGGTGTCAGTAGGGCAGGGGACGGTGTCAGTAGGGCAGGGGACGGTGTCAGTAGGGCAGTGGACGGTGTCAGTAGAGCAGTGGACGGTGTCAGTAGAGCAGTGGACGGTGTCAGTAGGGCAGTGGACGGTGTCAGTAGGGCAGGGGACGGTGTCAGTAGGGCAGAGGACGGTGTCAGTAGAGCAGTGGACGGGGTCAGTAGGGCAGTGGACGGTGATAGTAGAGCAGTGGACGGTGATAGTAGAGCAGTGGATGATGTCAGTAGAGCAGTGGACAGTGTCAGTAGAGCAGAGGACGGTGCCAGTAGAGCAGTGGATCTGTCATAGACAGATGCAGATTTAACCCTGCAGCTGCTAGGAGGGAGCTGAGTGGGAGGATTAGTTAACTCTTCAATGGCCAGGTACCAGCAGCCACTATTTGAAGCTCACTAGTTATTTTTCACCTATCATTTCTCACAGGCAGTGTGTGGGGGGGCAGGGGTTGGTAGTTGGGGGTCTATACATTGCATGTAGGGGTCAGTAGTTGAGGATGAGGTCTGTCAGTCTGGGGGAGGGGGGTCTGTCTGTGTGTCCTGCTCTCTTTCTTGTCCTTTGTAAATCAGTGGGTGCTTTAAGTAATTGCATCCCCCCCAGGAGGTGTTTTTCATAACTTTTCTGTCTGTGTCTCTGTGAGTGTTGGCAGGACAGGTGCTGTGGAGGGCAGTGTGTGTTTGTTGTCCCCACATGAGAGAATACTCCTCCTCACACAGCAGCATATCTCTTACTGAAGTCCTGTCCCGGTGTGGTAAAAAAATCCTCGACTGTGTCACTTCTGGTGCAGCTACGTCACAAAACAGCTGATCGCGGGGCTCCACTGCACATGCATGGCTTCACTGCAGCTATACCGCGCATGCACAGATGCTGATTTCAGTCGAGGAAAATTATAGACTCGAGCGGGCGGAGGCGGTGCGAGTTGCTTAATTACATCATCGGCAGCACCGCCTCCAGCCCCGCCCCTAACCTGCTCTGCAGAAGGGGAAAAATATAGAGCTGTACCTTCGGGGGGGCCAAGCCTTTGCACAGAAGACATTCCTCATCAATATGAGCATCCACACTGCATGATGTACATAATGTGAAGGGCTGTGCAATCTGTTGAGGAACGAAAACCGCAGCCTGACACATGGAGCCTCCGCTTACACAAATCTGTCAGTGCACAGCCCTGCAAAATACATACATGGGAGGTCAAGGAAAATTATACAGCAGTGTCTGTGACAGTGGCGGGTGGTGCTGAAAAATTTTTTTGGGGGGCACAAACAAACGGAAAAATACTGAAACCCCTCCAATCGATTGCAGCCTCACCTTGCCCGTCATATGCAGCCACTTGTGCCTATCATATGCAGCCACTTGTGCCCGCCATATGCAGCCACTGTGCCCCATCATATGCAGCCACTTGTGCCCGTCATACGCAGCCATTTGTGCCCGTCATACGCAGCCATTTGTGCCCGTCATACGCAGCCATTTGTGCCCGTCATACGCAGCCATTTGTGCCCGTCATTTGCAGCCATTTGTGCCCCTCATATGCAACCATTTGTGCCCATCACATGCAGCCATGTGTGCCTGTCATATGCAGCCATTTGTGCCCGTCAAATGCAGCTGAACCCCGAGATCAGCTGTTTTGTGATGTAGCTGCACCGGAAGTGATGCGGTCGAGGTTCTGCATAAGTCGAGGTATTTTTTACCACACCGGCTCTCTCCTCCTGTCCTCGCTCTGTGTCTGTGTGGCAGAGAGAGGCAGCTCACTGTCCTCCTGCCATTGTCAGCAGTGAGCACACTTCCAGGCTGGCAGAGGCAAGCATCACACGTCCCTGTCCTGGGCTTGCTAATCCATGATCTTCTGGGAAACTCAGACTTCTCTCATCCAGCCAATAGGAGCGGGGGAGGGGTGTGGTCTGGGGAAAAAGCAAACTAGAAGCCCGGACTGGATTCCAGAGCTCAGCTGGGACCCTGGGAGACACAAGGCGGATCGGACCTGGATTCTGTTTCCAGGATTTTATCATTGTAAAATTCAGCACGTAAGATGACTGCTTGTAGCAGGGAGCTGCGGGCCCCCTGGAGCTGAACGCGGGGTTGCTATGGCGACTCCTGCACCCCTTCATGCTACGCCCCTGGGGTTAAGGCAGTGCTGGAAAATAATGGTGGCCACACAAAATATTGACACTTTGGACCCAATTTGACATTTTCACTTAGGCACGGCTGGTGCAAGGATTTTTGACAACCTAGGCGAAACCCAATTTTGCCGCCCTCTTGGCTCCACCCCTAAATCCACCCCCTTTGCCCCACCTTTTAATGAAGCGCCCATCAAATGCAGCCCACCAGTGCCCATCGAATGCAGCCTCACCAGAGCCCATCGAATGCAGCCTCACCAGCTCCCATCAATGCAGCCTACCAGCACCCATTAATGCAGCCTCATCAGCGCCCATCAATGCAGCCTACCAGCTCCCCTTAATGCAGCCTCACCAGTGCCCATCAATGCAGCCTACCAGCGCCCATTAATGCAGCCTCACCAGCGCCCATCAAATGAAGCCTCACCAGCGCCCATCAATGCAGCCTCACCAGCACCCATCAATGCAGCCTACCAGCGCCCCTTAATGCAGCGTACCAGCGCCCATCAATGCAGCTTCACCAGCGCCCTTTAAATGCAGCCTTACCAGCGCCCATCAATGCATGAAAAAACTGCGTGCCTCCCCCCCTAAATCCATACCAAACCCTTATCTGAGCACATAGCCCAGCAGGTCAGGAAAGGGGGTGGGGACAAGCGAGCTCCTGAACTGTACCAGGCCGCATGCCCTTAACATGGGGCGGGTGGGTGCTTTGGGGCAGGGGGGGCCGGCAAAGGCAGAAGACAGCGGACAGAGCGAGAAGAACCGGAGAGGTCTAGAAGACATCAGTGGAGAGCGGAGAAGACCCTAGGAGGGGAGAAGAACCGGCAGAGGCAAAAGACATCAGCTGAGGAGGCAGAAGAGCCGGAGAGGGGAGAAGTCGGAAGAGACACCGGAGCTGCCTTAATAAATTACTTTAAAAACCTGTGTACTGCGTTTTATTTTTGACACTTTTTTTTTTTTTTTTAGGTGAATGGGTAGGGCTACAATGTACCTGATACTAATTCACATAGGGTGGGGGGCTGGAATTTGGGGGCCCCTTTGTTAAAGGGGGCTTCCAGATTCCAATAAGCTCCCCACCCGCAGACCCCGACAACCAACGGCCTGGGTTGTCGGGAAGGGGACCTTGTCCTCATCAACATTTGGACAAGGTGCTTTGGGGTGTTGAGGGCATGCGGCCTGGTATGGTTCGGGGGGGGGGGGCGCTCGCTCGTCCCCACCCCCTTTCCTGAGCTGCTGGGCTGTGTGCTCAAATAGGGGTCTGGTATGGACTTTGAAGGGGACCCCCACGCTGTTTTTTCGGCGTGGGGGTTCCCCTTAAAATCCATAAAAGCAAAGTTGTCTTTATGTTTATATCTGTGTTGTATCTTTAAATAAAAAATTTAAAAAAAAAATCCATACCAGAACGAAGGGCCTGGTATACTCTTGGAGGGGGAACCCATGCTGTTTTTTTTTTTTTAATTTGGCGTGGAGTTCCCCTTCAAGATCATCAGAGCACAAGTCGCATGCCAAAGTCAGATCAGTTAAGACGGCGATCCGACTTTGATCCGACTTCAGTGATATTCAATGGGCTGAAGTAGGATTTAAAATCGGACCAAACTAGTGCAGGGACTCAGAGGCGTAACTAGAACCTTCAGGGCCCTGGTGCAAAAAACCATAACTGGCCCCCCCTGACTCCAAGCTGGGGACCCCCATAGTGGCGGAACACCAGGGCCCAGTCGCAGAGTTCAGGGGTACACTAACTACATACAGAGTTCAGAAGTGCGTTATGTATAGAGCGCAGTTACAGGGAAGCCCTATGTACAGAGTGCAGAGTTCAGGGGTGCACTACGTACAGTGTAAAAGGTTTAGGGGTGCGCTGTGTACAGTGTGCAACACCCACTCCCCAACTTGCTTGGATCTAGTAACTCCCTATGTAGGCAGCCACAGGCCCATCCTGTATAGGTGATCTGTGTAGTGATCTGTTACATCTGGAAGCCGCTGAGAGCAAAGCTGTCCCATGTAAACACAGAAGTCTTCTGTGTTTACAAGTGACAGCAGTGAGCGGGAGCAGAAGGTGACCGCTGGAGGTGGCAGAATGGAGTTCTGCCACATTCTGGCTGCAAAACTGGGTGGGAGGGCCACATGACAATGCCTAGTGGGCTGGATTTTGCCTGCGGGCATTGTGTTTGACATATATGATGTAGAGCATGCTGCAGGCAGATGTGCAAGCTACAGACTATCTTGTGTTCACAGGCACCACCATACCAGGGTTATGCCATGCTCACACTATAGATTACACAATGCATGGTGTGACTATACTGAGCACAGCTATGCAGACTTTACTATACCCACCATACACATCCTATATGAACTTTACACTGTGCTCACATGACATGCAGACTGCATGCAGTACACATCACACACAGTCTTGTACCCACATCTCCCCATATACAGACATCTCAGCCCAGGTAGGAAGGTGCCAGCCAGGTATAGACCCCCTGTGTTCACACTCTGCAGATGTCTCTGTCTGATTGGCTCTTTAACCCACACTGCATAATAATTGCATGTAGAACATCCCTGTGATGGGTCTCTCACCACCTCCCTCCTCCGTCCCAGGTTCACACAGAGAATGCAAAACACTTTGAGTTGCATACCTCCATCCAGAGCGTTGCAGCCCTGTACAGTGACAGCAGCCATGTCAAGGACTCCCAGAGGGGCCCTGTGTGCCCGACTGGTCTCCGCACCGCTGCATGCAGGGCTTGCTCCTGCAGTAATGAGGATCGCACTCTGGAATGTTCCATTGCGGCACTCAGGGGAGGGGGGTGGTGCGCGGTCTGTGCCTAGTAAAAAGCTCCCCGCACAGCAGGTGGAAAGCTCCCCCCCCCCCGCACATGTTATGGTCAGACATAGAAGCAAGATCGCTCTAGGGGAATCGGAGCCTGCAACAGGAAAAAAAATCTGGTATGCTGGAGGGTACTGACAGGGCTCCACGCAAGGCCCCCCTGGAGCATGGGGCCGGGTTCCTAGCAGTAGCCAAGCACGGCCGGGCGGGCCCCTGATGGTGGAGAACGGCCAGGCCCCCCCCACAGCAGTGAAGGTCCAGGGCCCAGTTGCAACTGCGACTGCTGCGACTCTGGTAGTTCCACCACTGCAGGGACTACTTTGAAGTCGGCACGACTTGAAGTCATACTAATATGAATGGTTGTCATTGGAAATCATGGGGGACGACTTGGCATGCGACTTTGCAGTCCCAAGTCGTAGGACAAGTCGTACAAGTGTGAAAGGGGCTTTAATAAAAATATTTACAAAAATGTGAGGGATGTACTCACTTTTGTGAGATACTGTATATCTATGTGACCACGTGAGTAAGTCCTCTGTACAAAACAGTGGGGAGAGCCAATGAAAACATGCTGACCTTCAGAGATTTTAGCACTACAGCAGGTGGTAATGTTGATGGTGTGTGGGCGGAGTTTGTGTGCAGTCAGGGGGGAAGTTGTGTGATCCTTCAATTTTAGATGCTTTCCTTTGATGTGTGCACTGCAGGTGTAGTGACATTTCATCAGCTGCGCATGCGTTCCACTGCTATCAGGGTTGCTCATCTGACAGAACACCTGCAGTCAGAAGGCGGCAGCGGACATCTTACTACAACCAGCTACATCTTGAATTACAGAGTAAGCTTAGCAATAAAGTGAGCATATATAAATAAATATACTATATTGACATCTGTAATGCTGTTTGGATGTTTAATTTTGAAAGCCTAAAGGTTTAGCGATGACCAGTGCGGGGTGTACCAACATGGCCTCCGCCACCTTCCTACTGTTGCCGTCCAGCTTGTTACTAAAATTTAACATCAAAACAGCAACACAGATGTCAATATACTATTTTTATTTATATATGCTCATTTTATTGCTACAATTACTCTGAAATTCAAGATATAGCTGGGTGTAGTAAGATGTCCGCTGCCGCCTTCTGATTGCAGATGTTCTGTCAGATGAGCAGTGGCGGCCCGTCCATAGGGGGCGCCTGGGCGCCGCCCCCCCCCCCCCCCCCCCCCCTCTGCACAGTCACAAAAAAAAAAAAATGAAAAAAAAAAAAAAAAATTTTTTTTAAACTGGCCCTTTAAAAAATGAAAAAAAATCGAAAAAAAAGGTCCATAAGTGCACTGCGTTCGGGCGCCGGGCGCAGTGCACTATGGGAAGCGCTACGTCTATGCAATCACGAGATTGCAGACGCGGCGCTTCATTTGCAGGCTTTTAACCCGCCTTGTGGCGCGATCCATCGTGCCGAGTAGCTTCCGCATATTATATGCATTAGATGGCCGGGACTTTGAGTGACATTCAAGTTATGATGTCACTTCCGCTTTTTATTTCCCAGTGCGCCCGAGCAGTGGAAGCATGAGGAGCGGACTCCTCTACTGCTGTGTGACTACACAGTCACACAGAGATTAGAGAATGCTGCCTTGGAGCCATAGGGAGAGTGAGAGAGCCGGCCGTCTCAATGTACGGGGAGAAGGATGGAGCCAGACTCACTGTGCTGGGCTGTCTTCCAGGTGAGTGCTGGGGGGGGGGGGGGATAGGAAAAGTTCTGCTGGATGGAGGGGAACCCCAACACTTCTATCTGTCTAATGCTCTCTCTGGATTCACACACATTCTATCTATATCTCTCTATCTATATCTCTCTATCTATACCCCTCTATCTATACCCCTCTATCTATACCCCTCTATCTATACCCCTCTATCTATACCCCTCTATCTATATCTCTCTATCTATACCCCTCTATCTATATCTCTCTATATATCTATATCTATATCTCTCTATCTATATCTCTCTATCTATATATCTATACCCCTCTATCTATATCTCTCTATCTATATATCTATACCCCTCTATCTATATCTCTCTATCTATATATCTATATCTCTCTATCTCTCTATCTATATCTCTCTATCTATATCTCTCTATCTATACCCCTCTATCTATATCTCTCTATCTATACCCCTCTATCTATATCTCTCTATATATCTATATCTCTCTATCTATACCCCTCTATCTATATCTCTCTATCTATACCCCTCTATCTATATCTCTCTATATATCTATATCTCTCTATCTATATCTCTCTATCTATATCTCTCTATCTATACCTCTCTATCTATATCTCTATATCTCTCTATCTATACCTCTCTATCTATATCTCTATATCTCTCTATCTATACCTCTCTATCTATATATCTATATCTCTCTATCTATATCTCTCTATCTATATCTCTCTATCTATATCTCTCTATCTATATCTCTCTATCTATACCCCTCTATCTATATCTCTCTATCTATACCCCTCTATCTATATCTCTATATCTCTCTATCTATACCCCTCTATCTATATCTCTCTATATATCTATATCTCTCTATCTATATCTCTCTATCTATATCTCTCTATCTATACCTCTCTATCTATATCTCTATATCTCTCTATCTATACCTCTCTATCTATATCTCTATATCTCTCTATCTATACCTCTCTATCTATATATCTATATCTCTCTATCTATATCTCTCTATCTATATCTCTCTATCTATATCTCTCTATCTATATCTCTCTATCTATACCCCTCTATCTATATCTCTCTATCTATACCCCTCTATCTATATATCTATATCTATATCTCTCTATCTATATCTCTCTATCTATATATCTATACCCCTCTATCTATACCCCTCTATCTATACCCCTCTATCTATACCCCTCTATCTATCTATATCTCTCTATCTATACCCCTCTATCTATACCTCTCTATCTATACCCCTCTATCTATATCTCTCTATCTATACCCCTCTATCTTTATCTATCTATATCTCTCTATCTATATCTCTCTATATATCTATATCTCTCTATCTATACCCCTCTATCTATACCTCTCTATCTATACCTCTCTATCTATACCCCTCTATCTATACACCTCTATCTATATCTCTCTATCTATACCCCTCTATCTATACCCCTCTATATTTCTCTATCTATATCTCTCTATCTATATCTCTCTATCTATATCTCTCTATCTATACCCCTCTATCTCTCTATCTATATATCTATATCTATATCTCTCTATCTATATCTCTCTATCTATATATCTATATCTCTCTATCTATATCTCTCTATCTATACCCCTCTATCTATACCCCTCTATCTATACCCCTCTATCTATACCCCTCTATCTATATCTCTCTATATATCTATATCTATATCTCTCTATCGATATATCTATATCTATATCTCTCTATCTATACCCCTCTATCTATATCTCTATCTATATCTCTCTATCTATATCTCTCTATCTATATCTCTCTATCTATACCCCTCTATCTATACCCCTCTATCTATACCCCTCTATCTCTCTATATCTCTCTATCTATATATCTATATCTCTCTATTTATACCCCTCTATCTATATCTCTCTATCTATATATCTATATCTCTCTATCTATACCCCTCTATCTATACCCCTCTATGTATATCTCTCTATCTATATCTATATCTCTCTATCGATACCCCTCTATCTATATCTCTCTATCTATATATCTATATCTCTCTATCTATATCTCTCTATCTATACCCCTCTATCTCTCTATCTATATCTCTCTATCTATATCTCTCTATCTATATCTCTCTATCTATATCTCTCTATCTATACCCCTCTATCTATATCTCTCTATCTATACCCCTCTATCTTTATCTATATCTCTCTATCTATATATCTATATATCTATATCTCTCTATCTATACCCCTCTATCTATATCTCTCTATCTATACCCCTCTATCTATACCCCTCTATCTATATCTCTCTATCTATACCCCTCTAGCTATACCCCTCTAGCTATACCCCTCTAGCTATACCCCTCTAGCTATACCCCTCTAGCTATACCCCTCTAGCTATACCCCTCTAGCTATACCCCTCTAGCTATATCTCTCTATCTATACCCCTCTATCTATATCTCTCTATCTATACCCCTCTATCTAGACCTCTCTATCTATACCCCTCTATCTATATCTCTCTATCTATACCCCTCTATCTTTATCTATCTATATCTCTCTATCTATATCTCTCTATATATCTATATCTCTCTATCTATACCCCTCTATCTATACCCCTCTATCTATACCTCTCTATCTATACCCCTCTATCTATACCCCTCTATCTATATCTATCTATATCTCTCTATCTATACCCCTCTATCTATACCCCTCTATCTATACCTCTCTATCTATACCCCTCTATCTATATCTCTCTATATATCTATATCTCTCTATCTATACCCCTCTATCTATACCTCTCTATATATCTATATCTCTCTATCTATACCCCTCTATCTATACCCCTCTATCTATATCTCTCTATCTATACCCCTCTATCTTTATCTATCTATATCTCTCTATCTATATCTCTCTATATATCTATACCCCTCTATCTATATCTCTCTATCTATACCCCTCTATCTATACCCCTCTATCTATACCCCTCTATCTATACCCCTCTATCTATATCTCTCTATCTATACCCCTCTATCTATACCCCTCTATCTATATCTCTCTATCTATATCTCTCTATCTATATCTCTCTATCTATATCTCTCTATCTATATCTCTCTATCTATACCCCTCTATCTATATCTCTCTATCTATACCCCTCTATCTATACCCCTCTATCTATATGTCTATATCTATATCTCTCTATCTATATCTCTCTATCTATACCCCTCTATCTATATCTCTCTATCTATACCCCTCTATCTATATATCTATATCTCTCTATCTATATCTCCCTATCTATACCTCTCTATCTATACCCCTCTATCTATACCCCTCTATCTATACCCCTCTATCTATACCCCTCTATCTATACCCCTCTATCTATACCCCTCTATCTATACCCCTCTATCTATACCCCTCTATCTATACATCTATATCTATATCTCTCTATCTATACCCCTCTATCTATATCTCTCTATCTATATATCTCTATCTCTCTATCTCTCTATCTATATCTCTCTATCTATATCTCTCTATCAATACCCCTCTATCTATACCCCTCTATCTATATCTCTCTATCTATACCCCTCTATCTATATCTCTCTATCTATATATCTATATCTCTCTATCTATATCTCTCTATCTATATATCTATATCTATACCCCTCTATCTATACCTCTCTATCTATACCCCTCTATCTATATCTCTCTATCTATACTCCTCTATCTATATCTCTCTATATCTATATCTCTCTATCTATATCTCTCTATCTATATCTATATCTCTTTCTCTCTATCTATATCTATATCTCTCTATCTATATCTCTCTATCTCTCTATCTATATCTCTCTATCTATATCTCTCTATCTATATCTCTCTATCTATACCCCTCTATCTATATCTCTCTATCTATACCCCTCTATCTTTATCTATCTATATCTCTCTATCTATATATCTATATATCTATATCTCTCTATCTATACCCCTCTATCTATATCTCTCTATCTATACCCCTCTATCTATACCCCTCTATCTATATCTCTCTATCTATACCCCTCTAGCTATACCCCTCTAGCTATACCCCTCTAGCTATACCCCTCTAGCTATACCCCTCTATCTATATCTCTCTATCTATACCCCTCTATCTATATCTCTCTATCTATACCCCTCTATCTAGACCTCTCTATCTATACCCCTCTATCTATATCTCTCTATCTATACCCCTCTATCTTTATCTATCTATATCTCTCTATCTATATCTCTCTATATATCTATATCTCTCTATCTATACCCCTCTATCTATACCCCTCTATCTATACCTCTCTATCTATACCCCTCTATCTATACCCCTCTATCTATATCTATCTATATCTCTCTATCTATACCCCTCTATCTATACCTCTCTATCTATACCCCTCTATCTATATCTCTCTATATATCTATATCTCTCTATCTATACCCCTCTATCTATACCTCTCTATCTATACCTCTCTATATATCTATATCTCTCTATCTATACCCCTCTATCTATACCCCTCTATCTATATCTCTCTATCTATACCCCTCTATCTTTATCTATCTATATCTCTCTATCTATATCTCTCTATATATCTATACCCCTCTATCTATATCTCTCTATCTATACCCCTCTATCTATACCCCTCTATCTATATCTCTCTATCTATACCCCTCTATCTATACCCCTCTATCTATATCTCTCTATCTATATCTCTCTATCTATATCTCTCTATCTATATCTCTCTATCTATATCTCTCTATCTATATCTCTCTATCTATACCCCTCTATCTATATCTCTCTATCTATACCCCTCTATCTATACCCCTCTATCTATATGTCTATATCTATATCTCTCTATCTATATCTCTCTATCTATATCTCTCTATCTATACCCCTCTATCTATATCTCTCTATCTATACCCCTCTATCTATACCCCTCTATCTATATGTCTATATCTATATCTCTCTATACCCCTCTATCTATATCTCTCTATCTATACCCCTCTATCTATACCCCTCTATCTATATATCTATATCTCTCTATCTATATCTCCCTATCTATACCCCTCTATCTATACCCCTCTATCTATACCCCTCTATCTATACCCCTCTATCTATACCCCTCTATCTATACATCTATATCTATATCTCTCTATCTATACCCCTCTATCTATATCTCTCTATCTATATATCTCTATCTCTCTATCTCTATCTCTCTATCTATATCTCTCTATCTATATCTCTCTATCTATATCTCTCTATCAATACCCCTCTATCTATATCTCTCTATCTATACCCCTCTATCTATATCTCTCTATCTATATCTCTCTATCTCTCTATCTATATCTCTCTATCTATATATCTATATCTATACCCCTCTATCTATACCTCTCTATCTATACCCCTCTATCTATATCTCTCTATCTATACTCCTCTATCTATATCTCTCTATATCTATATCTCTCTATCTATATCTCTCTATCTATATCTATATCTCTTTCTCTCTATCTATATCTATATCTCTCTATCTATATCTCTCTATCTCTCTATCTATATCTCTCTATCTATATCTCTCTATCTATATCTCTCTATCTATATCTCTCTATCTATATCTCTCTATCTATATCTCTCTATCAATACCCCTCTATCTATACCCCTCTATCTATACCCCTCTATCTATATCTCTCTATCTATATATCTATATCTCTCTATCTATATATCTATATCTATACCCCTCTATCTATACCTCTCTATCTATACCCCTCTATCTATATCTCTCTATCTATACTCCTCTATCTATATCTCTCTATATCTATATCTCTCTATCTATATCTCTCTATCTATATCTATATCTCTTTCTCTCTATCTATATCTATATCTCTCTATCTATATCTCTCTATCTATATCTCTCTATCTATATCTCTCTATCTATATCTCTCTATCTATATCTCTCTATCTATATCTCTCTATCTATATCTCTCTATCTATATCTCTCTATCTATATCTCCCTATCTATATCTCCCTATCTATATCTCCCTATCTATATCTCCCTATCTATATCTCCCTATCACTATTGATATTGCTACTACTATTGATATTGCTACTACTATTGATATTGCTACTACTATTGATATTGCTACTACTACTACTACTATTGATATTACTACTATTGATATTGATATTACTACTATTGATATTGATATTACTACTATTGATATTGATATTACTACTATTGATATTGATACTACTACTTTTGATATCGATACTACTATTGATACTACTACTACTATTGCTATTGATACTACTACTACTGTTACTACTACTGCTACTACTATTGATATTGATACCACTACTGGTATTAATAACACATAAAAATAAATATGAATAATATGAAATACATGGGTTTATATAAAATCCTACTACAGATCCCAGCGGTGTATACATGGAGATCAGTATATAGGAATAGATGTCTATCTATCTATCTATCTATCTATCTATCTATCTATCTATCTATCTATCCCACCCAGTGTCTATCTATCTGTAGGCCCTAATGCGGGCGAGTGACGGGGGGGGGGGGTATGGGGTTGGTTGGGGCTTTGTTTGCGCCCCCCCCAAAAAAATGGAGCACCAGCCGCCACTGCAGATGAACAAACCTAGAACGCATGCGCAGCTGACAGAACTTCCGTTACCTAATCTGACCATTTTTTTGTGATACAGCACTGCGATATTTTAACTGACAATTGCGCGGTCGTGCAAAAAAAAATCCCAACAAGTGTATATTGATTGGTTTGTGCTAAAGTTATAGCGTCTAAAAACTATGGGATATTTTTTATTTTTTACTAGTAATGGCGGCGATCAGCGACTTATAGCAGGATTGTGGCAGACAAATCAGACACCTGACACTTTGGACACTTTTTGGGGACCAGTGACACTAATACAGTGATCAGTGCTAAAAATATACACTGTCACTGTACTAGTGACAGTGGCTGCGAAGGGTTTACCATCAGGGGCAATCAAATGTGTTTCCTAGGAGTGATTGCTAACTGTGTGGGGGAGGTGCTTTGACTGGGGGAATGTAAAGATCGCTGTTCCTGCTTAGCAGGAACACAAGATCAGCACTTTCCCTTCTCATAGACCGCCGTTCTGCCTTTCTCGGACATTGCATCCACCGGACCCGCTGATTGGCTCCCGCTGTCCAATTACAGCGGGAGTGGGTCACTGGTGGCGAGCGCCCCTGACCCAAAACACAGCCGTGCCACAGTATATCTACGGTGGGTGGTTGCTAAGCGGTTAATATAAGGATCCGACTGACTTGGAGACGACTTCCATTAAAGTCTATGGGGACAAGTCAGATAGAAGTCGCCTTGAAGTAGTACAGGAACCTTTTCTAAAGTTGGAGCGACTTCAGTAGTGCTAATTAAGATGTTACTAAACCCAGGAGCCCCGATTCACTATATCTGGTCTCCTACAGTACATGGAAATGCAATTATTTTAGTAAATATAAACTGCTAAACACTTTTTCTCATTAGCAGGATATAGCAGTCTTGTGACTTCTATCAGTGTCTGGTTAAAGCTTGTAGGAGGAGTTTTCATTCTACTCTGACTGTCCTATGACAGTGCTGATTGACTATGTGCTGATCACATGCACCCTCCCAAGAAAAAAAAACACTCTAGCAATACACACCAAACTGAGCATGTGCATAGTGCCCTCAAGGCTCTGTACTATCAGCAGATGGATTGGGGACTGTGGAAGAAGGAGAGGATCAGAGAAGCAGAATCAAACAGCCTTTTTACACAATGCGGAGGATTAACTCCTTAGGTTCCACAGTGAGTATAACAAGCATGCTTTACTGCATATACAGACTGATTTTACTGTTGTGGGTTTGAGACAGCTCTCATTGACTAAAATAGGATTTCACATGCCACACGACTCAGATCCCAAGTCGCAGCAGTGTGAACTGAGTCTTAGAGCGAGCCCCTGTTCACACCGGTGCGACTAAAAGCTCCAAATCGCATGAGATGTCACACCCTATACGCCTTTCTCAGTGTCACTTGCTGGCTTCCACTGACCTAGCACAACACCTGTAATTTTCTTTTCTTTTTCTTACTGCCGTGGACTTGCAGCTCTTGCCCCCAGAGTGCACAGTCACATGAACTCTCTCCAGGAAGTCCTGGAACCGATAGCGGAGCAAAGAGCAGGAGGTGCTGTGCCCAGAGCAAATGAGTAGAAGGCAACGAGGGTGATTTCCTAAAACTGGAGCACTCAGAATCGGGTGCAGCTGTACATGGTAGCCAATCAGCTTCTAACATCAGCTTTTTTTAATTAAAGTGGAGTTCCACCCAAAAGTGGAACTTCCCTTCATTTGGTACCTTTTCAGGGGGAGGGGCGGGGGGCGGATACCTGTCTTTGACAGGTATCTTATCCCCTCTTTCGGTAGTCGGGGCCGTGGCACATTACGTCACAGCTTGGCTCCCTCCTCCTTCCCCCGCCACCGGGCCAGTAGGACAGCGCAGCGGTTCCTCGCACATGCGCAGTAGGGACCCTGCATGAAACCATAATGTTTCACTACCGGGTTGCCTTACCGGCAATGGCAGCAGCGGCGGCATGCACCCGACAGCTGATGGAAACATCACCTGCAGTGCCGACATCGCTGGGGTCCAGGACAGGTAAGTGTCCGATTATTAAAATTATTTAATAATAATTAATAATTAAAGATTTTAGTAAATCCCAGTCAGATACAGATAGTGCAAGGCAACAACTATATGCCCCTCTGACTTTGGAGGAGCTTCAAGTGGTGACTGGGATGTTCCCTAACTCCAAAGCACTTGGGGAGTATGGTATTCCAGCAGAGGTGTATAAGCAACATGATGAGTCCCTATTGCCTAAATTGTTAGAGGTGTTCAACAAAGCCAAAAAAATAGGTGCCTCCCACCCTCTATGACTAAAACCATTATAGTCTTACTCCTAAAGCCTGGTAAGGACCCCTTGGACCCCGGCTCCTATAGACCGATATCCCTTCTTCAAACAGATGTAAAAATATTGGCAAAGGTGTTGGCCATAAGATTGAACAAGGTAATATCCTCCATAATTCATTCCGATCAAGCAGGGTTTATACCTCAGAAATCTTCGGCTATAAATCTACGCAGGCTATTTATCAATATACAGTCAAGGTCTAATAACATGGGGGATAGAGCTTTGCTCGCTCTTGACGCCCACAAGGCCTTCGATAGTATTGAATGGTCATATCTATGGGCTATCCTTCACAAATTTGGGCTGGGGAAGGAATATATTGCATGGGTTCAATTATTATATAGTTCCCCAAAGGCAGCAATCACAGAGTCAGGGAGAGTATCTCCGTACTTTAGCCTATTTAAGGCACAAGGCAGGGATGCCCTCTGTGGCAGACCTAGTCAGGACAGAGGCTTTTGGAGGGGACTGAATGCAACCCTCTTGCCTACCGATCATGGGCCCTGGCATTTGGGGGTTCAGTGCTCTTTGATGAGCTGTATGCCTGGGGACCCTTGAGGTGGTGTTACTTTGGATTCAAGTCCATATCCCCCCAAGACACACAGACTCTGGGAACCCTTTATATGCCATATTATAAATAGTGACTGATTCATAATGTTGGGGCTCCTAGAAGATGCTGATGTCATCAACTCCAGCCACCTGTCTGTTGTCTGCTATAATGTGTTGATTGTAAATAAGGCTAGTGTGGGCTCCAAGAGTCTTTCACCCATTGTTGTTTGTGTTAATTAACTCTGCTATTGTGAGAAGGTTTTCTTGGATTTGCCCAAAGACTATTCTTGGTTGTTAATTCTGAACAATACATGAGCCTTGAAAGAGCTGATCACATTGACCTGCGGAGACTGAATGTCTGGTCACTTAGGCTGCCTTAAGTGCTGTGTTAATTAACATGTTAATTATATAATTGTATTTTAAGTTGTTGCTAGAGGGGAGGGGAGGTATCCATGAGCCAGCCCTACCTCATTATCTAACCCCTTGTGTTAAAAGTGTATAAAAAGGCTGTATTCTGTCCAATAAATCATTCAAGATTCTACAAGCTATTTTCGGCTAGACTTGTATTCAATGCAGCTATAATAATATATCTCTCTGATGGTCAGACTGGAGGAAGCTGTATTACTGATGGAAACACTCAAGCGGAGTGTGGGACGTTCCGTTACATTGGTGGCAGAAGTGGGACGTTTCCTGCAGTCTGGAACATCCAAATCTCCACCTGGATCCAAGATCAGGATAGCAGACTTCAGTCACCCCAACGGAGATATGGACCTGGCATCAGAGTTCCCAGAGTTTTACCTGGAGCTCAGGCAGCAAATTCGGGTGGAGCTCTGGATTGGAGCCCTCCAGCTCACTGGTATAAAACAGGGCAAGTACTTTCCAACCCAAGAGCAACGGGCCAGTGACCAACGGGCATTGCGGATGGCTTTCCTGGGAGAGCGGCCCTAGGAGCAATGAGTGACTGAGTTGGACAGGCTGGTACAGCAGGAGATAGAGCTGGACAATCATTATTGGGCTCTGCAATGGCACGCAGAGCAGGGATATTTAGGGGAGACAACAGAATGCTCTCCAGAGGGATATGACTTTGGAGGCCCTGGATTGCTGTGGGAGAGCCTTATGCCATTTACACACGACCAGACTGTTCGACAGCAAAGGTCAGATGGAACGAATCCGTCGGACAATTTGATCGTGTGTGGGCTTCATCTGACCTTTTCTGTCGAAAAATCTGACGGACTTTAGAAATAGAACATGTTTCAAATCTTTCCGACGGACTCGAGTTCTATCGAAAAATCCGTTTGTCTATAAGCTAGTCCAACGGACCAAAAACGCTGCTAGGGCAGCTATTGGCTACTGGCTATGAACTTCCTTATTCTAGTCCGGTCATACGTCATCACGTTCGAATCAGTCAGACTTTGGTGTGATTGTGTGTAGGCAAGTCAGTTTCGTTGGAACTCCGTCGGAACTCCGTCGAAAAGTCCTTCAGAGTTCAGTCCGTCGAAAAGTCTGCTCGCGTGTTTGCGGCTTAACAGATCGTTTTGTGTTTGGTGATGAAGGGGAACCTACCCTTGAGGACCTGCGAGAATATAGAGAGGCTATGCTCGGTCTTGCAGGGGTCTCAGAGCTTAAATCTGATCTGGACCATTTGCTAAGGAAGGAACAGCATCTGGAAAGGGCATACAGGAAACTGCTAGAACACGTTCAGCAGCATGCCGAGAATTGGCAGTGGAAACTCCAGAGATTACCGTCTCCAAACCTGAAGTGCTGACAACAGGGCAGAGCTCTGCTAACTTTTGCCCAGCACCAACAGTGGCTTCGGTCTTCTTGAGAGAAGAGGTAGTCGGCCTTTCTCCCACAACACTGACAGGGACATGTGATTTTCTGCCAGCAGCATCTATGGAGTTACAACAAACTTCTCCAGCTGAAGATCTGGTAACTGAACAGAGGGTCCAAGACCTCTGTCCCACACTTTTAGCAATTCCAGAGACTGGGGATTTAATAGACGTTTCTGTAGAGGAGGAACCACCTAGCAAACCCCCAGCAGAAGTGCTGGCAACCGGAGAGAGGGTCCAAGACCTCTGCCCCACACCTGCAGCAATTCTGGAGGCCCAAGGTGAGGAGGTGGCAGTCTATCGCAAGCTGCAGATCAGGATCCAAGGAGAGTATGCAGTCGTCACCTCACAACTGCAGCTTGATCTAGTGTCGGTGGATGGGCCTGTGGTCTCCACTAACAGAAAACCAGCAGAAGTGCTGGCAACCGGGCAGAGTGCTACTAGCCTCTGCCCAGCACCGGCAACAACTGCGGAGTTCCAGGGAGCCCGGGCAGTCGGCCTTTCTCCCCAACAGTTAGCTGGAGCAGATGATGTAGGGAAGCTCCTACGCCCAGCTGAACTGCTGGCAACGGAACAGAGCGCTGCTGGCCTCTGCCCTCAACTAACAGAGGACGGATTTCCTGTAAAGGTGGATGGGACTTCAGTCTCCATCTGTATACCCCAGGGATGCTGGGCAGTCAGCCCAGATGCCCACAGCATGACAGACTGAGCCCAGCCACCCTGTCTTCTCTCCTGCGGCTAAAGGGACTCCAGGGGGAAGGACCTCCAGCTCCACTTCCCCCCAGCAGCGGGTATGTTCTATGAGAGAGGCAGAGGTTGGCTGGGTGAGTAATGCTCTGTTTGGAACAATTTGTTTGGGGTACTGTGTGGGTACAGGCATTAGAGGACTGAAACTATGGACTAACTTCGGAGTCAACCCGTCTGGGGTCTCCTCCTGTGTTAGTCTCCTGCCGAAAGGGGAGAAATGTGACAGACCTAGCCAGGACAGAGGCTTTTGAAGGGGACTGAATGCTAACCTCTTGCCTACCGATCATGGGCCCTGGCATTTGGGGGAACGGTGCTCTTTGTGAGCTGAATGCTTGGGGACCCTTGAGGTGGTGTTACTTTGGATTCAGGTCCATATCCCCCCAAGACACAGATTTTGGGAACCCTTTATATGCCATATTATAAATAGTGACTGATTCATAATGTTGGGGCTCCTAGAAGATGCTGATATCATCAACTCCAGCCACCTGTCTGTTGTCTGCTATAATGTGTTTATTGTAAATAAGGCTAGTGTGGGCTCCAAGAGTCTTTCACCCATTGTTGTTTGTGTTAATTAACATGTTAATTATATTATTGTCTTTTAAGTTGTTGCTAGAGGGGAGGGGGAGTATCCATGAGCCATCCCTACCTCATTATCAAACCCCTTGTGTTAAAAGTGTACAAAAAGGCTGTATTCTGTCCAATAAATCATTCAAGATTCTACAAGCTATTTTCAGGTAGACTTGTAGTCAATGCAGCTATAATAATATATCTCTCTGATGGTCAGACTGGAGGAAGCGGTATTACTGACGGAAGCACTCAAGCGGAGTGTGGGACGTTATATAGCTCCCCAAAGGCAGCAATCACAGAGTCATGGAGAGTATCTCCGTACTTTAGCCTATTTAGAGGCATAAGGCAGGGATGCCCTCTTTCCCCTCTTTTGTTTGCTCTCGCTATCGAGCCATTGGTAGTCTGTATTCGCTCTAATTCAGGAGTCCAGGGGTTTCGGTATGGAGAGCTGCCTGAAAAACTGATGTTGTATGCAGATGACACCATGCTCCTACTGGGAGACATGTCGTCTTCCCTGAGGGAGGCCACGGGGGTCATTCAAAGGTTCGGCCACTACTCTGGTTTAGTGATCAACTGGACAAAGTCGTCCCTTATGATGTTGGATAAGAAACCAGACCCACAATCGGTATCCCTATGGATATCCTGGGTCTCATCCTCGGACGTACATGCCCCTGTCCTCCTCCGTGATTTCCATAGACGTTTTCCCCTCAAGCCTGGTGGTCCGCCGAGGGGGAGGGGTCTTTGAGGAGGGGGTACTGTCAGGACTGGGCTCAGCCCTTCCTTCTCAGAGCGCTCAGCTGTTAGCTAATTGCCAGCTCCTATCTCTCCACAGTTACTCAGCTGTTGATGATATCCTGCTCGTCAGTCCTGCCTACTTAAGCCGTCCAGTCCAGAGGATCTCTGCCTTCGCCTTGGTCAACATCACAGAGGTCTGCCATTCACCCGGGGTGATTTCCTTACCTAGAAATCTAGAACACTTTTGTGTAAAGGTGGGCAGAGTTATGTGTGTGGGAGAGAATTTCCTTGTATCTTAAAGATAACGTATGTCTAGGGACCTGGGAGAGACCACACATTTCCTCGAAGGTCGTTAGGGTCCTATGTATTCGACCGGATAAGTGTAGGGTAGAGCAAAAGTTCATCAAGAACATCAAGGATAACCAATTTGCTGTGGGGGGTTGGTGTCCCTCATGTGGTATGAATCTGCCATGTGGTATGAATCTGCCTGTTGTTGCTGTTGGCCAGTCTGTCCTCTCATAGCCACCCACCCGTCCTGAGGTTTCCCATAGTCGGGAAGTTTCGGGTTGTCAAACATAGGTGTTAAAGGGCTGGAGTCGGTGGATAGTGCATAAGCTGTATGTTGGCAGTACCACAAAGCCAGCGCTGCCTTGGTCAATGGGGAAAGCATAGACATGGTGCAGTATTTGAGGTGGTATCTCCAGAGCAGGTCCCATAAGTCTACTTGTGCCATATCTTGTTCAATCAGTGTTGATGGTTTAGGGCGTGGGAACCATTCACGTAATATGGAGAATATTGCCAAAGCATGATATATTTCGAAATCAGGGAGACCAATACCGCTGGTGTGTTTGTGTGAGCATAAAACTGTGTTTTAATCTGGAGGGGTGGTGTTGCCATACAAATTTAATCGCTAGGGAGCGTAGTGTTCAGTAGAAGGACATTGGGAGGGTAATTGGGTGGGCCTGGAATAAGTAGAGTAGTTTGGGGAGGACAACCATCTTAAGAACATTGATGCACCCAAGCCATGGTAACTTGAGGTGGTGCCAAGAGTCAAGTGATCGTCGATTTTAGTCAGTAAAGAGCTGAAGTTTAGGGGGTAGATGTCATGGAAGTTACGAGGGATCTCAGTCCCTAGATACTTGATAGATTTAGTTTGCCAATGAAAGGGAAAGTTTTGTTAAACCAATAATAGGGTATGGTTGGGTAAGGATATGTTCAGGGCCTCTGTTTTAGTTATGTTCAGTTTAAAACTGCTATGGAGCGCCGAATCGATTGAGCTCATGGAGAAAGGAGGGGATGCTAATGTGTGGTTGTGTCACGTAAAGTAGTAGGTCGTCTGCATATAGAGAGAGCTTACAATGAGCTGGGGGGGGTGGGGATACCATGTATGGATTTGTTGCGATGAATTGCTTGGGCTAGGTGTTTAATGGTTATAGCGAAAAGGAGGAGGGGTAATGGGCAGCCCTGTCTGATCCTGTTGTTGATCTCAAATCTCTCTGAGTGTTCACAATTAGCAGTAACTTTTGAAAAGGGGTTGGAGTAGAGGGACATAATTTTTGCTAAGATTTTGGGTCCTAGTCCGATCTGCTGTAGCGATAATCGGAGAAACGACCAGCTAGGTCTATAAATGCTTTCTCCACGTCGCATGCTAGCAGTCAGGCGGGGCTATGCTTACGTTGAGCGTAGGTGATCAGATGGAGGGTCTTTGTGGTGTTATCCCTGGCCTCGCAGCCTGGGACAAAGCCTACCTGATCACTGTGTATTAGGTCGGGTAGTATGGGGCCAAGGCGGTTCGCGATTATCTTGAAGAACAGTTTGAGGTCCACATTTAATAGTGAGATGGGTCTATAGTTACTGCCGTTTGCGTGATCCTTCCCTGGTTTGGGAATGACAACTATTTGGGCCTGTAGTAAATGAGAGGATAGGGGGTGTGCATCCTCTACTTCCTCAAAGGCCTGTGCCATGATTGGGGCTAACTGATGGGCAAAGGTCTTGTAAAAGGATTTGGTTGAATATGGCTGTAACTGCAATTGCTAAGTCCTTTGGTTCTACCATTTCTGGCAGGCCACGGATCCTTATATTATTGCGTCTGTTTCTGTTCTCTTGGTCATCCAGCCCATAGAACAGTTGATGAATTTGTATGGTGTGTTCATGGAGATTCTCCTCGTGTTCAGTGAGTTTTGTAACTGAATCCTCCACTGTGTGTTCAATGTTCTCAATGCGGTGACCGATATCCCTGAGTAGGTCAGTCAGCTTTTGTTTATATGATCTCTCCAGTCTGCTGATATAGGATTCTATGTCGTTTTTAGTGGGTAGTGCTTTTAAGTATGCTTCCATATCTCAGCCATCTCTGGAGCTGTGAGATGTGGGCCATGGGCTTCCAGAGCAGTGAGAGCTGTGCTCTGAGCCCTGTGGGGAATGCAGTGTCTGTCTGGGGTGTATCTGTGTGGCAGCCTGTGCTGTGGCTGCATGTGTCGCCTCCATCTTGGATGCTGGGGTGGTTCTGCCCTCTGGGCCGATTTTCTGGAGATACCGGCCGATATTGCCCGCTTTTCGTGCTCCGGTGGATCGGGGAGCTGTGCTGCTGCCGCGCCTGCTCATAGGGCGGGATGAGTGCCGAGTGTGCCGTCAGTATGGCGGTGATTATTGTGGCCGGAGCAGGAGCTCAGAGGAGACACGTCCTATCTCTCCATGCGCCAAGCCACCCTTTAGGCCCCATTTAGACTTGAGTGACGCGTCTTTTTGCATGTTTTTGGAGCGGCACCATTCATTTTGAATGGGCCTCCCTCCTCTCCAAAAATGTACCAAAGAAACCCATTTGTCAAATACACTCAAATGTGAACAGGGCCTGACCTTTCTAAACCAGTCTGCAGAATTTTGCATTTTTTTACTGCTCTGTAATACACACTTTTTGCAGTCGGGTTCAAAGTCAAGACTTCAACAACTTGTTCCAAAACTCTGAATTTTGGAGGATTAGGAATGAGGGGACTTTTGTGATTTTGTACTTGTGAATGTGATGATGTTAAAATGTATATGCTCTGAACACAAACAAGTCTCAGCGCTCACTCTGTCCCACATCCAATTGTACAAAGGCAGTTCCCGGCGATGCTGCTCTCCTTGAGTGCCGAAACTCCAAAAGTACTACAAAGAAACAAAGGAGGGTGCAAATGCCTAATGCATTAACTCCAACACCATAACAATATGATTATGTTTTTAGCTTTTTAATAAATTGCTATGGTGTTGGAGGTAATGCATTAGATGTTTGCGCCCCTCTTTGTTTCTTTGTAAAGTTAAAATACATGTATAGGCTAGTATAGGGAAGTATTACAGCCCTGTCAGGTTTTCATTGTGGTCTGTTCCCCAGGTGTCAATTTGTGGTTTCAAATTATAAAAGGGTTCTGGAACCAAAGGTTACTTCAAAGACCCTTTCTGCGTTATATCTGTTTCTGCTATTGCCTAAAACGTCTTAGCTTTACTCTCAATATTACAAGGTCCCACCCTTGATCTTAGCATCCCTGGTACAATTTTTAAAGTGGTTCAGGCCCCATCCTCTCACCAGGCTGGACAGCCAGGGGCTTCCTAAACCAGTCTTCACGAGTTTGCATAATTTGCTGCTCTGTAATATGCACTTTTTGGAGTCTGGTTTAAAGTCAAGACTTTAATGGACATCTGGTTCCAAAACTCTCAATTTTGGAGGTTTAGGAATTTTTAAAAACTTCAGCTGAACTTCAACTGATAGATCTTTTTAGAAGCTTACTCATCTCTACTGATAAGCCAAGGTGTAGACCTTTCTGTGGACTACAATATAAATGAGCAATACAGCCTGGTCTATGATCTGCTCCAAACCTTGGAAAATGATGGAGTTTCAACACATTGATGAGATCTTTACTGTGCTTTCAAGCAGGACGAAATACAAAAACGGTTGTGTTAATTCTAGTGTTATACTGCATCATGCTATGTTATATTTTGCATTATGTTCAATTTTAATAAAAGAAACATGTTTGTCCCTTTTTAGCTCAGCCCTCTGTGACACTGGAAATAAACAGTGCCGGAATTCCGGAGTGTACAGCCTATGGCGCATATCCAGCCGCGGAGATCTCCTGAACTCCATATACAGATAAGATAACCACAGAACATTTGCAGTATGCTAACAAGACCTGGACATTGATCAGCAGATACAATCTGAAGAATGTGACTATGGTGACTTGTCGAGCTTCTCATCCTACCTTTACAAGTCCTTAAGAGAAATCCGTTGTATTAAATGGTACAGAAGGTAAATATTCCAGATTCTGTTTCTGGAGGGAGGCTTATTAGAAACAGGTTTTGTTAACCTTCCAAAACACCAATATCTATGTCCAAGTCTGCATGCTTGCTTTAAGAGGAAGCAAAGGAAAGAAATGGGTGGGGGGGTTGAGGATAGGAACACTTGGCCATAGGTGCTCATGTGGAGTGGGGGGTAGGGGAGGCTATCTATAGCCTTAAAGGCTGCATGTAACTTGATCACGGAACAAAAAGGTCCATTTAACTGTTCCTCTACCATTAACCCACATGCTTCAATCCAAGGTGCCCAGATTTTGTCAACTTTTTTGGAATAGATATGACTTAAAAAGGTAAGTTTCTGAAGAGGTAGGACTGCATTAATAACATATCTCCACATATTTAGTCTAGATGAGATCATTTCTAAGAACTGTCTACCTGGCAGTGTTTGCTTCTTTATATTGTATTTTGATCAATATTGATGAAGCAGCAGGAATCGGCACTGCACTGTGTGATCAGGGTGTGCCCAGACACATCCGGCACACCCCATGCGCACAGCTTATGTGTAGTATGAACATTTTAAGATGTTGGATGTTTTCAAAGTGTATTTCTGTATTTCACCAATTCCCGCCCACCGGCCGTCATATGACGTCCTTGACTTTGAGCAGTGATATCTGCATGATGCCTTCAGTTACAGACATCATTCAACATCATTCAGATATCTTTCAGCCAGTGATTCCCTACACCATAAGAACAGCCATAGCGGCTGTTCAGCCACTTGATTGTTCTTATAGGCAGCGAGAGGGGACGTCCACCCCTCCCGCCGCCCTCTGGTGCTTCCCTGGGCTCGCCGCTGCCATCGCCGAACTGGAGAAAGGATCCGCTGGACCGGGATGCTGACCATAGAGATTTCCGGGCCTTCCTTTATATCTAGATGGCAACTGACCTCCTCATAGAAGGTTATTAGATTGGTTTAGAAAGAACGATTCTTCATGAATCCATGCTGATTACTGCTAATGATACTGTTCTCGTTACTAAAATCTTGTATATAGTCCCTTATCATCCCCTCCAAGAGCTTGCATACTATTGATTTTAGGTTAACTGGTCTGTAATTCCCAGGGATGTATTTTGGGTCCTTTTTAAATATTGGTGCTACATTGGCTTTTCTCCAATCACCTGGTACCATTCCAGTCAGTAGACTGTCAGTAAAAATTAGGAACAATGGTCTGGCAATTACTTGACTGAGTTCCCTATGTACCCTCGGATGCAAGCCATCTGGTCCCAGAGATTTATTAATGTTAAGTTTCCCAAGTCGAATTTTAATTCAGTCCTCTGTTAACCATGGAGGCGATTCCTGTGATGTGTCATAAGGATAAACACTGCAGTTTTGGTTACTGAAGCCCCCCAATTCCCCTCGTGAAGGCTGAGGAGAAGAATAAATTCAATACCTTCGCTATTTCCCCATCCTTTGTAACCAGATATACTTCCTCACTCTTTATGTGGCCAATATGGTCTGTCCTCTCTTTTGTACTGATTACTAGGGATGAGCCAGTGGCGGAATTACCGGGGTCGCAACAGTTGCAGTTGCGACGGGGCCCGGCATTCCGCCACTGTGGGGGGGGGGGGCCCAGTGGGGTTGCTATTCACACACGCTCTGAGCGGAGATCGTGTGTCATAAAACAATAGCACAGACACTGGCGGCATTAACGTTCTATTTGTCGGTCCTCTCTGGCACGGATGAGAGAGGACACACAGCTGATCTCACGGCTCCCCTTCTCCCCCCTCCCCTCTCCTGTGTGTTCCATGGGCAGTCTAGTGTGAAGCTAAAGAGCTCACATTTCTTGCGTAGCACACAGGAGAGGGGAGGGGGGAGAAGGGGGAGCCGTGAGATCAGCTGTGTGTCCTCTCTCATCCGTGCCAGAGAGGGCCGACAAATAGAACATTAATGCCGCCGCCGGTGTCTCTCTGTGCTATTGTTATATGACACACGATCTCCGCTCAGAGCCGTGCTGTCCGGCACTGATGGGATCTAATAGCATTCACTGTGAGGGGCACTGATAGCATTCACTGATGGGCACTGATAGCATTCACTGATGGGCACTGATAGAGGGCACTGATAGAAGGCACTGATGAGCACTGATAGAAGGCACTGATAGAAGGCACTGATGGGCACTGATGAGCACTGATAGAAGGCACTGATGAGCACTGATAGAAGGCACTGACTGATGAGCACTAATAGAAGGCACTGATGAGCACTGATAGAAGGTACTGATGAGCACTAATAGAAGGCACTGATGGGCACTGATAGAAGGCACTGATGAGCACTGATAGAAGGCACTGATAGAAGGCACTGATAGAAGGCACTGATGAGCACTGATAGAAGGCACTGATGAGCACTGATAGATGGCACTGATGAGCACTGATAGAAGGCACTGATGGGCACTGATAGAAGGCACTGATGGGCACTGATGAGCACTGATAGAAGGCACTGATAGAAGGCACTGATGAGCACTGATAGATGGCACTGATGATTGGGGCGCTGATTATCAGTGTAAACAATTTACTGACATTCTTGACAGTTAACGGCATTCCTTTCCTCACACAGACACAGCGTGTGAGGAAAGGGCTGTGGATAACCGGCAAGTCTGTTTACATGTGATCAGCTGATCACATGGTAAAGAGACAATGTGATTGCGCTGGATGCACGTCCCAGGGGTCATGCAGGAAGCACGGTTTTGGGAAGATGTCCATGGACACTCTCCCAAAATTGGAAGCCCGGGGCTCGGATGGAAGGGGGGCCCATCATGGTTTCTTGCACTGGGGCCCTGAAGGTTCTAGTTACACCTCTGGGATGAGCCGAACACTCCCCCGGTTCGGTTCGCAGCAGAACATGCGAACAGGCAAAAAATGTGTTCGAACACGCGTAAACCGTTAATGTCTATGGGACACGAACATGAATAATCAAAAGTGCTAATTTTAAAGGATTATATGCAAGTTATTGTCAAAAAAAGTGTTTGGGGACATGGGTCCTGCCCCAGGGGACATGGATCAATACAAAAAAAAGGTTTTAAAACCGGTAGTTTTTTCGGGAGCAGTGATTTTTTTTTTTTTATGATTAAATCTTTTATTATAAGTTTTATAGATATACAAACAAAAATCAACAAATCACATCTTAAAATGATTCATTACATCACATATATCAAGATCCCCTTTCCCACCCACCCACTCTATTGATCTGTTCTCCTCTAAATCTTTCTACTTTAACCTATTTCTGCCATTGCCTGCCACGTTGAGCAGGAAGGGAACCAAAGTATTTTTATATTGTTTCCTTGTTTTTATCTCTATGTGTTCTAATATACCCCTCCAATATTCTTTTATCTCTGGGCATTCCCACCATATGTGCATTGTTGTTCCTTGTTGTTTGCAGTCCCTCCAAAATTGTGGGGACTTATTTGGCTGGATTTTATTGATTCTTTCTGGTGTCAGGTGCCAACGCACCATGCACTTATAGTTTACCTCTATCGAGGAGATATCGGATGCATAGTTATTTACTGCACTTATCATTTGCGTTTCATCCAATTTTAGGCCGATATCCTGTTCCAATTTTCCAATGAAGGGTAGGGCCCCATATCCCTCTAGTTCTGTTACGATTTCATATATTTGAGATATGCCGTGTTTTACAGGATTTTTTATATTACAAAGCTTTTCTATTGGTGTTAGTTCTTTCTCCTCTCTAATTAGTTGGGGGATTGTGTTTACAAAATGTTTTAATTGTAGATATTCCCATTCTTTTAAATAAGACCACTCGTGCTTCATTATTAAATCTTGCTTTGTCATAATTCCCCTGTGTATTGTAATATCTTTTAATTGTGCATTTCCCACTTGTTTTCCTATCCGTGATCCTTTGCCTGGTGCGAAAAAGTTTGTGCCCGCAAGTAAGATTAATGGAGAGTTATATTTACATTTTTCTTTACTATAAAGTGTATCCCATATTTTAAGTGTTATTTTAGTTATCTCATGTGTCATTTTACTATGTGTTCTATATTTAGGTGGTATCCAAGTAATTTTTGAAGTTGTGTCCCATAAAGTGTATCTTCCATCTTTACCCATCTCTTTTTGGTGTTTAAATTAGCCCATTCAACTAGTCTAGCTAAGATTATTGCTTTGTAGTACCTACCCACGTCTGGGAGCGCCAACCCCTCCTTTTTTTTTCCTAGTTAGCAAGTTGTTATTTACCCTAGTTTTTTTATTCTGCCATATATACTTCAGAAATATTGTTTTTATTACCTTAAAAAAGCTTGGTGGTATTCCTATTGGGAGCATCTGGAATTTATATATTATTTTTGGCAATATCACCATTTTTAGCATATTTATTCTGCCGACCCATGAAATTGGTCTCCTGGCTATATTTTTTATCTCTGTTTTAATTTCATTTAGTAGCGGAATAAAATTGGCTTGATATAATTTATCTTCAGTAGATGTTGTAATAGTTTTTCCTCTTTTCTATTTATTCCTACGTTCAATATTACGGTTTTTATGGGATTTATTTTAAAATTCGATAGTGTTCCATAATCCTTCAATTCTTTAATTAGACAGGGTAGTGACAGCCTTGGTTTGGTCATATATAGGAGTATGTCGTCTGCATACGCTGCAACTTTATGCTCTTCCTCTCCCAGCTTTACTCCCCCTATGTCCACATTATTTCGGATTTTTGTTAGTAATGGTTCTAGTGCAATTACATACAGGAGTGGCGACAGCGGGCACCCCTGTGTTGTCCCATTGCACATCTCAAAGGTACACGACATATTCCCGTTGACCCCCATCCTGGCTGTTGGGTTTTTATATTGATTACTTATCCATCTCATAATTCTTGGTCCCAGTCTTATACTCCGAAGTGATTCCATCATGAAACCCCAATCTACGCGATCAAATGCCCTTTCGGCATCAATCGATATTAGGAACATTGGGGGCCTGCACTCCTCTTTTTTCATTAGTAGCATGGTTCTTATACTATTGTCCCTCCCCTCCCTTCCTGGTACAAAACCTGCTTGATCGACATTAATCAGTTCCAGCATAAAGTTTTTTAATCTCGATGCCAGGACTTTAGTGTATAGTTTTGTATCGGTGTTTAATAACGCTATAGGCCGTTAATTGGAGCAAATAGTTCTGTCCTTCCCTGGTTTTGGTATAACAGTGATATTTGCATGGTGATTCCTTTCTTATTTCCTCATTCTCCCCTATTTTATTCAGGTAATTACATAGTTCTGGGACAAGTTGTTCTTTGAATCTTTTCTAATATTTAATTGAAAAGCCGTCTGGGCCTGGGCTTTTCCCCCCTGGCGTTTCCTTTGAAGCTTTGTATATTTCATCCTGTGTGATTGGATTGTCCAATAGCTCTGCGCTTTCTGCTGTTATTTTTGGTAGATTAACTTCTGCTAGATATTCCTGTATTTTAGCTTTCCTTGTCTCTTCCTCCTTAGGTGTCTCCTTCTTTCTAATTGCATATAATGCACTATAATATGTTTTGAAGGCATTAGCTATATCCTTGTTTTGTATGTAATTTCTCCTTTCTCGTTTTTTATTTTTTCAATGTAGTTTAAGGTTTTTTTTCTTTTGATTTTTTTGCTAGATATTTCCCAGGTTTATTCCACCACATATACTTCTCTTTCGCCACGTTCTTAAATGCTTTCCTAGTTTCCTGCTCCATCATATCATTTAGTTGGCATCTTTTTATGATAATCTTCTGGTGTGTATCTGTATCTAGGTGTGTTTTATGGATTTGCTCCAGCTCATGTAATTCCTTCATTATGTTTTTCATTTTTAATTCTTTTTTTAGTTAACCCTGGATATAGGCCTTATGGGCTTTCCAGATTGTTGCCCTTGACACATCTGGTGTGTCATTTATTTTAAAATATTGGTCTATTTCAGTCTTTATTATTCTTCCTACTTCTTCATCATCAATAAGATCTTCATTTAGTCTCCATAACCCTTTTCTCCGCTCTATATCTCTGTATCTTATTTTTACTGTTACTGGAGCATGGTCAGATACCGAGATTATTCCGATCTCTGCCTCCATAACATGCTCCAGTATTTTATGATCTACCAAAATAAAATCACCTGGGTGACATATTTATTCATCTGACCCAGGCTGGTGGTCATAGTCAGGCTTAAACGGGTGATTTGGGGATCGCTCCTCCTCTTGCCGCCTTGCCCCTTATGTCTCAGTTATTTCTTAACTTCCCACGTTCCTTCAAATATTAACCTTCCCTATTTGCCCGTTGGATCCCAACAATATGTTTTTTTGTAAAATATGCATCTGTGGGGTGGTGGGTTTTTCCCTTCTTTCCTTTTCCTCCTCTTCTCCCCTTCCACCTTCCCCTCTTGCTCCTCTGCTTTATTTACTAGTGTGTGTGTGCGCACTTAAGTTTGGGCAGGCAGGAATCCTTTCAGTCCTGTCCTGCCCCTCACAAAAGTCCTTTCAGAAATTTTTCAGAACTTTACTTCACCACTGTGCTCAGATATTCTTCTCCACAATATCTGTTTAGATTTGCTTATATGTCTCTGTACACATGTAGTTTAAACAGTCTGAGGTACTGCAGTAATAGCAAAACGTGTCCCTGCACACAACACACTTTTTTTTGTAATATAGTGACTTTTAGGGTACTCACCATACCGCATTCATATACACTGCAGGATCAATTCAGTTCAAATGTCCATTCACCTCTTCAACTCCTTAGGGCTAGGAGTTGCGCTGTTTTTTCCTTTCTTTCTCCTTGCCTTTCCCCTCTCCTCCTCTTTTCCCTTCCTTTTTCTGATTAGCTGTTCTCACCTGAGGGGGGAGGAAAAGTCAAGGAACGGGCATGATGAACAAAAAAGAGAAGCAAGCACAGGTGGCAAGGGGGGGGGTGATGGCAGCTTCAAGGCTCCCCCTCTTTCCCTCCTTCTCTCCTCACAGGAAGTGAAGCAGTAAAGCACCTCTCATGAGCTCCTCCGCTTCTCGCCCTTGAGTAGCCACCTTGATAATCCCCTTTTACCTTCAACTCTCCTTCAGGGCTCGAGGCGCCCTCTGGCTGTCCCAGGGTAACCACTTATCATCAGGGGTTACTTCTGAGGCTGTTTCCTCTACCACCACCGTTCTGACAATTCTGACACTGCTTAGCTGCACAGCCGAGTATTATATGAAAGACGTGGGAGATCCACTTCAAACAAGATAATCTCCGTCCGTCATCCCTCACGCTCTCTCCGCACCCATATCCCCATGAAGAGGGACTAACTGCCGGGAGGCTGGTATGCTAGAGGCTGATGGGAAGGGGAATCCTCCGGGGTCCGGTCTGTTTGTTCTCCATCTCTGCAAGGGAAAGTAAACCCCCACTGCTTTGCCTCTCACCCACTCCAGCAGGAGGCTCTGACCTCGGCGGATGGCGTAACCGAGGTGAGAAGAGGACCGAGGCGAGGAGGATTCGACACTACAACACAGCTGGTAGAGGTGGTATGTAGCGGGAGACCGGTCATGAGGATCAGAAGATCATTGCTCGTTCATAGGGCAGGGTGAGAGACTAGAATCACTAGCTGTACGCTCAGGTTGAAACATGCGCCATTACTAGACTCCTCCCTCCAGCGACCTCACCAGAGCTCCCGATGGAAGGGAGCAGTGATTTTAATAATGCTTAAAGTGAAACAATAAAAGTGAAATATTCCTTTAAATTTCGTACCTGGGGGTGTCTATAGTATGCCTGTAAAGTGGTGCATGTTTCCCGTGTTTAGAACAGTCCGAGAGCAAAATGACATTTCTAAAGGAAAAAAAAGTCATTTAAAAGTACTTGCGGTTAAGAATAAATTGTCGGTCCCAGCAATACACATAAAAGTCATTGAAAAATGACTTTTTACGTAAAAGAGTGACCCCCCCTCTGATGAACGGGGACATCCCTATGGTTTCCCTGTAGCGTCAGAGGGGCGGGGTCACCCAGTTATGTCACCGGGTGGCCCCGCCCCCTTTGACGCTACAGGGAAAGCCATAGGGAAGTCCCCATGCGGCAGAGGGTTTCGGGGTCACCGAGTGGCCCCGCCCTCAGTTATATAAGAGCTGTCACAAGAACAGAAGCGTCACACAGCGGGAGACTCACATTGAGGCGGATCGTCCGGAGGATGTAGCGGGGAACCCAGAGGAAGATGCCGGAGAAGACCGGAGGAAGAAGCAGAGGACCGGAGGAAGATAGAGGAAGAACAAGATGGAGGAAGAAGAAGAAAATCGAAGGAAGACCAGAAGAAGATGGAAGAAAAAGCGGGGAAAGAAGAAGACATTAATAAAGGAATTGTCAAAAACCGGCTATTGTCTTAACATTTTTGACACTTTTTTTGTGAAATGGTAGGGGTCCATTACCAATTCATACGGGGGAGCGGGATCTGGGGGTCCCCTTGTTAAAGGGGGCTTCCAGATTCTGATAAGCCCCCCGCCCGTATAACCCCACAACCACCGGCAAGGTTTGTGGGGATGAGGCCCTTGTCCCCATCAACATGGGGACATCCTCCCCATGTTGAGGGCATGTGGCCTGGTACGGTTCAGGGGGGGCGCTCTCTCATCCCCCCTCTTTCCCTGCGGCCTGCCAGGTTACATGTTCGGATAAGGGTCTGGTATGGATTTTTGGGGGGACCCCCACGCCATTTTTTTTAAATTTTGGCGCGGGGTTCCCCTTAATATCCATACCAGACCTGAAGGGCTTGGTATGGAATTTAGGGAGACCCTAACGCAATTTTTTTTTTTTTAATTTTGGTTCGGGGTTCCCCTTAATATTCATACCAAACCAAAAGGGCCTGGTAATGGACTGTGAGGGAATCCCATGCGTTTTTTTTCAATGACTTTTATGTGTATTGCCGGGACCGACAATTCATTAATAGCCGCGAGTACTTGTAAATGACTTTTTTTCCTTTAGAAATGTAATTTTGCTCCCGGACTGTTCTAAACACGGGAAACATGCGCCACTTTACAGGCATACTATAGACACCCCCCAGGTACGAAATTTAAAGGAATATTTCACTTTAAGCATTATTAAAATCACTGCTCCCGAAAAAACGGCCGTTTTTAAAACTTTTTGTTGCATTGATACATGTCCCCTGGGGGATCCTGGGGTCCCAAACACTTTTTATGACAATAACTTGCATATTAACCTGTAAAATTAGCACTTTTGATTTCTCCCATAGACTTTTAAAGGGTGTTCCGCGGTTTTCGAATTTGCTGCGAACACCCCAAATTGTTCGCTATTCGGCGAACGGGCGAACAGCCAATGTTCGACCCGAACATAAAGCTCATCCCTACATACTTAAAGAATTTCATGGGATTTTTTTTGCTCTCCTCCACTATGTGTCTTTCGTGTTCCATCCTAGCCTAATTGCACCCTTACATTTCTTGTTGGATTCTTTATAAAGTCTGAATGCTGATGATGATCCCTCAACCTTGTATTTTTTGAAGGCCTTTCTTCTTTGCTTTTATATGCATTTTTACATTGAGTTAAGCCATCCAGGACTTTTGTTCACGGTTTTAAATTTATTACCCAATGGGATGCATTAGCTAATGCCCTTATTTAATATGCTCTTAAAGCAAACCCATCTTTCCTCCCTGTTCTTTGTTCCTAAGATTTTATCCCAATTCAAGCCCTCTAACAAGGGTTGTAGTTTAGGGAAGTTGGCTTTTTTGAAATTCAGTGTCTTTGTATTCCCCTTATGTTTCCTATTTGTATGATTTATACTGAAGCCAATTGACCAGTGATTGCGGTTTCCTAAATTGCCCCGTATTTCCACATCCGTGATCAGGTCTGTATTGTTGGTAATCAGTAGATCCAGTAACGCTTTATTTCTAGTTGGTGCGTCTATCATCTGAACCATGAAATTGTCTGGCAAGACATTTAGAAACGGCGAGCCTTATGCCGCGTACACACGAGCAGACTTTGACGGACTGAACTCCGAAGGACTTTGACGGAGTTCCGACGGAGTTCCAATGAAACGGACTTGCCTACACACGATCACACCAAAGTCTGACTGATTCGAACGTGATGACGTACGACCGGACTAGAATAAGGAAGTTCATAGCCAGTAGCCAATTGCTACTCTAGCGTCGTTTTTGGTCCATCAGACTACCATACAGACGAACGGATTTTTCGATAGGACCCGAGTCCGTCGGAAAGATTTGAAACATGTTCCATTTCTAAAGTCTGTCAGATTTTTCGACAGAAAAGGTCCGATGAAGCCCACACACGATCGAATTGTCCAACGCATTCATTCCGTCGGACCTTTGCTGTCGAAAAGTCTGGTCGTGTTTACACGGCATTAGACGAATGCGTGGTTCCCTCCACCCAGTCTATGTTTGGATAATTAAAATCCCCTATTATGATAACACTTCTCATCCTTGCTGCTAATCCAACTTGTGATAGGAGATCCGTCTCCCCCTCCTCCCTCAGGTTAGGGGGCCTATAGCATACTCCCAGTAATATTTTCCCCTTAGCTTCATCCCTTTGGAGCTCTACCCATAAGGATTCCACCTCCTCCCTAGCTCCCTTAGTGATGTCATCTCTCCCATTCACTTGTACATTATTCTTGATATATAGGCATACCCTCCTCCTTTTTTACCCTCTCTATCCCTGCAATAAAGGGAATACCCTTGAATGGTTGGCAGCCAATCATGAGAGCTGTTGAACCAGGTCTCTGAAATTCCCACAAAAGAGAGAGTGAGATATGGGGACTTATTGACCCCATATCTCACTGTAAAGAGGACCTGTCATGCTTATTCCTATTACAAGGGATGTTTACATTTTACATTTATAGAAATAAAAGTGATCAAAAAAAAAAAAAGTGTCAAACTAGAAAAATAAAAGTAAAATTAACAATAAAAAAAATTTAAGTGCCCGTGTCCCCGTGAGCTTGCACGGAGAAGCGAACATATGTAAACGGTGATCAAATCACACCTGAGGTATCGCCGCGAACGTTAGAGTGAGAGCAATAATTATAGTCCTAGACCTCTTCTGTAACTCAAAACATGTAACCAGTAAAAAAAATTTAAAACGTCACCTATGGGGATTTTTAAGTATTGAAGTTTGGCTCCATTCCACGCGCGTGTGCAACTTTGAAGCGTGACATGTTAGGTGTCTATTTACTCAGCATAATATCATCTTTCACATTATGCAAAATAATTAGGTTAACTTTCCTGTTTTTTTTTTAAAAGCATGAAACTGTTTTTTTTAAAAAAAAACACGTTTGAAAAATTGCTGTGCAAAAACCGTGCGAGATAAAAAGTTGCAACGACTGCCATTTTATTCTCTAGGGTCTTTTCTAAAAAAGCATATATAATGTTTGGGGGTTCTATGTAATTTTCTAGCAATAAAATTATGATTTTTACATGTAGGAGAGAAATGTCAGAATTGGCCTATTAGGCAAGTGGTTAAATATGTTAGTTTTACCTTTTTTTCTTTCTAAAAAAAGCATTTTAGTTGGAAGATTCTCACTTATATCATCTTTCCTGTGATCATCTTCACATTGTTCATCTTCATGAAGATTAAAACAAAGGTATTTTCATCTACAATGACAAATTAATAAAAAAAAATCCACGTCAAACAGTTTTCTTCAAATTTTGAAATTCAGACTCTTGGTGAATGGAAGGAATCAATCTATTTTGGCGAATTTTGCCCAGATTTTTTTCATGTACCGATATAGGTGAAATAGGTGATACCATGTCAAATATCATATGGCCTGGGATTGTTGGTGATGACTGTTTTAGACATGTGCATGTCATCTTTGTAAATCCTTAGCTATTACAGTATCTGTAATTCTGTGTGAATGCATCCTAAATTGTGGGGTTAACCCCACCAGAGAAAATATTGGGCAATCCATATAACTGTGCAGGGTCAATTCACTTGTGGAGAGCAATCATAAATCGAAAGTTACTCTAATTCGATTAAGCTGCATAAACAGTAAAACATGTATCAGTGTTTTTTTTTTAATGTACAGTGGAACCTCGGTTTGCGAGTAACGCGGTTAACGAGCGTTTCGCAAACCGAGCACTGCATTTCTAAAAATCCTAACTCGGTTTGCGAGTGTTGTCTCGTTTCGCAAAACGAGCAGAATTCAGGCCAAAAGCGTGTGCAGTACCACTTTTGGCCTGAGGTGGGGGCGCCCGAGCAGAGCCGATCGGTGCCGTTCAGAAATGCACGGAAAGGCCAGAGGACAGTTTGGCTGACCTCGGAAAGGCTCGTGAACGGAGTCTTTCCGAGGTGTACCGAGGTCAGCCGAAGTGTCCTTCGGGGCATTTCGGCCGTTTCCGAGGCTCTCCGGCGCCCCCCGCCTCTGGCCACATGCGGTATTGCATCCCATTGAAGTCCATGCGGAACAAATTATTTTAGTATTTAGTTTCCATTGACTTCAATGGGAAAACTTGCTTTGATATGCGAGTACTTTGGATTACGAGCATACTCCTGGAACAGATTATGCTCGTAATCTGAGGTTCCACTGTACTAGTAAGGGCATTGTTGATTGGAGCTCCAGGAGGCATGTCAGACCGCTGGAAATCCTGACCCGTGTGATCTATGTTGAGCAGTAGCCTGGATGTCCAGATAGCAGAATTTTACCAAAGGCTGCAGTCTTCGTAAATAAAAAACACCCAGACCCATCCACACATCCTTAACTGGTTAACGGCTCAATTGCATCGCAGTACTACAAATTAAAAGCTAAATTTGGCTATAAACTGTTTTTATAGTGTTTTAATCTAGTATTTAATCTTGTCGTGCTTATGAGGATAAGTTTCCTGCATGGTATTTATGATTGAGTAATTTTTAAACGTTTTTATTTTTAACATACAGGATCAATCAAATATGGCCACAGTCTAAAAATATGAAATTTATTCACCAGACATGTAATCATACAAAATAGTTATATATCTATTGGTAGACAATTTTAATTTATAAAATTAAAATACCGATTGTGCTACCGTATATACTCGAGTATAAGTCGAGATTTTCAGCCCTTTTTTTAAGGCTGAAAGTGCCCCCCTCGACTTATACTCGAGTCACCGCCGTCTGCCTACCTGATCAGCGTGTCATGCAGACAGACGGCGGCCAGCGTGTCTTAACATTCGGCGGCCATTCCACTGTTCAAAAGCCACGCCTCCTCCTCATCTGTGATAGGCAGAACACTCAATTTCCCAACAGTCAGTGTACAGCCTATCACGGACATTCTCTCATCCTCGTCTGTGGTATGAGGATGAGAGAATGTCCGTGATAGGCTGAACACTGACTGCTGGGAAATGGAGTGTTCTGCCTATTACAGACAAGGAGGAGGCGCGGCTTTTGAACAGTGGAATGGCCACCGTATGTTAATATGACACGCTGATCGGTGAATGCAGATCGCCACACAGAGGCTGCAGATCGCCACATGGAGGCATGCACAGGACACAGTGAGGCTGCACAGGACACAGTGAGGCATGAACAGGAAACAGTGAGGCTGCACAGGACACAGTGAGACATGTACAGGACACAGGGAGGCATGCACAGGGAGGTATGCAGCTGCAGATGGGCATTGTTGACCCTCTTTTCCACTTACAGTAGCTGCTGCATTTCTCACCCTCGGCTTATACTCGGGTCAATAAGTTTTCCCAGTTTTTTGTGGTAAATTAGGGGCCTCGGCTTATATTCGGAATGACCTATACTCGAGTATATACGGTACGTAAAATTTAGAGTCTCAATTCAAACGCCCGCTAATGGGAGTGTTGTATCTTTGAAATGACACAGCAATGATAAACTTCTCAGACATATAACCATACAAAATAGTTATTTACAGATTGGTTGACAAAACAAATGTTAAATAAGATAATAATTGTGCTACATAAAAGCTTGAATACGAATTGAAACACCCGCTAAATGGGAGTGTAGTACTTTTGAAAGGACGCAAGAAATGATAAACTTCCCTGTAAAATCAATAACCTTGTAAAAATGACAATAAGACAGAACGTCTGTTTTTTTACAATTTCAACCGTTACTATACTGCAGGTAAGTAAGTGGTTAACAACGTGAAATAAAATTATACATTTGTTATGTCAATAAAATGGAGACTATGCAAATGAAAAATACTGAAAAATGAAAAATCTACAAAGCGGTTACGGATTTGAGAGAATAATTATCAACTGTGTAATACTCAATAAATCAATATCTAAGAGAACACAAATGAATATAAGGTAAAAATCAACACAACATAATTACCCGTTCCAAAAATGGCTACTGGTTTTAATTGCTGGTTACCAGAGTTTGGCTTTCAAAATGGCTACTCTTAAGGAGGAATTATTTCTTGTGACCTCCAAGTTTCAAAACATAAGGTTTTTCAGGAATCTTCATGAATGGAGAGGTATGAGTTGATGAGTGGAGAGTGTGTGTGTGTGTGTCTGATTGAGTGTCCTCCCATGGCATCTATCTGGCTCCTAAAATACCATGTCTGACAATAGGATCATACAAATTATAATAAGCTCAGCCCAAAAGGTATGACTTCTTTTCCATTGGTTGGAAAAAGATCTAATGATTAACCTTTTCTGAATTCAGGTAATATCACCTTCAACCACTAGGCATGTCTGAGGGCAGAAAAACGTGTTCTGAACTATCTGGTAAATAATATTTCCTGGCCAGCCTCACGTCAGCACACACTGGGTTAACCCCTTCCTCCAGTCTCTCAGTACCACCTTCTCTTAGCTGATAAAAGGGAGCCCCTCCTCCCCCGCCCTTGTTCCTTTTTTTTGGTCAGACTCCAGGCCACCATGCTCATGGATTAGACTACACCCCCCCTACCGAACCTACCCACCCAGGTTCAAGCCTCTCCTGGGATCGGAAGGTCCAGAACCTTAAAGGTAGTTCCTTTTATCACACTGGACGCTCAGGAGTCATGCGGGCATACTAAGGCTTAAAGAGCTTACCATTTTAGGCTGTGGTGTTGCTGTAGTATCATGCTTTCCTTTCCTGCTCCCTAGGAGCTGCGCTGGCTGCCTCCCCTGTGTTTTCTGTCGTTCGGCGATGACCTCACAGGGGGCGGGGCTGTGGGGGCAGAGGTATCAAGCATCACCTAGCAATGCTCACCATAAAGCCTGGAGAGCCAGAAGCTCCAGTGCTGTTTGCCACAGCTAGTGAGGGAAGTGTACTGGTGAGTTTCCTTCACAGAGGGGGAGGGGTGGCTGGGCTTTGTCAGTGTTTACTGAGCCATGATCACAAAATGCATTACACCATGTGTTTACAGCTTTTCAGATACCCTACAAACCTGCTGCCACCCCGAGTGACTCCATATCCAGTTTTAAGGTAAAGTTATTTCTTTTAAAGAGTCAGTGAAAAAAAAAAAAAAAAGCAATAGAATAGAAACTTCTTTTTTCTTATTTCTATATTGTGTCTTTTGTTGCTGTAGTATGAGCTCACCACAGTCCCAAAGTGCACGAAGATCGTCGGAAAGGTAGGAGGGGTCTACAGGGGCCACAAAACAAAAAAGTGCAACACCAGTCTAATAAGGTGTTTTGTCTTTATAGGAGTAGAAGTCCTAAAAAAAAGACAGTCACGGAAGGAAAAGTCCCACCACCGCTCAAAATCTCCGCATGCATCTGGGTCACGCACAGGACATAGACCCCAAGCAACGGCCAGTCCACGCAGCAAAAATGCTCAGACCGCTATGGCGGCAGAACCAAGTGCGACAAGAGGCCGTCCCGCCGAAGGCCTCTGCTGGGCCTGTTCCGCGCCATCCGCCCCTGAGAAACTCTTGTGCGAAAAATGCACAAGAGATGTAGCCACAGATAGAGAAACAGAGGCACGTAGGATAAAGGACTATATTCAGGAGGCGGTGACGGAGAGTAAGCAGGCGGTCGCAGGCGTAAGTGCCTCCGGGACTAAGCCCAGAGCCAAGAACGTATCTAAGCAGAAGCAAGACTCATCACTGGGGCTTCAGGAGATCCTTCAGACTCTGATGAACAGTCGGAATATTTAGTCGACTTCCAACTCATAGACCCTTACATTGTAGCAGTGAAGAAGGTCATAGACTGGGAACAAGACATTCAGCCCCCGGAAAAAATCAAAAGATATTTGCCTAACTTGAAAAGGCAAGGGGCAACCTTCCCGTTCATGACGGAGATCCGCAAATTATTAGATGAGGAATGGGGAAAGCCAGAAAGGAAGGCAAATGTACAAAATCACTTTTTGAAACTATGCCCATTTAACACCCCAGATGCTGCCTTTTGGGAGTCACCTCCAGGGGTAGATGCAGCCTTGCAGCGCTTAGCAAGGCAGGTGTCTCTGCCATTGCAGGATTCTACAACCTTCAGAGACCCGAAGGACAGACGTACAGATCTAAAGAAGATCTATTTAACTGCTGGCGCAAATGTGGAGACGGCCCTGAAGTCTGACGTAGAGACAGCCAGAATCATTTCGGCAATGGAGGAACTTAATCTCTCAGCTGCCTTTTTGGCAGAAGCCTCTATAGACCTAGTAAGACTGCTCGAAAGAATTATGACGTTTTCAGTAACGGCGAAAAGGGCCCTATGGTTACGCCATTGGGTGGCAGACAGTACCTCGAAACAGGCACTTTGTAACACTCCATACAAGGGTAAGATGCTATTCGGGGACACCCTGGAGGAAGCTATTAAACAAGCTACTGGAGGGAAGTCGGGTCTGCTACCACAGAAGACCCAAAAGGAGACAGCAAACCACTCGATCAGGCCAATCAGAGTTCAGAAGGGCGTAGGAGGCCAGGTCATATAGACCAGGCCGAGAATATACGAGACCCCAATGGAGAGGTTCACAAAGCTCCTTTCTTCGGAATGTGAAGTCTAAGGCCGCTCAGACCGCTAAGAAACCAGAGAATTCCTTTTGACGGGTTGATCGCCCATCCCCCCCAGGTGGGTGCCAGGTTGGCGTCCTTTTGGAAGGTATGGGCGGAGAAAGTCAAGGACCAATGGGTCCAGAAAACAAGCAAGGATACAAGATAATTATTTGAGAAAAACCACTGGACATCCTTGTCCAGACAGAATGGCCACAAGATCAGAAGAAATGAAGGTGCTTGCAAGAATATGTGACCGAATTACTTCAGAAAGAGGCAATCTCGCTGGTTCCTCTAAAGCAGCAGGGAACAGGGGTTTACTCCCCAATTTTTCTGGTGCTCAAAGCGTCCGGAGGTCTCAGACCGGTCTTAGACCTAAGATCTCTAAACCACTACATCGATCCCAAGACATGTAAAATGGAATCAATATTTATAGTTATATCAGTTCTGCAACCAGGGGACTGGCTAATATCAGTCGATTTAGCAGATGCCTACCTTCATGTCCCAATCAACAGGCATCACCAAAGATACCTGATAGGGATGAGCCGAACACCCCCCTGTTCGGTTCGCACCAGAACATGCGAACAGGAAAAAAATTCGTTCGAACACGCGAACGCCGTTAAAGTCTATGGGACACGAACATGAATAATCAAAAGTGCTAATTTTAAAGGCTAATATGCAAGTTATTGTCATAAAAAGTGTTTGGGGACCCGGGTCCTCCCCCAGGGGACATGAATCAATGCAAAAAAAAGTTTTAAAAACGGCCGTTTTTTCAGGAGCAGTGATTTTAATAATGCTTAAAGTCAAACAATAAAAGTGTAATATCCCTTTAAATTTCATACCTGGGGGGTGTCTATAGTATGCCTGTAAAGGGGCGCATGTTTCCTGTGTTTAGAACAGTCTGACAGCAAAATGACATTTGGAAGGAAAAAACTCATTTAAAACTACCGCGGCTATTGCATTGCCGACAATACACATAGAAGTTCATTGATAAAAACGGCATGGGAATTCCCCACAGGGCAACCCCGAACCAAAATTAAAAAAAAAAAATGATGTGGGAGTCCCCCTAAATTCCATACAAGGCCCTTCAGGTCTGGTATGGATATTAAGGGGAACCCCAGCCAAAATTTTAAAAAAAAATTGACGTGGGGTTCCCCCTAAATTCCATACCAGACCCTTCAGGTCTGGTATGGATTTTAAGGGGAACCCCGCGCCAAAAAAAAAAAAAAAAAACGGCATGGGGTCCCCCTAAAAATCCATACCAGACCCTTATCCGAGCACGCAACCTGGCAGGCCGCAGGAAAAGAGGGGGGGACGAGAGTGCGGCCCCCCCCCCCCTCCTGAACCGTACCAGGCCACATGCCCTCAACATTGGGAGGGTGCTTTGGGGTAGCCCCCCAAAACACCTTGTCCCCATGTTGATGAAGACAAGGGCCTCATCCCCACAACCCTGGCCGGTGGTTGTGGGGGTCTGCGGGCGGGGGGCTTATCGGAATCTGGAAGCCCCCTTTAACAAGGGGACCCCCAGATCCCGGCCCCCCCCCTGTGTGAAATGGTAAGGGGGTACAAAAGTACCCCTACCATTTCACTAAAAAACTGTCAAAAATGTTAAAAATGACAAGAGACAGTTTTTGACAATTCCTTTATTTAAATGCTTCTTCTTTCTTCTTTCTTCCTTCATCTTCTTCTTCTTCTGGTTCTTCTGGCTCTTCTGGTTCTTCCTCCGGCGTTCTCGTCCAGCATCTTCTCCGCGGCGTCTTCTATCTTCTTCTCCTCGGGCCGCTCCGCACCCATGGCATGAGGGGAGGCTCCCGCTCTTCTCTTCATCTTCTTCTCATCTTCTTCTCTTCTTCATCTTCTTCTTCATCTTCTTCTTCTTCTTCCTTCTTCTCTTCTTCCTGTCTTCTCCGGGCCGCTCCGCAGCCATGCTGTGGCATGGAGGGAGGCTCCCGCTGTGTGACGGCGTCTCTTCGTCTGACGGTTCTTAAATAACGGGGGGCGGGGCCACCCGGTGACCCCGCCCCCCTCTGACGCACGGTGACATGACGGGACTTCCCTGTGGCATTCCCCGTGACGTCACAGGGAAGTCCCTCAAGTCACCGTGCGTCAGAGGGGGGCGGGGTCACCGGATGGCCCCGCCCCCCGTTATTTAAGAACCGTCAGACGAAGAGACGCCGTCACACAGCGGGAGCCTCCCTCCATGCCACAGCATGGCTGCGGAGCGGCCCGGAGAAGACAGGAAGAAGAGAAGAAGGAAGAAGAAGAAGAAGATGAAGAAGAAGATGAAGAAGAGAAGAAGATGAGAAGAAGATGAAGAGAAGAGCGGGAGCCTCCCCTCATGCCATGGGTGCGGAGCGGCCCGAGGAGAAGAAGATAGAAGACGCCGCGGAGAAGATGCTGGACGAGAACGCCGGAGGAAGAACCAGAAGAGCCAGAAGAACCAGAAGAAGAAGAAGAAGATGAAGGAAGAAAGAAGAAGCATTTAAATAAAGGAATTGTCAAAAACTGTCTCTTGTCATTTTTAACATTTTTGACAGTTTTTTAGTGAAATGGTAGGGGTAAGTACCCCCTTACCATTTCACACAGGGGGGGGGCCGGGATCTGGGGGTCCCCTTGTTAAAGGGGGCTTCCAGATTCCGATAAGCCCCCCGCCCGCAGACCCCCACAACCACCGGCCACGGTTGTGAGGATGAGGCCCTTGTCCTCATCAACATGGGGACAAGGTGTTTTGGGGGGCTACCCCAAAGCACCCTCCCAATGTTGAGGGCATGTGGCCTGGTACGGTTCAGGAGGGGGGGGGGGGCCGCACTCTCGTCCCCCCCTCTTTTCCTGCGGCCTGCCAGGTTGCGTGCTCGGATAAGGGTCTGGTATGGATTTTTAGGGGGACCCCATGCCGTTTTTTTTTTTTTTTTTTTGGCGCGGGGTTCCCCTTAAAATCCATACCAGACCTGAAGGGTCTGGTATGGAATTTAGGGGGAACCCCACGTCAATTTTTTTTTTAAATTTTGGCTGGGGTTCCCCTTAATATCCATACCAGACCTGAAGGGCCTTGTATGGAATTTAGGGGGACCCCCACATCATTTTTTTTTTTTTATTTTGGTTCGGGGTTGCCCTGTGGGGAATTCCCATGCCGTTTTTATCAATGAACTTCTATGTGTATTGTCGGCAATGCAATAGCCGCGGTAGTTTTAAATGAGTTTTTTCCTTCCAAATGTCATTTTGCTGTCAGACTGTTCTAAACACAGGAAACATGCGCCCCTTTACAGGCATACTATAGACACCCCCCAGGTATGAAATTTAAAGGGATATTACACTTTTATTGTTTGACTTTAAGCATTAATAAAATCACTGCTCCTGAAAAAACGTCCGTTTTTAAAACTTTTTTTTGCATTGATCCATGTCCCCTGGGGCAGGACCCGGGTCCCCAAACACTTTTTATGACAATAACTTGCATATAAGCCTTTAAAATTAGCACTTTTGATTTCTCCCATAGACTTTTAAAGGGTGTTCCGCGGCATTCGAATTTGCCGCGAACACCCCAAATTGTTCGCTGTTCGGCGAACTTGCGAACAGCCAATGTTCGAGTAGAACATGAGTTCGACTCGAACTCGAAGCTCATCCCTAATACCTGAGATTAATGGTAGTGGAAGATCATTTCCAGTTCAAATGTCTGCCCTTCGGAATCAGCACAGCACCTCGAGTCTTTTCCAAGATCTTGCTAGCTACCATCACTGTTATACGTTTGAGGGGCATAAAAATTTTCCACTACTTAGAAGACATCTTGGTAGTGGCCCGTGCAAGCGAGGAGTTAACGGCACAAAGCAAAGTGGTGCTGAAAATTCTATCCGAATTCGGCTAGATTATCAACAAGCAGAAGAGCCAGTTGATTCCCTCCCAAGAGATGGAGTACCTAGGGCTTGTTTTCAACACAAGCAAAGGGCAGGTCTTGCTACCACATCACAAGATAGCCGAGCTACTAGCCTGCGTGAACAGCGTGATGGAGTCCTCGTCGCTGTCGGAGAGGGACTGTATGACGCTTCTGGGAATGTTTACCGCAGCAACCCCAGCTGTTCCCTGGGCAAGATTCCATACAAGGGCATTCCAAACATCGTTTCTGATCCAGTGGGATGGCGTATCACTCCATCAAAAAATCTTCATACCAAGACGAATCCGCCAGGGCTTGGCGTGGTGGATATGCCAGGAACTCTGTCGCGGGGCATGCCTCTCAGCCCCGGAGATTGGATCCAGATAACCTCGGATGCCAGTCTCCGGGGCTGGGGCGCTCACTGCCTCGGCAGACGGGTTCAAGGCAAATGGAGCAGGATGGAGATCAGACACCCCACTAAACATCGCACATAGGACAAGATGACTGGCTGCCCACCCCCCCACCGACGTCACTGGCACTGATGCAAGGAAGAGAGCCGACTCCTCCGTGCCTGCACCATCAGTGCAAGTGACTTCCTGGCTGGGGGATTCCCCTGGCGTGCTGACAGAGAGGGCTTGGCATGCCAGCTGTGGCACGCGTGCCATAGGTTCACCATCACTGCCCTAGATGGTTATGGCTTTGGTTAATCCTTTGATCGCCCATGGTGTTAACCCCTTCCCTGCCAGTGTCATTAGTACAGTGACAGTGCATATTTTTAGCACTGATCACTGTAATAATGTCTCTGGTTCGGAAAAAAAAGTGTCAAAAATGTCAGTTATGTCCGATTTGTCCACCGCAATGTCGCAGTCCTGCTAAAAATTGCTGATCGCCGTGGTTACTAGTAAAAAAATGTTAAATATCCATAAATCTATCCCGTAGTTTGTAGACACGATGACGTAAACCAATCAATATACGTTTATTGGGATTTTGTTTACCAAAAATATGTAGTAGACTACATATTGGCCTAAACTGATGAAGAAATGAGATTTTTTTATTTTTATTTATTGGATGTGTTTTATAGCAAAAAGTAAAAAATAGTTTTTCAAAATTTTCGGGTTTTTTTGTTTCTAGCGCAAAAAATAATAACCGCAGAGATGATCAAATACTACCAGAAGAAAGCGCTATTTGTGGGAAAAAAAGGACATCAATTTTATTTGGGTACAGCGTCGCACAACCGTGCAATTATCAGTTAAAGTAACGCAGTGCCATACCGCAAATAATGGCCTGGTCATGAAGGGGGTAAAACCTTCTGGGGCTGAAGTGGTTAATGCAGTTACCTTCTCTCTGTCACTTATGACCAACTTCCCTGATCATCTTTTATGGGACCAAAATGTTCCAACCTCGTCTCTTTACTATTAACATATTTGAAAACTTTTTGCGATTTTATTTTAATTTCCTCACCTAAGTATCTCTTGTAATCTATTTTAGCTGCCCTGATTGCACTCTTGTATTTCTTATTGCATTTGTTGTAGTTTTTGGAATGCCGATGATGACCCTTCAGCCTTATATTTTTTAAAGGATTATTTCTCAGTAATATGCCTTCTAAGGTTAGTATTTAGCCAGCCTGGTTTAACTTTTGTTTTTTTAGATTTGTTGACCATTAAAATGCTCTTACGCATGCCATTGTTTAATATGTCCTTAAAGCACTCCCACTTCTCTTCAGTGTTCTTTGTTTCAAGAATTTGATTCCATACAGTATGGAGCACAGCATAGTAAAGTCGACTGTTTTGAATTTAAGTGTTTTTGTTCTACCCTTGTGTTTCCTTCTCCTATAATTTACAGCAAACGCAATTACTGTGATCTCTTTTCTAAGTTATCCCTTACTTCCACATTTGTAATCAGCTGTGTTTGCAATCAATAGGTCCAGCAGAGAATTATGTCTAGTTGGGGCTTTCCACGAATGGACTCATGAAATTGTCCTGCATCTTGTTCAAGAGAAGACAAGCCCTTAGCTGAGATCGTAGTTCTGTATGCCCAATCAATATATCGGTATACTTGAAGTCGCCATTGACTAACATTGCCCTGCCATCTCTAACTGAGAAAATAGATGGGGCTCCTCAATGTTAGGCAGCCTATAGCACACATCCTATATATATATATGTACAGGAGCAAAAAGTATATCAGACTTTAAAATACCCCTTCAAAGCACAAACAAAGACGCTAAATATATAAAAAATTATACAAAAATGTTTTATTAATCGTCATCCACAAAATATCTAAAACATACAATGTTTAAGATGCGCTTGCATTCCATCATCTATGAACACTGTGACACAGCGTTGTGTATGATGGAGATATAGGGTTTAGGTCTGAGTGTTTCACGGAAAGTATCGCTTCTTGGGGACCGCCTAATACTTGAAAGACCATAGAAAATGTTTCTAAAGACGGAAAAACATGCATCAATAAAATTCACAACAAAATATAATCATTTATTCACAAAAATTCATTACTAAAAAAAAAAAAAAAAGAAAAAAAATTAAGGAATGAGAAAACAATGAAAAAACATAACAGATCGTCCTATCCCTCAAGACAAGGAGGTGGAGAGAAAAGGAAGAAAAAACAAAACAAAACAAAAAAAACACACTCAAATGTTTTCATTTTTCAGATCAATGTTTGGTTGTTTATACCTTTTCAACAGCAATGTACTGGTTGTTTTAACCTGTCTGTAGTAATGCGAGGATAAGAGCACATATGCCGTTCAGTCTCACCGACCCGTGGGAGGGTGGTCAGCCCCAGGGGAGGGCACCAGAGGCAACATGTAACTAAAAATGGAATGTGAAATACATAAGTCACCTGCCCCCCAAAAAATTAGGCACCTTTAGGGTTTAGCAATAAAGAGTTTATAGCTAAGGATTTTGGGGGTCAAAAACGGTCCAAGGTTATGGCCTAGTTTAATAACAGCGCCTGCATAAGCTATGTGCATTTTGAATAAATGTATATGTGCCACACAGTAAAGTGAGAAAGTCTGAGGGAAAGTAACAATAGATTATTTGCACTGATTTGTACACCAAAGTATAAAAATGTTAATGTGAATTAATTTAAAAAAGAATACCAAAAAATTGTAGTCATTAAATGGAAACATATCAATCCAATAAACAGTGTGATGCTGGTGAAAAACAAAAAAGAAAAAAAATGTAAAAAATACCAAAAAAAAAAAGAAAAGCTAAAAAGTGAACGAGTGCCGTGAGTCACTGGTTTGTTAATTTAACTGCTTGCCGACCAGCCACCGCAGTTGTACTGCGGCAACATGGCGCGCCCCATTTGCCCACGGAGCCGATGCGAGTGCCCGCGATCACCGCTGAGCTCCTGCGAGCGCTCTGGGCACACGAGAACCGGGATCTGTGTGTTTTTTCGGTTCTCTGATAGGAGAACGGACAGATCGTCTGTTCATACATAGTATGAACAGCGATCTGTCATCTTCCCTGCACAGTCCCATCCCCCCTTCAGTTAGAACATACAATAGGGAACACATTAACCCCTTGCTCGCCCCCTAGTGGTTAACCCCTTCACTGCCAGTGACATTTTTACAGTAATCAATGCATTTTTATAGCACTGATCACTAAAAATGCCAATGGCCCCAAAAATGTGTCAAAATTGTCCGACGTGTCCACCATAATGTCGCAGTCCCGATAAAAATCGCAGATCGCCGCCATTATTAGTAAAAAAAATAAAAAATTAATAAAAATTAATAAAACTATCCCCTATTTTGTAGACGCTATAACTTTTGCGCAAACCAATCAATATACACTTATTGTGATTTTTTTTTTACCAAAAATATGTAGAAGAATATATATCGGCCTAAACTGAGGAAAAAATGTTTTTATATATTTTTGGGGGATATTTATTATAGCAAAAAGTTAAAAATATTGCGTTTTTTTCAAAATTGTCGCTCTTTTTTGTTTATAGCGCAAAAAATAAAAACCGCAGAGGTGATCAAATACCACCAAAAGAAAGCTCTATTAGTGGGAAAAAAAAGTACGTCAATTTTGTTTGGGTGCAACGTCACACAACCGTGCAATTGTCAGTTAAAGTGACGCAGTACCAAATCGCAAAAAGTGCTCTGGTCAGGAAGGGGGTAAAATCTTCTGGGGCTGAAGCGGTTAAATATTGAAAATTTATTTACAAGAGGGAATAGTAAAAAATAATAATCCTTAGATTGAATCATATCAATCCAATACAAAGTGTGATGCTGGTGAAAGGCAAAAGGTGAAAGCTAAAAAATAAAGTGAGACAAGTGCCGTAAATTTACCCCAGGTTTGTCCAATGAAGATAACTAGTTGTAATAGTACACAAGTAGTAGTGCGGTCTAAGGGTCCTTTCACACATGCGGACCGTTCAGGTCCGCCTGTCAGTTTTTCAGGTGGACCTGAATGGACGCTTCATGCACCTCTATGGAGTGACGGATGTCAGCGGATAGAAACCCTTTTTTCCATCTGCCTGGCGGATCGGATGAAAACGGACAGGCGGATCCGTTTTCATCCAACCCCCCATATAGGAGAGCGGAGCTCTGACAGGTCCCTCCCTGCACAGTGAGCGGAGATGGACCTGTCATCCGCCGGGGATCAACGGATCGATCCCTGCTGAGCAAGTGGAGTCTGAAAATGGACAGGCATGTGTGAAAGAGCCCTACAACCTAGATAGATTACAAGAGATATCCACAGGTTACCATGGAACCGAGGAGCACGCCAAATTGGACCCAAGTGCTTGCCTGTTTAAGTACAAATATAGCACACACCCACCATTACATTACTGTTTCATCCCTTTGAACCTCCAGCCACAAAGACCCCACCTCCTTACTAGCCAAATTAGCAAGGTCATCCCTTATATTGGCACACCCCTCCTCTTCTACCTACCTAGTCCCTCCTATACAGGGAGTACTCTTGGACAGTTGCAAGCTGCTAAATCAGGTTTCTGATATTCCAACAAAGTTATAATTATCCTCATGTATCGTAAGTTCTAGTTCTTCCACCTAGCATTTGTGTACATGCCTTTTAATTTGTTTACAAGCACATATTTAATCCTTGCTCACTCTTAGGTTACAATAAGATTCATCCAGCCTATGATTATTTGTCCTCGATACTTTAGTCACTCTATCATCTGGTTTGAGGTCCCCGACCTTGCCCACATCTGCACACTTTGACTCTTGTTCACTGCACGTTCTACCTCCCACTGATTCCCCCCCCCCCCACACACACACATCTTAGTTTAAAAGTTCCTCCAACTTTCTGGCCATCTTCTCCCCAACAGAGCTGCACAATCTTCATTTGGGTGCAGTCTGTCTCTGCTACAGAGCTAGTACCTGACTGCAAAGTCATCCCAGTTCTCCATGAACACCAAACCCTCCTTTTTGCACCAGTTCCTCAGCCACTTGTTTAGCTGTCTAACCTCCTGCTGCGTCTCCGGTGTGGCTCGAGCTCCACTCAGTATTTTAGACTCTACTACCTTGGAGGTCCTTTTCTTGAACATATCATCTAAGTCCCTGAAATCATTTTAAACAACATGCCATCTTCCTCTAAAATGTGTAATTTGTAGGTCTGTGTACCATGACAGCAGGGTCCTCCCAAGACCCACCCAACAATCTGTCCAATCTATCCGCAATGTACCAAACCCAAGTGCCTGGCAAACAACATTCTGTTCAATGAACATGACTTTGTGAAGGATTGCCCTATTTGTTCTTCTAATAATGTCGTTCCCTACCACTAGTATTGATCTATCCTTACCCCCAACCTCACTGGAGTAGTCATTCCCCTGGCAGCTAGGGTAGGTATCCTGCTTCAGCAATGCCTTCTTGCTATTATCCCCAACCTCATACAACTTGGCATATCTGTTGGGATGCATCAGGACTAACCTCTCTAACACTCTTCCATCTACTCTGCCTTCTTTTTTTTTTTTTTTTTGGGAAAATAGTCTTTATTGAAATTAGGCATAAATTTATACAGCTCATTTGAGGTCTATGCATAGATACATACAATATTATCACATGTGGTACGATTACATACATCAGCGCCTTACAAGGCTGGCATGGCATAGCAAAGATATATCTATTGTTAATAGCTCTGTAAAGCTTGCCATTACTTGGTGCAGGTATATAATTCCATATCTGGCCCACACAATAGGGTCTGGGATTTTTTTGAGTTCCACAAGCTGGTCGTTAGCCCATAAAGGAGTGTGCGTATGGATATTCCCTATTTTAAGTTTTTTCTGGGCCAGTCCCCATATTCGTTGATGATGTTTAAGTAACCCGTCATTAAATTGTGGACCTTTCCTATGAACCTGACCCCCACGTAGTATAGTTTGAAGAGGGGTATATAAGGGACTGTCTTGGCTACTCGCTACTAGTGTACTGTATCTTTGTCTTTCATTATTATGGTAGTGGTGCATATGTGACAGTTGTGCCGCTATGTAGTATTCCTGCAGATCTGGCAGAGATGTTCCCCCCATATCTGTAGGGTTTTTAAGGACATTCCAAGCTACCTTATGTCTTTGATGTCCCCAGACAAAGGTGTTCAAAATAGATTCCATTTTTTTGAAAATCCCTATGGGGATATATAGTGGGGCATGCCATACCATGTAGAGGATCTTAGGTAGGATAATCATTTTTATGATATTTATCCTCCCCATTACTCCCAGAGGTAGTTTGGACCATGCTTGCGTTTTGGTTTTTATCATGTTAAACAATGGCTCTATGTTATTGGTTGTATATTCGCGTAAGTCTCTTGTAACCAGTACCCCTAGATATTTGATAGTGTTTACTCTGACTAATGGTAGTTCTGGGTGTATATTATTTGGGGGAAAATGGTCTATAGGGAGTATCTGTGATTTTTCCCAATTTATCCGTAGGCCTGAGAATTTCCCCATTTTGTCTATTGTGTCTAGAGCTGCTTGAAGTGATGGGCCCTGATCCGCTAAATAGAGTATCGTGTCATCAGCGTAAAGTCCGATCTTCTCTATATAGTCGCCTATTCTGAGACCCACTATGTCCATGTCAGCTCTTATAGCTATGGCCAATGGTTCCGCAGCCAGGGCATATAGCAGTGGAGAGAGGGGACACCCCTGGCGTGTGCCCCTCTCTAGGGGGAATTGCTCTGACATACAACCATTGACGAAAACCCGTGCTTTTGGTGACTGGTAGAGTATTTGTACCCACTGTATAAAATTGGGACCGAATCCATATTCCTGTAGACATTCCCATAGAAAAGGCCATTCCACTGAGTCAAAGGCCTTTGCTGTGTCTAGGGCCACCACTACTCTGGTACCTCGATTGTCGTGTTGTGCTTGAATATTTAGAAAAAGTCTTCTTATATTCATGGCCGTATTTTTCCCGGGAATAAAGCCGGTTTGGTCTGGGTGTATTAAGGAAAGAATAACTTTGTTTAGGCGGGATGCTAGAATTTTGGCCAGTATCTTAATATCCACTTGAAGTAGTGAGATTGGGCGGTAGGATTCGGGGTATCTGAGGTCTTTTCCTGGTTTAGGTAAAACTATTATCTGTGCTTCCTGCATTGATGGAGGGAGTGATTTATGTTCAAATATTTGTTGGTATAGTTTTTGCAATTTCGGGACTAGTATTTCAGGGAATGCAGTGTAGAATTCTAGTGGCAGGCCATCTAGTCCGGGGGCCTTGGATTTAGCTAGTTGGGACAGTGCTTCAGATATATCGTCTTGGCTGATGGGGGCGTCCAGTTGCTTTGCCTGTTCTAATGTGAGTCTAGGGAATTGAATTCTGTGTAGGTGGTTTTTAATTTCTTGTGCGGAGTATATTGTCTGAGTTTTATATAAATTCCTGTAGAAGTTTAGGAATATGTCTGCTACTTGGTGTGGGTCTGTCACCTCGTCTCCCTGTGGGGTGGCTAGGGTCACCACTACTGGGGGTTTTTCATTTAAATGTGCTAAATATGCCAATAATTTACCTGCTCGCTCCCCGTGTTCAAAAATTTTTTGTTTTTTGAAAAAGACCTGTTGCTTAGCTTTCTCTATGTGCATTTGGGTTATTACTCTGGATTGCATTTGTACTTTATGGAGATTATCTGTATTGGGTTCTTGTGCGTATACCTGTTCCAGTTCCTGTAGTTTGTCAGTGGTCATCTGTAATAGCAGTTTAGAGGAATTTTTAAATCTATTTATTCTTAGTGATAATAGTCTACTGGCTTGATTTTTGAAGTTGTCCCATGCTGCAGTATCTGAATCTGTGGTTATTAAGTTGTTTAGCATATACTGTAGTTCTTGTCCTACGCTCTCGAGATCTGGCAGGACCGATAACCGGAATGGATTCAGCCTCCACCCAGAGGCGGGCACTGCTTTTAATAGAGATGCTGTTATCCAACAAGGTGAGTGGTCTGATAGAGCTCGTGGAGCCATACCCGACCCTGTAATTTTGGGTAGCAGTGCATTTGAGGCCATTATAAAATCAATCCTGGACATCGTGTCGCAGCTTACCGAGTGGCACGTGTATGCTTTTTTAGTCGGGTTTTGCCATCTCCATACGTCTGTTAACGCAAATTCTGTAAAAAGTCTGCAGAGTCTGGTTTGGTGCGGCACAGTCCTGGACGCATCTCCCAGGTCTGGTCTGTCCAAATTTGGATTCATGGTTTGGTTAAAATCACCCATCCAAATAGCTGGAACTGATGGGTTTTGTGCCATGAATGCCAATCCCTTCAATACTACCTCAATCGAAAAAGGGGGGGGATATAGCATGCCAGAATCAATAGGGAGTTGCCTCCTATGGTGGCGTGTAGGAAGATGTATCTTCCCACTCTATCTGATTCTAGTGCGATTAGTTCAAAGGGCACTCTTTTGGCTACTAATATCGATACCCCCCTTGATTGATTGGTATGCGTACTGTGGTATAGCCATCCTATCCATGGTTTTTTTAAGGCTACCTGCATCTGACCTGTGATATGCGTTTCTGTTAACGCTATAATATCTGCTTTTTGTGATTTTAGAAATGTTAGTGCTGCGGTTCGCTTAACCTTATTCCGCATTCCGCGGACGTTCCATGTTAAAAACTTTACACTGGCCATGTTAGTTTCTGGATGTAATTAGTGTATTTGCCTTCTTGTAAGATCTCATAATGATAATATCCCCTCAGTCTGCCTTTTCCACAGTACCAGTGTGCTAATGCATATTTGTTGTTGACTGTGTATTGCCTATTCAGCCACTTTAAAGTCATAACAATTCTTATATTCCCAAAGTAAAACATATAACATATCCTTTTAACTGTTCCCATCCCTCCCAGCTGCACATCTCCCCAACCTGATGTGAGCATATAAACCCAAACCGTCAGCATATAACATATCATCCAGCGGTTACCTTCCACTGGAGGCACAATTCTTAAAAGCAATAGATGAGTTTTTCTTTTATGCTGATCCAGCTTTGCTAAAGGGGCGACTGTTCCCCTGTCGAACGTGGAGCATTGATAATCAGGACTACCACACATTGCAGTTATTGAGTTCCTCTTGCCCTCTTCTCCCTCTTTGCAGCGGGTTAATTTAAGTCCCTTGTTCCAGGATACTATAGTAGAGTTCGTTCCTGTTCTTTAGAGGTCTTGCAAAGCAGATCACTTTAAACTGTCCCCACTCTTTTCAAACTGTAAAGGCGCAACCGGTAACCTGCGCAATCCTATTTTATAATCCCCCAAGCTCCATAGCAACGTTATACATGAGCTAGCGTTCTTGTTCCCATCCGTCCCACCCGCACACAAGCTGTGTATGCCCCCATTCTTCATGTCCCTCATCTGGACTCTGGCTCCCCTCCAAAAAGATCCCACGACCCTAATATTTACGAATTTTGTTCAAAGTCAGAAAGTACTCACTGTTGTTACGTGTTCTTAGACAGATTAAGCAGGTCTATTTCTGCGATCCAGCCATGCTGTCGCTGCCGCCGGGTCGTCGAAGAACTGTACTCTTCCGTCCTCCTCCACCCGCAGCCTAGCAGGAAATAACATGGCATATTTAAGATGGAGGATCCTCAATCTGCGTTTCACCTCCTGATATTGTGCTCTTCTCCTTTGCACTTCGCTGGAAAAATCCGGGAATACTGCAATCTGACTGTTCCCGATCTGTATATTTCCTCTTTCCCGGGTGAGTTTGAGGATTTTGTCTCTGTCCCGAAAGTTTAGAAATTTGGCGATGAATGTGCGGGATGGCGCTCCGGGTGGTGGTGGCCGCGCGGGAATGCGGTGCGCTCTCTCCACCGCAAACATTGCTGAAAAGGCTTCTCGGCCGTATGTTTTGATCAGGAGCGTTTCTAGGTATGTTGCTGGGTCTGCGTCTTCCTCTTTCTCTGGCAGTCCTATGAATCGGAGGTTGCAACGCCTGAGGCGGTTTTCCATGTCATCTTGATGGGCATGGAGTTGTTGTATCTGTCTCTGCATCTCCTCTGTAGTATGTCTCATGGGGTGTAAGGCATCTTCCGCGTTGCTGATCCTGGTTTCAGCCTCTGTGACTCTGTCTTTCAGTTTTGAGAAGTCCTGTCTTATCAGGGATATATCAATTTTCACTTCGTCTATCTTTGCAGTCAAGGTACCTTGTAGGGCGGCTATGGCATCCAGAACTTTGGCGGTATCTGACGCCTGAGGAGCGGGGTCCGCGCATGCGCCGGTTCCATTATCTTGTTGCATGTCTTTGTCCTGGCGGCGATATTGAGCGAGCTTGTCTGCCGTCCCAGTGTTCCGTCTCGGTGGGGACATATTCTGCTTCTGTCCCGGGATAGGAGGGGGAGCCCGTGGGGTGGAATATTCCTGTGAAGCGCTCCAGAGGATCTCTTTTTTTGGGGGGTTTTGTGTGCAGGGTCTCGCTTTACCACATACCTGGTCCCCCCCCCGGGTGCTGCACCCCTTGAGGATGTCCTGGGGTCCAGGTTCTTGCAGATCAGTCCTCTCTAGGGGAGCCAGGCAGGCCAGGGGAACTAGTGGAGCCGATTCTGGGTGTAGCAATATGGCCGCCGCTCTCAGGACCAGGCCGGAGCCACGGCCGCTCCACAGGCTGGTACAGGGCACAGAGGCACAGCGTCAGGGGCCACAGGCAGTCCGGGGGCCGATGCATACAGGGGTCAGCCTCGGGGGGTCTCAGCACGCCCGTGGGACGGATCGGAATCGCCGCCGGGTGGAGCAAAATGGCCGCCGCTCCAGGCACTAGGCCGAAGCCGGGGACTTTCCTAGTTTTCCGGCCCCAGAACGGAGCGCTCCGGTTTTCGCGGCCTCGGGGAGCGTTCCTGGCAATCCAACCGCACCAGAAGCTTTGCAGGCACCAGGGTATCTCTGCTGGGGTGTTTTTTCTGGTAGGATTAACAGGATACAGGCAGGATGGCTGATGTAGGATTTTGGGCAGAGGAGCTCTCTATGCAGACGTCCTACTCCATAGCTCGTCAGGCCACGCCCCATCTACTCTGCCTTCTAATTGTAACCCAACTACCCACTTCTGGCATCTTCACCTCCATGTCACCACCCAACCCTATACTGGCCACAGCCAACACCTAAAGGTTAGTGTCCGCACTCCTATCCAGGTTGCTGATGCCTTGCAGCATTGACAGTTGATTCCTTAGATCCACAATCTGGACTTCCAAACAACTTGCTCACATCTCCCATAGCAGTAGTCATCCTTGAACAGTTGTACAAGGAATGTATACATGGAGTAGGAAGTGCACTGGGTCACTTTGCCACTCTTGTAGGACATGTTACCAACTAGAGTAACGGGGATAATCCAAATTTTTTATGCGTTTTATTCACTATTTGTTTGCCCTAAACTGAGAAGTAAACGAAAACCCTCGGTACTCACAATGCCCTCAGTACTCACAAGTGACTGGTGTAATCTAATTTAATTAGTAAGCAGCAGGTTAGTGTTATTCTGAGTTGTAGCAGCCATAAAGCTTAAAAGAGATTGCAAACCCTTAGCCCCGGTTCACACTGAGGCAGCGCGACTTGCAGCGCGACTGCCTCAGGCGACCTGGACATGACAGGGGCGGCGACTTGCAAAACGACTTCTATATAGAAGTCTATGCAAGTCGCCTCAAGTCGCCCCCAAAGTAGTACAGGAACCTTTTTCTAAGTCGGAGCGACTTGCGTCGCTCCGATTAGAACGGTTCCATTGTACAGAACGGGGCGCTACTTGTCAGGCGGCTAGGTCGCCTGACAAGTCGTCCTAGTGTGAACTGACCCTTACACATACCCAGTGAAGTGACCGGCCTCAGGTGATACACAGAAATGAAACCAATCCTCCTACATAAGCTGTACCTGTCTATCTGCAGCAACCTCTCCTCTACAGTCATTCAAAGTCCAGAATTTATACAGCTTGTCTGAGCTGCCAGAAAACAGGGGGCGGAGAGCTGAAGTTACACTCTGCAGAGCTCAGTGAGGAGACCTCCAGAGAGCTAAATGGAGGGGAGGGACACCCCCCCCCCCCTTCACACAGCACACAGGGACAGAGCTGAGGCTTTCAATCAGATACAGATCCCTCCCCGTCACCATTTTTCTCTTTCTGTCAGGAAAACTTGTCAGAAGTAATTCATGCTGATAGCAGAGGAAAAAGGCAGCAGCCAGAAATGAAACTTAGTGCTCTGGACTGAGACAAGTACACAATTATAGAGGGATATGCTTTGTTCATATTTAATGTTTGAGGTTTACAACCACTTTATGTTTACTCACAGTGACCCCCTCAACACCCCCAGTGCCCTCACAATGCTCTCAGTACTCCTTAGTACTCAGTGTGCCCCCAGTACTCACAAGTGACTGGTGTAATCTAATACAATTAGTAAGCAACAGGTTATGTCTAGTACACGCAGGCCTAATGTCGGGCGACACAGGTTGGTTTAAGAAAAAACGTCTGACATGCAGCCTGTGTGTATGGCAGCCGGCTTCTGTCAGCCATTGGCTGAGAGCACTGAATGGAGTGTTGGAGTCCCTGTCAGAACACAACAGCTTAGCACGTGAGATTGCTGCACTACCATAGGATTGTTAGTATAGCTATCAGTTATTTTTTCTAATGAAAAAAAAACTATTAGTGTGTACAAGGCTTTAGGCTCCATTCACACTAGTGCGTTTTTTGATGCATTTCGCAGAAATGCATGGGAATTTTTTAACATGGGTTCCTATGGAACATGTTCACATCAATGCCTTTTTGTACCTCTGCGTTTTTGGAAAGGGTCAGGGACTTTTTTTCATGCAAAATGCAGCATTTTGCATGTAATAGAATTCAATGGACCAGCATCAAAAACGCAAGTGCAGTGTTTTTGCAGCGTTTTTTGATGCGTTTTGCGTTTTTTTTTTTTTAGACTGTATACAGTCTAAAAAAAACTGTAAAAAAAAAAAAAAAAAAAAACGCAAAACGCGGCAAAAACGTGGCAAGCATCACAAAAAAAACTCCAGAAACGCTCAAAAGCAACATGCATAGATGTGAATCGAGCCCAAGGCCCCTTTCACACCAAGGCGTTTTTGCAGCGTTTTAGCGCTAAAAATAACGCTATTAAAACGCTTATAAAACGCTCATAAAACGCTCCCCATGCATCTCAATGGACCCTTTCACACTGAGGCGTTGCGCTGGCGGGGCGTTGAGAAAAGTCCTGCAAGCAGCATCTTTGGAGCAGCTTTTGGGCGTTAAAAAAAACGCTTCAAAAACGCCCCTCTCTATTGAAATGAATTGAAAACGCTTTAAAACCGCCTGAATAGCGCCTATAATCCGCCCTGAGCTGTAGAAAATTCACATGATCTCACAAAAAGGTAAACATGCAAGCAGAAAAGAGAGCATCTACAACAACAGGACTGAACTTGTGGGAAGGTCAGAATGATTAAACAGACCATCAAGGTGCCAAAAAAAAGAAGAATTAATCCCAGAAAAATGAAGATTTGAAGTAAAACCAGACACTGCTTGTTACTTTACAAGACACTGCTTGTTTTACATAATCTCACAAAGGATAAGCATGCAAGCAGAAAGATAGCATCAATAACACATGCTTCAATAACGCTTGAAAAACGCTGTTAAAACGCCTGCAGCATTGCGTTAATTTTACCGCTAACGCCCCTAAAACGCTGTAAAAACGCGGTAATAACGCTAAGGCGTTTTAGGGCATTTTTGAGGAGCCTTGGTGTGAAAGGGGTCTAAGTGTTATTTTGAGTTGCAGCAGCCATAAAGCGATGCCGTGTTCCATGAGAACAAAAGCATGAAAATAAGGCAGGGAACTATGCAAGCATTCTGTGTCTCAACATTTACATCTCATAAAAACAGAATAGAAGTGCAGATTTCTAGAAAACCTCGAGTGCAGATGGTAGAATAACGTTCTGTGCTAGGCATAGATTAAAGTACAACTCCACCTTCGTAACAAATGCAAAACTAAAAAAATATAAATAAATAGTATTCATTACCCAATCTGCTTCATTAAGGCCTGGTTCACACCTATGCAGGTTGCAGTTGATGCATATTCCAGGTTCATTTTGCGTTTTTTAATACACGTTTTTGATCCATTGAAGTCTATGGTACAAAAAAAAAACAAAAAACAGAAAAAAGTCCCTGGCCCTCTCCATAAAATGCACAGATATGAACATGACCCATAGGAAACCATGGTAAATGGACTGTAGTGCGTTTCTGCAAAACTGAAAACGCACTAAAAAACGCATAGGTGTGAACAAGGCCTAAATCTGTACAGGTTTCTGAAGTTTTAATTTTACTCCAATAAAAGGTGCTTTAAATGTTGCTCAATTCCAAAAGGGACAGTCTAAAACTGGCTACGGTTAGCAATAGACAGTTCACTGACACAATATTACACTGTTTCATTAGATCCCACATGAAAAATCAAATGTTTAGGCATCCTTATTCAGGCTTACTGAAAACTTCAAGATCCTGTACAAGTATAAAGAAGTGAAACAGTAATGATCACAGTTGATAAACCCGATGAATTCACTGGCCCGGCTTACAAAATCTTCATAGCCAGAAAAAAAAAAAAGAAGTGTGTAAAGGTTGAATTATGCTTTAAATGTTATGTTTTCCTCTATTTGCATAAGTGCTCATTGAATTCTAGCTTTTTTATTGCGCTGGTGCTTTTTTTAGAGCCTCGTAGATTTCTTTTCTTTACTGAACTTTCCAGGGTTTCCTAAAAATCAGAAAGAATAATTGAATTAGAATGTGCACACACACACACACAATGCAGTCTTTCTTATTACTGCAGCACTGTCTATAAGCAAATCTTCAGTCACTTTTCATTAAAGCAGGCCTACGACAATTCATAAAAAGGGGTCCAGTTGTTTCCAAATAAAGTGAACTTGTGCCCAGACAATACACACTAAAGTATTCATGTATGCTGAACAGAGTAAAAGAAATTTAAAGTGCTTCTTCAGGCATGAGGCTTTTTACCTTCATGTATTTTCTGCATTAAAAAAAAAAAAACCTTCCATGATCAGCATCCCATCACCCCACCGCGCCCCTTAAATACTTACGCGGCTTCTCTTTCAATCCAGCGCTGTACCCATTCTAGCAGCGCTGCTCTCGCTTCCTGCATGCACAGGATACAGAGGCAGCAGCAGGAGCCATTGGCTCCTGTGGCTGTCAATCAAATCATGTTAGGAGGAAGCAGGGGGTGGGGCAGAACTGCGCTGTGTGCGTCTATGGACACACAGAGCCCAGCTCGGGAGCATGGCAGCAAGACTGCCAACCAAAGCACACAGCTTGCTACAGGGCACTCAGAGAAGAGGCAGAGCAGGCGGTGCTATCAGGGGACCCCAGAAAAGGTAAGGGGCCGCTCTGTGCAATACCACTACACAGAGCAGGTAAGTAGAACATGTATATTATTTATTTATTTTTTTTAAAATCCCTTTACAACTGCTTTACATCAAGCCCTCATTCACTTCTGTAGTGATAGGTATTGTTGAAAAACTGTTGGTTTAGGATATATTGTATTTATTGGCGTATAACATGTACCTTTTTCACCCTGAAAATAGAGTGAAAATGATCTGTGCATATTAAACGATGATATTGGGCTGCGTCGGAGTGGAAGGGGGGGGGGGGGGGCGCCGCCGGATTGCACAGAGCAGGGACCTCCTGTTTACTCGGCAGCCACTGTAATACGAAGTCCCACCTCCTGGACCAGCTCCTATGATAGACATCACATGTCCCGGCATTGGACCAGTGTTCTGTCTATCATAGGAGCCGGTCCTGGAGGCAGGACTTCGTATTACAGTGGCTGCCGAGTTAACAGGAGGTCCCTGTGTGATCCAGAATCTCTAATCTCCATACAATGGTGAGGCTGCAGATGGGCACTGACCCTTATTTTGCTTTGAATTTCTTTATTTATTATTAAAGTTTTTTTCCTGAAACTTCCTTCTTAAAATTCAGATGCGTGTTATATGCTGATAAATAGGGTACTTTAACCCCTTGCCCACCAGCCGCCGTCATTATACTGCGGCAGGTCGGCACGATCCCGCGAGCCGTCATAGCTATACGTCGGGTCCTTTAAGCGGTATAGCAGGTGCGCGCGCCATCAAAGGTGCGCGCCCGCGCCCGCTGCACTGTGGGGGTGCCGATGCTCGTGGCCGCCGGTCGCGTCGACCGCCGGCCACGAGCGATCATGGGCACGTGAGGCAGAACAGGGACGTGTGTGTGTAAACACACAAATCGCTGTTCTGTGAGGAGAGACAGATCGGGTGTTCCTAATAGCTAGGAACCACGATCTGTCATCCCCTCTAGTCAGTCCCCTACAGTTAGAACACACAGTCAGGGAACACAGTTAACCCCTTGATCGCCCCCTAGTGTTAACCCCTTCCCTGCCAGTGAAATATAAACAGTAATTAGTGCATTTTTATAGCACTGATCGCTGTATAATTGTCAATCGTCCCAAAAATGTGTCAAAAGTGTCCGATGTGTCCTCCATAATGTCGCAGTCACGATAAAAATCGCAGATCGTTGCCATTACTAGTAAAAAAAAATAAAAATGCCATAAATCTATCCCCTATTTTGTAGACGCTATAACTTTTGCGCAAACCAATCAATATACGCCTATTGCGATTTTTATTACCAAAAATATGTAGAAGAATACATATCGGCCTAAACTGAGAAAAAAAAATTGTTTTTTTAAAAAAAATTGGGATATTTAGTATAGCAAAAAAGTAAAAAATATTGTGTTTTTTTTTCAAAATTGACGCTCTTTTTTTGTTTATAGTGCAAAAAATAAAAACCGCAGAGATGATCAAATACCAACAAAAAAAAGCTCTATTTGTGGGAAAAAAAGGACGTCAATTTTGTTTGGGTACAACGTCGCACGACCGCGCAATTGTCAGTTAAAGCGATGCAGTGCCGAATCGCAAAAAATGCTCTGGTCATGAAGCAGCCAAATCTTCCGGGGCTGAAGTGGTTAAATCAAAGATGTATTAAATTTACATCTTATAACTTTTATCTTTTGTAGTCTATCCTAACATGTACTTCTTGTCTCCCCAAAGAGCTTAAATTTGGTACCAGATTTGGATAAATATATTAATTTAGCTGACAGCAGCAAAGGTGACAAACCATCTATTAGCTCCAGGTTGAGACTTGGGAGCTTATAGAGGGCTCTTTCCCTGAGTACCTGAGCTGCAAATCAGCAAGTGGAAGAAGAGGAGTGAGACACATGACCCCCCATATCCCAGAAGCACTAAATATTTTTATTCTTTGCTGTCTGTTGCCCAAAAGAGCAGAGTGGGAGCAAAGAGAGAGAATATGGGTAACTATGAAGGGTCACAATCAAGTTAACCTGTAGGTTCATGTTGGTATAAATAGTGTAGCCAATATTTACCTAAAAAATAAATACATAAAAAAAAAAAAAAAAAGAAAAAAAAAAAAAGAAAAAAAAAAAAGTTCTTTCCCCCTCATTCGCAGAAAACAAAATTGTCTGGGTGAGTTATTCGTGTAGCATTAAGGAAGAAGTTCACTTTTTAGAAAAAAAATATGTGCACTTTTTTTGCAGGTAGAAAAAACGTGGATTATTTGATTCACATTTTTTTACATCTGCAAATCACAAAAATCCTGAGTCTCATTAACATGCCTGTGTGCTTGATGCTTATACAATAGACACACAACAGATCACTTAAAATTATATACTGCTTGCTGTTAAAGCACACGAAAAAAACAAAAAACAAACACATCATTATTGCGGCACTCTACTACTACAAAGTTGGCAAATGAAAGACAAAATCACTTATGCTACACTAAAAGATGGCCACCAGAGCTCACAGGAAAACATTCATTGTCCTTTTATGTGAGTGGTGACTCTTCGAGCAGCAGGGAGGCTGACAGGGGTGGGGAACAAGCTCCACTTTGCAAAGAATAAATAAAAAAATAGTCCCAAAATGTCAGGATCTCAAGTCTTTTGACAAGCGTTATTTACTGAAGATTAAACTTCTGGTTATGCATTGTGTTTTTTTTTTTTTTTTACAATTTTTCGCGTGGTTTGAATTTTATTTATTACAGGTACTTATATAGCATGTATATTGTATATTCACATTGGTCCCTCCCCTCAAGGGGCTTACAATCTAAGGTCCTTAACTCACATTCATACATACATATGCTAGGGACAATTTAGTCAGGAGGCAATTAACCTCGCAGCATGTCTTTGCAGTGTGGGAGGAAAACGAAGTACCCGGAGGAAACCCACACTGACACCGGGAGAACAAGCAAACTTCAGGAAGGTAGCCTCAGACACTGTGCTGCCCACCCAGGCTTTTGAAAGATTTACTTCATTTTAAATTTTCTTTAATGGTATTTTACATATATATTTGCTAGGGAGTAGGAAAGGATGATATCCCGGCAGATTATTTTTTGCCACCTGTGTTCCATTGTGGAGATTTACCTTTACTTCCTGTCCCATAGCCAAAACAGAAAGTGAGAGTAAATCCTTGAAAATTAAGGGAATTCCCCAGGTCACCAGAACTAGTGGTGGAAGATTGCCCCTCTATTACTTTTCTGAGGACAACCCAAAATTTCAGATTTCCTTTTAATGAAAATGGTAAACAGTAGAAATAGAGAGGGTGAATCTCCTTAACGGGGGGGGGGGCGCGCACAGACAGTAATAACAGACAAAAAAGTTGAGACGGGTCGAAATATAGATGGGCCAACATCTCCAGTACTGATCAAGAAAGGAAGGATTTCTCTTTAATTAAATAATAGATTTCGCTACATAAATTCAGAGTATTTCAAATAAACAATTGATGTAAAGATAGGCTGATTACAAAGCCATCTTGTCGGTTTTACTAGTAAAATACTCTATCATTAAATTCAATTATATACAGTTATATTTCTATATGATGCTCATGTACAAATGTTAGTATGATTGTACAAATGTTATCTTTTAATATCAATAAAAGCTTATTGTTCTAAAAAAAAAAGAAAGGAAGGATTCCCCCTTATGGGCCTTAAAGGCCCTGGTGATTGTAATTACGGTACATTCACCACAACTACTACATAGTCATAGTAAGAGGTAGAAAATTAGAAAAAAATATAAAAAAATATATATATTTTTTTATACTACTGCAGGTTCCATCATGGTGGTCTGGAACCCTGCAGTATATTCTACAGTTTTGTTTTGTCGATTGCCGTGCATCTGTACAGCCACACTTTATGTCTACATGTATTTTTGATAATTTTTTTTATCCTTGTAAAATAAAATTATATATATTTTTTCATACTTTTTCTAATTTTCTACTTCTTACTATGACTATGTAGTAGTTGTGGTGAATGTACTTACAATTATCAGGGCCTTTAAAGTCCTGTAAGGGGGAATCCTTCCTTTCTTGACCAGACAGCAATAACAAACCTGACAGGTGTTCTAATCCTTCTCCATTCTATCCAAAACTAACAAAAAAAGTTTTGCCTTTAATTATACTTTAATGTATTTGATTAGTTTCCTGAGGTGGCTGGAGATGAATATATAATAACGTACCCTGGGATTACTCTGGTCACTGTTGGAAGGTTTTCCTTTATTTATAGGTGATGGTTGTATTGCTGGTCCAGAATCATTCTCAGTTGAGAACTTTGGAGAATCCCATCCCTTGATCACCCTGACCAATTTCTTAATGGAGGACGTTGGTGCTTCAGGTCCATTTCCAGCCTGTTTCCTTGGCGTTTTGGCTTCCTTTCTATATTTATATAAAACCATATTTACAGACATTAGTTTGAATGATTAGGTCAAGCCAAAAGGTAGTCACATATACAGAATAAAACTTGAAAAGACAGATGCCCACTGCCATCAGTCATGTATTTTAGTTCATATTCTAACTGCCTGGAACAAAACAGCTGGAATCTGATTGGTTGCTATGTGCAACGCAGATGCTTTATTATGTATATATATATTAGAATACACACACACACACACACACTCTTATGACCCCTGTATATTCCATGCCTTTAAAAAAGACAAAAAGGGTGTTTTTTTAACCAGCAATATTACAGATTTTCTTTTAAAGCTACAGGACGCACAACTACCCAATGATTATTTGATGGTAACACTGGATGCTTGCAAACCTGTATGCTTCTATTGCACATACTCCAGATATTGAAACTGTTAAAGACAGTTGCAACCGCGTGAATTGCTTTCTCAGACACCGATTGAGTTCCTTCTACTATCTTTATTACAGATTGTTTTAGAGAATATCTTCATTTGGTTTCTGGAGGGCTACCTATACATCAGAGTGGCGGGTACATTCTAGTGATCTTCTTTTAATCACTTCAGCTCCGGAAAGGTTTACACCCCCCCCCCCCCCATGACCAGGCCATTTATTGCGATACGGTCATTTTAACTGACAATTATGTGGTCGTGCGACGTTGTAACCAAATAAAATTTACATCCTTCCCCCCCCCACAAATAGAGCTTTCTTTTGGTGGTATTTGATCACCTCTGCAGTTTTTATTTTTTGCGCTATTAACAAACAAATACCGCCACATTTGAAAAAAAGAAAAAAACATTAATTTTTTACTTTCCACTATAGAGCGCATCCAACAATTTTTTTTTTTTTTTTTTTAAAAATCGAAATTTCTTCATCAGTTTAGGCCAATATGTATTCTGCTACATATTTTTGGTAAAAAAAACTCCCAATAAGCGTATATTGATTGGTGTGCGCAAAAGTCATAGCGTCTACAAACTATGGATATATTTTTGGAATTTTTATTTTATGTCTAGTAATGGTGGCGATCAGCGACCTCTAGCGGGACAGCGATATTGCGGCAGACAAAATCAGCTACGAAGGGACACTTTTTTGGGGACCAGTGACAATTTTACAGTGATCGGTGCTAGAAATATGTACTGTCACTGTACTAATGACACTGGCTGGGAAGGGGTTAACATCAGGAGCGATTAAAAATGAAGTAAACCCTGATGGGTTTTATTTCCTTTATTTTACCCTACAAAGTAAAAGCATAATGTGCTAGTATGCATTGCATACTTAACTGCAAATGAAGCCCACAATGTCCCCACTGCAGACCGCATCCATGTTCGCCCCTCTTCCTTCTGAGGCCATGGACTCCAGCTCTGTGACTGGCCGGAGCTGCGTGACGTCACTCTCACGCATGTGCATGGGAACTGCCGTTCAGGACACACTCACCTGAAGAAACGACGGGGGGGGGGGCTCAGGCCGTTTCTTCACAGCGCATGTGCCAACAATGACATCATTGGCGCAGTATAAAGTAAGCCTAGAATAAGATTTACCTATAGGTACTGTAAATCTCTTCTAAATGTGCGCCGTTTAGGAGAGATTTACAGTACCTATAGGTAAGCCTAGAATAAGATTTACCTATAGGTACAACTTGCAAATGGAGGTTTACAACCTCTATAAAGGATTAAATGTGTGCCTAGGGAGTGCTTGCCAACTGTGGGGGAGGTGCCTGTACTGTGGGAAAGTAAAGATCCATGTTCCTGCTTTGCAGAAACGCAGGATCACTACCTTCCCTACTGACAGAACGGCAATCTGCTTTGTTTACATAGGCAGACCGCCATTCTGCCTCACTTCCAAACGATCGGTGGGTGCTGGCAGACATAGAGTCCTCTGAATCCGCTGTGTCCAATCAGAGCAGGTTGCCAGCAGCGGGCGTGCATGCCCCAGACCCGAAAGACGCCGTATATGCACTGTATATGGTCGGCTAGGGTTTAAGGCACTGTATGTGGTGGGGGAGAGGTCCTCCTTACCTTTAAATCAGAGCTTAAGCACCATGGCTTTGATATATGAATGTAAACAGACATTTAATAAGAACACTACATCCTTCATTGATGCTAGTCTAAAAAAAAAAGGAAAAAAGAAAAATGGCCTTATACACACGGACATTTTTACAGCGGCGTTTTTGAGCTTTTTTAAATTCATTTATTGTTATTCAAGCAACTCCGGGGGTCTCTTCCGACTTCTCCGCTCTCTCCGGCCTCTTCTCCGCACTCTCCGGTGTCTTCTGCTCTTTTGCACACTCTTTTGCTAGCGGTTGTCTGGTCTTCTCCGTTGTCTTCTTCCTTCTTTTCTTCCGATGTTGACTCAACGATCTCTCCTGCTGTAATGCCGTGTGCGCGGTGCGCAATGACTTATATAGGTATGGGGGCGGGGTCACTGGGTGATGTCATCCGGTGACCCTGCCCCTTATGACATCACAGTCCCGGGCATGACAGGACTGTGAAGTCATAAGGGGCGGGGTCACCAGATGACATCATCCGGTGACCCCGCCCTCATACCTATATGTCATTGCGCACATGGCATTACAGCGGGAGAGAACGTTGAGTCAATATTGTAAGAAAAGAAGAGGGAAGAAGACAATGGAGAAGAACAGGCAACCGCTAGCAAAAGTGCGGGAAAAAGAGCAGAAGAGGCCGAAGAGTGCGGAGAAGTCGGAAAAGAACCCCGAAGTCGGAAGAAACCCCCAGACCTGCCTAATAAATTACTTTAAAAAAACTCGTGTAGTGTGTTTTTTTTATTGACACTTTTTCCCCAGATGAATGGGTAGCCATACTCATTCACATAGGGTGGGGGGCCGGGATCTAGGGGCCCCCTTATTAAAGGGGGCTCCCAGATTCCGATAAGCACCCCGCCTGCAGACCCCGACAACCAAAGGCCAGGGTTGTCGGGAAGGGGCCCTTGTCCTCATCAACATGGGGGCAAGGTGCTTTTGGGTGGGGGGACACAGTGCCTCCCGCCCCAAAGCACCCACCCCCTATGTTGGGGGCATGCGGCCTGGTATGGTTCAGGAGGGGGGGCACTTGCTCGTCCCCATCCCCTTTCCTGACCTGCCAGTCTGCGTACTCGGATAAGGGTCTGGTATCGTCTTGGGGGGGAACCTCACTCAAATTATTTTTTTCTTTTTCTCAGGGGTTCCCCCCTTAACATTCTCAGCACACAAGTTGCACCGCAAGTCGGATCATCTTGATCCGACTTCTGGTGCGACTTCTATTCAAATCAACGGGCCCCCCATAGGGAACCACTGATTTTGAATAGAGACAGAGAAATGCGGCTGAAAGCTAGCGTGGGTAAACGTACATTGAATTCAATGCAAAACGCGGATAAAATTGCGTTTTTAATGCCGCTTTTCCTGGCGTCTGTACTAGCTTTACAGCCCGTTTTTTAAAACGCCCATGTGTATGAGGCCAAAAGGGGAGGCATTGATGTCACTGCGGCCCATTCAATCAATGGGCCAAAGAGTCTGAACCTGGAAAGAAGATCACCAGTGACAGCCAAGTGCTGACACTGCAACTCTGAAGGGGGGGGGGGGGGGAATTTAGTAGGTAAGTCTGCCATAATATGCTGTGCACACTACTACTACCACCGATTGTTGAAAATGTATGTGGAAGTTTAATTTTGCTTTCATTCGTGATCCAGTTTAGGACTCGATTCACTGTTACCACTGTAGAAAAGACCCTCTTTACCAAATATTTTGACTGAGCCTGAGAGTCCATTCAGACTTGTGCGACTGTGTGATTTGCACTGCAACTTGATGCAATTTCAATGAGTGCGACTTTGTTACGACTTTGGCTTTGACCAAGGTGATCGTTTTGTTTGTGCTCTACAAAATCATTATACATGTGTAGAACGGAAAAAAAATAGTTTTGTTTGATCACTCTTCTAAATGGCGGAAAGAGGTACCTTATACGATAGCCCGCAGTATCCTCGGCTGCTCGAACATCCACTTGATAAAATTTTGTGAACGTATGCACTGAAGACCAGGTAGCCGCCTTACAAATCTGAGCCACAGATACCTGATGGTGAAAAGCCCAGGAGGTTCCTACACCCCTGGTAGAATGAGCTCTCACCCTAAAGGGAGGAGCTTTACCTTTCAGACGGTAGGCCTGAATGACCAATTGTCAACATCCAAAGAATGCAGTCGCCTCTCTTCCACCGAACGAGGCTGAGAGAAAAAAGAAGGCAAAAAATGTCCTGATTTAAATGAAAGGCTGACACCACTTTTGGCAAAAAGGATGGAACAGGTCATAACATGACCCTGTCGTGGTGAAGGATCAAGTATGGTTCCCTGCATGAAAGGGCCGCCAACTCCGACACGCTTCTAGCCGAGGTGATAGCCATCAGGAAGGCTAGATTTCGTGACAGCAAGTCTAATGGAATTTCCTTAATACAGTACCTGACCGCGAGATTGTGTTTCCAGCGCGATACCATCGCGCTGGTTCTCGGCGACAGGGTACTGTGAATGTCGCGCTGGCTCGCTCATCGGGAAAGGAAAACTTTGTTTTCCTTCCGCGATGAGTGACAGGCAGTGCTGACAGCTGTCTGGTATGAATCCTGAGGCGGGAACACCGCGCCAAATTTTAAATGAAAAAACCGGCGTGGGTTCCCCCCTCGGGGGCATACCAGGCCCTTAGGTCTGGCATGGATTGTAAGGGGAACCCCCTATGCCGAAAAATCGGCGTGGGGGTCCCCCCCCAAATCCATACCAGACCCTTATCCGAGCATGCAGCCCGGCCGGCCAGGAAAGGGGGTGGGGACGAGCGAGCGCCCCCCCCCCCCTCCTGAGCCGTACCAGGCCGCATGCCCTCAACATGGGGGGGTGGGTGCCTTGGGGGAGGGGGGCGCCCTGCGGCCCCCCCACCCCAAAGCACCTTGTCCCCATGTTGATGAGGACAAGGGCCTCTTCCCGACAACCCTGGCCGTTGGTTGTCGGGGTCTGCGGGCGGGGGGCTTATCGGAATCTGGGAGCCCCCCTTAATAAGGGGGCCCCCAGATCCCGGCCCCCCACCCTGTGTGAATGAGTTTGGGGTACATGGTACCCCTACCCATTCACCTAGGGAAAAGTGTCAATACAAAAAAACACAGTACACAGGTTTTAAGAGTAATTTATTAGTCAGCTCCGGGGTCTTCTTCCGACTTCGGGGGGTCTCCTTCCGACTTCTCCCGGTGTTCGGCCTCTTCTCCCGGGCCCCGCCGCTATCTTCTTCCAGCTCTATTGCCAGCGAGGGGCCCGGTCTGCTGCCGCTGTCTTGTCGCCGCTGTCTTGTCGCTTCTTCTCTTCTTTTCTTCTTCCCCGATGTTGACACGACGCTCTCTCCGGCTCGAATGCTGTGTGCGAGCTGCGGAGCCATTTATATAGGCGGTAACCCCGCCCCCTTACGACGTCATGGTCCCAGCATGCGCAGGGACTCTGGCGTCCGTGACCCCAGAGTCCCTGCGCATGCTGGGACCATGACGTCGTAAGGGGGCGGGGTTACCGCCTATATAAATGGCTCCGCAGCTCGCACACAGCATTCGAGCCGGAGAGGGCGTCGTGTCAACATCGGGGAAGAAGAAAAGAAGAGAAGAAGCGGCGAGACAGCGGCGGCAAGACAGCGGCGACAAGACAGCGGCAGCAGACTGGGCCCCTCGCTGGCAATAGAGCTGGAAGAAGATAGCGGCGGGGCCCGGGAGAAGAGGCCGAACACCGGGAGAAGTCGGAAGGAGACCCCCCGAAGTCGGAAGAAGACCCCGGAGCTGACTAATAAATTACTCTTAAAACCTGTGTACTGTGTTTTTTTATATTGACACTTTTCCCTAGGTGAATGGGTAGGGGTACCATGTACCCCAAACTCATTCACACAGGGTGGGGGGCCGGGATCTGGGGGCCCCCTTATTAAGGGGGGCTCCCAGATTCCGATAAGCCCCCCGCCCGCAGACCCCGACAACCAACGGCCAGGGTTGTCGGGAAGAGGCCCTTGTCCTCATCAACATGGGGACAAGGTGCTTTGGGGTGGGGGGGCCGCAGGGCGCCCCCCTCCCCCAAGGCACCCACCCCCCCATGTTGAGGGCATGCGGCCTGGTACGGCTCAGGAGGGGGGGCGCTCGCTCGTCCCCACCCCCTTTCCTGGCCGGCCGGGCTGCATGCTTGGATAAGGGTCTGGTATGGATTTGGGGGGGACCCCCACACCGATTTTTCGGCATAGGGGGTTCCCCTTACAATCCATGCCAGACCTAAGGGCCTGGTATGCCCCCGAGGGGGGAACCCACGCCGGTTTTTTCATTTAAAATTTGGCGCGGTGTTCCCGCCTCAGGATTCATACTAGACAGCTGTCAGCGCTGCCTGTCACTCATCGCGGAAGGAAAACAAAGTTGTACTTTCCTGATGAGCGAGCCATCTCGGCGCTGGCTCCTGCGACGGGCTCGTAGGTGTCAAATCTCGCCGAGAAGTGCGGCGAGATTGACACAATATCGCGGTCACCTACTGTAGGTTCAACTGGTTGCTTCTGTAACACAGACAGCACCAAGTTTAAATCCCAAGGACACATAGGTGACCTAATGGGGGGAAGCAAACGAGTTGACCCCTGCATAAAGGTTCCGATCAGTGAATGAGAGGCTAAAGGCCTTTGGAAGAACAACGATAGGGCCGAAACTTGACCTCTGATTGTACCCAATGCTCAGCTGACTGTAGAAAAGAGAATTCTCCCAATCACGTGTTTACGAGGATGCCATTTTTTGGTTTCACACCAAGCAATATAAATGTCTTCCAGACCTTATAATAGATTTTCCTAGTGACAGCTTTTCTAGCATTTACTAGGGTAGACAACACTGGTCCCGAGATGCCACGGTCCTTTAACACCCTGGCTTCAATAGCCATGCCGTCAAATTTAGAGACTGTAAATTGGGGTGGGATATAGGACCTTGAGACAGTAGATCGGGGCACCATGGATGCATCCATGGCCCATCTATTGTAAGTCTCACAATCTCCGGAAACCAGGGCCTCCTGGGCCAGGCTGGTGTCACCAAAATGACTGGAACCCCCTCTCTCCGAATCCTGCGCAACAAATGTGAAAGGAGAGGGAGAGGGATCGAAGGGAAAGCTTAAACCAGGGAGTACTGGCTCCATGGAACTATCAGAGCATCTGCTCGATTGCCAGAGAATCTCTTGTTCGGGACACAAACTGCTGTAGCTTTTTGTTGAACCTGGTTGCCTGGATGCCAATACCTCTTGCTATCCCCAACGTTGGCAAATTTCCTGAAACACCCCTGGGTGTAGGGACCACTCCCCCAGGTAGATCTGCTGGCGACTGAGATAATCTGCCTTCCAATTCTCTACTCCCAGGACATGGACTGCCGATAGGATCGGCACATGTCCCTCTGCCCAGGCTAGTATGTGGTTCACCACCTTCAGAGCTGAACTAATCCTGGTACTGCCTTGGTGGTTAATATAGGCCACTGTAGTGGCATTGTCGGACTGAACCCTGATAGGACAGTCCTGAAGCTTCACCATCCAGTAGTGTAGGGCAAGATGTACTGCCCGTAACTCCAGGATGTCAATAGGCAGGATCTGCTTTGTCCCTGACCATTTCTCCTGAGCTGTGAGCCCTTCCAGGGTCGCTCCCCAGCCTGAGAGACTGGCATCTGTAGTCAGTACTCTCCAAGTTACCGGGAGGAAGGATTTTTCCTTTCGCAGGTTGTGATCCTGCAACCACCAGTTTAGGCTTAAGCGTGCTCGAGGAGATAAGCACATTGGATAATCCAGGGCTTGTCCTCTTCTGTTCCAAGCCAACAAGATGTCTTGGTATAAAGGCCTGGAATGGAACTGGGCATAGGGCACTGCTTCGAAGGAGGATACCATCCTCCCTAGAAGACTCATACAAAGCTGAATGGAGGGTTGTCTGGTGCCCCTTATCTGACGAACTTGATCCTTAAGGGCAAAGTTCCTTACAAGTGGCAAGAATACTCTTGCTTGGACCGTATCTAGGATCAGACCTAAATACTTTAGACTTTGAGCTGGTTTCAAGGCTGACATTTTTGGTATTTTTGATCCAGCCTAAGCTTTTCAAATACCGCACTGTGCATGTTATGCTCTGTTCTAGAGCCTGTAATGAGTAATCTCTGAGCAGGAGGTCGTCCAGATACCCGAGCACCAGGATCCCTTGGACCCTTAAAAGACCCAGTACCGGTGCTAGGACTTTTGTGAACACCCGGGAAGCTGTAGCAAGCCCGAAGGGTAGAGCCACAAACTGCAAAACGTAGGAACCTCTGTTGAGGCTGAAAGATAGGTACGTGTAAATATGCGTCTATTATATCGATGGAGGTTAGAAAGTCTCCCCTCTGGAGTGAGACTACTACTGAGCGGACAGACTCCATCCGAAAGGGCTGTATCAGTAGATACTTGTTCTGGGATCTTAGGTCCAAAGTGGGCCTTGTGTCCCCATCTGGTTTTTGAACCGTAAACAGGTTTGAGTAAAACCCTGTGCCCCTTTCGGCTACAGGAACCTCTGCAATCACTCCTTGATGCACTAGATGATGTAGTGCCCGAAGCAATCAGTTTCTTTTTGGAGGATCCGAGGAAACGCTGGATCTTAAAAACCTCTGAGGGGGAAGCCCCCACATCTCCAGCTTGTAACCGCACAATATAATTGAGGGGACCCACTCCTCCTGAATTATTGTTCTCCAAATGTCCACAAAGTGCAGAAGCTTTCCCCTCAAAAGGAGGGCTTGGTGCTGGGTTTAGATTTTGGACCCAGGGCTTTTTCTGGCCCTGGCCCTGCGGCTTGCCCCTGGCCCTAGCACCCTGTTGGCGGCAGAACTGCCTTGACGCTGAGACATTTGAGGAAGCAGTCCCTGAGGATTTAAACGATGGACGTCTGGTGCTATTCTTCACAGGAAGTAGAGAACTCTTCCCTCTGGAAATCTTTTGGATATATTTGTCCAAAATGATCACCAAATAAATGTTCCCCATGAAAAGGGAAACCTGCCAATAACTTTTTACAAGGAAGCTCAGCTGACCAGTTCTTAAGCCACAAAAGTCTGCGCATATGTACAGACAAGAAAGCCAAACGAGAAACCTGCTGTATTGAATCCTTTAAGGCCTCAACAGCAAAACACAGAGCTCGAGGAATATCTGTCTTACTTTCAGGCAAATCATCCTCCTGGTAAGGCCTATCAGGCCGTTTGACCTGATCCTTTACATATTGGCAGATACCAATTGCTGCAACAGCTGGCTGAATAGCTGAACTGGCCAAAAAAAAGGAAGCCTTTAAAAATGATTCCAATTTCTTGTCAACAGGTTCTTTCAAGCCCTGTGCGTTATCTACCGGACAAGTTAATTTCTTGTTTAAGGAAGAGTCTGCTGCATCTACGGCTGGCATGCTCCATTTTTTAACAAACTTTTGATCCATGTGATATAAAAGGGAAAACCTCTTAGGAGGAACACAAATCCTGTCAGGATGTTCCCAATCAGCATACACTGCCTGTTCCAACAGGGGGTGTAGGGGGAAAGCCTGTGTGGCCTGAAGAGGCCTCAGGGATCCCAAAGAGGACCAGGGGGGCTCAGTCACCTCTGCAAGAGGCAACTTAAAGGCAGAATGAACCATTTTGGTCAGAGTCAGGAGCAAAAGCCTCTGCGATTGAGAGGCAGACATCAACTGGATATATTCTTGTCCAGATTGCTCGGAAAGCAGACTCATTTGCTGGGCCCTCCACAGAATCCTGAGTTTTAAGCTCTTCCCCACCCTCAACCCAATCCTGCTCCAAACTAGGAGGCTCCGGGGAGGGGGATCTGTTACGCTTCTTGTCACCCTGTGGGATGGAGGCAATCGTGCCAGAAATCCTGTGCTCTAACCAGGCTAGGGCCGAGGACAATTCATCCTTGGTGATAAAGGGTGAAGCAGCAGCGTTGACTGTAGGCACAAAACCAGATAGGCGCAGCGGCTCAGATTGCCCGGAAGCCTCTGGTCCTTCAGGGGATACAACACTAGGGATACGGCTAGGTTCATCAGGAACTACTGACGACATAGGTGTGCCCTTCCCTGTAGTGTTAGTCCCACTCCTCCTTTTTGAAGACATTTACTAGCCACAAAAAGAGTACCTGGGTGTAGTATTAAAACACCTCAGAAGGGAGACCCTTTAATAGGGCTCACCAAGCCCCTATGCAACAATCCTGCTAAGCACCTTTAGCCTGCCAAGCAACACCTGGTGACTCACGTGAACCGGGTAAGGAGAAATGAACCGCTGCAAGTGCCTGGTTCAGAGCCTGCTCTGTGTCCCACAGCTGCCTTCTGGAAGCACCGCATGCTTGGCATACACAGCTTAAATAAGCTGGCTGTGCGGCAGAACGTTCTGCGCATGCGTGCGTGCGCACGCAGTCCAGAACGGGCAGGGCTGTATTTGCGTATGACGCGAATCTTCGTGCGCCCAGATAAAGGCCACTGCGCATGTGCGGCGAAGCTGCGTGCGCCATGGCCACCAAACAAACTGCTGAGCCCAGTGGCGCTCTTGCGAACGCATGTGCGCCATGGCGAACCAAGGCAAAATGGCGCACCATCATGCAGGTAAAAAACAGCCAGATACAAGCAAAACAAGGTACACTTTGCAAACACCCACAGCTAGACCAAAACTTCCCCATATGGTCACCGCACACTAGGGGTGCTGAAATTAATCGTTGCATCGCGATTTGGGTGTCCCCGATCCGGCATCGATGCATACGACCGGAAAATCGATTCCCTGGTGACATCATCCCGACTTGCCCCGACCCTCCCAGGAGAGCGATCCGAGCGTATTGTTAAAATGACTGTGTTTTAATAAATGCCGTGTTACAATGAATTAAGTGCGCCACTGTATGTGCTTTTTAAAAAAATATGGAACTTCATACCGAATTTCACAGTACAATACATCCCACGCATGTGACTGCTCTGCCCAACCCAGCCCGCCTCTCTCTTCTCACGTCTCATGTCTCTCCTGATGTCTCTCTCTTCTGATCTGATAGCTACAGTCAGCGGGCGGGTCTAATGCCGCGTACACACGGTCGGACTTTTCGTCTACAAAAGTCCAACGGACGCTGACGGACTAAAGCTGGCTGGTAATCCGATCGTGTGTGGGCTTCTCCGGACTTTCAACGGACTTTTTTAGCCTCAAATCCGACGGACTTTAGATTTGAAACATGCTTCAAATCTTTACGTCGTAAGTACGACGGACCCCGAAATCCGCTCGTCTGTGTGCTAGTCCGACGGACAAAAACCCATGCTAGGGCAGCTATTGGCTACTGGCTATGAACTTCCTTATTTTAGTCCGGTGTACGTCATCACGTACGAATCCGTCGGACTTTTGTGTGGTCGTGTGTAGGCAAGTCCGTTCGTAAGAAAGTCTGCCGCAAGTCCGCCGAAGGTACGTCGGAAGTCTGTCGGACTTTTGTAGACGAAAAGTCCGACCGTGTGTACGCGGCATAAGAATTCCCCGCTGATGTCAGGAGAGACATGAGAGGAGAGAGGCGGGCCAGGCAGGGCAGTCACATGAGCGGGATGTATTGTACTGTGAAATTCGGTATGAAGTTCCAATTTTTTTTAAAAAGCACATACAGCGGGGCACTTCATTCATTGTAACACGGCATTTATTAAAACACAGTAATTTTAACAACAGTAACTAGAGTACAAATGTGTTTGTACTCTTACACCTCACACTCCGTGCTGACAGTTCCCTGGGCTTCCCCTTTGCACATTCCACTGTTAACTCCTAGTGTGCTGGAAGGTGCAAACAGGAATGCCAAGGAACTGTCAGCACCAGTGGCGGCCCGTGCATTGTGGGGGGGTTAGTGAAGTGATGGCTGCATTTGATTGATGGGGGAGGTTCAGTATTTTTCAGTTTGTTTGCGCCCCCCCCCCCCCCAACATTTTGAGCACCAGCTGCCACTGGTCAGCACAGAGACAGTACTGGGAACTTCACAGGGCTGTTTGTCAGCTGTGGATTATTAATCCCTCCTGACCTCCCAGCAGCAGTGTGTGTGAATGTCTGTACCCTATAGAGCACCGGATTAGTGCACTTTTTAAGGGAGTGAGGTTATTTTTAAATCAAAGCGGAGTTCCAGTCAATTTTTTGTTCATTAAAAGTCAGCAGCTACAAAAAAAGTGTATCTTCTGACTTTTAATAAAAAGACACTCACCTGTCCCACAATCCAGCGACGTGGCCACCCAAACCCTCCCTTCTCTCCCCCACCTGTCCACGGCGCTGGAAATACTACTGTGGGCATAAACAAAAAAAGATGTGCAAATATTAAATCAAGTGAGTGATCAAAAATAAGATAATCATATATATGACCAATGCCATTTTTTCATACATAACTATTTGTTTGGACTATATGGTTCATTTTATGTTTTCATGCCATTTCATGAACTTTGAGTGTATTCACCTTCTTTCACGTGTTATTTACTGTTTTTTAAAACATTATTTATATGCAAGGTTGTATCACATTTAGTTTCATTTTACACACATTAACCTTTTCAATATTTGGAGTTACCCCTTTTTTTCTTATTTTTTTCACTTTTTTCTTTTTTAATCATAAGCTATTCACGATGTTAATCATTGTTCATATATACGATCTTATTTTTGATCACTCACTTGATTTAATATTTGCACATCTTTTTTCGTTCATGCATATTGTTTTTTGGATTAAGTATTTAATTCTTTGAGATTGCTGTATTTATTAATTATTATTCATTATTATTTAATACTGGGGTGAACGCAGAATTTACCTTTTTCACACAATACTACGGTGGGCATCCGGCTGTGACAGCTTGCAGCTTCACAGCCGAGTGCGCATATCTCACTGCGCTGTCCTGCATAGCCGGGCAACCTTTTGGGACCTGTGAGGTCTCCCAGAAGATTGCAGGGTGGCAGGGCCGCCTAGGCGGCCCGTCTAGGCGGCCCAAGTAGAAGTAGGAGCTTGTCGGTAATCGTGATGCATTGCGGAATCGAATCGTTGACCAGATAATCGTAATCGAATCGTGAGACCAGTGAACATGCGCACCCCTACCGCACACAGGTGTCCAGCCTCTAGCTAGCTTGACTGATTGTTATATTCACTGGGACACCCCACAATAAGTAAAGGGGTTTCACTTACCCGTCCAGGCGCAGGGCAGTTTAGAAACTAAGAGCCCATTCTTCACCCTTCACGGCGGGTTCCTGTCACTTGAGGACCTTCAAGGACTGGGTACCCTTTTTATGTTTAGGGTCCACTCCCTTGGACCCGTACAGCATCCTGCAGGAATGCCTTAGTGCTGTGGTGTCCAGGATTCCACTTCGCAGGGTCCAGCGCTGAGAGGCCGCATTACAGGCAAAACTTCACAGGATCTCAAGTCTTCTTTGACTTGGCTACCATTTATCTAAGCATATAAAGCCTGTGTCAAATGGATCAGATCGGTCAATCCCCTAAATCATTTAAGAACCGTTTGTGGGACTAGAGACCTGGAGCTCAGAGAGTACAAACAACCGTGCCATCCACCTTGCAGACACTGGTAAAAAACTGAAGTAATTCCTGTATGGGAGGGGTTATAAAGGGGATAATTTCCTGTCTAAAGACCTTTTTTGGCCCATGTTTATTAAGTAAAAGAAAAAACAAACAGTCCATCCAGGATTCCCACGCAGGGGTTTCAACTTCAAAGCAATAATGAAATAAATGGAAAATACCAAGCCTCCTAGCTCTCTGGTCAGCACTGCTATTCAGGCGTTGACCTCGGTCCTCCTGACCCTGCAACTGTGTCCCTGTTTGGTACCCACACTGTACCTCTGGTGACACTCTCTCTCACAGCTTCCTGGCAGCTTCAGCCCACTGGCTTGGGCCCTCCGTCTGTTCTGTCAGACTATCCTGTGCCAACAGGCACACTTCTCCCTTGCACACCTGGACTCCTCGGGAGGGTGGAGCCCAGAACCCTGGTCCTGGCTCTGCTATAAGCCCAGGACCCACCTGTACTATCAACAAGCCGGACTCCTGGCTGTTCCCAAAACCGGGTCCCAGGATTGGAGATTCCATCCCACCCAGATCGCTATGAAATCTCCAGGCTCCAGGTCCCCAACTGGATTTTACCAACCACAGAGGAAACTGATAAAACAGTTTCCTCCAAATTAAATAATGCTGGAGCCTCTCAACCTGCCTATTTGAGAATCCTGGGCGACTATCACTAGGACAGGGATCCATACTGTCACATAATATATAACAAAATAAATAATGAAAAAAAATGTTTTAAACCGCCCCTGTCTCCGCGGGGAGTAGTGAACGCATACGTAGGTCATGCCTAGATATGTAAACAGTGTTTGCACCTCACACGTGAGGTATTACCACGAACGTCTGAGCGAGAGCAACAATTCTAGCACTAGACCGCCTCTAACTCCAAACTGGTAATCTGTAGTAATTTTTAAAGCGTTGTCTATGGAGATTTTTATGTACTGTAGTTTAGCGCCATTTCATGAACGTGCGAAATTTTAAAAGCGTGACAAGTTAGGGATCCATTTAGTCAGCATAACATCATCTTTTATATTATACCAAAAAAAAAAGGGTATACCGTATATACTCGAGTATAAGTCAAATTTTTCAGCACATTTTTTTGTGCTGAAAGTGCCCCCCTCGACTTATACACGAGTCAAGCACTTTTCTGCAGCAAAAAATTTCATTTTCCGAACCGATTTTGGGGCCCCGTATCTCAGGGCCACTTGGTGCTAGGAACCCCAGCTTATGGTGAAAGTACCACTGGGTTTGCACACCAAATTTGGGGTTGGTGTGCAAACCCAGTGGAACTGGTACCACAACATATCCAAAGCTGGGGTTCCTAGCACTAAGTGGCCCCGAGATACGGGGCCCCAAAATCGGTTCAGAAAATGTCATTCTCTGCTGCAGAAAAGTGCTTGACATTTTCTGAACCGACTTTGGGGCCCCATATCTCAGGGCCACTTGGTGCTAGGAACCCCAAATTTAGTATGCAAACCCAGGGGAACTGGTACCATAACATATCCAAAGCTGGGGTTCCTAGCACCAAGTGGCCCTGAGATACGGGGCCCCAAAACTGGTTCGGAAAATGTCATTCTCTGCTGCAGAAAAGTGCTTGACATTTTCTGAACTGATTTTTGGGGCCCTGTATCTCGGGGCCAATTGGTGCTAGAAACCCCAGCTTATGGTGCTAGTACCACTGGGTTTGCACACCAAATTTGGGGTTCCTAGCACTTAGTGGCCCCGAGATACGGGCCCCAAATTCGGTCAACTGTGTCCATCTGCAGCAATGTCATTTCGGGACCCTTTGGGTTCAGAGACCCCAAATTTTGGCTGCAGCTAGGGGGCATCTAGGAACCCTTAACTACCGAGTTTGAGGTTCAGGGGACCTATGGCTGCAAATGGGCATTGTTGACCCCCTTTTCCACTTACAGTAGCTGTGCATTTCTCACCCTCGTCTTATACTCGGGTCAATAAGTTTTTTCCCATTTTTTTTGTGGTAAATTAGGGCCTCGACTTATACTCGGAACGACTTATACTCGAGTATATACGGTATTTTATGTTTTTTTTTTTTTTAATTAAAGTGTACTTTTTCCAAACAAATGGCGTTTGGAAAAACCGCTGTGCAAAAACCATGACAAAAAAATTTCAACGACTACCATTTTATTCTCTAGGGTCTAATAATAATAAATAAATAAATAAATAAAAAAAATAGATAAATGTGTGGGGATTCTAAGTAATTGTCTAGCAAAAAAATACAGATTTTTTAAACACGTCAAAAAAAAGGCCCGATCAGCAAGTAGTTAAACCGGTTGCAGGATGGACCAAATTTTATCTGAGCACATTTATTCATCTTGGGTTCACACTTGTGCAGTGTTATGCCCCCTACACACGGTCGGATTTTCCGATGGAAAATGTCCGATCGGAGCGTGTTGTCGGAAATTTCGATCGTGTGTGGGCTCCATCGGACATTTTCCATCGGATTTTTTCCAACACACAAAGTTTGAGAGCAGGATATAAAATTTTCCGACAACAAAATCCGTTGTCGGAAATTCCGTTCATGTGTACACAAATCCGACGGACAAAGTGCCACGCATGCTCAGAATAAATAAAGAGATGAAAGCTATTGGCCACTGCCCCGTTTATAGTCCCGACGTACGTGTTTTACGTCACCACGTTTAGAACGGTCGGATTTTCCGACAACTTTGTGTGACCGTGTGTATGCAAGACAAGTTTGAGCCAACATCCGTCGGAAAAAATCCTAGGATTTTGTTGTCGGAATGTCCGAACAAAGTCCGACCGTGTGTACGGGGCATTAGACACAGCATGTGATTCACACAAGAATCGCACTGCATTCCTGTGCAAATGACATGTGATGTCTGTGCAGTGCAATTTGAGCCAATTTGTATGGCTCAAATCTCACCGCATCCATACCGAAATGGTGCAGGACCCTTTTTTTTTGCCACACACCTGACTCGGATCGCACGGGTGTTCACACCCATTTGATCCGATTCTGGCAATCGCGCTGCATTTTGTGATTTGTTTTGAGGTGTTAATTTAACATCGACACCCACAGAAGACTGCATGAACGCCATGCGATTTCAATGTGGTGCAGGAAACGCACAGGATTCGCTGTGTTTCCCGCATCACATCAGTGTGAACCTAGGCTTAAAGACTTGAATATTTAGAACTGTGGCAGGATGGACGAATCTTTATTCGTCATACATTTTGTCACTTTGGCTTTTACAGTGGTGCTCATTCAGTACAGAATCACACACTCCCACTCAGTACGTTTAACTTACCTTTTCCATACTTTGTAATAGAACAGGATAAAAATCAATATCACCAGGAATGGAAATCCAGCAGATGCGATCATCAGATACCTTTCCCATGCACGTTGCTGCTGGGCCTTATTTTCTGCGTCACCTGTAAGAATATAAACATAATATAGAAGGTTATACCTATGAATCAAACAGGTCAGCCTACATCAGAGGTGCCCAACCTCTGGCCCATGGTGCCCTCTGATATGGCCCGCCACCTCCTGCTCTGGGATGGCGGGTCGGCAAGCCCAGATCGCAGGCTCCCGACCCGTCATCCCCGAGCACCAGTGAGAAGAACGGAGGCGGCGCTAGTGGAAGCAGAGCCTATGCTTTGCTGTATAGCGTCCTCTCATGTTACAGGCAGAGCGATACCAAATGTACTCCGCCTGTGACAGAAGCGATACAGGAAGCATCGGCTCTGCTCTCTTCTGCAGCCGCATGCTTCCTCTAGCGCTGGTTCTTGTCACACTGATGCTCAGGGACGGCCAGCAGTATCCAGCAATAGTACCAGCCAGCAAGACTTTCCCTGGAGTACAGCCAGCAGCAGCCACTAGCCATACCCACCTTGGGGACAGCAGCAGCCAGCGATACCTGCAGGAATCCTGAGGAAAAAGTAAAGACTGAGGTCAGTTGAGGTGCAGGTACCTCAGTGCATCAGTGTGAAAGCCTTAGACCCCTTTCACATGATCGGTCTGATCATCGTCTGACAATCGGCCCCTCCATTCACCTCTATAGAGCGACAGATGTAAACGGACTTGTGTCCTTTTACACCTACCTATCTCCAATCTGATCCACTTAAAAAAATAGAAGGGGATCCGTCCCCTTCTGTCTGGACGGATCGGAGGGCCCAGAGAAGAGAACAGGCTCTGTCCATGTCTGATCTGCATATACAGAGTGGACATGGACCTGTCACTTGCCCGCTCCGCTCAATGTGGCCCACAACCGGTTACCAAGTCGCTAAAGTGGCCCTTGCTCCTCAAAAGATTGGGCATCCCTGGCCTACCAGCCACAACCCCGGTATCTTTTTCTTCCCCAGGCAGCTGTCTTTCTCTTAAAAGCATTCCGAGCAGCTCATGAGCCACTGGAATGCTTTTAAAAGTGGAGGGATCAGATGCCCCCCCCCCCCCCCCCGCCAGTGTGTCTCGGGCTTACCGTTTCCACTGGCTTGCCCCAGTAAAAAGATCCGGTCAGCTGGTCACAGAGGCGATAAAAGACTAGATCGTCTTTGATGGCCTCTATGGCCTTGGAGGACTGGAGTGACGTCATGACATCACTTCTTTACCAGGGTGCAGGTAAATATTTTTTTTTTTTTTTTAAAGCAAAAGATCAATTCTTTTTTTTTTTTTTTTTTTTTTATCTTTTGCTTTTAAAAAAGGTAAAAGGAGAGATTTGGGGTCATAATTACCCCCCGATCTCTTCATAAAGAGGACCTGTCATCCTTATTTCTATTACAAGGTAACTTTACATTCCTTGTGATAGGAATGAAAGTGTTTAAAAAAAATTTTAAATTTAAAAAGGAACAGTGCAGAAATATTAATAATAATAAAAAAAAAAAATGTAAATTGCCCACATCCCTCTGTGCTCATGCACCAAAACGAAGGCATATGTAAACAAACAGTGTTCGCACCATAAATGTGAGATATCGCCACGAATGTTAGAGCAATAATTCTAGCTCTAGACCTCCTCTAACTCTAAACAGGTAACCTGTAAAGACAATTAAATCAGGGGTCTCAAACTGGCGGCCCTCCAGCTGCTGCGAAACTACAAGTCGAATGAGGCATTGCAAGGCTGACAGTTATAAGCATAACTCCCACAGGCAGAGGCATGATAGGACTTGTAGTTTTGCAACACCTGGAGGGCCGCCAGTTTGAGACCCCTGGTTTAAAGCGTCGCCTATGGAGGTTTTTAAGAACCGTAGTTTGTCACCATTCCAAGAGCATGCGTAATTTTAAAGCATGACATGTTAGGTATCTATTTACTCAGCATAATATCTTTCATATTATACAAAAAAATTGGGGTATATATTGTGTTTTGTTTTTTTAATTCATTAAAATGTATTTTTTGGAGGCGCATGCGCGGCGGCTCCCGTGATGGCTGCTTGATAAGGGAGCTCCGTCCCTCTCCGGCCGTATGAAAGCCTCTTGCCAGCCACTGACAGCGGGCCCCACACTTACTGCGCCTCCAAGCACCAGACAATACGAGGCTTCTCCTGCACGTCGGGGAATCCGTCTGAAAGAGAAGTCTCTCGCCTCATGTCACTTCACACAGTGGCTCCAAGGGAATCCAAGATGGTGGCTACGGATCCACCTCGAGGAGAGGATAAGAACACCGACTCCATTGCGGACCTCCTCTCAGACTCCCCGGCTCCTCAGGGCTGCTGTGACCCACCAGGCACCCCTGTGAGTAGCCTCCTCCATCCGGCCACCTCCCCAGCCTTCACTGTCTCCCTAATTGACAGGACCCTGGAGGATTTCCTGCATTCCCCTGCTGGGGACAATCCTGCAGATAAGTCTGATTACCTCACAGAACTTAATAGGATTGTTGGTGACATATACGCCACTCCCCTCAGATCCACGGGTCAGATTTAAAAAGGAACTCGAGCTAATTGTAAACCATGGTTTTGATTCTGGCGTAGTTAATAAAAAAGAAAAATCATTTCTTATACCCGTTTCTTCTAGAATCCCCATCATATATTACCTGCCCAAAATTCATAAGGATTCGGCCCATCCCCACGGTCGACCCATTATCAGTGGGATTGATTCCCTTACTTCACAGGCTGGTAAATATATTGATGGGTTCCTTCAACCTTTAGTGAGATCATTACCTGCCTATATCAAAGATACTAGACACACCATTAATCTACTCAAGGATTGAGCGTACAGGGAAGGCCTTTGGCTGGTCACAGCGGACGTGACATCCCTGTACACTATAATCCCACATGATTGGGGGTTATCATCAGTGAATTACTTCCTAGAGAAATATACCACCTTGTCTGCAAGACAAAAAAGGGTTCATCATGGAACCCTTTGAGTATGCCACCACACACAATTTCAGTTGGCATAGTAATAAATATTATCCTCCAGAGAAAGGGTGTGGCCATGGGAGCAGAACTGGTTCTCTGGGCCAGGTACATTGATGATGTCCTCCTCCTATGGGATGGCACCCTTGAGTCCCTACAAATGTTTATGACCAGCGTAAATGACAACGGTCGAGGCATAGAATTAAAATATGAAGCCAGTCAATGTACCATCAACTTTCTAGATTTGACCATTTAGAGTGAAGGTGACATATTGGTCACCTCCACCTATTTTAAAAAGACCGATCGAAATTCCTTTATACCTCGAGACAGCTGTCATCACAGCTCATGGCTAAATTCAGTCCCTAAAAGCCAATTTATCCATATGAGACGGAATTGTACTCGACTTGATGACTTTGATGTAAAAAACGTCCTAAGAGATAGATTCATTGATAAAGGTTACAATATAGCCACACTTAACGACAAAATTTCAGGAGTCCGAACGCTGGACCGTGACCTTTTACTGGCAGATAAACCTGCAGTATTGGTACATGAGTCCAATAATTTTTCATGCCCTTTCATTACGCGTTACTCCCAACAGCATTTCTCCATCAAAAAACTCATACGCAAACACTGGCAAATAGTCAAAAACGACCATGTGTTGGGCTCTGTCCTCCCCGAGAAGCCGCAGGTGGTGTTTAGGGGGGTCCCTTCAATTAAACAACTTGTGGCTCCCAGTGTTTGCGTTCCACCCACCAATAAGCCAATGTTCTTCCAGAACTTAGTAGGCTTTTATAGATGTAATAATTGTGCTGTCTGTTCTATTAATGCCATTAGGGATAGGAAAACCACACAGTTCATTTCTATAAAAACTAACTCATATTTTATCCATTAAATCTTTCATAACCTGCTCTACCCCTTGTGTCGTTTATCTCCTGACCTGCCCATGCGGGCTTCAATATGTGGGTCGTACTGTACACACATTACAGGTCAGGTTGAACGAACACATAGGGAATATCAGGAGAAGCTTTAAAGGTCGTCCAGTTTCCAGACATTACTTAGAGGTGCATCAACAAAACCCTAAGGGAACCTCCATGATGGGGATAGACAGGCTTAGATTACCTTGGAGGCGGGCGATTTCAAAGCTCGAAATGAGCTGGATATATAAAATTAGATGCCTTAAGCCCTCTGGCCTAAATGTAGACATTGAGATCAATGCCTTCATTGATAATTCTTAGGTTAGGAAGTTAGGAAGAAATCTGTTTATTGCTGCAATGTTACTATTGTAAAGGATTATGGGTTTTTAGTTATGAATTATGTTACTTGTTGATTACACTTGTGTGCTTCTGTGAGAGAGCTCGACCTCGATGTGACGCTCATTGATAATCCTTTTTTATTATTTTTAGTTCCTTTTTTATTGTATACCTTAAGCAATTATTAATTTGCACTGAATTAATGTTATTGGTGTGCACACAATCATACCGTATCATAGGTTTGATTAATGGTGTATACTTACCCATGTAGAATTGTATTTGCTATCATGTGACCGCTATGAGCTTCGGATCGAGGTCCGGTTCTCGTTTGTGTTGCATTTGCTTTGAGAGTCATAACATGGCGCCCGGATGAAAATAAGGCGTGGGTGTAGCTGTGTGTTATTTAAGTGATGGATCAGCACATCACCCATGCCCCAGGAAGACGTAAGGTATTACGAAACATGTAGGGCGGTGCTTTGTGCTGATGCCATCACGCCACATGTGACCCCGGCAAACGGGTGTTTGTTTGCTTTTAGCTAGCCGGCTGCTTTAAACGTAGTTCTTTTTGTATATGTCATATTGCAGGCTTTTTCGCTCGTTTTATTAGCAATAAAGGCTCTCCTTTTTAAACTATACTACACGATTGGAGTCCCTTTGTTCTTACACTCGTGGCTTTGAGCCCGAGTGTATCTCTTTCCAGATTAAGAGCATCCATCTGTCGGGTTCATTTCCGCACCTTGCTGAAATAATCTCCATCGATTACTTGAAGACACTGAGGGATCAGAGGCATCGGAAGATCCATTTGTTTCCACAGAGGGCTCAATCTGCCTGAGTGTATGACTCTGCTCTTTAGGGGGTCCACCAGCTCTGGTAAGGGTTCCCACTTATTGAGCTTTGCTTTCAGGTTGAGACCCATTTCTCCATTAGCCTTGACTTCAGTGGGCGGTGACGGTACTTGAGAATTGATATTTGCAGTGGACTTTGCTGTTCATCCATACTCATCTCTTCATACACCTATCAATATTGTGCACCTGTTTATTCACGAACATTGTTTTTTCTATCTGTGTAATACATTGCACATATGGACATATATTTTTATTTTATTCTATTTTGTTTGCATGATCTCAATTGGACTTTTGTCATGTTTATGTATCTTTTGTCACTCAAGTATGATCGTTCAGATTTAGCACAACTTAATTTAACATTGTACACTTGCACCATAGAGATATTAGATGGTTTTTGTTGCTGCTTTTTTATTTGTTGATTCTTAGCGCGGTATTCTTTTTAATTTCTTAATCCTGCAGACCCAGCTGAATTATACCAAACATCTCCCTCTCCCTTGGGCCTGATATGGCACTTTTACTGGCTAAGTTTTCTGAAATGCTGGCTAATGGACTGGCCCAAACTGCTGCTCAGATCACTAATACAATAAAAGCTGATTTATCAAACCTAGGTTAACGCATTGAAGCGATAGAGAAAACGGTTGATCACTCTGTCGCATGGGTCAATCAAAATACTGCCCGCATACAGGACCAATTAGATACGGCATTAGCCAAAATCAACGACCTCGAAAATAGGGACGGTTAAATCTTTCATCAAGACCCTCATCCCAAATATCCCGGAAAACAGGCTTGAACTCGACAGAGCTCATAGAGCCTTTAAACCTTCGCGCCAAGATGGTCCCCCCAGAGACAGTCGTCAAGCCGCATTTTTATGCCGTTAAAGAGGACATTATGAAACTCTCCCGGGAATCCAATCAATTGTCTATTCAGGGCCATACCGTCCAAATCTTCGCAGACTTGTCCCCTACAACCATTCAAAAGTGGAGATCACTGAAACCGCTCCTGTCAGCCCTGTCCCAAAAAGCTGTGAAATATAGGTGGTCTTTTCCTTTCCGGCTACAATTCCAATTCTGAAATAATGCTTATGGATTTGCGACTTTCCAAGAGGGTGAACAACAACTTCTCCACCTCTGGATCATTTCTCAAGCTCCTTCATCACCGTCACCCAACAGACACCACAGCTCCAAGCGCCCTCCGCCGACCCGCCCTCTCAACTTAGTCTGGCAAAAACAGAAGCCAAAGAGATCCCGAGACTCTCATCCCCCTTAAAGGTGACCTTCTCCAGCGGACACTAGTCAGGTCGCTCATTGACCCGACCTGTTTAGAAGGAAACATGTCCTTTTCCTCTCCGTTTGACATGACCCTGTGAACTTATATTTGTTTAGTGGGCATTCCCTAAAGTTTAGGGGTGCTCCATTATGTTAGTGATTTTCAGTATTGCTCAGTTCTTACCTGTTTAACCTTTCTAGCTTGATCGCTACCGATTGTCTTCACGACATCTTACATTTATCCCTATCAAGAGATTTGCCCAGTTGTTATACTTTTGATGGGTATATTAGTAGCTCCATTGTTGTTTTGATTTAGGCCTATTGGAGGGGACAACTGAAATGGAGGCAACCTTATCCATCCCCCTCTTCGCTTGTTAAACCATGGCAAGCTTCCCCACCCCATGAGACCCAATTAGCAGCTAATAGTTCTACACGCTGCAGCAGTTTTCCTTTTACTAAATTATATTTGTGCATGGTGTGGGCCCTCACTTTCTAGAGGATCTAAGGTTGGAGCGGTAAACACGCTCCTCCCATGTTGTTTCTCAGCCTTTTTCACCTCTTGGGGACGGCAGGACAGCGCCCTGTACATTACAGGTCGCTACGACAAGTATTTACCTGTTCAGGTCTGGGCAGGATCAATCCTGCTGCTCTCTGTGAGAGCAGAACAGTTCCTGTTCTGTGCTCAACACCTTGTTCTTTCTTCATTCCTCTTCCTGTTCTTATGCATTTCTTTCTTTTTCAGATACCGGTACATAAGCTTCATCAATTTACAAGTACATTTAAGCCCAGGTTTCCTCTGACAAGTCTCTACATTGAACTTTCGCAGGACCGGGGGGTATGTGGTCATCTTTTACTGGTACTTATCTCCTCTCTTTTCCATGACTCCCACTGATCTAACGAGTGCATCTCTTCGATTGGCATCACATAAAACTCAGGGCCTAAATTCTCCACTTAAAAGACACAAAGCATTATAACACGATCATTCACAGGGACTCGAAATCCGTCCTTTTACAGGAGACTAATTTCCCTAAACAATTTAATCCGTCCTTTATTCACCATAAATACCCTAATTTTTTCTTGGCTAACGCTGAGGACAAGAAACGGGGGGTCGCCATCCTCTTCTTTAAATGAATCTCCTTATCCCCTATCCAGATAATTAAGGATCAGGAAGGGCGCTACATCCTTGCCAAGGGACAGATTGAAAGCCATTTATTTAGTTTTGTCTCCTACTATGCCCTGAACCGAGGCCAAGCTGCTTTCTTTTCCTCTATGCTGCACATGTTAGGCTCTCACTTTGAGGGTCGGGTCATACTGGGAGGTGACTCTAATATCACCTTCGATCTTCTTCTTGACAAATCGGACAATGGGAAACCCCTTAAGAGACCCCCCAAAAAAAGCCTTCGCATCTCCAAACTTCTACATTCGCTAGGGCTGATATCTGGAGGGAACTAAACCCATCCACTAGAGACTATACACACTTTTCTTTCCCCCATCAGATTCACGCAAGGATTGATCATATTTTTGTCCCGTCCCTGAATTCCCCCACAGCCTTACAAGCTTCCGTTAGGAGACACTTCGTGGTTGGACCACGCTTAGTTTTCCTTAAACTGGCAAGGACTCCATCCTTGTCTGGCCCTCATCCATGGCGCCTTAATGAATCACTGCTGAGTGATCCTGTACGATGTACTATTTTGGATAAGAACCTGAAGGAATTTTTTCTCCTTAACAATGTAAAAGACATTTCAATGGGGTTGCTATGGACAGCCCATAAGGCAGTAATAAGAGGGAAATTGATCCAGTTCGCCTCCCAACTCAAAAAGGGAATGTCGGGTCGTCACAGAGAAACTGGATAAGGAGTTTCAATCACTTAGCAAACTTCACAAACGAAACCCCACACCGCCTTCCTTGGCCAAGCTTGACTCGGCTAGACTAGCACTAAATCTAGCCTTAACTTCAACAGCTGAAAAAAGCTTACAGTGGACAGGAGCACATTATTACCTCCAGAGGGATAAGATTGGACCTAAGCTTCATCAAAGGCCTTCGCACTGGTTTGGCTCCGGGGCCTGATGGCTTCTCAGCCGGGTATTATAAAACCTTTGTGACCACCCTTTCTTCTTACCTGGTCAGTTTCTTCAACTCTATCCAAAGTGGTACGTCACTTGAACCGGCTTCCAACCTGGAATATATCCCTGTGATCCCTAAGCTAGGGACTCCAGCGATGTTGGGAATTATAGACCTATCTCTTTGATCAATAATGATTTAAAAATCATGTGGAAGATATTGGCAAATCGCCTAGCTTCCTTTATTGGAGTATAGGTCAACAAGGACAAGGTGGGATTTATGCCGGGTAGGTAGAGTCCAGACCAGATAAGAAGAGCAATTAAATTGATTTCTCGTCTAAAATCGGGCTGGGACGGGGGTCCCCCCCATGAAGGCTATTTACTATTCAATAGATCTCCAAAAAGCATTTGACACGATACTCTGGTCCTACCTTTTTTCTATTCTAGAAAGATGGGGCTTTGGCCCAAACTTCATGAAAGTTCTGGAGGCTTTCTACTCAAATCCCACAGCGCAAATTCAGATGCAAGGCTTCTATTCAGACTCCTTCCCTATTGCCAGAGGTATGAGACAGGGTTGTCCCCTATCTCCGTTTTTTGCAATCGCCATAGTAACTCTCACTATCGCAATTAGGCAACACCCTGACATTCATGGAGTTCACTGTGGCCCTCTTACTCACAAGTGTGCTCTCTTTGCAGATAACATACTCCTCTTCGTAGCCTCTCCCCTTTCTGGTAATATCTTTAAATTGCTACAAGATTTTGGTCTAGTCTCTGGCGTACAAATTAACATGGCCAAGTCTGTGGCCCTTAACATATCGACCCCCCTACCCTTAGTGGAACACCTCCAGGACCATTTCTCCTTTTCATGGAATCATTCATCCATACCTTATTTAGGAGTCAGCTTGGCTGCTGCTATCGACAATCTCTACAAGATTAATTATCTCCCAATTTACAAACAGTTAGAGGCCGTTCTATCACAGTGGTCCCTCCCTGGGCTCTCTTGGCTGGGGAGGGTTAACGCGGTCAAGATGACCCTCCTTCCACATATCCTTTACCTATTATTTCGTTCACTCCCTATCCCCATAATTAAATCTCACTTAACTAAGTTACAATCCTCAATTGTCCGGTTTGTCTAGGGAAAAACAGGACACCGCTTCTCCAAATCAATCCTCTACAGAACTCACAATCAAGGGGGGTTGCGACTTCCAAATTTATGGTAGTACTATCAGGCGGCACAACTATCTCAGATATCCTATATTTACTCAAGAGGAATCAAGCCTGATTGGGTCATTATGGAAAGACAAGCGGTACCTAATAACACCTTAGATTACCTCCTGTGGTGCTCCCCAAAATCCTGCCCCCCCATATTATCTCCCACCTTTAGCACTCGATAGCTCTGTGTGATGTCTTGCACAAATCTCCTAAAATTAGTTCAGATTTACGCCCCTTGACACATATTTTACAACCCCCTCTTTCCCCCGGGATTAGATATTAGAGCCTTCCAATGGTGGCTAAATAAAGGCCTCTTCAGAATCGGGCATTTCTACAATTCCAACGTCTCTTTAACGTATAGTTTTTGTATTAACAAATTGGAGATGCCTCTTTTGGAGAGATTCAGGTTCTACCAAATTTCGCATTTCTTGCACTCAATTTGGGCCAACAAACCAGATTCTCCCAAGTTCACTATTTATGAATAGTGGTGTTCTAGGATCACGGACCAGAGAGGAGGTATTTCCATGATCTATTCTGCTCTAGCTGACTCCAAGAATAAAACTTCCTATATGCTAAACTGGGAAAATGACCTGGAGATGGACTGGGACCTAGAAGCCTGGCATCATTGCATCTTTCACTCGTTTAAGGGGGATCAATAATGCCGCCTTGATCAAAGCTAACTTGAAAGTTATCTCCCGCTGGTATCTGGTACCAACCCGCCTTACTAGACTATACCCCAATACCTCCCCTTTATGCTTCCAAGGCTGTGGACACATGGGTTCCCTGCTCCATACTCTTTGATCATGTCCCAGACTCCAGGGTTTTTGGAACAAGATATTTCATTTGATTCGCAAAATAACGGGGACTGCGCTCTCTCAATCCCCTCAGGTAGCTCTCCTCAACCACCAGATAGATAAAATTCCCAAATGTTCTCAAGCACTGATCTTTTATATCCTATTAGGAGCCAAAATTACAGTTGTATATTACTAAATAGAACTCGCGCTAGATGGAATAGTGAATAAAAAATAAACTGCAGCAGCTATTACAAAGGTGCTAGAACCTAAATGAATACACAAAGTAACGGCGCTAGCAGAATATAAAACATCAACGTGATAATGTTCTAGTAAATTATTGACCGTGACAATATTAACAAGTTCTATGCATATATATATTGAATAAAGTGCTCAGTGCTCCAAATGCAAATTCTAGTGCTTCGTCGTTCAAGATAGGATTTTTCAAGTGCCACACTCCCCTCTTGTGACCCCACTCACCAGAGTTAATGGACACTCAGCTTTGCAGTCTAGGGGTCAATAGAGCTGTGATCTAAAAAAATCTGATGAAGAAGCTTCCATGCAGATATTCATGTAGAATAAGTAGATAATTCATAATGGGAAACAGAGATAAAAAAGCCGATTAGTGAAGTACTGCTGATACAAAATCAAATGCGCAAACAAACGCCACTCACAAGACAGCTCTGTAAAACAGGCATCAGTAAGTTCTGGGTTCGCCGCTGTACGGCGTGCATTCCACGGATAGCGGAAGTTGCGTCAAAGGTTCACGAAACTAGAAATACGTTGATGCGTTTCGCCCCTCCTCCAGGGCGTCATCAAGGACATCATTTCCGGTTTCAGATGGTTTCATTTATATACAAAGGAGCAGACACCTCCTCTCCAATTAGCCAATAGTAAAAAACCAACAGCAACTTCCTTTTGATAACATCACTTCCTGTTATTGCCAAGTGAGAACAAAAAACTTTATTGCCAAATACAAATACTTTAAAACCAACGTACAGAAATTCATTATTTTAAAATTAATGAAAAGGAAAAACAAAAAACAAAATTATGATTCATTAATTCTATTCCGAGTTCATTGCTTACATAAAAAAAGTAAATAAAAAATACATTTTTTATATTTTATTTTCTTTATTTTTATTATTTCCTTTTTATGTATGCAATGAAGAAAAGAAAAGAGAAATAAATATTTTAATTATTTTATTTTCTTTATTTTTATTATTTACTTTTTTTTATGTAAGCAATGAACTCTTATAGAATTATTGAATCATAATTTTGTTTTTTTTTCCTTTTCATGAATTTTAAAAGAATGAATTTCTGTACGTTGGTTTTAAAGTATTTGTATTTTTCAATAAAGTTTTTTGTTATCACTTGGCAATAACAGGAAGTGATGTTATCAAAAGGAAGTTGGTGTTCGATTACACCAGATGGTCTTTGTTTTTTACTATTGGCTAATTGGAGAGGAGGTGTCTGCTCCTTTGTATATAAAATTACACCATCCAAAACCGGAAATTATGTCCTTGATGAACCCTGGAAGAGGGGCAAAACGCATCAACGTATTTCCAGTTTCACTTACCGGTGACGCAACTTCCGCTATCCGTGGAACGCATGCCGTACAGCGGCGAACCCGGAACTTACTGATGCCCATTTTACAGAGCTGTCTCGTGAGTGCCGTTTGTTTGATTGCGCATTTGATTTAGTATCAGCAGTACTTCACTATCGGCTTTTTTATCTCTGTTTCCCATCATGAATGATCTACTTCGGTTCATCCACATGAATATCTGCATGGAAGTTTCTCTGAGAGTCCAGTTTTTACACATCAGATCTTTTTAGATCACAGCCCTATTGTCCCTAGACTGCAAAGCTGAGGGTCCATTAACTCTGGTGAGTGGGGTCACAAGAGGGGAGTGTGTCACTTGAAAAATCCTATCATGAACCACAAAGCACTAGAATTTGCATTTGGAGCACTGAGCACTTTATTCAATATATATATGCATAGAACTTGTTAATATTGTCACGGTCAATAATTTACTAGCACATTATCACGCTGATGATTTATATACTGCTAGCGCTGTTAATTTATGTATTCAAAATTACAGTTGCTCATGCATGGAAACGCCCTTCGGTCTCCATCGCCTTGGCCAAAACGGAAAATTTCCTGGATAATGGCACAAAAAAACCCCAAAAAAACTGCTATTACCCTCCTTAAAACCAGGAAAAAATTTGACTTGATTTGGGCACCTTGGGCTCGCTATATGAAGGTCCCCCTCATTCCCTAATGGTCTTTCTTAACTAAGTACTTGCCGACATTTTTGCCTTCTGCACCGGTATTGTCTCTCTTCTCTCCCTCTCTTCTCCCTACCTCACTCTGGCCTCTTCTGTTCCTTCCCCAGTTATCTCTCTATATTCCTCCTTAGGGTCAGATGACTCCTAGGTTGAGCGATAGATAGTTACACACGAGAATATTGATGTGGGGAATAGAAAACGATAAAACAAGAGGGGGAGAGATGGATATGCGGGGCGGAACTCGGCTTTAAGTGATGCTGACATTTTTTATTGTCAATATTGATGTATTTTTTTTCATCATTTTCAGTTTGCATTATGATGGCCACATGTGACTGTATGAGATCACTGTGGTTTCTAAATTTACTAGACATCACACCTATTTATTTAAAGCTGAACTCCAGGATATCAACCACTTTCTAAATGTATTGGATTAGTAGGAGTTAAGTCCAATGAGGTATATGCCACCTCAGACTTATCTCGAATTTACATTTTCACTGAACTCCGCTATCACTATACTTCTGGCGCTCTTATGCTGGACCTTCTGGTTTCAGCTTCTATAACTGAAGAGTTGTGTGCAGCTGTTCTGACCACCCCTCCTCTTGCCCAACCGCAGAGCGTGTTGTATTATGTGAACTTGTTTACAAAATACAAAGCCTTCTGTGAATGAACAGCAGAGGGGAGGGGCGGAGCAGCTGCTATGTGAGAAAGCAGCATCACTACTGTCAGAGCACCGGGTGTATTGCAATAGCTGTACTCCTAATGCTCAGCAAAACTGTCAGTTGTAAATAAAAAAAGATAAGTCTATGAGGGTGCAGCTCTTTGGACATAACCGTATTAAACCAGCAGATCTTAGAAAGTGGCTGAATTCATGTTTAGCGTTAACATTTTAGTAATAAAGCATATCTAAACCCTACTAATCAAAGGTTTAGTTGGTCCCTTTTATTCTGACAAATATGCAATTAAAATCTTTTAATATCAGTTCAGTTGGGGAAAAAAAAAACCCACAACCAGTTTGTGCTGAATGAAACCTTGTGAGCTGATAACAGTAAGCAGAGGCAGAGAGCACAGGCAGTTATCAGTTACATTGTTCTTACTTAGCTCTGAGGTCTAGAAAACTACATCCCTCTATGTTATGGACAATAAGAGAAGGGTGAATGTGCGAATTAAAATGATTTCCTGACTTACAGCAACAGTGGGGTTTCTGTTGTCCTGCTAATCCTAATGTCATGAATCTGCAGTAATGTTTCATGCCCTGACTGTTTGCTTACCTCTCTGCTGTGTGTATCAGCTTTAGGGACCGCGCTCAAACACCTGTGTGTTTAAGTAATCTTCTCTCAGCATGGCTCCACCCCAGCCTAACAGGAAACACTATTTAACCCCGCGCACTGCAAGCCAGCCTTGCCCGAGCAACAATTGTGTGAAGGCTTCCGTGGGCCATTCTTGCCGTGTGCTCTACGTTTGGTTCCCGTGTACAGACTTTGGCTTGTTCTCCTGACCATCCCCGTCCGCTTGTTGCCCCCGACCTTTGGCTCGTCTTCTGACATCCCTGCCTGCTTGTAGCCCCTGACCTGTGGCTTTTCTTCTGACCATCCCCATCTGCTTGTTGCCCTGACCTTTGGCTTGTCCTTCTGGCTGTACCTTGTTGCCCTGGACCGCTGCTTCCTCTCCATCCACCAGAGCCAGTCGTGAGCTGGGAGACCCTGGGGGCCGCAACCTGGAGTCAGCTGCAGCCAAGTCCATCCCTGGTAAAAACCTGCTTAGACTCCGTGCCCTGGGGAATCTTATGCTCTAACTCCCTGTCCAGGACCGTGGCCGTGACCCTGTGTAGCTGCTTCTCGGTGAAAATTAAGGGGGGGGGGGGGGGGGGAAGGCCTAAAAAGGAGAGAACTATTGCAGACACCACATTTAAGAACCAGTAAGGTGCAATATATAACATTTTTGATTTTTAGGTTTAAATATCCTTTAATACACTCAAATTTGTCATGTGTTAACTGGCCAAATGTGTTCTAATATGATTGAAGATCTACTAATATTTGGTTGAGTGATAAAACCTGGATATATATTACAATCAAAATGAAGAAAAACTAGTTAAAAGACGAGATCATCGTGTGTGCATTTACCATCAAACCTACATTTTATAGTCTGACTGTGAAATACCTGCGCAATCTAATTTAAAATTACTATGAACTATTGAGGGTCTATTTACATCGTGGTGTTTGGACTGCTGCAGTGCCATTCCTTTTGAATGGTACCTAAAATGCATCTTTCCTAATGCACATGCACAGCAGCGCAACCCACTGCAACACTGGTAAACAAAAAAAACAATGCCTCTTTTGGTGTTTGTCAGCCCACTCAAATAAATGGGTATCACACTCACCTTTATTAAAATTCTCCAGGGTGGGTTCCTTCCCACTTAGTGCAGGTTTTTCAGGACATTCCTCTGGAGGTACACCTGCCAAGATGAAAACATTTCTATTAAGACCAAGTCATCTATAATAGTAACTGCAACCTTCAACCGAGTTTCTTTGCCTGTGTGATCATCAAACTCACTGCTGTCACAGATAAGGAGCAAGCGCTCTCCCACACACCGCTGCAGCCTTGGAGGCTTTACTGGCAGCAGCCAGTCACCTTGGGGAAGTCAGGGTCAGTACAGGACCTCTGATACACCTAGTGTAGAAGGGTGAAAAAAACCACAGGGCTATTACTGAAAAAAAGGCACCATCAACTGCTATAACATGGACATCCTCAGTAAGTACTAATGTCAAAAACTTTATTCATCTTAGCAGCCTGAAAAGTGTTACCTGGTGATAGGGTCTCTAAAGGGCCATACACAGGGACCAAATATCAGGCGACATCAGCCGGTCCAATAAAGACAGACTGCTCAAGATTCGGCCCCTGTGTATGGCAGCCGGTCCAACAGAAGCAGGCTTCTGTCAAAGGGGCATGATTGAAAAAGGTCTGCCAATCAGCGCTCTCAGCCAATGGCTGGGAGCACTGACCGGTGTGTTCTGGTGGGAATAACGGAAAAGAAAAAAACAAAAAAACAAAAAGCAAATAGTGTGTACCAGGCTTAGGGAACTACTACAAATCCATTTGCTCCATCCCTGACCACAAAGCAAGTGTAGTTTCTTGTAGTTCAAGCCATCTGTAGGGCTTAACCCTGACCAAGTGTTGCATATGTAGCATGCTCTACATAGGTAGGTGCTGGAGGTTAGGATTTTTGTGAGTACAGGCAAATTTAGGCAGGCCTAGCTGGAAGCTAGGCCTGTTTGTTTTGGTTTGTGTGGGCTGGGAGTGGCTCAGAGTAGCAGCTGGTGACTCACATGCAGCATCACTTCACTGTCACCTCCCTCTTCCTTCTAGAAGCTAGAAGGAGAGGAGGGGAAGAGAGGTGGAGCTGCATGGGGTGTCTCAGGGAGCTTTGACCAAGCCCTGATTTGGATTGGCAGGGGGCAGGCCTCCTTAAAATACCTGGGGTCAGCCCAGTTGGGTTTGGAGTTGTCGGGTGTAAGAACTGGAGATGGAGTACTAGGCTGTCGGGGCCTTTGAGAGATCTCCCCAGTCTGGGTCGGGTGGGGGGGGGGTGACCTTGGGTCTGGGCTCGGATGCAGGACGGAGCCCTTCAAGAAAGCGTGAAGGTTCTGGACAGGAGGCACAGGAGGAGCAAGAGGACAGCAGGAGCTAGTACTGCTGGGCAAGTCTCCAGGAGGGAACCAACAGGTGCAGTCAGGAGGGCTGGTGAGTGACAGGTACAGTCAGGAGGACTGGGGAGGTACACCTGAGAGGACTGGGAGTGAGCAGTCTGGGATGGGTGTAGAGCCAGTAGTGTGGACTGTGGTGTCATGGGCAGTGGAGTTGAGCAGCTGTAGCCACGAGGGCTGGCAGGGCCTGAAGAGGGCTGACCGGGAGCAGTAGTCCATCAGTGGGACAGCCAGCACTAAAGTCTTTATATCTCTGCTACACTATAGGGGCCCGCGGTCCCTGCCTACAAAGGGCAATTGCTGAGGCCTTGATGAGTAAGGCCCCTTTCACACGATCGGACCGTTCAGGTCCGCCTGTCAGTTTTGACGGCGGACCTGAACGAGCGCTCCATGTTAGTCTATGGAGCGTCGAATGCCAGCGGAGACATGTCCGCTGACATCTGACCCTGTCCGATGAAAAGCCCTACGTCCAGGTCCATCGCTGGCGGATCGGATCGGGGGGAGATCTGACGAAAACGGACACGCTGTCCATTTTCGTCCGATCCCTCTATAGGCGGCAGCGGCGCCTGACAAGCCCCTCCCCGCTCAGTGAGCAGAGAGGAACCTGTCATCCGCCGGCTCAGCGGAGATCAACGGACTGATCTCCCGCTGAGCCGGCGGACCGAGGCGGGCTCCGCAGAAACGGAGCCCGCTTCGTGTGAAAGGGGCCTAAATGTAAGGCCGAACATATGCTAGCTGCTCCTAGGAGTGAAGAGATGTACAGGAGGAAGAGAGAGAGAGCGTGCAATAGTCTGCAAGCAAGTGTGCAGAAGGAGTCTGGAGTAGTAACATGTACAGGGAGTGTATATAGCTGTCCTAATGACTGTTCTAGATTTCACTGGGCATCCCACATATTCCTTTACCCATCCAAGATCTATTCCCTTAATAGAACATAAAAAACAAGTACATGGACTGTTTTATGTCTTGGAGTGTCTGAGAGGTGAACACCAGGCTGGGCAGGGTGACAGGTGGGCCACAAGACTTAGCAGCCCCTACAGGGTTACACATAGGTACTGCCTGACAAGAAGACTGGAACTATAACACCCTCTAAATACTAAAAAAAAAAAAATGATGATTCAAAGCAAGAAACCAGAGTAAGGAGTTGGAGAACATATTTTAGGGCTTGATATGAGATCCACAATTTGTAAGAAATGTTCGGGCTCAATATTCAGATCTTAGCATTTTTGTAGGTACTTTTTCTACTCATGGTTAAAGGGGCTGTAAACCCTCATTTTTTTTGTTCTATACGTCCCTGCTCTGTGCAATCATTTTGCATAGAGCAGCCCCGATTCTCCTCTTCTGGGGGTCCCCTGCTGGCACTCCTGGCCCCTCCTCTTCATTGGATGCCCCCACGCAAAGCAGCTTTCCCTGGGGGCACCCGTGCGGGCTCCCTCCCGAGTTCCACTGCTGCGTCTATTGACACAGACAGCTGGACTCGGCCTTGCGTCACTGGATTTGATTGATAGCGGCGAGAGAAAATGGCTCCTGCTGCTATCAATCTGCCCAATAAGGAGAGAGACAGTGGCTGGAGCCATGGGCTCATTAACATCGCTGGATTGGAATCAGGTAAGAAAAAGGGGAGGTCTGGGGGGCAGCTACAGCACAGGTTTTTCGCCATAATGCATAGAATGCATAAAGGTGAAAAACCTTGAAGCTTTACAACTACTTTAAGGGTGGAGTCAATGTTTTACTAGCGGAGCTACTCTACTGTGTGTAGTAGTTTGGTTGTGCCTTACATACTTGGCAGTAAACTGTAGTGAGGGAGTATATTTATGTACCAGCCTTCACCTTGAGGCAAAAATGCAGACATACCCAGAAACGTGCTTAGGTTTATGCAGTTAATATTTGGCCTTCATTAAGGTAACTTACCAAAAGTTCAACACCATATTGGGCCACAGTTTTTCCTGGGACAGACCGTGTATATATGTCAGCCTCTCACGTGGCGCTAACTCAGCAAGTGCACTTTACAATTTCTAACTTTTTTGTAATGTGTATAACTGTCTGGGACAACCAAACAGGAGTATCACCCCGATGTACCTACTGAGAGTTATGGTGCAAATTATTCTGTGGTCAGCAGGTAATGAAGACACGGTGTGATTCAGTGTACTTGTCACCATGGTTGTATTTCCAGCTGTGTTCACTTTGTCTTCCTGACTCACAGGCTGTCCTTCATTGCTCCAGGTGATCATGAATTTCTTATGGCCAGAGGCACTGCACTGGATGGAAAACATTCCTGCATCTTCTGCTGGATTTTGATTCTCTAATATGATAAGATAATAAAAGAAAAAAAAATACAAATTTATCAAAAGCAGATCACCACCATACATCAAAATTTTAAGAATTAAAAAAATGCGTTTGATAGTACATCATACAGAATTAAAGCAACTATAGTATTTTTTTTTTAAATGCTAACAGGTAGGATTTTTTTGACATGAAAGATTCTGTGGAGTTGATTTACTAAAACTGGAGGTGCAAAATCTGGTGCAGCTGTGCATAGAAACCAATCAGCTTCTGACTTGTTTTAGAGCTGCACGATTCTGGCCAAAATGAGAATCACAATTTTTTTGCTTAGATTAAAAAGATCACGATTCTCTCGACGTAAAATCTTTCACATTATACAAAAAAAAAGGGCTAACTTTACTGGTTAGATTTTTTTATTTTTTTAATTCATTAAAGTAATTTTTTCCCAAAAAAATTACATTTAAAAGACCACTGCGCAAATGCAATGTGACATAAAATATTGCAACAACCACCATTTTATTCTCTAGGATGTCTACTAAAAAATATATATGTTTGGGGGTTCTAAGTAATTTTCTAGCAAAAAAAATGATTTTAACTTGAAACCAACAAATGTCAGAAAAAGGTTTAGTGTTTAAGTGGTTAAACTTTTTCCACTTACACAGGAAGTCTATTCCACTGGCAAATTGTTACAATGTTTATACTTAAGTTCAACTGATAAAGAATGTTTTGTTTCTTGGCAGACTGCCCGGTTTTTCTCTTCCTTTCTTTTGAGGGCTGTGTCTTCAGAAGAGCAGAGAGAATTTTTGCATAGAAAGAATTGTGAATCGTGATACAGATTCTTGACGATTAATCACGATAACGATTCTTGACGATTAATTGTGCAGCTCTAACTTGTTTGTTCATTAAAACTCTGACAAAAAAGAAACCTGGAAGCTGATTGGTTTCTAACTCTCCAGTTTATGTAAATCAACCCCTGAGAAGTGTCCCAGAAGGCTGCGGGGGAAGGAGGGGGGCCGAAAGTGGGAGCTGGTACCGGTCAGGTACCCCTTCCCCCCCCAAAAAGGTGCCAAATGTGGCAGTAGAGAAGGGGGGGTTAGGAGGCAGACAAGCAAAGCTTCCACTTTTGGGCGGAGCTCTTCTTTAAATTTCTCTGGGCCAGGACGCCGACATACCTAGACGGTCTTAGTGCGTCAAAATCATGCAGTGGATATCCCAGTGCAGTGGCGTCTGCTCAGTTAGGGGCGCTATTCCCCTAATCTATACACCCCGCCCCTAATCTACATGCAGGGTGCCGGATGCATGGATTTCAGTGTTTGTTTTTTTTAAGCACGTGATTAGAGGTGGAGGCTCTAACTGGCTTCGAAAAGAGTGGGGGCTCGGGGGGGGGGGGGGTGTTGGGGCAATGCACTGCCCCCCTAACTCACTCACTTGTGTGACATTAGCGAATTAATATTTGCCAATGTCTTCCTGTTTCTCCTCCTGGCCAATAAGGAAGCGGGTCCCGAGTCCCGATTGGCTGGGAGGAGAAGCGACCGCCGGGACTCAGCAGAAGACAGGGGGGGGGGGGACCGTGCCCCGCCAAGAAAATTGAGCACCAGCTGCCACTGTCCCAGTGGATAAATTACAAATTTACAGTCTCAAATATTTTACTGCTTTACATTACTTCTTCAAGTATTATCTGTGTTAATCAACTCCCTGCACTGGCATATTCTGCTGAACTGTCGGCGCCAGCACCTGACAGCCGATTTAATAATCGGCTCGGATAAGGACACAGCTGAATGACTAGACAGGTAAGTGCCATAATATTAAAAGTCAGCAGCTACAGTATTTGTAGCTGCGGATTTTAATTTTTTTCTGAAGGAGCCTGGAGCTCCTCTTTAACCACTTAAAGACCGAGCCTCTTTCTGTGATTTGTTGTTTACAAGTTAAAAACAGTTTTTTTTGCTAGGAAATTACTTAGAACCCCCAAACATTTTTCTAACACCCTAGAAAATAAAAAGGCGGTCATTGCAATACTTTCTTTCTGTCACACTGTATTTGCGCAGCGGTCTTACAAGTGCACTTTTTTTTGGAAAAAATACACTTTTTTGAATTAATAAATAAGACAACAGTAAAGTTAGCCCAATTTTTATTTTATACTGTGAAAGATAATGTTACGCCGAGTACATTGATACCCAACATGTCACGCTTCAAAACTGCGCCCGATCGTGGAATGGCGACAAACTTTTACCCTTAAAAATCTCCGAAGGCGACGTTTGTAAAATTCTACAGGTTGCATTTTTTAAGTTACAGAGGAGGTCTAGGGCTAAAATTATTGTTCTCGCTCTACCGATCGCGTATTGGTTTGAACACCGTTTTCATATGCGGGCGCTAGTCACGTATGCGTTCGCTTCTGCATGCGAGCTTGTCGGGACCGGGCGCGTTTAAAAAAATATATTTTTTTTTTCTTATTTATTTTATGTCAAAAAATTTTTATTTAAAAATGCATAAGTTATACATAAAGCATAAGCCATACATAAGTAAACAATGGTATATGTGCAGAGGAATTGAAACCATTTATAGCTATAACAGATAAAAACAAGAACAGAGGCCTTTGGTCAGTTCCGGATCTTTGGAGATTTTAGAAAAACTAATGAAAGCTGTAGGCGGGTTCCGCTCCCTCCAACACCCCGAGTGGGATCTAACTGTGCTGGAGGGGAGATCCCAGACCCTCCAATTAGTACAAGCCCTTCGTCAGGGAAGAGGCCTATACCGGATCTAGAACATCAGAACATAATAAAATTGATAAAAACTCAGACTCTACCTGTGATCTTAAACAATAGACATCTAAACTGATAAAAACTTGAGTAGAGAAAAGAGTGGAAAGAAGGGCACAGAGGCTCAGAGCGAGCAGAAAGGAGAAAGAAAGAAGAGCGTAGATGAGGAGCATCACCTGAAATGCTGAGAGTGTACTATACCGGCCTGGGAGGGGACCCCAGGAGAACGCCCACCGGTTGGGCCCATGGTTCCCATACTGTTTCGAAGTTTTCAGTTGTGTTTAGCAATATACTAGACAGCTTTTCTTGCGACATTATCCATGATATTTTCTTCTTAGCCGCAGGAAATTAGAAATTGTTTCCAGGCCTTAGCCACTGTGAGTTTAGCACCTAACAATATGGAATGAATTAACCTCTGGGAGGGTTTGGAAAGCATTGGGATCTGTGCATTTAAGAGGGCAATCGTTGGGGTTCTAGGGATCCGACTTCCAACCAGCCTGTCAATTAGGTTAAAAATGTTCTTCCAGGATACCATTAAAAGACTTGAAATAGGCAGTCTGCCAGTTCTCCAAGTCCCGCTGGAATTGGAAGTCAGATTCCCAGGCAATCCTAAAAGCTTCCTTGGAGGCCGTAGAGACAAGTGACGAGTAGATCACTGAGATCCCCCCTTCTGGTCCATGGCTTGACCACACGACAACTTGTAGTCGGTAAACTTTAGTGGGAGAGAATGTAGAAAGTGTGTTATTTGGCCAAACCTGAATCGTTCTGAGTTGGGTAGATCTAGCTTTTTGATACAGTGGTTAATGGTGAAGGGGCCCGCTGCTGTAAAGAATTGACCAATTCTGTAAAGTCCCTTCTCCAACCACCATTTGAATGCTAGGGTATTTTTCCCAGGGGGAAAATTCGGGTTGTTGAAGAGATGAGTTAAGGGTCTGTATGAGGACACTAAAGCAGTCGACGAGCGTAGCGTATCCCAGAGGGCGAAGGAGTGGGACAGGGTTGGGGCCATAATCGGGGGTCTGTCTTTCGGGGGACTCCAAAGTAGGAAGTCTAGCATGAAATGAGGAACGGCCTGTTTTTCTATATGTACTCAGTCTGGCTTTTCGAATCTTGAATAAACTACAGACAGCTGAGCTAGTCTGGCTGCCTGATAGTACTTGTGGAGGTGGGGCAAGCCAAGATCTCCCTTCCTTCTATGAAGGTATAGAGCTTTTTGTGGTATCCTATACCCCGCCTTTCCCCGGGTGAATCTCAGTAGTTTACTTTGGAATGATTTAATGTGGTCCTTCCGTATGGGTGGAGAGCGAAAGAGGTACACTAACCGCGGGAGTAACGTCATTTTTATGGAGTTCACCCTTCCAAACCATGACAGGTTATTTTTAGACCAAGTAATTAGGTCTGTTTCTAGCTTATGATATATTGGGGGGGGGGGGGTAGTTATTCGCATAGAGGGTGTCTGTCTTGGACTTCAGGTTGATGCCCAAGTACCTAATAGAGGAATCACTCAAAGCAAACTTGAAGGATTGTTTTAGGAGAGCCACCGTGTCATTCTGTAGTGAGATATTCAGGGGCTGGGATTTGGTGTAATTCACCTGTAGGCCTGATATCGTTGTGAAGTCATCTAATGTTTTGCATAAGTTCGGAAGGGAGGTGATGGGGAAGGTGACAAACGGCAAAATGTCGTCTGCAAAGAGGCCGCATTTATGTGTTTGGGGGCCACAGGAGACACCCTGTATGTTCGGATTTTGGCAAATCGCGATGGCCAGTGTCTCAATGGCTATCGCGAAAATGAGCGGGGATAAGAGGGCAGCCTTGTCTAGTCCCTTTTTAATTAGGGATGGGTTTGGAGTAACAGCCCTGGAGTCTGATATGTGCTGTAGGGTTAGAGTATAATGCGTGCATCAGGCATAAGAAACGTGTGCCGAAACCCCAGCGTTCTAAAAGTGCAAAGATAAAAGGCCAGGACACCGAGTCAAAGGCCTTGTGTAGGTCCAGGGAGAGGAGCATCTCGATTGCTTGGGACCATCCACCCAATTTGTTTTGAGAATGGAAACTATATCTATCGCCTGCCGTATCTGGTCGGGGCCTTGCCTTCCTGGGATGAACCCCACTTGATCCTTGTGTATATACGTGCTAATGAATGAAACCAAACGGTTCGCTAGTATTTTGGTTAAGATATTTAAGTCACTGTTAATAAGAGAAATGGGTCGGTAGTTGCCAGTCTCTTTCAGATTCTTGTCCGGCTTAGGGATAACTGCAATATACGCTGTGTTGAGCTGAGGATAAAGTGGATTTCCCTACATCTTTGCATTTAGAAATTTCGTTAGATGCGGGACCAAGGTCTCGGCAAACGTTTTAGAATAGGGATTCGAGAGCCCGTCTGGCCCCGGAGCCAAACCCGTCTTTAGGTCCTTAATCACCCCTAATACCTCTCCATCAGTAAAGGGGACTTCGAGCTCCCCTTTGTGCTCCAGGGAGAGTGACAGTATGGGAAGGCTATACAGGAATTTGTGTAGGAAAGCGTTATTGCCCCGTGTGTGGGGACTATATAGATTTGCGTAGAACGCCTGGAAAGCATCCAGTATCTTGGAGGGGGTTGGAGGTGGTGCCCAGTCCAGGGATCCTAATCTTTGGCATGGTGTATGATCTGAAGCGGGGCATTAACCTTGCGGCCAACATGGAGCCCATCTTGTCCCCTTGGGTGTAAAATCTATTCTTGCTCCATCTGATTTGTTTTTCTGCTTTGGCTGTGAGAGCTAGATTGAGCTCCAGCCTAGCTTTGTCCAGTTGTGTCGGCGTAATGGGGGAGGGGTTCAGTTTGTGCTGGGTTCTCAGCTGTGTATATATCCCTTCCAACCTCACTATGTCTGCCTCCCTCTCCCTCTTTATCTGGGCTGCCATCCTAATCATTTCCCCTGTCATAAAGGTCTTGTGAGCCGCCCACAGGGTTTCAGATGCTATCCCACCAACGTTGTTGAAAAGGAAGTATTCCTTCAGAGCTTTATCCAGCATGGTAACTCGGACAGGGTCAGAGAGAATAGATTCGTTCAGTCTCCAGTCTCTCTGGCCCTGTCTCGAGCTATGTATCTAAATGGACATGATCACTATGGAGTGATCTGACAAGACCGTGTCCCTGATGTGGGATTTTACAAGTGGAATAGTGCGATTTGGGACCAACAGGTGGTCAATTCCGGCATAGGAGTTGTGAGGGTGAGAGAAGTGTGTGTAGTCTCGCTTAGTAGGATTCAGTTCTCTCCAAACATCAGTCAAACCCTGGGCATGGATGAGTTTCGCTATTTTTAGGCTCTCTTTGGTCGGGCATGTCAGTTGGGCTGAGGGAGGTTTGGTTCTGTCCAGTCCCTGATCAAATGCTGCGTTGAAGTCTCCTCCAAAGATGACCGTGCCCTCCAACAGAGGAGCAAGTGTTTCAAATAGATGTTTAAAAGAGGCTGCTTGACCTTTGTTGGAAGTGTAGTAGGATATTAGGAAGTATAGGTGACCCTCGATCATACCCTTCACTAGGATAAATCTGCCCTCTGGATCTTTTTTGTCAGTGATCCAGGTGAATTTGCACGTTTTTGCAAATAAAATGGCCACCCCCTTGGACTTATTGACCACATTGGCCATATGAAATTATGGAAGTGGGAGTGGAGGAACTTGGGACTATACCGAATTGGGAAGTGAGTTTATTGTATCATTACAATGTCCAGGTTAGATTTGTATGCATTAAAGAGTTTCCTATGTTTGAGGAGGAGGGGGGGTTCAGACCCTGGACATTATGTGTCGCGACCTTTAGGGCCTTTAGAGTGTGATCAGCCATGGAACCTGAGGTGAGATGTGCTGCAATGTCTACCGCCACTTACCTTTGGGACTTTCTGCCACCCCAAAGTAACGATAGGATTGCCAGTACAGTACCTCTGGGAACTTGCAGACCGGGAAAGCCAGCAAATGGTAGTATCTGTAGAGATAAAATGGTCAGGTGATGCTCAAAAGAGGATAGAATAGAGAGAAAGGGAGATAGAAAAGACAGTACAGGAGGAAGTCCCCCCCCCCGATGGGTAAACGAACCCAGAGGAAGAGAACAGATCCTAGGGATCATCTCACAACAGGATGCGAGAAAAAAAATAGGTAAGCTCCTAGAGACAAGATCAAAAATACGATCAATAACATTTAGCAAATGTGTAAATAAGATGGGGTCGGAGAACCCCCTGACCACTCCTCCGTGGTGCCCCCCAAGCCGCCCGCATAAGCGGGAGGGAGGGGGGGACCAGCCAATCTTCAAACACTTATGAGGCGGACCCAGTCACTTTCACCGCGGAAAAGAGTCTACAGTTCCTCCCTCGCCTTCTGGACGGGGGAGGTGCAGTTAGGGAATCCATCTCTAAAAGCAACAGAGGAAGAAATATCGAATAAAACAAAACTCTGTTCATAAACTGAGAAAGAACACTGGAGGATACTACTCCTGGAATCTTAAGGGAGTCAGTCTCTCAGGAAAAGAGAAAAGTTGGATGCGGATGCATCAGAATATTTAGGACCCGAACTTTGCGATATGCAGAGGCTCATGTAGGACCTTTATGCGACGATCTTCGGGCCTTGGGTTTGTTCCATAGGGGATCCAGCGGGCTAGTAGGAGGTGGGCGTTTGTTTGGACCCGAGGACGATGTCTCCATTTCCATCTCCTGGGAAATAATCTTCAGACGTCGCTTCCGCCCTGCAGTGATATGGAGACGGGTGGGGGCCATCTTCCCCTCACTTGTCTCCATATCCAGGCAGGGGACAGAAGCGATCGCCTCCGACGCTGCCGACAGCTCTGGTAAGCGGCGGAGGGTACCGGATCATGGCGGGAAGGGAGGGGGCCCTCTCCCGCCGTCGATAAAAGTGATCTTGCAGACCGCTCCCACTGAAGAAGAGGATAACGGGGTTATGGCAGCTAGCTGCTGCCATAACAACGATATCCTCTTTCAAAGTGAGGACGTAAAACTGCGGTGGGCGCTCCAGAAGTGGTTAATATGTGAAGATCAACCCAGACATGTCATATAATGAACAGTACTACCCACCTTCACCGCTCTCCTTCTCCAACCAGAATTCACATGTTGGGTTGATACTTGGGTCAGAGTATTGACCTTTCACAGTGGAAACATCACCAATTTTCTTCTCAACAAGCTGGACAGATGTACGCGTCTGTATCTCCCGAGGATTCAAGTTTATTCTGAGGTCATTTCCTTGGCCACTGCATAACACTTCATTCGCGGACTCTGGATAAAATAACATACAATATTTTAAGGATACAAGAAAACCTATAGTCAGTATTGAAATTCAATATCTGCACTCAAAATTTGCACGTTTACGGGACATCAGAACACACTCCAAATAGGCTGCACATGGCTCATAAACGTTGCTTACTATGAAATGTTTAGAAACATAACACCAGCAAGATGGCTGTCCTGGATGGCCTATAATAATGTACTGTTGTAATCCACTGTTGTCTTCATAATGTAAATAGTACATTCAATGGGGCAGATTCGCAAGATTTTGAGTTTTGCAAAGTGCGTTCACATTTGGGATTGTAAATAAAGTGGGATTGGAGGAGTTATAAAAACAGGAGTTGTGCTGACTTCTTGTGATTGTTTTTTGTCAATTTATACGTTTAAAAATTAATTTTAGGAAGGAAAAATAGGATTTTTTCGTCATACTTACCTGTAAAATCCTTTTCTTTGAGTACATCATGGGACACAGAGTTAGGCTAATATTCATTACCTGCTGGGTTATACCTCATCTCCAGGTGAATGGACACTGGTAGACCAAAGGTCTTTAGACAGGAAGTGATCCCCTATATAACCCTTCCCATACAGGAAGTACTTCAGTTTTGTAGCAAGCACTGAATTCTCAAAAAGAGGGGAGGAACCTCTGTGTCCCATGATGTACTCAAAGAAAAGGATTTTACAGGTAAGCATGATGAAAAAAACATATTTTCTTTTTCATACATCATGGGACACAGAGTTGGGCTAATATTCATTACCTGCTGGGATGTCCCAGAGCAATAGCCTTGAGAGGAGGGAGACACCCTGCCAAACAATAGCCATCAGACCTTATACGGCAGCCCGCAGTACACAAATGAAAAACCGGCCATCAGATGGAAGCTCTACAGCCACCTGTTTTTTTTGAGGCATGGCATCGCAGTACAATTGTTCACCACATTTTTCCTCGAGTTTCCATCAGTGGACCAAGGACTGGCAAAGTGGATGCGGCTGGGTAGAGGGGAGATTGACCAGCAAATGTCCATTTGCTGATCTCCCCTCTCTCTTAAAGTGGTTGTAAACCCTAGAAAACAAAAAAAAAACCTGCAAGACTAAGGCATAATGAGCTAGTATGCATTGCATTCTAACTCATTATGAATTACTTACCTTAGATCGAAGCCCCCGCAGAGATCCTCGTACCCTGCTCTGGCCAGCGACATCACTCCCGGAGTTACTTCCGAGTATCGCGGGCTCCAGCGCTGTGACTGGCCGGAGCCGCGATGACCTCACTACCGCACATGTGCGCGGGAGCCGCCGGTAACGGCACACTCACTGAAGCAACGACACGTACGTGCCGTTGCTTCAGTGCGCATGTGCTGATGACGTCGGAACATGCAGATACAGGGCATATCTCCTAAACCCTGCAGGTTTAGGAGATATCCAGGGTAACTACAGGTAGGCCTCATTATAGGCTTACCTGTAGCAAAAATTGGTTGTAAAGGGTTTACAACCACTTTAAGAGCCTGTAAATGACTTGTAAAACATGGTGCCAGTCATCTTTCCTCGCCAGCCATTTAAGAGGATGAAAACCCAACCCTTGCATAGGCCCGGGTAGAAGAAGTCAGCACCAGGCTAGGAACCCAATGATTCCATAGCTGGAACAGAGGTGAGCATTTGGTGGACTGCAGTTCACTTTTAGGGCTTGTTCACAGTTCCATTTGACAGACAGTGAGGAGGCATTGTATTACCTTCTCACTGCCTGCTTTAACCCCTTGATCATTGTACTAGAAGCGTAGCTCCATTCACTTAAAAAGATCGCATTCGGGGGGCCTGCTGAGAGCAACAGGGGGTATAATTTTAGTGCTGAAACTAATTGACAATTGATTATAAAAGTAGTTGTCAACTATTTTCATAATAGATTAGTTGGTCAGCTAATTAATTGGCCTGCATACAGAATGCATTATTTGTTTACATATCAGAAAATACAGTGCAGCACACATACAGCTGAGTATATTTTCAAATAAATATATACACATACACACACACGTACACATAAACATACATACATACACACACACACACACACACACACACACACACACACACTGTATCTCACAAAAGTGGAAGTTCAAAATGGCAGCTCATGGCAAAGAACTCTGAGGATCTGAAAAAAGTACACCCCTAAGTGAAAATATTCAAATTGGGCACAATTAGCCATTTTTCCTCCCCGGTGTCATGTGACTCATTAGTGTTACAAGGTCTTGGGTGTGAATGGGGAGCAGGTATGGTAAATTTGGTGTTATTATTCTCACTCTCTCTTACTGGTCGTTGGAAGTTCAACATGGCATCTCATGGCAAAGAACTCTGAGGATCTGAAAAAAATAATTTTTACTCTACCTAAAGATGGCCTAGGCTATAAGAAGATTGCCAAGACCCTGAAACTGAGCTGCAGCACGGTGGCCAAGACCATACAGCGGTTTAACAGGACAGGTTCCACTCTGAACAGGCCTCACCATGGTCGACCAAAGAAGTTGAGTGCACGTGCTCAGCGTCATATCCAGAGGTTGTCTTTGGGAAATAGACGTATGAGTGCTGCCAGCATTGCTGCAGAGGTTGAAGGGGTGGGGGGTCAGCCTGTCAGTGCTCAGACCATACGCCGCACTCTGCATCAAATTGGTCTGCATGGCTGTCGTCCCAGAAGGAAGCCTCTTCTAAAGATGATGCACAACAAAGCCTGTAAAAACAGTTTGCTAAAGACAAGCAGACTAAGGACACGGATTACTGGAACCATGTCCTGTGGTTGGTTCAGATGGTGTCAAGCGTGTGTGACGGCAACCAGGTGAGGAGTACAAAGACAAATGTGTCTTGCCTGCAGTCAAGCATGGTGGTTTGAGTGTCATGGTCTGGGGCTGCATGAGTGCTGCCAGCACTAGGGAGCTACAGTTCATTGAGGGAACCATGAATGCCAACATGTACTGCAACATACTGAAGCAGAGCATGATCCCCTCCCTTCCGAGACTGGGCCGCAGGGCAGTATTCCAACATAACATCCCCAAACACACCTTAAAGACACTGCTTTGCTAAAGAAGCTGTGGGTAAAGGTGATAGACTGGCCAAGCATGTCTCCAGACCTAAACCCTATTGAGCATCTGTGGGGCATCCTCAAACGGAAGGTGGAGGAGCGCAAGGTCTCTAACATCCACCAGCTCCGTGATGTCGTCATGGAGGAGTAGAAGAGGACTCCATTGGCAACCCGTCAAACTCTGGTGAACTCCATGCCCAAGAGGGTTAAGGCAGTGCTGGAAAATAATGGTGGTCACACAAAATATTGACACTTTGGGCCCAATTTGGACATTTTCACTTAGGGGTGTACTCACTTTTGTTGCCAGCGGTTTAGACATTAATGGCTGTGTGTTGAGTTATTTTGAGGGGACAGCAAATTTACACTGCTATATAAGCTGTACACTCACTACTTTACATTGTAGCAAAGTGTCACTTCTGCTGCCGCCACACACGCTTATCACCACCTGAACCAAATAAGTTTATCTTGTTCTCATCCTCATCAGACCACAGGACATGGTTCCAGTAATCCATGTTCTTAATCTGCGTGTCTTCAGCAAACTGTTTGCAGGCTTCCTTGTGCATCATCTTTAGAAGAGGCTTTCCCCCCACCCCTCCAACCTCTGCAGCAATGCTGGCAGCACTCATACTATTTCCCAAAGACAACCTCTGGATATGATGCGGAGCATGTGCACTCAACTCCTTTAGTCGACCATGACAAGGCCTGTTCCGAATGGAACCTGTCCTATTAAACCGCTGTATGGTCTTGGCCACCATGCTGCAGCTCAGTTTCAGGGTTTTGGCAATCTTCTTATAGCCTAGGCCATCCTTATGTAGAGCAACAATTCTTTTTTTTCAGATCCTCAGAGAGTTCTTTGCCATGAGGTGCCATGTTGAACTTCCAGCGACCAGTAAGAGAGTGAGAACGATAACACCAAATTTACCATACCTGCTCCCCATTCACACCCAAGACCTTGTAACACTAACAAATCACATGACACCGGGGAGGAAAAATGGCTAATTGGGCCCAATTTGGATATTTTCACTTAGGGGTGTACTCACTTTTGTGAGAAATTATATATATATATATATATATATATATATATATATATATATATATATATGGAAAAAAAAACAAGTAAATTCTGCGCTGCCCTTAAATTAGCAGCTAACACACCACATATGAAATTAATGGTAACAAAAACAAATATAGCAAAAGTGTAGCGCTAAAATGACGTGCTTAATGAAATATACATAGGCGACATAGGCATTCCCATACATAGGCATTCCCATACCGAATAAAAATAGGAAATAAGTTCACAGTGAGTAGATAAAATATAAACATTCGTTCTAGATTGCATATAGAGATGTTAAACATATGAATATGTTTCAATTTGCGTTGCAGTCTATAAACTATATATCAAATATACAATGTGACAAACTAAGATAAAAAGAAGTTGCAAAGAGTGTCCATAAACAGTTCTTGTGAAACAAGTTCTCCGTGTAGATGGAAATGAAACCCAATCTTGTAAATAGGTGAATAAATAAAAAGTGACGAAAGCCACCACCGTATGAAGGGGAGGCTTACCAGAGAGTTTGAACACGTAAGAGCATATACTCCACATGTCAAACTAGCTTGTATATTGTCCAATTCCAATTTATACAAGCTCGTTTGACACGTGGAGTCCACACAGTCTGGTCTACTAAATTCCCTGATAGTACACCAAGGCCATCCCTGACCAGACGTGGCTGCTTTGAGGAACCATCTTGGTTTGTTAGTTCTGCTAATATGGATTTCAATTAAATCATTTATTATTCTCTGCTGGCAGAAGAGAATGGTGAATATTGTCGCTAGGTTTTAAAAGGGTGGACTAGTGACCAGCTGATGGAAACTATCTGATCAGCTCATTCCCTAGTGGATCAGGGCGACATGTCATTTGAGGATGTTCAGCCCTTAATCCAGTTATGTGCAAAGGCAGCCCTGTCATGTTTTCTCAAACGAAGCGATGATTTTTCTCCCCCTTTCAATTATGGCCAAGTTGAATTTCTGGTATGGTTATTGGAGGATGATCCAGCCTGTTTCATGGACCGTTATTCCTCTTGTTCACAGCAGGTGTTGTCTGATTGCATGCATTCTGTGCAATCCTTGGTTAGTCAGGCTGTGTGTGAATCAGCGTTTGTTCAACCTGTGCTACAGGCATGGTCAGATCTCCTGCATTTAGCTAAGCCACAATATTCCAGCCCTACCATTAATCACCTGCCTTCCCAAGAATCTATCTCCCCGTCGCCTATGACAACCTCAGCTACAGCCCAGTTTATTCAGCCCCCTACCAAATACTATTATCCAGTCTCCAAGTGTAGCACCTATCCCGCCTTCAATCCACCTGTCTCTTCTCCTCCACCTGTAACAATCCCACAAAACCCCCCTCCAGCCACTGTTCCTTGGTCTTCCTTTTGCCCAGCTACTTTTTATTCTTACAGCCCTGCACCTACGTACAAAGCTGCAGTGGCTAAACCAAAAAAGAAACGAAAGTTCTTTCCGACCCACACCATCCTGCCAGTAACCCAACTTACTTCCACACCAACCAACCTGTTCCAGCCTGCGTTCATGTCAGTTGAACCTGATGACCCACCTAAACCTGCCAACCCAGTGCCTGCCTTCCAGTCCGATGGGCCTGCCTTCCAGTCCGATGGGCCTGCCTTCCAGTCTGATGTGCCTGATGTGCCTGCCTTCCAGTCTGATGTGCCTGCTTTCCAGTCTGATGTGCCCGCTTCCCAGCCTGATGTCTCGGTGCTTGCCTTCCAGCCGGATGTCTCGGTGCCTGCCTGCCTTCCAGCTTGATGTCTCCGCTTCCCAGTCTGATGTGCTCACTTCCCAGTCTGATGTGCACGCTTTCCAGTCTGATTTCCCAATGCTTGCCTTCCAGCCTGATGTCTCGGTGCCTGCCTTCCAGCTTGATGTCTCCGCTTTCCAGTCTGATGTGTCCGCTTTCCAGCCTGATGTCCTGATGCCTGCCTTCCAGCCGGATGTCTCGGTGACCGCTTTCCAGTCTGATGTGCCCGCTTCCCAGTCTGATGTCCTGATGCCTGTCTTCCAGCCTAAAGTCTCGGTGCCCGCTTCCCAGTCTGATGTGCTTGCCTTCCAGCCTGATGTCCCGATGCTCGCCTTCCAGCCTGATGTCTTGGTGCCTGCCTTCCAGCTTGATGTCTCCGCTTCTCAGTCTGATGTGCCCACTTCTCAGTCTAATGTGCCCGCTTTCCAGTCTGATGTACTGGTACATGCCTTCCAGCCTGATGTCTTGATATTGGTGTCTCAGCCTGAAGTTTCGGTGCCCGTGTTTCAGCCTGAAGTTTCGGTGCCTGTTACCCAGTCTGCTGAACCGGTGCCCGTTACCCATTCTGCTGAACCGGTGCCAGTTACCCAGTCTGCTGAACCGGTGCCCGTTACCCAGTCTGCTGAACCGGTGCCCGTTACCCAGTCTGCTGAACCGGAGCCCTTTACCCAGTCTGCTAAACCAGAGCCCTTTACCCAGTCTGCTAAACCAGAGCCCTTTACCCAGTCTGCTAAACCAGAGCCCTTTACCCAGTCTGCTAAACCAGAGCCCTTTACCCAGTCTGCTAAACCAGATCCCTTTATCCAGTCTGCTAAACCAGAGCCTTTTACCCAGTCTGCTAAACCAGAGCCCTTTACCCAGTCTGCTAAACCAGAGCATTTTACCCAGTCTGCTAAACCGGAGTCTGTCACTCGGCCTGTTAAGCCAGTGCCCCTTATTCGGCTTGCCGGACCAGTGCCGGTGTCCAGCATGCTGAACCAGGGCCCGTTACCCAGCCCACTGGGCCGGGGCCTGTTACCTAGTTTGTTGAGCCGGTGCCTTTGATCCAGCCTGCCCTTACGGTGCTTGCTGTTCGGCCTAACGACCCGGAGCCCGCTGCCCAGCTCGACGACCCGGAGCCCGCTGCCCAGCTCGACGACCCGGAGCCCGCTGCCCAGCTCGACGACCCGGAGCCCGCTGCCCAGCTCGACGACCCGGAGCCCGCTGCCCAGCTCGACGACCCGGAGCCCGCTGCCCAGCTCGACGACCCGGAGCCCGCTGCCCAGCTCGACGACCCGGAGCCCGCTGCCCAGCTCGACGACCCGGAGCCCGCTGCCCAGCTCGACGACCCGGAGCCTGCTGTCCAGCTCTGAAGTGTCCAGTTTGATGTATCTGCTGCCCAGTCTAAAGTACCGATGCCCAGCCTGACGTGCCCTCTGTTGTATGTGTTGTAATATGTTCACCGATTTATGTGGGACATTGTTGTGTATATGTACACATGCAGTCAATATTGACCAGGCCAGAATTCAATTGACTGGTAGATTTGTCCAACTGAATTTTAACATATCAAGGGGACAGCTGAAGACTCTTTGATGTGTTGATCTTATGCAAGTCTACCTAGGTGTGTGAGGTGAGGTATGGTCTGGAAACCTAATTGAACATTTCAAAGGGTACATTGTTTAAAGGACCATAGTAGAAGTATTTATTGATGTTAATTAGACTTGACGGGGTAACAATAAGATCAAAGAGTATTTTGGGTTGACCTAGCAGAAACTCCCTCCTAGTGGACTAGTATTTCATGGAGGACATTCAAGCTGGCATTTAGTGTTTTTGGAGGTTAGGCTTGTCTGTGTATGGCTGGGAACACTCAGACCTAAAACATGGGGTTCTGAATTATATCTACTCTGTCGGATTTCTTTGTCATCTGTGGACTTTGGACTTTGTTCTGTGTTGGAAGTCAATAAAGTGCATCTCTCTGGAAGAATTGGGTTGCTGCGGAAGAGTACTTACATCATCATCATTATAATAACCACTAATTCATTATCATACCCACTCTACATCATATCAACCAGTATATATTAATATACATTCGATCACTACACTGGTGCTGTGACCCGGATTGTCCTCTCTGGGTGGTACACTACACCCTCATCCGTTCGGTGTGAGGCCATTAACTTTGGACAATTTCACCTAGTTGGAGCGTCCGGAGGGACCGCTCTTTGAGGGGGGGTACTGTCGTGAAAATGTTCACCCGTTGGTGGCGCTGTCGGTCTCTTGGATCGCAGTACCAGTGTCCACCAGCGGGTGTCTTCCAAAACCCAGGACCTGTAATAAGAGGACTCACCTGCTGGTGGCACTGTTGCATCCTTGGGCCGTAGTACCAGTGTCCACCAGCGGGTGTATTTCGGCAGTGTGGAGCAGACAGCACCTTCTGCACTCAGGTGTAACGTGAGGTAAATTACGGCAGTCTGATAAATACCTGGAAAGCCCTCACATGCTTGCCTTGGTGTCTCTCTCCCTGTGCCATGACCTTGCTGCCTGTTATCTTGACCTTGAGCTTGCATCTGTCCTGACCTGACCTGATCCGATCCCTATCCTGAGCCAACCTGTACTTGTCCCTCCTGTTTCCTGATTTCCCTGGATCCCTGCCCTGCAGCCTATCCATCCATCCTCTCCCTGTCCTTTTGTTTTCCCATCCTTACCCCATATGCTGACCTCCCTGTGTATGACTTCGGCCTGGCTTTGTTTACGATTCCGGTATCTCCCTTTACTTTGTATATACTATTTGTTGTTTGTGGGTCTGTGGTTGGTGTTTGTGCTGTTTATATTTCTCTTACTTGTCACCTATGTAATAAACACCATTATTTTTCACTAACATGCGTTTCTGGTTTCCTCTGTGCAGTCTGGTCTACTAAATTCCCTGATACTTAGCTTGTAGATGCAATAACTTTTGCGCAAACCAATCAATATATCAATATACGCTTATTGGGATTTTTTTTTTTTTTACCAAAAATATGTAGTAGAATACATATTGGCCTAAATTGATAAAGAAATTAGATTTTTTAAATTTTTTTTTATTGGATGTGTTTTATAGCAGAAAGTAAAAAAGTTATTTTTTTCAAAATTGTTGTTTTTTTTTTTGTTTATAGGGCAAAAAATAAAAAACGGGGGCGTGACCGGAAGCCGACCTTAATGGACGCCTAAGCTCACAGCTCCATCAGCCCACAGCATTGAAGGCACATTAGGGGACGATCCACAACACCCACATGGGCAAATCGAGGACCACCCGATCCTCCAAACAAAGGGGCACATCGCAACCCCCTCCAGGAGCATCCGCAGACCTCCGCACCTTCTTCCTCCAGACGGACATGTCTCAGAGCGGGGGAGACAAGATGGCGCCGGACACTCAGGCGCGCGATCGACGGAGCTCCCCGCAGCCCATGCCGCCTCACACCACCCGGCAACACCACCCATCTGGCTCCCCGCTGAAGGAGACAGCCCCAGGGATCCCAACACAGCACGAGGGAGCGGTGAGTCCACCAACCCCCCCCGATCCCCAGTCTATGCAGACACGCGGGCCGCGGCCCGCCATGACGCCGGCCGCCTCACAGCACTACACACAGTGCTCAGCTGCATTTCCGCGCCTTCTCAGAGCGGCCTCAGACCCTTACATGCAGGGAACGGCTCCGCTCTCCCCAGCATCCTCAATCCTCTCCCAGGACTACCCACCATTACCTGCCCCGGCCCACCCTCCTGTGCAGAAACACCAGGAACTGGAGGATGACAGTGAAAGTCCCTGGGCCATGCCTATATCGTCCCCCCCACCAAAAGCACAGAGACTCTCTAGATCCAGAGACCCCAGTGTCTCTAGGCAGCAACAAGCCTTCAATCCCTCATATGCACAGAAAACCAGAACCCCCCCCTGCACAACATCAGACAAATTGAGCTCTGTAATTTCAAAGCCATTGTATCTAATTTTTAGGGACTCATTAATGACAGGAATGGTACCACTGGATTGGCGCAGGGCGAACGTGGTGCCTATATTTAAAAAGGGATCAAAGTCTTTACCAAGTAACTATAGACCTGTTAGTTTAACTTCTATAGTCGGGAAGATACTGGAGCGTTTAATAAAAGACCACATAGACGAGTTCTTGCTGGAAAAAAACATTTTAAGCAACAGACAGCATGGATTCATGAAAGACAGAAGTTGTCAGACAAACCTGATTTCTTTTTATGAAGAGGTAAGTAAAACCTTGGACAGAGGGGTGGCTGTGGACGTGGTTTACTTGGATTTTGCAAAAGCGTTCGATACAGTTCCGCACACACGGCTCATGTGTAAGTTAAAGTCTACAGGCTTGGAAATATCAGTTTGTAAATGGATAGAAAACTGGCTAAAAGACAGAATTCAGAGAGTAGTGGTTAATGATTCTTACTCTGAATGGTCTAAGGTTATCAGTGGTGTACCCCAAGGTTCAGTGCTGGGACCCTTACTCTTTAATATCTTTATAAATGATATTGGGTCTGGGATCAAAAGTAACATTTCTGTCTTTGCAGATGACACTAAGCTATGCAGTGGAATAACGTCCTTACAGGATGTCTCCAATTTACAAGCCGACCTCAATGCACTGTCTAATTGGGCGACTATGTGGCAGATGAGGTTTAATGTTGAGAAATGTAAAGTTATGCACTTGGGGGCTAAGAATATGCATGCATCATACATACTAGGGGGAGTACAACTGGGGGAATCCGTAGTGGAGAAGGATCTGGGGGTTTTGGTAGATCATAAGCTCAATAATAGCATGCAATGCCAAGCTGCGGTTTCCAAAGCGAGTAAAGTTCTTTCTTGTATTAAGAGAGGTATGGACTCCAGAGAGAGAGATATCATTTTGCCCCTGTTCAAATCATTAGTAAGACCTCATCTGGAATATGCAGTTCAGTTTTGGACACCAGTTCTCAAAAAGGATATCGGGGAACTGGAGAAAGTGCAGAGAAGGGCAACCAAACTGATAAGAGGCATGGGGGAGCTCAGCTATGAGGAAAGATTAGAGGAACTGAATTTGTTCACTCTTGAGAAGAGGAGAATAAGGGGGGATATGATCAACATGTTTAAATATATAAGGGGTCCATATAGTGAACTTGGTGTTGAGTTATTCACTTTACGGTCAACACAGAGGACAAGGGGGCACTCTTTACGACTGGAGGAAAAGAGATTTCATCTCCAAATACGGAAAGGTTTCTTCACAGTAAGAGCTGTGAAAATGTGGAATAGACTCCCTCCAGAGGTGGTTCTGGCCAGCTCAGTAGATTGCTTTAAGAAAGGCCTGGATACTTTCCTAAATGTACATAATATAACTGGGTACTGACATTTATAGGTACAGTTGATCCAGGGAAAATCCGATTGCCTCTCTGGGATCAGGAAGGAATTTTTTCCCCTGCTGTAGCAAATTGGAGCATGCTCTGCTGGGGTTTTTTGCCTTCCTCTGGATCAACTGTGGGTATAGTATTGGGTATATTGGATTGTACGTTTTTTTTTGTTTTTTTTTTATGGTTGGACTGGATGGACTTGTGTCTTTTTTCAACCTGACTAACTATGTAACTATGTAACCACCACATGAGGCCCCCCCAGCTGACACAGGCCCTGCCGTGGTCGGAGCAGTGGGAACCCTCGGTGTCTGGACCCCCCGTGCCATCTGAGGCAGGCTCACTCAGCCTACGCTCTCCGCCTCCAGCCCCATCCCCACCGTGCCAGCAATTTGGACCGATGCAACCCTCACACATGCCACCTCAATGGCATACATATCTCCAGGCCATGCCAACTAAGGAGGACTTTAGACAACTAATAGAAGATGTGAAATCCACATGCCGCACAGAAATTCAAGTTCTCCAAACAGGCCTTAAGCACCTGGCAGACAGAGTGGAGATGGCGGAGGAAGAGATCCAGGAAACAAAATTAGCAGTTCACAGATCACAACTTCAAGGAGCGGAACATAGATCTCTCCTCAGAGATATGCAGAGACACGTGGAGGACTTGGACAACAGGGGGCGCCGCAACAACATTCGCGTGAGAGGTATCCCAGAATCGGAGGGTAGCGAGGACTTACAAACCATTCTACAAACCATCTTCAACAACCTCCTCGGTGAACCCCCCACAAAACATATAGAGATGGACAGGGCACACCGAGCCCTACGACCTAAAGGAGCAGCATCTAAGCCAAGGGATGTTATCTGTAGAATCACCTCCTACCCCCTCAAGGAGGGAATCATGAAACAAGCACGCCTGGCACGCAAAATTATTTTTGACGGGACTCAGCTACAACTATACCCTGATCTTTCTTGGATCACTCTGCAAAAACGCAGACTCCTTCAACCGTTACTGCAACTACTGCAGACCAAGACAATCCCTTATCGGTGGGGCTTCCCCTTCACCCTCACTGCAAAGCACCAAGGCACAACAGCTGTTCTGAGATATCCGGAGGACCTCCGCACATTCTGCAATACCCTGGACATTCAACCCCCACAGCTTCCAGAGTGGGACCTAGTAGCCACCCCTCCAACACCACCTACAGTCTGGCAGAAGGTCCCCACCTCCAATCGGCCCAGAAACCCTGAGGCATCACGCAAACCTGCCAAACACAAGAACGGATAAACTCCACCGCCCCATGAAGGCTTGCACCTCCGTATGGAACACTACTACTCTGGAACTTTGGTTCTTCCTATTCGGGACTTGAATGCCCACTATATTTCTAGATTATAGTCCCCTAAATTGCCCCTACACCATAGAAAGATTAACTACAAGGGCTCACCTAGATCGAGCTTTGAGAACGTAGATACTCATTTGATCGCCCCTCACCCCCCTGTTCTGTTCTTTTTTTTTGATTCATAGTTTAGCGAATCATAAAGTTTGATTGTACAGCTATACTAGCGGCGGGCTCCCTGGTGCCTTCTCCTGGCGGGTCCTTCTGGGTTGGCGGGGGGGAGGCATCTGGGAATCCGTGATTGTCAAGGCCTGTTGGCCAGAAAAGCACTAAAGATAATGTATGCAACATGTTACCACTTGGTTTTGTTCTCTCACCCCTCTCTCCCTCACCTTTCTTCTCCCTCTCTCCCTCTTAGTCGTCCTCAGATGTACACAAAGGTGAGAGTGCGGTGTCCTGGTCCCCTCCCGGAGAGTGCCGGCTCCTGGCTTTTGACCACAGACCCTGGTGCATCCTCGGTAAGTAAGCTCACACAAGCCCACCCACACGTAGACAGATGGCAAAGATACTATCCTTAAATGTCCATGGACTGAATTCTAACAAAAAAAGGCATCTGGCGCTGAGGGAGTTCAGACAATCGGGAGCTGATATAGTAATGGTAGAGGAAACACATTTTAATAAAGAGGGCTCATTCGCGTTCGCCTCCAGATATTTTCCTCAAATATATTTATCTTCCAGCACTCAAAAAAAAGCGGGTGTGGCTATACTTATTAAAAAGGGAGCCCCCTTCACTTGTGCAAACCACTATGCTGATCCTAAAGGTCACTTCATTATCCTACAGGGTACATGGCACGCACAACTAATCACGTTATGCGCCCTATACGCACCGAACACCAAACAATATAACTTTCTCTCCAAAGTATACTCCCGCATCTTTAAATCAAATCCAGGGGTTTTGGTGGTGGGGGGGGGTTTTAAACCTTGTCCAATCAGCAACTGCGGATCGTCAGGTGGTGGGCACCCGGACGTCACCAACAGGAGTCCTTAGGGACTCTAGACTCTTCCGACAAATCTCTAGACGATATGCGCTCTTTGACGCGTGGAGGGCCCTTCACCCAGGCGATCGCCAGTATACATTTTATTCCGCCCCCCACCGCACCCACTCTAGAATAGATTACTTCTTCGTCAACAATCTTACGCTCAAACTAACACAAGCAGCTCAAATACTCCCCATCTCATGGTCAGATCATGCCCCCATCCTACTTAGGCTGAACTTAGACACCCCCAACCGCAAATCCTATAACTGGAGACTTAACACATTCCTCCTCCAACACCTGCCCTCTCAATTGGAATTACATTCCACCCTTAAATATTACTTTACAGAAAATGTCTCCTCAGAAACTTCATTATCTACACTATGGGAGGCCCACAAGGCAGTCCTACGCGGTAAGTGTATGGCACTGTCCTCCGCAATGAAGAAAGATAAACTAGCAGCGAAATTAAACGCGGAGAGGGACCTCAAAGTATTGGAGGGTAAGCTCCAAAATACCCCCACAATACCCCTTCTTCGGAAAATAATTAGTCTCCGCTCCACCCTTAAAGAACTTGCATTAGGCCAAGTAGAAAAAGCACTGACTAGACTGAAACAAATGTTTTATGACAAGGGAAACAAGGCGCATTCCCTTTTAGCCAACAAATTACGAGACAAGTCCCACATGCAAACACCACACCAAATTAAAAATAAATTAGGACAAATGGTATCCCACCCCACAGAGATTGCCCATACTTTTGCAGACTTTTACAAAAACCTATACAATAACCCAGACATACCCAGTAACCCCCCCTCACAGGACCTATCCCACAAACTACGACAGTATCTAGAATCCAGTGGAATCCCCCACTTGACGCCAACTGACTTGCTATCACTAAATGCACAGATCACAGACGAGGAAATAGAACTGACTGTTAAAAGTTTGCCTTCACATAAAGCCCCAGGACCAGACGGATTCCCATACGAATACTACAAAACGTTCCTCCCCACCTTACTCCCACATATGCGCAGGATATTTCAAGCCTTCCTACAAGACACCCCCATACCTCCAGACATGCAACGTTCCTTTATTACGCTTATACCCAAACCGGATAAAGACCCCTCCATATGCGCTAGTTACAGACCCATTGCGTTACTGAACTCCGACCTAAAAATCTTTACCAAACTCCTTTCCAACCGCCTCAATCAGATCCTCCCCTCCCTGGTCCACAAAGACCAGGTGGGATTTGTCCCGCTCAGACAAGCAGGCGATAATACTAGAAAGGTAATAGATCTGGTGGAGGTGGCGAACGGGGAAGGCCAGGCGTCCTTGCTATTAAGCCTGGACGCGGAAAAAGCATTTGATCGGCTGGGGTGGCCTTTTCTGTTCGCCACCTTGCAATTTATGGGATTTCAGGGACCTTTCCTACAAGCAGTCAAACACTTATACACTAACCCTTCATCCCAAGTTAGAACCCCCTTTGCACTCTCTCCGACATTTTCTGTGGCAAACGGGACTAGACAGGGGTGCCCACTCTCCCCTCTCCTATTCGCACTCTGTGTAGAACCCCTAGCAGCATCCATCAGAAGCAACCCAGACATTAAGGGACTTTCAGTCAGAGGTAGAGAATTTAAGATCTCCCTCTTCGCCGACGATATCATACTCACACTGACTCAACCCCATACTACCCTCCCGATCCTACATACAGAATTAAACCGCTTTAGAGCCCTTTCAGGATATAAAATAAACGAATCAAAATCAGAAGCACTCCCAATTAATATCCCGGCCACCGAGGTTACACTCTTAAAGTCCAACTTCCCGTTTACATGGAAAACAACATCCCTGAAGTATCTGGGGACGTACATCACCTCCAAATTTAACACCCTGTACCAGGAGAACTTCCCCCCATTATTCCGTTCAATTAGATCCTCCATGCTCCAATGGAAAAAGCACCATATCTCCCTGATAGGCAGAATAGCCTCGCTTAAAATGACTATCCTTCCGAAGCTCCTTTATCTTTTTCAAACACTACCCATACCAATTCCGCTCCACCAATTGAAAAAACTTCAGTCCGATCTCCTACAATTTGTTTGGAATTATAAAAGACACAGGGTACCGGGATCAGTGTTGATGGCGTCCCACAATGAAGGGGGACTAGCTTTCCCTAATATTGTTAAATACTATTACGCAGCCCAACTACGTGCAATAGCATTGTGGTACACCCACAAGTCCTACAATAAATGGACGGAAATTGAGAAGCTATGGCTAGCTCCCACACACCCAAATAACCTATTATGGAGTGCGAACGCGGATGTGGCCCCTGAGCGTATGCTAGGTCCCATGTCCCTCTTGCGGAGGGTATGGCGCAAACTGGCTCCTACTCATGGACTGTCATCGGAAAAATCGCTCCTGACCTCTTTTGTCTGTAACCCCAAAGTGCCGGACAGCCTCACCTATCAAATGTCACACCCCTGGACCTCCCGGAATTTATTCCACTTTGGAAGCCTGGTGGATCCTAGGACACGGAAACTCTTGCCATTTACTGATCTACAAAATAAATATGAACTCCCTAGACAGGCGTTTTATGGGTACTTACAAATCAGACATTATGCTCTTACTATAACACCCAACCTACAATTTTCACCTCCTTCCCCATTCGAAACTATGATTCTGGCAGGCAATGCCCAGAAAGGGCTCATATCGGGCATATACAAGATCCTAAACACATTCTCCCAAGATGGGCAGGGCAAACATTCTTATATGACCAAATGGGAAAGGACTCTTGGTGAGGACATTCCTATGACACAGTGGCAGATCATTTGGTCCCAAGCAGCAAGGAGCTCAATATGCACATTGTATAAGGAAAACTCCTATAAAATTCTCCTACAGTGGTATATGACCCCAGAGGTGCTCCATAAGATCTTCCCTAATACCTCCGATAGGTGCTGGCGTTGCCAAGGAGCAAAAGGCACCTTCCTACATATATACACTGGAGCTGCCCACTACTGGCCCCATACTGGTCCACAGTCCAGAGACTACTAGACCGCCTATTGGACACACAGGTCCAGGCGTCCCCAAAGTTCTTTTTATTAGGTCTATCACCACTCAAACTCTCCACCCCATATAAGAAATTAGTGCGTCATGTCCTAACGGCAGCAAGATGCCTCATAGCTTTATACTGGAAACGCTCCGATCCACCAACTGCTGAGGATCTTTATGCCAGAATTAAGGACATAGAAGTGATGGAAAATATGACAGCCAGAATACAAGACAGACTGGAAGCACATAACAGGGTCTGGGAGCCATGGCGCCTCCGGGAGGATCCACCTTGACCAGGTAACACCACTATCTCAACGACTTCTATATCACCCCCCCCCCTTTTTTTCCTAAATCTCATTTCTTTTCTCCTCCTCCTCCCCCCCACCTTCTTCTCCACCTCCCACTATCTACCTCTAATTTCTTTTAAATGTATAGATTTATGACTTCTACAGTTTTGAAACATATAACCACAGTTATGCAGTGGTGAAGCAGGTATTCCAATAACGTGTAAAACAAATGAATCACTAGACGACAAGCATTGGACTACCGAAGGCTCTTAGTAATACTTCTATCTATGAGTAAAGAAATTTAGCATCAGCAAACTATATGTTAACTTAAGTTTAGATACCACCATTGCTCAGAATGTTCTCACTGCAATGTAATGCACCTGTGTTTGAAAATAAAAACGCTATTTGAGAAAAAAAATAAATAAATAAAAAACGCAGAGGTGATCAAATGCCACCGAAAGCTCTGGGGGGAAAAAAAAAGGACATCAATCTTTTTTGAGTACAGCATCGCACGACTGCGCAACTGACAATTAAAATAAAGCAGTGCCATATCGCAAAAAATGCCCTGGTCTTGAAGGAGTAAAATCTTCTGGCGCTCAAGTGGTTAATGGCACCCCAACACATCTAAAAACGCAGTGTGTCATGCAATTTTCCTGCTGCTGCATTTAAAAAAAAAAAGTGCACAAACCTTTTTCCTGCATAAAACGTAGGCATAGCAGCCCATTCAGAAGAATGGACTAGGGCTGAAACAACTAATCGATTATAAAAATAGTAATAAATTAATTTCATAATCGATTAATCGGCCAGTAACATAATGGGGTTAAAAAAAACTAAAATGAGCCTTTTATAGTACAAAAAGAGCAAATAATCGCTACTGTAAATATTACATTCACAGTTCTACAGTTAAAAATGAACCCTTTATAGTAGTAATTATCTGTTTTTTTTGTACTATAAAGCAGTGGTCATCAACCCTGTCCTCAGGGCCCACTAACAGGCCAGGTTTTATGTATTACCTTGGGGAGATGCAAACTAGAATACTGCAATCAATGAGCAGCAAATGAGATTACCTGTGATGTATTTCAGTTATCTTGCAAACCTGGCCTGTTAGTGGGCCCTGAGGACAGGGTTGATGACCACTGCTAAAAACTAAACTAATTTAGTTTTATCAGATTCATAGAATTGATGTATTCGTGCAAGACCCGCATTTTTCCAGGCCGAAAAGGATAAAGGTAAAGTCCAAGCTGGATAGAAGGAGGGATTGTGTAAGAAGGAGAGGAGAGTATTAAGTGGAGATTGGAGACCAAACCTGGATTTGAGCCTATCCCAAATTGAGAGGCTATGTCTAGTGATCGGATCCGTTATTGAACGACGTTGGGATGATGAAAGCCATAATAGATTTGACGTGGAAAGTGAATCACATTCCACCGATTCTATTGCTACCCAAAGGGGAATTTCTTTTGTGGAATGGTATTTAGTTATTTGTGCTAAATGAGAAGCATAATAGTATTTTGAGAAATGAGGTACGCCCAGGCCTCCACGGACTCCTGGCATGAATAGGGTAGATTGTGGTAAACGTGATTTAAGCTTATCCCAAATTAATTGGGCTGATCCGCGTTGCAGTATACGGAAAACATGAGCAGGAACATGTAAAGGGAGCACTCGGAACAGGTATAAGATTTTAGGTAGTACTGACATTTTAACCACTGTAATTCTACCCATCCAAGCTAACGGTAAGGAAGACCATTTTTTCATTAAGGCAGTTAGTTGAGTTAGCATGGATGGGTAATTTGCAGAGTATAAGTCAGCTGGATTTGCAGCAAGTGAGATTCCTAAAGTATGATATGTGTGTTGTCGACCATGTAAATGGCAGGGAATCTTGTAATTGTTTTTGCAGTCCAGATGATAACGAGATATTTATGGCTTTTGAATTACATTGGTTAATTCTGAGTCCAGATACGTTACCGAATTTAGAAAGTATGTCAATGAGGTTTGGAGCTGATATTAGAGGTGAGGTTAGAAATACTAATACATCATCGGCAAACATACATATTTTGTGTTGGTGACCACCTAGTTCAATCCCCCTTTTTTTTTTTTTAACAATCGGGAGTGCTTTATTAAAAAGAATAACTTGCAGTACAAAGCAAGCAAAAAAGTATGTAGACACTTACAATGTCATGCGGACCACATATATATCTTCAAGCAATCTCTTCCTCCCATAGTAACTATTACACAATATCCAATGTGAGTACATAGAATACACTTAATACATTAAGGGAAAGTCATACCCATGGATCCTACCAGGCAGTAAGAAAAGAAGGAGAATAAGGGGGGGGGGGGGGGCGGGGGGAGACAGAGATCAAGTCAAGAAAACACAGGAGGAGGGAGAGGCCACACCGGAGGCAGCGAGAAGAGAATCAGTAAATCCCACCATAGCTCAATAAACTTTGACATGTCAACCAGTATAAAATTTCAGAACTGCGCTACTAAGTAATCCACGGGAGCCAGACTTTGTCAAATTTCCAGGGGCAACCCCGACTGATGTACGTCAATCTATAGAGAGGCAAGGCAGCATTAATTCTATTTTCCCAAGAGGAGAGGGCCGGAGGGCTAGCAGAGGTCCACCTACAAAGGATCTCCTTTTTGGCATAGTAGAAAAGGAGTGAGATTAAGATTTTACTATGGTGAGATCTGTGCTCATCCTCGTGTATTCCCAATAGGGCCAACTCGGGTGTTTTGGGGACAGACAAATCCATCCGTATATTTAAATGATCATACACCCCCAGCCAGAACTTCGACAATGCGGGACATTCCCAAAACATATGAAGGTATGTACCAATCTGAGTCCGGCATCTGGGGCAATGTGGATCCCTATCGGGGTACATCCTGGATAATCTCGCCGGAGTAAAGTAGATCCTATGCAAAAAAAATTTTGTGTCAGTTTATCTCCGGCCGAAATCAACAGTTTGGGACCATGTTCCAGACAGGCCTCCCAGTCCTCTCTGTCCAATGTGGGGATATCTAATTTCCATGCATTCCACAACCTATCCATCCTGGGAGATTCCTTAGGCAGCAGAGTATTGTATAGGGCAGAGAGGGGCTTCTCTAATTCACTACTGGATAGCAAATCCTCCAAAGGGTCCAACTGGAGGAGTGGCGGGACAGGGAACTGTGCCCTAGCCGCGTGGCGCAGCTGAGCATAGCGAAAAAACATCCATCCCGGGAGCCCATATGTCCTAGACATATGAGCAAAGGACATTAATACACCAGTGGGCATAATATCTCTGAGAGTTTTTATTCCGAAACCCGCCCATAACTGGGGATCAGGGATTGTTCGAAAATGGGGCAAATGAGGATTCCCCCAAAGAGGCTGGACAGGTGCCCAGCGCTCCGCACGGGAAAAACCCCTTCCAGCCACCCTCCATACCTGAAGTGTTGCTCTAGTTGGAGCAGGTAGTTTCACATAGGCTTTCACCCCTCTGTAAACCAGATTTTGTAGTTCTTGTAAAGACCCTAGCCGAGCCGCCTCCACACACACCGCAGCATTAGAACGTTTTCCTTCAAACCACCAATACGTCGTCACAAGCAATACAGCCCAGTAATAGATCTTAAAATTGGGGAGAGCAAGCCCACCCATCTGTGTAGGTAATTGCAATGTGGATTTTGCCAGTTGTGGAACAGAACCATTCCAGATAAAGGAAATTATATATTTGTCCAGTTCCCGAAAAAAGGACGCCGGAAGCCAGATCGGGCTATTTCTGAAAAGGTAGGTAAATTTGGGTAAAAGCATCATTTTTAAGATATTTATATGCCCCAGTAAGTTAAGAGGAAGTTCAGACCATGAGTGACACCTCTCCTTAAGGAGACGGAGCAGAGGAAGCATGTTAAGGCCGTAATACTGGGTAACATCCCTAGACACCCAAACCCCCCGAGATATTTGAATTCCGATACCCACGTCAAGGGCGTATTGTTCGCTGCATTAGGGGCCCTACTGTCCAACGGAAAGAGGACCGATTTGTGGATTCCTGATGCATTACCAAACCTGTTAAAAAGATCAAAGGCAGCCAGTAAGGACGGTCCAGCATCGTTCAAGTAAAGCAACGCATCATCTGCGTATAGGGATATTTTCTCTCCAAGTCTACCTATCTGCAGCCCCTTAACCTCTGAAGACTCTCGAACTAGTATTGCTAGGGGCTCCAATGCAAGGGCAAATAAACTAGGTGACAGTGGACATACTTGGCGAGTGCCCATGTGGAGTGGTAAAGGATCGGAAATCCTATCATTAGTGCGCACCCTAGTCCTCGGTGCTCGGTATAACAACTGAAGCCAGTGGAGAAATCCAGGGCCAAAACCGAAGCGTTGCAGCACTCCCCAGAGATATTCCCACTCCACAGAGTCAAACGCCTTCTCGGCATCAAGAGAAGCAATCAACCTCTGTCCAGAGTTGTCATGAGTCATGGACAAGTTAAGGAAGAGGCGCCTTATATTAATATCTGTACCCTTACCCGTCTGATCAACATGAATCAGTGTTGATATAACCGACGATAAATTAGTGGCAAGGATCCTCAGGAATGTGCGTCGTACAGGCCCATATCGCTACTTATTGTCGATACTAAATTGTTGGCCAAGATCCTTGCCACTAATTTGGACCTTGAAGAAGGGGACATACCCCGAAAGCTTGTCCTGAAAAATTGTATGTTAGTGCAAATAAAAAAAGTATCACGGACAGTACTCAATTTTCTCTGAGTGAAGGGGGTAGTGTTATGAAATGATATTAGCACACCTCTTTGTTTCGTTGAGGCCGAGGCCATATGGACTTGAGGATATTGGCGATTTATAAATTTAGGGGCAGATAATGTTGAGAAGTGTATTTCCTGCAGACATATTACATGTGCAGAAAGTGATGAGAAGGAGTGAGAGGCTTTTGTTCTTTTTTGTGGTGAATTGAGACCCTGGGCGTTAAGCGTCAGTATGGAATAATAAAAACTTCTTAATTAGTTGTTTAAAAAAAAAAAGGGGGGGGAGAAAGGGAAGGTAGGAAAAGAAGAATTTCAGCCCGGGTTCACACCTATGCGAATTAGATGTGCGTTTCTCCGCATCTAATTCGCATAGTAGGAGAATGTGACTGGCTCCTTATGGAGCCGGTTCACATATCTCTGTTGTGGCTGCGGAGTGCACTGCACAGAAACGCTGTGTGTCTTTGGCTCCATTTCAGGGCCGAATTCAGGAAATAGAATCGGCCCCGATTTGTCCCTGAAACAGGGAACAGGGACGCACAGGGCTCCTGTGCAATCCGCAGCACGTTATAGTGTGAACCCGGGCTAATAGAGGTAAAACAGATTAAATAGAAAAAGTAAGTTACTGATTATAAAACTATAAAAGAGAAGTTATTATGAATTATAAAGAAATGTAGCTCCTATGTGGAGCCTGTATCCAAGGGTAGGTGAAATTGTCACCAACCGTTGGGTACTAACCGTCCAAAGAGAATCCGGCCAATAAGTCCGGCAACTCGAGGATGAAGTGAGAGGTGCAGTGGATTGTCTCCGGGACAACGGTAGCCTCTTCAAAGGTTATACAAACATTAAACGGTACGAGTCATGGGTGAGGTATAAGTGATTATTAGAATCACTTAAAAGTAGTGTTTTCCTATAACCTAGCCTTTTAAAATCTATAAGTAAAGACAATATATTAAACCTAATAAACCTGAAGAATGGTGTTGAAGCATTATAGATATATAATAAGATGAATATTACTATAAACTTAATAAACTTCTATATTTGTAAATTTATAAGGATAAGGTAATCAACATTGAAAAGATAGTATGTTCTTTTCCATTGAGTTTACTTATGATTAGTCACCAATTATGTAGTGACTAAGATTTAGAAGATTAATGAATGTAATTTCATCAAGAAGATATTAGTCCATCTGTTCTTCAGTATTCGGAGGTGGAGATGCAAAACGACTCCGTTTGTTGGAAGTGGAGAGGACTTGTTGAATAGAATTTTCTTGTTGGGTATTAGGGGAGTTTGATGTAGCTCATCGTTTAGAACCTTCTGATGTATTATCTGGTATTGTCAATCGAAGATCATGGATTGCAGTTAGAAGGTCATCGATATTCTTGCAGGTGTATTTGGTACCTTTATGGCTGAATCGAACAGCAAATGGAAAACTCCAACGATAGGTGATGTGATGATATTGGAGTATCTGTAGATGTGGTTTCATTTCTTTTCTTTTGAGGAGAGTCTGTTGTGAGAGGTCTTGGAATATTTGAGAACGATGACCTTGAAAAAATCAATGCATCTTTATTGCATGCAGCTTCCATCAGTTGCTCCTTTGTTCTGAAATAATGTAACTTTATCACAATATCTCTGGGGGGGGCCATCATCTTTTTTGGGGGTTAAAGATCTATGGATTCTATCCATCTCCAAATGTTCAATAGGTATTGATGGGGCCAATTCCTGAAAGAGCGCTGTTACTGTTAATTGTAGGTCTATTATGTTTTCTGGTATACCACAGATTCGCAGGTTTGACCTCCTTGCTCTGTTTTCAAAATCTTTCAAACGTGAGTAAAGGGAAGAATTTCCTTCTTTAAGGGCTTCTAACGTATCAGCACGAGCAGTGGTGATATCACTTATTTCCTCCACTTTGTGTTCTAGTATTGATGTGCGGCGTCCTACCTCACAAATTTCTCTTGTACGTTTTTCAGTTATTGTATCTGAGGTATTTTGGGGGGCTTTTTGTAAGACACGTTCAAACTGACTTAATAAGTCAGTGCCATTAGGAATATTTTGTAAAGATATAGGAGTCAATCCAAATTCAAGATCAGAGTCAATTAAATGTGAAGGATTAGAGTTCCCCTTCTGTTTCTGAGGTAATGCCGTGCGGGAGGAATGCGCAGCCGCCATTCTAGAAACGTTTCTAGTCAGATTTTCCTTGCCTGAGTGTTGTTTCAGCTTTGTCTTTTTCCCATTAAACATTATATGTAATTGTGCTATTCAAGTTGAATAATAAGTGGGTTACCGTAGAGATGTGGTATTCAACCGTGACTCGTTGAAAAAAGGCCGTTATTGTCCCGGTGACAGTGGAGCTCTAAGCATCCATGTCTGCTCAGCAGCCAGGACTGCTCACACACAGGACTGTCCAATGAAAAGGATTTGGCTGCTTAGAATGCCCAAAATCGCATGCTCTGTCGCTCCTCGATGTCCCCCCCCCCCCAGTGTACACAGCCTGACCTCCCCTCCCCCCTTCATAAATAAAGACCAGTGACTGGTCCACAGACATGACAAGAAGGGAATATAAGGCTCACACATCACATCAGAGGAGTACAGAGATCACAACCACCGTATACAGAAGTGAAAGTCACCCCCACACCCCTCTACTACAGGGAAATTCCCTTTACAGCAAAAAAAAAAAAAAAAAAAAAAAAAAAAGAAGAAGTGTCACTATGACCGGAAATAGATTGTCTAACACCCCCTCGGGGGTCTCTCCTTACCTACAGCGGAAGACACCGCCCCCAACAGGATGATTAGCAAACCCCTCATTCCTGAACTCTGACTGAATCTGGCGGGAAAATCAGCGGGGTGGGGCTACTGCCTACTAGTGATGTCCAGTTCATGAACCAATCATTCTTTTGAATCGATTCTTTTCAGTGAACTGGATGAATCGCTTCATCTGACTGAACTGATCCGTTTGAAACAGTTCACTAGTATGCACTCAATACATAGCAGAGCAGGTCTGGTAATATGAACCTAGAGTGAGAGCTCAGCCCCTCCCTGCAACCAATCAGCCGGCTCACAGCACACTGCCCCTCCCTGCAACCAATCAGCCGGCTCACAGCACACTTACACTCAGAACTGTTTTTATGTTTGTATCCAGTTCTTGAGTCAGGAGTTCCCAGTACACCGAGTCAAAGAATCATATGGGTTTTTAGAACACAGTACACTGAAAGAATCGTGAGTCACCACCAGTAGAACAATACACTAAATCAATGATCAGGTAGGAGCAGTGATAAGGAGCTACAGACAACCTGAGGCCCTTTCACATTCGTGCGACTTGCCCTGCGACTTGAGACTGCAAAGTCACATGACAAGTCAAACCCCACGATTTCCAGTTCAGTTCATATCTGTGCGACTTCAAAGTTGTCCCTGTCAGAGGCGTATGTAGTGAAAATGGCACCTATGGCAAGAACTGAAACTGTGCCCCTGTCAAAACATTTGAAACCCATCTTAACAAAAAAAAACAGCTAACAAAACTCCAAGTCAAACTCTTTAATCTTCCAATTAACAAATTATGGATTGGCACTACATAAAAATTACAACGGCACCTTCCTTGCTTTCACTGATGCAAACTGGTCTATGATGTGCTCAAAGTCAGCCTGTCATGCTTGATATATGTACAGGGTGAGTGTATAGAAGTGGCACATCTCCCACCTGCTGCACCTATCCAGTGTGTATGTGCTTTGTGCCTAACACACAGTGCACACTCTTTTATTGTCTAATTTCTTCCTGAGATTTCCCTCTCATCTCTCCCCTCTGGAAACATCCACTGATCTGCAAGCAGTATATTTCTTGCTGATTGGAATGTCTTCCTTTTTTTATTTTTGCAGTGATGTTGACCTGTTTACTATCCAAGTTGCTGCCAAAAGACTCAATGATTTGTTAAAGTGATACTAAAGGGTATTCTTTTTTTTTTTTAAATAAAAAAAGATATCACGCCTACCTGCTGATCTCTTGTAACATGTTCGCAGTCTCTGACCACCTCCTGTGCCATGTCCGCAGTCTCTGACCAGCTCCCGTGCCATGTTCGCAGTCTCTGACCAGCTCCCGTGCCATGTCCGCAGTCTCTGACCACCTCCCGTGCCATGTCCGCAGTCTCTGACCACCTCCCGTGCCATGTCCGCAGTCTCTGACCACCTCCCGTGCCATGTCTGCAGTCTCTGACCACCTCCTGTGCCATGTCCGCAGTCTCTGACCACCTCCCGTGCCATGTCCGCAGTCTCTGACCACCTCCCGTGCCATGTCCGCAGTCTCTGACCACCTCCCGTGCCATGTCCGCAGTCTCTGACCACCTCCCGTGCCATGTCCGCAGTCTCTGACCACCTCCCGTGCCATGTCCACAGTCTCTGACCACCTCCCGTGCCATGTCCACAGTCTCTGACCACCTCCCGTGCCATGTCCGCAGTCTCTGACCACCTCCCGTGCCATGTCCGCAGTCTCTGACCACCTCCTGTGCCATGTCCGCAGTCTCTGACCACCTCCTGTGCCATGTCCGCAGTCTCTGACCACCTCCTGTGCCATGTCCGCAGTCTCTGACCACCTCCTGTGCCATGTCCGCAGTCTCTGACCACCTCCTGTGCCATGTCCGCAGTCTCTGACCACCTCCTGTGCTATGTCCGCAGTCTCTGACCACCTCCTGTGCTATGTCCGCAGTCTCTGACCACCTCCTGTGCTATGTCCGCAGTCTCTGACCACCTCCTGTGCTATGTCCGCAGTCTCTGACCACCTCCTGTGCTATGTCCGCAGTCTCTGACCACCTCCTGTGTTATGTCTGCAGTCTCTTACCACCTCCTGTATCATGTCTGCTCTCTCTGATCATCTGTATCATGTCTGCAGTCTCTGATCGTCTTCTGTATCATGTCTGCAGTCTCTCATCATCTCCTGTATCATGTCTGCAGTCTCTAATCATCTCCTGTATCATGTCTGCAGTCTCTAATCATCTCCTGTATCATGTCTGCAGTCTCTAATCATCTCCTGTATCATGTCTGCAGTCTCTAATCATCTCCTGTATCATGTCTGCAGTCTCTAATCATCTCCTGTATCATGTCTGCAGTCTCTAATCATCTCCTGTATCATGTCTGCAGTCTCTAATCATCTCCTGTATCATGTCTGCAGTCTCTAATCATCTCCTGTATCATGTCTGCAGACTCTGATTATCTCCTGTATCATGTCTGCAGTCTCTGACCATCTCCTGTATCATTACTGCAGTCTCTGACCATCTCCTGTATCATGTCTGCAGTCTCTGACCATCTCCTGTATCATGTCTGCAGTCTCTGACCATCTCCTGTATCATGTCTGCAGTCTCTGACCATCTCCTGTATCATGTCTGCAGTCTCTGACCATCTCCTGTATCATGTCTGCAGTCTCTGACCATCTCCTGTATCATGTCTGCAGTCTCTGACCATCTCCTGTATCATGTCTGCAGTCTCTGACCATCTCCTGTATCATGTCTGCAGTCTCTGACCATCTCATGTATCATGTCTGCAGTCTCTGACCATCTATTGTATCTTACCTGCAGTCTCTGACCACCTCCTGTACTTTGTCCGCAGTCTCTTACCATCTCCTGTATCAGGTCTGCAGTCTCTGACCATTTTCTGTATCATGTCTGTAGTCTCTGACCATCTCTTGTATCATGTCTGCAGTCTCTGACCATTATTATTATACAGGACTTATATAGAGCCAACAGTTTATGTAGCGCTTTATAGCTTACCCATCTCTTGTATCATGTCTGCAGTCTCTGACCATTATTATTATACAGGACTTATATAGAGCCAACAGTTTATGTAGCGCTTTATAGCTTACCCATCTCTTGTATCATGTCTGCAGTCTCTGATCACCTCTTGTATCATGTCTGCAGTCTTTGACCATCTCCTAGTATTTTGGGGGAGAGCCTGGAGCTCCTTTAACCACTTAAGGACCGCCTCACGCCGATGTACGTCGGCAAGGCGGCACGGGCAGGCAAAATCACGTACATGTACGTGATTTGCCTCCCGCGGGTGGGGGGTCCGATCGGACCCCCCCCGCCGCCCGAGGTGGTCCCGTTTTGTCCCCCGGCGATCGGAGACGAGGGGGAGGCCATCCGTTCGTGGCCCCCCCCTCGCGATCGCCGCCGGCCAATAGGAACACTCCTTTGCTGCTGTATGCTAAACAGCAGCAAAGGAAGTGATGTCATCTCCCCTCGGGTCGGTAGTTTCCGTTCCGGCCCGAGGAGAGACGACATGTGAGTGAGTGCACCAACACACACACAGTAGAACATGCCAGGCACACATTACACCCCGATCCCCCCCCCCCCCCGATCGCCCCCCGATCCCCCCCCGATCACCCCCCCCCCTCTGTCACAAACTGACACCAGCAGTTTTTTTATTTTTTTTTTTATTTTTTTTCTGATTACTGCTAGGTGTCAGTTTGTGACAGTTACTGTGTTAGCACAGTTACTGTTACCCCCCTGTAGGTCTAGGGTACCCCCCTAACCCCCCCTAATAAAGTTTTAACCCCTTGATCACCCCCTGTCACCAGTGTCGCTAAGCGATCATTTTTCTGATCGCTGTATTAGTGTCGCTGGTGACGCTAGTTAGTGAGGTAAATATTTAGGTTCGCCGTCAGCGTTTTATAGCGTCAGGGACCCCCATATACTACCTAATAAATGTTTTAACCCCTTGATTGCCCCCTAGTTAACCCTTTCACCACTGATCACCGTATAACCGTTACGGTTGACGCTGGTTAGTTTGTTTATTTTTTATAGTGTCAGGGCACCCGCCGTTTATTACCGAATAAAGGTTTAGCCCCCTAATCGCCCGGCGGTGATATGCGTCGCCCCAGGCAGCGTCAGATTAGCGCCAGTACCGCTAACACCCACGCACGCAGCATGCGCCTCCCTTAGTGGTATAATATCTGATCGGATCAATATCTGATCCAATCAGATCTATACTAGCGTCCCCAGCAATTTAGGGTTCCCAAAAACGCAGTGTTAGTGGGATCAGCCCAGATACCTGCTAGCACCTGCGTTTTGCGCCTCCGCCCAGCCCACCCAAGTGCAGTATCGATCGATCACTGTCACTTACAAAACACTAAACACATAACTGCAGCGTTCGCATAGTCAGGCCTGATCCCTGCGATCGCTAACAGTTTTTTTGGTAGCATTTTGGTGAACTGGCAAGCACCAGCCCCAGGCAGCGTCAGGTTAGCGCCAGTACCGCTAACACCCACGCACGCACCATACACCTCCCTTAGTGGTATAGTATCTGATCGGATCAATATCTGATCCGATCAGATCTATACTAGCGTCACCAGCAGTTTAGGGTTCCCAAAAACGCAGTGTTAGCGGGATCAGCCCAGATACCTGCTAGCACCTGCGTTTTGCCCCTCCGCCCGGCCCAGCCCACCCAAGTGCAGTATCGATCGATCACTGTCACTTACAGAACACTAAACGCATAACTGCAGCGTTCGCAGAGTCAGGCCTGATCCCTGCGATCGCTAACAGTTTTTTGGTAGCGTTTTGGGGAACTGGCAAGCACCAGCAGCGTAGTATACCCTGGTCATAGCCAAACCAGCACTGCAGTAACATTTGGTGACGTGGCGAGTCCCATAAGTGCAGTTCAAGCTGGTGAGGTGGCAAGCACAAGTAGTGTCCCGCTGCCACCAAAAAGACAAACACAGGACCGTCGTGCCCATAATGCCCTTCCTGCTGCATTCGCCAATCCTAATTGGGAACCCACCACTTCTGCAGCGCCCGTACTTCTCCCATTCACATCCCCAACCAAATGCAGTCGGCTGCATGAGAGGCATTTTTATGTCCTCCCGAGTACCCCTACCCAACGAACCCCCCCAAAAAAGATGTGTCTGCAGCAAGCGCGGATATAGGCGTGACACCCGCTATTATTGTCCCTCCTGTCCTGACAATCCTGGTCTTTGCATTGGTGAATGTTTTGAACGCTACCATTCACTAGTTGAGTATTAGCGTAGGGTACAGCATTGCACAGACTAGGCACACTTTCACAGGGTCTCCCAAGATGCCATCGCATTTTGAGAGACCCGAACCTGGAACCGGTTACAGTTATAAAAGTTAGTTACAAAAAAAGTGTAAAAAAAAAAAAATATATAAAATTAAAAAAAATAGTTGTCGTTTTATTGTTCTCTCTCTCTCTATTCTCTCTCTCTATTGTTCTGCTCTTTTTTTACTGTATTCTATTCTGCAATGTTTTATTGTTATTGTTATTATGTTTTATCATGTTTGTTTTTCAGGTATGTAATTATTTATACTTTACTGTTTACTGTGCTTTATTGTTAACCATTGTTAACCATTTTTTTGTCTTCAGGTACGCCATTCACGACTTTGAGTGGTTATACCAGAATGATGCCTGCAGGTTTAGGTATCATCTTGGTATCATTCTTTTCAGCCAGCGGTCGGCTTTCATGTAAAAGCAATCCTAGCGGCTAATTAGCCTCTAGACTGCTTTTACAAGCCGTGGGAGGGAATGCCCCCCCCACCGTCTTTCGTGTTTTTCTCTGGCTCTCCTGTCTCAACAGGGAACCTGAGAATGCAGCCGGTGATTCAGCCAGCTGACCATAGAGCTGATCAGAGACCAGAGTGGCTCCAAACATCTCTATGGCCTAAGAAACCGGAAGCTACGAGCATTTTATGACTTAGATTTCGCCAGATGTAAATAGCGCCATTGGGAAATTGGGGAAGCATTTTATCACACCGATCTTGGTGTCATCAGATGCTTTGAGGGCAGAGGAGAGATCTAGGGTCTAATAGACCCCAATTTTTTCAAAAAAGAGTACCTGTCACTACCTATTGCTATCATAGGGGATATTTACATTCCCCGAGATAACAATAAAAATGATTAAAAAAAAAAAATATGAAAGGAACAGTTTAAAAGTAAGATTAAAAAAGCAAAAAAATAATAAAGAAAAAAAAAAAAAAAAAAAAAAAAAGCACCCCTGTCGCCCCCTGCTCTCGCGCTAAGGCGAACGCAAGCGGCGGTCTGTTGTCAAACGTAAACAGCAATTGCACCATGCATGTGAGGTATCACCGCGAAGGCCAGATCGAGTGCAGTAATTTTTCCAGTAGACCTCCTCTGTAAATCTAAAGTGGTAACCTGTAAAGGCTTTTAAAGGCTTTTAAACATGTATTTATTTTGTTGCCACTGCACGTTTGTGCGCAATTTTAAAGCATGTCATGTTTGGTATCCATGTACTCGGCCTAAGATCATCTTTTTTATTTCATCAAACATTTGGGCAATATAGTGTGTTTTAGTGCATTAAAATTTTAAAAAGTGTGTTTTTTCCCCAAAAAATGCGTTTGAAAAATCGCTGCGCAATTACTGTGTGAAAAAAAAAAATGAAACACCCACCATTTTAATCTGTAGGGCATTTGCTTTAAAAAAATATATAATGTTTGGGGGTTCAAAGTAATTTTTTTGCAAAAAAAAATAACTTTTTCATGTAAACAATAAGTGTCAGAAAGGGCTTTGTCTTCAAGTGGTTAGAAGAGTGGGTGATGTGTGACATAAGCTTCAAAATGTTGTGCATAAAATGCCAGGACAGTTCAAACCCCCCCCCAAATGACCCCATTTTGGAAAGTAGACACCCCAAGCTATTTGCTGAGAGGCATGTCGAGTCCATGGAATATTTTATATTGCGACACAAGTTGCGGGAAAGAGACAAATTTTTTTTTTTTTTTTTTTGCACAAAGTTGTCACTAAATGATATATTGCTCAAACATGCCATGGGAATATGTGAAATTACACCCCAAAATACATTCTGCTGCTTCTCCTGAGTACGGGGATACCACATGTGTGAGACTTTTTGGGAGCCTAGCCGCGTACGGGACCCCGAAAACCAAGCACCGCCTTCAGGCTTTCTAAAGGGCGTGAATTTTTGATTTCACTCTTCACTGCCTATCACAGTTTCGGAGGCCATGGAATGCCCAGGTGGCACAAAACCCCCCCAAATGACCCCATTTTGGAAATTAGACACCCCAAGCTATTTGCTGAGAGGTATAGTGAGTATTTTGCAGACCTCACTTTTTGTCACAAAGTTTTGAAAATTGAAAAAAGAAAAAAAAAAAATGTTTTTTCTTGTCTTTCTTCATTTTCAAAAACAAATGAGAGCTGCAAAATACTCACCATGCCTCTCAGCAAATAGCTTGGGGTGTCTACTTTCCAAAATGGGGTCATATGGGGGGGGGTTGTGCCACCTGGGCATTCCATGGCCTCCGAAACTGTGATAGGCAGTAAAGAGTGAAATCAAAAATTTTCACCCTTAGAAATCCTGAAGGCAGTGATTGGTTTTCGGGGTCCCGTACGCGGCTAGGCTCCCAAAAAGTCCCACACATGTGGTATCCCCATACTCAGGAGAAGCAGCTAAATGTATTTTGGGGTGCAATTCCACATATGCCCATGGCCTGTGTGAGCAATATATCATTTAGTGACAACTTTATGAAAAAAAAAAAAAAAGTGTCACTTTCCCGCAACTTGTGTCAAAATATAAAATATTCCATGGACTCAATATGCCTCTCAGCAAATAGCTTGGGGTGTCTACTTTCCAAAATGGGGTCATTTTGGGGGGTTTTGTGCCACCTGGGCATTCCATGGCCTCCGAAACTGTGATAGGCAGTGAAGAGTGAAATCAAAAATTTACACCCTTAGAAATCCTGAAGGCGGTGATTGGTTTTCGGGGCCCCGTACGCGGCTAGGCTCCCAAAAAGTCCCACACATGTGGTATCCCCATACTCAGGAGAAGCAGCTGAATGTATTTTGGGGTGCAATTCCACATAGGCCCATGGCCTGTGTGAGCAATATATCATTTAGTGACAACTTTTTGTAAATATTTTTTTTTTTTTGTCATTTTTCAATCACTTGGGACAAAAAAAATAAATATTCAATGGGTTCAACATGCCTCTCAGCAATTTCCTTGGGGTGTCTACTTTCCAAAATGGGGTCATTTGGGGGGGTTTTGTACTGCCCTGCCATTTTAGCACCTCAAGAAATGACATAGGCAGTCATAAACTAAAAGCTGTGTAAATTACAGAAAATGTACCCTAGTTAGTAGACGCTATAACTTTTGCGCAAACCAATAAATATACGCTTATTGACATTTTTTTTACCAAAGACATGTGGCCGAATACATTTTGGCCTAAATGTATGACTAAAATTTAGTTTATTGGATTTTTTTTATAACAAAAAGTAGAAAATATCATTTTTTTTCAAAATTTTCGGTCTTTTTCCGTTTATAGCGCAAAAAATAAAAACCGCAGAGGTGATCAAATACCATCAAAAGAAAGCTCTATTTGTGGGAAGAAAAGGACGCATTCGTTTCGGTACAGCATTGCATGACCGCGCAATTAGCAGTTAAAGCGACGCAGTGCCAAATTGGAAAAAGACCTCTGGTCCTTAGGCAGCATAATGGTCCGGGGCTCAAGTGGTTAAGTTGTTGTCTGCTGTATTTAGACTTTGCTACATGCAGAGAGTGTTGTCTTTTTTTTTAAGAACAGATAAAAGAAAAGAAATGGAGTTCTCCTGACGGCTTGAATTTTTTGATGAAAACCACTCGCACTTGCGCTGTAATTGTGATGCATCCTGCAATCAAATCGAACCGTTGACATGATAATTGTAATCGAATCGTGAGGCCAGTGAAGATGCGCACCTCTAGTGGAGAGCCCCATATATTATATATAGAATGTGGTTTCTCTGTCATTTTGTATGCAGTTAACAAGGCTCTCTGGCCAAAATGCATGTGCAGGGTTCAAGGGTGCGTTGTACACAGAGTGCAGGGTTCAGGGGTGCGCTGTGCACAGGGTCCAGAGGCGCGCTGTGTACAGGGTTCAGAGGCGCGTGTGTACAGGGTTCAGAGGCGCGCTGTGTACAGGGTTCAGAGGCGCGCTGTGTACAGGGTTCAGAGGCGCGCTGTGTACAGGGTTCAGAGGCGCGCTGTGTACAGGGTTCAGAGGCACGCTGTGTACAGGGTTCAGAGGCGCGCTGTGTAGAAAGTGCAGAGTCTAGGGGTATGATGTGAACAGAGTGCATGGTTTAATGTGCAATCCCCGGGTCTTCTCTGTAGTGTGACCCAACATTGAGGAAAGTCCTCTATACCTTCCCTCCTCCGGGACTGCTGCAGGAGGCATGAGCTGGATGGAGGAACTTGCTGAAGAGGGCGGGAAGTACAAGTGATGTCATTGGTTGCTAGGACAACGGCGGTTCTGGCAGCCAATGACAATATTGCAGCAAGAATTGAGCTGTGCAGATTGGCGGGCGCGGTCCACTGCTAAACCTGTCATAGTATAGTGGTCCCTGGAGGAGGTCCAAGGGAGGGGAGGATGGGTGCACCGGGATGAAGCCCCCCAATGTGTGGCACCAGGGGAGGACCACCCCCCGTTGGCACGGACGTCCTCCCCTACACACACTGCCTGCCACAGCTTGCATACTTGAGGCCAGTCCTGCAGGACATGGTTGCTAATGGGAATGACGTTCCTGCTGTGTAAAAAGTACAGGAACGTTGTTCCCTTGCGTTCCTGCAGGACTCAAGCCCTGATTTCCACCCAACAGCGCAGCTCCACTGAACAATGAACCGCCACTAAGGTTCTGACCGATGTTAGCGCAACTTACACTAGGGCTAAGGGGAGCAGAGGGAGAGAGGTGGAGTTCTGGGTGTGAGGGCCACATGACAAGGCCTGGCGGGCCTCATTCGGCTCATGGGCCTTGTGTTTGACATACAGTATGTGGCATTAACAGTTCAAAATCCAGGTTAGCCTGTGGCATAGTTTACACAACTACAGTGCACTGAAAAAAGGTACAGCAAGCTGCATTTTTCCGCACCACAAATGCACTGTAATGCATCACTGTGCACATAAAAAGGATCTGACCTCGCAGGGCAAACGCAGATGGAAAAACATGCATCAACTGTATGTAAAATGTGCATTAAAAAAAAAAAAATGTGCAGTAGACATGCAGTTTATGGTGTGACCTCAAAGTAAATGCAAGCTTGGAAAAAACGCACCACCAATTCTGGTTAAATGCACTTCACTGAACATGAAAAATTGTGTAGTTCCTGGTGTGAGCAGCCCCTTACTGCCATACAGTGAGGGAAAAAAGTATTTGATCCCCTGCTGATTTTGTACGTTTGCCCACTGACAAAGAAATGATCAGTCTCTAATTTTAATGGTCGGTTTATTTTAACAGTGAGAGACAGAATAACAAAAATATCCATAAAAAAAGTTTTCAAGTTCTTTCAAAAAAGTTATAAATCAATTTGCAATTTAATGAGTAAAATAAGTATCTGACTCCCTCGCATGAATTAGTACTTGTGGCAAAACCCTTGTTGGCAATCTCAGATGTCAGACGTTTCTTGTAGTTGGCCACCAGGTTTGCGCACATCTCAGGAGGGATTTTGTCCCACTCCGCTTTGCAGATTCTCTCCAAGTCATTGAGGTTTCAAAGCTGAAATAACTCGAACCTTCAGCTCCCTCCACATATTTTCTATGGGGTTAAGGTCTGGAGACTGGCTAGGCCACTCCAGGACCTTAATGTGCTTCTTCTTGAGCCACTCCTTTGTTGCCCTGCCCATGTGCTTTGGGGAATTGTCATGCTGGAATACCCATCCATGACCCATTTTCAATGCCCTGGCTGAGGGAAGGAGGTTCTCTCCCAAGATTTGACATGGCCCTGTCCATCATCCCTCTGATGCAGTGAAGTTGTCCTGTCCCCTTAGCAGAAAAACACCCCCAAAGCATAATGTTTACACCTCCATGTTTGAGATGGGGACAGTGTTCTTGGGGTCATAGGCAGCATTCCTCCTCCTCCAAACTCGGCGAGTTGAGTTGAGGCCAAAGAGCTTAATTTTGGTCTCATCTGATCACAACACTTTCACCCAGTTCTCCTCTGAATCAGACGTTCGTTAGCAAACTTTAGATGGGCCTGTACAAGTGCTTTCTTGAGCAGGGGGACCTTGCGGGTGTTGCAGAATTGTAGTCCTTCGCGGTGTAGTGTATTACCAATTGTTTTCTTGGTGACTATGGTCCCAGCTGCCTTGAGATCATTGACAAGATTCTCCTGTGTAGTTCTGATCATTGGAGCTCCACTAGGTGAGATCCTGCATGGAGCCCCAGACTGAGGGAGATTGATAGTTATTTTGTGTTTCTTCCAGTTCCATTTGCAAATAATCACACCAACTGTTGTCACCCTCTCACAAAGCCGCTTGGTGATGATCTTGTAGCCCATTCCAGCCTTGTGTAGGCCTACAATCTTGTCCCTGACATCCTTGGACAGCTCTTTGGTCTTGGCCATGGTGGAGATGTGGAGAGGTGTCTTTTATACAGGTAACAAGCTGAGATTAGGAGCACTTACTTTAAGAGATGCAAAATGCAAATCATTTTCTAACTTTTTTGAAATGCGTTTTTCTGGATATTTTTGTTGTTATTCTGTCTCTCACTGTTAAAATGAACCTACCAAAAACAGTTATAAGATCTTGCTCAGGGCTGGACAATTTAAGTATGTTTAAGGGTATATGCGACTCAGATCCACATGCTCCAGATATCATCTCTTGCCTCTATACCCATCTCACATCCCCCCCAGCAACTCTCCCCTCATCTGCTCTACAGCGGTCCAAGCACCTAGCAATTGACCTGGATCTGGAAAACTGGACGAACATATGGACCAACACAAAAAAACTCATCCCAAAATGTTGTCGCTTCAGAAGCCAATTATAAAGTCCTCGTGCGGTGGTACCTGGTCCCAGCCAGAATCGCTAAGTTCCTGCCGAATTATCCCCCGAATTGCTTCCGAGGTTGTAGTGACAGAGGCACACATTTGGTGGAAATGTCCGATTGTACAACGCTTCTGGGCGTCAACATTTCAAATGACCTCCACATTGCTCCGAGAAAATCTAGACCCTGACCCATCAGTTGCCTTACTAAATTATATCCCACAGGATTACACTAGAGCTCAACTGCGCCTTCTCCATCAACTCACCACAGCGGCCAAGCAAACAATTGCTAAGGCCTGGAAGACACCGACCCTAAACATAGCAGAAGTGAAAAATAGGGTCACCCAGGCTATGATACATGGCGAAATTGAAGCAACGATCTTAGACAAGATTCCCCAGCACCTCAAAATTTGGCATCCATGGATAGATCACTTCCTGCCCCCTGACTTTGACAAGCATCTCTTAGAACCTTAATTCCACCCTGACATTCAGCGACACTGACACTATACGACCTGGGCCCGTGCGGGCTATCCGACCACTACTCCGCTAACCAACCTTTCCTTATTTCTTCCTAACCCTCTTTCTTCTTGACTCCCCTCCCTCCTCTCAAACCCTCACCCTTAAACATTGTTTACCACCGGTAACGTAATCTGTTCGTACAAATTGTTTAGTTGGTACTGCCATCACCTTTTTACAGAGTAATACCTTTAGCCAACCCTCTAGTGTCAAAAGGCACATCACCTCCCTTATTATAACATTTACGGCTCCTATTGGATTGTGTAATCTATGTTATCTTAATCAAACTCTGTACCCCCCTCTTCAACATGTCTTCACCATATTGCTTTATCCAAAATGTACTCTGTTATTTGTCAGTAATCGCTATTTGATTGTTACCAATAAAAAGCTTTGAACAGAAAATAAACCTACCATTAAAATTATAGACCGATATCTTGTTTATCAGTGGACAACGTACAAAATCAGAAGGGGATCAAATACTTTTTTCTGCAGTGTGCTGGTATCTAAGGCTGTCACAGCTTCAGGTAGACATTTGTTTCATTACAAATCAAAATTCGGACAAAATTTTTATTATTCAGAGATTCAGATGTATCCGAATCTCCAAATTACAATAGTAATGAGTGTAAAACAAAATATAAGGAAACAACAAATGAATTTGTATTCATTCGGATAACATGATGTGTGATAGTTTGGGCATTTTGTTAATGTTTGAAGCATCTGAAGTAACGTAACAAATGACCCAAATTGATTCAGATGCATTTTGTTTTTATTTTGTATGAACATTTTTTATTATTATATGCACTACATATGAAAAAGTAAACATATTGCAATAAATACAGGAAGGTATAAAAGTGAAATACGATTATTGTGTTTGGGTTGGATGCAAGGGGACTCATCAGAATCTCCGAAACGTAACAAATTACCGTATTTATCGGCGTATAACACGCACTTTTTTCCCCTTAAAATCAGGGGAAAATCGCGGGTGCGTGTTTTACGCCGATCCCCGCCAATCCCCCGCTGACTGTGAGCGGAGGAGCGAGCGCCGCCGACATACATGTATAGCTGAGTGTACTCGGCTAGGTTGGGCTAGCTCCGCTCACAGTCACGCCCAGTCCCGCCCTATGATGGAGATAACACATGGACTGGGCGTGACTGAGCGGAGCTAGCCGAACCTAGCCAAGTACACTCGGCTATGTATGTATATCGGCGGCGCTCGGCTCCGCCCACAGGACTACGAGAGGAGCCGAAAGCAGCCGAGAGTCACCGAGAGACACAGGACCATCTCTGTGTCTCTCGGCGGCGCCATATTTAAAAACTGCAGTGACACTGACAAGTCTGCAGTGTCACTGGGCAAGGCTGCAGATGACATTACAAGGCTGCAGATGACACTACAAGGCTGCAAATGACACTGACAAGGCTGCAAATGACACTGACAAGGCTGCAAATGACACTGACAAGGCTGCAAATGACACTGACAAGGCTGCAAATGACACTGAAAGGCTGCAAATAACACTACAAGGCTGCAGATGGACACTGATAAGGCTGCATTGATGGGCATTTAAATGTAAGTTTTTTTTCCTTAAAAAGTTTTTTTCCTCCTAAACAAGGGGTGCGTGTTATACGCCGACGTGTGTTGTACGCCGATAAATGCATTCCATTCTTTTCGTTATGTTACAATTCAGAGATTTTTTCTGGATCCACCTCTTTTCAACCCAAAAAAGTGCATAAGTAAGCTCCAGAAATAACAAATGAACACGCGGGAGAACTTTAGTTTTGGTTTAAAGTGGTAATAAAGCTATTTTTAAACTTGTACCCAGAGGTGTATCTACCGCAAGGCAAACAAGGCAGCAGTTTTTAGGGGGGGCAGGGTTGCCCCAGGCAGAAGGGACACCATGACTCTGTACCCATAGAAGAGCTGGTCTTTGCTCCCTCACTGAGCGCACAGCAGCAGGAGGGAATCCCCTGTCTTCTCCCCAGCATACTGACATTCCGCAGCAGCCGCTGGCAAAGTGGGGTGGGTGGCAGCTGGGGGGCAAGCCCAGCAATCATTCTCAATCCGATGCCCCAGCCAGGCTTCTGTGTGCTGCCTCTCACCAGTGCCAGTCGTGCAGCCTCTCCCCAGTGCCAGTCGCGCAGCCTCTCCCCAGTGCCAGTCGCGCAGCCTCTTCCCAGTGCCAGTCGCGCAGCCTCTCCCCAGTGCCAGTCGCGCAGCCTCTCCCCAGTGCCAGTCGCGCAGCCTCTCCCCAGTGCCAGTCGCGCAGCCTCTCCCCAGTGCCAGTCGCGCAGCCTCTCCCCAGTGCTAGTGGACGCAGCTTGCCTGTGCCCAGATCAGAGCGGCGATCTCTGTGTGTCATTTGAATTGCCCAGGCCGCAGTAACAATGTCCCGCCTCCTGTTAACACATCACACTGATTCAATGTCCCAGCATTAGATCAGTGTGCCGTCAATCACAGGAGGCGGGACATTGTTATTACGGCTGGAAAATTCTGCTCCCTGACATAGGGAGATCGCCGCTCTGCAAGGAGAGAAGGACGGAGGAGAGGACAGGACTGGACCTTGAGCCAGGATGATACCCCGCAATGAGCAGCGCGGCCACTGCTACTGCGCAATTTTCCTTTCGGCAATGTGCCAAAAACACAATTTTCGGCCGATATGTTTCGGCGGCCAAAATTTCGGTGCATACCTAGTTGATTTACTAAAGGAGTTGAGACTCTACACTACACTCAAATTGTAGCGGTTTCCCATTTGAATATCCAATACTGTGCAGATTGAATAAATACGAGCTTGCTTTTCATATGACTGGGTAATTGAAGTGACTCTTCAATCCATTTATTGAGTAAAGAGTCTCAAATGCGTTGTTGATCAGACTTGCTGCTCCCTATAGGCCTAATTTTCACTTCAGTAAACCTTTGAAGCTGTACTAACAGACACACATCTCTGATCTTCATGTCTGCAGTCCTGTACCACTTACAGAGGACCTCTGTTCTGTGTGGTGGAAGTCAACTCTGAACCTAATGGATGTGGATGCAGATCACAACAGCAAATACAACTATGCACCAAATGTGACTTACTGAGGTTCGTCAGGCAAACTTCTCCAGTAAAGGGGCCATGTAGATATGTATGAAACAAGCAGTTGTAGCAAGCTTCATCTTCCTTTTCCAGCTTTGTAATTGAAATACAGGATTCTGCTAAAGTAGCCTTCAGAACGGTGATGTGTTTCTTAAACGGATCGATGACGTGTGTCCCGAACTCCTCACTGTAGGTCACCATGTCCTGAGTATCCTTCCCCCTCTTCTTCTGCCAGGTGACTTGTAGAACCTCCAGATTAGCCCGGAACTGACATGTCAGAGTGACATTTCCTGACAGTTCTGCAGGGTTTGAGCTTGTACATATCACCTGGGGAGGTGATGCTGGAAATAAGGAGATTATATAGAACACATATTAGAACAGCACAATTCTGGATAAAATGAGAATCATAATTTTTTTTTTTTTGCTTCCAATAAAGATCACGATTCTGAAGAACATTTGTATTTTAAAGATTTACATCTGAACATTAGGTTATCAAATGGCAACAAAATAAGACATAATACTCTTTGCTTCAATCAAATTTAAAGAAATGTAATGAAAAATAATGTAATGTGTAAAATAAATGAAAAAAATGACCATTAAAGTGGTGTTCCACCCAAAAAAAAGAAAAATGCATGAAAATTCCTAAAAAAAAAAAATTAAAAAAAAATGTAGAATTTTTTTTTTTTTTACTCACCTCTAAATGCCTGTTGCTAGGGGGTCCCTCGTAGTCTGCCTCTTCCAGTGCCTGGGCTGGTGACATCACTTGCCCCTCGGCATAGGAAGGGCTCAGATCTGCTCCCTTCCTCTTGTCAATCATCTGGGACCCATTACAGGTCCCAGGTGACTGAGCGGCCAATCACGGCGCGCGGCGCCGCTCGCGCATGCGCAGTGGGTGCCCGGCTGTGAAGCCACAGCCCGGCGCCCACAGTTGCAATGCCGGCGCCGCCGAACGGAGCAGGAGACGAGCGGGGCTTCGATCCCCCGCATCGCTGGACCCAGGGACAGGTAAGTGTCCAATTAAAAGTCAGCAGCTGCAGTATTTGTAGCTGCTGACTTTTATTTATTTATTTTTAATGGGCCCTCCTCTTTAAGTTCTATTAGGGTCTTTTTTTTTTTTTTTAGTACTCGCCGATACCAATTACCGATACCTACTGCCAGAGCCGGTACAGGGGGGGGCGGAAGGGGCAGATGCCCTGGGCGGGACAACTTATTGGGGGTGGGGGGGCGCAGTGAAGTGAAGAGCCGCCTCTGCTGACAACAATGCCGCTGCGGCGTTAAGCTCATAAGGAGTGGCTTAACATTGCCTGTGTGCTCCACGGCCAGGCAGTGGAGAGAGAGAGGGCGGAGCGTGGCTGTGTCTTAGGCAGGAGGCGGGGCCAGCGCTGTGTTGTCCGGGGTAGAAGGGGAGGAGATTCCAGCAGCCGGAGTAAAATGTTTCCCGCTGCTCCGGAGACACAGATCACGCTCCCCCCGGCCGTCACCCCCCACCACTGGAGTGCTCAGCGGAGCGGTCCCCGCACACCTGGAGGAAGCATCTGACATGCAGTGGTGAGGACTGGAAGAGGAATGAGGCCTCAATTTTTGTCAAATTCTGATTTATATGGTCACTATTACTGTACATGGACTCGCTTTCATGAACTTGTTCACTGCTTTTGTGGTTTATTGTTTATTTATGTCATCGGCCATTTGGTTTGTTGACAGTTTATGTGTATAATTTTATGTGCAGTCATTTTTGTCACCTTATTACATTTTTGTTTCTTTAGATTATTTCACTGGCACTTCTGTGCACATTTATTGTAGCAGCCTAATTTAAGTATTGTACTGTGTTATTTCACATGTCTGTTCACATTCAACACTTTATGTGAGTGCTTAATTTAATAGTTGGTAGCCTCACAGGTCAATTTGTTCAGCACAGCTTCCCCTTTTTTTACATACAGCTACCACAATGCCACAATCTCTTTCTGCAGCCAGTGACCACCAACATGAGAAAGAGCCAGCACCCCCCCCCGCAGCATCCCTCAGCCACAGACTGGCCTTTATATGCACCCCCTGTCCCATCCCATCCTTTCCACTCCCTTCCTCCTGATCATCAGTGTCACAAACAGTAAGGACAGCTCAGTCCCAGTGATTGGCAGCCCTCCACCCTGCCCTTACCCCCACCTATGCGGGACTCCACTGCGGGGGGGGGGGGTGTTGAATCCTATGCTAGCACTGCCTGCTGATTGGCTTCTCCTGCCTCTTAAAAATGGGGGGGGGGGGGGGGGATGCGCCGTTAGTCATCTTCACCCTGGGCACCAAATGGCCTTGTCCCAGCACTGCCTACCGCAACTTTGTTTACACTTTAGCTGTCAGCAATTGTACAAAACATTGAAAAGTTATTTTACAAATGAAACACATTTTTTTTTAAATGTTGCGGTTTTTTTTCAATGTGAAACGTGTAAATATATGTTAACCACTTCCGGACCGCCCACTGTCTATATACGTCGGTCCTTTGACGTTGAATACCGTTGTCATGGCAGCAGATAGCTGCCATAACCCCGGTATTTTCTTCAACGGCGAGCGGTTCACTTTAAGGTAAAAGGGGTCACTGTGGCGGATTCATAGCGAGATCACTTTTAATCGGCGGCGGGAGAGGTGCCCACTCCCCTCCCACCGCTTACCGGAGCCGTCGGTAGTGGCGAAGATGATCAGATGCTGTCCCCTGAGAGGCAGGAAGTCGAGTAAGGGAAAGATGACCCCCACTCGACTCAATGCCATTGGATGATGGAAGCAAAGTCAAATGTCACTTTTCCCCAACGGCCTTAAAATGGACAATTTTTATTTATTTTTTTAAAGGGAAAAAAAAAAAGAGAAGAATTAAAAAAAAAATGTTTTATTGCATTTAAGTGTAAATGTGAGCTCTGAGGTCTTTTTGACCCCAGATCTCATATTAACCACTTCCCGCCCGGCCCATAGCAGATGACGGCCGGGCGGTGGTTCTGTTATCCTGACTGGGCGTCATATGACGTCCAGCAGGATAACATGCCGCCGCGGGGGCGCGCATCGTGGCAATCAGTGGAGCGGTGTGTCAGCAAGACACACCTCTACACCGATCTTGGTAAAGAGCCTCCGGCGGAGGCTCTTTACCACGTCATCAGCCATGTCCAATCACGGCTGATCACGATGTCAATAGGAAGAGCCATTGATCGGCTTTTCCTCACTCGCGTCTGACAGACGCCAGTAGAGGAGAGCCGATCGGCGGCTCTCCTGACAGGGGGGGGTCTGCGCTGATTGTTTATCAGCGCAGCCCCCCTCAGATGACCACACTGGACCACCAGGGATCGCCACTAGGACCACCAGGGAAGGGGCAACATGTGGATGGCCAGGTATGTACCCCATGGCCATCCACATGTGCCCAATGTGCTCAATCTGTGCCCACAAATGGGCACAGATTGGCACCATTATGTTTCAGTTCTGCTCAGCAATGCCACCAATCAGTTTTATCAGTGCCACCTGTCATTGCCCATCTTGGCCCATCAGTGCCCACCTATCAGTGCCACCCATAAGTACCCATCAGTGCCACCCATATGTACCCATCGGTGCCACCTACGAGTGCCCATCGGTGCCGCATACCAGTGCCCATCAGTGCCACCCATCAGTGCCACCCATCAGTGCCACCGTATCAGTGCCCGTCATTGAAGAAGAAAACAAAAAATTTTAACAGAAACAAAGAAAAACTTGTTTTTTTTCAAAATTTTCGGTCTTTTTTTATTTGTTGCGCAAAAAATAAAAACCGCAGAGGTGATCAAACACCACCAAAAGAAAACTCTATTTGTGGGAACAAAATGATAAAAAATTTGTTTGGGTACAGTGTAGCATGACCGCGCAATTGTCATTCAAATTGTGACAGCGCTGAAAGCTGAAAATTGGCTTGGGCAGGAAGGTGTATAAGTACCTGGTATTGAAGTGGTTAAAGAGGTATCTGTCCTGCTTATTTCTATTACAAGAGATGTTTACATTCCTTGTAATAGGAATAAAAGTGATCCAACATTTTTTTTTAAAGAGACAGTGTAAAAAAAAAAAAAAAAAAAATTTAAATTCTCCCGTCCCTCCGTGCTCGCACGCAGAAGGGAACGCCCACATGTGTAAATGGTACACATGTGAGGTATTGCCGCGATCGTTAGAGCAAGAGCAATAATTCTAGCACTAGACCTCCTCTCTAACTCAAAAAACTGGTAACCTGTAGAAATTTTTAAACGTCGCGTATGAGATTTTTAAGGGTCAAAGTTTGTAGCCATTCCACGAGCTCAAATTTTTAGGCATGACATGTTGGGTATCAATTTACTCGGCGTAACATTATCTTTTACACTATAAAAAAAATTGGGCTAACTTTATTGTTTATTTTTTCCCCAAAAAATTGTGTTTGTAAGACTGCTGCGCAAATACGGTGTGACTAAGTATTGCAACGATCTCCATTTTATTGTCTGGGGTGTCTGAAAAAATAAATATATAAATGTTTAGGGGTTCCAAGTAATTTTCTAGCAAAAAAAAAAAAAAAAAAAATGATTTTAACTTGTAAACACCAAGTGTAAAAAATAGACCTGGTCCTTAAGTGGTTAACCACTTCAATACCGGGCATTTACACCCCCTTCCTGCCCCAGGCCATTTTTCAGCTTTCAGCGCTGTCACACTTTGAATGACAATTGCACGGTCATGCAACACTGTAACCATGTGAAATTTATATAATTTTCTTCACACAAATAGAGCTTTCTTTTGGTAGTATTAATCAATCCTGGGTTTTTTATTTTTTCCTAAAAATATAAAAAAATAAATTTTGAAAAAAAAAAAAAAAGTTTTTTCTTAGTTTCTGTCAGTAAATTTTGTAAATAAGTAATTTTTCTCCCTCACTGATGTGCGCTGATGAAGCAGCACTGATGGACACTGATGAGGAGGCACGAATATGCCGCACTTATGGGCACAGATAGGCGGCACTGGTGGGCATTGATGAGCAGCACTGATAGCCAGCACTGACTGGCATCACTAATGGAAGGGGGTCTCTGTCAACAGGGGAGAAGGGGTCTCGGTCAACAGGGGAGGGAAGGGATCCCTGCCCCTCAGGGAGAAGGGGTCTCTGTCACCAGGGGTGAATGAATGAATACATTTATAAAACGCTGCAAATGCGAACTGAATCGCCTCAAGGTGCTAAATGCGTTTGGTGTTGTCAGCTTCTAGAAGAGGAAGGTCTTGAGTTTTTTCCTGAAAGCCAGGTTTTTTTCTTCCATGCGGATGTGGGGCAGAAGTGCGTTCCATAGGGGGCCCTGTCACCAGGGGAGATGGAGTTGGGTATGGGATGGTGTGTGGGGGAGATGGGGTGGTCTCGCTCACCATGACCAAGTCTGCAGGTCCCTCATTGAGGGTCACCTGGGCTCCAACTAGCAGCAGCACGGATGGGTGATCAGCATATCCCCAGGGAGCACAGCTACGGCTTGACATGCTCTATCTACTGGACACTTTTCAAAAGAAGAGTGACAGAGATAAGAATAGATAGGCACAGCTCTTCTGATGGGCTTTCTTATATTACCAAGTAAACTGTAGATCATGTCATAGATTGCAAGCTCTTGGGCACAGTGATCAGCCTACTGATGGGCTTTCTTAAACTGTAGGTCATTTACACATACATGTCTATCGGAGCTCCAGTGACACACACAGGGCTATGCAGAGGACCCGCCCCCCTCTCCAGATATACCTAGGGGAGTGTTGGTGGCGGGGCTGGCTGCACATCATGTATCAGCTGGCGCCCCACTCTGGTCTATGATATTTCTGGACCCAAAGAACAGTCTGCACATGTGCAGTGAAGACGCTCGAACAGCTGGGTAGTGACGTACGCTCACCGGAAGTGACAAGGTCGAGGATTTTCACAGGTTGAGAGTTTTTTTTTGTGACACCGGCGGACATCAAGTTTGTGGTACCCGCTGCTGGCTACACGCACTCTACCTGGATAGATAGGAGATTTTATATATATATATATATACACACACGTGATCTGGCACACAGGTGCCGCCATGTAGCAGTAAAACTGCTATAGGGCAGACCTGAAGTGGGTAAAGTAACGCAGTGCTGTATCACAAAAAAAAAAAAAAAAAACACCTCTTGCCGACCACCCCACTTACATTTACTGCGGGGCGGCAGCTCCTGTGCGCAAAATGAGGTACAAGTACCAAGTATCCACTTCCGGTGTTCTGTCAAAAGAGCCAAACTCGTCAGAATCTCCAATCACGTCATTTCCGGAGACTCTCCAGCAGCAGTAGTTGCAGATTTAGGCCTAATGTACACGGGACGTTTTTACAACCTCTCCTGAATGATTTAACTTGACAGATAGTAACCCACGTTTAAAACGTCCGTTTGGCGGCGTTTTTCCGTGTGTACACCAGGGGGGGGGGGGAGGACATCGAGGAGGGACAGAGCGTGCGATTTTCTCACACACAGGACTGTCCAATGAATATGATTTGGCTGCTTAGAATGCCCAAAATCGCATGCTCTGTCGCCCCTCGATGCCCCCCCAGTGTACACAGCCTGACCTCCCCTCCCCCCTTCATAAATAAAGACCAGTGACCAGTCCACAGACATGACAAGAAGGGAATATAAGGACCAAACATCACATCACAGGAGTACAGAGATCACAACCACAGTATACAGAAGTGAAAGTCACCCCCACACCCCTCTACTACAGGGAAATTCCCTTTACAGCAAAAAAAGAGGAAGTGTCACTGTGACCGGAAGTAACACCCCCTTGTGGGTCTGTCCTTACCTACAGCGGCAGACACCGCCCCCAACAAGACGATCAGCAATCCCCTCATTCCTGAACTGTGACTGAATCTGGCGGGGAAATCAGCGGGGCGGGGCTACTGCCTACCACCTGTCGACAGCCGCCGCTGTTGATTGGAACTTGATGATAGACGCGCTCCCACTCACGAGTGTAAGTTCACGCCTTCTGTCCAATGACAGCCCAGGGATCCGCCCCCTCACTGCACAAGGGCACACCCCTTCTTCAGTATCAGCATGTATCTCTATCGGAGCACCTATGTGTGTGAATCCTCTGTATGGATGGCAACATGCTGATCTACAGAGATTGCTGTGCTACAGTATTGGGTGTCGATGTAGTCGGGCTGTGCTGGGGGGGGTCATTGATTCTGCGTGAGTTTAATTTCAGCCAATGGGGGAGCTGTGTGAGTGTGACCCCCCCCCCCCCTTCTACATTATGGATCCTTCCTGTGAGGTGTGTAGTCAATAGATTTCAATGGTAATTGTTATTGCACCTAAAATGCACCACACAGCATAGATGTGAGCCGGATTCGTTGTACTCCCAACAAGCCCTCCAGCAGCCACACCGCAAATAATTGTCAGAACTTTTTTGGGGCCCATTCACAGCGGATGCATTTGTGACTGCATTTCACCTGCATAGGGAAGGGGTGTCAAACTCCATTTCATCGCAGGCTGCATCAGCAGCATGGTTTCCCTCAAAGGGCCGGTTGTATCTGGGGTATGCTGTGTATAGAGTGCAGGGTTCATGGGTGCGCTATGTCCAGAGTGCAGAGTTCAGGAGTGTGTGGTGTCCAGAGTGCAGGGTTTAGGGGTGCGCTGTATATAGAGTTCAGGGGTGCGCTGTGTCCAGAGTACAGGGTTCAGGAGTGTGGAGGGGGCCGTGGCCCCGGGCGCAACATTTAGGGGGGCGAAATTCCGCGCCAGTGTGTGACTACTGGCTGCCTCCTCCTAAATTCACTGCCCTGTGTCCCCACGCTCTGGCTGCCATGTTCAGTCACCGGCGCCCTGTGATTGGCCTTATGGGGTCATGTGCGGCGGCGGGGCTGGCCAGTTCACGATCGCGGTACATCCTGGAGTCCCGCCTCTGCACATGTTCAGTCTCCGGCACCCTGTGATTGGGAGAATGGGGTCATGTGCGAAGGCGGGACTCCAGGAGCAAGCGCGAGCGTTAACAGGCCAGCCCCGACGCTGCACATGACCCCATACGCCCAATCACAAGGCGCCGGAGACTGAACATGGCGGAGCGCGGGGGACACAAAAATTTGAGATCGTGAGACATCGCTGTTTCCTCCTCCTCCCCTCCAGACCGATGGAAAACAAAGAAGAGAAGGTGAGACTCCCTCGTGATGAGAGTCGTGTTGCTGGCCCGGGGGGGGGGGGGGGGGACACGGTCTGGGAAGAGGGAGCAGACAACCAGAGAGAGTCAGTAGAAGAGCAGCTAGAGTCATGCAGTGTAGTGGTCAGTATAGGAATACTGTAGGTAGGATATTGAAGTGGACAGTATAGTATAGTGGACAATATAATGGTCAGTATAGTGTAGTGGTCAGTTTAGTATAGTGGTCAGTATAGTGTAGTGGACAGTATAGTGGTCAGTATAGTGTAGTGGACAGTGTAGTGGTCAGTATAGGAATATTGTAGGTAGGATATTGAAGTGGATAGTATAGTGGACAATATAGTGGTCGGTATAGTTTAGTGGTCAGTATAGTGTAGTGGACAGTATAGTGGTCAGTATAGTGTAGTGGACAGTATAGTGGTCAGTATAGTGTAGTGGTCAGTGTAGTATAGTGGACTGTATAGTGTATTGGACAGTGTAGTGTAGTGGTCAGTATAGGAATCAGGTTGGTTAGTACTATTGTAGGAAAGGAAGAGACAGGACTTGGGGAGTGCTAAAAGTCCGCAGGTTAGGGGGCGCAAATCACTTGCCTTGCCCCGGGTGCTGGCAACCCACGCTACACCACTGGTCCAGGGTTCAGGGGTGCGCTGTGTATAGAGTGCAGGGTTCAGGGGTGCGCTGTGTCCAGAGTGCAGGGTTCAGGAGTGCGCAGTGTCCAGAGTGCAGGGTTCAGGGGTGCCCTATGTGCAGGGTTCAGGAGTGCGCGGTGTCCAGAGTGCCGTGTTCAGGGGTGTGCTGTGCACAGAGTACAATGTTCAGGGGTGTGCTTTTTTTTTTCCCCTTCATGTGTCCCCTACTATTCCTTTTTCCCTTTTTCCGGTTTTCTCTTTTGTATTTTTTTTCCTCCTATTCCTTTTTTCCCTTCTTCTATTTTTCCTTTTTCCTATTTCACTTGTGTCATGAGTATTTTCACATCTAGTGTTTAATTACTTTTCTGTCTGTTTATGTGCATAGGTCACTAACCAATAGCATGTCCAGTTCCTGAGGTTCCTTCATAGTGGTATACTCCCCCACCAACCCAACAACTCTTCAATTTGCTTGATTAGCTTGAAGTTGATTGGGTGAGTGGAGATTAGGGGTGTTAAAAATGATCAGCACATCGATGCATCACGATGCTGCCCTTCTCGATTCTGCATCGATGCGGTATCCTGCATAATCGATTGTGCATGACGTCATTCCGGCACCTCCCCCCGCACAGCAGTGTCTTTGCTGAAATGACAAGCCGCCGATCAGCTGGCTGCGCCTGGCACCATTCCCCCTCATTGGATAATGTAGCCTCAGAGTGTTGCCCCCACCCACGCTCTCTCTCTCCCTGGGATTTGTAGCTCTGGACAGTGACACCGGTCATCTCCCCAGTCGGCGAGTGCAGAGCCGCATGGAGCTGTGACACAGATTACTGCAGCTGTCTTAACATCCGTGAGATGAGGCATAGAGTCGGCTTCAGGAAACGAGCTGAGAGGAGGGGGGTGGTAGGAGTGCTCCGGAGGTGAGAGATCAGCCTGTCATGCTTGATATATGTACAGGGTGAGTGTATAGAAGTGGCACATCCCCCATCTGCTGTACTTATCCAGTGTGTGTGCGCTGTGTGCCTAACACATTGGGGGCTGCACAGTGCACACTCTTTTTTTTTATTTTCTTCCTGAGATTTCCCTCTCATCTCTCCCCTCTGGAAACATCCACTGATCTGCAAGCAGTATATTTCTTTCTGATTGGAGTGTCTTCCTTTTTTATTTTTGCAGTAATGTTGACCTGTTTACTATCCAAGTTGCTGCCAAAAGACTCAATGATTTGTTAAAGTGATACTAAAGGGTATTTTTTTAAATAAAAAAGATATCATACTTACCTGCTGATCTCTTGTATAATGTCCGCAGTCTCTGACCACCTCCTGTGCTATGTCCGCAGTCTCTGACCACCTCCTGTGCTATGTCCGCAGTCTCTGACCACCTCCTGTGCTATGTCCGCAGTCTCTGACCACCTCCTGTGCTATGTCCGCAGTCTCTGACCACCTCCTGTGCTATGTCCGCAGTCTCTGACCACCTCCTGTGCTATGTCCGCAGTCTCTGACCACCTCCTGTGCTATGTCCGCAGTCTCTGACCACCTCCTGTGCTATGCCCGCAGTCTCTGACCATCTCTTGTATCATGTCTGCAGTCTCTGACCATCTCTTGTATCATGTCTGCAGTCTCTGACCAGGAGACCAGGATTTATTTAGCGCCAACAGTTTATGTAGCACTTTATAACTTACCCATCTCTTGTATCATGTCTGCAGTCTCTGATCATCTCTTGTATCATGTCTGCAGTCTCTGGCCATCTCCTAGTATTTTTTGGGAGAGCCTGGAGCTCCTTTAAGTTGTTGTCTGCTGTATTTAGACTTTGCTACATGCAGGGGGTGTTGTCTTTTTTTTTTTCAGAACAGATAAAAGAAAAGAAATGGAGTTCTCCTGACTGCTTGAATTTTTTGATGAAAACCATGCGCACTTGTGCTGTAATCGTAATGCATCGCGGAATCAAATTGAATCGTTGACATGATAATTGTAATCGAATCGTGAGGCCAGTGAAGATGCACACCTCTGGTGTAGATCCCCATATATATATATAGAATGTGGTTTCTCTGTCATTTTGTATGCAGTGACCAAGGCTCTCCAGCCGAAATGCGTGTGCAGGGTTCAAGGGTGCGCTGTGCACAGGGTTCAGGGGTGCGCTGTGTACAGGTTTCAGGGGTGCGCTGTGTACAGGTTTCAGGGGTGCGCTGTGTACAGGTTTCAGGGGTGCGCTGTGTACAGGTTTCAGAGGTGCGCTGTGTACAGGTTTCAGAGGTGCGCTGTGTACAGGTTTCAGAGGTGCGCTGTGTACAGGTTTCAGGGGTGCGCTGTGTACAGGTTTCAGGGGTGCGCTGTGTACAGGTTTCAGGGGTGCGCTGTGTACAGGTTTCAGGGGTGCGCTGTGTACAGGTTTCAGAGGTGCGCTGTGTACAAGTTTCAGAGGTGCGCTGTGTACAGGTTTCAGAAGTGCGCTGTGTACAGGTTTCAGAGGTGCGCTGTGTACAGGTTTCAGAGGTGCGCTGTGTACAGGTTTCAGAGGTGCGCTGTGTACAGGGTTCAGAGGTGCGCTGCGAACAGGGTTCAGAGGTGCGCTGTGTACAGGTTTCAGAGGTGCGCTGTGTACAGGTTTCAGAGGTGCGCTGTGTACAGGTTTCAGAGGTGCGCTGCAAACAGGGTTCAGAGGCGCGCTGCGTACAGGGTTCAGAGGCGCGCTGCGTACAGGGTTCAGAGGCGCGCTGCATACAGGGTTCAGAGGCGCGCTGCGTACAGAGTGCAGGGTTAAATGGTGCGCTGTGTAGAAAGTGCAGAGTCTAGGGGTATGCTGTGGACAGAGTGCATGGTTTAGTGTGCAATCCCCTGGTCTTCTCTGTAGTGTGACCCAACATTGAGGAAAGTCCTCTCTATACCTTCCCTCCTCTAGGACTGCTGCAGGAGGCATGAGCTGGACAGAGGAACTTGCTGAAGAGGGCGGGAAGTACAAGTGATGTCTTTGGTTGCTAGGACAACGGCGGTTCTGGCAGCCAATGACAGTATTGCAGTGGGCATTGAGCGGTGCAGATTGGCGGGCACGGTCCACTGCTGAGCCTTCCTAGTATAGTGGTCCTTGGAGGAGGTCCAAGGGAGGGGAGGACGGGCGCACGGGGATGAACCCCCCCCCCCCAAATGTGTGGCACCAGGGGCGGACCCCCCCTCCCGTTGGCACAGATGTCCTCCCCTACCCACACTGCCTGCCACAACTTGCATACTTGAGGCCAGTCCTGCAGGACATGGTTGCTAACGGGAATGACGTTACTGCTGTGTAAAAAGTACAGGAACGTTGTTCCCTTGTGTTCCTGCAGGACTCGAGCCCTGATTTCCACCCAACAACAGCGCAGCTCCACTGAACAATGAACCGCCACTAAGGTTCTGCCCGATGTTAGTGCAACTTACACTAGGGCTAAGGGGAGCAGAGGGTGAGAGGTGGAGTTCTGGGTGCGAGGGCCACATGACAAGGCCTGGCGGGCCTCATTCGGCTCATGGGCCTTGTGTTTGACATACAGTATGTGGCATAAACAGTTCAAAATCCAGGTTAACCTGTGGCATAGTTTACACCACTACAGTGCACTGAAAAAATGTACAGCAAGCTGCATTTTTCAGGCACCACAAATGCATGTAAACGCACTGTAATGCATCACTGTGCACATAAAAAGGCTCTGACCTCGCAGGGCAAACGCAGATGGAAAAACATGCATCAACTGTATGTAAATGTGCATAAAAAAAAAATGTGCAGTAGACATGCAGTTTATGGTGTGACCTCAAAGTAAATGCAAGTTTGGAAAAAACGCACCACCAATTCTGGTTAAATGCACTTCACTGCTGCCGCTGGCAAGCCGGCTTTCATAAGGGAGTGGGAACGGGACCTAGGGATGGAGTTCACGCCAGAACAGCGTCTACACATGTATAAATTAGCACACTCTAGCTCCATAGAGTCCAGAACGCAGGAAATTAATTACAAGCTTCTAACTCGTTGGTACCACGTACCAGCTGTCATAGCACGTATTTACCCCTCGTTTTCTGACCGCTGCTGGCGAGAGTGCGGTCAAAAAGGCACCCTCCTTCATGTGTGGTGGGAATGCCCAGTTTTCAGGCCGTTCTGGACTGAAGTACAGACTACCATTAAAAATGCCTTGCAGATTGAGATCCCGTTCTCCCCAGAGCATTTTCTCCTGCACCTCCCCACCCTCCCTCTGAGCCACTACACAAAAAGCGCCCTTCCTCATTTATTAAATGCCGCCAAAAGGCTTGTACCTCTCCACTGGAAGAGTCCACGGATTCCTACCTTAAAAGAATGGTTACAGAAGGTGGAGGATATCAGAGAGGCGGAGGAATGGGTGGCGAGGTGCAAGGATAGGAGTGAGCGCTTTGATAGTATCTGGGCCCAGTGGCGGAGATTCACCATCGACACTAATCCTGTGTCCTCTAGCCTGGAGGTCGCGCTGTTGGAGTTAGCGGAGCCCTCCTTGAAGCTAAGGAGGCCTGTGTATGGTGACGTGCGTACCTGAATGACATGTCTCACTGCCCTACTGGTTGCACAAGGTGTAAACTTTTCTTTCCTTATGCATGGTTCACAAGGTCTATAGTAGAAGGCTCATATGAGACGCTATGCGTCTTTAGTGATTAAAGGCAAGTTTTGTATCTCCCTTATTGAATGTTACAAAGTCGTTACTTGTGCAGATTTGCTAGATAGAGGCTCCGCCTGGCAACACAGGCACCTTTCGAATGCATTGGCCCATAGGGATGCCTGTGGGGTGCCTCCCTCTTGGTGGAGGTTAGTTGGAGGCCTGTGGCCCCCCTCCCAAGGGACCCGCCCGGTGGGCATCTTGGGGCCTTAAAGCAGGGACGAGACCCCCCCTCCAGTACCAGAATGGAGGGCAAAAAAGATGGGTCCGACCAAGAAGCTGCCATGGCAGGACCCCCTCTAGGATTCATTATGACTGTTTAACAGTGTAATACAGTTTGGAGATGATTTAATCCCTTATCCCCTTCCCCCTCCTTCCCTTACCCCTCCGTTTTATAATTTGTTCTGTGATTGGTTCGATAATTTGTTTTTGTCTAAAACGTCTAGGTCTGCACTGTAATGCCGCGTACACACGAGCGGACTTTACGGCGGACTTTGCCCGGCGGACTGGATTTCGTCGGACAATTCGATCGTGTGTGGGCTCCAGCGGACTATGTTTCCTCAAAAGTTGGACGGACTTAGATTTGAAACTTGTTTAAAATGTATCCGTTGAAATCGAGTCCGGTCGAAAAGTCCGCCGTCTGTATGCTAGTTCGAAGGACAAAAAGCCACGCTAGGGCAGCTATTGGCTACTGGCTATGAACTTCCTTGTTTTAGTCCGGTCGTACGTCATCACGTACGAATTCGACGGACTTTGGTGGATTGTGTGTAGGCAAGTCCGTTCATTCAGAAAGTCCGTCGTAAAGTACGTCGAAAAATCCGCCGGGCAAAGTCCGCCGTAAAGTCCGCTCGTGTGTACGCGGCATAAGAATTGCACTGTATTGTGGTAAGACTGACCATAGACTATCTGTTTGTATGTTCTTTTAATATATAAAATAAAACAAAGATTAAACAAAAAAATGCACTTCACTGAACATGCAAAATTGTGCAGTTCCTGGTGTGAGCAGCCCCTTACTGCCATACAGTGAGGGAAAAAAGTATTTGATCCCCTGCTGATTTTGTACATTTGCCCACTGACAAAGAAATGATCCATCTCTAATTTTTAAAGGTCGGTTTATTTTAACAGTGAGAGACAGAATAACAACAAAAATATCCAGAAAAACGCATTTCAAAAAAGTTATAAATCAATTTGCATTTTAATGAGTGAAACAAGTATTTGACTCCCTCGCATGAATTAGTATTTGTGGCAAAACCCTTGTTAGCAATCTCAGAGGTCAGACGTTTCTTGTAGTTGGCCACCAGGTTTGCACACATCTCAGGAGGGATTTTGTCCCACTCCTCTTTGCAGATCCTCTCCAAGTCATTGAGGTTTCGAGGCTGACGTAACTTGAACCTTCAGCTCCCTCCACATATTTTCTATGGGATTAAGGTCTGGGACTTAATGTGCTTCTTCTTGAGCCACTCCTTTGTTGCCCTGGCCTTGTGCCATTGTCATGCTGGAATACCCATCCACGACCCATTTTTAATGCCCTGGCTGAGGGAAGGAGGTTCTCGCCCAAGATTTGGCATGGCCCTGTCCATCATCCCTCTGATGCAGTGAAGTTGTCCTGTCCCCTTAGCAGAAAAAACACCCCCAAAGCATAATGTTTCCACCTCCATGTTTGACAGTGGGGATGGTGTTCTTGGGGTCATAGGCAGCATTCCTCCTCCTCCAAACTCGGCGAGTTGAGTTGATGCCAAAGAGCTCAATTTTGGTCTCATCTGATCACAACACTTTCACCCAGTTCTCCTCTGAATCATTCAGACGTTTGTTAGCAAACTTCAGACGGGCCTGTACATGTGCTTTCCTGAGCAGGGGGACCTTGTGGGTGTTGCAGAATTTTAGTCCTTCGCAGTGTAGTGTATTAACAATTGTTTTTTTGGTGACTATGGTCCCAGCTGCCTTGAGATCATTGACAAGATTCTCCTGTGTAGTTCTGGGCTGATTCCTCACCGTTCTCATGATCATTGGAGCTCCACTAGGTGAGATCCTGCATGGAGCCCCAGACCGAGGGAGATTGATAGTTATTTTGTGTTTCTTCCAGTTCCATTTGCAAATAATCGCACCAACTGTTGTCACCCTCTCACAAAGCTGCTTGGCGATGGTCTTGTAGCCCATTCCAGCCTTGTGTAGGTCTACAATCTTGTCCCTGACATCCTTGGACAGCTCTTTGGTCTTGGCCATGGTGGAGAAATTGTAGTATGATTGCTTCTGTGGAGAGGTGTCTTTTATACAGGTAACAAGCTGAGATTAGGAGCACTTACTTTAAGAGATGCAAAAAATGCAAATCAATTTTATAACTTTTTTTGAAATGCGTTTTTCTGGATATTTTTGTTGTTATTCTGTCTCTCACTGTTAAAATAAACAGTTATAGGATCTTGCTCAGGGCTGGACAATTTAACTATGTTTGAGGGTATATTGGACTCACAGATCCACATGCTCCAGGTATCATCTCTCGCCTCTATACCCATCTCATATCCCCCCCAGCAACTCTCACCTCATGCTCTACAGTGGTCCAAGGACCTAGCAATTGACCTGGATCTGGAAGACTGGACGTTTCAGAAGCCAATTATAAAGTCCTCATGCTGTGGTACTGGTCCCAGCCAGAATCACTAAGTTCCTGCCGAATTATCCCCCACATTGCTTCCGAGGTTGTAGTGACAGAGGCACACATGCACACATTTGGTGGACATGTCCAATTGTACAACGCTTCTGGGCGAAAACATTCAAATGGCCTCCACATTGCTCTGAGAAAATCTAGAGCCTGACCCATCAGTTGCCTTACTAAATTATATCCCACAGGATTACACCAGAGCACAACTGCGCCTTCTCCTTCAACTCACCTGCCGCCACCTCTCCATCTGCCACTCTATGAGCGCCGATCCAAAGGGATGGTGAGGGCAATGTGACAGGATGGCAGACATTGTGGATGGAAGGAGGAGCCTGACTGCTGCCAGCACCAAGCCAGGGAAATGTTTTCAAATGCCGCCAGAGCCACTAGGGGAGAGTAAAGTGCACGCTCTGACCTCCCTCCACTTTCCTGTTCCTGCTGTCACTCGTCAGGGCTCGTATGTGTGTCAGCGAACTACCATGTCCTAGGAGGAGAGGTGAGTGATCCGTGGACACTAAGCCAAGTCCACACTGTGTGCACAGACACCCGACATCATCGTCACCCTCCTCCTCAGACTAGGCTCTCCTCTACACCTCCCCTCACTAGAAGGGTTAACACTTAACTGTCATCTGTGCCTGCCCCATCCAGAGAGTGTGTGTGGGGTGTGTGCCCCCCTCCACTCACCTCTGTGTTTACTTCTCCAACCCAGACACAGACCCTGCACAGCCACCAAGGACCCCACACAGCCACCATGGACCTCGTACAGCCACAGGGACTCCACACAACCACCATGGACCCCGCACAGCCACCAGGGACTGCACGCAGCCACCAGAGGCGCGGCACAGCCACCAGGGACCCCGCACAACCACCAGAGGCCCCCGCACAGCCACTAAAGGCCCTGCATATCAATCAGAGACCCTGAAAACAAATTTAGATGGAGGCGGCGCCTGGGGGCCCAATTTTAGTCTCGCCTAGGGCAGCAAAAAAACAAAATACACCACTGCTTGTACCTACAGGTAAGCCTATAATAATAAGGCTTCAAAAATCATATAGGATATCCGCGCTAAAACATATAAACTACAAATGAGCAGCCTCTTAGGCAATCTGTGACACTAAATTCAAGAATTGTGATAAATATATGAAGCAGCGCTAACAGAATTGAACTCAATATTTTGAAAACACAAACACAGATCAATATAATGACATCAAACTTATTAGGTGAAAAACGTGTATAAAGAAATCACACCAAATATGTAAATAAGTGTCCATACGAGCCCATTCACAAGGGCTAAAAAGGAAAAATATATGTGAAACAAGAAAGTCCAAAGGAAACAAATCATCCACGATTTACTTGCTCCACCAGTGTCCCTGCAATCACAATTCGTAGTGCTTCCACCCCCAGGTGACACCAAGTATTAAAGCCTCTCACCGGATCCTGTGGACGACCTGTCAGGGCTGGGCTCAGCCCTTCCTTCTCAGAGCTCTGTGCTCAGCTGTTGGTTAATTGCCAGTACTCTTCATTCCACAGTGCCTCACCTGGTCATCATTTCCTGCTCGTCAGCTAGCTCTGCTGGCTATTTAAACTGACTGGATCAGATCTCCTGTGCCTTTGCCTTGGTCAAAATATCTGGATAATCTCTGCTGTGTTTTCCTGTTAAAGACTTTTGCCTGGCTGACTTCCCTTCTGGTTCCTGATCCTGTTAACTGCCTTTACTATGCTGATCTCTGGATTCCTGTTTCATTGGCTTGTTCCGACTGCCCGCTCTGGTGACCGAACCCTGTCTATGTTTGCTCTGTTTATACTATTTTACCATTTTAATAAAAAGTGTGATTTTTACTGCACTTCTGTCTCAGTCTGATTCATGGTTCCTGACAGTAGGCGTAGGCCATGAATTCAGAACATACAGGCAATCCACCTATTGGTAATATTTTTTCCAGATTGGATGAGCAGGATCACTGCATGGATCAGTTTGCCTTGGTGTTACAAACGCTCCTGAGTCGTACGGCTCACCTGGATACACTCTCACTGAGGCTGTTCCAGTACAACCTGTGTTGCAGGCCATCCCAGTCTCTGTGCAGGCACCCGCCTCGAATATTACCTCTATAAGAGGTATGGCTGGTTCCACTCCGCTTCCCCAGCGATTTGGGGGCGATCCATTTTAATGCAGAGGGTTTCTCAACCAGGTTGGGATATACTTTGAGATGCAGCCCCAGGCGTTTTCCACAGAAAGAAGCAAAGTAGGCTTCGTGATTTCTTTGCTTTCTGAGGGAGCCTTGGCCTGGGCAAACTCTCTATGGCTGACGCAAAACCCTGTCGCCCTGAGTTACCCTGAGTTTATGGTTTCTTTTAAAAGGGTATTTGACGTTCCCGCACACTCCACTTCTGCTGTCAAGAGCCTCATGTCCATCAACTGTTGCCGATTACGCCACTGAATTAAGTACTCTGGCAGCAGAGGTTGCTTGGAACAATGAGGCCCTCGTGGCTGCTTTTTCTCATGGTCTCTCGGATCACATCAAAGATGAGATAGCAGCCCGAGACATAACTACTGAGCTGGAGAGGTTGATCACGTTTGGCATTCTCATTGACTCCAGACTCCGAGAGAGATCTTCCTTTAAGTAGTGCCTGCGGAAGCCTCGAAAGACAAAAACAGAACATTCCATAGCTCAACTCACCAACCAGTCTGCCAACTGACCAAATTAACCTGTCCAACAGTCTGCGTTAAAAACAGGGGTTTAGTTAGCACGCATTTGCAAACGCATGCATAAGCTGCAAGGCCTCTTCACGACACCCTGTGTATGCTTGCAGTCCTAACATTACTGAATTTATAAGCGTCTCCACAATGGAAGCACATGCATTAAATGGATAGATGAGGGGCAGGTGGGCCTAGAGGCAGCCCAATTCCCCTTAAAGGAACAGGAGCACACTGGACACCCAGCAAGAGCACAATGGCAGCAAAGGTGTACAGTGTGTTCTCGGACCAATATATGCGGAAGCCTCCTGTACGTTTGGCTCCGAGCTTTGCAGTCCCACCCTTGCCTCCCTCTCCTTCCATACCTCCTGGTACCGAGTCTGCCAGTGAGGTAGAACCCATGCAGTTGGGCTTCACAAGTCTCTCTGCAGATGAAAGGGCCTTTAGGAGGAGGGAGTGACTGTGCCTTTATTGTGGCCAGGCAGGTCACTTCCTGAAGTCTTGTCCTACCCGTCCAGGAAAATGCTTGCACCTGAGGTCCTGTAGGGGACAGAACTTAGGTGGCATTGTTTCGTCACTAGTTATTCAGAATGATAAGCCCCTGGTTCCGATGACCTTTTCTTGATCTGAGTTGTCCATCGAGATACAGGCTCTAATCGACTCTGGGGCTGCAGGCCTGTTCATTGATGGTGCCTTTGTGTCTAAGAACTCGATTCCGCTGCAGGTTCATGACACTCCACTTGCCATTGAGGCTATTGATGGGAGACCTCTACACCCTGCCCATGTGACTCATGAGACTGCTCCATTGACCATGGCCGTAGGGGCTCTTCAGCATGGAATAATCCAATTCCAAGTCATTTCCTCACCTCATTTCCTGGTGGTTATTGGTTATCCTTGGTTACAGAGGCACAGCCCCTATTTTGATTGGCTTCCTGCTAAGGTTCTTTCTTGGTCACCACAATGCAGAAAGACATGTTTTCAGAAAGTGGCTAAGGTCTTGTGCACTGTTGCGACAATGCATCAGCCCTTACATTCTTAGTACTGGGTAAGAATGAGACTTTGTAATTGAAGCTTGACAAAAAAAGACCCCATCACGCCCTTCTGGGAGAGAAGCGTTTAGCCTCAGACAAGTATGTGAGATTCTTGAGGTCAGTCAGAATAAGAACCGGCACAGCGGTCCTTCGAGGAGATGCCTCAGTTCTTTAACCACTTCCTGCCCACCATATAACAATATGACGTGCGCAAAGTGGTTGGGGACCCCGCTCCTGTTATCTGTTTGAACATTTGATCTCCTGACTACCCGGCTTGCCCTTCGGATGATCCTTTGTCTTCTGCCTGCACCTGACCTCGGCCTGCCTTTGACTCTGAACTCGTCTGCTCCTCTGTACCTCGTTGCCTGCCTGTTGCCAAACCTGCATGTGACCCGAACTGCATGCTCTGCTCCTGCTCAGCATCTTCTGCCAGTGTAGCTGCCTGCCTGTCTGCTGTCCAGTGATCTCCAGCCATCCTGCACCTGGATCCAGAGCCGTCTCTTCTGCTACTACCCGCCAGGCTCTCGTACCACTCTGCACTCCTGTGCCTCCTGTTCATACTTCCAGGGGTTGCGAGTCAGACACATAAGGGAGGCCTTCCTCTGCTCCACTGGGCTCATCAGCCAGGTACGTGAAAGTCTGACAGGTTGTGTCATTCTGACCGGACGGCATATGACGTGATCAGGATAACAGAGATAAGAAAGAGACTCCCATCATCTCATATAGAGTCTGGTGGTCCCATCCCTTTGAATAAACATAGAAAAAAATGCCCCCTAATTGGGACTTTAAATGGACCACCAACTCAAGAAATTATAAAAAATAAATCTTTAATACAATAAGTTAAAATACAAATCACATATGTGAAAGGATGCACAACATGTGCTGCATATAAGAAACCAATATATAATAAAACCGCATGCTCGGTGAATGCCCAAATGCCCGACGCGTTTCCGGTATCAGATGGTCTTATACCTTCTTCAGGGGCCAAGGGTTCAGAAAATTTAGTGTTCAAAATACATTCTGGTGTAAAGATTCAATATTAGAGATACGTGTGAGGAGCCAGTGGGTTCGTATTGACACTGCACACTTTGTCTTTAGTGAGAATTATAAATGATTAGTGTGTTCTCGGGGTGAATGGCACCCGCAAAGTCTCCTATGGAGTGTTGAGGTTATGGGCTTCAGTAAGCTGATAACTAGACTGTTCACACAATCACTGTAGTGAGGCTAAATAGCCCAGGGAGAAATGTCCCAGCCGTCCATGCATCTAGAGATCTGACACGGTACACAGAGGGGACAGGCTGATTTTCACTTTAGATGGACGGCTGGGACATTTCTCTGAGAGATGCGATTAGAGGAGAGCCGATTGGAAAGACCATTCCCTACGTTCTTGCATTGATTATCGGGAATTGAACAAAATAACCATCAAAAACCATTATCCACTGCCTCTTGTGCCCGAACTCTTCCAAAGGTTGGGATCCGCAGTTATTTTCACCAAACTAGATCTCCAGGGAGCCTAAAATGTAATTCATATCCGAGAAGGAGACGAGTGGAAAACGGCCTTCTGTACCCGTTTCGGGCACTTCAAGTACCTCGTTATGCCTTTTGGCCTATGTATTGCACCAGCCACATTGCAACACTTTGTCGATGACATTTTCCATGACTATCTGCATTTGTACATCATAGTATATTTGGATGATATCCTGATCTTCTTCTCTTCAGTAAATGATCACTGCAGGTATGTCCGGAATGTTCTAACCCAGCTCAGGCAGCATGGACTTTATGTTAAGCCAGAGAAGTGTGAACTCGAACTTCAGTGCATCCAGTTCTTAGGCCTAATTATTTCTGTCAAAGGCATCAAGATGGATCCTCAAAAAGTTTCTGCCATTCTCCTGTCCTCCTAGGTGCTTTCCATAGACGTTTTCCCCTCAAACCTGGTGGTCCTCCAAGGAGGAGGGGTCATTGAGGAGAGGGTACTGTCAGGGCTGGGCTCAGCCCTTCCTTCTCAGAGAAATAGAAAAAAAACAGAGGGCGCACCAGCCTTGTGCATTACCTTTGTAACACTGAAAATTATTCATGGGTAAAATGACATACTCACAAACAAGTGATAAAATCAAGCCAATAGTGCAAAGTCCATCAAATGCCTCACCCAGCAAGATCTGCTGGCCAGTCCACTGGGGTGGGATGAAAGTCCAAAGACTGACGCGTTTCAAGGGGTATCCCCTCTTCTTCAGAGCTCTGAAGTTCTTGTTGGGTGAGGCATTTGATGGAGGCTGGTGCGCCCTCTGTTTTTTTTATTTCTTTTAGAGTTTCCTCTGGGTTCTCCCTGACCTGTTAAGTCAGCTGACATTTGTGGAAATTCCTTCCCTACTTACCCCACGGCAAGCTTTTAAGCGCAGGAGCATATTGTTTCTTCTTTCACCTTCCTTCTCAGAGCTCTGTGCTCAGCTGTCGGTTATTTGCCAGTACTCTTCATTCCACAGTGACTCACCTGGTCTTCATTTACTGCTCGTCAGCTAGCTCTGCTGGCTATTTTTTTTTACTGGAAAAACCAACTTTATTGAAAAAAGTATGCATGGTACATAAATCAACATAGACCAACATAGCCTTGACAATAGTACATACATGAATATATTGAAATGTCTGTATAGCCTACAGTAAAACACATCAATAGAAATGGAGTCAATGTACAACATATATAAAAGAAATAGAGAATACAAAAAGGGGAGGGGGGGGGGAATAGGAGACGAGGCTATTAGGTGCACGTTTCACCATCTGCTAACCATCTGCTCCAGACCCTTTCATATTTTAGCGAACACCCTCTATGGACGTAAATCAGTTTTTTATATGGAAGAGTGTCATTAACCTCCTTCTTCCAGCATTGAATTGTAGGGGGCAGGGCCTGCATCCACATACGGGCTACCGCTTTCCTCGCCAAGAATAGCGTCTCGTGCAAAAAGGTACGGAGGGGTTTGTCTGTGTCTAAACCCGGCAGCAGACCGAGTAGGCACATTTTTGGGTCTAGTGTAGCAGGAGAGCCCATCTGATCATGCAAGAAACGGATCACCTGTATCCAATATGTTTGGATAGTTGGGCAGGACCATAAAAGGTGGTAGAAGGAGCCTGGGGTGTGGTCACATCGTCGGCACCCTGGATTGTACATGGGTTTAAAACGCGCTATCTTCTGGGGGGTCAGATACGTCCTATGTACGATATACAACTGCGTAAGGCGGTCTGATAACTTAGGGGATACCTTTTTCATGTCTTCCAAAATCTCATCCCAATCCTCATCCTCAATCTGTCTGATGTCTGCCTCCCACCTTGTCTTGGCAGCATAGGCCAAGGCCGTGGTACTGGGGAGACGGATAGCAGAGTATAGAGTGGAGATTAATTTGGCAGACTCAGTACCAGCGACTGTGTCTACTATAGAGGGAACTGCCAGGGAAGGGTTAAGACCGGTAAACTGGGATTGTATAGCGTGACGAAGTTGTAAATATCTAAAGAGAAGACAGTTAGGGAGGGAATATTCGTCCTTTAGCGTTTGGAATGTTTTAAGTCCTGTAGTGGTCATGACCTGATGTAAGTACAAAATCCCATGGCGTATCCACACTGCAGGGTCTGGGATGGACAACAGTTAAGGTATATGTGTGTTAAACCAGAGAGGTGTATGAGAATGGATCCGTGGGGTTCCGAGTTTTTGTAGTGCCACCCGCCATACCCTCCGGTGGTGTGTCAGCATGTCTGTGTTGTGGTGGGGGGAATGTCTTGTCGAGGGAGCTCTAAGGACTGATTGAAGCGGGGTGTGGGCTAGGTCATCAGGGTGCTCACATAGCAGTGACTGGTATCGAGGTCGCTCACTTTAATCAAAATGAAAGAAATGGGACAGTTGGGAAGCAAGGTAATACTCCTGAAAGTCTGGAAGGGCAGCTCCTCCCAGTGTCACTGGATTTTTTAAAGTTTTCCAAGATAATTTGTGTCTACTGTGCCCCCATATAAATGAATTTAGAATAGATTCGATTGCCTTGAAGAATTTTTGTGGTATGTATAGGGGGGCATGCCACAACAGATAGAGTATCTTTGGGAGGAGTATCATCTTGACTAAACTGATGCGTCCCATAACACCTAGGGGAAGTCTGGCCCAAATCTGAGTTTTGGTCTTGATCAGGGCATACAAAGGTTCAATGTTTAAGAGTGTATAGTCTGCGAGTGATCTAGTGACCTGCACACCAAGGTACTTGATCACGGAGACCCTTGGGAGGGTCAGAGGAGGGGACGTGAACGGGGAGGGGAAATGGTCAATCGGAAGGATCTGGGGCTTAGACCAGTTAATGCTCAGGCCCGAGTGGGTACCGATACGTTCTATAGAATGGAGGGCTGCGATCAGAGAGTGACCAGAGTCCGCCAGATACAAAAGCGTATCATCGGCGTACATGCCAATCTTTTCTTCCAGATTCCCTATCTTGAGACCATGGATGCTAGTATCTGCACGAATCATAATGGCCAATGGCTCTACAGCAAGTGCGTATAGCATAGGGGAAAGAGGACAGCCTTGTCGGGTCCCCCTTTCTAGCGGGAATTGGTCAGAGAGCCAGCCGTTCACGAACACTCTGGCCCTTGGAGATTGATAGAGGAGCTGAACCCAACGGATAAAGTTGGGGCCAAATCCGAATCCCGAAAGGCACTCCCATAGGTAGTTCCACTCCACAGAATCGAAGGCCTTGGCGGCATCCAGAGCCACCACGACCCTCGAACCGATTTCATCGTGGGATGCTCTGCTGGCTATTTAAACTGCCTGGATCAGATCTCCTATGCCTTCTCCTTGGTCAACATATCCAGATACTCTCTGCTGTGTTTTCCTGTTAAAGACATTTGCCTGGCTGACTTCCCTTCTGGTTCCTGATCCTAGTTACTGCCTCTACTACGCTGATCTATGGATTCCTGTTTCACTGGCTTGTTCCGACCACCTGCTCTGGTTACCGAACCCTCTTTATGTATTGGCTACTTTTGCTCTGTTATACCATTTTACCATTTTATTCATTTTTTTACTGCACTTCTGTCTCAGTCTGATTCATGGTTCCTGACACCATCATATATAGTATGGTCAAATGTGCGTGTTGCATCTCCTTATGAAGGGAAACTCCAAAGCGCCAAATGTGATCCAGTCAAGGTTGGTTCATCAGCAGGATGAAAAATAAAAATAAAAAGCATATATGCCCATAGTGTAACCTATAAAAAACATTTATTCAAAAAGATAACAAACTTGCAAAGGGAATCACACTAAGCAAATACTTGGGCAATAGGTTTTAAAAGCTTGTGTATAGCAATAAAAACAGATACAACTGCTCTCCCAAAAAGCAGCAGGCTGTGTGGCTGCACCGGACTCAACCACTGGTCAGCAAGTGTGCGTGATGACGAAGAGCCAGTCCCTCAATGTCATCTCTTTGACAAAACTAGTTGGGTGTGACTACAACGCTTCGTCATCATGCATGCTTGCTGACCGGTGGTTGCAGGTGAGAGTCCGTCAGCAGAAGCACCTTGAGGGTTGGTGGGAGAAGACAGGATCTGAACTTGTTCTTCCAGCCTTGTATAGCCTTCTTGAAGGCTCTTTACAGCTTGCGTGAGACCCGCCAGGTGTTTACACAGCTCCTCCATGGGAGAGGCTCCTCGATCGGGCTCGGACATGGCTGTCCGATACTGTCAGACTTTCACGTACCTGGTCGATGAGCCCAATGAAGCAGAGGAAGGCCTCCCTTACGTGTCTGACTCGCAGCCACTGGTAGTATGGAAGGGAGGCACGGGAGTGCAGAGTGGTACAAGAGCCTGAAGGGTAGTAGCAGAAGAGATGGCTCTGCATCCAGGTGCAGGATGGCTGGAGACCACTGGACAGCAGACAGGTAGGCAGGTACACTGGCAGAAGATGCTGAGCAGGAGCAGAGCAGGCAGGTGGGGTCACAGGCAGGTTTGGCAACAGGCAGGCAACGAGGTACAGAGGAGCAGACGAGTTCAGAGTCAGACAGGCCAAGGTCAGGTGCAGGCAGAAGACAAAGGATAATCCAAAGGGCAAGCCGGGTAGTCAGGAGATCAAATGTTCAAACAGATAACAGGAGCGGGGTCACAGGGAGCTGCAGATCATACAGCACTTATGCAAGGTGCACTGTCAGTTTAAATAAACTAGTTGGCGCCAAGCGCTGCGCGTGCACACCGGCGCGCACACCAGCGTGCACAGGAGCGCGCACCAGTGCACACCAGAGCCGCCAGCTTTGCGTCCATTATGGGAACTTTTCTGACACAACCACTTTGCGCATGTCATATTGTTATATGGCGGGCGGGAAGTGGTTAAAGAACTGAGGCATCTCTTCGAAGGTACCACTGTGCCGGTTCTTATTCTGACTGACCTCAAGAATCTCACATACTTGTCTGAGGCTAAACGCTTCTCTCCCAGAAGGGCGTGATGGGCTCTTTTCTTGTCAAGCTTCAATTACAAAGTTTCATTCTTACCCAGTACTAAGAATGTAAGGGCTGATGCATTGTCGCAACAGTTTTCCCCCGCTTCCAAGATGGAGTTGGTTCCTGTCCCTGCGATTCCTCACGATCGTATTCTGGCTTTGGTTTGTACCAGTCTCACTTCACCTTTGGGTGACAGAGTTACCCAACTCTCAGGGCAACATAGTTATCCTTATGGTGGTTGACCTGTTCTCGAAAATTTCTCATTGTTTTCCACTTAAGAAGTTGCCCACATCCAAAGAACTGACTTCCATTTTTGCTCGGGAGATCATTCGCTTACATGGGCTACTCATGGTTATCATCTCGGATTGGGGTAGTCAGTTTGTGTCCAGGTTTTGGCGAGCCTTTTGTGCACAGTTGGGAATTACGCTTTCCTTCTCCTCTGCGTATTACCTGCAGTCCAATGGGGCAGCAGAACGAGCCAACCAGTCCTTGGAGCAGTTTTTACATTGCTACATTTCTGACCACCATAACAACTGGTCAGACCTCTTGCCTTGGGTGGAGTTTGCTCACAATATTGCCATCAATACCGCTTCCCGATTGTCTCCATTCATGGCGAATTATAGTTTCCAACCATCCATGTTGCCTGACTCATTTATTCCTCAGAGCATTCCTACGTTGGAGGAGCATCTCTGTGGTCTTCGTTCCATTTGGGTACAGGTCCAAGAGTCCTTGCGATGTGACAATGATAGGTACAGACTCCATACTGACTGTGAACGCCTACCTGCGCCTTCCTACCAAGCTGGGGATAGGGTCTGGCTGTCATCTCGCAACCTCTGACTCTGTGTTCCCTCATTAAAACTGGCAACACGGTTTATTGGGCCTTTCCGTATTCTCCGTAGGATCAACCCAATGGCTTACGATTTAGACCTTCCTTTTAATATGTGTATTTCAAATGTATTTCATGTCTCCTTATTAAAACTTTTGTTATGCAATGGCTTGGGAACCATGAGGAGTATGAGATACAATCTATCACTGATTATCGTAGGTTCCGCGGGTGCGTATAGTACCTGGTTCATTGGAAAGGGTACGGTCCTGAGGAATGCTCTTGGGTCTCATCCTCGGACATACATTCTCCTGTCCTCCTAGGTGCTTTCCATAGACGTTTTCCCCTCAAACCTGGTGGTCCTCCGAGGGGGAGGGGTCATTGAGGAGAGGGTACTGTCAGGGCTGGGCTCAGCCCTTCCTTCTCAGAGAAATAGAAAAAAAACAGAGGGCGCACCAGCCTTGTGCATTACCTTTGTAACACTGAAAATTATTCATGGGTAAAATGACATACTCACAAACAAGTGATAAAATCAAGCCAATAGTGCAAAGTCCATCAAATGCCTCACCCAGCAAGATCTGCTGGCCAGTCCACTGGGTTGGGATGAAAGTCCAAAGACTGACGCGTTTCAAGGGGTATCCCCTCTTCTTCAGAGATCTGAAGTTCTTGTTGGGTGAGGCATTTGATGGAGGCTGGTGCGCCCTCTGTTTTTTCAATTTCTTTTAGAGTTTCCTCTGGGTTCTCCCTGACCTGTTAAGTCAGCTGACATTTGTGGAAATTCCTTCCCCACTTACCCCACGGCAAGCTTTTAAGCGCAGGAGCATATTGTTTCTTTTTTCACCTTCCTTCTCAGAGCTCTGTGCTCAGCTGTCGGTTATTTGCCAGTACTCTTCATTCCACAGTGACTCACCTGGTCTTCATTTACTGCTCGTCAGCTAGCTCTGCTGGCTATTTAAACTGCCTGGATCAGATCTCCTATGCCTTCTCCTTGGTCAACATATCCAGATACTCTCTGCTGTGTTTTCCTGTTAAAGACATTTGCCTGGCTGACTTCCCTTCTGGTTCCTGATCCTAGTTACTGCCTCTACTACGCTGATCTCTGGATTCCTGTTTCACTGGCTTGTTCCGACCACCTGTTCTGGTTACCGAACCCTCTTTATGTATTGGCTACTTTTGCTCTGTTATACCATTTTACCGTTTTATTAATTTTTTTACTGCACTTCTGTCTCAGTCTGATTCATGGTTCCTGACACCATCATATATAGTATGGTCAAATGTGCGTGTTACATCTCCTTATGAAGGGAAACTCCAAAGCGCCAAATGTGATCCAGTCAAGGTTGGTTCATCAGCAGGATGAAAAATAAAAATAAAAAGCATATATGCCCATAGTGTAACCTATAAAAAACATTTATTCAAAAAGATAACAAACTTGCAAAGGGAATCACACTAAGCAAATACTTGGGCAATAGGTTTTAAAAGCTTGTGTATAGCAATAAAAACAGATACAACTGCTCTCCCAAAAAGCAGCAGGCTGTGTGGCTGCACCGGACTCAACCACTGGTCAGCAAGTGTGCGTGATGACGAAGAGCCAGTCCCTCGATGTCATCTCTTTGACGAAACTAGTTGGGTGTGACTACAACGCTTCGTCATCATGCATGCCCACTGACCGGTGGTTGAGTTCGGTGTGCTCTGAAAGTCTGGCATACTGTGCGAAACCTTCAGGTTTGTTGCCGCAACCAAGGGTCTCTGTACACGTGCGGGAGTGACATCATCAACACGGCCCCCAACCACTCATACAGCAGGAGCCTTCAAACCCAGAAGGAGGACTGAGGGAAGATGGAAGCCCTGTCAGCTGTGACAGCGCACCACTATAGGGCTTCTAAGGTAGTATCTCATAATGTGCTAGTAAGCCATGCTGTCAGAAAACTTGAATCAGACCCAGACAGAAGTGCATTTAAAATCACACTTGTTTAATAATAATAATAATAATAGTAAAAGGTAAACAGAGCAACGTAGTAAATCAGGAAACCGGAAAATCAGCGTAGTGGAACAGCAAGCAGGATCAGGAACCAGAAGGAACGTCAGCCAAGCGAGTCTTCAACAGATGCACAGGAGAGAGTCTCTGGATGTCATCTGTTTGACGAAACTAGTTGGGTGTGGCTTTGACGCTTCATCATGCATGCTTGCTGACCGGCGGTTGAGTTTTGCGCGCTCTGAAAGTCTGGCATACCGTGCTGAACCCTCAGAGTTCGTTGCCGCAGCCAAGGGTCTCTGTATGCGGGAGTGACATCATCAACACGATGCCTGACCACTCATACAAACTGGAAGGAGGACAGAGGGAAGATGGAAGCCCTGTCAGCTGTGACAGCGCACCGCTAGAGGGCTTCGTTCTATGGTATTATCTCCTGTTAATAATATCCTGTTCGTCAGTCCTGCTGGTTACGTAAGCTGTTCAGTTCAGATCATCTCTGCCTTCGCCCTGGTCAACAGACTAAGGCGAAGGCAGAGATGATCTGAACTGAACAGCTTAAGTAACCAGCAGGACTGACGAATGGGATATCATCAACAGGTGAGTCACTGTGGAAAGATTTAGAGCTGGCAATTAACCGACAGCTGAGCAGCCTGCTCTGAGAAGGAAAGGCTGAGCCAGGCCCTGACAGTACCCCCTCCTCAACAACCCCTCCCCCTCAGAGGACCACTAGGTTTGAGGGGAAAACGTCTATGGAAAGCACGGAGAAGGACAGGGGCATGTACGTCTGAGGATGAGACCCAAGAGCGTTCCTCCGGACCGTACCCTTTCCAATGCACCAGGTACTGTATGCGCTCATGAAACCTAAGCAATGGACTGTACTTCATACTCCTCATGGTTCTCAACCTGTACTGGGTAAGGACATGGTACCGAGATGGTGAAGCGGTTGCAGACAAAAGGTTTTAATAAGGAGACATGGAATACATTTGAGATACGCATATTGGAAGGATGCTCTAATATATAAGCCACTAGGTTAATCCTGCGGAGAATACGGAAAGGCCCAATAAACCGAGGAGCCAACTTCAGTGAGGGAACACAAAGTCAGAGGTTGCGAGATGACAGCCAGAGCCTCTGCCCAACCTGGTAGGAAGATGCAGGCAGGTGTCTGAGGTTAGCATGGAGTCTGTACCTATCATTGGCATGTCACAAGCGTCCTGGACTTGTGCCCAAGTGGCACGAAGACCATGGAGATGCTCCTCTAACGCAGGAATGCTCTGCGGAACAAATGAGTCAGGCAGCATGGATGGTTGTAAACCATAGTTCGCCATAAACAGGGACAATCGGGAAGCAGAATTCAAGGCACTATTGTAAGCAAACTCCGCCCAAGGTAAGAAGTCTGACCAGTTGTTATGATGGTCAGAAATATAGCAGCGTAGAAACTGCTCCAAGGACTGGTTGGCTCATTCTGCGGCCCCATTAGACTGCAGGTGATACGCAGAGGAGAAAGCAAGCTGAAATCCCAACTGTGCACAAAAGGTTCGCCAGAACTGGGACACAAACTGACTACCCCTGTGTCAGAAACCATGAAATTAGACCGAGACAGAAGTGAAGTGAAATCACACTTGTTTAATAATTAAAGTAAAAAGAACAAACGTAGTCAAGTCAAAGCCAAAGTTCAATAACTGGAACAGATAGTCAGCCAAGCCAGAAGTCAGAGATCAATGTAGTGGAACAGCAAGCAGGATCTGGAGCCAGAAGAGATGTCAGCAAAGCAAGTCTTGAACAGGATCGCAGTAGATAGTTTCTGTGATGTGACCAAGGCGAAGGCAGAGAACCTCTGGACTGGACGGCTTAAGTAGGCAGGACTGACAAGCAGGATATCATCAACAGCTGAGTAACTGTGGAAAGATAGGAGCTGGCAATTAGCCGACAGCTGAGCAGCCAGCTCAGAGAAGGAAGGGCTGAGCCCAGCCCTGACACTCTATTATGTATTAGGTTGTTCCTGTCCTTCCCTGAGGCAATGGAAATGGCTCTGTTAATATGCCACTTCTGGTAGCCTTTATTGCTTAGTCGTCTTAAAATCTTAAAACATTCTTGCTGAAAACTTTCCGGGGTTGAGCAGTTGCGCTTGGCTCTAATGAACTCACCCACCAGGACAGAATGCACCCCACATCCATTGGTATGGGCATTACATAGACGACGTGATTTTAAATTTGGGACCATACTCTAACTTCTTTTGTTTCGTATCTCAACAATAAAAGCCGTAATTCTCTTATGTGAGCAATAAGACCAGGATTGACTTCCTAGATATCACACTCAGGGGTGACTACAGCACTGGCCTTATAGATACTAGAACCTTCCGCAAACCCACTGCGGGAAATTCCTTATTTGTGGCCTCTAGCTGTTATCCACCCAATACCATTCGTTCTATCCCAGTGGGTGAGTTCATTTGAGCCAAGAGCAACTGCTCTACCCCGGAAAGTTTTCAGCAAGAATGTTTTAACATTTCAAAATGGCAAGTACAGTGTTGAGGTCAAATAATAAAATTTTAGTGACGTCTGGCCATAACACCTTTTTCCATGTGGCCTCGGCATCTTCAAGGTGAGTTTTGGCAAGGCTGAGTGGTGAATGCATATGGCCTTTCTTGAACCCCTCCCATACAAGCCACATGTGTGGAGAATTTGTGATATTGTTGTCACATGCACACAATGACCACTATTTGTCATAAATTCCTGCAACTGCTTCAGGGTTGATGTAGGCCCCTTGGTAGCATCTCTGACCAGTCTCTTTCATCCAGTTTAGAGTAACGTCCTGATCCAGGGAGGGTCTGTGTTGTACCAAATACCTTCCACTTCTTAATAATAGACTTCACTGTGCTTCTAGGCATTGATAAAGCGTTTGAATTTTTTTTATCCATCTCCTGACTTGTGCCTGTCCACAACTTTATCCCGGAGACAGTGCCTTGCCACCCTTAGTTGATTGTATGCTTCAGTTGCACTACCAGGGACGGAAATGCTCCAGGAAAGCTCTTTTCATGCTGAGCTAATCAAAATGACCACAGCTGATCACATCAAGAAGGTGATTAGCTACACCTGATTGAGTTTACAAGTATTTTTAGGAGGGGGTGATCCTTTTTCCAAATCAGTGATTCTGTTTTTGATTTTTTTTGGTGTTATATCTGCAGCACTTACCCCCGAAGAAGCTGCTGGTTTAAATTGGGTCTTACCGTTCCTGTACTGTCTCACCATATCCATCATAGGGTTCCCATTAAAGAGTTCTTTTTAGTAATTTCAGCTCTGACACACAGTCTCTTTCTTGAATGCTTTATTTAAGAAAGATTCTTGCAATAGAGGGATGGAAGGTTTAGGGAGAATTCAGGTACCTTGAAATTGCAGACCAGAGCACTTTCTTCCACATGTTTGCTGTGTCCCCCACATGGCTTCTCGCAAACTGCATATGGGACTTCTCATGGCTTTCTTTCAACAATGGTTTTCTTCTTGTCACTCTTCCATAAAGGCCAGATTTGTGGAGAGCACGACTAATAGTTGTCCTGTGGACAGATTCTCCCACCTGAGCTGTGGATCTCTGTAGCTCCTCCAGAGTTACCATGGGCCTCTTGGCTGCTTCTCTGATGAATGTTCTCCTTGCCCGGCCGGTCAGTTTAGGTGGACGGCCATGTCTTGGTAGATTTGCAGTTGTGCCATACTCTTTCCATTTTCGGATGATGGATTGAACAGTGCTCCGTGAGATGTTCAAAGCTTGGAATATTTTTTTTTATAACCTAACCCTGCTTTAAAATTCTCCACAACTTTATCCCTGACCTGTGTTCCTTGGCCTTCATGATGCTCTTTGTACACTAAAGTTCTCTAACAAACTTATGAGGGCTTCACGGAACAGCTGTATTTCAACTGAGATTAAATTACACACAGGTAGACTATGTTTACTGATTAGGTGACTTCTGAAGGCAATTGGTTCCACTAGATTTTAGTTAGGGGTATCAGAGTAAAGGGGGCTGAATACAAATGTACCCCACACTTTTCACATATTTATTTGTAAAACATTTTGAAAACCATTTATCATTTTCCTTCCACTTCACAATTATGTGCCACTTTGTGTTGGTCTATCACATAAAATCCCAATAAAATACATTTACATTTTTGGTTGTAACATGAAAAAATGTGGGATATTTCAAGGGGTATGAATACTTTTTCAATGCACTGTATGTATCAATATTAGTTTTCTTATGACAATGTCATCTATCTATCTATCTATCTATCTATCTATCTATCTATCTATCTATCTATCTATCGTCTAAAACACAGGGAATACAATATCTGCAATTAATGATTTGCTCTTTTTTAAATTAAGCAAACTATAGTGCATTTAATTTAAGTACATTAAGGAAATTTTAAATGCTAGACACCGCAAACCTTTTATTTATGTAATAATTATAAAAATTCAGTTCACACAAAACATTTAAATAAATATTTTAATTCTTTAAAAAAATATAAATTGCAAACACATGGTAAAATAAAACATAAGACTCAAAGTATTACAGAATTTTTCCAATTTTCTCTCAGTGCTCCTAAGCAAACAGATCTCCACTACAGACGAGGTTTGGGTTCACCACTACCATTGTGAAGGTTTAAGACATCCCCCATACATGTTATTTAAAGGAATTTTGTATTTTTAATGTTGTCCTTTTAAAGCTGCAATAAAATACCTTCTCCTAGCTGAAAACATTTTTTTAGATTTTTTTTTTGCATTGGTACATATTCCCCACAGCAGCCCTCAGCTACCCATATCCTTGCAAAGATTGCAAACTGGCCTTGATTTGATATACAAAACCATTCATCCAACCTCTATATTTTTGCATTTTTTATTGTAAAATCAATATAGAGGGAAATTTAGTGGTGGGAAAAAAGCACTTGAGGGTTTAACCAATCATTAATTTGCATATTATTTCTTTATTGGCCGTATAGCTGAGGTATGGTTGCAGTCCTATTTTGAGAGGCTTGTCCCCAGCAAACAAAATGTTCCCAGTGAGGTCCATGGCAGTAGCGTGGTATCTATGGGGTGGAGCAGTCCGCACTAGGTACTCCCAGTTAGAGGGTGCCCCAGTGCGGCCACCAACGATCTGCAGGGTGACAGTAATGTGCCGAGTACTGGAACACTCTCTGTTTTCCAGCATCTGCCACTGAAAGAAGCTGGAGATGTCAGATGGAGCGATCTCCATCCCACAGTTGACCTAGAGTCTTGGCTCTACTGGAAGAGAGAGTTTGGCTTGGGGGAGTAAGTAAACACTGAACACCAATGCTGGGGAGGGGATATTAGTACAGTCAGCCACTGACTACCAATGTTGGGGGTGTAGGGTTTCTGTTACAGCCAGCCACTGACCACCAGTGCTGGGGAGGGCTATTCTACAGAGAGCCACTTACCACCAGTGCTAGAGGGTTGTAATTACAGCCTATCACTGACCACCAGTGCTGGGGAGGGTTATTTTACAGCCAGCCACTGACCACCAATGCTGGAGGGTTGTTGCTTTAGCCTGTCACTGACCACCAGTGCTAGGGAGGGTTATTCTATAGCCATCCACTGACCACTAGTGCTGGAGGGTTGTAGTTACAGCCAGCCACTGACCACCAATGCTGGAGGGTTGTTGCTTTAGCCTGTCACTGATCACCAGTGCTGGGAGGGTTTATTTTTACAGCAAGATACTGACCACCAATGGTTATGGTGGTTTAATGTTACAGCCAGCTGCTCATCTTCAATGCCAGAGGGGGGGGGGGGGTATTTTTACAGCCTGCCAATCTCCACCTAAGCTAAGGGGGGTTGGGAGTTAACATTACTACCAGGGACCACCAGTAGGGGGAATAATTACAGCCCTTTACATCATTGCCAAAGGCTTTTACTGCTGCCAATAACACCATAGCCGAGGGTTATTACTGTTGACAACGACAGCACTGTTGGGGGTTATCACTGCTGCCAATGATGCCATTGCCGGGGGTTATTACTGCTGCCAATAACACCAATGCTGGGGGTTATTACTGCTGCTAATGACGCCACTGCCTGGGGTTATTACTGCTGCCAATAACACCAATGCCGGTGGTTATTACTGCTGCTAATGACGCCACTGCCGGGGGTTATTACTGCTGCCAATAACACCAATGCTGGGGGTTATTACTGCTGGCAATGACAGCATTGCTGGGGTTTTTTTTATAATGCTGCCAATGATGCCACTGCTGGAGGGTGTGTGATTTTGTGGATGTAGCTGTGGGAGGGGGTGTAGTTAAATTTGGACATGGGTGGTAGGGTGTCCCCATATTTAAATTTGGAAATCTGCTAACCATAGCCCCATAGCCCGAGAGCATGGCAAGGATGGGTGCATTGCCTATATACTTTGTGCTAAAAGTCGTCCCTCATTCTCATTTTGGAAAAAAAGGTATAATGAAGGAGAAACAAACAAGCATGGATAATACAAGTCATACAGAAATTACATATAAAGTATTTCCAATTACATATACCTAAATCTACATATAGTAACAGCATAAACAGCAATAACAAGACACAAAAGAAGAGGTATGTAAAGGTCCTGGGTTTACATTTTTAAATTTAAAGTGTCTTTTGGAATCTTCCATGGAGAATACTCTCCATAAAGCCCCATAAAGTGGTTGCCATATATAGTGGCCCAGCCATCGTACATACTTGAGCTTTCGTATGACAGCACAGCCATATAATTTTTCTACCGGTGCATCAGTTTCACAGTGTAATACATTTCAACAGCAAAACACAAGAGCCCTACTAGTCCCCATTCACACTTAAGCACAGCGTCTGTATATGATTTTGCGTTTTTTTGTTTGCATGGCTTTTCCATGTTTTAAAGTGCAAAGTGCCATATAGGAGCTTCTTTGGGTCAGATTGTGCGTTTTTGGACCGATAGACATTTAATAGGGAAAAACACACGCAAAGTGTGTTTTTTTTTCCACAATCCTATTAAAGTCAATGGGGCCAAAAACGCCTCATTCTGCTTCAAAGGGAGCTCATGTACCTTATTGAGCTTCAGGTGTCTTAATGCTCAAATGTGAACGGGGACAATTTAAAAGCATGGGGTTTGGTTGAGCGTTTTGGAGCTCTGAACTTCAAATAGGGTGCAAATAGGGGCATCATGGTGGATTCTGGTCCGATGCTGCATCTGTGCCCTGCCGGCTCTAACACTGAGAACCGAGCAATCAAACACCGCTGATCACTCCGTTTTCAGAGTTCCAAGAGCAGAGAGCCGGTGACTGTCAGTCACCGGCTCTCTGCTCTTCCCCCTCCTCTCTCACTGGAGCGCTGGGCTGTGGAATGGGGCTCGAGAGGCCGACTCAGGCTCTCAGAGAGGCTGAGCCAGGTACCGGTCCAGGCATGTAGGCAGATCATATGGTCACGATCTGGACTCGACTGGCTCTGTGACATCAGCAGACAGTAGAATTCAGCCCATTGTCTGCTGAAAATGGGTCACAGGAGTGCAGAACGAACTGCACTCCTGTGATCCACAGGAGAAGTACAGCCAAACAAGCTTTGGCTATACATCTCCTTTAAATTATAGCTGATCCCAAGGACAAACCATACCAGTCCTTTACTGTGGTGGCTGCATTTGTTTCCTTTTTTCAGGCCGAGAACATTTTTAGCAAGTAAAGACAATAGCCATAGATCCTGCCAGAAATTCTGTGTGCCTGCCACTCCTTGTGAGCGGAACTGGGAGCAAAAAATAATATCTTTTTTCCGTAAACTACTAATTTCTACATTCCCCATGAAAATGAGATGAACAAAGGCAGGCATGTTTGAAGTCTAGTCTATATGACAACTGTGGCACCCTCTGTAGATTCAGTGGAGGAGTAAGTGTAACAAGGAACAAAAAAGGTGGGACTTTAAATGAAACATGCACTCCAGGAGACAACACCGCCACCATGAATATGGCAGGTACCCAAAAACAGAGCAGAACCAAAGACGTTTTGTTGTTTATAGTATCAATATGGACCATGTTACAATGTGTACCTTTTCTACAATCTTACATTATTAAATTATTTTATGCTAATCGATGTCATGTGATGCTTCTACTTAACGTCTTTGGTTCTGCTCTATTTTTGGGTACCTGCCATATTCATGGTGGCGGTGTTGTCTCCTGGAGTGCATGTTTCATTTAAAGTCCCACCTTTTTTGTTCCTTGTTCAATTTATTGGGGATGGAGGCGCCTGGCCCTACACACCTCGCGCCTCATTCAAAGTCCCACCCACCTGTCTAGGTCTTTCGAGGAGTAAGTGTAGCCAGCCAGGGCTATATATAATATATATATATATATATATATATATATATATATATATATATATATATATATATATATATATATATATATAAAATGTTTGGGGGTTCTAAGTAATTTTCTAGCAAAAAATACAGAATTGAAGCAACAAATGTCAGAAAAAGGTTAAGTCTTTTAAGTGGTTAAACTGACCTCATTTACAGACAGGGTAGAATCGCAATCTCAATTCTTTAACGATTAATCGTGCAGCTTTATCTGAGAACTATCAAAGTTAAATAAAATAAATAACACTGACACAAAACAATTAGGCTGAACCCTGGGGCAAGCAAATATTTTCTAAATCTATTCATCATGTGTATTCTTTCTTGAATCTTGGTGTGCTTTGTGTATTTCTACCAGATCTGTGCAGTAATTCAGTGCTCTGTGCAGGAGATTCCTACAATAATGACTGCTGCACTATTGCAGGATGACTGGTCTTGGCTACACCCCCTCATGTAGTTTTATGCAGGAAGCATGTAGTGGGTGGGGCCTACTGAGTCCCTCCCACTCTGCTCAGTGATGAGGTCATTACTACTTCTATGATGTCATATCTGGGTTTGGTGCACACAAAGTGGATTTCTATCCCTGGTGGAAACGGGGGAATATATTTGAGTGAAAATTTTTGTACCCATATTTCAGCAATTTTGTAAACAAGTGACTGGAAGCCCCTTCCTTGGCCTATTAGATTGGCAGCTCGCTGTAGTTTTGACATTGACTTCCATTTGGCAATAAAGCCTTCTGAGATCTGCTTGTAGAGCATGTGTTGTGTTCTGAATGAGAACCCTGGAAAGAAAAAAGGAGACACATTTATATATTTATAGAAAACCAATCAGGATTGGGCTTATACAAGAATCATACATATAAGAAAGAACTGCTGGAGAAACACCACTTTGAGCTACTTGGCGGTATAGATAATTAAAGCATAAATGTATTATTCATGAAAAAATAACCAATAAACAAACACGTATGAAAAAAGCACTGTACACAACCTATGTGCACCCTCCTCCCACCCTATAGAATAGAACATATTTCTTGTATGGGTGTCACAGGTACAATGAAGTCAAGGGAAATCTTCCCAATGGGGCCACAGACCAAGAATAAAAACCCAATAGAATTTTAAACTCTTCTCCACTTTATCCAAAACTATAAAAAATGGTTGAAGTGACCCAGTCCTGTCTCGATGGTCTGTGCAGCATGGTAACATGGTTGGACAAAGAGATAATGGGGCTATGGTAATGGTGGGCTCTTCATGTTGTCACAGATACACTATATTTCCAAAAGTATTGGGACGTCTGCCTTTAGGCCCGATTCACACCTATGCATTTTTAGTGCTTTTTGCATTTTGCAGATTTTCACTACAGTCCATTCAACATGGTTTCCTATGGAACACGATTCGGACGGTGCCATTGCCGGCAATTGCCGCCATTTTGGCATGTGATTTGACATGTCAAATCGCATGCCAAATTGCTTCAGTGTGAACAAGAACTCTTCTGGGAAGGCTGTCCACAAGGTTTAGGAGTGTGTCTATGGGAATGTTTGACCATTCTTCCAGAAGTGTATTTATGAGGTCAGGCACTGATGAGAAGGCCTGGCTCATAGCCCCTGCTCTAACTCATCCCAAAGGTGTTCTATCGGGTTGAGGTCAGGACTCCATCCCAAACTCCCTCATCCATGTCTTTATGGCCCTTGCTTTGTGCACTGGTGCGCAGTCATGTTGGAACAGGAAGGGGCCATCCCCAAACTGTTCCCACAAAGTTGGGAGCATGAAATTGTACAAAATGTCTTGGTATACTGACGCCTTAAGAGTTCCCTTCACTGGAACTAAGGGGCCAAGCCCAACCCCTGAAAAACAACTCCACACCATAATCCCCCCTCCACCAAATGCACTAAGCAAGGTCCATAAAGACATGGATGATTGAGTTTGGGGTGGAGGAACTTGACTGGCCTGAAAATAGAAAACCTTTGGTATGAATTAGAGCGGAGACTGCAAGCCCGGCTTTCTCATCCAACATCAGTGCCTGACCTCACAAATGCACTTCTAGAAGAATGGTCAAACATTCCCATAGACACACTCCTAAACCTTGTGGACGGCCTTCCCAGAAGAGTTGAAGCTGTTATAGCTGCAAAGGGTGGGCCAACTCAATATTGAACCCTACAGACTTATGTCGCGTACACACGGTCAGATTTTCCGACGGAAAATGTGTGATAGGACCTTGTTGTCGGAAATTCCGACCATGTGTGGGCTCCATCACACATTTTCCATCTGATTTTCCGACACACGTAGTTTGAGAGCAGGATATAAAATTTTCCGACAACAACGGAATTTCCGATCGTGTGTACACAAATCCGACGCACAAAGTGCCACGCATGCTCAGAATAAATAAAGAGACGAAAGCTATTGGCCACTGCCCCGTTTATAGTCCCGACGTACGTGTTTATGTCACCGCGTTCAGAACGATCGGATTTTCCAACAACTTTGTGTGACCGTGTGTATGCAAGACAAGTTTGAGCCAACATCCGTCAGAAAAAATCCTAGGATTTTGTTGTCGGAATGTCCGAACAAAGTCCGACCGTGTGTACGGGGCATAAGACTGGGATGTCATTAAAGTTAATGTGCGTGTAAAGGCAGGTGTCCTAATACTTTTGGTAATTTAGTGTATAAACAAGTTCTTTTTCAGTTTACAATGCATATTATTGCCTCATAAAGCACTGTGTTCCGGGTGCGAGCCGAGACTTCCTGTCTCATACCCAAAACACAGAGGAGTCTACCACAGCGGCGCTCAGCCATTCACAGAAAGCAGTGTATTCTATCAATGACTACAAAGCTTCCTCTAATTGGCTGATTGTGACATCATCAGCCTGCCTCTCTGACTCAGCCAATCAGAGGAAGCTTTTTAGTCATTGATAGAATACACTGCTTTCTATGAATGGCTACTGCTGTGGTAGACTCCTCCGTGTTCCGGGTATGAGACAGGAAGTCTCGGCTCCCACCCGGAACACAATGCAGTATGCTCTATGAGGCTGCAGCTACACACAGTTTATACCGCACATCCAGCGGCCAATCACAGCTGGAGCAGGGCTCTGGCGGCGCGCACGCGCGCCCCAGAGCTGGAGAAGGAAATCACGTACAGGTAAGTGATTTTGCATTTAAGGACCGCCCTGCCGCAGTATAAGGGCGGTCCTTAAGCAGTTAAATGAGATGTGATTCTGTCGTGATTGTTGAGCGACGTGACCGCAGAATAACACAAGTTTTAAAAACACGCTACGCTTGTCGCCCTAAAAAGGAGCATTAGCTTCTTTTTTGGGCATTAAACACGCGTAGGGCAGCCCATGAAGCGAATGTGCGACATGCAAAATCGCGCAGCTAAAATCACAAGAGGGACTGCTTGTTCCCACTACATGAAAGTGTAAATGCAGCCTAAAAGAGGCATTTTTTAAAACCCTGTGTGCATGAACCCCATCACATTTATGCCCCGTACACACGATAGGATTTTCCGACAACAAAATCCATGGGATTTTTTTTCCGATGGATGTTGGCTCAAACTTGTCTTGCACACACGGTCACACAAATCTTGTCGGAAATTTCGAACGCCAAGAACGCGGTGACGTACAACACGTACGGCGAGCTGAGAAAAATGAAACTCAATAGCCAGTGCTGCTCTTCTGCTTGATTCCGAGCATGCCTGCAATTTTGTGCGTCGGAATTGTGTACACACGATCGGAATTTACGACAACGGATTTTGTCGGAAAATTTGAGAACCAGATCTCAAATTTTGTGAGACGGAAAATCTGATGGAAAATGTGTGATGGAGCCTACACACGGTCGGAATTTCCGACAACAAGGTCCTATCACACATCTTCCATCAGAAAATCCTATCGTGTGTACAGGGCATTACACCGCTCTCACCTACATTTTGTTGCAACAAACATATGAAATTAAAGAACCCAATATAAGAATTCTGAATACTCACCAAATAGTTTTTTTCCATGCATGCATGCTTGTGAAACTTTATTCTCCAAAGTAAACATGTAACACATATAAGTGAGCAAATGACCATGACAACAATAATGACAATGATATCGGACTTAGGATCCCCAAAAGAATCTTCAGTTGCTGTTGAATAAAAGAATTCTATTAGTAACAAGATAAAAAAAATGACATCAGATCAATGACTGAAAGTCAATGTACTCTTTTTTTTCTTTTTTTTTTTTTTTAAAGGATAATTAAACCCTAGAACAAAAAATCTAATATACCACAATACCGGTCCTTAGATGTGGTGGCTGCATTATTTTCCTTTTTTTTTTTTTTCAAGCGAAGAACATTTTCAGCACATACACAAAATACCTGTTGATCCTGCCAGAAATGTTGTGTCTATACCTATTTCGGTGTGCGTTACTGGAAGCATAAAACAATATTATCTTCCAGCTATAATCTACTAATCTCTATATCCCCCATGTAATAGAGATGAACAAAAGGCAGATGTTTGAAGTCAAATATACCAACAGAACAGCGCTGATTCTAACCAATAATAAATGAACAATCTTTAAATCCTTATGTAAAAAAATAAAAAATTAATTATTAATAATTAATTAATTAATTATATATATATATATCTATGTATATATAGATACATATATATCTATATATATATATCTATGTATATATATCTATATATATATAGATATATATAGATACATATATATCTATATCTATCTATCTATCTATCTATCTATCTATCTATCTATCTATATAGATAGATAGATACATAGATATATATCTATATCTATACATATATCTATCGATCGATCTATCTATAGATATATCTATATCTATAGATAGATAGATAGATCTATCTATAGATATATCTATATCTATATATAGATATATACCGTATATATCTATATATATAGATATATATATCTATATATCTATATATATATATATATATCTATATATATATATCTATATATATATATATATATATATTTATATATATAGATAGATAGATAGATAGATAGATAGATAGATAGATAGATAGATAGATAAATACACACACACAATCTCACAAAAGGGCCTTGGCAATCTTCTTATAGCCTAGGCCATCTTTATGTAGAGCAACAATTCTTTTTTTCAGATCCTCAGAGAGTTCTTTGCCATGAGGTGCCATGTTGAACTTTCAGTGACCAGTATGAGAGAGTGAGAGCGATAACACCAAATTTAACACACCTGCTCCCCACTCACACCTGAGACCTTGTAACACTAACGAGTCACATGACACCGGGGAGGGAAAATGGCTAATTGGGCCCAATTTGGACATTTTCACTTAGGGGTGTACTCACTTTTGTTGCCAGCGGTTTAGACATTAATTCTGTGTGTTGAGTTATTTTGAGGGGACAGCAAATTTACACTGTTATACAAGCTGTACACTCACTACTTTACATTGTAGCAAAGTGTCATTTCTTCAGTGTTGTCACATGAAAAGATAGAATAAAATATTTACATAAATGTGAGGGGTGTACTCACTTTTGTGAGCTACTGTATATAGCCAAGTAGTGCATAGTCCTTCAGTTTCCTCCACCACAAAAAAAAAAAAAATGTATGTGATGGCAAAAAGTCAAAAGGTGTATTTGTACTTTCCTGGCTTGTTCGGGTCGCAAGAAATCAGATAGTCCTTCAGTACATCAGGTGTGATCAATTTTTTATGATTTGCACCACAGCTTGTAGACTCTATAACTTTCACAAAGACCAAATAATATCCACTAATTTGGGTTAATTTTACCAAAGATATATAGCAGTATAAATTGTGGCAAAAACTTATGAAGAAAAATTAATAATTTGCAAAATTTTATCACAGAAACTAAGAAAAATGCGTTTTTTTTCAAAATTTTCGGTCTTTTTTTATTTATAGCGCAAAAAAATAAAAAACCCAGAGGTGATCAAATACCACCAAATAAAAGCTCTATTTGTATGAAAAAAGGGACAAAACATTCATTTGGGTACAGTATTACATGACTGAGTAATTGTCATTCAAAGTGTGAGAGCACCGAAAGCTGAAAATTGGTCTGGGCAGGAGGTGGGTTTAAGTGCCCGGTAGGCAAGTGGTTAAATTTCCTCCACCATGTGATAATACCGATGAAAGAATCTGTATTGTCGCATGGTGGAGGAAATTTAAGGATCATACACCGTTGAACCTTTTTGCCATCACATATATTATTCATTATTTATTTTTTTTGGTGGAGGAAATGAAAGGACTATGCACTATTTGACTTCTTTGCATTATTTATATATTTATTTTTATTATTATTATTATTATTATTATTTTTTCCCACCAAAAAAAAAAATCACATACAGATTTACAGATTGTTAATTCATTATTGGTTATAATCAGTGATGTTCTGTTGATATAGTTAGATTTATATAAAGCTGCTGATTCTTCTTCTTTTCTATCCTTTGTAACATTAGGGTGATTTTTTTATTTAGCATGGAGGGGTTTTGTTCATGTTTGAAGTCAAGCCGGGGTGACAACCATGGTTCTCTTCATAGATACAGAAGAGGAGTGAGCCACCAAAGGGCAGGAAGTGTTTTTATCACAAGATCACCAGGTGAAAATAAAGGAAAAAAAATTGAAAAAAGAAACCTAATACAGCCAATACATGGAAGGACTGGTAAGCTGTACTATAGCTGCAACATATAAATTTATGTTTTGGGGTTTAAATACACTTTAAAGCAATAATAAACTCAAAACCAAAAATTTAATGGCTGCATTTAAAAAAAAAAAAAATTTTTAGGCTTTTTTCCCTTTGTTTTCACCTGGTGATCTGGCCAGTAACCAACCTCCTGTATTAGAGTGTCCCTCACTCTGGAGGAAGGAGCACGGGGGGCACAACAGACAGCAGCATTGTTAGCCTGGGAGGAGGGGAATGTTAGTTGAACTAACAGATTTAGATACGCCAACAAATTGAAGCCAAACTCCAGCTGAGACTTTATAAACCGTTACAGCAACCCTTTGTTCTTTTTGGGATAAAGGTTTTCCATAATTTAATTAAATAAAAGCTGTACATTGTAGGCACTCCTGTTAGTGGCAAATGGTTTACCGTAGTCCAGTAACTGCTGTGTATGCAGAACAGCCTGTTCTGTTGAAAAACAACAAACTTACTGGCCAGATCACCAGGTGAAAATAAAAGAGAGAAAGGCAAAGTAAAAAACAAAAAAAACAAAACAAAAACGAATGCAGCCATCACTTTTAAGAATTGGCAACCTGAAATATAATAAAATGTTTGCTTTTGGGTTTAAAACCGCTTTGAGTACCAACTTTTTTGTTTTATATAGAGTGGTGAGGGAGTTCCAACATCTGTCATTTTTTGGTATCTTTGTCCCCATCATTTATTATCTGCATGAAGGGTGTCAGAGAGAAGAGGAAGTGAAGAAACATCTGCCCATGTCCTCTTTATTTAAAGAAGAACTAAAGGCAAAACTACCGTATATATTTTTATTTTGGATAGAGTAAGGGATAGTTATAACACCCGTCAGTTTTTTTTCCCAGTGTTGTCCCATTGGGGAGATCTCCCTTTACTTCCTGTCCCATAGCCAATAGAAAGTGAGAGGAAATTTTTCCAAATACAGTTGAATTGCTGGTTGTCACCAGAACAATTGTCCCCAATGGAAGAATTCCTATAACATCGGTGCCATCTAGTGGGCATAATGTGTTTTTCTTTTCCTGACTGAGGTATTTCTGGGAAACAAACACATCACGGCCACTAGGTGGCGCTGACAATAAACGAACTACACCGAGAAAATGCAGCTATTTTTGTCACATCCACACAATGAATGTTTTATACATAGAGGGGGTAAATCTCACTAATGTGGGGGGGCATATATAGCAATAAAAGCCTGAAGGGTGTTCTAATGCCTCAGCGCTCTATCCAAAACTGAAAACAAAAGTGATATTAAAGGCTCCTGTTTTTTAAACATGTCATACGTAACTGCTCTGTGCAGTGGACTTGCACAGAGCAGCCATAATCCTCTTCTTCTTGGGTCCCCCCGTCGGCGCTCCTGGCTCCTCCATCCTGCCATGTGCCCCCACAGAAAGAAGCTTGCTATGGGGGCACCTGAGCAGGCTCGCTCCTGAGTATTCACACACAGAGCCACGGCTTGGCCCCCATTCTCTCCCCTATTGGCTCACTGGCTGTGATTGACGGGAGCCAATGAGGAGGTAGAGCCCCCGGAAAGCCGAGGCTCTTGTGCACATTGTTGGATCGCAAAGGAGCTCCGGTAAGTAATGGGGGGGGGGGGGCTGCTGAACACAAAAGGTGTTTTTACCTTCATTAATAAAATGCATGAAGGTAAAAACCTTGAGCCTTTACAACTCCTTTAATTCTCATAAATAAAAAGTAGAAGTAAGGGGAACCCCTACCACAATGGGTACTTAGGTAGCAATAAAAGCACATTTTCCAGTACAGTCCGGAAGGTTTAGAACCCCCAACAGAATGGTATTGCTGTCACCTGTTGCCTCAGGTTATGGGTTTTTTTTACCTTCCTCTGTACCATCTGTGGATTTAGGGTTCTGATGATGCAGCAAATAAAAAAAAAATTTGCTTTTGTTTAAATACTTTTCATTTAACCACTTCAGCCCCGGAAGGATTAACCCCCTTCCTGACCAGAGCACTTTTTGCGATTCGGCACTGCGTCGCTTTAACTGACAATTGCGCGGTCGTGCGACATTGCACCCACAAATAGAGCTTTCTTTTGGTGGTATTTGATCACCTCTGCGGTTTTTCGTTTTTTCGCTATAAACAAAAAAAGAGCGACAATTTTTAAAAAAAAAAGCAATATTTTTTACATTTGCTATAATAAATATCCCCCAAAAATATATTAAAAAAACAATATTTTTCCTCAGTTTAGGCCGATACGTATTCTTCTACATATTTTTGGTAAAAATAAAAAAATCGCAATAAGCGTATATTGATTGATTTGCGGAAAAGTTATAGCGTCTACAAAATAGGGGATAGTTTTATGGCATTTTTATTATTTTGAGATTTTTACCATGACTGCGACATTATGGCGGACACCACGGACACTTTTGACACTATTTTGGGACCATTGTCATTTATACAGCGATAAGTGCTATAAAAATGCACTGATTACTGTGTAAATGTCACTGGTAGGGAAGGGGTTAAACACTAGGGGGCGATCAAGGGGTTAAGTGTATCCTAGGGAGTGATTCTAACTGTGGGGGGGATGGGCTTCCACTCACATGACAGCAATCACTGCTCCCGATCACAGGGAGCAGTGATCTCTGTCATGTCACAAGGCAGAACGGGGAAATGCCTTGTTTACATAGGCATCTCCCCGTTCTGCGGCTTCGTGACACGATCGTGGGCATCCGGCGGACATCGAGTCCGCGGGACCCGCAGTCACAGAGCACGCGGCGGGCGCACGCGCCCACAATGTCGCATCTTAAAGGGGACGTACCTGTACACCCATTTTCCCAGCTGTGCCATTGAGCCGACGTATATCGCCGTGCGCTGGTCAGCAAGGGGTTAATGTGCACAAATTTTAGTTCAACCTATGGAATACATAAGTGAACTAAACAGTGTTTTTGGAGTAGCACTTTAAAAAATTATCTAAAGTCGAATACAATGCAAGGGGAACAAAACGATAACACTATGCAGGTAGGTAGGTACATTGATAAAGTTCTACAGTCGGTGTGACAACTTACTTGTATCCTTTAGAAATTCTGAGAGATATTTGTCGGAGGGGAGTGCCGGGTGACTCACCACACAGACCACCTTCTCTTCCATTCCCCGAGGGACTCTGAGAGTGAAGTTACTTATGGTGGTCACTGTTCCATTTGGATAGTCAATGGTGTACACCTGAGGCATTGATGCCAAACTACCCGTAGAGTTCCATGAGATCTCCGGAGCCGGCTTGCCGGTGGCTGAACAGGTGACAACATGCATCTTCTCTGCGCTGTCCAGAGATTTGGTCGGATGTATTTCCAGAATAGGGTCTGATATATTTCTTTCTAGATATAAAAAAACAAACAAACAACCCATTAGATAATCATTACAGGAAAAAAAAAAACACTGGGGGGGGGTACAATAAAGAAGCTACTACACTTCTGGCTGTATGGCACTTTTCACATTGACTGTTACGAACTCAGCAAAGCTTTGAAACAGTTTTAGAAGAACATCCAAAACACGTGTGCCAGATCCAGGTATTTCTTACTTTTGGTACTTAACGAGTCTGTTGCTGTGGTTGCGACAGATTTAAAAAGAATCTCTGCACTTCGCACATAAGCAAACTGGAGGTAATTAAAACAAAGTCTGAGTTGGCATACAGAGAGACACCGGTGCTCAGAATGGGGTATTTTATGTCGGGAAGCTGTCATGAATGTGGGCTCCTGGTTGCTAGGACGCCATGGGTCACTGGCTTCCTAGCAACCAAGGATCCCCAGCCTGATTCAGCTGCTGAGATTATCCAGCTCACAGCTGAATGTAAACACATGGGCAGGGGATACTTGCTGGCGTTATTACCCAAATTTGGCAATGCCCATATTCAGGAAATGACAGGAATCTTCCAGATGGCTGCTGGATGGTTGCTACGACGCAGCTGGCTTCTTTACAAGCAATGACAAGAGTGTCCTCAGTGCCGCCTCCTCCATGCCTCTGATAAGTTTATGTACCTGTCTCCAAGAGGTACATGAATTTGTTGCAGGTACCGTCATTTGTTCCGTGGAGGCACAACAGTATTCTAAAAAGTGTCGTAGACTCCCTTAATGAATCGCTCAGACTGTGGTCAATTTATTACATTTTACTTTAGAAGTACTTTTTGGATATAGTATTTTGGATAGAGTAAGGGAGGGTTATACCCCTGCCATTTTTTTTTTGCCCTTTCTTACATTGGTAGCCAAAAGGAAGAATGCTCCTTACATTGGTGATCAGAGGGAACTATGCCCCTTACATTGGTGGTCAGTCGAAAGAATGCTCCTCGCGTTATGGGTCAGTGGGAAGAATGCTCCTTACATTGGTGATCAGTGGGAAGAATGTTCCTTACATTGGTGATCAGTGGGAAGAATGTCCCTTACATTGGTGATCAGTGGGAAGAATGTCCCTTACATTGGTGATCAGTGAGAAGAATGTTCCTTACATTGGGGGTCAGTGAAAAGAATGTTCCTTACATTGTTGGTCAGTGGGAGTACTGCTCCTTAGATTGGTGGTCAGAAGGAAGAATGCGCTTTACATTGGTGGTCAGTGGGAAGAATGCTCCTTACATTGGTGATCATTGGGAAGAATGCTCTTAAAATTGGTGGTCAGTCGAAAGAATGCTCCTCGCGTTGTGGGTCAGTGGGAAGAATGCTCCTTACATTGGTGATCAGTGGGAAGAATGTCCCTTACATTAGTGGTCAGTGGGAAGAATGCTCCTTACATTGGTGATCAGTGGGAAGAATGTTCCTTACATTGGTGGTCAGTGGGAAGAATGCTCCTTACATTGGTGGTCAGTGGGAAGAATGTCCCTTACATTGGTGATCAGTGGGAAGAATGCTCCTCACGTTGGGGGTCAATGGGAAGAATGCCCCTTACATTGGTGATCAGTGGGAAGAACGCTCCTTACATTGGTGATCAGTGGGAAGAATGTTCCTTACATTGGTGGTCAGTGGGAAGAATGTCCCTTACATTGGTGATCAGTGGGAAGAATGCTCCTTACATTGGTGGTCAGTGGGAAGAATGTCCCTTACATTGGTGATCAGTGGGAAGAATGCTCCTTACATTGGTGATCAGTGAGAAGAATGCTCCTTACATTGGTGGTCAGTGGGAAGAATGTTCCTTACATTGGTGATCAGTGGGAAGAATGCTCCTTACATTGGTGGTCAGTGGGAAGAATGTTCCTTACATTGGTGATCAGTGGGAAGAATGCTCCTTACATTGGTGATCAGTGAGAAGAATGTTCCTTACATTGGTGATCAGTGGGAAGAATGTCCCTTACATTAGTGGTCAGTGGGAAGAATGCTCCTTACATTGGTGATCAGTGGGAAGAATGTTCCTTACATTGGTGGTCAGTGGGAAGAATGCTCCTTACATTGGTGGTCAGTGGGAAGAATGTCCCTTACATTGGTGATCAGTGGGAAGAATGCTCCTCACGTTGGGGGTCAATGGGAAGAATGCCCCTTACATTGGTGATCAGTGAGAAGAATGCTCCTTACATTTGTGATCAGTGGGAAGAATGCTCCTTACATTGGTGATCAGTGAGAAGAATGCTCCTTACATTGGTGATCAGTGGGAAGAATGCTCCTTACATTGGTGATCAGTGGGAAGAATGTTCCTTACATTGGTGATCAGTGAGAAGAATGTTCCTTACATTGGTGATCAGTGGGAAGAATGCTCCTTACATTTGTGATCAGTGGGAAGAATGTTCCTTACATTGGTGATCAGTGGGAAGAATGTCCCTTACATTGGTGGTCAGAGGAAAGAATTCTCCTTACATTGGTGGTCAGAGGAAAGAATTCTCCTTACATTGGTGATCAGTAGGCAGAACGCTCCTCATGTTGGTGGTCAGTGGGAAGAATGCTCTATACATTGGTTGGTCAGTAGGCAGAATGTTCTTTGCATTGGTGGTTAGTGAGAAGAATACAGTTTACATTGGTCATCAATGGGGGAAAAATATCTTCTTGCAGGGGTGGTCGGAACGTTACCCTTACAGCCAACAATAAAGATCATGTCATGCAGCAGGCTCTGCCAAGTGGCAGGACTATGCAGGCACCATCAGATGGGAGGTCAACCAGACACAGCTCACAGAACCCTGAGCGACCTCTGGAGGAACCCTGGACTTCCACAGAACCCTTATTGATAATAGCTGCACTAGAGGTTAAATTCAGGATCTACTGAATAGATTTAATTCTACCAGAAGAAGTAAAAACAAGGATGACAGATCGCTTTATTTTATCAGGAGAGTAGAACTGAAACCCCCTTTCAATAACCATTAATAGATATTGACTTATGTCCCACACAGGCAAATGTACTTTTTTGTTGTTGAAATTCCCTTGAAGGAAATCCCTTCTACAGAAGTGAAACTGAAAGTAAAGCTGAGAACACGTCATGTTTGCACTATTCCGTTATTGGTTATGTTCTGGGAAACTGGGCAGTTTTCATAGTAAACCACGCTCTCATATTTCCTTTAATTAAAGAAACTTCCCTGCTGGCGAATTTCTCGTACAACGACCTCTATTTATCTTTGGCGTAGAGATCTGTGTAAATACATCTACTGTTTAATATTTCCTGCTTCCTTCATGTTATTGCACTGATTATTTTTCAACTAGTTATATAAAGGAAAAGTAACAGTGGAAAAAAGCTCCAATACATTTAAATGATCATTATCACGTTTTAACTTATGTAGGAAACTAAAACTTTATTTTTATCTTTTTTTCTGGGTCAAAGAGAAGGAAGTAATAGAAAATGATTACAAAACAAAGAGGAAATTCCGTCTCAGCTGTTCTGGAAAGTTTATTCTTACTTCTTGCTCATTTGACAATGCTAAAATGCTGTATTTTCCCAATGCTTACAGACAGTGGTCACTGGGAAAAAAAAGAGAATAAATCAGCCTTTCTCAACCTTTTCAACACAGAGGAACCCTTGAAATAGTTCCCCGGTCTCAGGGGAACCCCTGCTAAGAATTTGAAATCTACAACTTATGATACATTCGTGTGATGGTCAGTGGGAAGAATGGTTCTTACACTTGTGGTCATTGGGAAGAATTACCTCCTTACAGATAGTTAAAAAGATCAATGGTGTCAGTGGGAACTTATCTTAGAGGCAGAAATTGCTCAATGCTGAGGGAACCCCCAGCAACCTCTGGAGGAACCCTGGTTGAGAATCGCTGGAATAAATCTCACCAGTGGGGACACGGTAATAAAAATCTGGAAGAGGTTTTACTACTTCCTCATTCTATCCAAACCTAACAAAATATTTTGCTTTACACTTTGGGGGTCTATTTATAAAAAAATCACCATGCCATGTTGATAATGTTTATCATTGATATCCAGGCGACTGGTGAGGCATTGCTTCATTGAAATCCGGATGGGCTTACTGAGTGTCAATGTCAGTTGATGGTGCATCGTAGGTGAAACACAATCTATTGCATTAGGGTGTGCATCCCAAAATATATATATATATATATATATATATATATATATATATATTATATATATATGTGTCAGTAGGGCAGAGATTGGTGTCAGTAGGGCATTGGACTGTGTTAGTTTTCTATTGTTAATTTTTATTATTTTTTACAATTTTTTTTAATACTTTTTTTTACACTGGGGAGAGGGTGCTTTGGTGAAATATCAGCAATCTAAACAGACCTCTGATGTCTCACCTCTGAGACAGAGAAAGGGACTGAGGACAGATATTCCCCAGTCCTTTTCTCTATAGCCTCAGCAGCACTGATCAGTGAATGAATAGGAAGTGCTCTGTGCTGAGTGACTTCTTGTTCATTCACAAACTTAAGCACAGTTTACTATACCTCAGATATGAATGGACACAGGAGTGATCAGTACCGATCACTCACTGTGTTCATTCAGAAAGGAAGGGTCCAGTAAATTACATATTTACTGGCCCTTCGCCTGCTCTCTATCCCGAAACTTCCCCTGCAGCAGCCGGTGAGAGAGGAAGTTGGCAGCGCTGCAGGGGACACAAGGGGGTACAAGAGGGGGGGGGGTGTCCAGACAGCAGGGGGAATCTGCACCACACAGGGTGATTAGGGTGTGCCCAGGCAAACCTCATGTGCACGCCTATGTGGTGCATATTTTTACAGCGACCAAGTAAATTATAGTGAAAGCCCGGCTGTCGGACTCCCTCTCCTTAGCAGCTGTGAAGAACAGGGCACATTGGACTTTCACCAATGAGATATTGATGGAGAAACTAAACTATAGACGCATTGGGGTTGATTTACTAAAACCGCAGCATGCTAAATCTGGTGCAGCTCTGCATAGAAACCAATCAGCTTCCAGGTTTTATTGTCAAAGTTTAACTGAGCAAGCTGAAGTTAGAAGCTAATTGGCTCCCAATCACAGCTGCACCAGACTCTGAGTGCTCCAGTTTTAGTAAATATCACCCACTGCATTTCATAAAACATGGGACCCATTGCTCTCTCACTTACCATCTGACTTATACGTGACTTTTTATCTATTACCGGGATCAACTTTTCACAAATTCCAAGATGCACCCCTGGCCCTTCTGCTCCTGCCTCCCTTTACCCCATCTATCTATCTATCTATCTATCTATCTATCTATCTATCTATCTATCTATCTATCTATCTATCTATCTGTTAAATGTTTTTAATAATATTAAGGACTGTTGAAAATGTTGCATTTTATTTGGAAATCAAGGTCCCAGAGTCTGGAGGAGGAGTGGAGAGGTACAGAATCCAAGTTTCATGAGGTCCAGTGTGAAGTTTCCACAGTCAGTGATGATTTGAGGAGCCATGTCATCTTCTGGTGTTGGTCCACTGTGTTTTATCAAGTCCAAAGTCAGAGCAGCCCTCTACTAGGAAATTCTAGAGCACTTCATGCTTCCCTCTGCTGACCAGCTTTATGGAGATGTGGATTTTATTTTCCAGCAGGACTTGGCACCTGCCCACAATGCCAAAAATACCAATACCTGGTTTAATGATCATGATGGCATCACTGTGCTTGATTGGCCAGAAAACTCGCCTGACCTAAACACCATAGAGAATCTGTGGGGTATTGTCAAGAGGAAGATGAGAGACACCAGACCCAACACTGCAGATGAGCTGAAGGACGCTATCAAAGCAACCTGGGCTTCCATAATACCTCAACAGTGCCACAGGCTTATCGTCTCCATGCCACGCCGCATCGATGCCGTAATTCATGCAAAAGAAGCCTCCACCAAGTATTGAGTGCATACTATACTGTACATGGACTTACCTTTCAGTAAGCCAACATTTCTGTATTAAAAATCCTTTTTTTTTTTTTTTTTTTTTTATTGGTCCTATGTAATCTAATTTTCTGAGATACTGAAAGTTGGGTATTCACTAGCTGTAAGCCATAATCATCAAAATTAAAAGAAAGAAATGTTGAAATATATCACTCTGTATGTAATGCATCTATATAATATTTATCAGTTTTACTTGAATTATTGAAATAAATGAACTTTTTGATGATATTCTAATTTTATGAGATGTACTTGTACTGCCTGGAAACTACATGTGTTATCTACTGTGACTACTGGGGGAAGGACCAGTCTATTTAGGGAGATCCTTTGATTGTACATAATGATTGTACATAATGATTGTACATAATGGTTCACTGGGATTTTTAATTTTGTAATCAAGAAAAAAAAAACCCCTCTGTGCTTAGTTTTGACCTTTGTCATAGGGGAAACAAACACCACAGCAATTTGCTTTTTGTGAAATCAGAAAAAACTCCATGACCTGAGAATGAACCCCCCTACTCACTCTATACACATCAAACAAAAAAAAAAATAATTAAAATAATATATATATAATATAAAATAATTAAAAAACAAACAAACTAAAAAAAAAGTTTGTCTATAGCTATAGTATGTTATAACTAATTATATGACCTCTCCAGATATGGCCTCTGCTAAGGGGGCATTTTTCAAAGCAGGCTTAGCAAACTATCTGAGCGTAAATCCAAGCTATCCACTTCTATACAAATCTGCTTCACTAGTCGGAGAGAAGCAGAATTCAGGAAGAGCACTTGCCCTTCAAACCTTTAAACCTTCCTCCAGTGAATATATTATTTTGACAATATTTGTGACCATCACACTTATATGAGCTTGTTGGACATCTCATTCCAAATTATGGGCATTGCTTTGGAGTTGGGTCCCCCTTTATGCATTGAACAGTCTTCACTCTTCTGGGAAGGCTTTCCACAAGAATTTGTCATTGATGGTTTCATAATCAAAAAAAAAGTGGGCATTGCTTTGGAGTTGGGTCCCACTTTGTGGATTGTACAGTCTTTACTCTTATGAGAAGGTTTTCCGCATGAATTTATGGTTGAGTGTTCCATAATTCCAAAATTATGGGCATTGCTATGGAGTTGGGTCCCCCATTGTGGATCGAACAGTGTTCACTCTACTGGGAAAGTTTTCCACATGCATTTGTGGTCGAGTGTTCCATAATTCCAAAATTATGGGCATTGCTTTGGAGTTGGGTCCCACTTTGTGGATTGAACAGTCTTCACTCTTCTGGGAAGACTTTCCACAAGCATTGTGGTTGAGTGTTATGAAGCGGGTTTGTGGGAATTTGTACCCATTCAGCCACAAGAGCCTTTGTGAGGTCGGGTACTGATGTTGGAGTTCCAACTCATCCCAAAGATGTTTAGTAGGGTAGAGGTCAGGGCTTTTTGAAGGCCACTCAAGTTCCTCCACACCAAAAACTCTTCAAACAATGTCTTTTATAGGGGCACAGTCATGATGGAACAGAAGAGGACCTTCACCAAACTGTTTCCTCAAGATTGGATGCTCACAGCTTGGTGCACTCTAGCATTACCAGTACCTTTTACAAGAAACACCTGAACGTAATCATTTGATTTTGGAAGTGATTGTCCAGGCAGCTCATATAGAGGTGATGGTCAGTTGTCAATTAACTTTGGGCTATATAATATACATCATATGTATTATCAAAAAACACAGATAGCACAGAGGTTTGGAAAGTACCCTCAGTCACATATTGCAGTTCTTACCGTGGACCTCCAGGCAGATTGTTCCAGAATTAGCTCCAGTTGGATAAACGTTAAAGATACATTTAAAACACCCCTGATCTTCCATGGTCACTGGGTTGATGGTGATGGCGGACAAACTGAGCGTGTCCACTGTATGTTGTTCAGTCCGATTAGATAAGTGCCCCAGTATCCTCTCGCCGTACATTTTGCTGCAGGTAGCCACCGGCCCGGTGTGGTTGCCTGTCTCCTTCTGCCATGTAATTTGGAAAATTTCTTGGCTGGCCTGCAGCCTGCACTGGAGGGTCACATTGCCACCAACTGTCACTTCTTGCTTTTTCATGCTTATTACCATGACTGAACCTTTAGTAACAAGACAAATAAAGTAATAATCAATGGTATCATCAACATCCATAATGTGGAAGGATTAAGCGTTGGAATCTACTCAAATACATTTGGGACCCAGTTCTTCAGCAAAGAACCTGAAGAACACAACTATCCTTCTTAATGATGGACCAGCATGGATGAATGGCATTCTAGAGGAATTTATTAATGGCCATCGTTTATAGAGATGAGAGTATAATGAAAAGCCCACTTCACCAGTGATATGGGCTTCTTATGGGATGTGGGATGCAAAGTATCACACTACACATGTGTTTTATTGAGGTCCTTTTTCCTGCAGTCAGCAAAAATGGAGAAGGAAGCAGGTGGGGCTTAGACCGACCCTCTTAAAGTAGTACTAAAGCAATACTAAATCCCAAAACAAAAATTTAATATATTACAGATTATCAGTTCTTAAAATGTGGTGACTGCTATCGTTTAATTTTATTAGACCCCTTTCACACTGGGGCTGCTGTGCGTTAGCGGTAAAGCGCTGCTCGTTTTAGCTTTACTGCTTTTCGGCCGCTAGCGGAGCGTTTTTAACCCCCGCTACCGAACGAAGAAAGGGTTAAAAGCACCCGTGTTGCGGTGCTTCCGAATCGCTTTTCAGACACTTTGGAAGTGCTGACCATTCATTTCAATGGGCAGGGCTTTTGGGAGCGCTGCTCAAATGAAAAAAAAATGTAAAAAAAAAAAAATTGTAATAATAGATAAATACACACATGTAAAATAAATACACAAATATTTAAAGAACATCAATAAATAAATAATAAATTAGTACAATAAATGATTATGTAATAATAAATACATAATAATTAACCCCTAACCTTAAAATTAAATACATTATTAATAATAATAATAATAATAATAAAAATATAATAATATATAATTATTCCTATTAATTTATATATTTTGTGTTAGGGTGTTTAGTTACCGTATTTATTTATTTATTTATTTTTTTAAGGGTTAGGGGTTAATTATTTATTTATTATTACATAGTATTCATTTATTGTATGTATTTATTATTTATTTATGATTATTTTTATTTGTGTATTTACTTTACATTTTTATTATTCGTATTATTAGTAGGGATATTATTAACACCCTAACCCTAACAAAAAAATATTAATAATAATAACCCTAACCCTGAATCCTAACCTAACCTTAGGATTCAGGGTCCTTAGATTGTAAGCTCCTTGAGGGTAGGGACTGGTGTGAATGTATATATAAATTGAAGGCGCTATATAAGTACCTTAAATAATAATAACATGCTCCACCTCTTTTTTTTTTTCTGACTGCACCGATGTGAACTATGCCATTGGAAACCATATAACCTACTTGCCATGCATTTTTGATGCAGAAAAAAAAAAAAAACGCACTGGACTGCATGTGGTGTGAACTGGCGCTGAAACCCAAAAAGCCAACATTTATTATAATGCAGCTTACCAATCATTTAGATGTGATGGCTGCATTCCTTTTCTTTTTTTTTTTTAGCGCTTTCCTTCTTGTATTTTCACCTGGTGATCCAGCCAGTAAGCCCGTTGTTTTACAAAAACAACAAGCTGTCCTGCAGATGTAGCAGTGTAGCAGAGGACTGAAACAAACCATGTATCACTGGCAGGGGTGCCTACAATGGTCAGCTTTTTGCTTATTCATGTAAAACCTTTATCCCAAAAGGAAAAAAAAAAAAAAAAAAGTTTGCTGTAACTGATTATAAAATGTGTGCTGGAGTTCGGCTTCAGTTTGTTAGTGTATCTAAATCTGCCGGTAGCATCTAACACCCCCCCCCCCCACACCCAGACTGCTGCTGTCCAAAGATGTTCCTCCTGTGCCCCTTCATCCAGAGTGTGATACTTACTGTGAGCCGAGCAGCAGAGAGAGAGGAAGAGAAGACTGAGCCAAGTCATGTTGAAAAGTGACAGCTGAGTGGTGTGTGAGGAACTGCCACTACAATCTTTATAGTATCATCACCAGCAGGAGGAAATCCCCATTACTGGCTCCTTATTGGGAGGAACCAGTGACGTCTCTTCAGTGTTCGGTTACATGGGAGGTGCAGTGAGGAGGAGTAAGCCTACAAGCCTGACTGTTACCTTACGCCTGATACATTTGTGCACATGTCAGTGTATTTATCTATATTTACACTGAGCACAGTTCTTGTAAGAAATATTGCACAATGTCATGTACTGTATCCTTTCTCTTTGAGAGTCAATACCAATGGAGAAGTAAAAGGTTTTTAATCAAGTACATACGGAGATGCAAGACGTTTAATCTGATCGCTACATGTATGTGGAACTTCTAGTGACGTTTTGTGCCTAGTTTGGAAGGTGAGTGGCCATTCCATAGGTGGTGGTGAATATTGAACTATTATTTATTTATTTCAGGTACTTATATAGCGCCATCAGTTTATGCAGCACTTTACATATACATTGCACTTTCACATCAGTCCCTACCCTCAAGGAGCTTACAATCTAAGGTCCCTAACTCACATTCATACATACTAGGGACAATTTAGACAGGATCCAATTAACCTACCAGCATGTCTTTGGAGTGTGGGAGGAAACCGGAGTACCCGGAGGAAACCCATGCAGGCACAGGGAGAACATGCAAACTCCAGGCAGGTAGTGTCATGGTTGGGATTCGAACCAGTGACCCTTCTTACTGCTAGGCGAGAGTGCTACCCACTACACCACTGTGCCGCCTATGTCGCATTATTCCTGCACTGAACTGTACTGGAAAGCAGTAAAATGCTTCAAAAATGCACTGGACCCCAATACAGTGAAAAGAAAAAACATGGAAAAAAAAGAAAAAAAAATCTAGAAACGCATCAAAAACACCGGAACGCACCAAAAACGTGCATGCAAAAAAGATACTTGACTCCAGAAACTCCAGGCATGTAGTGTCGTGGTTGGGATTCGAACCAGTGACCCTTCTAACTGCTACTTGAGAGTGCTACCCACTACACCACTGTGCCGCCCCTATTATCTATTTACTCACTTATGAAGGATTTTTTTCACTTATCAATTGTGATGCCATAATTTATTTATTTATTTTTTTGTTTCCAATTTTTTTGTCACTATTTGTTGACACATCTTATTAAAAGGTGTATATGTTTAACCACTTCAGCCCCGGAGGACTTGGCTGGCCAAAGACCAGAGCACTTTTTTGCGTATCGGCACTGCGTCGCTTTAACTGACAATTGCGCAGTCGGGCGACGTGGCTCCGAAACAAAATCGACGTCCTTTTTTTTCCCCCCACAAATAGAGCTTTCTTTTGGTGGTATTTAATCATCTCTGCGGTTTTTATTTTTTGGGCTATAAACAAAAAAAGAGCGACAATTTTGAAGAAAAAAAAAAAACACAATATTTTGTACTTTTTGCTGTAATAAATATCCCAAAAAACAATTAAAAAAAGGTAATTTCTTCATCAGTTTAGGCCGATATATATTCTTCTACATATTTTTGGTAAAAAAAAAAAAAAAAAAAATCACAATAAGCGTATATTGATTGGTTTGTGCAAAAGTTATAACTTTTACAAAATAGGGGATAGAGTTATGTCATTTTTATTATTATTACTTTTTTTTTTACTAGTAATGGATTTTTATCAGCACTGCGACATTACGGCGGACAGATCGGACACTTTTTTGGGACCATTGACATTTACACAGTGATCAGAGCTAAAAATAGCCATTAATTACTGTATAAATGTCACTGGCAGGGAAGGGGTTAACACTAGGGGGAGATCAAGGGGTTAAGTGTGTTACCTATGTGTGTTTCTAACTGGGGGGGGATGGGACTGCCTGGGGGAGGAGACCAATCGGAGTTCCTACTTCGTAAGAACACACAATCTGTTCCTACTCCCTTGACAGAACCGGGATTTGTGTGCTTAAGCACACAGATCCCCGTTCTTGTTCTGTCAGGAGCAATCGAGGGTGCCTGGCGGGCACTCGCATCGGCTCAGGGGACACACTGCAGGCGAGCGCACGCCCGCTATAGTGTCTTAAAGAGCTGACGTATAGCTACGGCGATTTGCGCAGCCGTGCCAACCTGCCGCTGTATAACTTCAGCAGCTGGTCGGCAAGTGGTTAAGACCCCTTTCACACTGAGACAGTTTTCAGGCATTTTAGCTCTAGAAAAAGCGCCTGTGAAGTGCCTGAAAACTGCCTCCGGTGGTGCCGGAATGTGAAAGCCCGAGTGCTTTCACACTGGGGCGGCGCGCTTGGGGGGTCGTTAGAAAAAGTCCTGCAAGCAGCATCTTTGGGGCGGTTTGGGAGAGCTGTATTTAGCGCTCGCAAAATGCCCCTGTCCATTGAAATGAATGGGCAGAGCTTCCAAAGCGCCTGAAAAGCGGTTCGGAAGCGCCGCAAGACGGGTGTTTTTAACCCCTTCTTTGGGGTTAAAAGCACCCCGCTAGCAGCCGAAAAGCGCTGCTTAAACAGTGGTAAAGCGCTGCTAAAACGAGCGATGCTTTACCGCTATTGCACCAGTGTGAAAGGGGTCAAAGACTCATTTATTTATGTATTTATTATTTATGTTGTTGTTTTATTTTTTTGATTTGTCGTTTTTTCGTCTTATTCTTTGTATAACCACTTGACCTCCAGGCCTTTTTCTGACACTTTTTTGTTTACATGTAACAATCAGCATTTTTTTGCTAGAAAATTACTTAGAACCCCCCAAACATTATTTATTTTAAAAGCAGAGGCCCTGGAGAATAAAATTGGTGGGTTTTGCAATTTTTTTATGTCACATGGTAATTGTGCAGTGGTTTTTCAAACGCAATTTTTTTGGGGGAAGAAATACACTTCGGCTTGGATTTTCCGCCTTAATGGCCATTTTATTCGCTGGAAAAGCCCTGGTCAGCAAGTGGTTGAAACACCAATGAGAGTTATTATTATTATTCAGGATTTATATAGCGCCAACAGTTTACGCAGCGCTTTACAATATAAAAGGGAGACAATACAGTTATAATACAATACAATAGGATTAAGAGGGCCCTGCTCAGAAGAGCTTACAATCTAATAGGGTGGGGCAAGTGGTACAAAAGGTTGTAACTGTGGGGAATGAGCTGGTGGAAGTGGTAGGAGATTAGTTGGAGACATGATAGGCTTTCCTGAAGAGATGAGTTTTCAGGGATTGTCTGAAGGTAGCAAGAGTAGAGGATAGCCGGATAGATGGAGGTAGCGAGTTCCAGAGGATGGGAGAGGCTCTGGAGAAATCCTGGAGACGAGCATGGGAGGAGGAGATGAGAGAGCTTGAAAGCAGGAGGTCTTGAGAAGAGCGGAGAGGTCGATTTGGGTGTTATTTGGAGACAAGATTAGTGATGTAGCTTGGGGCAGAGTTGTGAATGGCTTTGTATGTTGTGGTTAGAATTTTGAATTTAATTCGCTGGGTGATTGGGAGCCAGTGTAGGGATTGAAGTAGAGGGTTGGCAGACACTGAGCGGTTGGTAAGGTGGATAAGTCTGGCAGCAGCATTCATGATTAGGGATGAGCCGAACACCCCCCTGTTCGGTTCGCACCAGAACATGCGAACAGGAAAAAAGTTTGTTCGAACATGCGAACACCGTTAAAGTCTATGGGACACGAACATGAATAATCAAAAGTGCTAATTTTAAAGGCTTATATGCAAGTTATTGTCATAAAAAGTGTTTGGGGACCTGGGTCCTGCCCCAGGGGACATGGATCAATGCAAAAAAAAGTTTTAAAAACGGCCGTTTTTTCAGGAGCAGTGATTTTAATAATGCTTAAATTCAAACAATAAAAGTGTAATATCCCTTTAAATTTTGTACCTGGGGGGTGTCTATAGTATGCCTGTAAAGGGGCGCATGTTTCCTGTGTTTAGAACAGTCTGACAGCAAAATGACATTTTGAAGGAAAAAACTCATTTAAAACTACCCGCGGCTATTGCATTGCCGACAATACACATAGAAGTTCATTGATAAAAACGGCATGGGAATTCCCCAAAGGGGAACCCTGAACCAAAATTTAAAAAAAAAAATGACGTGGGAGTCCTCCTAAATTCCATACCAGGCCCTTCAGGTCTGGTATGGATATTAAGGGGAACCCCGGCCAAAATTAAAAAAAAAAAATGACGTGGGGTTCCCCCTAAATTCCATACCAGACCCTTCAGGTCTGGTATGGATTTTAAGGGGAACCCCGCGCCAAAAAAAAAAAAAAAAACGGCGTGGGGTCCCCCCAAAAATCCATACCAGACCCTTATCCGAGCACGCAACCTGGCAGGCCGCAGGAAAAGAGGGGGGGACGAGAGTGCGGCCCCCCCTCCCTCCTGAACCGTACCAGGCCACATGCCCTCAACATTGGGAGGGTGCTTTGGGGTAGCCCCCCAAAACACCTTGTCCCCATGTTGATGAGGACAAGGGCCTCATCCCCACAACCCTGGCCGGTGGTTGTGGGGGTCTGCGGGCGGGGGGCTTATCGGAATCTGGAAGCCCCCTTTAACAAGGTGACCCCTAGATCCCGGCCCCCCCCCTGTGTGAAATGGTAAGGGGGTACATAAGTACCCCTACCATTTCACGAAAAAAGTGTCAAAAATGTTAAAAATGACAAGAGACAGTTTTTGACAATTCCTTTATTTAAATGCTTCTTCTTTCTTCTATCTTCCTTCATCTTCTGGTTCTTCTGGCTCTTCTGGTTCTTCTGGTTCTTTCTCCGGCGTTCTCGTCCAGCATCTCCTCCGCGGCGTCTTCTGTCTTCTTCTCCTCGGGCCGCTCCGCACCCATGGCATGGGGGGGAGGCTCCCGCTCTTCTCTTCTTCTCTTCTTCATTTTCTTCTCCGGGCCGCTCCGCAATCCATGCTGGCATGGAGGGAGGCTCCCGCTGTGTGACGGCGCTCCTCGTCTGACAGTTCTTAAATAAGGGGGGGGGGGGGCCACCCGGTGACCCCGCCCCCCTCTGACGCACGGTGACTTGATGATAGACTGAAGAGGGGATAGCCTATGGAGAGGTAGGCCAATGAGAAGGGAGTTGCAATAGTCAAGGCGAGAGATAACAAGGGAGTGAATGAGGAGCTTGGTGGTTTCATTTGTTAAAAAAGGGCGAATTTTAGAGATGTTACGGAGGTGAATTCTACAAACTTTTGACAGCGATTGGATTTGAGGCTGAAATGACAAGTCAGAGTCTAGGATTACACCTAGTACCCTGGCGTGAGGGGAGGGACTGATGGTTGCATTGTTGATTTTGATGGAAAAGTCATGGAGGGGGGCACGGGCGAGGGGGAATATTAATAGCTCAGTTTTAGAGAGATTTAGTTTAAGGAAGTGGTGCGACATCCATGCTGATATGTCAGTTAGTAAGTTAGTAATGCGAGTGGAGACTGAAGGAGTGAGGTGAGGAGTAGACAGATAGATTTGGGTGTCATCAGCGTATAAGTGGTATTGGAAGCCGTGGGCAGTTATTAAGTGACCAAGGGAGGAGGTGTAGATAGAGAAGAGAAGGGGTCCAAGAACTGAGCCTTGGGGGACCCCCACAGAAAGGGGCAATGGAGAGGAGGAGACAGAGTTGTAGGTGACACTGAAGGAGCGCTGTGATAAATAGCCAGAGAACCAGGATAGAGCAGAATCTCGGAGGCCAAGGGAATGTAGTTTATTGAGAAGGAGCGGGTGGTCAACAGTATCAAAGGCCGCAGAGAGGTCAAGTAGTAGGAGTATGGAGTACTGGCTGTTGGTTTTAGCAGTTAGTAAATCGTTAGTGAGTTTTAGTAAGGTAGTTTCCGTGGAGTGCTGCGAGCGAAAGCCAGACTGTAAGGGGTCAAGAAGGTTATTTTCATTGAGGTAGGAGCTAAGACGGTTGTAGACTAAGCGTTCTAGAAGTTTAGAGGTGAATGGGAGTAATGAGATGGGTCTTAAGTTGTTCAGGTCGGTAGGGTCCAGTGAGGGCTTTTTAAGAATGGGAGTGATCTGTGCATGTTTTAGAGGGGAGGGGAAAATGCCACTAGAAAGGGAGAGATTGAAGATGTGGGTGAGGGAGCATAGGATAGAAGAAGAGGGTGACCGTAGTAGTTGTGAGGGAACAGGATCCAAGGGACAATTGGTTAGGTGGGCATCCGAGAAAATTTTTGTAACCTCTTCCGGAGTAGCCAAATCAAAAGAGGAGAGTGTTGAATGTGCTGCTGGGCAAGGTATGATGGGTGGGGAAGACGTACGCACAGTGGAGATGTCCTCACGAATTGCATCGATCTTGTCTTTGAAGTGATTGGCAATCTCTTGGGCAGTGAGTGAGTTAGTGGGTAGAGGGGGTGGTGGACGAAGCAGAGAGTTAAAGGTTGAGAAGAGCCGACGGGGACTGGATGACAAGGAATTAATAAGAGAGACAAAGTAGGCTTGTTTGGCAGCATGGAGGCATGAATTGTATTTTAGAAGGGCAGATTTATATAGGGTGAAGTCTTGCAGGCATTTGGTTTTACGCCACAGTCGTTCAAGAGCACGGCAATGTCTCTTGAGATTTCTAGTGTTGTCAGTTTGCCAGGGTTGTAACGGTCGGGGCCTAATTCTGCGTGTGGTTAGAGAAGCAAGTGCATCTAGTGATGATGAGAGTGAACTGTTGTAGACAGAAGTGGCCACGTCAGGACAGGACAGGGGAGAGATTATGTCATATAGGTGGTCAGTAGCAGAATAGAGAAGAGAAGGGTTAAAGTGGCGAAGGTTTCTACAAGTAATTGTTTGCTGCTTGGAGGGATGGGTGGTTGGAGGCAAGGATACAGTGAAAGTAATGAGGTTGTGATCAGATAGAGGAAAGGGGGTGTTGGTGAGGTTGCCAGGGTTGCAGAGATGGGAGAATACAAGGTCAAGCGTATTACCATTGGAGTGAGTGGAAGTATGTGTCCATTGGGTTAGGTCAAAAGATGAGGTTAAGTTGAGAAGTTTAGCTGTAGTTGGGCTGTTAACATTGACAGGAATGTTAAAGTCACCAAGAATGATCGTGGGTATTTCAGAGGAGAGAAAGTAGGGTAGCCAGGCAGCAAAGTCATCAATGAAGCGCGATACCGGTCCTGGAGGCCTATAAATTGCTGCAATCCTCAGAGAAATGGGAGAAAACAGACGAATACAGTGCATCTCGAAAGAAGAGAGGGACAGGAAGGACTTGGAAGGTGCTTTGTGGGGACAGAAGGAAGCCAACTCCACCTCCTTTCTGTCTGTTGGGTCTGGAGGAGTGAGTCCAATGGGGACCACCATGGGAGAGGGCAGCAGGAGAAGCTGAGTCAAAATTTTGCAGCCAGGTTTCTGTTATGGCGAGTATGTTCAAGCCATGAGAGATGAAGAGGTTATGTACAGATGTTAGCTTGTTACAGATGGAGCGGGCGTTCCAAAGGGCACATGAGATTGGTGGGGTGCTTTGAGGAAGCAGGGGGATAGAAATTAAACTGAGTGGATTGCAGTGACTCCTTTAATTCAGCTCAATTACAATATAATCTCTAATAAAATACAATAACAATGACAGACAAACATGTCTGTTTTGTTTTGTTTTTCCAGTAAATATTTACCAAGAAGATTCCCTATCCAGGGGTTCTGTGGGATTTTTTTAATTATAAAAAATAGCATTATAAACATATATGGTGCTTGTGTCATCCTTTGTTTACAATCGCAGCACTCTTGGGAATCACCTGATTTTTTTTGTTGCTCAGTACAATCTGCTGCCTGTTCTGTACAAACACATACTATATTCAGGGCTTTCTTCTAAATAATGAGTTACTATATAATTATTACTGTATTTAAACAAAAGATGATTTTAGAGGAATTACTGTGACTTTTATGCAGGGCAGTAAATCACTTACATTTTACTTTAGGAGACCTTTATTATCCCTTCAATGATACATTATGGTGCAAATGGTTAGATAATAATATAAGATGATATTAACCCCTTCATCAAAAAATTCCTAACATCTGAAGCCAGTTTTGCAAATTTGACATGCGTTAGTAAAGCTGTACATATCATCACAACCAGGAGCGGTCGGTCCATTAGGGGCGCCACCCCCCTAGTTTGCATGCAGGGCACCAGACTCATGTCTGTATGAGGGTTTTTTTTTTTTCAAGCCACATGATTAGAGCCTGGGGCTCTAATTGGCTTGAAAAAGCTTGGGCTCATGGAGGGGTAAGTGCAGGGGGGACCGTTGCGTGGATTGGTGAGTGCAAGGGGGCCATGCCGTGGAGGGGCGAGTGCGGGGGGGGGCCATGCCGCGGAGGGGTGAGCGCGGGGGGGGGGGGGCCATGCCATGGAGGGGTAGGTGCGGAGGGGGGCCATGCCGTGGAGGAGTGAGTGCGGGGGGGGGCCATGCCATGGAGGAGTAAGTGTGGGGGGGGACCATGCCATGGAGGAGTGAGTGCGGGGGGGGGACCATGCCGTGGAGGGGTAAGTGCGGGGGGGCCATGCCGTGGAGGGGTGAGTGGGTGAGTGTGAGGGGGCCGTTGCCGTGGAGCCTGTCCATTTTCATCTGATCTGCTGGATGGATGGCGAACGCCTTCCGTCTGTGTTGAGCGTATCTTGTTGGATGGGATGGCAGGCGGGTGTCAGCGGACACATATCCGCTGACATATTCTGCCTGCCCACAGAAGTCAATGGGTGGCCCCGCTGGGATCCGCCTGAAAAACCGACAGGCGTATTCGATCGGGCCGATCGCGTGAAAGGGGCCTCAAAACACAAAATAATAATAAATAGAACATTTTTGTTCTGTGTGTGTTTTTTTATCTATTTATTTTTTTTTTTTTAATTATTATTCTTTACATAGCAGGAAAAACATAAAAACATAGTAACATACACAAAATATAGTAAAACGCTAAAAACACTGTACACAGTTCCCTATTTGTTAGTGTATTTTATTATTATAAGTAATGCTGCGTACACACGGTCGGACTTCTCGGCTACAAAAGTCCGACGGACAATCCGATCGTGTGTGGGCTTCCCCGGACTTTCAGCGCATTTTTCCAGCCGCAAATCTGACAGACTTTAGATTTGGAACATGCTTAAAATCTTTACGTCGTAACTCCGCCGGACCCAGAAATCCGCTCGTCTGTATGCTAGTCCGACGGACAAAAACCCACGGTAGGGCAGCTATTGGCTACTGGCTATCAACTTCCTTATTTTAGTCCGGTGTACGTCATCACGTACGAATCCGTCGGACTTTGTGTGTTGGACAGGTTGTCGGACTTTTGTAGCTGAAATATCCGACCGTGTCATGACACTACTCTTATATCAAGACATCGCTTGTATATCCAAGCAAAATTTATTAAAACATTTTGTTTGTCTTGCAAAACGCTCTCAAACCAAGTTACTCTCAAGCCAAGGTTTTACGCATGTGCTAGCAGTTATTGGGTACTATAGCACCATGAGCTGCGGCTTAGTAGCACACTGAAATTTTTGTGAAAACTATAAAATGTACTCTTCCCTAGTGGCTGCATTTGGGTAGTTCTTTAATTGCTTTAAAGTGTTTGTAAACCTTTCCATATACCCAGTGAAGTGCCTATCCCCAGGTGATACACAGAAATGAAACAATTCCGCCTACATATGTTGTACCTGTTTATCTGCTGTCTTCTCTTCTCCACATCCATTCAAAGTATAGAATTTTTCCAGCATGTCTGAGCTTTCAGAAATCAGGGGGTGGAGAGCTGAAGTCACACTGCAGAGCTCAGTGAGGAGAGCTCTGTGAGCTGATTGGAGGGAAGGGACACACCCTCCTTCCTTCACACAGCAATAGAGCTGAGGCTGTCAAACACGGGCTGTGTGCTGGAGCTCCCTCCCATCACCTTTTTTTTTCTCTCGGTATCAGGAAAACTTGTCAGAAGTCATTCATGCTGATAGCAGAGAAAAGAGGCAGCAGACAGAAATGACACTCAGGGGTTGATTTACTAAAGGCAAATAGACTGTGCACTTTGCAGTTGCTCCACAGCTTAGTAAATGAGCAGAAGCTCTGCTGACTTCCATCATCCAATCATGTGCAAGCAAAAATGCTGTTTTTTTTTTTTTCCTAACATGTGATTGGGTATTCTTCACAAAGCGAAGCTTTACCTTATTTACTAAGTTCTGGAGTAACTGCACTTTGCAAAGTGCACAGTCTATTTGCCTTTAGTAAATAAACCCCTTAGTGCTCTTAACTGAGACAAGTACACATTATAGAGCAGGGATATGCAATTAGCGGACCTCCACCTGTTGCAAAACTACAAGTCCCATCATGCCTCTGCCTCTGGGTGTCATGCTTGTGGCTGTCAGAGTCTTGCTATGCCTCATGGGACTTGTAGTTCTGCAACAGCTGGAGGTGCGCTAATTGCATATCCCTTCTATAGAGGGATATTCTTTGTTCATATTTCATGTCTGTGGTTTAAAACTCCCAACACCATACTTCATGACATTTACAGAGTATGAAAGCACCTTAGGTTTACTACATATATTGTAAACATTTTTTTTTCCAGGTGCTTTCTCACTTCTGTTTTGGAAGTGATACCAGTTCCACTTACACAGGGACTGCTGACATTGTTTTTTAGAGTAAACGATTCTGCTGGGAAGACAGTAAAACGTGGCATATGGGTTCTCTGAGGCCCCATTCACACCTGAGCGTTTTGGAATCGCAGGCAGAATTGCGTGAATCTGCCTGCGATTCCAGAAACCCAGCAAAACCCGCAATGCGTTTGCGGTGCCGTTATTTCTTAATGCTACCCCAAACGAGGAGAGACTGTGCCAAGATTGTCGTGCGACAAAACACACGAAAGTCGCGGCCAAACGCGCGTAACGCCAAACGTGCCTGGCTCAGTGCCAAGATTTGGTTCATGAGCTTATGTGGCGTGCTTTTGGATCAGAGGGAGGCCCATATAAAATACGCGCAAAAAAATAAAATGGGCGGCACAGTGGTGTAGTGGGTAGCACTCTCACCTAGCAGTAAGAAGGGTCGCTGGTTCGAATCCCAACCACGACACTACCTGCCTGGAGTTTGCATGTTCTCCCTGTGCCTGCGTGGGTTTCCTCCGGTTTCCTCCCACACTCCAAAGACATGCTGGTAGGTTAATTGGATCCTGTCTAAAATTGTCCCTAGTATGTATGAATGTGAGTTAGGGACCTTAGATTGTAAGCTCCTTGAGGGTAGGGACTGATGTGAATGTACAATGTATATGTAAAGCGCTGCGTAAATTGACGGCGCTATATAAGTACCTGAAATAAATTTTAAAAAATAAATAAATAAAATAAAAAAGCGGCACAAAAAATGTGACGCGGGAGCGTTGCTGGATGTCGCTCAGATGTGAATGGGGCATTATTTTCATTCTATTTCAAACAAAAACAACGAAAAATTCCCAGCTCAACTTGCCAGCCAGCCTGCAACACACCGAATTATCCTGTCTAACAGTATGCGTTAAAAAAAGGGGTTTATTTTGCACACATTCATGTGTAAGCTGCAGAGGCCGCGACAAGGCACCCCAGTATTATCTGCAGTTCTAACTCTATACATTTTGAGAGCCTCAATAGTTGGAGCATATATATATATTAGAGCTGCACGTTTCTGGATAAAATGAGAATCACAATTTTTTTGCTTAGAATAAAGATCACGATTCTGAAGAACTTTTCTATTTTAACCCTTTCATGACTAAGCCTATTTTTGAAATTTAATTTAAAATCCATATTTTTTGCTAGAAAATCACATAGAGCCCCCAAACATTATATATATATATATATATATATATCATATTTATATATATATATATATATATATATATATATATATATATATATATATATATATATAGATATAGATATATCTATATATATAGAGAGAGAGAGAGAGAGAGAGAGAGAGAGAGAGAGAGAGAGAGATAGATATATATATATATATATATAGAGAGAGAGAGAGAGAGAGAGAGAGAGATAGAGATAGATAGATAGATATATAGAGAGATATATCTATATATATAGATATATCTTATATATAAGATATATCTATATATATATTTTTTAGCAGAGAATCTAGAGAATAAAATGGCGATTGTTGCAATATTTTATATCACACGGTATTTGTGCAGCGGTGTTTTAAACGCAACTTTTTGGGAAAAGGGACACTTTCATGATTTAAAAAAAAAAAAAAAACAAATAGTAAAGTTAGCCCAATTTTTTTGTATAATGTGAAAGATGATGTTACGCCGAGTAAATAGATACCAAACATGTCACGCTTTATAATTGCACGCACTCGTGGAATGGCAACAAACTACGGTACCTAAAAATCTCCATAGGCGACGCTTTAAATTTTTTTTACGGTTACCAGGTTAGAGTTACAGAGGAGGTCTAGTGCTAGAATTGTTGCTCTCTGACGATCTGACGATCACGGTGATACCTCACGTGTGTGATCTGAACACTGTTTACATATGCGCGACTTACGTATGCGTTTTCTTTGCTGCGCAAGCTCGCTGGGACGGGGGCCCTTTAAAAATTTTTTTTTTTCTTATTTATTTTATTTATTTTTATATTAATAAATTGTGTTTTTAAAAAAAAATGTTTTTTGATCATAATGTATACATCCCAGGTGACAGTAATAGGTGGTGACAGGTACTCTTTATGGAGGGATCCCTCCTTTGCACTTCAAAGTGTTCAGATCGCCGTTTTCAGCGATTCTGAATATTTTATATTTTTTAAAAACTGGCGCCATTGGCAGCCGAGTAAACAGGAAGTGACGTCGCTTCGTTCCAGTCTGTCCCTAGCCACCGGAGCCGGCGGATTGGTCATTGGACCTCCTGATGGAACGGAAAGCCCGGTAAGATCGGCGGGAGACGGCGGGAGGGGGGGGCGTCCCCTCCCGCTCCTCCGGTATAACAGCCAAGCGGCTTTTAGCCGCATCGGTTGTTATACCAGGAAAAGCCGATCGCCGGCTCTAAAAAACAGTACCGGGATGATGCCTGCAGCTGCGGGCATCATCCCGGTATAACCCCGCAAGCTGAGGCTGCACATCTGCGTACGCTCGGCGGGAAGGGGTTAAAGATTTACAACCCCCCCCGAACATTAGGTTATCAAAGAAGATGGCAATATAAATGCTGTAAATACCTCATTTAAGAGCCGAGATTGTGATCACATGACCAGCCAGCTCTCTCTCCACCTCCTCTCAAGACTGACATCAGCGGAGGAATCTCAGTTCTGCCCACTGCATCTCTCAGAGGAGGAAAGGAGAAAGCTGGCCGGTCATGTGATCGCAATCTCGGCAGTGAAATGAGGTATTTACAGCATTTATTTTTATAGATCACACACAGAGGGGGATACTACAATAGGAGGCAGTGCTGATGGTGTATACAGGTTAGAGTGGCTTAACAATCACTTTAAGGCTTAATAAGGGGGTAAACAGGAAAAATTGAATAAAAAACGTTTTACTTGAAAAGTTTGCTTTAAACTGACTTCATTTACAGACCGAAGTTCATCCCCTTGATCTGTAAATGAACAGAACAATACCGTTTCTTTTTATCTCTTTCAACGCTGAGCGATGTTGTTGACAGGGCAGACATCAGAAAATTTTGGGTCCCTTACACAGCTTTAGGCCTGGCCCCCCCCCCCCTCCCCCAAGCCTGACCACCAACTTGCCCCAGAGCTTGCCCACGGGCCATCCTACCAAATCCACACACTTGCCACCTCACCTGTATGCACTCAGCCCCCCATACACCTGTGTGTATATATATATATATATATATATGACACCCCACATACACGCACCTGTATATATGTCAGCCCCCCACACACACACGTGTGTGTGTGTGTATGTGTATGTATATATATGTATATATATATAATATAGCAGCCCCTCACATATACACAGTGCTGTGTTTTGGCCTAGGCCGAACAAGGGACCTCACACAACCACCAGGGACCCCGCACAGCCATCCGGGACCCCGCACAGGGACCCCGCACAACCACCAGGGACCCTGCACAGCCACCGGGAACCTGCACAGCCACCCGAGACCCCGCACAGGGACCCCACACAACCACCAGGGACCCCGCGCAGCCACCAGGGACCCCGCGCAGCCACCAGGGACCCCGCACAGGGACCCCGCACCACCACCAGGGACCCTGCACAGCCACCGGGACCCTGCACAGCCACCCGGGACCCCGCACAGGGACCCCACACAACCACCAGGGACCCCGCACAGCCACCAGGGACCCCGCACAGGGACCCCACACAACCACCAGGGACCCTGCACAGCCACCCGGGACCCCGCACAGGGACCCCGCACAACCACCAGGGACCCTGCACAGCCACCGGGACCCTGCACAGCCACCTGGGACCCCGCACAGGGACCCCACACAACCACCAGGGACCCCGCACAGCCACCCGGGACCCCGCACAGGGACCCCACACAACCACCAGGGACCCTGCACAGCCACCCGGGACCCCGCACAGGGACCCCACACAACCACCAGGGACCCCGCACAGCCACCCGGGACCCCGCACAGGGACCCCACACAACCACCAGGGACCCCGCACAGCCACCAGGGACCTCGCACAGGGACCCCACACAACCACCGGGGACCCTGCACAGCCACCCGGGACCCCGCACAGGGACCCCACACAACCACCAGGGACCCGCGCAGCCACCAGGGACCCCGCACAGCCACCAGAAACCCCGCACAGCCACCAGAGACCCTGCACAGCCACCAGGGACCCCGCACAGCCACCAGGGACCCCGTACAGCCACCAGGGACCCCGCACAGCCACCAGGGACCCCGCACAGCCACCAGGGACCTCGCACAACCACCAGGGACCCTGCACAGCCACCAGGGACCTCGCACAACCACCAGGGACCCTGCACAGCCACCCGGGACCCCGCACAGGGACCCCACACAACCACCAGGGACCCCGCACAGCCACCAGGGACCTCGCACAGGGACCCCACACAACCACCAGGGACCCCGCACAGCCACCAGGGACCTCGCACAGGGACCCCACACAACCACCGGGGACCCTGCACAGCCACCCGGGACCCCGCACAGGGACCCCACACAACCACCAGGGACCCGCGCAGCCACCAGGGACCCCGCACAGCCACCAGAAACCCCGCACAGCCACCAGAGACCCTGCACAGCCACCAGGGACCCCGCACAGCCACCAGGGACCCCGTACAGCCACCAGGGACCCCGCACAGCCACCAGGGACCTCGCACAACCACCAGGGACCCCGCACCGCCACCAGGGACCCAGGACCCCACACAGGGACACTGCACAGCCACCAGGGGCCCAGAATAGCCACTTGAGAAGGAAGGGGTGGGACAATTTTAGATGGAGAGGGGCGCCTGTATTTAGTCTTGCCTGGGGCAGCACAACACCAAAATACCCCACTGCATACACAAATCTGTACACACACACACGGCTCTGGCCCCTCTCTGTACACAAACAGCCCCCCTCCCTTTTCCTCACAGCCCCTACTTGTAAAGAAGATCTTCCTACCTAGTCCCAGGTCGTTTTCACATAGCCGACATGTTGCTGAGAAGCTCAGTACAAATCACACGAACAGTGAACATGCACATAGTAGCCAGAGGTGGCAGTAAAGAGCTCGATGTCGGAGCTCAGTGTCAGTGACACAAGAACAGCAGAAGCTGGGAGATCGTTTGTGTAGTGAACAGCGTGGCTCACCTCCACCCACCCGTCCTGTCTTCTTCTGGCCTGGGCGGGCCCTTTGGGCCCCGGGGGCCCCTTACACTTGTGACGGTGTTCTGCCGAGAAAGTTCCGCTCGGCGTATAAGTTCCCCCCTCTACTGCGCCTGCGCAGTAGGTATCGGCGGAAATAGCCGAAGCAGAACAGCTGAAAATCAGCTGTACCCGGCGCCTGTAAGAGGGCCCCTCGCGGGCTCGCTTCGCTTGCCACGCTTCGGGCACGGCCTCGCTGCGCTCGGCACTTTTAGATTCCCCCTCTAGCTCCACTTGGATGGTGGGGAAGGAACCTGGACCCAGAGCGCAGGCGCCGTGTACAGCTGATTGAAGCATTTGAGCTTCGGCTATCTCCGGCGGCTGAGAGTAGTATGTACTGCGCAGGGGGGGAACTTATCCGCCGAGGGAACATTCTCGGCAAGACACCGGCTGTACCCCCCTGATGGCGGCCCTGGTTGTTGATAAACATAGCCTGCTGCTTTTTTTTTTTTGTGAGCTGGGAACTGCTCTACACTTTCTACATGAATCATGGAGATGCTGGATTAAGATCGTGTGGGGGGGTTGAATTGAGATCACAATCTTTAAATGATTAATCGTGCAGCTCTAATATTTAGTAATGGGTGGATTGAAGGCAGGTTTGCCTGCAGGGAGCCCTCTTCTCTTTAAAGGCACAGGGGCGCTCTGGACACCCAGCATATAGCACAATGGCAGCTTATTCTCACTCTGCATACCTAGATGGGTTCTCACATCCATAAGGTCGCACACCCCTTCCATGGATCTAAAATCAACTTTATTTTTCCAGCACTTGGACACTCTACCTAGATCCTCACATTTCACCTCCTAGTGGAGTATAATTGTAGAGTGAAACACATCGGGGGAGGATGAACCTGCTTGGCTGTGACGTATCCCAGAGACATAGGCACTCGTGGCTGGAAGTCATCATTGGAAGTCTTGGGAGCTTTATGACATCCATTGTGAGTAGCGATGACCTCCACACCCAAATTCATCAGAACTCAAAGTTACATCATGAGGAGGCACTTGATGAAGTGAAACCCGTTAGAGAAGTTTCATTTCTCAGTAAACACTTTGTGAAACAATGTATCTAACCAGCCGCAAGTATTAATAATAACCTAAATAAGACCCATTTATCTAGCACAAGTAGGAGGAGGGAAAATGTCATTAGAGCTATTTTTTAACCACTTCCTGACCAGTGTGTTTTTTGCCATTCAGCACTGCGTCGCTGTAACTGACAATTGTGCGGTCGTGCGACATGGCTCCCAAACAAAGTTGACGTCCTTTTTTTCCTCACAAATAGAGCTTTCTTTTTGTGGTATTTGATCACCTCTGCGGTTTTTATTTTTTGCGCTTTAAACAAAAAAATAGCGACAATTTTGAAAAAACCCATTATTTTTTTACTTTTTGCTATAATAAATATCCCCAAAAAATATTTAAAAAAACATTTTTTTTCCTTAGTTTAGGCCGATACGTATTCTTCTACATATTTTTAGTAAAAAAAAATAAATTGCAATAAGTGTTTATTGATTGGTTTGCGCAAAAGTTATAGCGTTTACAAAATAGGGGATAGTTTTATGGCATTTTTATTATTTTTTTTTTTACTAGTAATGGCGGCGATCAGAGATTTTTATTGTGACTGCGACATTATGGGTGACACGTCGGACATTTTTGACACATTTTTGGGACCATTGTCATTTATACAGCAATCAGTGCTACACAAATGCACTGATTCCTGTGTAAATGAAACTGGCAGTGAAGGGGTTGACCACTAGGGGGCTAGGGAGGGCTTAAGTATATCTAGGGGAGTGTTACTAACTGTGGGGGGGCGTGGCTACGTGTGACACTTCACTGATCTCTGCTCCTGATCACAGGGAACAGAGATCAGTGACACTGTCACTAGGCAGAATGGGGAGATGCTTGTTTACATTAACATCTCCCCGTTCGTCCTCTCCGTGAGGCGATCGCGGGTATTCCCGCGGCGATCGAGTCCTCGACCCGACTCACGGAGCTACCGGCTGGCGCGCACGCAATGGCATGGCGGCAAATTCAAAGGGACGTACGGGTACGTCCATTTGTCCAGCCGTACCATTCTGCCGACGTACATCGGCGTGCGCCGGTCGGGAGCCGGTTAAAAGGTTCCAAAAGGCAAAACCTTTTGAAACTGCTACTAAAGTGTTACTAAACCAAGGACCCTGCATTCACTATATCTGGTCTCCCACAGCACGCACAACATGGAAATGCAAGTTTTTTAGTAAATTTTTGTGCGAGTGAGGGGGGTAGGTTTGTTTGGCGCCCCCCCCCCCCCCCAAAAAAAATAAAAAATATTGAGCACCAGCCACCAGTGTATAATCTGCTAAATACCATTTCTCATCAGCAGGATATAGCTGTCTTGTGACTTCTATCAGTGTCTGGTTAAAACTTGTAGGAGGAGTTTCCATACTGCACTAGTTGTCCTATCAGGATCCAGGACCCCTGACCCTCTGTCTGGACAGTGCTGATTGGCCCTGTGCTGATCACATGCACTCTCCCAAGAAAAAAAAAAAAAACTCTCTAGCAATACACACCAAACTGAGCATGTGCAGCCTGACTCCAGTAACTCTTATTCGGACTTGTTTTGGAGTCCGTGGAAGAAGAGGAGGATCTGTGCCTACAGGATCAAACAGCCTTTTTACACAATACAGAGGATAAACCCCTTAGGTTTCACAGTGAGTATAACAAGCATGCTTTACTACATATACAGTCTGATTATACTGTTGTGGGTTTAGTAAAACTTTAACTGGCATGACTCAGAGTATCTCCGATACACTCAATAAAATGCAAATACTTACTGTAAATCGGGTGCCATAGTCCTATGACATATTCATTTCATTTTGATTTTAAATGTATTTTTTAAATAACTTTGTGCTAAAGAGATTACTGGAATTTCTAAAAAGAGAACAAACTTTCTCTGTTGATTTGAAAATAACTTTCTCGTTATTTATGTAACTGAATTGTAAATTGTTCCTTTTTTTTTGGACAGTTGAGCATTCATTTATTGTTACTGCACTAAGAATGATTTAATTTACATTTTAAAGCGGAACTAAAGTAATTGGGAAAAAAAATGCTAGGCGGTAGTTTTATCACAATATACAACAAAAGTATGTTCCTAATAAAAAGAGGAAACAATGTTGCTTATTTCGATGAAAATCAACCCGAAATAAAACAGTTATTCAAGCAGCGACCCTCCTGTGAGATATAAACACAAGTCACATACTAGAGCTGCACGATTCTGGCCAAAATGAGAATCGCAATTTTTTTACTTAGAATAAAAAGAACCCGATTCTCGCGATGTAAAATCTTTCACATTAGAAAAAAAAAAGAAATTGGGCTAACTTTACTGGTTATTATTTTTTTAATTCATTAAAGTGTAATTTTTTTTCCCCAAAAATTGCATTTGAACGACTGCCGCGCAAATACAATGTGACATAAAATATTGCAATAAAGCATCACCTGGATGGTCTTCACCTCTGGCTCTGATGAGATGTTGTTTAAACGGCAACGAAAGGCTCTGGTTGGGCGTGTCGCCACAAGCGTTGCTGACCTTCCGTGATAGAAGGTCCCATTGAGCTGGTAAGCCGGCATTTTGGCTGGATACAGGTGGTGGTGCTCCACTCAAGATCTCACTCTTGGCGATGGATATTCTTGGTTCAAAAAGTTTTACCGTTTATCATTAATATGCAGTCTTTGGGCTCCAGTGCATAGGCTTCACCTGGGTCACTAGTCTGCTGCAGGCAGAAGGAAACATTTCCTCAGTCTCCTCTCCCCTAGGGATCAGGCTGCAACATGGTAACTTTGCAGTAAGGTACAAGGTCAGACATTTGTGAACACCAAAAACTGCGAAGGCCAAAAACTGCATGGGCACTGGAATTTACTGAGACGGCATCTCAGTCCAGGAATTAATTGATGACCCCTACTGATGCCAGAACAAAGATGGAAAGGAACACAGATGAAGGCATTGTGAAGAGGAGCACTGTGATCTCTTAGAGAGGTAATACATACCAAAAAATGTTATGCCGCGTACACACGATCGGAAATTCAGCCAGCAAAAGACCGATGAGAGCTTTTGGTCGGAAAATGCGACCGTGTGTACGCTCCATTGGACTTTTACTGGCCGAATTCCCGCCAGCAAAAGATTGAGAGCAGGTTCTCAATTTTCCGTCCGGAAAAAGTTTCGATCGGAAATTCCGTTCGTCTGTACCAATTGCGACACGCAAAATTCCTACGCATGCTCGGAAACAATTTGACGCATGCTCGGAAGCATTGAACTTCATTTTCTCGGCTCGTCGTAGTGTTGTAGCGAACTTTTGTGTGACCGTGTGTATGCAAGGCAAAGCTTGAGTGGAATTCCATCAGAAAATCCAAGTGTTTTCAGACGGAAAATCCGCTGGTGTGTACGGGGCATTACACTTACACATTTCTTAGATGTTTAAAATTTTGCTGAAGGAAAGTGACACATATCCGCACACCTACAAAACTTCCCGTAGTCTGTGTTATATAATTAACCTGTATTGTAAGCGCCATCTACTGGCCAAAATTATTTTTTTTCCCCTTAATAGGATATTTAAAGTGGAACTAATCTCAACCTCTTTATAATTTATCCCTCACCCTCCCTCTTAAATAAAATCTAATTTTTTTTTATTACATTTTTAACATTGTTTTATTTATTTTCATCCTGGAAAACAGCACTTCTGGGTTTCTTGCCTAGGTCGGGCCCCACTGCCTCCTAGGATAGCCCTGTGAAAGCTTTCCCAGAATTCAGTGTGTCACAATGTGGTGTACGAGTGCATGCAAAGTAGACATGAGCACTGCCAAAAAATTTGTTCGTTTTCCTATTTGTTCCATTCGTGTTTTGTTTTGTTTTTTTCCGTTTTTCGGGTCATTCGTTTTGATCGCAATTCGTAAATTCGAAAAATCCAAAAATAAGAAAGAAAATCCAAAAATTCAAAAGAAAGAAAATCCGAAAATTCGAAATTATAACTAATTAACTAATAATAACTATTAGATTATAGTTATTGGAATTTTCTTTCAAATCTGGCTATTAGTGAACGTAACGAATACGAATTCATCTGAAGTTTTGAATTATGCGAAATAACGAATGCCGTATCTAAATGAATAAAACGTAACGAATATTAATAATAACAATAATAATAATGAAAAAACGTTTTATTATTAGTTTTGTTCCATTTGTTTAGATGCGGCACTCGTTATTTTGGGTAATTTGTAACTTCGGATAAATTCGTTACGTTCACTAACAGCCAAATTTGAAAGGAACGAATTTATCTGAAGTTACAAATTATCCGAAATAACGAATGCCATATCTAAACAAATGGAACAGAACGAACTAATAAATAATAAGTTTTTTTTAAATATTATTATTATTTATTATTATTTATTACGTTTCATTCGTTTAGATACGGCATTCCTTATTTAATAACGAAATTCGTAACTTCCGATAGATTCGTATTTGTTACGTTCACTAATAGCCAAATTTGAAAGGAAACTCCAATACCTATCATGTAATAGTTAAGGTAATAATAGTTATTATTTCAGATTTTCAAATTTTTGGGTTTTAGAATTTGCAAATTTGTGAATTTTCAAATATTTGGAAAAATTTGTTAAAACGGGTTTTTGTTCATTCGGATATTTCCGAATTAACCAATTAGTTGAAATTCATTAAAAACCAAATTGGGAAGATTGAAAATGAATTGCACGTCTAATGCAAAGCAGATTTATGTTCTTGTGCATAAACGCCGTCAGGCAGTACAGTGGCAATCTGCAAGAAGCTGGCAGTATTTGTGGGCACAGGCAGAAATCCTGCTTCATGTGCGCATATGCTTTGCCAGTCACTGCCAGGTCCTAGACATCTGGAAGACACCGGTGGCACATATGTGCATGTGGCGCAGTTTTTAAGATGGTGGTGCTAAAGAGGGACGGGTGCCCATTCATTCAGCGGTTTAGTTCCACTTTTAAAACGAATACTGCATTATGGCCACTAGATGGCGCTCATGATCCTACAAGATAATTATATAACACAATATGGCAACTTTTGTTGTGCGTTCCATTCATTCCAGCGAACTTTTTATATTATTATTATACAGGATTTATATAGCGCCAACAGTTTGCGCAGCACTTTACAACATGAAGGCAGACAGTACAGTTACAATACAATTAGATAAAGGAGGAATCAGAGGGCCCTGCTCGTTAGAACTTACAATCTAGAAGATTTTATACATAGATCCCTTAGTATACCTCCCAACTCTGGAACTTGAGAATGAGGGACACCTAGGGATGGAAAAGACATGCGGAGCGCATCGTGACAATAATGGGCGTGGCTTAAATGCGTTGAATTTTGAGGTGGCTTAAAGGGACATGGTTAAATAGAGTCTAAAGCGGTATTAAACCCACAAGCAAACATTTATTATATTTCAGCTTACCAATTCTTAGATGTGATGGCTGCATTCGTTTTCTTTTTCCTTCTTTTTTAGCTTTCTTCTATTTTCACCTGGTGATTTGTTTTTCAAAAGAACAAGCTGTCCTGCAGATGTAGCCATTAGAGAGTTGAGACAAACCATTTACCACTGACAGGGGTGCTTACAATGATCAGCTTTTATTTATTTATATAAGACCTTTATCCTGAAAGAAAAAATATGTTTGCTGCAATTGCTTATAAAGTGTTAGTGTATTTAAATCTTCTAGTCCATCTAACACTCCCCTCCCTCCAGATTGACAATGCTGCTGTTCATAGGTGCCCCCATTGCTCTTTCATCCAGAGTTGTGTCTCACTAATACAGGAGGTGTGTTACTGACCAGATCAACAGGTGAAAATCCTAAAAAAAAATAAACTAATGCAGCCACCACATCTAATGATTACTAAGCTGCAATATATTACATTTTTGATTTTGGGTTTATTACGGCTTTACAGTGGTATATACTGTACACAGTCCGCAGTCCTTGTATCCACAAAATACTCCCTAATTTCTGTGCTATGAGTGAGAGGCCACTGACATAAACCTACACCATGTATACACTCAGATACAGTCACGGGCTGAGGAATACTTAGTCACCCTTTATATCAGAATCTCCCCTTCACATTAAAGTCCCCTCCTTCACACCATGAGTCCCCTCCTTCACACCAGTAGTTCCCCTTTTACATCAGAAGACCCCTTACCACCCTTTCACATCAGAGTCCCCTTTTACAGCAAGAGTCCTCCTTTACATCTGCAATGGCCCTTAAATTTGGGGCCCCTTTCTCATCAGAGTCCCCCTTTAACATCGGTAGTTTACATCTGGAGACCCCATTACATCAGCAGTCTTCCCTTAACATCAAGAGTCCCCCTTTACATCAGGCACTGGGGGGTGTTAGGAGGGGTGATCCAGGGATATGAAATACATAGACAGGGATCCTAAGCCTAGGATGAAGACAGCTATGAGGGAGATAGTGCAGGCTGGATTACAGTATTGCGCTTTGTTTCACTCTTAGCATGTAGATGAATCATGTAAAAGAACATTAAACATCGTTGCACAGTAATCAAGAGGAAAACAAGGGGAATATACAAAGTGATACACTCACATAGACCCAATGGTAAGGCATAAGAAAGCAATCAGCCGCTGCGAGCGTGACTCCTCAAAGCCGCTGCTGCCGTACTGAAGTCTCGTAACGGTAGTGCTCGTCACTAGCTCCTCCCACGCGTTACGTCACAGTCCACGTGACTTTGAAGGCCCCCCTTCTACAGCGAGAGTTTACTGCAGCATCCCGTGGACTGGTAAGAGGGCTATTTGCCCATTGTTGATACTGCTAGCAGGGACTGAGATACTGAAAGAAGGATACCAAGCGTACCCTATCCATAGCGCACCCATACTGCACACTACGTACCACACTTATTCCAAACCTAGAGTAGACTGCACCAATACCAACCCTATACCACACTATACCGAACCTTTACTGCATCTGAACCACAGCCACCTTGCACCTGTTTCTACGCGTGTCATCACGATCATGTGACTTCATCACGTGATTTTCCCTGATGAAGTCACATGATCATGACGACACGCGTAGGAACGTACAGACACCGGAAGTGACGTTTTGTATCAAAAGCTCGCCGCTCGTTTGTTTGTATCCCGTTTTATTTGCTTTTATGTGAGTACCGCAGTATACCCTGCTTCAAAATAAATTAATTGCTTGGACATACTTCACTATTGGGGTTTTTCCTGTCTCTCCTTCTCCCTTTGCTAGCCCATTATATTGCCTTGAGAGGAGGATATATGGCTATATATGACCCAATGAAAGAAAATATATAGAACATCAATATTGGGCTACAGGTAGTTTGGAATCAATGAGGACATATACCCAGAGAGATCGCCTGTAGGACACATCGGATTATCCTTGGCTATCTGTTTTATGCGGTTTACCTTACAGCAGTAAGGAAAGGGGTCATTACACACGTGGATGTAAGTGCACTGAAGATATAACCACCAAAGTCACCTTGTCACTTTTGCTAGATGCAATTTCAGCACTTTAAATCACCAGCACTCTTCTCTGAAGACACCATTCATCTTTATTCATAATCAATTTTTGAACTGTCACTTTATACATTTTTGCTCCACCATAAATGTTTTAAATCTTTTTTTCTGCACCTTATTATGGACATATCCACAGTGTTTTATATATGCAATTTTGCACAGTAAATTTTTTCATTTGCAGTCAATTTATACTGGATTTTATATTTGCTTGTATTTCACTCACTATTGCAATCCATGATATTTGTATATTTATCTGTATGCTTGTGATGCCATACATTTAGCACTTTATGTGATCACATCAACACTTGAATTTTTTGGAGCGCAGCACCATGAATTGGTTTATTTATATTATCTTCTTGGGTTGTGTTTGACCCCTGTCGGTGTTTGCTGCAACCCAATACCTTTTATTTCACATTGTAGGTAGCTCGGGAATACCTTTTGTTTTATTTAGTCTAATGCCACCAAGTGCTCGGCCACCTAGTGGCAGAAGAGAAAAGTACAACAAGGCCAAACTTGGGGAGAAATCGATGGATCTCTAACTACCGTATTTATCGGCGTATAACACACACTTTTTTCCCCTTAAAATCAGGGGAAAGTCGTGGATGCGTGTTATACGCCGATCCCCGCTATCGCTATGTGAATGTCGCGATCGCCGCCGACATTTACATAGCGAGTAGTTTTAAATATGGCGCCACGGAGTTCGGAGGGACTCGGCGGTGCTGAACGAGCGCCGCCGAAATCACAGAGCTGAGATACACATACCCGAGTGTATTTGGCTCTTTCCGGCGCCGCTCACAGTCACACCCAGTCCCGCCCTATGATGGACATAACACAGGTCCAATGGTGGGACTGGGCGTGACTGTGAGCGGCGCCGGAAAGAGCCGAATACACTCGGGTATGTGTATCTCGGCGGCGTTCGTTCAGTTCCGCCGGCGCCGAGTCCCTCCGAACTCCGCGGCGCCATATTTAAAACTACTAGCATGTGTATGGCGGCGGCGGCGGCAGGCGGTAGAAATGGACACTGGGGACAAGGCTGCACTGGGGACAAGGCTGCACTGGGGACAAGGCTGCACTGGGGACAAGGCTGCACTGGGGACAAGGCTGCACTGGGGACAAGGCTGCACTGACAAGGCTGCACAGGGGCAAGGCTGCACTGACAAGGCTGCACTGACAAGGCTGCACAGGGGCAAAGCTGCACTGACAAGGCTGCACTGACACTGAAAAGGCTGCAATGACACTAACAAGGCTGCACATGAACACTGATGAAGCTGCATTGATGGGCATTTTAATGTAAGTTTCTTTTCCTTAAACTTCCCTCCTAAAAGTTTTTTCCTTAAAATTCTCTCCTAAACTTGGGGTGCGTGTTTATACGCTGATAAATACGGTATCTACAGTAGGAATTTGGTGAGGAGCAACCTGACTAAACCCCAGGGAGCTACAGCAGTATGAATATGGCTCGGCCTTATGTTTTTTTTCGCCCCCCCCCCCCCCAACCGTTAGTGCAAACAAGCCCTAAGAAGGGAATTCCCCTCACTTTTGGAGATTTCCTCTACCTTCTCATTGCATTCATGGGACAGGAAATGTCCCCAATGGTTAACAGACAGCAAAGCAAATAAATAAATATGTACCTAGGAATGGGTTGTACTGTTCCCTATTATATCCAAAACTGGAAAAAAAGGTTTGGCTATACATACACTTTTTAAAGTGGTTGTAAACTCTTCCATATACCCAGTGAAGTGACTGGCCTCTGGTGATAACCAGAGATGAAACAAATCTTCCTATATAAGTTGTACCTTGTTTATCTACAATCTTCTCTTCTCTACATCCTTTCAAAGTGCAGAATTTGTATAGTTTGTCAGACAAAAGGGGGCAGAGAGATGAAATTACACTCTGCAGAGCTCAGGGAGGAGAGGTCTGAGAGCTGATTGGAGGGAAGGGACACATTCCCATTCAGACAGCACACAGGAACAGAACTGAGGCTGTGTGTTGGAGATCCCTCCTCTGTCACTTTTTTTTTTTTCTCTTGCTATCAGGAAAACTTGTCAGAAGTGACTGATAGCAGAGGAATGAAGGAGCAGACAGAAATGACACTTATGCCCCGTACACACAATAGGATTTTCCGATGCGAAATGTTCTATCGGAAGCTTATTGTCGGAAATTCCGACCGTGTGTAGGCTCCATTGGACATTTTCCATCAGAATTTCCGTCAAACAAAATTTGAGAGCTGGTTCTCAAATTTTCCAACATCAAAATCTGTTGTCGTAAATTCCGATTGTGTGTACACAATTCCGATGCACAAAGTTCCACGCATGCTCGGAATCAAGCAGAAGAGCCGCACTGGCTATTAAACTTCATTTTTCTCGGCTCGTCGTACGTGTTGTACGTCACCGCGTTCTTGACATTAGGAATTTCCGACAAGATTTGTGTGACCGTGTGTATGCATCCGTCGGAAAAAAAACATAGATTTTATTGTCGGAATGTCCGATCGTGTGTACAGGGCATTAGTGCTCTGGATTGAGACAAGTACACACTATAGAGGGAAATGCTTTGTTCATATTTCATATCTGAGGTTTGCAACCACTTTAACCACTTCCCTATCAGCCTATAGCAGATTGACGTCCGCAAGGTGGCTCTGTTATCCTGACTGGGCGTCATATGACATTCAGCAGAATAAGCTGCTCGTGCAGCACGGCGATCAGTGGTGCTGTGTGTCGCTCTGTCACACCGCATCTCTGATCACGGTATAGAGCCTTTGACGTAGGCTCTAAACCACATGATCAGCTGTGACCAATCACAGCGGTAACCAGGAAGTGCCGGTAATCGGCTTTCCTCTGTTCGCGCTGACAGGGAGAGTCAATTGGCGGCTCTCCTGACGGGGGTGGGGGGGGGTCTGCACTGATTATCAGCGCAGCCCCCATTAGAGGTGTCCACCACAGATGCTATTCAGTACCCATCAGATGCCAATCAGTGCCCATAAAAATGCCAGTCAGTGCCCATCACAGATGCCAATCAGTGCCCATCAGTAACGACTGTCAGTGCCTCCTCATCAGTGCTGCCTATCAGTGCCATCTATTAATGCCTATCAGCACAACCTATCATTGCCGTCTATCAGTGCCCATCAGTGCCACCTATTAGTGCCCATCAGTGCTGCATATCAGTGCCGTCAGTGGTACATATTATTGCCTCATCAGTGCCACCTTATCAGTGCCCATCAGTGAAGGAGAGAACAAAATTTTATAACAGAAACAAAGAAAAACTTTTTTTTTTTATATACATTGCGGTCTTTTTTAAATTTGTATAGCAGAAAACTCCAGTGGTGATCAGATACCATCAAAAGAAAGCTCTATTTGTGGGAAGAAAATGATAAAAATTTCGTTTGGGTACAGTGTTGCATTACTGTGCAATTGTCATTCAAAGTGTGACAACGATGAAATGCTGAATTGGCCTGGGCATTAAGGGGGTAAAAAGTGCCTGGTATTGAAGTGGTTAAACCTTGGGGCCTGTTCACACCTGGGGATTTGCAGGGGCTATAATGACATTGTATAAAGGGGTATTAAAGCTGTTTAAATCCAGTCCTGTTTCGGTCTGTGGTGGTGCTGGATGCATTGGAACTGGTGAGAAGTGCGCCTTCTTCATAATAAATGGGACCTAAGAAAAGAAAAAAGTGTGCATTTAGTAAAAAAAAAAAAAATTTAAGCACCAATCTGAAAAATTCAGGGGCGATATCTAAGGCCCGTGTGAAGGAACACAGGGTGATTACATGCATGCCCCGGTCGTGTTGTGTGCATCCCCACACCGGCAGTCCCATTGTTGTCTATTGGGATGCAGGGGCTGCATGGACAGAGCCATTGCTTCCAATATGTTTTTCATATGGGTGCGGGTACATGGCTCCGAATGCACCCTGGGTGTGTTTGGGGCCTTCTCCCCAGCACCCACATGGATGTGATATTGGGACACAGTGGCTGTGTCTATATAGCTGCTGTGTCCCAATAGACTGTGGACTGCCGGCACAGGGATGCATGGAACACTTGTGCATCCCCATGCAGGTAAACGCAGCCCTGCACATGGCACAGATGTGATCGCTCCTTGTGAACAAGTCCTGAGGCCTCATGCACACTGGGCATTTTTAAAGCTACTTCTAAGGGCATTCGGCAGGGTTTTTTTTTTTTTACTGCCTCTAAGTTCCCCTGCTTGTTATCCTATGTGTCCATGCACACATAGACTTTTAGCAGCATTTTCAGTCAGGAGAGTTTAGTGGAAAAAAAAAAGCTCACTGCCAGTGCGTCCTGGGGCAGCGGCGTTTTGGCAGAAAAAATGCTTGACACTGGTAAACATGGTACACACTTTTACAAGGGTCAGGCTTTTTTTGGCCAAAACGCTGCTGCCAGGAGAAGGCTCCTAGGGGAGTAAAAAAAAAAACAAAAAAACGTCAGTCTGCATGAGGCTCAAAAAATGACAGAAGACACTGAAGGATAAACTGATCATGAAACCAGAAGGATATCAGACCAATAATAATAGTCATAAAAACACAGATGAAAAATAAATACAGCTCAGAGGCACTTATGTAGCAATGTACTAATACAGTGTATATTGTGGGACTTGAGCGCTGCTATGTCAAAAAACAGGTGATAATAGTGTATCAATGAAGCGAACAGCTGTAGACATTTGGAAGTGCACTCAGAACATGAATATAATAATGTGTATAAAATGGTGCGCTTGTTCAGTTAACTATAACCAAGTAAATACTGAGCTAAGATTATTATACTTAGTGAATCAAAATAAGTAACAAAATAATCCAAGTGAAAAAACAAAAAAACAAGTGAAAAACAATAAATATAAATGAGTAAAGTATAAGAAGTCCAAGTGCAAAGACATAGAAATAACTGTTCAGTCCATATCGTAATTTGTAGAGAGAAAAAAATATCCAGTGAAGCAAAGGATCAAACAGCAACCACCACCACCAATGAATAGATTGGCCGCTCACCACCAGGAATGACCATAAAGTCAGACAAAGCTTTACATCTCTGTGGATAGCTGCTCAGATCCCCGCTGTATAGGCTCCAATACATCTGCATAAACACTCCAATATTGTGCCTCTTGAACGACCTATCCCTGAGGAAGTCACGTGACCAGTGACGCAACGCGTCGGGTGGAACCTTGTGACGTCACTTTCAGTGTCCATACAGTACGGAAGTGTGGTGAGGAGGCGATTGTGTTCCTACTCCTATTTTTACGGATATCACCAAACTTTTATGTAAGCAGGTATTGAATACATTTTGTTATATTTTACTGGCAATAATGCGCTAAGGGTATTTTTGCTCTCTATAAGTGACGTTTGTTCAAGAGGTACGATGCTCCTTATGATGTCACCACCCGGGGCATGATGGGGCAGTGACGTCCTAAGGGGCGGGGCCTCTGTGTGACATCAGAAGGTGGCCCCGCCCCATGCCAATATAAGTCATGGCACATGGTGGACCCAGCATTACACTGGGAGATCGCGTTGAGTCAACATCCGAAGAAGAACAGAGGGAGAAGACACGGCAAAAGAGGGAGGAGACACGGCAGAAGAGGGAGAAGACACGGCAGAAGAGGGAGAAGACCTGGCAGAAGAGGGAGAAGACCTGGCAGAAGAGGGAGAAGATGAACTGGAGAGGGAGAAGAACCAGCAGTGGAAGAAGACATTGCCGAAGGAGGGAGAAGAGCCAGAGAGGGGAGAAGAATGCCAAACGCTGATAAAATCAAGTTTCTAATACTGCTTTTTTCCTGGTGTCAGTACTAGCTTTACAGCTCATTATTTATACCGCATGAGGCCTTAAAGTATAACTAAGGGCCTGTTCACATCAGGATGTGATGCCGTAAACCCTTGTTCCGTGTATGTTTCCTACACTGTGTTCAAAACCCACTGCATTTGCGATCTACAGTGCTTGTCAGTGCTAACTTAATGACACCCCAAACACAGGTCGCAAAACCAGTGCGATTGCCTGCACCGGATCACATGGTACAGTAGTTTTGTATAGTAGTTTTTTCTTAATTTTGGAGAGTGGAGAAGGATTAGAGCACCTGTCAGGTTTTATTGCTGTCAGTGTCCTCATCAGGGAGATTCACTCTCTCTATTGGTCCTGGTGATTGTTATCACTGAAGGTGAAAAAAATCTCAACAAGAGAAAAGGCTTTTGTGTTCCCCTTTTTTACTATCTCCCCTTTTTTACTACAGAAAGGTGTTAGGACCTTGGATCGCCTTTACTATCTAATATTTTGCAGATTCTGCAGAGTGGTCTCTAAGGGTTAGCTTATAATTCCCTGAAGGGTCAAATCCCCGCCTTGTCGGCTATGTCATGTACAAGATATGTTCTACATCCGTTGGTGATCTGATTTTTAGAGACAGCCATAGAAATCGGACCTCCATTGAAATCGTTTTTTCCAAAAGAGGACTTAACACTAGTCTTGGGAACATTGCTGGTTCCTCCGTTTGATCAAGCTTTCTCTTTTTCATTATTTCTTTTAACAGTTTTTTGTATTTGTCTTTTACTAGCTGTTGCCTTGGCCAGAACAGCCTCCGAGTTGTGCGACTTCTCATCTAAAGAACCATATTGTTTGGTGCTCCCAGACAAGATAGTCCTTATGCCAATACTGAGCTTTCTACCTAAGGTGGCCACATAATTTCGTATGAACTGGGAGGTCATTCTCCCAGCCTTTCCGGCGGATACGGCTGATAAGTGGAGTAGGGAGTAGGTTAGATCTGGTCTCTGCAGTTTCAACCTACCTGAAATAACTAAAAGCTTTTGAAAACAAGATCAGCTGTAGGTTTTCCCAATGGGGCCTAAAAAGGGTATGCCAGCAACATCCAGAGTTGTGTCTACCTGGTTTGTCAAGACCATACATATTGCATACAAAACGCTGGGCCTTCCTACTCCTTCAGAGATCAAAGCACATTCGATGAGGGGTATGGCAGCATCCTGGACAGCATACGCGAAGGTCGCTTCTGATGTATTTTGCAGAGCAGCAAGCTGGAGCGTGCCCAATACCTTTTATTAGGCATTACAGGCTTATAATGGCTTGTCCGCCTGAGGAAACATTTGGTTCTACGGTTATTATGGCGGCTGTTGCTCACTAAAAATTTAAGTAGCATTGCATTGAGGGTTTGGCTTATTTTTTTATTTTTTGTCTTCCCTCCCTTCTTAATATTGCTTTGTACATCCCATAGTAGGCTGACATGGGGAGGTCCAGGAATAAGGAAATATATTGTCCATACTTACTGTAATTTTCCTTTCCTAGATCCTCCCCATGTCAGCCGGAGGATTCCCACCCAGTTTATCCGTCACAAGGCGGATATTTTTTGAACACTGGTGTGGGCAGACAGCCGCCTTTTATGGGCTAAGAAAGAGGTGGTCCTGGAGGGGTCAGAGGGGGCGGAGCTGACCCATAGTAGGCTGACATGGGGAGGATCCAGGAAAGGAAAATTGCGGTAAGTATGGACAACAATTTTCCTTAATAATGTGCTGAATGCTATGGGTATATTATATCATCCTTCTCCCATCCAAGTTGTATCCTGCAATAAACGTAACAAAACTGTGCAAATGACTGTTCATTGTCTTAACTGATAGATGGGGGTCTGGCAGCAGGGTGATTGGCAGATTGCTAAGTAATCAAGTGGTGAACATACCACTACATATAGATTTTTTTATATACCGTATATACTCGAGTATAAGTCGATCCGAGTATAAGTCGAGGCCCTAATTTACCACAAAAAAATTGGAAAAACTTATTGACCCGAGTATAAGACGAGGGTGAGAAATGCAGCAGCTACTGTAAGTGGAAAAAGAGGGTCAGCAATGCCCATCTGCAGCTGTATACCTCCCTGTGTCCTGTGCATGTGTCCTGTGCATGTGTCATGTGTCCTGTGTATATGTGCATGTGTCATGTACCTATGTGCATGTGTCATGTACCTGTGTCATGTACCTGTGTCCTGTGTATATGTGCATGTATCATGTGTATATGTACCTGTGTCATGTACCTGTGTCCTGTGTATATGTGCATGTATCATGTGTATATGTACCTGTGTCATGTACCTGTGTCCTGTGTATATGTGCATATGTCATGTATCCTGTGTATATGTGCATGTGTCCTGTGTATATGTGAATGTGTCATGTACCTGTGTCCTGTGTATATGTGCATGCGTTATGTACCTGTGTCCTGTTTATATGTGCACGTGTCATGTGTATATGTACCTGTGTCATGTACCTGTGTCCTGTGTATATGTACCTGTGTCCTGTGTATATGTGCATGTGTCATGTGTATATGTACCTGTGTCCTGTGTATGTGTGTATATGTTACTGTGTGCATGTGTCTATGTGCATCCTACCTGTGTCCTGTGCATCCTCCGTGTGCTGCTCTGCACCGATCAGCGTGTGCGGCGGCCATTCACTGTTCAAAAGCCGCGCCTCCTCCTCGTCCATGAGAGGCAGAAAACTCAATTTCCCAGCAGTCAGCGCTCAGCCTATCACGGACATTCTCTTATCCTCATACCACGAGGATGAGAGAATGTCCGTGATAGGCTGTCCACTGACTGCCTATCCCAGACGAGGAGGAGGCGCGGCTTTTGAACAGTGAGAGGCTGCCGAGTGCTATGTAGCACACGCTGGCCGCCGTCTGCCTGCATGACACGCTAATCATGTAGGCAGACGGCAGTGACTCGAGTAGAAGTCGAGGGGGGCACTTTCAGCCCCAAAAAAAGGGCTGAAAATTTCGACTTATATTCGAGTATATACGGTATTTGTTATTATGATCTCTCACCAGGCAATTTCTTTTTAACTCCCACGTCAAGCCAACAAAGACTATAAGACCGATCACTATAATAGTCATAAAGATCAGAATATGTGAAGAAGCTCTTCCTTGCTCTGGCGGGTCTTTCTCTGTTATTGATGAAAGAGAAAAAACAATTATATTAGTTATATGCACATTCACTTGTAGTAAGAAATTATAAAAAAAAATTCTCTTCCACTCCAAAGTTCCAACACAGTTCACAATGTGAAATAGAGGATGCCATCTAAGTAGGCACCTTTCCTTTTAAAGGGCTAGTTCACTTATACAGAAAAAACATCGGACATCCTCCCCAGCCCTGAGGTTCCCCGCTCTACTTATCTCCGGAGTCGCGAGCTGTCAGCACCCCCTGCGGCCACTTTAGTGGTCCAGGAATTTAGAAATTTCCGCTCTTCTACCTCATTTCTGTGCAGTGCTTTTGGAATGGACCAGATTGATTCATTGTGACAGCACTGGCCAATCAGAATTGATCTGGACTATCCCAGAAGCACTGCACAGGGAGAACAGGGAAAGGAGTGGGGATTTTTAATCCCTGGACTGTGGGGGTGCTGACAGCTCCGCAACTCTGGAGGGAAGTACAATGGGGATCTGGAGGTTGCAAGGGCGTATCTACCTCAAAGTAAACAAGGCATTTGCCTTGGGAGGCATTTTTAGGGGGGAAGCGTTGCCCCTGGGCTCCCTCTTCCTGCCACTTCACTTCACCCCCTTTCTCTGCAATTACAGCTGCAAGTCTTTTTGGGGATGTCTCTACCAGCTTTGCACATCTAGAGAGTGACATTTTTGCCCATTCTTCTTTGCAAAATAGCTCAAGCTCTGTCAGATTGGATGGAGAGCGTCTGTGAACAGCAATTTTCAAGACTTGCCACAGATTCTCAATTGGATTTAGGTCTGGACTTTGACTGGGCCATTTTAAAAAAAGAATATGCTCTGATCTAAGCCAGGGATCTCCAAACTATGGCCCTCCAGCTGTTGCAGAACTACACTTCCCATGAGGCATTGTAAATTGCCATTCACAGACATGACAAGGCATGTTGGGAATTGTAGTTCCTGAACACCTGGAGGGCCATAGTTTGTAGACCCCCGATCTAAACCATTCCATTGTAGCTCTGGCTGTATGTTTAGGGTCGTTGTCCTGCTGGAAGGTGAACCTCCACCTCAGTCTCAAGTCTTTTGCAGACTCTAACAGGTTTTCTTCTAAGATTGCCCTGTATTTGGCTCCATCCCTCTTCCCATCAACTCTGACCAGCTTCCCTGTCCCTGCTGAAGAAAAGCATCCCCACAACATGATGCTGCCACCACCATGTTTCACGGTGGGTATGGTGTGTTCAGGGTGATGTGTAGTTTTAGTTCTCTGCCACTCACAGCGTTTTGCTTTTAGGCCAAAACAGGACTTCTTATGGCTTTTTTCAGCTATCCTTGACCTGTCTGGTGTGTTTCTTGGCCTTCATGATGCTGTTTGTTCACTAAGGCTTCACAGAACAACTGTATTTATACTAAGATAAAATTACACACAGGTGGACTCTATTTACTAATTAGGTGACTTCTAAAGGCAATTGGTTCCACTAGATTTTTAGGGGTATCGGAGTAAAGGGTGCTGAATACAAATGCATGCCACATTTTTCAGATATTTATTTGTAAAAAATGTGAAAACTATCATTTTCCTTCCACTTCACTATTACTGTAACTAAGTATGATTTTCTGACTCTGGCCTATTTAGCTAAAAGCTTGTGTATGCCTGACACTTTGCTCTTCCCTAGGTCCTGACTGGGTATTTTAGGAGAACTCAGGCTGAAATGGAAAAGGGTCTTCAGCACCAAAATATTGAAGAAAGTGCACTTACCTGCAAAACAGATATCAGAACAATTTGCGTCAGTTTGGTAATCCACTCTTGTGTAATGTTCTGGTATTTTTGCATCTAAAAAGAACAATTCATAGATATAATAATGCTGTTACAAATGTTCAATCCTAAATGGAATATACAGTCAGGTCCATAAATATTGGGGCATCTACACAATTCTAATCTTTTTGGCTCTATACACCACCACACTGGATTTAAAATGAAACGAACAAGATGTCTCCTATCTGCTCCTTGTAAATGGGATAATGAGGGAATAACACACACCTGGCCATGGAACAGCTGAGCAGCCAATTGTCCCATTTACTTTTGGTCCCTTAAAAAGTGGGAGGCACATATACAAACTGTTGTAATTCCTACACCGTTCACCTGATTTGGATGTAAATACCCTCAAATTAAAGCTGAAAGTCTGCAGTTAAGGCACATCTTGTTCGTTTCATTTTAAATCCATTGTGGTGGTGTATAGAGCCAAAAAGATTAGAATTGTGTCGATGTCCCAATATTTATGAACCTGACTGTATGGCGAGATATTTCATATAATGGTCTCCCATATGCTGAGACCATTAGAAACCAGATGATGGTGTCACAAATATGGATTTTCCATAATGTAGAAGAAACAATTGAGTCCAACTGTGAGAGGGTGACACCTATGGTCATGTGAGATCGACTGGAGACACAAACTGCCGCCGAGAAATCTTACCATTGCTAATAGATGGGCAACAGATAATTTAACCCAAATAAGATATTTTTATTGTTTTCTTTTAACCCCTTGCTGACTGCAATACATATACACTAAATTACCAAAAGTATTGGGTTGAGGTCAGGACTCTGTGTAGGCCAGTCAAGTTCCTCCACTCCACCCCAAACCCCCTCCTCCATGTCGTTATGGACTTTGCTTTGTGCACTGGTCCAAATCATTTGGTGGAGGGGGTTATGGTGTGGGGTTGTTTTTTAGGGGTTGGGCTTGTCCCCTTAGCTGCAGTGAAGGGAACTCTTAAGGTGTCAGCTAGGCTTGTCCCGATACCACTTTTTTAAGACTGAGTACAAGTACCAATACTTTTTTTCAAGTACTCGCCGATATCGATTACGATTATCGATTACGGACATACTGTGGCAGAAGGGCACGTACAAGCAGAATCAGGTACCTGTACGTTTCCCTTTAAGGGGCGGCTTGCGGGCGCGCGTGCCCACCGGGAGCCCCGTGAGTCGATTTGTGGGTCCCGCGGACTCGATATCCGCGGGGATACCCGCGATCGTCTCACGGAGAGGAGGAACGAGGAGATGCTAGTGTAAACAAGCAATTCCCCGTTCTGCCTAGTGACACTGTCACTGATCACAGCTCCCTGTGATCGGGAGTGGTGATCAGTGACGTGTCACTCGTAGCCACGCCCCCTAACAGTTAGAATCACTCCCTAGGACACACGTAACCCTTTCCTAGCCCCCTAGTGGTTAAACCCTTCACTGGCAGTGTCATTTTTACAGTAATCAGTGCAATTTTATAGCACTGATCACTGTAAAAATGACAATGGTCCCAAAAATATGGCAAAATTGTCCGATGTGTCCGCCATAATGTTGCAGTCATGATAAAAATTGCAGATCGCCGCCATTACTAGAAAAAAAAAAATATTAATAAAAATGCCATAAATCTGTCCCCTATTTTGTAGACGCGATAACTTTTGCAATAACTTTTGCAATAACTTTTGCGCAAACCAATCAATAAACGCTTATTGCGATTTTTTTTTTTTAACCAAAGATATGTAGAAGAATACGTATCGGCCTAAACTGAGGAAAAAAAAATCTTTTTTTTATATATTTTTGGGGGATATTTATTATAGCAAAAAGTACAAAATAATGCGTTTTTTTTTTTCAAAATTGGCGCTATTTTTTTCTTTATAGCGCAAAAAATAAAAAAATAAAAACCACAGAGGTGATCAAATACCACCAAAAAAAAGCTCTATTTGTGGGAAAAAAAGAACGTCAATTTTGTTTGGGAGCCACGTCGCAATTGTCAATTAAAGCGATGCAGTGCCGAATCGCAAAAAGTGCTCTGGTCTTTGGCTAGCGAAATGGTCCAGGGCTTAAGTGGTTAATATCATGTGACAGTTTTCAAAGCACAATACAGATTAGGTGGCACTGATTAAGCAGCACCGATGAGCACTGATAGGATTAGGTGAGCACTGACTGATGGCTGGTACTGATGGCTGGGCACTGACTGATGGGCACTGACTGATGGTGGGCACTGACTGATGGCACCGACAGGTGACTGGCACTGATAGATGGCACTGATAGGTGGCGCTGACAGGTGGGTGGCACTGATAGGTGGCACTTATGGGTATTGGGGCACTGATAGGTGGCATTTATGGGCACTGAAATGCGGCCAGCAATCAATGACATGAAAGGAAAGGCTGCCTGCGACACCCATTTTGGTACTCCTTGCACTCGGCCGCAAAAAAAGCAGCAGCGGACATCTTGTTACACCCAAGATGTAAGTTACACCCGAGTGCAGGGTGTACCAAGGTGGGCTTCAGGATGTTGAACCACTGACAGTGTTTCGTCACTTTCGTTGTTCCGCCCACTGGCTTCCGGTTGCGCCGCTTCTCCCAGGTATCGAATTAGGCATCGGGAGCATTTGTGCGAGTATCGTTACCGATATTAGTATCGGTATTGGGACAACCCTAGTGTCGAGACATTGCCAGGCTCTTGAACGACTGTGGCGTAAAACCAAATGCCTGCAAGTCTTCACCCTATATAAATCTGCCCTTCTAAAATACAATTTATGCCTCAATGCTGCCAAACAAGCCTACTTTGTCTTTCTTATTAATTCCTTGTCATCCAGTCCCCGTCGGGTCTTTTCAACCTTTAACTCTCTGCTTCGTCCCCCACCTTCTCTACCCACTAACTCACTCACTGCCCAAGAGATTGCCAATTGCTTCAAAGACAAGATCGATGCAATTCGTGAGGACACCTCCACTGTGCGTACGTCTTCCCCACCCAACATACCTTGCCTAGCAGCACATTCAACACTCTCCTCTTTTGAATTGGCTACTACTAAAGAGGTTACCAAACTTTTCTCAGATGCCCACCTAACCAATTGTCCCTTGGATCCTGTTCCCTCACAACTACTACGGTCATCCTCTTCTTCTATCCTATGCTCCCTCACTCACATCTTCAATCTCTCCCTCTCTAGTGGCGCCTTACCCTCCCCTCTAAAACATGCGCAGATCACTCCCACACTTAAAAAGCCCTCACTGGACCCTACCAACCTGAACAACTTAAGACCCATCTCATTGCTCCCATTCACCTCTAAACTTCTAGAACGCTTAGTCTACAAATGTCTTAGCTCCTACCTCAGTGAAAATAATCTTCTTGACCCTTTACATTCTGGATTTCGCTCGCAGCACTGCACAGAAACTGCCTTACTAAAACTCACTAATGCCGCGTACACACGGTCGGACTTTCCGGCATACTTGGTCCGGCGGACCAGAGTGTGCCGGACAATCCGCCCGTGTGTAGGCACCGGCGGACTTTTCCGGCGGACTTTTTCCCAAAAGCCCGCCGGACCTAGATTTGAAGAAAGTTCTAAATCTTTCCGCCGGACTCAGTTTCGGGCGGAAAGTCCGCTCGTGTGTGTGCTGGTCCGACGGAAAGCCCGCTCGTGTGTAGGCTGGTCCGACGGACCAGATACAACACGAGGGCAGGGTATTGCATCTCACGCTCGCTGCAATAGGAAAAACACATTTTCCTATTGCGGCGAGCGCGGGGCATACCAGGCCCTTAGGTCTGGTATGGATTATAAAGGGGAACCCCGCTACGCCGAAAAAACGGCGTGGGGTCCCCCTAAAATCCATACCAGACCCCGATCCGAGCACGCAGCCTGGCCGGTCAGGAAAGGGGGTGGGGACGAGCGAGCGCCCCCCCCCCTCCTGAACCGTACCAGGCCGCATGCCCTCAACATGGGGGTGGGTGCTTTGGGGGAGGGGGGCGCCCTGCGCCCCCCCCCCCAAAGCACCTTGTCCCCATGTTGATGAGGACAAGGGCCTCTTCCCGACAACCCTGGCCGTTGGTTGTCGGGGTCTGCGGGCGGGGGCTTATCGGAATCTGGGAGCCCCCTTTAATAAGGGGGCCCCCAGATCCCGGCCCCCCACCCTATGTAAATGAGTATGGGGTACATGGTACCCCTACCCATTTACCTAGGAAAAAAGTGTAAGTAATAAAACACACTACACAGGTTTTTAAAATATTTTATTAAACAGCTCCGGGGGGGGGATCTTCCTCCGGCTTCGGGGGTCTTCTTCCGGCTTCGGGGGTCCCTCCGCTTCATCTTCTCCCGGCGTCCGGTTGGTTCTTCTCCGCTCTCTTCTCCCGGTGTTCCTGTTCTTCGGCCGGCTCCTCTGCTGTCTTCAAGTAGCTCTCTTGCCAGCAGAGGTCCGGACTTCTGGGCTTCTGGGCTTCTGGGCTTCTCTTCCCCAGATGTTGACACGACGCTCTCTCCTGCTGGACTGCTCTCCGAGGGCTGCGTTGTGACTTATATAGGTGGAGACCCCGCCCCCTTTTGATGTCACAGTCCCTGGGCATGCTGGGACTGTGACGTTTTAGGGGGCGTGGTCACTGGGTGATGTTGACCACGCCCCCTAAAACGTCACAGTCCCAGCATGCCCAGGGACTGTGACATCAAAAGGGGGCGGGGTCTCCGCCTATATAAGTCACAACGCAGCCCTCGGAGAGCAGTCCAGCAGGAGAGAGCGTCGTGTCAACATCTGGGGAAGAGAAGCCCAGAAGCCCAGAAGCCCAGAAGCCCAGAAGTCCGGACCTCTGCTGGCAAGAGAGCTACTTGAAGACAGCAGAGGAGCCGGCCGAAGAACAGGAACACCGGGAGAAGAGAGCGGAGAAGAACCAACCGGACGCCGGGAGAAGATGAAGCGGAGGGACCCCCGAAGCCGGAAGAAGACCCCCGAAGCCGGAGGAAGATCCCCCCCCCGGAGCTGTTTAATAAAATATTTTAAAAACCTGTGTAGTGTGTTTTATTACTTACACTTTTTTCCTAGGTAAATGGGTAGGGGTACCATGTACCCCATACTCATTTACATAGGGTGGGGGGCCGGGATCTGGGGGCCCCCTTATTAAAGGGGGCTCCCAGATTCCGATAAGCCCCCGCCCGCAGACCCCGACAACCAACGGCCAGGGTTGTCGGGAAGAGGCCCTTGTCCTCATCAACATGGGGACAAGGTGCTTTGGGGGGGGGGGCGCAGGGCGCCCCCCTCCCCCAAAGCACCCACCCCCATGTTGAGGGCATGCGGCCTGGTACGGTTCAGGAGGGGGGGGGGCGCTCGCTCGTCCCCACCCCCTTTCCTGACCGGCCAGGCTGCGTGCTCGGATCGGGGTCTGGTATGGATTTTAGGGGGACCCCACGCCGTTTTTTCGGCGTAGCGGGGTTCCCCTTTATAATCCATACCAGACCTAAGGGCCTGGTATGCCCCGCGACGGGGCTAGCAAGGTGTCAATCTCGCCGATAAAAGCGGCAAGATTGACATCCTTTTCTAGTCCCGTCGCACCTGAGTCACGTTCAAAATGAACGGACTTGTCCGTGTGTGGGCAAGTCCGTTCATTCTGAAAGTCCGCCGGAACTCCGGCGAAAGTCCGTCGGAAAGACGGGCGGACTTAGCCCGCCGGAAAGTCCCGGCGTGTGTGGGCAAGTCCGTCCGTTTTAAAGTCCGGCGCACCTGGCGGACAAAGTCCGTCGGAAAGTGTGCCGGACCAAGTAGGATAGAAAGTCCGCTCGTGTGTACGCGGCATAACGATTTACTAACTGCTAAAACCAACAGCCAGTACTCCATACTCCTACTACTTGACCTCTCTGCGGCCTTTGATACTGTTGACCACCCGCTCCTTCTCAATAAACTACATTCCCTTGGCCTCCGAGATTCTGCTCTATCCTGGTTCTCTCCCTATTTATCACAGTGTTCCTTCAGTGTCACCTACAACTCTGTCTCCTCCTCTCCATTGCCCCTTTCTGTGGGGGTCCCCCAAGGCTCGGTTCTTGGACCCCTTCTCTTCTCTATCTACACCTCCTCCCTTGGTCACTTGATAAACGCCCACGGCTTCCAATACCACTTATACGCTGATGACACCCAAATCTATCTGTCTACTCCTCACCTCACTCCTTCAGTCTCCACTCGCATTACTAACTTACTAACAGACATATCAGCATGGATGTCACACCACTTCCTTAAACGAAATCTCTCTAAAACTGAGCTATTTATTTTTATTCCCCCCCGCCCGTGCCCCTCTCCATGATTTTTCCATCAAAATCAACAAGGCAACCATCAGTCCCTCCCCTCACGCCAGGGTACTCGGTGTAATCCTAGACTCTGACTTGTCATTTCAGCCTCAAATCCAATCGTTGTCAAAAGTTTGTAGAATTCACCTTCGTAACATCTCCAAAATTCAGCCCTTTTTAACAAATGAAAGCACCAAGCTCCTCATTCACTCCCTTGTTATCTCTCGCCTTGACTATTGCAACTCCCTTCTCATTGGCCTGCCTCTCCATAGGCTCCTCCCCTCTTCAGTCTATCATGAATGCTGCTGCCAGACTTATCCACCTTACCAACCGCTCAGTGTCTGCCAACCCTCTCCTCCAATCCCTACACTGGCTCCCAATCACCCAGCAAATTAAATTCAAAATACTAACCACAACATACAAAGCCATTCACAACTCTGCCCCGAGCTACATCACCAATCTTGTCTCCAAATATCACCCAAATCGTCCTCTCCGCTCTTCTCAAGACCTCCTGCTCTCAAGCTCTCTCATCTCCTCCTCCCATGCTCATCTCCAGGATTTCTCCAGAGCCTCTCCCATCCTCTGGAACTCGCTACCTCAAACTGTCCTGCTATCCCCTACTCCTGCTACCTTCAGGTGATCCCTGAAAACTCATCTCTTCAGGAAAGCCTATCACGTCTCCAACTAATCTCCTACCACTTCCAACAGCTCATTCCCCACAGTTACTACCTTTTGTACCACCTGCCCCACCCTATTAGATTGTAAGCTCTTCTGAGCAGGGCCCTCTTAATCCTCTTGTATTGTATTGTATTTTAACTGTATTGTCTCCCTTTTATATTGTAAAGCGCTGCGTAAACTGTTGGCGCTATATAAATCCTGTATAATAATAATAATAGTGTCAGCATAACAAGACATTTTGTATAATTTCATGCTCCCAACTTTGTGGGAACAGTTTGGGGATGGACCCTTCCTGTTCCAACATGACTGCGCACCAGTGCACAAAGCAAAGTCCATAAAGATATGGATGAGTGAGTTTGGGGTGGAGGAACTTGACTGGCCTGAACAGAGTCAGGGGAAATCATCCAAATGGGGTCCCAGAATGGAATAAAAAATCTGACCGAATTCTAACCAAAATTTAAAAAACTTAGACTTATGCCCCGTACACATGATAGGATTTTCCAAAGGAAAATGTTCTATGGGAGCTTGTTTTCGTAAATTTCGACCGTGTGTAGGCTCCATCAGACATTTTCCATCGGAATTTCCGCCACACAAAATTTGAGAGCTGGTTCTCAAATTTTCCGACAACAAAATCCATTGTCGTAAATTCCGATCGTGTGTACACAATTCCGACGCACAAAGTTCCATGCATGCTCGGAATCAAGCAGAAGAGCTGCACTGGCTATTGAACTTCATTTTTCTCGGCTCGTCGTACGTGTTGTACGTCACCACGATCTTGACGTTTGGAATTTCCGACAAGATTTGTGTGACCGTGTGTATGCAAGACAAGTTTAAGCCAATATCCGTCGGAACAAAAACATGGATTTTGTTGTCGGAAAATCCTATCGTTTGTACAGGGCATTAGAGTTATATAAACGGAAAAACTAGGTGCTATCTGACAAAAAAAACACAAAATGTTAGCATGTATAAAGGTCCGACTTCTTCCTAGCCCGTCAAAGAAAGGAGCCAGTATAAATATTTCCTATTGGATGATGGGGGGGGCCAGATCCCAGGAATGCTCCATAATATTACACACCAGAGAAGGTTTTTAAATATGGGAGGAGGCCACATTTGGCAAGACTATTCCTAGAGGAGCTGACTGCTGTTTTATTTAATTTTGTGTTCACACACCTTACTGGAGCCTTTCTTTCTCTCCCACATGAGTCCGAGGGAGAATCTAAACAGAATGTAAACCCATCAAAGGACAATTGCAGCTAGTTGTGCAAATGTTAATGGGAGTCATTGTACATGGCACACTGCAGTGCCCAGGGGATGCTTCATCTCCACCAAGAAAATACTTTCTTCTACACTCTTGTCCAGTGGTCTCCAAACTGTGAGCTGAATACTGCCCTTTGCTTGCCTTTATCCGGCCTTCAGGGCACTATTCCTTTCACTGACACCAACAAGGGGGCACCATTCCTTCCACTGACATCAACAAGGGAGCACCCTTCCTTTCACTGACACCAACAGTGGGGAACCATTCCTCTCACTGACACCACCAATAGGGCATTTTTCCTTCCACTGACACCAGTGGTGGGACAGTATTCCTCCCACTGACACCAGCAATGGGACATAATTCCTCCCACTGATATAAACGATTAGGCACTATTCCTTCCACTTATACCAATGATGGGACACTATTCCTTCTTCTACTGACTACAGACACTGGGGTTGATTTACTAAAGGCAAAAAGACTGTGCACTCTGCAAGGGCAGTTGCTCTAGAGCTTAGTAAATGAGGTAAGGCTTCACCTTGCAAAGAGTACCCAATCACGTGCAAGGAAGATAAAAAAAAGCAGAATTTTTGTTTAAACATGATTGGATAGTGGACGTCAGCAGAGCTTCTACTCATTTACTAAGCTCTGAAGCAAGTGCACTTGCAGAGTGCAACTGCACTTTGAAAAGTGCACAGTCTTTTTCCCTTTAGTAAATCAACCCCACTATGTAATTTTTTTCTTCCCACTGATGCTGGGGCATTTTCTAATTTCACTTTGGCCCCCTAAATCATGAAGGACAGTAAACTGGCCCTTTGTTTAGAAAGTTTGGAGACCTCTGCTCTTGTCAAGCCCGGTGTCAGCCAATCGAGGTACTTCCAACAACCTGGGTCAACCAAACCTGTCTTCAGCAGCCATTGGAATAGCAAACTTTCTTCAACTCCACCAAGAAATTACTTTGGGGGTACTTCTAACAACCTGGGTCTACCAAACATTCAGCAACCACCAGAATGGTCAACTTTGGAATGACTAGGCCCCACATAACCATGAATGATAGCCTCCCATTCTCTTGCTATGGATCATATCCCAGCACAATGTCTGTTCTTGCTCAGTGATCGTGTCACCCACACCTTTAAAGCGGGAGTTCCCCCCAAATTTTTTTTTTAAAAGTCAGCAGCTACAAATACTGCAGCTGCTGACTTTTAATAAATGGACACTTACCTGTCCCAGGGTCCAGCGATTATCGCCAGCCGAAGCCGATCAATCGCTCGGCTCTCTGCAGCTGCCGCCGCCATCCTTAGTGAGGGAATCAGGAAGTGAAGCGTTGCGGCTTCACTTTCCGGTTCCCTACTGCGCATGCGCGAGTCGCCCTGCATGTCCTAACTGGTTCCCGCTATCTCCTGGGACCTGTGTGTTTCAAAGGAGACAGCGGTGGGGACGGGAAGGGGCGTGACTCCCACGGGAGTCTATTCCCAGAAGTGGGTGCAAATACCTGTATTATACAGGTATCTGCACCCCCCTCCCCCCTGAAAGGTGCCAAATGTGACACCGGAGAGGGGGAGGGTTTCCGAAAAGCGGAGGTTCCATTTTTGTGTGAATCTCCGCTTTAAACATGCATGGTCAGCTGTCCTAGACTCAGGGGTTACTCTCTTTCTACCTTCTGCAGGCAAAATTTCCCCAAGAGGCTTATGGGCATGCTCAAAATCATTGGCAGAACACATTGGGACATCACAATTGCTTGAAACATGATACAAACCTACAGATCCCCTATGTTGCCAAGGCAAGACTAGCTATCTTCCGGCTGATGCCTCTAAAGTCCCCGTTTTGTTCCGCAGGACAACACAGGGTAAGAAACCAGAGGCCACTATGCCAAAGACATCTGGGACATGGCACAAGACTACAAATCCCCTATCTTGCCAAGGCAAGACTAACTATCATCTGGCTGATGCCATTAAAGTCCCAGCTTTGTGCCACAGGACAACACTGGGTAAGGAACTGGAGGCCACTATGCCACAACCACCCGGGGCATGGCACAAGACTACAGATTCACTATATTTCCAAGGCAAGATTAGCTATCTTGTGGATGAAACCACCAAAATATCCCAATTGTGCTACAGACCATGTATAAAATTCCCATTACACACATTCCTGGAAAATGGTAAGAAGTAAGCAGGTACTGTAATTCATTAGCTGCTGGAGACCACTAACATCATACGTCAAAGCATTGATCACCAGCACAGCATGGGTCTTCAAGGTAATGTCCAAAGATTTATTAAAGTGATCATATCACAGCAGTAAAAGTGCAACATTTTGGGGCCATGTAGGGTCGGCAAAGGGGTCTTGCAGGGTCCGAAACGTTGTACCTTTACCACTGTGATGTGATAGTTTAAAAAACATTTGGACATTACCTTGACTGTCCATGGTGTGCTTGTCATATGTCTATTTGTGCTACAGGTCAACACTAGAGGCTACTATACCACATGATCCTGTTTTGGCCCATGCTATGAATGTACTAGTCACATAAACATTGCACTGCAAGTGGAAACACCTATGTTGCCATAGCCTTGAGCTTTAGTAATATTCTGAAATTTGTTTATACATTGTATATACAATCCCAGCACTTACCATAGACATCCAGACAGATTCTTCCAGAGTTTGCCCCCTGTGGGTACACATTAAATATACATTTGAAGCATCCCTGATCTTCCCGGTTGACAGGGTTTATTGTGATGGATGAGACATTTAGTGTGTCTGTTGTAAATAGTCTTGTACGATTGGCAGCATAGCCAAGGAGCCTCTGACCGTATATTTTGCTGCAGGTAGCCATTGGCCCAGAAAAGTTGCCCGTCTCCTTCTGCCATGTGATTTGGAAAACATTTAGAAGGCTGGTCTGTAGCTGACACTGAAGAGTGACCGTACCCCCTACTTCAGCGGTTTGCTTCTCCACATTTATCACAGAAGTTTGTCCTACAAAAAAGCATTGATATGGCATGGATAGAGTGAAAAGATGGTATTGAGCACAGTTGTTTGCAAACAAGGATGGGCCAAATTATGTGTTTTCACATCCACAACATTTCAGTGGGAATAAGGCTGACAAAATATCAGCATTTTGGAAAACTGCAGTTGAGTCAATGAGGAAGGCAAAATTAACTATTCTGGACCTGTTATTGTGTCAAGAAATAGCCTCTCATTGGTCCACCATGTTTTATATTTTTCACAGAAAGCAAAAAACTGACAGCAAAAAAAGTCAAATAAAAACAAAACAAAAAGAAAGTGACAGTACGCAAATAACGATGGAATACATAAAAAAAAATTTAAAAAAATGCAAAGAACACTAACTTACGGTAACTAATTCGACATTAGCATTTTTTTGCACACATGTAAAAATCTTTATTTTTGACCATAAAATTACCTAAACCTACAGAGCATTATATATTTTCAGAAAGCAGAGACCCTGTAGAATAAAAAAATGATAGTTGCACGATATTTGCTCAATTGTTTATCAGTATCAAATTTTCAGGAAAAAAATGTAATAAAAATAATCTTATTGCAAACACACGCTATATAAGACCCTTATATTGTTAAAATATAAAACATGAGGTTGTGTCAAGTAAATAGATACCAAACATATCAAGTATTATGCCGTGTACACACGACCGGACTTTACGGCATACTTGGTTCGGCGGATCGGAGTCCGTCAGACAATTCGATTGTGTGTGGGCTCCAGCGGACTTTTTTCCCCCAAAAGTTCGATGGACCTAGAAATGAAAACCTGTTTCAAATCTTTTCGACGGACTTGAGAATGCTGGACTCGGGAGTGCTCCCGCAATGTAACCCCCCCCGGGAGAGCGCTTCTCCTAGGGGGTTATACGATGCAAGGAGCTACCAGAGCCACTGGGGGACCCCAGAAGTCGAGGATCGGGGCATCTCTGTGCAAAACAAAATGCACGGAGGTAAGTATGATATGTTTCTTATTTTAAAAAAATTAATTAAATTAATAAAAATAATTTGAAGCCTTACAATTACTATAAAGCGTACCTTTAGTCATTTTTTCAACTTTCCATCTATTAAATCTTCTGCCCTTGTTGTTTTTGGATAGTAAAATATTTTTTTTTCCTGCCAGTAAATCCCTTATACAGCCCACTTCCTGTTTCTTGTCTGGTCATTAGCCTAGGCTTATGACATCATGTACAGCTCTCTCTCTCACTCTTGTGAGAGTTTTCAAGGAAGGGAGGGGGGATGAGTCCAATGAGAGCTGCAGAGCTGGAGGTGTGTCTGTGTAAATCCAGGAAGTGAACAGGCAGCAGCTTCAGCTGCCCACAGTTAAAAGAGAAGTATGGGAAGCCATTTTTTCCCATAATAATATTTACCTAGGTGGATGCTGCATCTGTCCCCCGGCATCTCTGCACTGAGAACCGAGCCACCGAACACCACCAATGGCTCGGTTCTCTTGGCTCCCTGAGCGGAGAGCTGCTGCCTGTCAATCAGCAGCTCTCCTGCTCTGCTCCTCCACGCTCACTGGAGCGCTGAGCTGTGGAGGGGTGGGGAGCGGCCGTCTCAGTGGCTCGCTGAGAGGCTGAGGCAGCTTTCAGTCCAGGCAGCTAGCGGATTCAGACTCCCAGAGTCGGGATGACGTGGTGCCTGGACTGATCTGTGTGACGTCAGTGGAGAGCGGACTTCAGACCGCTACCTGCTGAGAATGGGTCACAGGAGTGCAAAACAAATTGCACTCCTGTGACCCATAGGAGAAGCCCAGCCAAACGAGCCCAGGCTGGACTTCTCCTTTAAAAGAGCTGCAGCCAGACTCAGTGGAGGGAGATTTCTGCAGCATATTTGGCAAGTACAGAACCACAGTATATATAAAATAATATGCAAACTGGTTTAAGGAAAGCTTCAGAATGGCAAAAATGATTTTGATACAAATTATGTGAGCAGACTGCAGTTCCTCTTTAATGAGCAGCTCTTTTCTTTCGGTGCTCAGAAGCTGCTCAGCTGTCGTTTAATTACCAGCCACTTGTTACCACAGTGACTCACTTGGTTACAATTAACCCTCCTCATTAGTCCAGCCTACAGCCAGCCCCTTTTTGCTATTTAAGCAGCTTACTGTAGCTCATTTTCTCCTTGGCCTTGCGTGGTCTCTGATCTCTAAGTGTGTATGGCTTGGCCTGGCTGACTTCCCTTCTGATTCCTGTTCCTGATTTTTGCTCCTGACTACGCTGACTTCTGGGTTCCTGACCCTGGCTTGTCTGATTACTCACTCTGGCATCCAAACCCTGGCTTCTATTTTTTTATTACATTCCTGAATAGGGATGAGCCGAACACCCCCCTGTTCGGTTCGCACCAGAACATGCGAACAGGAAAAAAGTTCGTTCGAACATGCAAACACCGTTAAAGTCTATGGGACACGAACATGAATAATCAAAAGTGCTAATTTTAAAGGCTTATATGAAAGTTATTGTCATAAAAAGTGTTTGGGGACCTGGGTCCTGCCCCAGGGGACATGGATCAATGCAAAAAAAAGTTTTAAAAACGGCCGTTTTTTCAGGAGCAGTGATTTTAATAATGCTTAAAGTCAAACAATAAAAGTGTAATATCCCTTTAAATTTCGTACCTGAGGGGTGTCTATAGTATGCCTGTAAAGGGGCGCATGTTTCCTGTGTTTAGAACAGTCTGACAGCAAAATGACATTTTGAAGGAAAAAACTCATTTAAAACTACGCGCGGCTATTGCATTGCCGACAATACACATAGAAGTTCATTGATAAAAACGGCATGGGAATTCCCCAAAGGGGAACCCCGAACCAAAATTAAAAAAAAAAAAAATGACGTGGGAGTCCCCCTAAATTCCATACCAGGCCCTTCAGGTCTGGTATGGATATTAAGGGGAACCCCGGCCAAAATTAAAAAAAAAAAATGACGTGGGGTTCCCCCTAAATTCCATACCAGACCCTTCAGGTCTGGTATGGATTTTAAGGGGAACCCCGCGCCAAAAAAAAAAAAAAAACGGCGTGGGGTCCCCCCAAAAATCCATACCAGACCCTTATCCGAGCACGCAACCTGGCAGGCCGCAGGAAAAGAGGGGGGGACGAGAGTGTGGCCCCCCCCTCCCTCCTGAACCGTACCAGGCCACATGCCCTCAACATTGGGAGGGTGCTTTGGGGTAGCCCCCCAAAACACCTTGTCCCCATGTTGATGAGGACAAGGGCCTCATCCCCACAACCCTGGCCGGTGGTTGTGGGGGTCTGCGGGCGGGGGGCTTATCGGAATCTGGAAGCCCCCTTTAACAAGGTGACCCCCAGATCCCGGCCCCCCCCCTGTGTGAAATGGTAAGGGGGTACATAAGTACCCCTACCATTTCACGAAGAAAGTGTCAAAAATGTTAAAAATGACAAGAGACAGTTTTTGACAATTCCTTTATTTAAATGCTTCTTCTTTCTTCTATCTTCCTTCATCTTCTGGTTCTTCTGGTTCTTCTGGCTCTTCTGGTTCTTTCTCCGGCGTTCTCGTCCAGCATCTCCTCCGCGGCGTCTTCTGTCTTCTTCTCCTCGGGCCGCTCCGCACCCATGGCATGGGGGGGAGGCTCCCGCCCTTCTCTTCTTCTTTTCTTCTCTTCTTCTCTTCTTCATTTTCTTCTCCGGGCCACTCCGCAATCCATGCTGGCATGGAGGGAGGCTCCCGCTGTGTGACGGCGCTCCTCGTCTGACAGTTCTTAAATAACGGGGGGGCGGGGCCACCCGGTGACCCCGCCCCCCTCTGACGCACGGTGACTTGACGGGACTTCCCTGTGGCATTCCCCGTGACGTCACAGGGAAGTCCCGTCAAGTCACCGTGCGTCAGAGGGGGGCGGGGTCACCGGGTGGCCCCCCCCGTTATTTAAGAACTGTCAGACGAGGAGCGCCGTCACACAGCGGGAGCCTCCCTCCATGCCAGCATGGATTGCGGAGCGGCCCGGAGAAGAAAAGAAGAAGAGAAGAAGAGAAGAAAAGAAGAAGAGAAGAGCGGGAGCCTCCCCCCCATGCCATGGGTGCGGAGCGGCCCGAGGAGAAGAAGATAGAAGACGCCGCGGAGGAGATGCTGGACGAGAACGCCGGAGGAAGAACCAGAAGAGCCAGAAGAACCAGAAGAACCAGAAGATGAAGGAAGATAGAAGAAAGAAGAAGCATTTAAATAAAGGAATTGTCAAAAACTGTCTCTTGTCATTTTTAACATTTTTGACACTTTTTTCGTGAAATGGTAGGGGTACTTATGTACCCCCTTACCATTTCACACAGGGGGGGGGCCGGGATCTGGGGGTCACCTTGTTAAAGGGGGCTTCCAGATTCCGATAAGCCCCCCGCCCGCAGACCCCCACAACCACCGGCCAGGGTTGTGGGGATGAGGCCCTTGTCCTCATCAACATGGGGACAAGGTGTTTTGGGGGGCTACCCCAAAGCACCCTCCCAATGTTGAGGGCATGTGGCCTGGTACGGTTCAGGAGGGAGGGGGGGCCGCACTCTCGTCCCCCCCTCTTTTCCTGCGGCCTGCCAGGTTGCGTGCTCGGATAAGGGTCTGGTATGGATTTTTGGGGGGACCCCACGCCGTTTTTTTTTTTTTTTTTTGGCGCGGGGTTCCCCTTAAAATCCATACCAGACCTGAAGGGTCTGGTATGGAATTTAGGGGGAACCCCACGTCATTTTTTTTTTTTTAATTTTGGCCGGGGTTCCCCTTAATATCCATACCAGACCTGAAGGGCCTGGTATGGAATTTAGGGGGACTCCCACGTCATTTTTTTTTTTAAATTTTGGTTCGGGGTTCCCCTTTGGGGAATTCCCATGCCGTTTTTATCAATGAACTTCTATGTGTATTGTCGGCAATGCAATAGCCGCGGGTAGTTTTAAATGAGTTTTTTCCTTCAAAATGTCATTTTGCTGTCAGACTGTTCTAAACACAGGAAACATGCGCCCCTTTACAGGCACACTATAGACACCCCCCAGGTACGAAATTTAAAGGGATATTACACTTTTATTGATTGACTTTAAGCATTATTAAAATCACTGCTCCTGAAAAAACGGCCGTTTTTAAAACTTTTTTTTGCATTGATCCATGTCCCCTGGGGCAGGACCCAGGTCCCCAAACACTTTTTATGACAATAACTTGCATATTAGCCTTTAAAATTAGCACTTTTGATTTCTCCCATAGACTTTTAAAGGGTGTTCCGCGGCATTCGAATTTGCCGCGAACACCCCAAATTGTTCGCTGTTCGGTGAACTTGCGAACAGCCAATGTTCGAGTCGAACATGAGTTCGACTCGAACTCGAAGCTCATCCCTATTCCTGAACTGTGTTATTTTTTATAGTGTGATTTTCACTGCACTTTCTGTCTCTGTCTGGTTTATGGTTCCTGACATGCACAAGCCTCATACAGCAAAAAGAAACTTCCTTTAGGCTTCATGTACACAGGACATTAGAAAACCTTTCCTGAACTTGACAGCAAATAACCGATGGTTAAACACTTCCGTTTTACCACTTTTTCATGCTACGTTTATGGGGGTTTGCATCTAGAAGCGTTTTTGACAGATAACAGATTTTACAGATCAGTGGACCCTTCCAAATGCCTACAATGCAGGAATCTCTCTCTCTCTCAAAAAATGCTTTTAACCTCAAGTGCTTCTAAACTGCTATAAACGCCTGAGTGTACCCATTAGAGAACATTGAGGAGAGTTCAGGGGCTGCTGGAAAAAAAAATGCCCAAATGCTCCTAAACGTCCGTTTACCAGCTGCAGTGTACATGAGGCCTTACCGTCCCTGACTGAGCCAAATCCTCCTTTATTTGTGTCTCACACAATCCCCCTCACAGACACTGCAGCTCACAATAGAAGAGTTCTAGCAACCAAGGTAGTGCTGTTATTCCAGAAAGTAGTGGGCTGGGCTAGGTATGGCTAGGTGCTGATGATTCACTGGCAGGATCAACAGGTATTTGTGGGACTTTGCAAAGGTGGCTAAGCGAAAGCTTTCATTGCAGATGCTCTTATCATGAAGTGGTGCAGCACATATTTTTTTAATGGAAGGCCATAGTTCTTTTTTAAATTCCAACTGTAATATAAAGTGAATAGCTATAAGCAATGCAAGGAAAAAGTCTCAGTATATTTTGAAGAATACTTACTGGTAGCTATTAGATGCCACAAGATGCAGAACACACCCAGACGTTTCAGCATAGTGATGGTGATGGTGAGAAATGAGAATCACACAATTTATTTTGGTTAATTACTAGAAGAAGAAAAGAATAGTATGCAAATTAAAAACTATCCCAGAGTGTAGAATAATTATATTAATTTGGCTTTATAATCAAGATCTGTAAGTATGCAGTCTGAGTTCCCTTTTATGCTTTGACATTGAAAAAGCTCACTCAGCTCAGCATAAGATGAATCTTGAAATAGCTAGGTTGTGTGCATGTCATTTTTGTACCAGTTGTTCTCCATGTACAGAGTTAATGACTAAAGGTCAGTAGGTCAGTGGTTTCACAGATAAGAATATACTCAGAGTATCTGTCATAGACTTTATTGTAAAGATCTTTTTAAAGGTAAAAACATATATTACCTATAATATAGTTAGTTATTTGATATAGTTATTTAATTAGTTAGCTAGATTGAGTTTGTGTGAAGTAATATATATTTATATATACTCAATTATAGTTTAATATGCATTTGTAAGGTTTGGTACAGAATTGCATTTCTGTAGCTTAAAGTATATCCATTACAAGAATTCGGCCATTTGGAAAGGTCATTCACCTTGAGTTTTTTTTTTTATAAGAATCTGTTGTGTGTTATTGACGATCAAAGAAGCTTAAGAGACGTGTCAGCTGTTGGCAAAGAGAATATTTAGAATAATCACGAATATGATCATTTCATATTTAGTTCTAGCTGTATATGGCAATGGCTGTAGGTTGCTGAATAGTAGATTTGAGATAGTATAAAAACAGAGTGACCCTACACTTCACTACACTTCACTACACGACACAAACTACACATGTCCTTTACTCACACACAGAAGGACTTCACTACTTTTTCACACACACAAAGAAGAAGGCCACACGCATCCTTACACTGAAGAAGACATTTTGTTTACATTAGGCCTATATACAGCCTACCTCACAAACACCTGCTAGAGCAGACATCTCTCTGACATAGAGAAGCACAGACGGAGCTGAAACATCTCTTGAACTTTCTTGATACAAGTTTTGTTCTTATTATCTTTTGTTTTACTACATCAAGCTGTAAGACGAATTTAACTTTGTATATATTTTCAAGTTGTTGCCTGGCTACTGAACTTTTGAACAAAACGCCTAAGACACTGTTGACATAACACGTGTCTGTGAGAAGAGAAGGTTTTTTCACTCTCTCTACATTTTTTACATTGGCGAGCCAGCCAGTTTTTTTTTCCCTGCTCCTCGAACAAGGGGGGAGACTAACACATTTTCATGATTGATCAAGTCTCAGGAAAAAACTATCAAAGAACCTAGAAAGAGGCGTTTGTGTTCCATCAGACAAGGACGAAAGGTCCAAGGAACTGAGCCGGCTAAAGACGAGAAATTCTTCTAAATACGATATGCCATCTGATAATCAAATGTGGAGAAACAACAAGCTCCAAGAAGAAACTAAGTAAAGAACCTAGAAGGAGGCGTTTGCGTCAGATGTGGACAACAGTTCAATAAAAGTCGAGGGTGAGTTTTTCTATGTCTGTTTTCTCACCTCTAGCCAAAGTTTGTAACTTTGAAAAAAAAAAGGAAGACCCAGCCTACGAAGTTGATTGTCAAGGCCATTTGGACGATATGCTTGAAGTTATTTTTGGAAATCCAGGACTTTGTTTGTGAAAACGTAACGTTACGTACGTGAAGATTTCTGCCAAGGTTAGTTCCTAAGAAGGTGAGAAAGTCTCACATAAGAAAATATTGGGTAGTTGCCCAAGAAGAAAAAAAAAAATGTTGAATCAGGAACTGAGACTTCACGTTATTTGAAAAAGCTACCATTGTGTACAACTGGCAGAAGTACTCTTTGGGTAAGCTAAGATGAAAGTCGGATTTTGATGTTTGAAGATGGAAAGTCCAAGAAAAAGGCAAAGAAAAATCAACAGGCAAGTACACTACAGCACAATATAGCACACTACAGCACACAATACAAGGAACAAGGCAAAAAGGTACAAGAAAATTATTCTTCAAAGAAAGAAGAAGTAACGAACGAAAGAAAAAGCAACAAACGAAAGAAAAAGCAGCAAATGGAAGAAAAAGCAACAAACTAAAGAAAAGGCAACGAACAACAAAGTTAAAGGACATTATTCATCTCTTGTTTTTTTTAAGTGCGCACAGGACTATCATACTAAACAAGGGGTGAGTGTGTTTGTTTATATATAAGGGTAACATGGGATGGTTAACATCTCAAGGCTCAGAAGTATTTTCCTGTACCATCGGGAAATTGATACATTCCATATATATGGAATACAGGAATACATGCAGTAGTGAGGTAATTAATGCCAGAGTGTAAAGAAGTTATTTAACCACTTGACAACTGGGCACTTAAACCCCCTTCCTAACCAGACCAATTTTCAGCTTTTGGTGCTCTCACATTTTGAATGACAATTACTCAGCCATGCAACACTGTATCTATATGAAATTTTTGTCCTTTTTTTCACACAAATGGAGCTTTCTTTTGGTGGTATTTAATCACCGCTGGGTTCTTTATTTTTTGCGCCGTAAAAGAAAAAAGACCGAAAAATCTGTAAAAAAAATGCATTTTTCTTCATTTCTGTTATAATATTTTGCAAATTAGTAATTTTTCTTCATATATTTTGGCCAAAATTTATACCGCTACATATCTTTGGTAGAATTAACCCAAATCGGTGGATATTATTTGGTCTTTGTGAAAGTTATAGAGTCCAAAAGCTATGGTGCGAATATCTGAAAATTGATCACACCTGAAGTACTGACGGCCTATCTAATTTCTTGAGACCCTAACATTCCAGAAAAGTACAAATACCCCCCAAATGATACCTTTTTGGAAAGAAGACATTCCAAGGTATTTAGAAAGATGCATGGTGAGATTTTTGAAGTTGTCATTTTTTCCCACAATTCTTTGCAAAATCAAGGTTTTTTTTTTACTTTTTTTTTTTCCCACAAAATTGTCATATTAGCAGGTTATTTCTCGCACACCACATATGCATTCCACAAATTACACCCCAAAACACATTCTGCTATTACTCCCGAGTACGGCGATACCACATGTGTGAGACTTTTACACAGCGTGGCCACATACAGAGGCCCAACATGCAGGGGAGCACCTTCAGGCGTTCTGTAGCTCCCAGGCCAATTCTGACATTTCTCTCCTACATGTAAAAATCATCATTTATTTGCTAGAAAATTACATAGAACCCCAAAACATTATATATGTTTTTTTAGCAAAGACCCTAGAGAATACAATGGCGGTCGTTGCAACTTTTTATCTCGCACGGTATTTGCGCAGCAATTTTTTTAACGCTTTTTTTTGAGAAAAAAACTGTTTTGTGCTTTACAAAAACCAAAACAGTAAAGTTAGCCTAATGTTTTTGCATAATGTGAAAGATGAAGTTATACTGAGTAAATAGATACCCAACATGTCACCTTTCAAAATTGCACGCGCTTGTGGAATGACGCCAAACTTTGCTACTCAAAAATCCCCATAGGCGACGCTTTAAAATTTTTTACTGGTTACATGTTTTGAGTTACAGAGGAGGTCTAGGGCCAAAATTATTACTCTCGCTCTACCGATCGCAGCGATACCTCACATGTGTGGTTTGAACACGGTTTTCATATGTGGGCGGGACTTACGTATGCGTTCGCTTCTGCATGCGAGCACGCAGGGACAGGGGCGCTTTAAAATTTTTTTATTTTTTTTTATTGTTCATTTTACTTTATTTATTTTAGTTTGATGCTTTTTTCCAAAAAAAAAAATTTTTGACCACTTTTATTCCTATTACAAGGAATATAAACATCCTTGTAATAGGAATATGGCATGACAGGTCCTCTTTACAGTGAGATATGGGGTCAATAAGACCCCACATCTCACCTCTAGGCTGGGAAGCCTGAAATAAAAAAAAAAAAAAAAACGATCCTGGCTTCGATCGTAGCGGTGAGTCGGTAGAAGCGCGGGAGGGGGGGACATCCCCTCTCGCCTCCCGTAAGAACGATCAAGCAGTGGAACAGCCGCTATGATCATTCTTATGGTGTAGGGAATCGCCGGCTGAAAAAGCCGATATCTGAATGATGCCTGTAGCTGCAACCATCATTCAGATATCTCCGCACAAAGTCAAGGACGTTGTATGACGGCCGGTGGGCGGGAAGTGGTTAAAACGCATTTTTTTTTTAACACAAAGTTGTCCATTTATACAATATTTCTACCACATAACATGTACATGCCAAAAATGACACCCCAAAATAGATTCTCCTGCTCCTCCTGAGTATGGCGATACCACATGTGTGAGACTTCCACAGCCTGGCCACATACAGAGGCCGAGTACAGCTGAGCATGGCTCAGTATGGCGGGGTATGGCGGGGTATTGCGGGGTATGGCGGGGTATTGCGGGGTATGGCGGGGTATTGCGGAGTATGGCGGGGTATTGCGGAGTATGGCGGGGTATGGCGGGGTATTGCGGAGTATGGCGGGGTATTGCAGAGCATGGCAGAGTATGGCGGAGTATGGCGGAGTATGGCGGGGTATTGCGGAGTATGGCGGGGTATTGCAGGGTATTGCAGAGTATGGCAGAGTATGGCGGGGTATGGCGGGGTATGGCGGGGTATTGCGGAGTATGGCGGGGTATTGCGGAGTATGGCGGGGTATGGCGGGGGCATGGCAGGGTATGGCGGGGGCATTGCAGAGTATGGCGGGGGCATTGCAGAGTATGGCGGGGGCATTGCAGAGTATGGCGGGGGCATTGCAGAGTATGGCGGGGGCATTGCAGAGTATTGTGGGGGCATTGCAGAGTATTGCACAGCATTGCAGAGTATTGTGGGGGTATTGCAGAGTATTGTGGGGGTATTGCAGAGTATTGTGGGGGTATTGCAGAGTACTGCACAGCATTGCAGAGTATTGTGGGGGTATTGCAGAGTACTGCACAGCATTGCAGAGTATTGTGGGGGTATTGCAGAGTATTGCACAGCATTGCAGAGTATTGTGGGGGTATTGCAGAGTATTGTGGGGGTATTGCAGAGTATTGTGGGGGTGTTGCAGAGTATTGTGGGGGTGTTGCAGAGTATTGCACAGCATTGCAGAGTATTGTGGGGGTATTGCAGAGTATTGTGGGGGTGTTGCAGAGTATTGCTCAGCATTGCAATGTAGTGGGGATGGCTGAGCATGGATGGATGGATGCCTGGATGTCTCTGTGCAGCGCTGTGGGCACTACACATACAGCCCACAGCGCTGCAGACATCCCTCCACCCCCCTCCCCGCTCACTGTGTACTGATCGGTACACAGGCGGGGAGGAGAGGAACCGGCGTCATCAGATGACGCCGGTCTGTTTACATGTGATCGCGCCGTCATTTGACGGCGCGATCACATGGTAAACGGCCGCGATCAGCGGCCATTTACCGGGATCCGTGATGCGCCGGGTCCGGAGGACCCGGCGGTCACGGATGTGTTCGGGTGCGCGCCCCAGGGGGCGCGCGAGAGGGGAATTCCGGGAGGACGTCATATGACGTCCACCCAGAGTTATCCAACCGCCCTGCAGCCGTCATTCGGCTATGGGCCGGTTGTTAAGTGGTTAACAAGGAAACTAAGTTTAATGCTACATGTAAATGTTTATGAATATTTTAGCCCTGAAAAACAGAAATGTGTGTTATTACATGTGGTCATTTTAAAACACATATATAGGGGGCAGAAAAAGTTTTCAGAGAAAAAAAGTATTGATTAAGATTATGGAAAGAACTGTATGAAATTGAGATAATGGAAAATAACATGGTGTTTAGTGTTTTACAAAAATCCTACAGATTTGGTTGTAGGAAATAATAAGTTAAGGATTGAACAATTTTTACAAAAATTCCAAACTTAGATTTGGTTATTAAATTAAAAGTAGTAGATTGTTATAATTTACTTAAGACTACCCAGAGAAAATATTAAAATATGAAAGGCTTGTTCAATCCAAAAAAAATGTAAAAATAGCAATTGTTAAAAGTCTTTGTAAATGAGTATTTCTGGTAAAAGTAAGGATTTTGATTGAGGGAGGAGTTTTCTCGGGGATATGGCCAATCGCAGTTTTTGGGTAGGACCCAATCTGTGAGTTTCACGAGATTGTCCTCTAAACAATTTTTTTGTCATTACTATAATCAGGAAAGTCATATAACGTAGTGTACATCATTTTTGGCAGATGTACAAACAAAATATGTTTAAAAAAGTGGTAAAAAGGTTAAACATTTTAAAAAAACGAAAAACTAGATTGTTACAAAATTGTACAGTGTAGTGTATACAAAGCATGATAGCTAAGACTGATTGTAACAGATCATTCTCTGAAGAGTTTGTGACATGCGAGGAGTGTATTACCAACAGAGAAATGCAGATCAAGTTACACAGACTAGTCATCATGTCATGACATTTTTCACTTCTGTGGACAGAGCACAATACATTTTTGTGTTAAGTCTTCCAAATATCTGGAAGAGGATTAATTGATGAGAAAAATTTATTTTTAAAAGGTATTATTACTTACTAAAGTAATTGTTTTTAAAAAATAAGATTTTTTGGGCCTTAATAACTTTTCTCGAGATTTTTGCAGACAAAGTATCTGTCTGAGTGAATTTTAATGAATTATATAGGCTTACTGTAGGGCAAATATTTTTAATAACAAGAGAGAACTTATATATAATAATTTGAAGATCTAAAGAAAGCCCTTATTAATTTAGTATTTTTGATTAATATAGAGATCTCTCTCAGCCATTTTACATTCAAGTGTATATGGATGATGAGACAAATTCATTGGTATTTATAAAAAATGTGTTTGGAGTGCATTGTCCAATGCTACAGGTCAGAGACATTGTGGGTTTTGCACCATTTGTTTTGAAAAGCATCTTACGTTACACTAAAGGTGTTATTACAAGGAAAACAGAAGGTGTCAATACACACAGCTTTGTCTAGTGGCAATTGGATGTTAAAAAGATCAGTTGTAGTGGTATATAAAATACATGGGGATTAAATAGATGCAGTGTGAGGGATAGAACCACAGTTGTATAAATTAAGGAAAAAGTCACTTATTCAACTTTTAGTGGACGCATTGAAAGCTGAACTTAAGACTGCCATGTGTTTAGCAGTCAGAGTGACAAGCATGTGCGGTTCATTCAATCATACTGTATGAGAGGAATGTTTTTGGTTCTGAAAAGAAATTTCAACATGATCAAATTTCTTTCAGAAATAGAATATTTGAGAAAGCCCAACCTAAATTGTCAGTGTAAAGGAAAAAATACAATAATCTGGTAAGATTATTCTTTTACAAGATTTAATATTAGTCACAGGATAAAGAGGGGGACTATGACATTTTGTCTTAGAATCAGTACAGGTTGATGAAGATAATATTTATTGTAAAAAAAATAATTGATTTTAACAGTAATGGATAGAGTTATTTTTAAATGAAAATATTTCTTTTTGCATATCCAGGTACCTGACTGACTGACTGATTGATTTTTTGTTTAAGCTAATGAAAGAAATTCTGAACTACTCATTTTAGAACACTTTGTCATCAAACTTCTGAATATTGTTTTATTTGTTTATAGAACAATCCAATAGGAAAGAGTAACCTAATACTACAAGTATAGAGGAATTTGGCAAATCTTTATAGATTGATTATATTAGTTTTTTTTCCTGCTTAAGGAGGAAATAAGGATGTTGTTTTTTTAGTTAATGTTTCTTTTTGATAAATTAATTGAGGTTATTCTAGAAAAAATAATATTTTTAACAAAAGCTAAGTTGTTGTGAACTTATGTCATATTCCATTGGGGTTGGATTTCAAACCATGGAATCAGATTATGATTTAAAATTTTGCAGGACATGTATGCAATTTTAGATGTTTGATAAAGTTTTTGTTTCTTATCATCTTAAGTACTCAGGTATTGTAGAACATATAAATAGTATTATAAAGTCTAAATAGGGTAAGATGATGCAAGAATAAGGTAAAGATTGGGTGACTTATTTACCTGCTATAGTTTTAGTTTAAAAACTTTATTATTTTTTTTTAAACATAAGGTTTGTTGACTTTTTGAGTTAATGACAGGATGTCTTTTGAGATTAGCATACTCCGTTATTTTTATATAATCTGTTGTATAGAAAGAAGTGTGCTTGCAAACATTGCAAACAGGTACAGGTATTTCAGAAGTTTGTTCACAAATTATGGCTAGGTCTTTGCTAAATTTAAATAGAAATGATGTCTTGAATGAGATTTCTACTTCTAATAAGTATGTTTAGTAATTTATTCCAGTAGCTAAAGTTATGGTTAAGAATTATAGATCTGAAGGTACCAGGGATGCAAACAGAGATGTCAATTGGGATGCCAATTGGAAAGATTATTTTGTTATTTTTAAGGTACATTGGAATTATAATTTTTTGTTGCATCCTATAGTTATTATATTTATTATCATGATATTATGTATTTTATTTCAAATCTGTATTGTGGTTAGAATGAAACAATTTTACAAATTGATTAAGGAAGAAATAAAAAAAGGTGAAAAAATTATGACAGGTATTTTTAGTCGGAAAATTACTTCTGGCTTATCTGATCCTGTGATTGGCTGTGGTACATCTGGAACAACTAATTCAAAATGTGTATGAAAGGGCGCCATAAATGGAGTGTGCGTGATTTAGGTAATATAATAAATTATATTCAGGGGGAATTGTAGAATAATTATATTAATTTGGCTTTATAATCAAGATCTGTAAGTATGCAGTCTGAGTTCCCTTTTATGCTTTGACATTGAAAAAGCTCACTCAGCTCAGCATAAGACGAATCTTGAAATAGCTAGGTTGTGTGCATGTCATTTTTGTACCAGTTGTTCTCCATGTACAGAGTTAATGACTAAAGGTCAGTAGGTCAGTGGTTTCACAGATAAGAATATACTCAGAGTATCTGTCATAGACTTTATTGTAAAGATCTTTTTAAAGGTAAAAACATATATTACCTATAATATAGTTAGTTATTTGATATAGTTATTTAATTAGTTAGCTAGATTGAGTTTGTGTGAAGTAATATATATTTATATATACTCAATTATAGTTTAATATGCATTTGTAAGGTTTGGTACAGAATTGCATTTCTGTAGCTTAAAGTATATCCATTACAAGAATTCGGCCATTTGGAAAGGTCATTCACCTTGAGTTTTTTTTTTATAAGAATCTGTTGTGTGTTATTGACGATCAAAGAAGCTTAAGAGACGTGTCAGCTGTTGGCAAAGAGAATATTTAGAATAATCACGAATATGATCATTTCATATTTAGTTCTAGCCGTATATGGCTATGGCTGTAGGTTGCTGACTAGTAGATTTGAGATAGTATAAAAACAGTGACACTACACTACACTTCACTACACGACACAAACTACACATGTCCTTTACTCACACACAGAGGGACTTCACTACTTTTTCACACACACAAAGAAGAAGGACACACGCATCCTTACACTGAAGAAGACATTTTGTTTACATTAGGCCTATATACAGCCTACCTCACAAACAGCTGCTAGAGCAGACATCTCTCTGACATAGAGAAGCACAGACAGAGCTGAAACATCTCTTGAACTTTCTTGATACAAGTTTTGTTCTTATTATCTTTTGTTTTACTACATCAAGCTGTAAGACGAATTTAACTTTGTATATATTTTCAAGTTGTTGCCAAGTGTGACCAAATAAACTCACACTTTGTTTTAAGACAGCCTGGTTACTGAACTTTTGAACAAAACGCCTAAGACACTGTTGACATAACACGTGTCTGTGAGAAGAGAAGGTTTTTTCACTCTCTCTACATTTTTTACACAGAGACACACCAGAAAGTGTGGGGAAACCTCCAGTGAAGGCATTTCTGTTCTTAGACAGTTGCCACCAGAACACATGTCCCCACTGGAAGATTTACCCTCAATTGGTGACAGTTCTAAAATTGCGTTTTTTCCATTACTTTCTGTTTCATTAAAGTAAGATAATATTTGATTCTTGCAATGGGACTCACCTTGCACCGCTAGGGTTAAATTATGCTTTTTTTTTTTTTTTTTTGCGTAGGGCAGTGGTCTCCGAACTGCGGATCGTGTTTGTTTGCCTTTGTTTAGACCCTGGAACACTATTTCTCTGACTGACACTGACGATCAGGATCCATTCCTTTCACTGACTCCAACGATGGAGCACTATTCCTTCTACTGACTCCCACAGTAGGGCACTCCTCCTACTGACAACAACAATGGGGCACCATTCCTTCCACTAACACTAATGATGGAGCACTATTCCTTCTACTGACACCAACAATGGGCCACCATTCCATCCACTGGCACCAATGATGGGGCACTATTGCTTTCACAGACACCATTGACTGGGCACAATTCCTTTTAATGACACCAACAATGGGGTACTATTCCTCCCACTGACACCTACAATGGGGTACTATTTCTATCTACTAACGCCATTGATGGAGCACTATTGCTTTCACAGACACCATTGACTGGACATGATTCCTTTCAATGACACCAACAATGGGGTACTATTCCTCCCACTGACACCAACAATGGGGTACTATTTCTATCCACTAACGCCAATGATGGGGCGCCATTCCTTCCATTGAAACCAATTATGGGGCACTATTGCTTCCACTGACACCAGCAATGGGGCACTATTCCTCCCACTGACACCATTGATGGGGTACTATTCCTCACTCTAGCACCAATGACAGAGAACTATTATTCCCACCGATGCCACTATTCTTCCCACTATTACCAATGATGGGGTATTATTCTTCCTTCTACAGACCATAGGTGCTATATAATTTTTTTACTCCCACAGACAACCAAGCCTGAGGCATTATGTAGGGTATTTTCTACTCTCACTGGTCACAGTCCGGCCCCCCTAAAGTCTGAAGGATAGTAATTTGGCACTTTAGAAAGTTTGAGACCCCTGGACTAGTAAAACGTAAAAAGCCATAAGGAGACATACTGTATTACATGAAACTGCTAGAGATCACTGAAATTACAAGTAAGGCAGGAGAAAAGATGACTGCCTGCAGAGGGCCCAGGGCCACTCAAAAAGTGCCAAAAGGGTTGCGTGCATGAGCAGGGCAGTAGGGGAAGGTTAGAGTTTCTGTCATGTTTTAATTTTGTCTGTGTCCCTATGAAGAGTCTTCATAGGGTGTTCCATTTGGATGTTCTCCAGATTTAGAAAATGAAGTTTCTTGCGTGCATTGTGTATTCAATATTTATTTTTAAAAAAGTTTTTGTTTGGTAATAATAACTAATAAAATGTTTTCAAAGGCAATATAAAATTGTCCCTATATCTTTATCCACCTCTTGTTGACCGTGACTAAGTTCTGGCTAGGATTTGGCTGTGTATGAGCCAAGTAATCTCTTACCTTTGATGGTCCCAGTATGTTTAGGGACGATGTTCTTATTCTAAATGTGAGTCCTCAAGCTGGTGCTTCCCACTGCTGTCCTCAATAGTAATCCATTTGATCTTCGCCATTCATATGTGGGAGCGTCTGCGTTCCTGGGTCCAAATGCCATCCTTACCAGACTGTGCCATTTTTAGTACCAAATAGGATGACTCCATTTGCCTTAGATCTTTAGGGGTGAGGATTCAGTCAATGTGTTCTACTAGAGAACTATATCACATTGGAACCTGCAGAGAATTTAACCTATTAAGTCAAAATCTGGTGTATTAAATTAGCAAAATTAGCAAAAATCTGGCAAGAAATGGCAATAAGACTTCACAGAAAAAACCTTGCCATGAGCTGTAGGGCTGAACATACAGTGCCTTGAAAAAGTATTCAAACCCTTTAAAATGTTCCAAATTTGTCATGTTACAACCAAAAACATAAATGTGTTTTATTGGAATTTTATGTGATAGACCAACACAAAGTGGCACATAATTGTGAAGTGTAAGGAAAATGATAAATAGTTTTCAATTTTTTTTACAAATAAATATCTGAAAAGTGTGGCGTGCATTTGTATTCAGCCCCCTTTACTCCGATACCCCTAACTAAAATCTTGTGGAACCAATTGCCTTCAGAAGTCACCTAGTTAGTAAATAGAGTCCACCAGTGTGTCATTTAATCTCAGTATAAATACAGTTCCTCCAGAGAACCTTAATGAACAAGCAGCATCATGAAGGCCAAAGAACACACCAGACAGGTCAGGGATGAAGTTGTGGAGAAGTTTAAAGCAGGGTTAGATTATAAACAAATATCCCAAACTTTGAACATCTCACTGAGCTCTGTTCAATCCATAATCCAAAAATGGAAATAGTATGGCACAACTGCAAACCTAAACTGACACCTAATCTGACAGGCAAGGAGAGCACTAATCAGAAAAGCAACCAAGAGGTCCATGGTAACTCTGGAGGAGCTGCAGAGATTCACAGCTCAGGTGGGAGAATCTGTCCACAGGACAACTATTAGTTATGCTCTCCACAAATATGGCCTTTATGGAAGAGTTGCAAGAAGAAAGCCATTGTTGAAAGAGAGATGTGGAAGCAGGTGCTCTGGTCAGATGAGACCATAATTGTCACTTAACCCTCCATAATGAACCACCACTGCAGTCTGGGCCTACCATCGACCTGTCTAGTTGCTGGCCCTCATCATGACATGATCACATTGTCACTGGAGTCTCCAGAATCCTGTAAGGGGGCCATCAATGGACCCAATGGAAGTGCCCATGTCACTAGGCAGAGATGAGGCTACCTGAAGAAGGACCCTCCCACTCTGCACTGAAGAAGAAAAAAAAGCAAAGGACCTGGTGTGTCATGTGATTGCAGATTCAGGTAAATATTTTGGGCATTTATCTTGGTTTTTTCAAATATAATTGGGGGGATGAGCTAGAGGTGGGAGGGTGGGGGTTGAAGTGGTTGTAAAGGCTCAAGGTTTTTTACCTTCAAGCATTCTATGCATGAAGGTGTGTGCAGCAGCCCCCCCAGGCCCCCCCCCAATACTTACCTGAGCCTGATCCAGCAATGTGCACAAGAGTTTTGGCTCTCCCCTGTCTCTCCCTACTCCCTGGCTGAGACAGCCATTGGCTCCCGCTATTGTCATTCACAGCCAGTGAACCAATGGGGAAAGAGCAGGGAAGGGGACGAACCTTGCTCAGTGTGTGAATGGATACACAGAGCAGCAGCTCAGGAGCGAGCCTGCTAGGGTGCCCCCATAGCCAGCTGCTTGTTATGAGGTCACTAGGCAGGAGAGAGAGCCCAGGAGCACCAGCAGGGGAGGGGGGGGGGCAAGAAGAGAAGGATCAGGGCTGCTCTGTGCAAAAGAGCAGGTAAGTATGACATTTGTTATTTAAGAAAAAAAAAATATCCCTTTTAACATTTTGTGTAAGGAAGGATGGCTAACTCTTGCCGCAAATCAACTTTAAATGGCCAATGGCCATCACGTAACGGGCCTTTCTCCATTGACAGTCAATATAAGGGTGTCTTTCCCCCACTGACCACCAATGTAATGGAACATTTCACTCACATCTAATGTAAGGGGGCACTACGCTGACCATCAATGTAAGGTCAACGTAGTGCCCCCTTACACTGAACATAAGTGAAATGTTCTATTGCATTGACCACCAAGATCAATAGGGGGACCTTGTAAGTAAGGGAAATAGAAGAAAGGTGTGGGTCACTGGATATCTTAAAGCTGTAGCTGTTTGAGTCAATGCTTAGGCAGTGTGGAAGAAGTATTTATTCTTAGGCAGCTCTACCAGGAAAGTGCTTTATAAGTGAATTTATACAGTGCCTTGAAAATAGAAAGAAGCCCTGATGAAAAGGAACCCACTGAACCCTGGAAACATGTTTGGTTTTTATGGTGCAAAATTCTCAATAAAATCAAATCTAGACTTACTAAGACAATCTTTGTTGCCCCACAAAAACCATTTGGATCCAAATTGCTATGCCGGTGGAATAGCAGTTGGAACCTAAGTGGTGTTGTGTTGTAAAACCGACTGGTCTTATTTCATGGAAGTGGATGTTGACTGATTATCCTTCAGGATCCCTTAAGTTTCACACATCAGCTTATTATGATGCAATTAAATGAAATCTGGACTTGATAAATTCTGCTTTTCCTTGCACACCCAGTCACTGGTGTCAGGGGGCACTACGCTAACCAATTTTTATGTAATCACTGTACTGACCACCAGTGTAAATGGGCACTCTTCTGGTCACCAGTGTTAGTGGGCAGTTCTCCACCATCAGTGTAGGGGGCAAATTTCCACTGACCACCAGAGCTGAGGAAGCAGTACCATTTTCACAGTCTGCATATTGTTTCTGGTCACTATTATTACTATTATTTGTTTCATTACATTATTATTACTGTTAATAACTGTTAGTACAGAGCAGCAATGGTTGTCCAGTAGGCTAAGTATGCCAAATTCCTCATTCTTTAATTTAGCACTTCTGCCTTGCAGCACTGGGGTCCTCGGTTTACTCCCCCCCCCCCCCCCCCAACAATGACACTATCTACTATCTGCATGGAGTTTGCATGTTCTCCGTGTGCTTACTTGAGTTTTCTCTGAATACTCTGATTTCCTCCCACACTCCAAAGACATGCTGGTAGATTATGTGTCTCTTGTCTAAATTGGCCCTAATATGTGTATGCATGTCAGATAAGGACCTTAGATCAGGGCTTTTTTTTCAGCAGGAACATGAGGGAACACAGTGCCGGCACCTCCAGCACTGAATGTAGGTAATGTTTTGGGGTACTGAAGTATGGTGGAGGTGGGTCTATGGATGCTGGCAGGAATCTATTTTTGTGTGTGGGGTCTACTGTTGCTGGGGAATTATATTGTTGCTGGGGAGGTCAATTATTAAGGGAGAGTTCTATTGCTGCTGGCTGCTGGAGGGTCTATTGGTCCTGGCTGCTGGGGAAACTGTTGTTGCTTGGGGGTCTATTTCTGCAAAGGTAGATCTATTGTTGCTGGGATAGTATTTTGTAACAGACAGTCTATTGTTGCTGGGGAGGGGGGTATAATGTTGTGTGGAGGATCTATTGTTGATGGAGGGATCTATTGTTGCTGGGGTGGGTCTAGTATTGCTGGGGGTATCTATTATTCCTGGGGGGAAATGTACAGAATGTAATATCACTGCCTAAATTGTCACTGCAATATAAATAAATGTAATAATAATAATATTAATAATAATTTAACAGGCTTATGGCAAGATCACCCGGTGAAAATAAAGGCAATGAATCCTAAAAAATAAAATGAATGCAGTCACCACATTTAAAGTGGATTTCCACACAAACGTGGAAGTTCTGCTTGAAGGACTCCTGACTCCCTGACATGTCACATTTGGCATGTCATTTTTTTTGGGTGGGAGGGGGTACTTAGTTTTGATAGCTACCTGGTCCCACTTCTGCTCGGGCCGTCTAGGCGGCTGAGCGGAAGTTCTCCCCTCCCCCTCCTTCCCTGCACTCTTCTGGGACATGTCACAGGTCCCAGAAGATTGCCTGGCCATTCAGGACACGCAGCGCGACCCGCAAGCTGTCACAGCCGGGTGCCCACCCTTGTAATGCCGGTGCAGGGGAGAGGCGGGGGAGAGAAGTGAGGGTTCGGGCAGCCCCATCGCTGGATCGTGGGACGGGCAAGTGTGTGTTTAATAAAAGTCAGCAGCTACACTTTTTGTAGCTGCTGACTTTTAAAAAACACAAAAATGGCTGAAACTCCACTTTAAGGATTGGTAAGCTGCAAAATAATATATTTTTGTTATAATACCACTTGATTGAGCATACATGCATATAAATATCTTATAACAGTGGTTTCATCTATTACAAGCAAGCTCCAGCCAGAGTAAGAAACCTCATCAATCATCAATACAATTTCATAATACTGAGCTATACACACGTCTATTCCTACTTTTTTTTTTTTTTTTATTGTCTTCCGTCCACTAAGCAAAGGCAAATATAGCAATCAAAAAAGACGTCATTGAATTCTCCAGCTCTGATATAAGAAGAAATGTGTTTTTCATTTTTAGTAGTTCAGAGAGTGAAGAATATCCATCAATTCTCACCTTTTCAGCACCGTCACCAAGAATATGTGTATTCAGTATGTGAGTCTAGTACTACTACACTATATATCATAGCAACCGTCACTAATCAATAAAAATTAACCAGCATCTGTTTGGTCACGTTGTTCGGCAACGTCACCTAGTGAATATTCAGGCTCCCTGTACTCATTATACAGACTATCCCTGGTGGTGGACTCTCCTTTGCTGTCACTGATTGAATCACCATTTGGATTTTTTGTACCTTTCTGGGTGAATTGAACTTTTTAATCATATTGATTTTTCACTTATTGGATATTAAGGTGGATTATTATCAATTGTTATCCACATACATTTTAATTTCTTATTTAGACTCAATATCATAAACAAAAAAATTTTTTTCACTGAGGACTTTTATGGTAATTTGCACATATATTAGCGCAATTCTTTTTATTTTTCATATTTACTCCACAATTGATGTTTATTGTTGGGATTGCAGCTTTTCAACGATTTATTGTTCACTTTGGTTTATAGCGCGGTTTTTTCTTCTTTTTTTCATATATGAAAGTAAGCAATGGTTGAAAGTGAAAGTGTTTATTAATTGAATACAAAGGCAGATGTCCTTAAAGTGGCGTTCCACCCAAAAATGGAACTTCCACTTTTTGGATTCCTCCCCCCTCTGGTGTCACATTTGGCACCTTTCAGGGGGGAGGAGGGAGCAGATACCTGTCTAATACAGGTATTTGCTCCCACTTCCTGGCATAGATCACTGCGGCGCTTGCGGTGACCTCCGCCACTTCTGGCGCCTACACTGTCCTCCCCCGCTGTGTTCTGAGAGACACAGAACACAGCAGGGACCAGAGAGGACGCGCAGCGCGACTCGCGCATGCGCAGTAGGGAACCAGGAAGTGAAGCCGCACGGCTTTACTTCCTTATTCCCTTACCGAGGATGGCGGCGGCAGCAGCCGAGAGCTGACGGACGGATCGGCTTCGGCTGCCGACATCGCGGGCTCCCTGGATAGGTGAGTGTCCATATATTAAAAGTCAGCAGCTGCAGTATTTATAGCTGCTGGCTTTTAATATTTTTTTTTCGGCGGACCTCCGCTTTAACTACTTCCTGCTTGGCATATAGCAAAATGATGGCTGGGCGGTGGTTTAATTGTTCTGACTGGACGTCATATGATATCTTTCAGAACAAGCCACTTGTGTGTGCCCCCCGGGGGCACGTGGCGATCGGTGGTGCAGTGTGTCAGGGCAAAGAGCCTATGACATACGCTCTTTACCATGTGATCAGCTGTGTCCAATCACAGCTAATCACAGTGTAAATAGGGAGTGCCAGTCATCGGCATTCCTCTACTCATTCTGACAGCACAAGAGTAAAGGAGAGCTGATAAGCGGCTTTCCTCACAGGGGGGATCTGCACTGATAATGAGTGCAATGATTATCAGTGCAGGCTCACCAGTGATGCCTGCCAGGGCCCACCAGTGATGCCCATCAGTGCCCACCAGTGCTGCCTGTCAGTGCCTCCTCATCAGTGCCACCCATCAGTGTCGCCTATCAGTGCCCATAAAGGCTGCCCTTCAGTGCCGTCTATCAGTACCCATCAGTGATGCATATCAGTGCCGCCTATTGGTGGCTATCAGTGCTGCATATTAGTGCCTTCTTATCAGTGCCACCTCATCAGTGCAGCTTATCAGTGCCCATCAGTGCAGTGTCATCAGCGCACATCAGTGAAGGAGAAAAATTACTTATTTACAACATTTTATAACAAAAAGAAGAAAATTTTCGGTCTTTTTTCATTTGTTTAGCAAAAATGTAAAAACCCAGTGGTGATTAAATACCACCAAAAGAAAGCTCTGTCTGTCTCAAAAAATGATAAAAATTTTGTTTGGGTACTTTTGTTTGGGTACAGAGTTGCATGACCGCGCAATTGTCATTCAAAGTGTGACAGCGCTTAAAGCTGGAAATTTGCCTGGGCAGGAAGGGGGTGAAAGTGCCCGGTATTGAAGCGTTAAGATTAGCACATTGTGTTTTATTAATACGTAGGCCTTATCCCCGTATCAACTGTATACCCTATGATGATATACCCCTCCCTGCGGGAGATTCGGTATATGTGGACGATCAGATCATAGTCGGCTGGGCACGCAAGGCCATCACGAACAGACTCCTTATCTACAGTTTCTGTAATTTATTGGGTTAATTTCCTCATCCATTTGAGGTAGGAACCAATTCTCTGGGGAACTCTTGTCAGGATGGGGGGATGCATCTGTACTTTTCCTTCTTAGGCTCCTTGCACACTGGACGTTAAAATAACGTTATAAAAACGCCAGTAGCTTTGCAGTGAGTCTACCCCCTATAGGTGTCAGTTTAGTGTTACAGAGGAGGTCTTGTGTTGGAATTATTTCTCTCACATGTGTGTCGCAATCAACGTTTTCACGCGTAGATGCTCCGACGCATGCGTTTACGTTCGTGTATATGTGTGGGGGGGGGGATTTTATGTGCTTGGGTGTAACTTTATGTTTTTTCAAAAAACAGTCCCTTATGTAATGAATTTTTGAGGTGACAGGTTCTCTATATTGAAAGTATAAAGTGATCTCGCACAGTGTTAGAAAATCACATAAAAACATGAAATGTAATCATTGAAAAATAAATAATGCAACAGTATCATGTGCAATACTAATAGAGTGTGAATGATATCACAGTGCAAATATTACATAAAGTGCCAGTGAATAAAGTGACAGTGCAAACCAAAAATAAAGGATTAATTCATAAAGGTGTCTCCATCAGAAGGTGGAGAGATAGTAAATAAAATAAACAATAAACAAGTGCTCAAAACAGTCCAAGTGTTGAACGTGATGGAAAAAAGTCTATGAAAAATGTATGTATAAGTCCTCCAAATTGGGATACTGCATTTGAAGGAGATTCCAAATTTGTAACTTGGTATAGGTGTTATAGCTGGTGAATAGTGTCATCCATTTAGAATTCCACAGATTCTCTCTTAGACTAAGGTCTCACAGGACTCTCACCTTACAAATATGTGGTATATCGCATTCACAAAAAATAGGTGTTATCCACGTTCTTCTATCAGGATCCTATTGTGTTGATATATACGCTGCAGGTAGAGCCTTTAGTATTTCAACCTCTAAAAATCCTTCATAGATATATCCCGGATCGCTCTGATACCACCACAGCATATATGGGGGAAAGAATAGAGAAAAGATGCCTCCACTAGTGCAGCATGTTTAAAAAGGCTAAGGTATATTTATTGGGTGCCATAAGGGTGGACTTTTACAGTTACATAGTTTAAAAAAGGCAAATAGAAAAACACTGTATCAACGGCGTTCTCAGCGCCCTCTCACATTTCTTCCTGATGTACGTCTGACTCTGGCCACTCCCTACGCGTTACGACATGTCACGTGTCTTCATCTGGGGAACCGGATTGGTTGTACAGGCCTAGTTTATATGACGTGAAAACCGGAAATGCGAGCGTGGCCATCTTTTTGGTGATTCATTCTTTGTTTGCGTCGCGGCCATTTTAATGGTGGTCAATGCGACATGTTCGGCGGCCATATTCTTGTAGTTATATGTAATATCCATTCAACACATAGGATCAGGTGTAGATGTATATGTACTGCGGCCATTTTCCTGTAGTTTAAATATCATTTCCATTCGATATGTAGGAATAGGTCTAAATATTTATTGCTCCTATGTTACATGGGTCAACTAGTGTAGAGATAGATGAAATAGATTATTCGATGGCACGTTCACTCAACTAAAGTAGGTATTAAATCTGAATGTAAAAAATGTGTTAATTCCATAATGGAATAGTGGAAATAAAAGACATAAAAAATAAATTTAGCAAGCATGTCCCAGTTAGTTCTATTCAAGGCTACATCAGTCGTACATTAGTGATGAATCGAAAGAGTGCCTGAAGAACTTACATCTATAAAATTGAACCACTTGCAATATAATCATTGGTATGCATAAAAATAGATTAAAAATACATCTTAGACTATGTATATAAGTGGTTATATATACATATATAGCCAACAAGTGTATAAGAAATATACAATAAAAAATAGTTAAAATAATTAATAAAAAAATAGGCAACATTAGATATAAAATAAAGAGAGCCAAAAATAGACATGTTAATATGGAGTAGGCTAAAAATTACTAAGGAAACAATTGAGGTCGAACTCAACGTTCAAACCTCCAGGTATGAGAGTCTGCATGGCATGTATCCATTTGGATTCCTTTTGGCTAATGGTTTTGACCTTATGGCTACCCCTCCATGACCTATTGTACTTTTCTATACCCCAAAATTGGAGTTGTGAAGGGTCTTTGTTATGTACCTGGGCAAAGTGCCTCGATACATTGTGTTTGGGGAAGCCGTTTTGGATATTTTAAACATGCTCCTGTATCCTCACTTTAAGTGCCCTTTTCGTCCTACCTACATATTGTAGGTTGCAGCTACACTGCAATACATATACTGCTCCCTCAGTGTGGCAACCTATAAAGTCTCTAATAGTAAAGGATTGTCCTGTATTAGTAGCTGTAAATTCTGTTCTCTTTTTTTGGAATTTTTGTGAATGCCGGCATGCATAATAATTTCGACAGGGATAAAATGCCTTTCTAGAGAAAAAAGTGTATGAAGGTTTGGGGGGCGGTTCAACTACCGATTTTACAATCAGATCTCTAATAGTGGGGGCTCTTTTGTAGACAATATTGGGTTTGTCTGGTAGAATCTTCTTGAGGTCTTTGTCATTTTTCAAGATGTGCCAATGTCGCTGGATCAGTTTGGCTACCTCTCTATGTTGGATATTGTAATCCAATAAGAGACAGGGTACTTCATGTTGGCAGGGCCGTCTTTAATTTTGATTGGGCCCTGGGCAAACATTTTCTTGGGCCCCCCCCCTCTCCATTCTGAGACATAAAAAAAATAGCAGGTAGGCTCAAAATCAGTTTACTGCAGCAGATCACGCAGCGATTGCAATTGTTTGCCAGAGATTACAGCCTATCCTTACTGCTCACTGGCTGGTTGCTAGAGGTTACAGTACATAATTTATGCTTGCCGATTGGTTTCTAGAGGTTGATGCACATTATTAGCGCTCTCTGATTGGTTGCTAGGGGTTACAGCACATCATTACCACTTACTGATTGGTTGCTAGAGATTAAAGCATATCATTACCTCTCACTGAGCAGTGGAGCAATCCCAAATAATTGAGCAAGTAAAGGGGCACATTAATACACATACTACAGGAGAGTGTCAGAGAGTGCAGACATACTGCGTGAGAGGTTCAGAGACTGTGGACATACTACAGGAGACAATCAGAGACTGCGGACATACTGCAGGAGATACCAGAGACTGCGGACATACTACAGGAGACAATCAGAGACTGCAGACATACTGCAGGAGATTACCAGAGACTGCGGACATACTACAGGAGACAATCAGAGACTGCAGACATACTGCAGGAGACTATCAGAGATTGCGGACATACTGCAGGAGACCATTAGAGACTGCGGACATGCTGCAGGAGATTACCAGAGACTGCAGACATACTGCAGGAGATTACCAGAGACTGCGGACATACTACAGGAGACAATCAGAGACTGCGGACATACTGCAGGAGATTACCAGAGACTGCGGACATACTGCAGGAGATTACCAGAGACTGCGGACATACTGCAGGAGATTACCAGAGACTGCGGACATACTGCAGGCGATTACCAGAGACTGCGGACATACTACAGAAGACAATCAGAGACTGCGGACATACTGCAGGAGATTACCAGAGACTGCGGACATACTGCAGGAGATTATCAGAGACTGCGGACATAATGCAGGAGACAATCAGAGACTGCGGACATACTACAGGAGACAATCAGAGACTGCGGACATACTACAGGAGACAATCAGAGACTGCGGACATACTGCAGGAGATTACCAGAGACTGCGGACATACTGCAGGAGACAATAGGAGACTGTGGACATACTGCAGGAGACAATAAGAGACTGCGGACATACTACAGGAGACAGAGACTGCAGACATTATATAGGTGATGGTCAAAGAACGCACAGCTTTACAGTTGAATAACACAGCTCAGGGTTTAAGCAGTCAGGCATTTTATGGGTGTAAGGACATACCTAGCCAGTCAAACTCACTACATGCATTCAGAGGTCAGTGGGCGGGGCTTCCACTCTCTGCTCTCACTACAACAGCCGGGAGCTCCACTGACGCTTTTTTGTGGTGCCCACGTTACTTGTGAATTGGGGCCCCGATGACAGCTTTGCAGAGTGCACAGAGGACACGGGAGGCTGTATTCCCTTGCTAGCCAGCGGAGAGGGGCGGGGCCAGGAGTTCCACTGATGCTCCCACTCCGATCACTGGCTCTCACTACAGCCGTCCTGTTCCGAGTATACAGGCTACACAGGGGCCGGGTCAGAGCGTCAGTGGAGCTCCCGGCCCCGCCCCCTCTCAGCTGGCTAGCGGCGGAATACAATCTCCTGTGTCCTCTGTGCACTCTGCAAAGCCATCATCGGGGCCCCAATTCACAGGTAGCGTGGGCCCCCAGCAAAGTTTGGGCCCAGGGCAAATGCCCCGTTTTCCCTGCGCTAAAGACGGCCCTGGCTACATGTATGTGGAAATTCCAGTGACATTTTGTGCCCAGCTTGGAAGGTGAGCAAGCATTCCATAGGTTGTGGTGAATATTGAACTATTATCTATTTATTCACTTATGAAAGATTTTTTCACTTATTAATTGTGATGCCATAATTTATTTGTCTTCACATTTTTTTATTTGTCTCCATTTTTTTGTCACTATTTGTTGACACATCTTATTAATATGTGTATATGTTTAACCACTTCAGCCCCAGAGGATTTGGCTGGTCAAAGACCAGAGCACTTTTTGCGATTCGGCACTGCGTCGCTTTAAATGACAATTGCACGGTCATGCGACGTGGCTCCCAAACAAAATTGACGTCCTTTTTTCCCCACAAATAGAGCTTTCTTTTGGTGGTATTTGATCACCTCTGCGGTTTTTATTTTTGCGCTATAAACAATTTTGAAAAAAAGCTATATTTTTTCACTTCTTGCTATAATAAATATCCCCAAAAAATATATAAAAAAACATTTTTTTTCCTCAGTTTAGGCCGATATGTATTCTTCTACATATTTTTGGTAAACAAAAAATCGCAATCCCATTTCACAAAAAAAGTGTCAAAAAAAGAAGACAAAAAAAGACAATAGACGGTTTTTGACAATTCCTTTATTAGTGTCTTCTTCTTTCCCCGCTTCTTCTTCCATCTTCTTCTGGTCTTCCTTTGGTGTTCTTCTTCCTCCATCTTGTTCTTCCCCCGCTTCTTCCTATATCTTCCTCCGCTTCTTCCTCCTGTCTTCTCGTCCGGCGTCTTCCTCCGGCTCCTTCTTCTCTGCTTTGTCCTCCGATCCGCCTCAGTGGGAGTCAGTCTCCCGCTGTGTGACGCTTCTGTTCAGGTGACAGCTCTTATATAATGGAGGGCGGGGCCACCTGGTGACCCCGCCCCCCTCTGACGCACAGAGTCCCCCCAAAAATCCATACCAGACCCTTATCCGAGCACGCAACCTGGCAGACCTGGCAACCTGGATGAGAGAGCGCCCCCCCCCCGAACCGTACCAGGCCACATGCCCTCAACATTGGGAGGGTGCTGTGGGGTAGCCCCCCAAAGCACCTTGTCCCCATGTTGATGGGGAGAAGGGCCTCATCCCCACAACCCTTGCCCGGTGGTTGAGGGGGTCTGCGAGTGGGGGGCTTATCGGAATCTGGAAGCCCCCTTTAACAAGGGGACCCCCAGATCCTGCCCCCCCCTGTGTGAATTGGTAATGGGGTACAAATGTCTCCCATAGACTTTTAAAGGGTGTTCCGCGGCTTTCGAATTTGCCGTGAACACCCCAAATTCGCTATTTAGCGAACAGCCAATGTTCGAGTCGAACTCATGTTCGACCCGAACATAAAGCCCATCCCTAATGTAAAGATCAGGGGTCAGTAGTGAATGACGTAGAGATCAGGGGTCAGTAGTAAATGACGTAGAGATCAGGGGTCAACTCATACTTTCACAATAGTCTTGCAAAATATATTAAGACTCTTTTCTTTATATATGTTTATATATGTATTTATTATTTGTGTTGTTTTTTTTAAATTTTTTTATTTATGGGTTTTTCGTCTTATTCTTTGCATAACCACTTGACCTCCAGGCCTTTTTATGACACTTTTGTTTTCATGTAACAATCAGTATTTTTTGCTAGAAAATGACTTACAACATTATTTATTTTAAAAGCAGAGGCCCTAGAGAATAAAATTGGTGGGTTTTGCAATTTTTTATGTCACACGGTATTTGTGCAATAGTTTTTCAAACGCTATTTTTTTGGGGAAAAAATACACTTTTTTGAATTTTAATGCAAAAAAACACAAGACATAACCCAATTTGTAAAATATAAAAGATGATGTTACACCGAGTAAATAGATACTAAACATGTCACGCTTTAAAATTGAGCACGCCCGCGCAACCGCAACAAACAATGTAAATTTTATTATCCATAGGTGAGGTTTTAAAAGCCTTTACAGGTTACCACTTTAAATTTACTGAGGAGGTCTACAGAATTACTGCCCATGATCTGACATTTGCGGTGGTACCTAACATGTGTGGGACAATCGATGTTTGCGTGTGTGTGGGACCGACATGTGTGTTCACCTTTGCGCGCGAACACAGGGGCACTTTAAATTTTTTCTTTTAACCACTTAAGGACCGCCTCACGCTGATTTACGTCAGCAAGGTGGCACGGACAGGCAGAATCACGTACATATACGTAATCTGCCTTCCGCGGGTGGGGGGTCCGATCGGACCCCCCCCCCCAGTGCCCGAGGCGGTCCGCATCTGACCAGCGGCGATCAGAGGTGAGGGGAGACCATCCGTTCGTGGCCCCCCCCGCGATCGCCGCCGGCCAATCAAATCATTCCATTGCTGCTGTATGCTAAACAGCAGCAAAGGAAATGATGTCATCTCTCCTCGGCTCGGTATTTTCCGTTCCGGCGTCGAGGAGAGAAGACTGTAATGTGAGTGCACAAACACTACACAACACAGTAGAACATGCCAGGCACACAAAACACCCCCCTTTAACCCCCGATCCCCCCCCCCGATCACCCCTAATCCCCCCTCCCCCCCCCCCCCGTCACACTGACACCAAGGTGGTTTTTTTTTTAGTTTTTTTTTCTGATTACTGCATGGTGTCAGTTTGTGACAGTTACTGTGTTAGGGCAGTTAGGGTTAGCCCCCTTTAGGTCTAGGATACCCCCCTAACCCCCCCTAATAAAGTTTTAACCCCTTGATCACCCCCCGTCACCAGTGTCACTAAGCGATCATTTTTCTGATCGCTGTATTAGTGTCACTGGTGACGCTAGTTAGGGAGGTAAATATTTAGGTTCGCCGTCAGCGTTTTATAGCGACAGGGACCCCCATATACTATCTAATAAATGTTTTAACCCCTTGATTGCCCCCTAGTTAACCCTTTCACCACTGATCACCGTATAAGTGTTACGGGTGACGCTGGTTAGTTCGTTTATTTTTGATAGTGTCTGATAGTGTCAGGGCACCTGCCGTTTATTACCGAATAAAGGTTTAGCCCCCTGATCGCCCGGCGGTGATATGCGTCGCCCCAGGCAGCGTCAGATTAGCGCCAGTACCGCTAACACCCACGCACGCAGAATACGCCTCCCTTAGTGGTATAGTATCTGAACGGATCAATATCTGATGCGATCAGATCTATACTAGCGTCCCAAAAACGCAGTGTTAGCGGGATCAGCCCAGATACCTGCTAGCACCTGCGTTTTGCCCCTCCGCCCGGCCCAGCCCAGCCCACCCAAGTGCAGTATCGATCGATCACTGTCACTTACAAAACACTAAACGCATAACTGCAGCGTTCGCAGAGTCAGGCCTGATCCCTGCGATCGCTAACAGTTTTTTTGGTAGCCTTTTCGTGAACGGGCAAGCACCAGCGGCCTAGTACACCCCGGTCGTAGTCAAACCAGCACTGCAGTAACACTTGGTGACGTGGCGAGTCCCATAAGTGCAGTTCAAGCTGGTGAGGTGGCAAGCACAAGTAGTGTCCCGCTGCCACCAAGAAGAAGACAAACACAGGCCCGTCGTGCCCATAGTGCCCTTCCTGCTGCATTTGCCAATCCTAATTGGGAACCCACCACTTCTGCAGCACCCGTACTTCTCCCATTCTGCCTATTTAAAACTGTACTGGAGTCCAGAAGATCACTGAGTGGTCCTCAGCTCCTACTGCCTGTGACCTGATCCTGTGCTTGCTTCTGTGATCTGACCCGGCTTGTTTGACTCCGCTTGCTACTGAAACCCTGTTGTTGACTCCGACTTTTGACCCTACTCTGTCTTCTGCCTGCTGTTTTGGTACCTTTCTGCACAATGACCTTGGCCTGTCTCTGCCTCCATTTCTGGTTCCTGATTCTGTACCTCTACTATCCGGTTGTTGCCGACTTCTGCCTGCTTGAGGATGCACACCTTGTGATAGCATGGGCCATGACAAGTCCTCTTTATGGAAGATCCGGAGTCCTTTTAGACCCCAGACCTCTCTTCTGGCCTACAAAGCAGCAGACACAGGTCGGTCAGATTGGCTGCTTCACCGGCTGGTAACAGGCCAATAAACCAGTGGCGGCACACAAACCTGGCCCCCTCACTCGCACTACTATCCCCCCGGATGGGTCGGATGGGAAGGGGGCAATCCATGACCTTACCTTAAGAGAATAATGATGAGGTTGTGCTGGATCCAGTGTACGGCTCCTGGAAGCTGGAAGAGGCTGTTGCTGCCCCTCCGCCCCTCCACCTGCTGCAGATTGCCAAGGGAAGAGCCGGGGCAGATGCTTCTCCTCCGGGCCGAACAGGAAGCGGGTCCTGAGACCCGATTGGCTGGGAGTCCTATTCCTTAAATAGTTTTTTTCCTTAAAATTCCTTAAACTCCTATCTTGAGGTTTGCTGATTGGTTATTGGCAGTTATCAAACAAGATGGCAATCAATTAAGACATAATACTCTTTGCTTCAATCAAATTTAAAGAAATGTAATGAAAAATAATGTAATGTGTAAAGAAATAAAAAAAACTACCATAAAAGTTATATTAGGGTCTTTTTTTTGTGTTTTACTCGCTGATACCAATAAACGATACCTACCAGAACTTTTTTGTTAGCACGTCAGCTGTCAGCAATGGTACAAAGCATTCCAAGGCATTTTCAAATGAAATAGATTAAAATTTAATTTTGCGCTTTTTTCAATGTGAAACGTGTAAATATATGTTAAAGGTGTAAAAATATTATTGAACAAAGCAAACAAAAAAAAATGTTTTAATTATTAATAGTTTATAAAATAGAATAAAAAAAAAATCAGCAAGAAAATAATCAAAGAAGAATTAGGAGTAAATAAGGCTGATTGGAGTAAATTAAGTGTTAATAAGGGGGTAAACAGAGGAAAAATGTAATAAAAACCAAGAAAAAAACAACATTTTTTTTACTTGACAAGGTTGCTTTAAACTGACATCATTTACAGACCAAAGTTCATCCCCTTGATCTGTAAATGAACAGAAAGTTACAATGTTTTATTTTATCTCTCTTTCAGCTGCTTTTTTTTTTTTGATAGCTGTCAGCTGGGAACTTTCTTCATGAATCGTGGAGATGCTGGATTAAGATCGTGTGTGTGTGTGTGTGTGTGTGGGGGGGGGCTGAATTGGAATCACGATCTTTAAATGATTAATCGTGCAGCTCTAATATATAGTGATGGGTGGATTGAAGGCAGGTTTGCCTGCAGGGAGCCCTCTTCTCTTTAAAGGCACAGGGGCGCTCTGGACACCCAGCATATAGCACAATGGCAGCTTATTCTCACTCTGCATACCTAGATGGGTTCTCACATCCATAAAGTCGCACACCCCTTCCATGGATATAAAATCAACTTTATTTTTCCAGCACTTGGACACTCTACCTAGATCCTCACATTTCACCTCCTAGTGGACACAGTTCATCTCCTAGTGGAATATATTTGCAGAGTGAAACGCATCAGTGGGGGATGTGAATGAACCTGCTTGGCTGTGACGTATCCCAGAGACATAGGCACTCGTGGCTGGAAGTCATCATTGGAAGTCTTGGTAGCTTTATGACATCCATTGTGAGTAGTGATGACCTCCACACCCAAATTCATCAGAACTCAAAGTTACTTCATGAGTAGGCACTTGATGAAGTGAAACGCGTTAGGGAAGTCTCATTTCTCAGAGAACACTTTGGGAAACAATGTATATAACCAGCCACAAGTATTAATAATAACCTTAATAAGACCCCATCTATCTAGCACAAGTAGGAGGAGGAAAAAGGTCAATAGAGCTTTATTAAAAGGTTCCAAAAGGCAAAAAAATGTGAAACTGTTTTTTAAAGTGTTACTAAGCCCAGGAGCCTGCATTCACTATATCTGGTCTCCCACAGTACACAGAACATAGAAATGCAATCATTTTAGTAAATTTTTGTGCGAGTGAGGGGGGCAGGTTTGTTCCCCCCCCCCCTCAAAAAAAAATTTTGAGCACCAGCCGCCAGTGTATAATCTGCTAAATACTTTTACTCATCAGCAGTATATAGCAGTCTTGTGACTTCTATCAGTGTCTGGTTAAAGCTTGTAGGAGTTTCCATACTGCACTGGCTGTCCTATCAGGATCCAGGACCCCTGACCCTCTGTATGGACAGTGCTGATTGGCCCTGTGCTGATCACATGCACTCTCCCAAGAAAAAAAAAAAAACTCTCTAGCAATACACACCAAACTGAGCATGTGCAGCCTGACTCTAGTAACTCTGTCTTATCCGGACCTGTTTTGGAGTCAGTGGAAGAAGAGGAGGATCTGTGCATACAGGATCAAACAGCCTTTTTACACAATGCAGAGGATTAACCCCTTAGGTTCCACGGTGAGTATAACAAGCATGCTTTACTACATATACAGACTGATTTTACTGTTGTGGGTTTGGTAACACTTTAACTGGTATGACTCAGAGGGGTTGATTTACTAAAGGCAAAAAGACTGTGCACTTTGCAAAGTGCAATTGCACTCTACAAGTGCTCCAGAGATTAGTAAATTAGGTAAAGCTTCACTTTGAAAAGAATACCCAATCACAAGCAGGGAAATTTAATAAAACAGCCTTTTTGCTTGCATATGATTGAATGATGGAATTCAGCAGAGCTTTTTCTGCTTTACTAAGCGCTGGAGCGACTGCACTTTTTTTTACTAATTAAGCACAACTCTGTAGACTTGGTTTAAAAAGTTGTACCATTTATCATTAATATGCAGTCCTTGGGCTCCAGTGCATAGGCTTTATCTGGGAAACTAGTCTTCTGCAAGCAGGAGGAAGCATTTCCTCAGTCTCCTCTCCCCATAGGGATCAGGCTGCAACATTGTAACTTTGCAGTAAGGTACAAAGGTGAGAGGCTGATCTGTGTCAGACATTTGTGAACACAGCCAAAAACTGTTTGGGCACTGGAAGTAATTGATGACCCCTACTGATGCCAGAACAAAGATCGGAAGGAACACAGATGAAGACATTGTCAGGCGGAGCACTGTGATCTCTAAGAGAGGTAATACATACCAAAAATACACATTTCTTAGATGTTTAAAATTTTGCTGAAGGAAAGTGACACATATCCGCACACCTACAAAACTTCCTGTACTCTGTGTTATATACCGTATTTATCGGCGTATAACACGCACCGGCGTATAACACGCACCCCAATTTAGGAGGGAATTTTAAGGAAAAAAAACTTTTAGGAGGGAAGTTGAAGGGAAAAAAACTTACATTTAAATGCCCATCATTGCAGCCTTCTCAGTGCAGCCTTGTCAGTGCAGCCATGTCAGTGCAGCCTTCCCCAGTGCAGCCTTGCCCAGTGCAGCCTTCGATCCCCTGTCTTCAAAATCGCGAGTGGAGCCGAAAATGAACGAGAGCCGCCGGAAAGAGCCGAGGACCGGCTCTGTGTATTTCGGCGCCGGCGGCGCCATTTTCAAATCGCGGTCGGCGATTTTTGAGTTGTGCAGCTCAGGGGATCGGCGTATAACACGCACCTGCGACTTTCCCCTGATTTTAAGGGGAAAAAAGTGCGTGTTATACGCCGATAAATACGGTAATTATCCTGTATGATTGTAAGTGCCATCTACTGGCCAAAATTCATATGGCAACCTTTGTTGTGCGTTCCATTCATTCAGCGAACTTTTTATATTATTATACAGGATTTATATAGCGCCAACAGTTTGCGCAGCGCTTTACAACATGAGGGCAGACAGTACACTTACAATACAATTCAATACAGGAGGAATCAGAGGGCCCTGCTCATTAGAGCTTACAATCTAGAAGATTTTATACATAGACCCCTTAGTATACATGCATCTAACATGGAGAAATATACAGTATGTCATTCCAGATCTACTTTGAGTTACATTTTTCAGCTAGACAGTGTATACAAGAAAAAAAAATAAATCATCATTTAATGGCGGTTCATTCTGTACGGTTAGTACCAAATTTTATGTTATCTTCTTTTAAGTCAAAGTTCTGAGAGTTAGCCAGCTAAATGCTGCTCCTTAATAAATGTACTGGCTCTCCGGACTGCTATGAAGTACCTGGACTTAACAAAAAGGCATATAGATTCTTCTGTTTTAGTCTGCACACCTGGATGAGTTCACACTTCCATAGAGTCGCACACCCCTTCCATGGAAATACAATTATTGTTCCATGGAAATACAATTATTGTCCAAGTGCTGGAAATGTATTGTTCCAGCACTTGGACACTCCACCTAAGTCATCCCTTTGACACATATTTCCCCTTAGTGTAGCATAACTGCAAAGCAAAATGCGTCAGTGAACATGGATATGTTTAACCCAGAATGGGAGTGGCGTATCCCAGAGACATAAGCACTCAAGGCTGGAAGACATAACCAGCAGTCCTGGGAGATGTACCACAAACTTTTTGAGTGGTGATGAGCTCTGAACCCAAGTTCATCCTAGGCCAGAAGTTAGCAGTCATTGTTGGGCCAATGAGGTGCTTGTGCGAGATACCCGACCCCGGAGCTGACGTATGTAAATGCTCGGGGCATCATTGACCTAATATGGGCACATTACTAGATTGGGTCATTGACATTGACCTAATATAGGCAAATGGCCAGACTGGGCCAATGACATTGACCTAATAAGGCCACATGGTCATATTGGGTCAACGACTTAACCTAAGTCAACAACATTGACTGAATATGGCCACATGGCCAGGCTGGGTCAAAACCAATGACCTAAATATGGCCACATGGCTAGACTGGGTAAACGACATTGACCTACTATGGCCACATAGCCAGACTGGGTGAACGACATTAACTCTAATATGGCCACATGGCCAGACTGGGTCAATGACATTGACCCCAATATAGGCACATGGCCAGACTGAGTCAACGACATTGACCTAATATGACCACAAGGCCGTGTCATTGACTTAATGTGGAAATATGAGGTCAATTAAGTCACAAGCATCCCCACCCATTTGTCACGCGTTTCCCCCATTCGCAGCTCATTGGCCCACAATAACAGCTAACTGCCAGGCTCCGACCAAACCCAAGCTCATCATGAATACACCTGGATGAGTTACTGTAGAACCATTGAGTCCAGTCTAGGAAATAGGAGATCTTTTCTTCAATCATAACAAAAGATCAAGTTTAAAAAAACGTAGATGCCGTCTGGAATCTTTATGATTGGAAGCTGGTTTCTGGGATTTTTCTACTCCATTTTTTTGTATAGGTTTTATCTAACTATTACCACATCATAATTATCTGTGTCATCTTTGCTGTCTGTCCTTATTGTGACATGTTTGGTGAATTCTTTTGACTCGGTATATCCAAAATCGATGGTTGCATAGTGTAATTCATTTGATTTTATAGTTTGTAAGTAATTGATGACCCCTACTGATGCTAGAACAAAGATGGGAAGGAACACAGATGAAGGCATTGTCAGGCGGAGCACTGCGATCTCTGAGAGAGGTAATACATACCAAAAATACACATTTCTTAGATGTTTAAAATTTTACTGAAGGAACGTGACACATATCCACACAGCTACAAAACTTCCCGTGTTCTGTGTTATATAATTATCCTCTATGATTGTAAGCGCCATCTACTGGCCAAAATTCATTTTTTTCCCCTGAATAAGATATTTAAAGTGGAACTAATCTCAACCTTTTTATAATTTATCCCTCGCCCTCCCTCTTAAACATACGTTAATATTTTTTTATTACATTTTTTACTTTTTTTTTTATTTGCATCCTGGAAAACAGCAGTTCTGGGGTTTGCCTAGGTCAGACCCCACTGCTTCTTGGGATAGCTCCATCAAAGCTTTCCCAGAATTCAGTGTGTCACTATGTGGTGTTATGGGTGCAAGCAAAGCGGATTTATGTTCTTGTGCATAAACGCCGTCAGGCAGTACAGTGGCAATCTGCAAGAAGCTGGCAGTATTTGTGGGCACAGGCAGAAATCCTGCTCCATGTGTGCATATGCCTTGCCAGTCACTGCCAGGTCCTAGATACCTGGAAGACACCGGTGGCACATATATGCATGTGGCGGAGTTTTCAAGATGATGGTGCTGAAGAGGGACGGGTGCCCATTCATTCAGTGGTTTAGTTCCACTTTTAAAACGAATACTGCATTATGGCCACTAGAAGGCGCTCATAATCCTACAAGATCATTATATAATACAATATGGCAACTTTTGTTGTGTGTTCCATTCAATCAACAAACTTTTTATATTATTATTATACAGAATTTATATAGCGCCAACAGTTTGCGCAGCACTTTACAACATGAAGGCAGACAGTACACTTACAATACAATTCAATACAGGAGGAATCAGAGGGCCCTGCTCATTAGAGCTTACAATCTAGAAGATTTTCTACATAGACCCCTTAGTATACATGCATTTAACATGGAGAAATATACAGTATGTCATTCCAGATCTACTTTGAGTTACATTTTTCAGCTAGACAGTGTATACAAGAAAAAAAAATCATCATTTCATGGCAGTTCATTCTGTACGGTTAGTACCAAATTTTATGTTATCTTTTAAGTCAAAGTTCCGAGAGTTAGAGAGCTGAATGCTGCTCCCAAATAAATGTACTGGCTCTCCGAAATGCTATGAAGTACCGGGACTTAAAAAAAATGGCATATAGATTCTTCTGTTTTAGTCTGCACACCTGGATGAGTTCACACATCCATAGAGTCGCACACCCCTTCCATGGAAATACAATTATTGTTCCATGGAAATTCAATTATTGTCCAAGTGCTGGAAATGTATTGTTCCAGCACTTGGACACTCCACCTAAGTCATCCCTTTGACACATATTTCCCCTTAGTGTAGCATAATCCGGGAAGCAAAATGCTTCAGTGAACATGGATATGTGTAACCCAGAATGGGAGTGGCGTATCCCAGAGACATAAGCACCCAAGGCTGGAAGACATGACCAGCAGTCCTGGGAGATGTACCACAAACATTTTGAGTGGTGATGAGCTCTGAACCCAAGTAATCCTAGGCCAGAAGTTAGCAGTCATTGCTGGGCCAATGAGGTGCTTGTGCGAGATACCCCACCCCGGAGCTGATGTACGTAAATGCTCGGGGCATCATTGACCTAATATGGGCACATTACTAGATTGGGTCATTGACATTGACCTAATATAGGCAAATGGCCAGACTGGGCCAATGACATTGACCTAATAAGGCCACATGGTCATATTGGGTCAACGACATTGATTGAATATGGCCACATGACCAGGCTGGGTCAAAACCATTGACCTAAATATGGCCACATGGCCAGACTGGGTCAACGACATTGACCTACTATGGCCAGACTGGGTCAACGACATTGACTCTAATATGGCCACATGGCCAGACTGGGTCAACGACCATGACCTACTATGGCCACATGGCCAGACTGGTTCAATGACATTGACCCCAATATAGGCACATGGCCAGACTGAGTCAACGACATTGACCTAATATGACCACAAGGCCGTGTCATTGACCTAATGTGGAAATATGAGGTCAATTAAGTCACAAGCATCCCCACCCATTTGTCACGAGTTTCCCCCATTCGCAGCTCATTGGCCCACAATAACAGCTAACTGCCAGGCTCCGATCAAACCCAAGCTCATCATGAATACACCTAGATGAGTTACTGTAGAACCATTGAGTCCAGTCCAGGAAATAGGAGATCTTTTCTTCATCCATAACAAAAGATCAAGTTTAAAAAAACGTAGATGCCGTCTGGAATTTTTTTGATTGGAAGCTGGTTTCTGGGATTTTTCTACTCCATTTTCTTGTATAGGTTTTATCTAACTATTACCACATCATAATCATCCGTGTCATCTTTGCTGTCTGTCCTTATTGTGGCATACTCTGTGCTTTCCGTTGTTTTGGTGATTTTTTTTGACTCGGTATATCCAAAATCGATGGTTGCATAGTGTAATTCATTCGATTTTATAGTTTCTTCAGCAGGGGGTGCCTGGAAAATAAAAGAGTCAGAATGGTTCTGAGGTATGTATTTTTTAATAAAACGTGACACATTTTTCACATTAAAAAAAGGTCCCTCATTATATGAAGTGTTTTAGTCTTTTGCTATCTGCTTTTTTGATGGAAGACGTAGGGGTCTATTTATAAGCATTCACACAGCTGTCACAAATATTTTCTCTAATTTGTGTAATATGTTTACTTCCTGTGATCATTAGCTCCAACTAGTGGCCATGATGCAATATATTCCTGAAATACTTTAAACCCCCCCCCTGCATTACGGCCACTAGATGGGGATGAGGATCATAGGAATTAAACGGATTACAGAAATGATTTAATACAGGTACTTTTATAGCTCCGTCTATTTACACAGTGCTTTAAACATATATTGTACATTCACGTCAGTACTTGCCAACAAGGAGCTTACAATCTAAGGTCCCTAACTTACATTCATACACATACTAGGGCCAATTTATCTACCAGCATGTCTTTGGAGTGTGGGAGGAAACCCACACAGGGAAAACATGCAAACTCCAGGCAGGGCCATGGTTAGGATTTTAACCCGATGACCCTAATGATGCCAGGTGGAAGTGCTAACCACTTAGCCACTGTGCTGCCAAATTGCAAACATTATTTCTGACAGCTGTGTGAATTCTTGAAGCGTTCACTCAGTTTCCTGAGAATAATTATTGTGGTTTTGGGAAAACTCCTGTGCATGCACAGATCTGCCACAGGGCTCTAGTAAAGTCTAAATCTCCATTCACATTTGTGTGACTCAACACTAAAGTCGCATGACAAGTCGCACCCCGTGCTTTCCAATGAGAACTGTTCAAATATGTGCGAATTAAAGCTGCGGCAACTTTAAAAAGGTTCCTGAACTACCTTGGTCCAACTTTCATGCGACTTGTGTCATAAACTGCAACGTAAAAAGCCACATGAAAATCACACCTGAATGGTATACATGCGACAGATGTGCAACAGGTGTCCATTATCAATGGTCAAAGCCAAAGTCGCATCCAAGTCACACTCATCCAAAGTTGCATTTCAAAATCAGAGTAATACAAGTGTGAATGGAGTCTAAAAGGCCAATCAGATCCCTTTGGCAAATCTGCACAGTAATGACAGCATCGGGGCGGCGGAGCGACTAAAAAGGGGTCTGGATTCATTTGTATCTTTTGAATCTATAAATTTCAGCTTTAGCTTTACAATGCAATTTCTTTTACAAATTAGGCTACATGTGCACAGAAAACACTGCTTTTAAGGCCTCGTACACACAGTTTGATTGTCGTACGACCGAGCGTCTGATTTTTGTCAAAAGCAGGTGTGCAGGATTTTGTCTTGCAAACTAACTATCCGAAAATTGTTGTTCGACAACACGAACGTAGTGACGTACTATGAGAGTATAAAGAGGAAGTTCATTTCTCAAGCGCCACCCTTTGAGCCCCTTATGCTAATTTTGTGTAAAGCCTCGTACACACGATCGGATTTTCCGCAGACAAAACCTCGGACTTTTGTCGGAAGGCGTGTGCCTGGATTTTGTCTTGCATACAAACGGCAAGGAATTGTCGGCCAACAACTACGTGGTTTTTCAGTTCTTTAGCGCCACCCTTTGGGCTCCTTCTGCTAATTTCGTATTAGTAGAAGTTTGGTGAGTGTTGATTTGCGCTTTTCATTTCGTGCTTTTCAGTTAGTTTTTAAATGGCCGTTCGTCAACCAGACATGTTGCGGAATCGGAGGAGATAACATGTTATATTATTAGCCTTGGAGTTATTGCTTTGACCCAACTCCAGTCCAGGAGCAGGACTTCTTGGACCAAAAATTGTTTGCTTTATTAATGGTGACCAATTATGTCATATGCCTTTGCTGTGGGAGCTCCAGGAGAATAATCCGGATGATTTTCAGAATTATCTCTGGATGACAGACCCCTGCTTTCACCAACTCTTGGCATTGTTGACCAACTATATTAAGAAGCAGGACACATGCATGAGGCTTTTATTTTATTTTTTGGGTGAATAATAATGATTTGATTTGGTATATTTTCTATATTTTTGGATGCATAGAATGCACTTTTTGGTTAAGTTCTATTGGCAGATAGCATGTCTAATTTTTTTTTTTTTTTTTAAGCACAATAAAATTAATGTGTAGAATAATACTTGGCTATCTGTTTTACTTCAAATGACAGTTTGGGAGTAGGCATTTACATTTAAAAAAAATACAATGTAAAATTGACAAGGGACACCAACATAGTTGTATCTCTGATCTTAAAAACTACAGGATAATGGTGTTGTGGTAACTTACCCAAAAAAAAAACAAAAAAAAAAAAACAATATAATAATATTCTTGATATCACTAGAAAAAAAAAGCCTTTGAAAATTCGTTTGCAATAACTCCATCAGTATCACCAGTAGAATTTTGGTGAGCGTTGATTCACGATTTTCAGGTCGTACAAAACAAAAGCCTTTTAAAATACGTTTGGCATAACTTCATCAGTATCACCAGCAAAGCAGCTTCATTATTATCCCATTAAAGAAGAAGAGAATTGTGCGCTGCACTTCGACATTTCATCAACTGCCCCGTCACGAATGTTAATTCTAGATTAGGAACGCTAGTTTACAAGACCGACCGCTGCCAGCTCGTTTCTTGATTCCGATCATGCGTGTTTGTACTTTTGACTTTTGTGTGACAATTTCTGTACTTACCATCCAAAAATCAGACGTTGAGTTCACATCTGACAAAAATTTTATAGTCTGCACATCCAGCTTTTGTCTGACGAAAAAGTCAAATCGGCTGTCGAAAGCACTGTACTAACGATCCGAAAATCCGCAGATAGCTTGTCTTACGCATTTTCCCTTCTGATTTTCGTACCGCGTGTACGAGGCCTAAGGCAGGCCATACATGGGTCGAATTTCGAAAGAATTTTCGTTCGAAAATCTTATCTAAGAATTTTCATTCGTATTTCGCACCATTAGTGGGCTGCAGCAGCAGCCGATTTTCGTGCGGCAATCAAATTTGAGTAATCGGACATGTTGGAAATTTTTTAAAAAACAAACGATTTTCTAATCAATGATGGGAGAAACGTGCGAGAAATGTAATTGAAAAAGAAATGTGCATGTGCAAGAAAAGAAAATTCTTGGAAAGAAAAGAAGATTCCCAGCCATGAAAATTCTTTTCTGTAGCAACAGGAGGTGAAATTGAAGGCTTGGTTGGCTGAATTTCAAAATCAATGGTGGCGCCATCGGATCACAAAACACACAAAATTTCAAAAGAAAATGCTTTCGAAATTCGACCATGAATGGCCAGCCTTAGGTAAACAAAAATTTGGCCTAAGACCTTGTACACACCATACTAAAATCAGAAGGGAAAATGCGTAAGACGAGCTGTCTGCGGATTTTCGGATCGTTAGTATGGTGCATTCAACAGACGATTTGACTTTTTCGTCAGACAAAAGCTGGATGTTCAGACTATAACATTTTTGGATGTGAACTCAATGTCTGATTTTCGGATGGTCAGTACAGAAATCATCACACATAAGTCGAAAGAACAAACACGCATGCTCGGAATCAAGGAACAAATGGGAAGAGTTTGGTCTTGTAAACGACTGTTCGTAATCTAGAATTAACATTCGTGGCGCGGCAATTGATGAAATGTAAAAATTCTCATCTTCTTTATTGGGATAATAATGAAGCTGCTTTGCTGGTGATACTGATGTAGTTATGCCAAACATATTGTAAAATGTATTTGTTTTGTAAGATCTGAAAATTGCAAATCAACGCTCACCAAAATTCTATTAACATGAAATTAGAAGAAGGGGCCCAAAGGGTGGTGTTGGAAGTCAACATGATTTAATATCATATTTCTGGAGTTTCTTTCTGGTTGATACAACCAAGTCTTTGCTTTTTTGGGGGTGGTCTGGAATGTCTTTGTAGCATATCTGAAAGAAGAGATCAGGCCACCATCAAAGCTGAACAGCTCTCGGACCGTCTGTTGCTATAACACAAACTTGAAAGGCACTATAGCTGACAAGATGATTGATGAATGTCCTGCTACAGAAGATCAAAAGATCAAAGGCATTGAAGATTGACCAGGATACATAGGCATGGACAATTCTGCCCCTAGAGGCCAATACAGCAGGACGAACAGTAATATAGTATATTGAGGAGGACTATCCCATAAATATGTGATTCATCAAAAGTCTAGATGGGATGGCAATGGGGTTGGGTCTGGATGGTGTATGAATGAAGTATAAGAGGACTGAATGAGTCAGAGAGCCTCCTCTGTCTCTACCCTTTTCGCTCTTGGTTCAAGCCTGGTGGCTCTCTGAGCCACATGGCTCCCTCTCTACCATTTTGAGTCCAGCCGAGGAGACCGTGTGATAAGTATCTTTGATGTTCTTGTATTATATGTTCTGTTATATGCTTTGTAATATCTTTCTTTAGTATTTTCATGTTAGCGTTTTTCCTTTTTTCTTGGGAAATAAGACTTTGTTTTATTAAGCAGTGTGCTTGGTTTCATAGCTAACTTTGTATTATTGTGATATCAACAGTAACATGTGATCAGAGTTTTAATAGACTAGCTAACTATAGGAATAGACAAGTTAATACATAGGTGCAATAAATAGACGGGATCCGTAACCACCCTCGAATAATATTTATTGTACCAATTACTTCAGGTGGTGCTTGAGAAATGATCTTCCTCTTTATACTCTCATAGTATGTCACTACGTTCGTGTTTGTCAAATGACAATTTGCGGATTGTTAGTATGCTAGACAAAATCCTGTACACGCTCAGGCGGAGCACTGTGATCTCTAAGAGAGGTAATACATACCAAAAATACACATTTCTTAGATGTTTAAAATTTTCCTGAAGGAAAGTGACACATATCCACATACCTACAAAACTTCCCGTATTCTGTGTTATATAATTATCCTGTATGATTGTAAGCGCCATCTACTGGCCAAAATTCATATGGCAACCTTTGTTGTGTGTTCCATTCATTCGGCTAACTTTTTATATTATTATACAGGATTTATATAGCGCCAACAGTTTGCGCAGCTCTTTACAACATGAGGGCAGACAGTACAGTTACAATACAATTCAATACAGGAGGAATCAGAGGGCCCTGCTCATTAGAGCTTACAATCTAGAAGATTTTCTACATAGACCCCTTAGTATACATGCATTTAACATGGAGAAATATACAGTATGTAATTCCAGATCTAGTAATTCCAGATCTACTTTGAGTTACATTTTTCAGCTAGACAGTGTATACAAGAAAAAAAAATCATCATTTAATGGCGGTTCATTCTGTACGGTTAGTACCAAATTGTATGTTATCTTTTAAGTCAAAGTTCTGAGAGTTAGCCAGCTGAATGCTGCTCCTTAATAAATGTACTGGCTCTCCGGACTGCTATAAAGTACCTGGACTTAACAAAAAAGGCATATAGATTCTTCTGTTTTAGTCTGCACACCTGGATGAGTTCACACGTCCATAGAGTCGCACACCCCTTCCATGGAAATTCAATTATTGTCCAAGTGCTGGAAATGTATTGTTCCAGCACTTGGACACTCCACCTAAGTCATCCCTTTGTCACGTATTTCCCCTTAGTGTAGCATTATCGGGGAAGCAAAATGCTTCAGTGAACATGGATATGTGTAACCCAGAATGGGAGTGGCGTATCCCAGAGACATAAGCACTCAAGGCTGGAAGACATAACCAGCAGTCCTGGGAGATGTACCACAAACATTTTGAGTGGAGATGAGCTCTGAACCCAAGTTCATCCTAGGCCAGAAGTTAGCAGTCATTGCTGGGCCAATGAGGTGCTTGTGGGAGATACCCCACCCCGGAGCTGACGTACGTAAATGCTCGGGGCATCATTGACCTAATATGGGCACATTACAAGATTGGGTCATTGACATTGACCTAATATAGGCAAATGGCCAGACTGGGCCAATGACATTGACCTAATAAGGCCACATGGTCATATTGGGTCAACGACATTGATTGAATATGGCCACATGGCCAGGCTAGGTCAAAACCATTGACCTAAATATGGCCACATGGCCAGACTGGGTCAACGACATTGACCTACTATGGCCACATGGCCAGACTGGGTCAACGACATTGACTCTAATATGGCCACATGGCCAGACTGGGTCAACGACCATGACCTACTATGGCCACATGGCCAGACTGGTTCAATGACATTGACCCCAATATAGGCACATGGCCAGACTGAGTCAACGACATTGACCTAATATGACCACAAGGCCGTGTCATTGACTTAATGTGGAAATATGAGGTCAATTAAGTCACAAGCATCCCCACCCATTTGTCACGAGTTTCCCCCATTCGCAGCTCATTGGCCCACAATAACAGCTAACTGCCAGGCTCCGACCAAACCCAAGCTCATCATGAATACACCTGGATGAGTTACTGTAGAACCACTGAGTCCAGTCTAGGAAATAGGAGATCTTTTCTTCAATCATAACAAAAGATCAAGTTTAAAAAAAACGTAGATGCCGTCTGGAATCTTTATGATTGGAAGCTGTTTTCTGGGATTTTTCTACTCCATTTTTTTGTATAGGTTTTATCTAACTATTACCACATCATAATCATCTGTGTCATCTTTGCTGTCTGTCCTTATTGTGGCATACTCTGTGCTTCCCGTTGTTTTGGTGATTTTTTTTGACTCGGTATATCCAAAATCGATGGTTGCATAGTGTAATTCATTCGATTTTATAGTTTCTTCAGCAGGGGGTGCCTGGAAAATAAAAGAGTCAGAATGGTTCTGAGGTATGTATTTTTTAATAAAACGTGACACATTTTTCACATTAAAAAAAGGTCCCTCATTACATGAAGTGTTTTAGTCTTTTGCTATCTGCTTTTTTAAAGGAAGACGTAGGGGTCTATTTATAAGCATTCACACAGCCGTCACAAATATTTTCTCTCATTTGTGTAATATGTTTACTTCCTGTGATCATTAGCTCCAACTAGTGGCCATGATGCAATATATTCCTGAAATACTTTAAACCCCCCCCCCCTGCATTATGGCCACTAGATGGGGATGAGGATCATCGGAAATAAACGGATTACAGAAATGATTTAATACAGGTACTTATATAGCTCCGTCTATTTACACAGCGCTTTAAACATATATTGTACATTCACGTCAGTACTTGCCAACAAGGAGCTTACAATCTAAGGTCCCTAACTCACATTCATACACATACTAGGGCCAATTTATCTACCAGCATGTCTTTGGAGTGTGGGAGGAAACCCACACAGGGAAAACATGCAAACTCCAGGCAGAGCCATGGTTAGGATTTGAACCGATGACCCTAATGATGCCAGGTGGAAGTGCTAACCACATAGCCACTGTGCTGCCAAATTGCAACCATTATTTCTGACAGCTGTGTGAATTCTTGAAGCGTTCACTCAGTTTCCTGAGAATGAATATTGTGGTTTTGGGAAAACTCCTGCGCATGCACAGATCTGCCACAGGGCTCTAGTAAAGTCTAAATCTCCATTCACATTTGTGTGACTCAACACTAAAGTCGCATGAACTGTTCAAATATGTGCGAATTAAAGCTGCGGCAACTTTAAAAAGGTTCCTGAACTACCTTGGTCCAACTTTCATGCGACTTGTGTCATAAACTGCAACGTAAAAAGCCACATGAAAATCACACCTGAATGGTATACATGCGACAGATGTGCAACAGGTGTCCATTATCAATGGTCAAAGCCAAAGTCGCATCCAAGTCACACTCATCCAAAGTTGCATTCCAAAATCAGAGTAATACAAGTGTGAATGGAGTCTAAAAGGCCAATCAGATCCCTTTGGCAAATCTGCACAGTAATGACAGCATCCGGGGGGGCTGGGGTGGAGCGACTAAAAAGGGGTCTGGATTTTCTGCTTTTAAGGCCTCGTACACACAGTTTGATTGTCGTACGACCGAGCTTCTGATTTTTGTCAAAAGCTTGTGTGCAGGATTTTGTCTTGCATACTAACTATCCGAAAATTGTTGTTCGACAACACGAACGTAGTGACGTACTATGAGAGTATAAAGAGGAAGTTAATTTCTCAAGCGCCACCCTTTGAGCCCCTTATGCTAATTTCGCGTAAAGCCTCGTACACACGATTGGATTTTCCGCAGACAAAACCTCGGACTTTTGTCCGAAAGCGTGTGCCTGGATTTTGTCTTGCATACAAACGGCAAGGAATTGTTGGCCAACAACTACGTGGTTTTTCAGTTCTTTAGCGCCACCCTTTGAGCTCCTTCTGCTAATTTCGTGTTAGTAGAAGTTTGGTGAGTGTTGATTTGCGCTTTTCATTTCATGCTTTTCAGTTCGTTTCTGAATGGCCGTTCCTCAACCAGACATGTTGCGGAATCGGAGGAGATAACATGTTATTTATTATTGGCCTTGGAGTTATTGCTTTGACCCAAGTCCAGTCCAGGAGGAGGAGGATTTCTTGGACCAAAAGTTGGTTGCTTTATTAAAGGGGTTGTAAAGGTAAAAATTTTTTCACCTTAATGCATTCTATGCATTAAGGTGAAAAAACTTTTGAAAGTACCGCCGCCCCAAGGGCCCCCCGTTTTACTTACCTGACGCCTCGAATCTTCGCTGCTCGTCCTCGTCATCTTCATTGCAGCTCAGCCTGGTCGCTGATTGGCTGCAGTGGATGGATTGAAAGCAGCGCAGCCATTAGCTCGCGCTGCTGTCAATCACATCCGATGACGCGGCGCGCCGGGGGGCGGGGCCGAGTGATACAGCGAGCGGCTATAGCCGCCGGCTGTATCACGGGAGCGCGCCCGCAAGCACTCACCACCATGCGAGGGAGCTCGCATTAAGGTGGTAAATGCTTGCGGGGAGGAGCTGAAACAGCCGCCGAGGGACCCCAGAAGACCAGGTTCGGGGCCACTCTGTGCAGAACGAGCTGCACAGTGAAGGTAAGTATAACATGTTTGTTATTTAAAAAAAAAAAAAAAATACCTTTACAACCCCTTTAATGGTGACCAATTATGTCATATGCCTTTGCTGCGGGAGCTCCAGGAGAATAATCCGGATGATTTTCAGAATTATCTCCGGATGACGGACCCCTGCTTTCACCAACTCTTGGCATTGTTGACCCCCTATATTAAGAAGCAGGACACATGCATGAGGCTTTTATTTTTTGGGTGAATAATAATGATTTGATTTGTTATATTTTCTAGATTTTTGGATGCATAGAATGCACTTTATGGTTAAGTTCTATTGGCAGATAGCATGTCTAATTTTTTTTTTTAAGCACAATAAAAAAAATGTGTAGAATAATACTTGGCTATGTGTTTTACTTCAAATGACAGTTTGGGAGTAGGCATTTACATTTAAAAAAAATGTAAAATTGACAAGGGACACCAACATAGTTGTATCTCTGGTCTTAAAAACTACGGGATAATGGTGTTGTGGTAACTTACCCAAAAAAAACAAAAAAAAACCCCCAATATAATATTATTCTTGATATCACTAAAAAAAAAAAGCCTTTGAAAATTCGTTTGCAATAACTCCTTCAGTATCACCAGTAGAATTTTGGTGAGCGTTGATTCGCAATTTTCAGATCGTACAAAACAAATGCCTTTTAAAATACGTTTGGCATAACTTCATCAGTATCACCAGCAAAGCAGCTTCATTATTATCCCATTAAAGAAGAAGAGAATGTGTGCTTCATTTCGACATTTCATCAACTGCCACGTCACGAATGTTAATTCTAGATTACTAACGCTAGTTTACAAGACCGACCGCTGCCAACTCGTTTCTTGATTCCTATCATGCGTGTTTGTGCTTTTGACTTTTGTGTGACAATTTCTGTTTACTTTCTGTTTAATTCTGATTACTTACCATCCGAAAATCAGACGTTGAGTTCACATCTGACAAAAATTTTATAGTCTGCACATCCAGCTTTTGTCTGACGAAAAAGTCAAATCGGCTGTCGAAAGCACTGTACTAACGATCCGAAAATCCGCAGACAGCTTGTCTTACGCATTTTTCCTTCTGATTTTCGTACCGCGTGTACGAGGCCTAAGGCAGGGTGACTTGACGGGACTTCCCTGTGGCATTCCCCGTGACGTCACAGGGAAGCCCCGTCAAGTCACCGTGCGTCAGAGGGGGCGGGGTCACCGGATGGCCCCGCCCCCCCGTTATTTAAGAACTGTCAGACGAGGAGCGCCGTCACACAGCGGGAGCCTCCCTCCATGCCAGCATGGATTGCGGAGCGGCCCGGAGAAGAAAATGAAGAAGAAGAGAAGAAGAGAAGAAAAGAAGAAAAGAAGAAAAGAAGAAGAGAAGAAGAGAAGAGCGGGAGCCTCCCCCCCATGCCATGGGTGCGGAGCGGCCCGAGGAGAAGAAGACAGAAGACGCCGCGGAGGAGATGCTGGACGAGAACGCCGGAGGAAGAACCAGAAGAACCAGAAGAGCCAGAAGAACCAGAAGATGAAGGAAGATAGAAGAAAGAAGAAGCATTTAAATAAAGGAATTGTCAAAAACTGTCTCTTGTCATTTTTAACATTTTTGACACTTTTTTCGTGAAATGGTAGGGGTACTTATGTACCCCCTTACCATTTCACACAGGGGGGGGGGCCGGGATCTGGGGGTCACCTTGTTAAAGGGGGCTTCCAGATTCCGATAAGCCCCCCGCCCGCAGACCCCCACAACCACCGGCCAGGGTTGTGGGGATGAGGCCCTTGTCCTCATCAACATGGGGACAAGGTGTTTTGGGGGGCTACCCCAAAGCACCCTCCCAATGTTGAGGGCATGTGGCCTGGTACGGTTCAGGAGGGAGGGGGGGCCGCACTCTCGTCCCCCCCTCTTTTCCTGCGGCCTGCCAGGTTGCGTGCTCGGATAAGGGTCTGGTATGGATATTTGGGGGGACCCCACGCCGTTTTTTTTTTTTTTTTTGGCGCGGGGTTCCCCTTAAAATCCATACCAGACCTGAAGGGTCTGGTATGGAATTTAGGGGGAACCCCACGTCATTTTTTTTTTTAAATTTTGGCCGGGGTTCCCCTTAATATCCATACCAGACCTGAAGGGCCTGGTATGGAATTTAGGGGGACCCCCACGTCATTTTTTTTTTTTAATTTTGTTTCGGGGTTCCCCTTTGGGGAATTCCCATGCCGTTTTTATCAATGAACTTCTATGTGTATTGTCGGCAATGCAATAGCCGCGGGTAGTTTTAAATGAGTTTTTTCCTTCAAAATGTCATTTTGCTGTCAGACTGTTCTAAACACAGGAAACATGCGCCCCTTTACAGGCACACTATAGACACCCCCCAGGTACGAAATTTAAAGGGATATTACACTTTTATTGTTTGACTTTAAGCATTATTAAAATCACTGCTCCTGAAAAAACGGCCGTTTTTAAAACTTTTTTTTGCATTGATCCATGTCCCCTGGGGCAGGACCCAGGTCCCCAAACACTTTTTATGACAATAACTTGCATATAAGCCTTGAAAATTAGCACTTTTGATTATTCATGTTCGTGTCCCATAGACTTTAACGGTGTTCGCATGTTCGAACGAACTTTTTTCCTGTTCGCATGTTCTGGTGCGAACCGAACAGGGGGGTGTTCGGCTCATCCCTAATCAACAGTAACATGTGATCAGAGTTTTAATAGACTAGCTAACTATAGGAATAGACAAGTTAATACATAGGTGCAATAAATAGACGGGATCCGTAACCACCCTCGAATAATATTTATTGTACCAATTACTTCAGGTGGTGCTTGAGAAATGATCTTCCTCTTTATACTCTCATAGTACGTCACTACAATCGTGTTTGTCAAATGACAATTTGCGGATAGTTAGTATGCTAGACAAAATCCTGTACACGCTTGACGCTCGGTCATCCAACAATCAAACCGTGTGTACGAGGCCTTAAGGGTACCACTTTTTTCAAAAAATGTTTACGCCTCTGGAAACAGTTATCAGATGTGCATATTCACATTAGGGGGGGGGGGTTTCTAAAACTGGAGCACAGAATCTGGTGCAGCTCTGCATGATAGCCAATCAGCTTCTAACTTCAGCTTGTTCAAATAAACTTTGACTTTTTTTTCTTTGCTATTTATTTTAATGGTTGAAGGTACGGGGATGCAAAGGTCTATGCACAAATATAAAATTGAATGACAAACTGGCTTAAATAGATTTTTTTTTTTTGTTATTCTTTATTTTCAAATAGATTTTTTGTGTTTTGCTTATAATGCCAAATGAGAATTTGTGATGTAAGATTTTCATGTGGCTATGGGGTTGATTTACTAAAGGCAAATAGGCTGTGCACTTTGCAAAATTCATAAATTTGAATATTCAAAAAATTTGGAAATTCGGAAATTGGAAATTCAAAAATCCGAAAATAAGAACAAAAATTCAAAAGAGCAAAAACCCGAAAATTTGAAAACCTGAAAATTCAAAAATCTGAAATAATAACTTAACTATTAAATTATAGGTATTGGAATTTCCATTCAAACTTGGCTGTTAGTGAACGTAACAAATATGAATTTATCCAAAGTTATGAATTATCCGAAATAACGAATGGAACAAAACGAATTAATAATAATAAATAACTCTAATAATAATAAAAACTTTTAATTATTGCTATTATTTATTATTAATTTGTTCCGTTCCAATAGTTTAGATGCGTCATTCGTTATTTCGGATAATTCGTAACTTCGGATAAATTTGTATTCGTTACGTTCACTAACAGCCAAATTTGAAAGGAAATTCCAATACATGGTTATTTAATAGTTAGTTATTATTCGTTAGTTAGTTATTATTTCAAATGTTCGGATTTTCTTTATTTTCAAATCTTTGGATTTTCAAATTTACGGATTGCGATCATAACGAATGACCTGAAAAACAAAGAAAAAAAAATAGAATGAAACGAAAACAAACAACTTTTTCAGCAGTGCACATGTCTACTATGGAGCCACCCTTGCATGCAGGGAGTAGGGAAATTCCAATACCTATAATTTAATAGTTAGTTATTATTAGTTAGTTATTATTTTGAATTTTCGGAATTTCATTCTTTCGAATTTTCGGATTTTTGAATTTACCAATTTACGAATTTCGATCATAACGAATGACCCGAAAAACGAAGAAATAAAAACAAACAAAAAAAAAAGAAAGAAACGAAAACAAACAACTTTTTTGGCAGTGCACATGTCTACTATGGAGCCACCCTTGCATGCAGGGAGTAGGGCTGTGTCTCCCTGCACTGTGAGCATCAATAGAAACACACAGCTCCATAGCCTAGGATGGCAAGGCACCCCCCTGCTCCTCCCTCCTCCCTTCTCCAAGTTACCAGACTGACTCCAGACTTCACTGCCCACTATTAACTTTTTCCTGTGAAGACCAGAAGTTCAGGGAAGCAGCAACATTAAGTGTTGGTTCACATTGATGCAGTGTGCGAACTGCTTGTGATTTTGAACAGAAATCACACCAAATTCCTCTTCGAAACACATGCGATTCTTCAGCGGTGCAATTTTAGCCTATTCATTCTGTATGTCTCAAATCTCACCGCATCTGCCACCAAGATTGCGCACGACCCTTTTTTTGCTACACCAGAATGTTAACACCCATGTGATTCCATTCTGCAAATCGCACTGCATTTTGCAAACCTGTTTTGGAGTGTCGTTAACTTAACTATGGAGATGATTTACTAAAGGCAAGTAGACTGTGCACTTTGTAAAGTGCAATTGCTCCAGAGCTTAGTGAATGAGCAGAAGCTCTGCTCGCTTCCATCATCTAATTATTTGCAAGCAAAAATGCTTTTTTTTCCCCCCTTGCATGTGATTAGGTATTCTTTCAAAAGTGAAGCTTTGCCTCATTTACAAAGCTCTGGAGCAACGTGTCTTTAGTAAATCAACCCCATACACACCCACAGCAGTTTGCATGAACAGGGTGCAATATTGATGCAGTGCCGGAAATCGCTGTGAATTCTGCACCGCATTGGTGAGAACCGGCACTGAAAGTTGTTAACTAGGCTTGCACCAACACCCATTTACATAAACGGGTGACCCCGCCCCCCCCAGACACCACAGGGAAAGCTATAGGGAAGTCCCCATGTGTCAGAGGGGGGCGGGGTCACTGCCCTCAGTTATATAAGAGCTGTCACAGGAACAGAAGCGTCACACAGCGGGAGACTCCCATTGAGGCGGATCGTCCGGAGGACGAAGCAGGGAAGGAGAAGCCGGAGGAAGATGCCGGAGGAGAAGACCGGAGGAAGAAGCAGAGGACCGGAGGAAGAAGCAGAGGAAGATAGAGGAAGAAGCGGGGGAAGAACAAGATGGAGGAAGAAGAAGAACACCGAATGAAGACCAGAAGATGATGGAAGAAGAAGCGGGGAAAGAAGAAGACATTAATAATGAAATTGTCAAAAACCGGCTATTGTCTTTTTTAACATTTTTGACACTTTTTTTGTGAAATGGTAGGGGTACTACCCCATTACCAATTCACACGGGGGGCTGGGATCTGGGGGTCCGCTTGTTAAAGGGGGATTCCAGATTCCGATAATCTCCCCACCCGCATACCCCCACAACCACCAGGCAAGGGTTGTGGGGATGAGGCCCTTGTCCTCATCAACATGGGGGCACGGTGCTTTGGGGGGCTACCCCAAAGCACCCTCCCCATGTTGAGGGCATGTGGCCTGGTACGGTTCAGGAGGGGGGGCTCTCTCTCGTCCCCCATCTTTTCCTGTGGCCTGGCATGTTGCGTACTCGGATAAGGGTCTGGTAAGGATTTTTGGGGGGACCCCCACGCCATTTTTTAAAAAAATTTGGGGCAGGGTTCCCCTTAATATCCATATCAGACCTGAAGGGCCTGGTATGGAATTTGGGGGGAAACCATGCAATTTTTTTTTTTAAATTTGGTTTGTGGTTCCCCTTAATATTCATACCAGACCCAAAGGGCCTGGTAATGGACTGTAGGGGAATCCCATGCCATTTTTTTCAATGACTTTTATATGTAATGCCGGGACCGACATTTCATTATAGCCGCGAATACTTTTAAATTACTTTTTTTCCTTTAGAAATGTCATTTTGCTGTCAGACTGTTCTAAACACGAGAAACATGCGCCCCTTTACAGGCATACTATAGACACCCCCCAGCTACGAAATTTAAAGGAATATTTCACTTTTATTGTTTCACTTTAAGCATTGTTAAAATCACTGCTCCTGAAAAAACGGCTGTTTTAAAAACTGTTTTTTGCATTGATACATGTCCCCTGGGGCAGGACCCAGGTCCCCAAACACTTTTTATGACAATAACTTGCATATAAGCCTTTAAAATGAGCACTTTTGATTATTCATGTTCGTGTCCCATAGACTTTAACGGTGTTCGCGTGTTCGAACAAATTTTTTGCCTGTTCGCATGTTCTGCTGCGAACCGAACCGGGGGGGGGGGGTTTGGCTCATCCCTAATTACCTGCTCTGTTGCAATGGATTTGCACAGAGCAGCCCGGATCATCTTCTTCTCGGGTCCCTCTTCTGTGATCCTGGCCCCTCCCTCCTGTTCAGTGCCCCCACAGCAAGCAGCTTGCTATGGGGGAACCCGACCTGAGCCACAGCTCCCTGTGTCCATTCAGACACAGAGCCCCGACCCGCCCCCTCTCTCCCGATTGGATAGCTTACTTTCATTGACAGCAGTGGGAGCCAATGGTACTGCTGCTGTGTCTCAGTCAATCAGGAGGGAGAGTCCTGGACAGCCGAGGCACTCGTGGACATCGCTGGACAGAGAGGGACCTCAGGTAAGTATTAAGGGGCTGCTACACACAGAAGGCTTTTTATTAGACATGTGCAATTTGTTCAGTTCCAAATTCGTTTAACAAATTTTGACAAATTTTTAATTCCGAAATTTCCAAATTTTTTAATTTTCGAAATTTCCGAAATTTGAAATTTCCGAAATTCGGAATTTCGAAGTTTGGAAATTCGGAAGTTTGGAAATTCGGAAGTTTGGAAATTCGGAAGTTTGGAAATTCGGAAGTTTGGAAATTCGGAAGTTCGGAAATTCAAAAATTCAGAAATTTGAAAATCCGAAAATAAGAATGAAAATCTGAAAATTCAAAAGAATGAAAATCCGAAAATTTGAAAACTCTGAAATAATTATAGGTATTGGAATTTTCTTTCAGATTTAAATTCCAATACCTATAATTTCATAGTTGGTTATTATTAGTTAGTTATTATTTCGAACTTTACTGATTTTCTTTCTTTTTTTCAGATTTTCAAACTTTCAGATTTTTGAATTCGGAAATTCAGAAATTCGAAAATTCGAAAATCCGAATTTTCAAATTTCCGAAAAAAGCAAAAAAATGATTGAAACGAAAACAAACAGATTTTTTGTCAGTGCACATGTCTACTTTTTATCTTAATGCATAGAATGATAAGATAAAAAAACCTTCTGCCTTTACAACGCCTTGAAGTCACTATGACAAGCCTGGGTTCCCACAGGACTGGTGCGCGAAAACCACATGCGATTCATACAAGAATCGCACTGCGCTGCATGCGATTCTTTGCAGTGCGATTTGAGTCCATTCATTTTGCATGGGCTCAAATCGCAATACAAAGGTATCAGTTTCGGGTATCAGAGCATTTTCACAAGTACTTGGTATCAGCACCAATACCCATACCGGTACCAATGCAACCCCTATTGTAAACTGCAAGCGCTGGGGAATGTTTATTGTATGGTAATCAATGTGCTAAGCTAAAAATGAATGTAGAACTTGGAGGCACCCAATGCGGGTCGCAGGGACTTTCTTCTGTGGTTCATAAGAATGGAAGAACACAGCATGTGAAAAATGTGTCAATCACAAAGTATCAGCCTACCTCCGAGTCAGTCTTCTCTGTTTCTGAAATGAGAAAAATAAAAAATATTTTTAAAAACTGTATTTTGTCGTTATGGTTTTCATTCTCCCTTCTGCATTAAAGTGGTTGTAAACCTCAGACATGAAATCTGAACAAAGCATATCCCTCTATAGTTTGTACTTGTCTCAGTCCAGAGCACTAAGGGCTGATTCAGACCGGTTTTGTGCAATCCTGCGCAATTCACATTCTGTTCTGGGCGATTGCAGCCTATTCATTTTGAATGGGCTAAAATCACACCGCATCAAAAGTAGTGCATGCCCTAATTTTAGAAACGCACCTCAGCCGGATCGCATGGTACTTTTTTACTATGCAATCTGGTGCTGGCTGATGTGGGCAAAACGCATTGCGCTTGCGATCTGCTTTTGGGGTGTCATTAACTTATTATTGACACCCGCTGCAAATCACAAATGGAGTGCATGTTGCATGCGGTGTGAATAGCAAAGGAACGAACAATGATTTCTATGCGGCAGGCCCTTTTTGTCATTACTCCCTGTGGCCTCCTTCCTCTGCTATCGGCATGAGTCACTTCTGACAAGTTTTTCTGACACCAAGAGAAAAAAAAATGGTGACAGGGGAGTGAGCTCCAGTACACAGCCTGTGATTGACAGCCTCAGCTCTGTTCCTGTGTGCTGTGTGGAGGGGGGGGGGGGGGCGGGGGTCCCTTCCCTCCAATCAGCTGTTAGAGCTCTCCTCGTTGAGCTCTGCAGAGTGTAATTTCAGCTCTCCGCCCCTTTGTTTTCTGAGAGCTCATTTAAGCTTTATAAATTGTAGATTTGAACAGCTGTAGAGAAGAGAAGACTGCAGATAAACAGATACAACTTAGGTAGCAGGATTTGTTTCATCTCTGTGTATCACCTGAGGTCAGTCACTTCACCGGGCATTGGCGTCAGGAGGGGGGGCTGACGGGGGCTGGAGCCCCAAGTGTGCCCCCAAAAAGCCCCGGGTCTCGATATACCTAAATGCATTATTAGCCCCGAGCCGTTTCCACAGTCAACAGGGAATTATCTCCCGCTTATCCAGCGCTGGGCACTGGAAGATCCTCGCTGAGCTGCTCACTTTGTGTAAATGGGCGGGAGGTTCTTCTATCCTGGCTATATCCGACACTACAGGTAAGGCTGAGCAGCAACAATCTGTGTATGTCAGGTAGGTCAGTGTATGTGTCAGGTAGGTCAGTGTATGTGTCAGGTAGGTCAGCGTATATGTCAGGTAGGTCAGTGTATATGTCAGGTAGGTCAGTGTATGTGTCAGGTAGGTCAGCGTATATGTCAGGTAGGTCAGTGTATATGTCAGGTAGGTCAGTGTAGGTGTCAAGTAGGTCAGTGTAGGTGTCAGGTAGGTCAGTGTATGTGTCAGGTAGGTCAGTGTATGTGTCAGGTAGGTCAGTACATGTCAGGTAGGTCAGTGTAGGTGTCAGGTAGGTCAAGCAAGTGAGCCTATATGGAAAGGTTTACAACCACTTTAAAGGGGACCTTTATTCTTATCTCACAAAATCACAATAAGTGAAGGCAATATTAAAACAGATATGTATAGAATAGATTATTGAGGGCTATTCCTTGCATATTTTTTATTTTCCTCCCCATCCTTTTAAAAGTGCCCATTTGCACTAAGGGCAGATGAATCCTCCTTTATCTGAGGGGGAATGTAAATTCGAAAATTCGTAAATGGCTGTTAGTAAACGTAACAAATACGATTTTATCCGAAGTTGCGAATTATCCAAAATAATGAATGCCGTATCTAAACGAATGGAATGTAACAAATTAATAATAATAACAATAATAATAAAAACGTTTTATTATTATTATTTCTTATTGTTAATTTGTTCTCTTCCATTTGTTTAGATGCGGCATTCATAACTTCAGATAAATTCCTATTCGTTATGTTTATTAACAGCCAAATTTGAAAGGAAATTCCAATATCTACAATTTATTAGTTAGTTACTTAGTTAGTTTTCTTTCTTTCTTTTTTTTCGGATTTTCGAATTGCGATCGAATGACCCAAAAAATAACAAACAAAAAAAAAATGAATGAAACAAAAACAAACACATTTTTTGGCAGTGCAAATGTCTAGTATATATATATATATATATAAAATCTATTACTGTATATACACCATAGTTTGTAGAATCTATAAATTTCATGCAAACCAATCAATATACTGTACACTTATTGGGATTTTCTTTTTTTTTTTTTTTTTTTTTATCAAAGACATGTAGCAGAATACATTTTGGCCAAAATTTAGGAAGAAATTAGATTAAAAAAAAAATGTATTGAATATGTTAGCAATTTTTTTTCCCACCATTTTTGGTCTTTTTTAGTTAACCACTTGCCGACCGCCACACGCCGATGTACGTCCAAAGTTTGGCGGTGAATGTCGTTGTTATGGCAGCAGCTATCTGCCATAACCCCGGTATCCCCGTTTTCATGTGGCGGTCGGCTTTCAGATGAAAGTGGTCTCTGCGGCGGATTCCCCGCGAGATCACTTTTATCGGTGGCGGGAGAGGGCCCCCCCCTCCCGCTGCGATCGGGTGCCCTCCGCCGCTTACCGGAGCCGTCGGTAGCGGCGGAGGCGATCGCGTCTGTCTCCTTGCTGTGTCTGGAGACAAGTGAGGGGAAGATGGCGCCCACTCGTCTCCATGACACTGCAGGGCGGAAGCGACGTCAAAACGTCACTTCCACCCATACGTCTTAAAGGCACATTTTTTTCAATGTCATTTTTTTCAATGACTTTTTTTTTTTTTTATTGCATTTTAGTGTAAATATGAGATCTGAGGTCTTTTTTGACCCCAGATCTCATATTTAAGAGGACCTGTCATGCTTTTTTCTATTACAAGGGATGTTTACATTCCTTGTAATAGGAATAAAAGTGACACAATTTTTTTTTTTAAACAGTGTAAAAATAAATAAAATCATGTAAAATAAATAATAAAAATAAAAAAAATTGTTTTAAAACCCCCCGTCCCGACGAGCTTGCACGCAGAAGCGAACGCATACGTGAGTAGCGCCCGCGTATGAAAACGGTGGTCAAACCACACATGTGAGGTATCGCCACGATCGTTAGAGCGAGAGCAACAATTCTAGCCCTAGACCTCCTCTGTAACGCAAAACATGCAACCTGTAGAATTTTTTAAACGTCGCCTACGGAGATTTTTGAGAGTAAAAGTTTGACGCCATTCCACGAGCGGGCGCAATTTTGAAGCGTGACATGTTGGGTATCAATTTACTCGGCGTAACATTATCTTTCACAATATAAAAAAAAATTGGGCTAACTTTACTGTTGTCTTTTTTTTTTTATTCAAAAAAGTGATTTTTTCCCAAAAAAAAGTGCGCTTGTAAGACCGCTGCGCAAATACGGTGTGAAAAAAAGTATTGCAATGACCGCTATTTTAATCTCTAGGGTGTTAGAAAAAAAAAACAATATATAATGTTTGGGGGTTCTAAGTAATTTTCTAGCAAAAAAAAAACTGTTTTAAAAATGTAAACACCTAAATTCCAAAATGAGGCTGGTCCTTAAGTGGTTAATATCGCAAAAAACAAGCAAACAAAAAAAAAAAACCCAGAGGTGATCAAATACCACCAAAAGAAAGCTCTGTTTGTGGGAACAAATTATATAAATTTAATGTGTGTACAGTGTCACATTTACCAGTTGAAGTAGCGCAGTGTTGAATAGCAAAAAATGGCCTGGTCATGAAGGGGGGGACCCCCTGTAAAATCTTCTGGAGCTCAAGTGGTTAAAGCTAGCTCATGGCTGTTGCTGTAGCCATGAGCTTAGTACCAGCTTTACAAGCTGGCAAAGGGCTTTCCGAAAAAAGTGACTGGGCAGCTCTAAAGTCACCTGATCACTGGAATCTGCAGTTGTTCCCAGGCTCTCCTGTTCTGTGGGACCTTGAAAAACAGCCTGCACAGTGAGAGCATGAAGAATTCGGGGAACTTCCATTCCCGCGTCCCTCCTGTGTAATACATAGTGTAGTGTCTAGTCTAGTGTAGCTGAAGATGCAGTTAATCAAGCTTGATCTGTGCTTGATTAGCTGCAATGAAAAGCAGGCGAAATATTGGGGTTCTAATAGACACCTAATATCTCTGTAAAGAGTTCCTGTCACCTGCCCATGTTATCACATAGGGAGCTCGTTAGCCCCCTTGTGACAGCAATAAAGTAAAAAAAAAAAAGAAAGTATAAAAAAATAATGATATAAAATAACGAGAATTGTACATTTTTTTTAATCACTTGAGCTCCAGTTTAATGACTGGGACATTTTTTGTTATACAGCACTGCACTATTTTAACTGGTAATTGCGCGGTCATGCAACGCTGTACCCAAATGAAATTTACATCATTTTTTTTCAAACAAATAGAGCTTTATTTTGGTGGTATTTGATCACCACTGGGGTTTTTATTTTTTGCGATATATACAAAAAAAGACCAAAAAATAACAATGTATTTCTTACCTGTTATAAAACATATTTAATTTAAAAAAAAAAAAAAATCAAAATTTCTTGATAAATTTTGGGCAAAATGTATTCTGCAACATGTCTTTGATAAAAAGAACTAAACAAAAATCCCAATAAGACCCCTTTCACACTGGGGCGCTTTGCAAGCGCTATAGCACTAAAAATAGCACCTGCATAGCGCCCTGAAAGAGCCGCTGCTTTGTTTCCAATGTGAAAGCCCCGAGGGCTTTCACACTGGAGCGGTGCGCTGGCAGGACGGTAAAAAAAGTCCTGCTAGCAGCATCTTTGGAGCGGTGAAGGAGCGGTGTGTATATACCGCTCCTTCACCGCTCCTGCCTATTAAAATGAATATGGCAGCGCGGCTATACCGCTAGCAAAGCGCCACTGCAGCAGCGTTTTGTGTTGGTTTAACCCTTTCTTTCTAGCAGGGGGGTAAAACTGCCCTGCTAGCGGCTGAATACTGCCGCTAAAACAATGATAAATCGACGCTAAAAAAAGCGCCGTTTTACCGCCGGCGCCCGCACCGCCCCAGTGTGAAAGGGGTCTTAGTGCATATTGATTGGTTTGAGTGAAAGTTATAGCGTCTACAAACTTTGGTATATATACTGGAATTTTTTTTTTTTTTTTATCAGCGCTAGTAATACTAGACATACAAAAAAATGCAACTACCACCATTTTATTCCCCAGGGTCTCTGCTTCCAGTAAATATATACTTTGTGTAGGGTTTACATTTATTGTTGGAAAAAGAAAAAAAAAATGCAAATTTTAACATGCATGAAAAACATTTAAAAGTTGCCTCCGTAGACAAGCGGTAACTAACGAATGTAAGATGATTTCATATCAGATTGCGGAGCTGTATGCGGGTGATTTTATTTAAAGGGAAGAAAGTTCCACTTTAATCAGAATGATGATGTGCTTTTCCAATCTTGTGAAAGGTGAATTTTGGAGAGCCGTTATCATAAATGTAATTATGACATTATGGCAATTTAATGAGGAAGTCCTTCATGCAAGCCTTCTGAAAAAATAAAGAAATAAAAATAAAAAGGAAGTACTAGTTCTGTGTTTACATAAGGAAATGGAGAAATCCCTCAAAGGGTGGGACTGTAGCGGCACTGGTAGATTAAAGTCAAAGAGGTGGTGAGAAATTGTGAGATACTGTATATTATGTACAGTATTTCACAAAAGTGAGTACACCCCTCACATTTTTTGTAAATATTTTCTTATATCTTTTCATGTGACAACACTGAAGAAATGACACTTTGCTACAATGTAAAGTAGTGAGTGTACAGCTTGTATAACAGTGTAAATTTGCTGTCCCCTCAAAATAACTCAACACACAGCCATTAATGTCTAAACCGCTGGAAACAAAAGTGAGTACACCCCTAAGTGAAAATTTCCAAATTGGACCAAATTAGCCATTTTCCCTCCCCGGTGTCATGTGACTCTTTAGTGTTACAAGGTCTCAGGTGTGAATGGGGAGCAGGTGTGTTAAATTTGGTGTTATCCCTCTCACTCTCTCATACTGGTCACTAGAAGTTCAACATGGCACCTCATGGCAAAGAACTCTCTGAGGATCCGAAAAAAAGAATTGTTGCTCTACATAAAGATGGCCTAGGCTATAAGAAGATTGCCAAACCCTGAAACTGAACTGCAGCACGGTTGGCCAAGACCATACAGCAGTTTTAACAGGACAGGTTCCACTCAGAACAGGCCTCACCATACTCGACCAAAGAAACTAGTCAATTCAATCTAATCAATCAAATCTAATCAAACTAGGAAAACAATTAATCAAATGTAAAAACAAAAGAAAACCACAAATGAAAAAAACAAAACAAAACACCAAATAAAATATATGAAACTAAATAGATAAAATACCTTCTAAATAATAAAAAATATCACTAAATCAACTCTATGGGGTAATTTGAGAATTTCCTCTTTGGCAAGTAGTGAGGCTGGAATTTCTAATTTCCAGATCAAGCTCTGAAAGACATCTGTTGGTTCTTGCTTATGATTGGTAGCTGGCAGGACCACATCCTGATCATGTGATCCCCCGTGACAGCCAATCACAGTGGCCATGTGATCAGCCAATCTTCCCCACCCTCCAGCGTTCAGAACTTTTTAAAGGGATGCCAGAGCAGGCAGGAAATAATTAATTTATGTAGGTATAACAAACTCTCTGTGGAAGCAATTATATAACAAAAGCTAATAAATTAAAATAATAATTTACCTTCATTGACAGGAAACGAGGCTTTCCTACAATAAAACAAGAATACAGTCTCAGTTATGGTAAAAGAAATAATAAATCGCTAGCACAAGCATAAAATATTAATAATACAAACATACAGACGTATATTTGCTCTGAGCAGAACAGAACAAGCGGAGAAGCACACAGGGAGGGTGCTGATCAGATGATCGCCCCTGGCCAAGTTGGCCATATCAATTTTATTTCAATCCCCTGTTGTTGGCGGTAATCAGCCCTTAAAGTGTCTCTAAAGTCCAACCTTTTTAACCATTTGCCTACCGGGCAGTTTTTCCCCCTTCCAGCCCAGGCCAGTTTTTAGCTTTCAGCACTGTCACACTTTGAAAGACAATTGCGCGGCCATACAACACTGTACCTATTCACACAAACAGAGCTTTCTTTTGGCAGTATTTTATCACCAATGGGTTTTTTATCTTTTGCTAAACAAACGAAAAAAGACTGAACATTTTGAAAACAAAAACATTTTACATAGTGTGTTATAAAATTTCGCAAACAGGTAATTTTCTCCTTCACTGATGAGCGCTGATGAGGTGGCGATGATAGGCAACACTGATAGGTGGCACTGGTGGGCACTAATGAGGAGGCACTGATAGGCGGCACTGATAGGTGACACTGATGGGCACTGATAGGCAGCACTGGTAAGTGACACTGATGAGGCAGCACTGATGGACACTGATGAGGCTGCACTGATAATCGACACTGATGAGGCAGCACTGATGGGCACTGATTTGCAGCACTGCTGGGCATTGATTGACAGCCCTGGTGGGCACTGATTGGCAGCACTGGTGGGCACTGAGTGGCAGCACCAACAGTGCCCTGATTATCAGTGCCGATGTCTCTTTAACACAAGCCGTTTATCGACTCTTTTCTTCTTTCCTCACGCTGTCACATCCATGATTTGCTGTCTTTGGACACAGCTGATCATGTGGTAAAGGGCCGCTGTGATTGGCCCTTTACCCTGATCTGTGATCAGCTGAGTCTGAAGGACACGGCGATTGCAGAGCCCACAGCATGATGCACAAGGGCAGCGCAGTCACAGGAGGACGTCAATAGACGCCCTCCCGACAAAGTAAGCCCGCGCTGTAGCCGTCATTCAGCTATAGGGTGGGTGGGAAGGGGTTAATTAATTGTGGATAGAGTGTCTCTCTGTGTTCTTGTTATGGAGATTTGTCCTGGTGGTAACCATTCTGGGGAAGCGAGAGAAATCCAAAATTGTCACCAGAACTGGAGTAGAGGGGACATTCTTCAGTGTGGAGACTTGTTCCATTGCCCACTATCCAAGAGGTGATTTATTTTACTTTGGAGAAATTTCCTTTCGCTTCTTGCTGTGTGTAAAGAAAATAATGGGGAATCTCCCCAAGTGATGTCAAACTGATCCTGGTGGGTTTTCTAATCATTACCTACTCTAATCAAACCTTCCACAAAAAAAAAGTTTGGGATTTAGATACACTTCAGAGAAAATTTCACTTGCTTGATAAAGGCAAAGTAATGCTGCGAACACACGACCGGACTCTCTGTCAGAATAGACTCCAACGTCCTTTCCAACGGAGTTCCGCTGAAACGGACTTGCCTACACACGATCACACCAAAGTCCGATCGTTTAGAACACGATGACGTACGACGGGACTAGAAAAAGGAAGTTCAATAGCCAGTAGCCAATAGCTGCCCTTGCGTCGTTCTTGGTCAGTCGGACCAAGAACGACGTCCGATAGGAACTTACTCCGTCGGAAAAATTTGAAACATGTTCTATTTCTAGATCCTTTAGAATTTTCGAAAGAGAAGGTCCGATGAAGCCCACACATGTTCAGAATGTCCGACGGAATGGTTCCTTTCGGATCTTTTCTGCCTGAAAGTCCGGTCGTGTGTACGCGGCATAATAGCAGTTTGTCCTTGTAGCAGAAAACCATTGTGTCTTGTCATAGTAAAAGGAATGATGGGTCTGGGGAAAGGAGGTGCTCAGGCACTAAGCGCCATAGGAAGGTGCCAAGGGACAACATCCAAGGCATCACCATTTAATGTTTGGCCTGCAAAGGGGGTGTCAAACTCCTCAACAGACTCGTCTTTTAGGAGACTCATGCATTGTTGAACGTTTTCCTTGAGAATGTCATCTGTGATGCCGTCACCTTCACCGAGCACACCAAGAAGACCGTCACCTCCATGGATGTGGTCTATGCATTCAAACGAAAGCGTCACACACTGTCTATTCGTAGGGTAAATCCTGATACACAACCAAAAAAGGTCACTTGCCCAATAATACCATAGTAATCTTTATTACTTCTTTATTATGGAAAATCCCCACCTACACCCAATACTCTCCTTCCCTTTCCTCCCTGCAAAAGTAGCTAACCCGAGGTACTCTCCACATTGATCAGGGTTGGTCAGTGGTGACTGTTCCCCCGCCAACCTGCTAGGAAATGGAAAAGGTCCCATGCTCTTCAAAACCCAGAAAATCTGAGTATTTCTCAGAATTTTGGTGGCTGGGAAGCTTGGAGAAGAAATATATTAGTAGGTGGGAGAAGTGGGGACTGCCCCATCAAGAGTCACTATGACTTTCAGATTTTAAAAGACTGAAACAACTTCTGAAACATTAAAATGACAAAGTATATAAGATATTTACTGTCTGTGTTTGGGTTAAGCTTTATATTTAGCTGTTCACATGATCACGTTTCGGGCACACGTATGGCAGTTGTGCTTTGTTATGTAATATTGTTTCTTAATGAGTAATAATAATACTATACTGTCATGACACAGCATACATACTGACCACAGGTAATAATGCGCGTTTGTGGTTAATCGCAGAAAAATTTAGATATTTTGGTATTAGTATATACAGTAGAGTACAGTATTTTACCAGAAAACTGATTAGCCTGCCTGTGTGAGACCACATAGAAGGAATGGAGAAAGCGGCTGTCACCAAAAAAAAAAAAAAAAAAAGGATTTTTTCATGCTTCTATTGTTGATACTTAACTATACACTATATTGTCAAAAGTGTTGAGACACCTGCCTTTACACGCACATGAACTTTAATGGCATCCCAGTCTTAGTCCGTAGGGTTCAATATTGAATGGGCCAGTGGCAACCTGTCCATTAGGGGGCACCCGGGCCCTGCCCCCTCTCTCCACGCCACCCCCCTATATGTAATGGATAGCTTCATGCATAGCATGAAGCTATCCACGGCCACCGCGGCCACCCCCTATTCATGCGTTCTGCCCCTTTCAGTGGACCAGGCATATGAATTACAGCGGCCAATGTTTTTTTGAGGCACCTGAATAGAGCCAGAGGCTCTAATAGGCTTCAAAATAGGGTGGGCTCGATATGCAGAGAATGCACTTCGATCCCACCCAGGTGTGTTGCAACAGCAAACTAATTTTCGCTGTTGCAACACTGATCCTCCTCCCGGGCAATCAGGAAGCAGGTATGAAACCTGATTCCCGATTAGCCAAAATGTCAGGCAATCCTATTGGACGCCTAGCGCCAGGAGGAGCAGAAGCTGCTTAAGGAGAGGACACAAGCAACTTTCCGCTACACTTAAGGACAGGGGCGACCGTGCTGGAAGATTGCAGCATCAGCTCCGCAAGCCATAAAGACCCGACCGCTGCTCTCACCACCTGCATCCAGGGTAAGGACTGACCAGCAGACAGCGCTAGGGAGAGGGAGAGGGAGCATGGGATACACCAAAAACAGTAGAACTGGACAACTTGAGGACTCCTTAGCTTTCTGGCTGCATTATACTAAGATGAGGGTCCTGAAGGATCTCTATGCTGATAGTGACTAGTACTCCATCCAAGTGTTATAAGCTACACACAGTCACTGGCTGCTCAACACTGGGGTCATCTACCCACATAGCCACAGGATCCTTGGTTGCCTCCTGCCAATATCCACCTGACTCTTCCTAGTGAGGGAGATGTAGACTCACTCCACCATAGGACAGCTGGATTCTTCCCCACCAACTTCCCAGTTCTCTCCAGTGAGCTTCTCCAGACCCAAATTTATCCCTGAACTTAAGCTTACCAACAGGCTCCCCAGCTAAGCCTAGCTGGGACCTCAATTTCTTCCCAATTACTCCTATCAGAATCCTGCCTCGGGGCAGAGCCACTGCACAGGGGTCTCCTTCAGCACGACTGGACCCAGGAACACTGCACTGCTGCTCAGGCCTCAGCATATTTATGAGCTCTCTCCCCACCTTCTGGGCACACCTCCCCAAGGATTGGCTGGGGTGCCATAAATATTCAGGCTTCTTTCTCTGTCCTTCCTCCCACTATACTTCCAGAATTACCTAGAAGACACGGAAAAATAACAGAGCTGCAACCTGTGAAACACTGAGCAGCCCTAATCAATCCCGTGCTCCTCTGTTTACAGTAGAGCTAATTAAGTTTACCTAGGTCTTCCAAAGCACTTTGGGCTAGCTAAAGAGACAACATAGCAAGAAACAACTCTGGCTTGTCTGATTGAAACCTTTGATAAAACATGAATTAATGTTCCGATGACGTGATATAAATATGGATGGGTTAAGCTTAAGGGTAACATCTCTTTTATAATGTGAAATGGATAAGAAAAACAGTAGCAGATATTTTTAGGTATCCAATGACACATTTAAAATCAAATATTTATTTTTTTACATAATAAAAAAACAAAATCAAATAACACATAATCGCATGATTGCTTCGAACTGAAGGTACATCACGATAAAAGTTGTAAGAGATGATGCTTTAGTGTATGTGATTTACACCAATCAGCCTAATATTGACCACTGACAGGTAAAGTGAATAACATGGATTATCTTGATACAATGCCATCTTGAGGTGGTGGGATAAATTAGGCAGCAAGTAAGCATGCTGTCCCTGAAGTTAATGTGTTGAAAGCAGAAAAAAATGGGCAAGCATAAGCAGTGGCGTAGCGTGGGTTGTCAGCACCCGGGGCAAGGCAAGTAATTTGCGCCCCCTAACCTGCGGACTTTTAGCACTCCCCGAGTCCCTTCAAATAAAATTGTACTGACCTACTTGATTCCTATACTGACCACTACACTAACCTACTTGATTTCAACACTGACCAACCTGATTCCTTTACTGACCATTACACACTACACTGACCACTATACTGTACTGTCCACTACACTGAGAACTACACTGACCACTACACTACACTGTCCACTATACTACACTATACTGACCACCATACTACACTACCCTGTCCACTATACTACACTACACTGTCCACTATACTACACTGACCACTATACTACACGACACTATACTGACCACTATACTACACTACACTGTCCACTATACTACACTATACTGACCACCATACTACACTACCCTGTCCACTATACTACACTACACTGTCCACTATACTACACTGACCACTATACTACACGACACTATACTGACCACTATACTACACTACACTGTCCACTATACTATATTGACCACTATACTACACTGTCCACTATACTACACTACACTACACTGACCACTACACTAAACTGACCTCCATACTAAACTACACTATACTGACCACTATACTAACCACTATACTGTCCAAAATACTAAACTATACTGACCACTATACTGACCACTACACTGTCCACTATACTGACGACTATACTACACTATACTGACCACTATACTGACCACTATACTACACAGCCTACACTATACTGTCCTGCCTACAGTCTCTCTCTCACCCATCCCCCACTGGCCAGTAACATGACTCTCACGAGGGAGTCTCACTCACCTTCTTGTCCTGGCCTGCATCGGTCAGGAGGAGGAGGAGAAGACAGCTGCGGCTCACTTTATTGCTTCTCTCCCCCGCACTGTGGCTGCTGCCATGTTCAGTGTCCAGCGCACTGTGATTGGGCGTATGGGGGGTCATGTGCGGAGGCGAGACTTCAGGAGCGATCGAGGACAGGCCAGCCCTACGCCTCACATGACCCCCATACGCCCAATCACAGGGCGCCGGACACTTAACATGGCGGCCGGAGCGCGGGGGACACAGGAACTTGAAATTAGGAGGAGGCAGCCAGTAGTGACACATACTGGCGCCCCCCTAAATTTTGCGCCCGGGGCCACGGCACCCCCTGCACCCCCCACGCTACGCCATTGAGCATAAGGATTTGAGTGTCTTTGACAAGGGACAAATTAATGAGACTCCCTTCAGAAGTCTAGTGGTGCCCATGCCTCAACGGGTCAGGGCTGTTTTGGTGGCAAAAGGGGGACCTACTCAATGTTAGGCGAGTGGTCATAATGTTGTAGTGGGTGATCAGAATGCTATGGTTGATCAGTGAATGTATTAATGCATCTCCCTCCATATTCCTAGAGAAGTGGAATTTATGTTCCGAGAAACACATTGAGTCAAGTCGGCGCCCCTCCACCTGATTTGTTATAATACTCATTGTGTCAGAAATCAATAGCATGGATGGCCACATCTGCGTAGCTACACTAGGAAACTGAGACCAGAGTATATATAGTAAAGTAAATTTATTAATAGTAAAACAAAAGACATCCAAACATCAGCAAAGAGGAAACACAGCAAACAATAAGATACAGGTGAACCACCACCATATGACCAAATGACTAACTAGAAACCTAACTAAGCAAAAGGAAGCTTAATTAACAAGCAAACTATATACAATATGTGCAAAAATGGAGAACACAGATAAACAGGGAAGACTGGAGATGGGAAGGGGAAACCAGGACTGGGATCAGGTACAAGGGAAGCAGAAAAAGGCAACAGGGTTTAGAATGCTGGGCAGGAGCAAGATCAGGATAAGTGGCAAGCAGTATCTGGCAGTAAAACAAAACACTGGAGCGAAGTGTAATAGTATAGGAGGAACTAAGTAAATACCCTTCCAGCAGCCAGCATAAGGTGAAGACTGATTATGTGATTATTCATATCTGCTGCCTGTTGGCAGACACCTGCTGTTGGACACCAGAACTACAACCTCCACTCTGGGAAGTACAGTGCCACTAGCAGGTAATCCACGTCCTGACACATTGATAGTGTGGGGTCATACAGAATAGTTATATCACTGATGAGTGATTGTGTATCAAACTAATAGGTGTTTGCTGGGCACAACTTTAAACAATGAGCCTTAGGCCTCATGTACACTGCTGCTGGTAAACGGACATTTAGGAGCAGTTGGGCATTTTTTTCAACTGCTCCTGAACTCTCCTCTATGTTATCTTATCAGTACATATACACAGGGTTATTTATAATAATTTCTAGGCAGTTGCGTTTAGAGACTTTTTTTGGAACCCAAAAAAAATGCGTTCAGAAGCTGTGTTTAGAGGCATTTTAAACGCGAAATGCGGCAACTCACTTAGTTTACAGGCGTTTTTCATTTTTGGCCATTTTGAAAAAAAAAAAAAAAATTTTTTTTTCAAACGCTTCTAGGCGCAAACGTGGCTAAACGCGCCATGTAAAAAAACATGTCACGTAAACGTGGCTAAATGCCCGTTTTTAGATGCCGGTTTCTAGCTGTCAAGTTACATCATTCAGGATAGGTTGAACATCCTGTGTACATGAAGCCTTATAAACACAGTATGTTTTTATGAGCTTGGTAATTTTATTGTTTTTTTTATCATGTAAAAATACAAATTATTTGATTTTAAATGAACATTGTTGTTGGGTATCTAAAAAATCTGCTACTGTTTTTCCTATAAATTGTCAATGACTTCTATGTAAATTTAAGCTTGATATATTGAAGCTAAACATGGCTAAACATAGAGACCAAAGTGCCACCTGCTGGTTTAAAAGAGAACATAAAATGGTAAACAGTTCAGCTCTTGCACCTGTATACCCCTATAGACCAGAGTCATTTCTACATTTCTATTATGGGCCTGCTGATTCAGTGATCTTGTTACTTAAGGTAATAAAATAATACATAAAATAATACATATATAATCTATATAGGCACAAGCAAGGCTTTATCTTGGCAATATTATCTTGCATTGTTTTATGAAATTAAAGTTTAAAAACAATTATGTAGCACAGGAGCACCTTCTGAAAATAGAAGCTATAACTCATGTCTGAACCACATAATGCCCACGCTAAAGCCGAAAGGCAGCTACAGTGCAGCTCTCTAGTCCTGGGAGGACATCCAGAACCACGCACCCCCCCCCCCCCCACGCACCCCCTGAGGCGCTCTGTGATTGGTGTGTCCTTTCAGGGACAACTGATCAGATTGTGGTAAAGGGCCAATCACAGCGACCCTTTACCATGTTATCAGCTGTGTCCAATCACAGCTGATCAAACAAACTTGCTGGTTATCAGCAGTTCCTGCCCCATGCGCTCTCACAGCGTGAAGAAAGCCGGTAACCAGCAAATGTGACTGGGGACATATAAACAGATAATGCGGTCACTGGTTGTCAGTGCCCTGATAATCAGTACAGCCCCATCAGTGCCAATCAGCACCCACCAGCGGAGCCTCATCAGCGCCCATCAGTGCAGCCTCATCAGTGCAGCCTCACAGGCGCCCGTCAGGTCACTTGATGCCAGATGACAGATGCACACCGCTAAGCCTGTGGACCCTTAGGGTGAGTGCTGCGGATGGAGCTCCAGGAAGGCAGCTCCACCTGAGCACCTACACAGATCAAACAGGGAGATAGAGCCTAAGATTTCCAAAGGGGGGGGAGTCTAAGAGCCAGCAGGTTTTCACCAGAGCCTCTGATGGTGATGATGGACTCCGCTGCAGCTGACTCCAGGTCACGGCCCCCAGGGTCTCCAAGCTCACGCTCACGGCTGGCTCTGGAGAGGAAGCAGCAGTCTGGGGCAACCAGGAATAGTCAGAAGGACAAGCCAAGGGGTCAGGGTAACAAGCACACAGGGATGGTCAGGAGAACACGCCAAAGGTCAGGCCTACAAGCAGATAGGGATGGTCAGGAGAATACGCCAAAGGTCAGGCCTACAAGCAGATAGGGATGGTCAGGAGAAGACGCCAAAGGTCAGGCCTACAAGCAGATAGGGATGGTCAGGAGAAGACGCCAAAGGTCAGGCCTACAAACAGATAGGGATGGTCAGGAGAACACGCCAAAGGTCAGGCCTACAAGCAGATAGGGATGGTCAGGAGAACACGCCAAAGGTCAGGCCTACAAGCAGATAGGGATGGTCAGGAGAACACGCCAAAGGTCAGGGCTACAAGCAGATAGGGATGGTCAGGAGAACACGCCAAAGTTCAGGCCTTCAAGCAGATAGGGATGGTCAGGAGAACACGCCAAAGGTCAGGCCTACAAGCAGATAGGGATGGTCAGGAGAACACGCCAAAGGTCAGGCCTACAAGCAGATAGGGATGGTCAGGAGAACACGCCAAAAGTCAGGGCTACAAGCAGATAGGGATGGTCAGGAGAACACGCCAAAGGCAGTACACAGAATCACCCGTAGCGCACACATCAAGACCCACACAGGAGAGCCTAAACACACTCTTGCTCGTGCACGGAGTTCAATAGTGCTTCCTGTTAGAGGTTGGGGGTGGAGCCATGCTGAGAGAAGATTACCTAAACACACAGGTGTGAGATCGCAGGGCCCTAAACTGATACACAGATCAGAGAGGTAAGCAAACAGGCAGGGCATGAAACATTACTGCAGATTCATGACAAGTACAGCCTCATCAGCGCCCATCAGTGAAGGAGAAAAATTACTTATTTCCAATATTTTTAAGAAACGTTTTTTTCCTTCAAAATTGTAGGTCTTTTTTCTTTTGTTTAGCAAAAATAAAAAACCCAGTGGTGATTAAATACCACCAAAAGAAAGCTCTATCTGTCTGATATGTAATGATAATTTCATATGGGTACGGGGATGCATGACCGCGCAATTGTCATTCAAAGTGCGTCAGCGCTGAAAATTGGCCTGGGCAGGAAGGGGATAAAAGTGCCCGGTATTGAAGTGGTTAATTCATCCCATACCAAAAACGGGCTTACTGTGCTATGCACTGATTCAGTAGGAGGTAGGAATGAGCCAAACATACTTGGGTTCTGTTCAGGCAGGTTCACTGAACATTGCTGAAGTGCTGAACCCCACTGAATTCAATGGAAGCTAAATGTTAAAAACAGTAATGACCATTTTCTAGGCTAATAGGCAAGGGATTGTCAAAGAAATGGCATGGGGGGGGGCTGAGCACTGCCCTGGGGCATACAGTATGTGAAGCTGGAAGCGCTCAGCTTCGGGTGTTTCTGATTTCAGAGCTGTCATTTCCTGGCTCCTGTAGCTGGGGAAGCCCCTACTCAAGCATGATCTATGCTTGATTTGTAGAGATGCACCGATACCCGTATTGGTGTCTAAACCAAGTATTTTTACTTGTACTTGTAAAAATGCTCCAGTATCTGTAACTGACACTTTACGATGCGATTTGAGCCCATATAAAATGAACTGGCTCAAATCGCACTGCAAAGAATCGCATGTGATTTGAACAGGATTATGGTGCGATTCCTATCCAAATGGTGTGGGGTTTCCTGCACTGCTCCTGTGTGTACCCAGGCTGAAATCACTATGACAAGCCTGGGTTCACACAGGAGCGGCGGGGAAACTGCATGTTATTCGGACAGGAATCGCACCACATTTCTGTTCAAATCGCATGCAATTCTTGGCAGTGTGATTTGAGCTAATTTATTTTGCATGGGCTCAAATTGCACCGCAAAGTATCAGTACTTGGTATCTGGGAGTACTTAACTAAAAGTATCGGTACTTGTACTCTCCTATAAAAATAAAAGGGGTATCGGTGCAACCCTACTTGATTAGCTGCATTGGGGGGCAGGGGAGACATTGGGGGGTCGAATAGACTATTAATGTCTCCATAAACAGGACCTATCACCTGACCAATGTCATCATATAGAAGATTAGTTAGCCCCCTTGTGATAGCAATTAAAGTAAAAAACAAAAAAAAATTATAATCACATTTAATTTAAAAAGTACGCATGTGAGGTATTGCCACAAATGCTGAATTGAGAGCAATAATTATAGGGCCACAATTCACAGTTAACTCTAAACTGATCACCTGTAAAGGTTTTTAAAGCTTTGTCTATGGAGAATTTTAGGTACCACAGTTTTTCAAACACACACACAATTTTAAGACTTGACATGTTTGGTATCTATTTACTTGACAAAACTTCTTCTTTTATATTTTACCAAAACATTGGGTATTATATTGTGCTTGTTTGCACTTACATTAATTTTAACCGCCTCCCGCCAGCCGTATAGACAAATCACAGCGGGCGGGATCCCTTCTTGTTCTGGTCGAACGTCATATGACGTCGCCCAGTCTCGCCGCAGTTGTGTGCCCGCGTGGGCACACAGTGCCGCGATCGTGGGCGCGATGTGTCCCTGAGGACACGGCACAACCCCGATCTTCATAAAGAGCCAATGATGCAGCTCTTTACCCATGTGATCAGCTATGTCCAATCGTAGCTGATCATATGTAAACAAGGAGTTGCCGTTTATTGGCTCTCCTCGCCTCACACTGACAGATAATCAGGGTACCGATCATCAGTGCCACCCCAACAGTGCCCATAAGTGAGGCCAGTCTGTGCCCATCAGTGATGCAAGTCAGTGCCGCCTATCATTGCACATAATATGCCGCCTATCAGAGCCCATCAGTGTCACTTATCAGTGGCCATTAGTGCTGCATATTAGTGCCACCGCATCAGGACCCATCAGTGCTGCATATTGGTGCCACCTCATCAGTGCCCATCAGTGCTTCAAATTAGTGCCACCGCATCAGTGCTGCATATTAGTGTCACCTCATCAGGGCCCATCAGTGAAGGAGATAAATTACTTATTTACAACATTTTCTGACAGAGAAACTTTCTGTCATTTTTTTTTTAGCAAAAAATAAGAAACCCAGTGGTGATTAAACACCACCAAAAGAAAGCTCTATTTGTGGGGAAAAAATGATAAAAAATGTATTTGGGTACAGTGGTGCATGACCACGCAATAGTCATTCAAAGTGTGACAGCACTGAAAGCTGAAAACTGGCTTAGGCAGGAAGGGGGTAAAAGTGCCCGCTAGACAAGTGGTTGATGTATTTTTTCCCTAAATATACAGTAGGTTTGACAGTTGCACAAATATCATGTAACATAAAAAACTGCATCTTTTTATTCTACAAGGCCTCTATTGTTCTGTTTGTTTTTTTTTGTAGTTTTATAACCAAAAATGCAGATTTTACCATGTGTGCAAAATATGGAAACCATGCTGTAGGTGGGAACTGGTTAATAGAGTGTTAACAAATATATTTATTAAAAAATGATTACGGCATATATAATTTGACATTTTATAGATCTTTATTAGGGCACCTTGGTCCTTCTATGACCTACTGATATCCTTAAAATTGGCGGTCCACTGACCCGGATATGTTTATATACTGACCCAAGAGCATTTTTGGGGTAAGAGTATTTTCAATTGATTTTGTGCAATTGTTGCTTTTTTGTATAAAGATGCTTAATTAATGAATGACATCTGTCTTTATTTGTCACTTTTGTATTTTTTTTCTTATATTCTCTTTTATATATTGCAGTGAATACGCTGTACACAGACAATTACAAATTCCTGAAGAAGCTACACACGCTAGTGAAACATGTTGAGAATTATGTTTCTGTACAGTAATTATGTTTCTACCAATATGCAATTTTAATCCACATCTGTCTTTATTTCTCACTGTTGTATTTTTTTTCTTATATTCTTTTATATATTGCAGTGAATACGCTGTACACAGACAATTACAAATCTCCTGAAGAAGCTATACACTCTAGTGAAACATGTCGAGAATTATGTTTCTGTACAGTAATTATGTTTCTACCAATATGCAATTTTAATCCAAGTTTGTTATATCTTATTAAATAGATGTATTACATAAAATGTGTTATTGTTACTATACATTATATAGTTTTTTGTTGTTCTAGCACCTTAAAAGTCCCCCCCATTCCAATTCCTACCTTTTTTTAATTACAATTGCAGGCTTTTTGGAAATTATATTATGTGCAGATCAAAAAGGACACAACTTTGATGTGCTTATAAGCACTAGATCAATTACATTGTAACAATACTGTGATATTATATTTGTGAATGAAGCCTGCAAAAACTACAAAATCCACGCACAAAAGTGATGTCACCTTTTAACTGCTTCAGATCCGCGCTATAGCTGAATGATGGCTACAGCGCAGACCTGCTTTGCCGGGAGTACATCTATTGACGTCCTCCCGTGCCCGAGCGGCCTGCGCGCCCCCAGAGCGCTCTGTGATCAGCGAGTCTGTGAAGCTCGCCTGATCACAGATCAGAGTATGGGGTCGATCCTGACTCCCTACCACATGATCAGCTGTCAGCCAATGACAGCTGATCATGTGATGTAAACAGAGCTGGTAATCAGCTATTTTTTCTCTTCACGCTGACAGCATGAGGAGAAAAAAAAAAAAGCTGATCACCGGTGTATAAAAATAGATTTTCCACTGCTGATTGCTCAGAAATGAATGTAAAAGGAAGAATATTTGTTCTATTTTAGTCTGCACTTTGTTTGCATTTTGTATTACGAACAAAAACCAGGAAGTTTGTCATCTATGAGGAAGAAAGGCGTGCATGGAATCCAAAGTGTTGTAATACTTAACAACCTTTCTGGGTTCATCAGGGGTGCCATGGCAAAATGCCTAATTCCCCGTAGACACGGTCGGATTTTCCGATGGAAAATGTGTGATAGGACCTTGTTGTCGGAAATTCCGACCGTGTGTAGGCTCCATCACACATTTTCCATCGGATTTTCCGACACACAAAGTTTGAGAGCTGGCTATAAAATTTTCCGACAACAAAATCCGTTGTCGGAAATTCCGATCGTGTGTACACAAATCCGACGCACAAAGTGCCACGCATGCTCAGAATAAATAAAGAGATGAAAGCTATTGGCTACTGCCCCGTTTATAGTCCCGACGTACGTGTTTTACGTCACCGCGTTTAGAACGATCGGATTTTCCGACAACTTTGTGTGACCGTGTGTATGCAAGACAAGTTTGAGCCAACATCCGTCTGAAAAAATCCTAGGATTTTGTTGTCGGAATGTCCAATCAATGTCCGACCGTGTGTACAGGGCATAAAAATTGCCACAACAAGGGCTGTCAGGTGGACTACCTTATCTACCATATCTTCATAGGTTGGACTTGATGGACTTTTTTCAACCTCACCTACTATGTAACTATCTAGGGCTCAGTTCACACCAGTGTATTTCTTTCATGCTTTTTGCTGAAACACAGGACATTTTTTTGAACATGGGTTCCTATGGAACACGTTCACATCAATGCATTTTTGTGTCTCTGCAATTTTGGAAAAGGGTTTAGGGACCTTTTTTTAAAAGCAAAATGAAGCTTTTTTTGGTTCAATGGACTTCAATGGAGAAGCTGCACAAAAGCATGTAGTGTGTTTTTACCGTGATTTGCATTTTGTGTTCCAATCACAGCCGGTCTCATGTAAATGCGGAAGTGACGGTGAAAGGCTCTCATCTCCTCACACTGACAGTGCGTGGCGAGGAGAGCCGATCAGCGGCATCTCCTCGCAGGGAACACCCAGACATGTAATCAGGGCACAGATCATGATTACAGTAAAGCCCCCCAATGCCACCAATCAGTCAGTGTCCATCAGTGATGCAAGTCAGTGCCACCTAGCCATGCCACCTATCATTGCACATAAGTGCCGCCAATCAGAGCCCATCGGTGCCACCAATCAGTGCCCATTCTTGATGCCAGTCACTGCTGCCTTTCCGTGCCCGCCCATCAGTGCCTCCCCTCAGTGTTGCCTATCTGTGCCCATCAGTGCCACCTATCAGTACACTAGAGGCTCAGTTAACAAAGCTAAAACACCATGAGAAGGAACATTATTCAAAAAGGACAGTAATGCCGCGTACACACGAGCAGACTTTACAGCAGACTTGGTCCGGCAGACCGGACACCGTCGGATAATTCGATCGTGTGTGGGATCCAGCGGACTTTTTTTTCCCAAAAGTTCGATGGGCCTAGAAAAAAAACATGTTTCAAATCTTTCCGACGGACTCGAGTCCGGTCGAAAAGTCCGCTCGTCTGTATGATAGTCCGACGGACAAAAACCGATGCTAGGGCAGCTATTGGCTACTGGCTATGAACTTCCTTGTTTTAGCCCGGTCGTACGTCATCACGTACGAATCCGTCGGACTTTGGTTGATCGTGTGTAGGCAAGTCCGTTCATTCGGAAATTCCGCCAGACCTAGTCCGTCCAAAAGTCCGCCCGTGTGTACGCGCCATTACAGTTATTTCCAAACAATGAGATATTTAAAAACGACAGTTACATAACTAATGCCGTGTACACACAGGCGGACTTTCAACGGACTGAACCCCGAAGGGCTTTTTGACGGACTTTCGATGGAGTTCCGATGCAACGGACTTGCCCACACACGATCACACCAAAGTCCGATCGTTTAGAACGTGATGACGTACGACCGGACTAAAATAAAGAAGTTGATAGCCAGTAGCCAATAGCTGCCCTAGCGTCGGTATTAGCCTGTCGGACTAGCATACAGACGAGTGGATTTTTCGACCGGACTCGAGTCCGTCGGAAAGATTTGAAATATGTTCCACATCTAAAGTCCGTCCGATTTTTCGACAGCAAAGGTCCGATGAAGCCCACACACACGATCGGATTCTCTGGCGGATTCGTTCCGTCGGACCTTTGCTGTCGAAAAGTCCGGTCGTGTGTACACGGCATGAGGCTCCATTCACACTAATGCGTTTTTTGATGCATTTTGCATAAATGCATGGGAATTTTTTAACATGGGTTCCTATGGAACATGTTCACATCAATGCCTTTTTGTACCTCTGCATTTTTGGAAAGGGTCGGGGACTTTTTTTCATGCAAAATGCAGCGTTTTGCATGTAATAGAATTCAATGGACCAGCATCAAAAACGCAAGTGCACCGTTTTTGCAGGGTTTTTGCAGCGTTTTTGATGCGTTTTTGGCGTTTTTTTTAATTTATTTTAGACTGTATACAGTTTAAAAAAAACTGTAAAGAAAAAAAAACGCAAAACGCGGCAAAAACGCTGTAAAAACGCTACAAAAACGCTGCTCAAAAACGTGGCAAGCATGACAAAAAAACCTCCAAAAATGCTCAAAAGCAACATGCATAGGTGTGAATCCAGCCTAAGGCCTATGCAGTTTTAGTGCTTTTTGCATTTTGCAGATTTGCACTACAGATCGTGTTCCATAGGAAACCATGTTAAATGGACTCTTGTGCAAATCTGCAAAATGCAAAAAGCACTAAAAATGCCATAGGTGTGAATCCAGCCTTAGGTCTCGTTCACACCATGGTGCAGAGACATCAGTTTTTCTGCACGCGTTCTGCAAGGGCTCAAAGCAAACAATGGTTCTCTATGTGTCCTGTTCACACCACAAGGTGCAGATTTTTTTTTGCACAGAAATCTGCAACATGTATGCAGTTTTCTGCACAAAAAAAAAAACTGACATAAAATCAACATTGGTGTGAACAGAGCACATAACCGTCGTGCATGAAAACTGATGTCAACATGCAAAAAACTCACTGAAACTGATGTCTCTGCAAGTGAAATCTGCGCGGTTTTCCCATGAGTCTTCATGCTCGTGGTGCAAACGAGCCCATAATAATATATCCTTATGTTTATATCTGATGCTGACCAATTCACCAAGGAAATGCCAACACGTAGCTGCTCCTCTAATGCCCCGTACACACGATCGGACTTTCCGCCAACAAAACCGTGGATTTTTGTTCGAAGGTTGTTGGCTCCAACTTGTCTTGCATACACACGGTCACACAAATGTTGGCCAACAATTCCGAACGTGAGAACGCGGTGACGTACAACACGTACGACGAGCCGATAGAAAGGAAGTTCAATACTCATGTGGTATCTCCATTACGAACGCTAGTTTTACAAGACCGAGCGCTTCCGGCTCGTACTTGATTCCGAGCATGTGTGAACTTTTGTGCGACGGACTTGGGTACACACGATCGGAAATTCCGACAACTAAGTTTTGTTGGCGGAAAATTTGACAGCCTGCTATCAAACAAGTCCGACAGCAAATGTTCTATGGAGCATACACACACGGTCAGACTTTCTAACAACAAGCTCACATCCATCATTTCCCGACGTAAAATTCGACCGCGTGTACGCGGCATTAGGCTCGATTCACATCTATGCATGTTGCTTTTGAACGTTTCTGCAATGCTTTTTGCAGTGATTGCCGTGTTTTTGGACATGCGTTTTTACAGTGATTTGCGTTTTTTGTGAAAAAAAACAGCATGGGGTTCCCCCCCCGGGCCCTTAGGTCTAGTATGGATTTGGAGGGACCCCCCACATTTAAAAAAAAAAACGGCGTGGCCCCCCCCAAAATCTATACCAGACCCTTATCCGAGCATGCAGCCCGGCAGGTCAGGAAAGGAGAGGGGACAAGCGAACGCCCCCCTCCTGAACCATACCAGACCGCATGCCATGTACCCCCCCCACCCCAAAGCACTTTGCCCCCATGTTGATGGGGACAAGGGCCTCTTCCCGACAACCCTGGCCTGGTGGTTGTCGGGGTCTGCGGGCGGGGGGCTTATCAGAATCTGGAAGCCCCCTCTACAAGGGGGCTCCCAGATCCCACCCCCCCCCTATGTCAATGGGTATACGGTACATTGTACCCCTACCCATTCACCAAAAAAAGTAGTGTGACAAAAGACAATAGACAGTTTTTGACAAGTCCTTTATTAAAAATGTCTTCTTCCTCCCCCTCCGGGCCCACTCCTTAGCAACCAGCTTTATACAGTCAAAAAGCGCATTTTGCGGCAAAATCGCGGTAAAAACGCAGTACTTGTGTTTTGAATGCGGGTTCATTGAAGTCTATTAGGCCCCATTCACACTAGCGCGTTTTTTGATGCATTTTGCATTTTGCAGAAATGCACGGGAATTTTTTAACATGGGTTCCTATGGAACATGTTCACATCAATGCTTTTTTGTATCTCCGCGTTTTTGGAAAGGGTCGGGGACTTTTTCTCATGCAAAATGCAGCGTTTTGCATGTAATGGTTTTCAATGGACAAGCATCAAAAACGCAAGTGCACCTTTTTTGCAGCGTTTTTGATGCGTTTTTGGTGCGTTTTTGGTGCGTTTTTGCCGTTTTTTTTATTTTTTTTTTTTTTTATTTTTTTTTTTTTGTAATTTTTTTGTAAGACTGTAAAAAAAAATGAAAAAAAAAAAAAAAAAAAAAAAAACGCAAAACGCAAATCGCGGCAAAAACGCGGCAAAAACGCCGCAAAAACGCGGCTCAAAAACGCGGCAAGCATGAAAAAAAAACCTCCAAAAACGCTCAAAAGCAACATGCATAGGTGTGAATCCAGCCTTAGGCTGGATTCACACCTATGCATTTTTTTGTGCTTTTTGCATTTTGCAGATTTGCACTACAGATCGTGTTCCATAGAAAACCATGATAAATGGACTCTTGTGCAAATCTGCAAAATGCAAAAAGCACTAAAACTGCATAGGTGTGAATCCAGCCTTACATGCAAAATGCTGCATTTTGCGGGGAAAAAAGTCCACGACCCTTTCCAAGAACACAGAGGCACAAAATGCATTGATGTGAACATGTTCCATAGGAACCCATGTTAAAAAATTTCCCAGCATTTCTGCAAAATGCATAAAAAAAAAAAAAAACGCATTAGTGTGAATGGAGCCTAAGGCTCCATTCACACTAGCGCGTTTTTTGATGCATTTTGCATTTTGCAGAAATGCACGGGAATTTTTTAACATGGGTTCCTATGGAACATGTTCACATCAATGCCTTTTTGTTTCTCTGCATTTTTGGAAAGGGTCAGGGACTTTTTTTCATGCAAAATGCAGCGTTTTGCATGTAATGGAATTCAATGGACAAGCATCAAAAACGCAAGTGCACCGTTTTTGCAGCGTTTTTGCCGTTTTTTTTTTTTTTTTTTTAATTTTTTTTTAATTTTTTTTTTAGACTGTAAAAAAAACTGTAAAAAAAAAACCGCAAAACGCAAATCGCGGCAAAAACGCGGCAAAAACCCTGCTCAAAAACGTGGCAAGCATGAAAAAAAAACCTCCAAAAACGCTCAAAAGCAACATGCATAGGTGTGAATCGAGCCTAGGGCTCGATTCACACCTATGCATTTTTTGTGCTTTTTGCAGATTTGCGCTACAGATCGTGTTCCATAGGAAACCATGTTAAATGGACTGTAGTGCAAATCTGCAAAATGCAAAAAGCACTAAAACTGCATAGGTGTGAATCCAGCCTTAGGCTGGATTCACACCTATGCATGTTGCTTTTGAGCGTTTTTGGAGTTTTTTTTGTGATGCTTGCCACGTTTTTGAGCAGCGTTTTTGTAGCGTTTTTACAGCGTTTTTGCCGCGTTTTGCGTTTTTTTTCTTTACAGTTTTTTTTAACTTAAAAAAAAAAACAAAAAAAAACAAAACGCCAAAAACGCATCAAAAACGCTGCACTTGCGTTTTTGATGCTGGTCCATTGATTTCTATTATATGCAAAACGCTGCATTTTGCATGAAAAAAAGTCCCTGACCCTTTCCAAAAATGCGGAGGTACAAAAAGGCATTGATGTGAACATGCTCAATAGGAACCCATGTTAAAAAATCCCCATGCATTTCTGCAAAATGCAAAATGCATCAAAAAACGAGCTAGTGTGAATGGAGCCTTACAAGATCTCACTGAAACTCTTCAGGATGAGTAGTGTTTTTTCCTGACAGTTGGACCTTTTGCCGATCAGTTAGGCACTATAGACATCTCCTTAATCCTAGAAAGTTCACCCTTATTACCTAAGCATGTCCTGTTGCACCATCTCTTGCACCTCTTTGCACAATCAGTCTCCACTCCGTGTTCTCAATTGCAAAGATTTACCGCTTTCTTAGAAGATCTTTTTTTTTTTTTCTACTAGCCAGCTTTTTGTTCCCCTTTCCACCTAGACCAGACAAAATGTCTTCAGCTTCTTGGTGGTGTACAATCAGCGAGTAAGCAGACCGCTGCTCATTCCTTTTACTTCCTTAAAAAGTGAAAACCACGCGGTTGGTTCCCTTACCTGGATTTCCTGACGCAGTTCCCCATTTTTCACTTGCCACCTGAGCCTCTTTCACATCCGTAGTTAATGGACGCACTCCGTGACTACGGCACCGCTCTAGATTTTGTGTGGCCCCTCCACCAACATCGAAATTGCCTTGTCAGCCTTCAACCCATGAAAGCAGGAAGCCGTATTACCACTTCCTGTGCAACTTACTTACTTGTGAAAATTATGCATAAGTGAAACTAGAACTCGGGTCTATTTAGATCTTAATTTAAGGCTAACCAGTCAAAAAGAAAAAAACAACATTTCCGAGCGAATGTTCAATGTTTTCTACCCAACCTGGAGAATTTGCTTCTGTATTGTAGGCTAGCACTTATGCTACATGAAATCTTAATATTAACGTAGTTGTAAACCCTTACATATACCCAGTCAAGTGACTGGCCTCAGAAACACAGAGATTAAAAAAAAAAAAAACCCTACGTAAATTGTACCTCTTTTTTAGATAATACAGCTATTCAAAGAACAGAATTGACACCTCCGGAAGGCAAAGGGCGGGGATTTGATGTTGCACACTGCACAGCATAGACGAGGGAGCTGAGTGTAATCTGAGACCTGAGTGGAGAGAACGGACACGCGCCCAATCACACAGTCTCATAGGGAAACATACACATCCGAGGCTGTCAATCATGGGATGTACGCTGGAGCTTCCTTTCCCTTCCCCTTGATCACTTGAAGTTGGTGCAATCTGTCATAAGTGACTCATGCAGAGGAGAGCGACAGTAGCCAGAAACCACAGTCAGTGCTTTGGATTGAGGCACCTACACACTATAGAAGGATATGCTTTATTCACTTTTCATTTCAGAGGTTTACAACCACTTTAAATAGGAAGTAAGCCCTGATGGGTTTTACTTTCTCTTTATTTCCCTGCATGCACTCTGTGACTGGCTGAAGTCGCATGCACGCGGGAGCCGCTAGTCACAGCATGATCCCTTTAGAAAAGGCACGATTGTGCAATTTCCTAAAGTGCGCATGCGCAATGACGTTGGCGCACGCGTATATTGTAAATATCTCCTAAACTGTGCAGGTTTAGGAGATATTTCCAGCACCACAGGTCAGCCTTAATATAGGCTTACCTGTAGGTAAAAGTGGTTGTATAGCGTTTACAACCACTTTAACCACTTCAATACAGGGCATTTTCACCCCCTTCCTGCCCAGGCCAATTTTCAGTTTTCAGCGCTGTAACATTTTGAATGACAATTGCACGGTAATGCAAAACCGTACCCATATCTTTTCCCCATAAATAGAGCTTTCTTTTGGTGGTATTTGATCACCTCTGCATTTTTTTTATTTTTTGCGCTATAAACAAAATAAGAGCGACAAGTTTGGAAAAAACACTATTTTTTACTTTTTGCTATAATTATATTGATTGGTTTGCGCAAAAGTTATAGCACCTACAAAATAGGGGATAGATTTATGGCATTTTTATTATTATTTTTTTTTTTTTACTAGTAAAGGTGGTGATCTGCAATTTTTATTGTGACTTTGACATTGCAGTGGACTTATCGGACACTTTTGACACTATTTTGGGACCATTCACATTTACACAGCGATCAGTGCAATAAAAATGCACTGATTACTGTATAAATGTCACTGGCAGGGAAGGAGTTAACACTAGGGGGCGATCAAGGGGTTAAATATGTTACCTAGGGAGTGATTCTAACTGTGGGGGGAAAGGACTGCCTTGGGGAGGAGACCGATCAGTGTCCCTATATACAAGGAACACACAATCGGTCTCCTCTCCCCTGACAGGACATGGATCTGTGTGTTTACACACATAGATCCCCTGTCCTGCTCTGTAACGAGCGATCGCAAGTGCCCGGCGGTCATCGCGGCCCCCTGAGGACGTCATATGATGTCCGCTCGGATGGGAGATCCCATCTGCGGACGTCATATGTCTATGGGCGGGTAGGGAAGCGGTTAAAGAATAACTGAAGGCAAAATTTTCTCTTTACTTTTGGATAGAGTGGAGAGGGATTAGAAACCCTTTCAGGTGTTTATTGCTGTCTGTGCCCCGTTAGCGAAATTGAGAAATTCACCCTCTCCATTATCCCGGTGACCATTATCATCGAAAGTGAAAGCTCCAAATCTTCAGTGGTCATCGGAACAGAAATAGAGGAGAAATCTTTCAATGGGGACACTAGTTCTGGTGACAACCTGGTATTTCCTCACGTTGGAGGGCTTTCCTTGCACTTCCTGTTGTGTATATGTGACAGGAAGTGAAGGGAAATGTCCCAGTCGGACACAGATGGCAAAAAAACCTGACAGGAGTTACAGAATACCCCTCCCTTGCTCTATTCAATATGAAAAAAAAATTAAAAAAATTTGCTTTCAGTTCCACTTTAAAACCCAAATGAACTTTCAGTTTAAATCAGCTGAATAAATTCCAGGCGCATCAAAAATATAGAGGTGCGCAAAGTCTTATAACTTGTTTCCTTTAAAAAGCAGAAAAGCACAGTGTAGAAAAGCCTGTCCCCTGCTAGCATGCTGTAGAGAAGCATCCTTGCTCCCTGTGAAGAAGCAGTGGTCTCTCTGCGGTCATCTGAAAAGCTTACAGTGTCAGCTGGGACAATATGTGTCATTGATCTTAACATAAAGCATGCCTAAATCAAGGATCTAAAGGGTCTGGTTTGGATTTCGAGGTGGACCCCATGCCTTTTTTGTGTGGGGTTCCCCCTCAAAATCCATACCAGACCCTTATCAAGGTTAAGGGTCTGGTATGGATTTTGGGGAGGACCCAAGATTTTAGTCTGCTGTAGGGAATGTAGCCTGGTATGTTTTTTTTTGGTGATGGAAGCTGCATGCTCTCTGCCCCCTTTCCTGCCCACCCAGGTTGCATGCCTGGATAAGGGACTGGGATGGATTTTTTCGGGGCCCCTAGAGGGGCTGTGGTTATGCATCGCCTCTATTGAGCCATACTAGGCAACATTCCTTCAACATGGAGAAGGAACCTTATTTACATGTACAGTTGTGCTTATAAGTTTACATACCCTTACATATACTTATGATTTCTTGGCCATTTTTAGATAATATGAATGATAATACAAAAACTTTTCTTTCACTCATGGTTAGTGTTTGGCTGAAGCCATTTATTATCAATCAACTGTGTTTACTCTTTTTAAATCATAATGACAGCAGAAATTACCCAAATGACCCTGATCAAAAGTTTACATACCCTGGTGATTTTGGCCTGATAACATGCACAGAAGTTGACACAAAGGGTTTGAATGGCTATTAGCAATCCACCTCTGTGTTTCACAGTAGGAATGGTGTACCTTTCATCATAGGCCTTGTTGACTCCTCTACAAATGTAGTATTTATGGTTGTGGCCAAAAAGCTAAATTTTGGTCTCATCACTTCAAATGAATTTGTGCCAGAAGGTTTGAGGCTTGTCTCTGTGCTGTTTGGCGTATTGTAAGCTGGATACTTTGTGGCATTTGTGTAGTAATGGCTTTCTTCTGGGGACTCGACCATGCAGCCCATCTCTCTTCAAGTGCCTCCTTATTGTGCATCTTCTAACAGCCACACCACATGTTTTCAGAGAGTCCTGTATTTCACCTGAAGTTATTTGTGGGTTTTTCTTTGCATCCCAAACAATTTTCCTGTGTGAAATTTTAGTTGGTCTACCTGACCGTGGTTTGGTTTCAACAGAGCCCCTCATTTTCCACTTCTTGATTAGAGTTTGAACACTGCTAATTGGCATTCCCAATTCCTTTGATATATTTTTATATCCCTTTCCAGTTTTATACACTTCAACTACCTTTTCCCGCAGATCCTTTGACAATTCTTTTGCTCTCCCCATGACTCAGAATCCAGAAATGTCAGTGCAGCACTGGATGAAAGATGCAAGGGACTGTCAGGAGTCCAGAAACTCACTGACCTTTTATACACACACTAATTACAAGCAAACAGATCAGAGGTGAGGATGGTTACATTTAATAGCCATTCAAACCCCTTTGTGTCAACTTCTGTGCATGTTATCAGGCCAAAATCACAAGGGTGTGTAAACTTTTGATCAGGGTAACTTGGGTAGTTTCTGTTGTGATTATGATTTAAAAAGAGTAAACAGTCGACTGATAATAAATGGCTTCAGCCAAACACTAACCATGAGTGAAAGAAAAGTTTTTGTGTTATTCATATTCTACAAAAAAATGGCCAGAAATCATAAATTCTGCCAGGCAGGGCTGTTTTTAAGGCAGGGCAAAAGGGGCAGCTGCCCTGGGCCCTGTCATTGTTGTGGGGCCCAAAGCAGCTGCCTCATACTTGCCAACTATCCTGGTTTAAATTCCCTCATCCCTTGAGGTTTTAGTCCCGTGCTGTGTCCTGATATCCCAATGTGAAGTGCTGCTACTAACGCTGCCCAGCTCTGCCCTTTTTGTTGTGTACAGATGACTCACCTGCAGACCCTGTGTTTACATGTAAATTACCGGCATTCATATGTAAATAGCGGCGGCCGGCGGCATTGATTTGTATATCATGCCCCCCTGAGGTCATATCCACAGTAATCTCTAGCAGCCAATCAACAAGCAGAAATCATGTGCTGTAACCTCTAGCAACTAATCAGTGAGCCGTAATGTGTGCTGTAACCTCTAGCAACCAGTCAGTGAGCGGTAATGATACACTGTAACCTCTGGCAACCAATCGCAATTGCTGCCTGATCTGATTCAGCAAACTGATTTTGAGTCTAGCTGCAATTTATTGTATGTCTCAGAGCAGGTGGAGAGCGAAACTGCATGGAAGAGGGGGCCCCAAGAAAAGTTTTGCCCAGAGTCCAATCAATATTAAAGACGGCCCTGCTGTCAGGGTATGTAAACTTATGAGCACAACTGTAGATGAGGACAAGGACCTCATCCCCACATCCCCAGCTTGGTGGATGTGTGTGTGTGTGTGGGGGGGGGGGGGGTTGCAGGGATTGACTTATTGGAATCTAAAACCCCCTTTAAAATAAGGGGGCCCGCAGATTTCATTCGCTAAAAAAAAAGTTAGATAGTAAATAAAAAGACATAAACCTTTGAAAAAGTCCTTTATAAAACAAGTTGGTCTTTGATTCCTGTGGCAGTGTATGTAAAGCAATGTATATGATACCTTTTATTTGCATTGTATATTGATGTGTAATACGGTATATTGAGCAACAGCTATACTGATTTATTACATGACCTTTTTATCTCCAAAGAACAATACATAATAATATTCTTTTGATAGCGTAAAAGTCCCAAGAAGGAGTGGAGGTTGATTTACGCATTAATGACATGGAGGAAGTTCATGACAGCGGTAATATCTTTCCATGAAAAACAAGGACGAAAAAATACCTAGGTATCAAAACTGGGTTGATAGAAAATAAACACAATCATAGATAAGATAAAATAACAACCATAACATACCTAACATAATTAAGGAAGTATAAATGCAATGTCTCTTCTGCAGTACAAGAAACCCACCTGCCTGCTTGCAGTCTTCTTTGGAATGTATACTGAGCTGCAAGCACAGCTCAGTTTATATTCTGGCACAGCGCCTGCATGCTGGGATGGCTTTACTCGTTCGCATGCACAGGAGTGACGTCAACCCGCGCTGGCCGGTGAAGAAGCACTCGGAAGAAACCACGTAGAAGATACCAACCCCGGGGAGGGACGTTGGACCAATAAAAGTAAATTAATACCATGGCGTTTTGTTCCACTTTACCACAGAGCATGCCTACATCAAGTACAAGAAAAACCAGAAATGGAAGGCGCGCACACCTAGTGCATTACCAAAGATAATTTAATAATAAGACATTTTTATATAAAAGTGGGTACTCACAAAATGCAACTGACAAAAGGCCATAAACACAGTGCATGGACATGCACTAAACACGGGGTACAGCTAATGTGTTTCGGGGGGCGCACCCCCTTCTTCAGAGCTAGGCTACATCAAGGACCTAAAGGGTCCAGCGTGTATTTTGGGGTGAACCCACTTTTTTTTTTTTCTGCAGGGCAGACATCTTTCAGGACTGCACACTTTTTGCCTCCTTTTTCCTGGCCACCCAGGATGTAGGACTGGATAATGGTTTGGATTTTAAGAGGGCCCCCTGTGCAAAAAGAACACGGCCTGTCACCTGGGAATCCCCCAGCTGCTTTTTTTTTTTTTACAATCTAAACAGGCTGGGATCAGAAATGTTATTTAGTGGCCATATGGTTTTTTTCTTCTTCTTTTGTCAGAGTATTTGTGCCATTTCACTTGCAGGTTTAACCCCTTCCCGCTGAAGGGATGTGTGTGCTCGGCTTTCCGGGGTTATACCGGGATGATGCCCACAGCTGCAGGCATCATCCCAGGTACCATTGTTTAGAGCGGGCAATCGGCTATCTGAGTATAACAACTGATGCGGCTAAAAGCCACTCGGCTGTTATACCGGGGGAGCGGGAGGGGACGTCCCCCCCTCCCACTGCTCTTACCGGGCCTCCCATTCGATCGGGAGGCTCGGTGACCAATCGGCTGCCTCTGGCGGCTGGGGGCGGGCTGGAACGAAGCCACGGGCGGCTTCATTCCAGCCTTCTAATTGTAAACGCGGAAGCGAGGTCATGACGTCACTTCCCGTTTACTCGGCTGCCAATGGCGCCGGTTTTAAAAAAATACACAGTATTCAGAATCGCCGTTTTCAGCGATCTGAATACTTTGAAGTGCAAAGGAGGGATCGGGGGACCCTCCATAAAGAGTACCTGTCCCCACCTATTACTGCACAAGGGATGTTTACATTCCTTGTGACAGCAATAAAAGTCATCAACATTTTTTTTTTTTTTAAACACAATTTATAAATATCAAAATAAATAAGAAAAAAAAAATTTAAAGCGCCCTCGTCCCCGCGAGCTTGCGCAGCAAAAAAAAAAATGCATACGGAAGTCGCGCCCGCATATGTAGGTGTTCAAATCACATGTTTGAGGTATCGCCGCGATCGTCAGAGCGAGAGCAATAATTCTAGCACTAGACCTCCTCTGTAACTCTAACCTGATAACCGTAAAAAAAATTTAAAGCGTTGCTTATGGAAAGTCTTAGGTACCGTAGTTTATTGCCATTCCACGAGTGCGTGCATTTATAAAGCATGACATGTTTGGTATCTATTTACTCGGCGTAACATCATCTTTCACATTATACAAACTTAACTTTACTGTTTTTGGATTTTTTAAAATTCATGAAAGTATCCCTTTTCCAAAAATTTGTGTTTAAAACACCGCTGCACAAATACCGTGTGATATAAAATATTGCAACAATCTCCATTTTATTCTCTAGATTCTCTGCTAAAAAATATATATATAATGTTTGGGGGTTCTATGTAATTTTCTAGCAAAAAATACAGATTTTAACTTGTAAACACCAAATTTCAAAAATAGGCTTAGTCATGAAAGGGTATCCCCAAGCATGGTATTTAAAATAATTCAGTATTTTTATTGTTGCTCTAAAAAATTGACAATTTTATTAAAAGACCTGACAAACAGTACTTAAAAAAATATATTTTTGCATGTCCCTTATGGCAATGCCCAAGCTACTCATGCCCTCTTTTATCAAGAACATGCAAACCGGCAATCAAAAAGGCCAGAAAGTAAATTACAAAATTATACTTGTATCCTTTGTATATATATTTTTTAAATCTCTGAGTATTCTATCATGAAACATCTCCTGTACTTTTTCTCTGTGCCAGAGCTTCCTGTAATTAAAGTGTTACTAAACCCAGGACCCTGCATTCTCTATATCTGGTCTCCCACAGTACACAGAACATGGAAATGTAATAGTTTTAGTAAATATAAACTGCTAAATATATTTTCTCATCAGCAGTATATAGCAGTCTTGTGACTTCTATCTGTATCTGCTTAAAGCTTGTAGGGGGAGTTTTCATTCTCTCCTGACCAGGGCCATCTTAATGCAAGGGCACTCCTGGGCACTGCCCAGGGGCCCCAGGTACATGGGGGGGCCCCACAATAACCTTGCATTACATCAAACTTGCCAACTGTCCTGGATTTGCTGGGACAGTCATGCTTTTTACTAAACTGTCCCGATATGGTCGTGTCCGGGGAAGCGTTCCAGAACCTATACTGCAAGGGTCTTCAAACTACGGCCCTCCAGTTGTTCAGGATCTACAATTCCCATCATGCCTGGTCATGTCTGTGAATGTCAGAGTTTTGCAATGTCTCATGGGATGTGTAGTTCCGTAACAGCTGGAGGGCCGCAGTTTGAGGATCCTTGCTATACTGTGCCCTTCTGATCCCAGTATTGTGCCCTCCTGACCCCCCTGTACTGTGCCCTTTGCGTTGACTAGTCTTTGATTTATGGAATGTTTTCTTTTTGTAAAACCGATTTTATTGAAAGTACTAATGAATATTTGTTTAATTCTATCAACTAGTTATACATTATTTCTTGAAAGTAGGTGTGTAAATTGGGGCAAGCTGGTAGGGGCCCCATTACTTTGCCCAGGGGCCCATGATGCTATTAAGACGGCCCTGCTCCTGACCCTCTGTCTGGACAGTGCCGATTGGCCCTGTGCTGATCACATGCACTCTCCCAAGAAAAAAGAAACTCTCTAGCAATACACACCAGTTGACTCCTAATGCTCTGTTCTACCAGTAGATGGGTTAGAGTCAGTTAAAGAAGAGGAGGCGTAGAGACAGGATCACACAGCCTTTTTACACAATGCAGAGGATTAACCCCTTAGGTTCCACAGTGAGTAGAACAAACATGCTTTACTGCAATTACAGACTGATTATACTGTTGTCGGTTTAGTAACACTTTGGCCCCATACACACTATTAGATTTTCTGTAGATTTTTGTCTTCAGCTTTACCAAAAACCATATAATATGAGGTCAAACCTTAAGAGTTTCAATTTGTATGCAATAAGGCAGGCCCCTGCACTACACTTCGGCAGAATGGTATGGGTGGGCAAAAGGGCGTACAGGTATGTCATCTTTAAGATGCAGAATTGTGGGCGCACGTGCACGCCCGCCGCGTGCTCCATGACCACGGGTCCCGCGAACTCGATCGTGTCACGGAGCAGAAGAACGGGGAGATGCCTTTGTAAACAAAGCATTTCCCTGTTCTGCCTAGTGACATGACAGAGATCACTGCTCCCTGTTATCGGGAGAAGTGATCGCTGTCATGTGAGTAGTAGCCCATCCCCCCCCACAGTTAGAACACCTCCCTAGGACACACTCAACCCCTTGATCACCCCCTAGTGTTTAACCCCTTCCCTGCCAGTGTCATTTACACAGTAATCAGTGCATTTTTATAGCACTGATCGCTGTATAAATGACAATGGTCCCAAAATAGTGTCAAAAGTGTCCGCTGTGTCCGCCATATTGTTGCAGTCATGATAAAAATCGCAGATCACCGCCATTACTAATAAAAAAATAAAAATAATAAAAATGCCATAAATCTATCCCCTATTTTGTAGACGTTATAACTTTTGCGCAAACCAATTAATATACGCTTAATGCGATTTTTTTTTATACAAAAAAATATGTAGAAGAATACGTATCGCCCTAAACTGAGAAAAAGCATTGTTTTCAGTTAAAGCGACGCAGTGCCAAATCGCAAAAAGTGCTCTGGTCAGGAAGGGGGTAAATCCTTCCAGGGCTGAAGTGGTTAAATTAAACCAAGCATAGAATCTATCAAGCTATGGTTCATGCCAAAACAGAGGCTATGGCTCAAGTCAAAATAAGTTATTTTAAGAGTATATGGCTCCCTTGGGTGATTTGCTATTTACCATCCAATTTTGATGACGCCCTGTTAATGCCTTTATAATGTTACTCGCATACACACTCTCTCTTCTATAGCCGTATGATTATTAACACACTCAGCCCCGGGGATTCTTCATATTGCTTCTCTTTTTTCTTTTTCTCTCTTTCCTCTTCCTTCTACCTTTCTCTTCACTATACAGTGGAACCTCGGATTGCGAGTAAGGCGGTTAACGAGCGTTTCGCAATACGAGCTATTATTTTTTTAAATCCTGACTCGGTTTGCGAGTGTTGTCTCGCAGAACTAGTAGGATTCAAGCCTCTGCGGTGTGCAGTACCATATTTGACCAGAGGTGCGGGGGGCGCCGGTGACACTCTGAGGCGTTCGGAGCCGCTCCGAAATACTCGGAAATACTCTGTTCCTGAGTGTTTCCGAGCCTTTCCGAGGGTTTACGAGTGCATCTGAGCAGTCTCCGAGTATTTCCGAGTCTCTCCGGCACCCTCCACCTCTGGCCACATGCGGTATTGCATGCAATAGAAGTCAATGTGGAACGAATTATCTTCATTTCCATTGACTTCTATGGGGAAACTCGCTTTGATATGCGAGTGATTTGAATTACAAGCATTCTCCTGGAATGGATTATGCTCGTAATCCAAGGTTCCACTGTACCTTTCTCTTCATTATACCGATCTCTATCTTTTTTTTTTCTTTGGCGGTTGCTGCTGTTCTGGGGCTCTTCTGGGAGACGAACGTTGACATCTCATATCTAGGGCTGATACCTCTACAATTCCAGTCTCATGTTGGATTCTGTGAGTCGGCTGCTGGGACCTACTTTTGGGGATCCTTGTGAGGGATTTTCCAAGCCCAGAGGATTTGTCACCTATTTGGTCATTCTTTCTATTTCGGATATGTGTCTCCTTACCTGTTCAGCTCCATCTTAACATTTTTTTTTTTTATATAAATATTCAATTTCACAACTATAGTACTGAGTATGTCCAACTATTTTCTCCTCCGTTAACCTGAAGAAGGGACTCACCCCGAATTTCCCGAAACGCGTCGGGTTATAGTTTTATGTCTCATACTATATGGATATTATGTACTATTTTATGCATGGTGTTGTACACCGCTACACTGTTTAATAAAACAATACATTTTTCTATATTTTCAAAATATTGTGTTTTCAAAAGTTTGCCCTTAAAGTCCCTTAGTAACGGGGGGATACGTGTTCTCTTTAAATAATTATTTATTTCTTCAGGTTCACATAGCAACACTTTTGTATACTCTACCTGGTTTCATTAAATCATATATATAAGCTCCTAGAAGCTTTATAACAGTGATAATCCCTTATCACTCTTTTCTGATGAATATTTTAGTTGTTTAGTTGTTTAGACTTATTAGTTATCTGAGGCTTTGTTATACTTTTTTATTCATTTTAGATTCCAGCCTCTATTAACCAAGCTATAAAATGTTATTTACATCACTAATCCTAAAACAGACTATGCAAACTAAGCTATTTTCGGGTTATATTGTGGAACAATAGTTGTTTCTTATACCTTGACTTTTTACTTTCTAGCACTGCTTTTAAAAACCTATCTTTGTGATCTGTGAAACTTTAACAAATTTGACAAGGAGGAAATAATACAGCATGATGTAATTTCAATTGTGTCCAATTCCTGTCTTCATAAATTACATAGACAACCCTGTTGAGCAGGAAACTTATATCACAAGATCACTAACCACATTTTGATTTGAAGATTAGTGGGCAGGAAATGTGGTTTTGAAAACAAAAGGATGACAAAGAGACACCATAAAAAATATTCTAACAGTATAATCCACATCACTTTGTAAAAAAAAAAAAAAAAAAAAAGTAAAAAAAAAATGGTGTTATTTGGCACAGCGAGCACTGTGTATGTCATTTGCCTAGGCAAGTGGCATGCATTGTGTGTGTGTGTGTGGGGGGGGGGGGTTCAGGGCTGCACACTTTTCTTTTAAACCCCATTTTTTTAATGATATATTAAATGCTCAGGATAGGACTTACATTTTTTTAGCCTGTTCTGCCATTTTATTCTGTTCTTTTTTCACTCTCCCCCTTGACTGCTGGTGCTGACTTCTGTTGGAAGGGTTGCTCCTTACCTTCCTGGGTCTTATGGAGCCACCCTTATGTAGCACCCTTTAGTGTTGATTAGGCTGCTACAGTAGATGGGTTTTCTGTAGCGTAGGTAAATTTCAGGCTTGGCTGGCAGTGAAGCCTGTTTGATTGACCTGGGTTGGAAGTGACACAGGCAGAGCTGGGTGACTCACAGGCAGCATCACTGAGACCTCCCACTTCTTTCCAGAACATGCTGGAATCTTCTGGAAAGGAAGGGGGGGGGGATGGAGCTGCCTGGAGTATTCTGAGGAGCCCTGACCAATCCCCAACCTGGATTGGCAGGGGGCAGGCCTCCTCAAATACTCAGGGTCAGCACACCTGGGGAGGAGTTGTTCGGGGTAGAAGCTGGAGATGGAGTGCTAGGCTGTTGTGGCCTTGGAAGGAGCAGTATAGGGAGGGTTACCTTGGGCCTGGGCTCAGGTGTGGATGGGACCTTCTCACAGTATTCTGGACAGGAGGCACGGGAGCAAGGAGAGGATAGCAGGAGAGCACTGCCAGCCAAGTCACAAGGGAGGAACAACAAGTTGCAACCAGGAGGGCTGGTGAGTGACACAGTCAGGAGGACTGGGGAAGCACGCCTGAGAGGACTGGGAGGACTGGGAGATTGCAGTCTGGGATGGGTGCCGAGTCAGTGGAGTGGATTGTGGTGACATGGGCAGTGAAAAGAGGAAGCTGCAGCAGGAGGGCTGGCAGGGCCTGAAGATGTGGTGCTGGGATCAGTAGCTACTTGAACAGCCAGCACTAGGACTACCTACATTTTTTGCTACACCTAAGGGGCCCGCCGTTCTTGCCTGCAAAGGGCCTTTGTTTTGGGCCTGGCTGAGCCAGTGTCAGGCCTGCATTTCAGTGCTAGCTGGTCCTGGGAGTGATAATCTGCAAGAAATTTTTGTGCTGGAGGAAAAGAGGAAGTTGTATATATTGGAGATGTGTATAGTTTCAATCCCTACATTGTCTTTTTGATCAACTGGGCATCTCATATCTACCCCATCCAAGTTGAATTCCCCCAATAAAAATAACAAAAAAGAAAGTGCATGGACTGAAGATTGTGTGCCTGGCTGGGCAGGGTGACAGATGGACCACAATTACTAGCAGCCCCTATGAGGGTACCGCTATACTTGTGTGCTCCCAGCAGATGGAGACCACAAGCCCCCACTCTATGATGGTGTTCTGTTTCAAATGCCTCTTTATGCATTGACATACCTTCTTAGACCAAGTCTGTCTGGACAGTATGGTCACCTTCTGACTTCTACCATCCACAGGCAGCATAAAGTGATTGCAAAGGCAGAAGGTTTTTTATCTTAAGGCATTCTATGCCTTAAGATAAAAAAAAAACCTTCTGTGTGCAGCAGACACCCCTCGCACTTACCTGAGGTCCCTCTCTGTCCAGCGATGTCCATGAGTGTCTCAGCTGTCCGAGATTCTCCTTCCTGATTGGCTGAGACACAGCAGCGGCGCCATTGGCTCCCACTGCTGTCAATCAAAGTAAGCTGGCCAATCAGGGGAGAGAGGGGGAGGGTCGGGGCTCTGTGTCTGAATGGACACAGGGAGCTGTAACGCAGCTCGGGTGCCCCCATTGCAAGCTGCTTGGTCTGGGGGCATTTAACAGGAGGGAGGTGCCAGGATCACAGAAGAGGAACCAGAGAAGACCAGAGAAGACCCGGGCTGCTCTGTGCAAATCCACTGCAACAGAGCAGGTAAGTATAATGTGTTTATTATTTTTATAGGACACAATTTAACGTCAGCTATTTGCAGTACAGAGGATGTTTTTCAGTCTTTTGATGACTAAGAATACAAGGACTTACCCATGTCTCTGAATAATGAAGGCGGGCCATAGATGATGTGATTTTCTTTCCTGCAACCACAGGTCACAGGAAAGAAAATCACTTAATTCCCCTATCAATACAGTCCATGTGATGGATCTTCTTTCCCTGCAAAGCAGAATAAATATTGGCCTAAATTCATGAAGAAATTAGATTTTTTAAATTCTCTTTATTGGGTATGTTTTAGGCCCCTTTCACACTGTTGGACCGTGCAGGTCCGCCTGTCAGTTTTGTCGGGCGCTCCATGTTAGCCTATGGATCGACGGATGTCAGCGGTGACATGTCAGCTGACATCCGACCCGGTCCGATCCGCTAAAATCAGACGGATGGCCCTAGGTTCGCATCTGTCCCTATCGGATCGGGTGAGATCTGATGAAAACGGACATGCTGTCCATTTTCACCTGATCTCTCCATAGGCAGCAGCGGCGCTCGACAAGCCTGTCATCCGCCGGCTCAGCGGAGATCAACGGAGAGATCTCCTGCTGAGCTGGAGGACAGAGGCGGACTCCGTGGCAGCAGATCCACCGCATGGGAATGAAGCCTATTGTTTTTTTATTCAATATTGTTTTTTTATTCAAAATTGTTGTTTTTTTTTGTTTATAGTGTACCTAAGGTGATCAAATACCACCAAAAGAAAGCTCTATTTGTGGGGAAAAAAAAATACAAAATGTATTTGGGTACAGCGTTGCACGACCGCGCAATTGTCAGTTAAAGTAACGCAGTGCCGTATCGCAAAAAAATGCTCTGGTCATGAAGCCACAATCTTCCAGGGGTCAATTGGTTAAAATAATTATAGTGCCATCATCCACATACAGAACAAGAAGAGAATGTATATTAAACAGTGTGTGCTTAGTAACACGTTAACCACTTCAGCCCCGGAAGATTTGGCTGCTCAATGACCGGGCCATTTTTTTTGCGATTCGGCACTGCGTCGCTTTAACTGACAATTGCGCGGTCGTGCGACGTTGTACCAAAACAAAATTGACCTCCTTTTTTTCCCCACAAATAGAGCTTTCTTTTGGTGGTATTTGATCATCTCTGCTCTTTTTATTTTTTGTGCTATAAACAAAAAAAGACCGACAATTTTGAAAAAAAAAACACAATATTTTGTACTTTTTGCTCTAATAAACATCCCCATTTTTTTTTAAAAAAAGCTAATTTTTTCTCAGTTTAGGCCGACATGTATTCTTCTACATATTTTTGTTAAAAAAAAAAAATCACAATAAGCGTATATTGATTGGTTTGCGCAAAAGTTATAGCGTCTACAAAATAGGGCTACAATACGGCTACAATCAAATCAAGTACAAAATAGAGGAAAGATTTATGGCATTTTTATTATTATTATTTTTTTTTTACTAGTAATGTCGGCGATCTGCAAATTTTTATCAGGACTGCGACATTATGGCGGACACATCGGACACGTTTGACACATTTTTGGGACCGTTGGCATTTATACAGCGATCAGAGCTATAAATATTCACTGATTACTGTAAAAATTCAACTGGCAGGGAAGGGTTTAACACTAGGGGGCAATCAAGGGGTTAACTGTGTTCCCTGTGTGGGTTTTGAACTGTAGGGGGATGGGACTGACCTAGAGGAAATGACAGATCATGATTCCTAGCTATTAGGAACACACGATCTGTCTCTCCTCACAGAACAGAACATGGATTTGTGTGTTTGAACACACACGTCACTGTTCTGCCTCTCGTGCCCGTGATCGCTCATGGCCGGCAGTCATCACGACCGTCGGCCACAAGCATTGGCACCCCCGCTGTGCAGTGGGCGCATGCGCCTGCTATCGCTCTTAGGACTCGATGTATAGCTACGACGGCTTGCGAGATCGCGCCGACCTGCCGCAGTATAATGACACCGGCTGGTCGGCAAGCGGTTAAAGTGGATGTAAACCCCATCCATGAAATCTGACCTGGGCTTATATATCTGTAGTGTTTACTTATCTCTCTCCAAAGCCCTAAGACCTGGTTCACACCTATGCATTTTTTAGTGCATTTTCAAATTTGCAGACGCACATTACAGTCCATATAACATGGTTTCCTATGGATGTAGTTCACATCTGTGCATTTTATGGAAAGGGCCGGGGACTTTTTTCTGGTTTTTGGTTCCATAGACTTCAATTGATCAAAAACGTGTATTGAAGAACGCAAAATGCACCTGATATATGCAAACTGCAACCTGCATAGATGTGAATCAGGCCTTAACCTAGATTCGCACCTATGCATCTTTAGTGCTTTTTGCATTTTGCAGATTTGCACTACAGAATGTGTTCCATAGGAAACCATGTTAAATGGATTGTAGTGCAAATCTGCAAAATGCAAAAAGCACTAAAAATGCATAGGTGTGAATCAGGCTTTTTGCGGTGCTTCCCGCGTTTTTGAACATGCGTTTTTGCCACGTTTTGCATGAAAAAAAGTCCCCGACTCTTTCCAAAAACGCAGGGGCACAAAAGTGCATTGATGTGAACATGTTCCATAGGAACCCATGTTAAAAAATTCCCATGCATTTCTGCAAAATACATCAAAAAACGCATTAGTGTGAATCGAGCCTAAGGCCTAAGGCTCGATTCACATCTATGCATGTTGCTTTTGAGCATTTCGGCAGTGCTTTTTGCAGTGCTTGCCGCGTTTTTGCAGCGATTTGCTTTTTTATTTATTTTTTTTACACTGTTTTTTTTTTTACAATGTGGTTGCTTAGCAACCAGCTATATACAGTGTAAAAAAAAGAAATAATTTGCCAAAAACGTTGTATAAACGCGGTACTTGCATTTTGGGTCTATTGAATTCTATTACATGCAAAACGCTGCATTTTGCATGAAAAAAAGTCCCTGACCCTTTCCAAAAACGCAGAGGCACAAAAATGCATTGATGTGAACATGTTCCATAGGAACCCATGTTAAAAGATTTCCATGCATTTCTGCAAAAAAACCGCATTAGTGTAAATCGAGCCTTAGAGGTAGATTAGCAGAGAGCTAATCAGAATCCGAATCCGGCGGACGATCCGACTGTGTGTGGGCTTTATCGGACCTTCAGCGGACTGTTTCTGACGAAAATCTGACGGACTTTAGATTTGGAACATGTTTCAAATCTTTACGTCGGAACTCCGCCAGACCCAGTTCCTATCGAAAAATCCGCTCATCTGTATGCTAGTCAGACGGATGAAAACCGACGCTAGGGGAACTATTGGCTACTGGCTATCAACTTCCTTATTTTAGTCCGGTGTACGTCAGCACGTACGAATCCGTCAGACTTTGGTGTGATCGTGTGTAGGCAAGTCCGTTCGCTCAAAAGTCAGTCGGAAAGACTGTCGGGCCTTTGATGCCGAAAAGTCCGCCCGTATGTACACGGCCTTACTATATACCTTGCCTTGTGACACCAATGCTGACGGCGCAGTGATGCGAGGGGACTGGAGTGACTTACTACACAGAGCGGAGCGGGGGTTGGTAAAACAACGGAAGCGGTGAGATCCCCCCGGTACTCTGACTAACATTCACCAGCACCACAGCGGGAGATGCCAATATTACTTGAGTGGTGAGATCCCCCCTTACATTTCGGTGAACACATCCCAGCATCCCAGCCGTGCATCTGAGACTAATCCCCCTATGCTGTTTTTTTTCTGCATTTTCATTGCTGGCATTATTTTGCTTTCATTTCTGCTGTCAGCGGGAAAGCTTCCCGGCCCGCTCCTTAACAACCAGCTATTCTTTACACAGGATTCAAATCAGTTAATCATTTTTCAACCAATCCAAATTGTTCTAAAAAACGAAACAAAACTAAACAAATTCTGAAATGAATCAACAAAACTATTTATTAAAATTAGTAACATAACGAATCTATCCAAAACTAAACTAATTTTTCTGTTCTGCACATGTCTAAAAGTGATATCAGGGTACTATTAGTTTATTATACCCCCCCAATGTCACCTATGGATCCCATTGAAGCTGTTCAGGTGATTCCTAGACCAGCACTGCCAGGTTTAGAGCTGGAGGAATCAACAATATAAAAATAGCACAAACTGGTGGTCTCCAATGTGGGGTGACCATAGATGGGTGCAGATGTAGGGGACCTGGATGAAACTAAAGCCTCGTACACACGATCCAATTGTTGGCAGGGTATTGTCTGTTGACAGACTGTTGTCCTAAAATCTGACCGTTAGTACGCTCCTTTTGACAATTGTTGTCCAACTTTCTGCCAACAAATGTTGGATGGCAGGCTAGTAAATTTTCGGGCGGACAATGGTTGGTTGTCAGATTTTCTGATGGTCAGTACACAAGTCCGTCACACAAAAGTTGAAAATACAAACACACATGCTCGGAATCAATGCTCACCAAAACACAAAATTAGCAGAAGGGGCCCAAAGGGTGGCGCTCAAGAGCTGAAATTCCTCATAGTACGTCACTAGGTTCGTGTTTGTTGCACAAAATTTGTGTACCGTTAGTATGCAAGACAAGATTCAGGCACACGCCCTTAAGACAAAAATCTGACGCTCGGTTGGCCAACAATTGGATCGTGTGTACGAGGCTTAAGAGTAGAAAAACACAGTCCTAAAAGCTAAAAGATGATACAAGTGTCCATAAGAGCAAACATAACAGTCTCAAAGTCTTATAGAGGTAATAAAGTCCATCCACAAATGGCAACTTCCTAAATAAGAGCCTAAAACAGATTCCAGCAGCAGCTATAAATACAAGGAGAGAAGCGCCTCTAGGTGTAGGAGTATATACCACTTTAATAAAGTAAAAGCAATTGGCAACTCACATAGCAAGTAGTAAAAATAGGATTTTTAATGACGGCTTACCATTAAAATCCTTTTCTTGGGAATACATCACGGGACACAGAGGCTTGGTAATTACTTAGTGGGTTAGACAGTACCTTCAGGTCATTAGACACTGGTAACCCTAATTACAAGGAGAATTCCTCCCCTATATAATCCCTCCCATATGGAGAGTACCTCAGTTTTGTAGCAAAGCAATAAGTACCCCAACATATTATCCCGAAGAAGGGTGGGAGCTTTGGGTCCCGTGATGTATTCCCAAAAAAAAGGATTTTACAGGTAAGCTGTATTTAAAAATCCTATTTGCTTGTTCATACATCACAGGATCAGGTGCGGATTAATGCACAGGCTGGTCTAGGCCGCAGCCTAGGGCCCCACGTGTGCAAGGGCCCCTGATTGGCCAGGATATTTTTATTAATTTATATATATTTATGTATATGTAGAATAAAACAGTGTAAAAATGGATGAGGAGACCTTTTTGATAGTGCTGTGTGGGCCTATGAAACAGGGAATGGCGTGGAATGCTGAAAAAAGTAGGGGATAAAGAATGTGCGAGATGAAAAAAGGGGTTTGAAGAAATAATGATGTTGGATGGTTTCATGGGCCCACACAGCACTATCAAAAAGGTCTCCCCATCCATTTTTACATTGTTTTTATTCTACATATACACACACAGTTTTTCATTATGTTTGGTTCAGCCTGTCGTTTGTAATATAATTAATTAATGCACCATGTTATTAATATATTCTGGTATCTGATGTTATCTAAACAGCCACTTCCCGAATAGCTCTGAACGATCGCAGCATTATCCAATGCATGGAGCGTTTTGTCAACCTGTCAGTGTCACTCACTGGCTGTATAAGCCCTGCCCAATCACAACCCACGTTAGGCCTGAGGAAGGAGCGTAGCTCCGCAAACGCGTCGCCTATTCGTGCCCGCTTCCGGAAGTGACGTCATTCTCCTGGTTCCCACCGTGCGTTCCAACGGCAGGAAGTGCCAGCATCCATCGGCGCAGCCTGTCCATCGGACACCACTGCAATCCAGGAAACGGACCAGACTCACTCCCAGGATATCCGGCAGCTTTTGCCAACATGCTTGTTCACTATGTACCTTTGTGAGTACCTTCTTACAGTTTTATTAAACTCCATGTTTAGACCTGAGAGTTGCACTTGAGGCGTGTAATATAGGTCTACCCTTTTACACATGCACTAAATAATTTATTTTCTGGTAAAGCATGCTTAGGAGGGGGCCACACAAAAAGTAGCCTAGGGGCCCATGACCACCTTAATCCGCCACTGCACGGGATACAGAGGCTTGGTAATTACTTGGTAGAATGTCCTAAAGCAATGCCCAAATTGAGGGGAGGGAGACACAAATCAGAAAATATATAGACTGCCAACGGACAAGAGGATCTATACTGCTGCCTGCAGCACACTGCGCCCGAAGGTGGCATCCTTATGCCCTCTCACATCCACCTGCTAGAATCTAGTGAATGTATGGACTGAAGACCAAGTTGCAGCCTTGCAGATCTGAGCCATGGAGGCCTGGTGATGCACTGCCCATGAAGAACTAATCGCTCTAGTTGAGTGTGCCTTAACCTGAAAAGGAGGAATCTTCTTCTTTATACCATAAGCCTGAATAATAACTTGCTGAATCCATCTGGAAATAGTGGATTTCGACGCTGCCTGCAGCCTGGCCCTTTCTGGGGCCTTCTGGCAGAATAAACAGACAATCAGTCTATCTTATCTGAGCAGTTGCCTGCAGATATATACTGACAGCTCTTACAACATCTAGAGAGTGTAACAACTCCTCTTCCACGGACTGCGAATTTGGAAAAAAGGACGGTAGGACCACATCTTGATTCAGATGGAATCCTGAAACCACCTTAGGTAAAAAAGTGGGGGGAGGATGCAACACCACCTTGTCTTTGTGAATAATCAAATATGGCTCTTTACAAAAAAAACAAAGGCCTGGACCAGGGAATGTGAGGCAAGTGGCCTTTGAAAGAATACTGATAAGGTCTCATTTCAATGCCTAATTGAAGAAAAGCAAGAATCCTGCTAATGGCATACTTTCTAGGATGCCACCACCTGGGTTCACACCAGGAAACATATGCCTTCCAGATTCTGTAGTAGATGAGCCTGGAGGCCGGCTTCCTAGCATTAACCAGAGTGAAAAGGACTGATTCTGAGAGCCCACGGCCTTTCAGAATGTGGGTCTCAGCAGCCAAACCGTCAAATTCAGAATTCGTAAGGCAGGATGGAATATTGGACCTTGTGAGCGTAGATCTGGACGCAGCGGAAGAACCCAAGGTCTTCCCACTGCCATCTTTACGATCTCTGCATACCAAGGTCATCTGGGCCAAGTCGGGTATATATATATATATATCCCAGTTTTGTGCAGCTCACTGCAGGCCAATAGTATGTCTGGAAGGCCAACGAGGAGAGGCAGACAGTCACAAGCCAATAAAAGAGGGCAAGCAGGCTCTGTGTCTAGAGGCAACAGTGCTGGTCGTGGACACGGTGCATCCTCATCAGCACGTGGCTGTGGGGCACGCTTGGCCTTTTTCTCAGCAGCTGGCCGTGTTGAGCCGCAACATGCAGAAGACTTGGTCGAGTGGATGACCAAGCCATCCTCATCCTCCTCATCCTCTCACCCATGCTCAGGGTACTTTGTCTGGCAAAGCAGCTGCCAACGCGCCTCTTCCCTCGGCTCAATGGCATCAGTGACTCCTTCCCTAGCCCCACCATGTCGTCCTGAGGAGTCCCTCGAACTGTTTGACCACAGTGTTGGGTACATGCACCAGGAGGATGCCCAGCATTTAGAAGGCTCTGATGATGATACTGAGCTAGATGAAGGCAGTAACGTGAGCACGGACAGAGGGGGTGCCCAAGAAGCACAGCAATCTGGCAGTCATGTTCCCCCTGCTGCAGCATACTGCCAGGTTTGCTCCAGTGATGAGGAGGGAGGGGATGATGAGGTCACTGACTCAACATGGGTGCCTGATAGGAGAGAGGAGGAGGAGGCACATCACCAACGAGGCAGGGGCCAGCCTAAGGGCAGCACACTGACTGCATCACACCTCAGAGCTCCGCATGTGCAGGGCGCGGTTGTCTCTGCGTGTTATTTTTTGAGACGAGTGCATCAGATCGCACCGCTGCTATTTGCAACATATGTCTCAAGCGTATCTCGCATGGCCAAAACATCTCCCGCTTGGGCACCACATGCTTGACCAGACATATGTTGACCTGCCATGCAGTTCGTTGGCAAGCGTACCTAAAAGACCCACACCAAAGAACAAAGAGGACCTCTCCTTGCTCCTCATCAGCTGGGATCTCCAACCCCACTATACCTTCAGTCCTCTCTGAGACCTGCACTAAGAGGAATGAAGGTGAAGAATTAGGTGTGCCACAGCCAAGTACTTGCGGGCAATCTGCTATCGGTACACCGACATCAGATTGTACCAGGCAAATTTCCCTGCCCCAGCTGCTGCACCGCAGAAAGAAATTTGCTCCCAGCCATCCACATGCCCAGCGGTTGAATGCTAGCTTGGCAAAATTTCTAGCACTTCAGCTGCTACCTTTTCAGTTGGTAGACTCTGCCCCCTTCCGTGAGTTTGTGGAATGTGCAGTTCCTCAGTGGCAGGTTCCCAAACGCCACTTTTTCTCACGGAAGGCGATTCCGGCTCTCTACCGGCATGTGGAAGACAATGTCTTGGCCTCGCTGGACAGGGCGGTCAGCGGTAAGGTGCATATTACCGCTGACTCATGGTCCAGCAGGCATGGACAGGGACATCACCTAAGTTTCACGGCGCATTGGATGACTCTGCTGGCAGCTGGGAAGGATGCAGGACAAGGTGCAGTAGTGTTGGAGGTTGTTCCGCCACCACACCTCCAAAATGCCACTACTGGTGATTCTGACACACCTCTCTCCTCCACCCCCTCTTCTTCTTCTTCCTCAATGGCCTCTTCCTGTGCTTTGTCCTCGGAACCAGCGGTGCTTCGTAGGCGTTCAAGGGGCTACACAAGTACGCAGGCCAAAAGATGCCATGCGGTGCTTGAGCTGGTGTGCTTGGGGGACAGGAGCCACACTGGGGCAAAGGTTCTGTCAGCTCTGCAGGGGCAGGTTCTGAGGTGGTTGACGCCACGCCAACTTAAGGCAGGAATGGTGGTTTTCGACAATGGCACCAACCTCCTCTCTTCCCTCACGTCCTTAACTTGGTGGTTCAGCAGTTCTTGGGCAGGTACCCGGGCTTACATGATGTCCTGAGGCAGGCCAGGAAAGTCTGTGTGCATTTCCGCCGGTCATATAATGCCAGTGCTCGGCTGGCAGACCTCCAAAAGGAATTTAACCTGCCCAAGAACCTCCTAATCTGTGACATGCCCACCAGGTGGAAATCAACGTTGACCATGCTGCAGCGGCTGCACACGTAGCAGAGGGCCATCAATTAGTACCTGTGCGACTATGGCACCAGGACAGGGTCAGGGGAGCTCGTTTTTTTTCCCCACGCCAGTGAGCCATGATCAGGGATGCATGTCCTGTCCTGTCACTATTTGAGGAGGCCACGAGGATGGTGAGCAGTGACAGTGCATGCATCAGTGACACTGTCCCCCTTGTCCACCTGTTGGAGCACACACTGCGTGGAATAATGGACAGGGCACTTGAGGCAGAACAGAGGCATGAAGAGGAGGACTTCCTTAACTCTCAAGACCCCCTTTATCCAGACAGTGTTTCTGCGTGCCCGCCGATCACACAGGAAGAGGAGGAGGAGGAGGATTGTGACAGCATGGAGGTGGAGCCTGGCACTCAGCATCAGCAGCAGTCTTTAAGGGATCATTTACAGTCCCAAGAAACCCATGGACTTGTACGTGGCTGGGAGGAGGTGGCTGCGGATCATGTCGTCCTTAGTGACCCAGAGGACTCTGGACCGAATGCCTCAGCAAACCTATGCTGCATGGCCTCCCTGATCCTGCAAAGCCTGCGGAAGGATCCTCGTATTCGTGGTATCAAGGAGAGGGATCAATACTGGCTGGCAACCCTCCTTGATCCACGTTACAAGGGTAAGGCTGTGGACCTTATCTTGCCGTCGCAGAGGGAGCAGAGGATGAAACATCTTCGAGAGGCCTTGCAGAAAGGTCTGTGCAACGCGTTCCCAGAAACTGGGAGGTTACAAACTCCTGTTTCTGGACAACGTGTTGCTGAGGCTTCGGTCAGTCAAAGAAGGAGCGGTGGAGAAGGTGGCCGTCTGACCGATGCGTTCAGACAATTTTTTAGTCCGCAGCCCCAAGGTATGATCGGTTCCAGCAACCATCGCCAGCGTCTGTTTTACATGATGCAGGAATACCTAGGGGCAAGATCTGACTTGGACACCTTCCCCACCGAAAATCCTCTGGGTTACTGGGTCTTGAGGATGGATCACTGGCCAGAGCTTGCACAGTATGCAATTGAGCTACTGGCCTGTCCTGCATCCAGCATTCTTTCGGAATGCACATTCAGTGCTGCTGGAGGCTTTGTAACCGATCACAGGGTGCGTCTGTCCACCGACTCGGTCGATCGACTGACCTTCATAAAAATGAATCAGTCTTGGATCACCACCAGCTACCAAGCACCTGATGCTGATGTAACCGAATATTTTTTTTTGAAATGTCAGATCCCTTCAAAGACTGCCTATGCTGATGCTGAGTGACTACCCTATTATGCTGAGTAATTATCCTCTTCCTCCTCAATGATCATGCTGATAGCTTGTAAGAACATTTATGGTTCTGGGCACCGCCACCAGTGCCTAAGGCCCAATTTTTCAGCCCCTGTTTAACAGGGGCATGTAATTACAATTTTTGCTGCAATTCTTTGCAGCAGGGCTAGTTCCTGCGCTCCAACTAGAGTATCTGTGAGGGGTTGCAGTGTTGTGGCACCAGCACCAGTGCCTAAGGACCAATTTTTCAGCCCCTGTTTAACAGGGGCGTGTAATTACAATTTTTGATGCAATTCTTTGCAGCAGGGCTAGTTCTTGAGCTCCAGCTAGAGTATCTGTGAGGGGTTGCAGTGTTTTGGCACCAGCACCAGCCTAAGGCCCAATTTTTCTGCCCCTGTTCAACAGGGACATGTAATTAGAATTCTTGATCTAATATTTCACAGTAGAGCCCATTTCTGCGTTTCTGAATAGACCGGCAGAGGGGAGGAGTGGGGCGGAGCGGAGTGGGGGTGGGCGGAGCGGGGCGGATCAGGGGGGTGGGCGGCACTGCAGCAGCTCGGTTTCTATTGTAGCCACCCAGCTCCACTCCACTTCTGGTCTTCTTAAAAATGGCGGACAATGTCTCCGCCGGCCGCGGACCTCTAAGGGCGGTGGAAAATCGGGAAAAAGTGTCATTCTTGGGACATTTCCCGGGAAATAATAAAATCGGGAAAAGAGTCTAAATCCCGGGAATGTCCCAGGAAATTCGTGGCAGTTGGTAAGTATGAGGACCATCATGGCAGCGGCCGGGGCGAGGGGGGAGAAAGGAGACCCCCTGAGGACTGCGTGGGACCCCCGGACTGCGTGGGATCCTTTCAGTTTATGTGGCAGAGCCTGCAGCGGAGGAGGTGAGCGGCTTCACAGACCAGCTTCACTGAGCGTGTATCCTGGAAGGCATGCAAGTATACATCAGGTATGTCTCTTACTCCCTCTAGTGGCAGAAACCAGGTAAGACATACAAACTACTCACAGAAGATAATCCATAATGTGTAAACTTTAGGATTGTCTTCACTTACCTTATCCCCGCCGCAGTAACTGCTGAGAACAGACAGATTCCAGCCTTCACCCATTACGGCTGGTAGCGTTGTGCCAACCTTCAGGGTTCTGGGTTTCTACTCACAGGATTCTCTTCTCTGGACCTGTAGAAGACTCTGCCAGAGACTTTTCGAGCCACTGTTATGTTAGTACACCAAAGCCTGGATCCCAGAGCCCAGACCTCCAAGGAGAGACATTACAGGCAAAACCTTGTTTCTTCTTCTCATGAGGCCCGGGTACCATCCATCTTAGGCGTTTTAGTATTGGCCCGAGGTATGAATCCGGTTGTATAGCTCCTAGGTCCTTGCAGAGACCATCAAACAGAGCTTTCTTCTTAGCACATCTTCAATGTGACCAACCACCTTAGACACTGGCGAAAAAACTGAGGTACTCACCATATGGGAGGGGTTATATAGGGGAGGAACTCACGTTGTAATTAGGGTTACCAGTATCCAATCACCTGAAGGTACTATCTAACCCACTAAGTAATTACCAAGCCTCTGTATCCCGTGATGTATGAACAAGAAATAGGCATATCAGAATGGAGGCATCCTGTAGGGCTTTTTTATTAGTGTCCATCAGCCATGGCGCCGGCTCCTGCCATGGAGATCTTCCACTTGTTACTCGGAAGTTGGCCTTGAGATAGAGCGGGTATCAGAGCGAGGCTTGGGGAGCTTGTGGAGCATGGTGGGAGGGGTGATGATGTCACTGGGCATGCGACTTGTTTTCGAGCATGCGTCTTGCGAGTGTGGCAGCAGTCGCGTTCCTTTAAGCTAGAGCACCTGATCAGCTTCATTGGGGTCCATAGGTGACAGGTGTCTAAAAGACCCCTGATGTCACCTTAAAGAGAATACTTTACTACTATTCTATTTCAAAAGAGACTATTAGCTCCCTATGCCATATCAATAAACGTAATTGTAAAAGTTTAAAAGATTAAAACATAAAATGCTGAAAATGCGTGTTGCTTCCATGTTCACCCAGCGGAGAGATCACAGTGAATGTTAATTTGTTCTGCCCACAAACACTTGCTATGCCAGTTGCAAGCAAACAGGAGGGAGAGCAGAGCATGGGGGGATGTAATTTAAAGAAAAGGGCTATATATATATATATATATATATATATATATATATATATATATATATATAACCTATTCAAAGATGGCCGCCAGCTAAGCCTGAAGAAGGAGCGCGCATGCTCCGAACACGAGCACTGACCTTGTACCCGGAAGTGACGTCACTGTCCACGTCAATCATTGCTCCAGCTACCCGGAAGCGCTGTGAGCCAAGAGTGCGGCCAGAGGATGGCCAGATCATGGACTCCCATCACTGCCAATGACGCAAGGCATCACCCGGAGACAGAACAGATGAACACATTATATACCATGCTGGAATATATTGCTCGTTTGTGAGTGTTTCCATGTCTATTTTTACTATTAAATTACCTAACTTGCTACACTTAGAAGGCGCTTTTCTTTGTCTTTCCTATGTACTTTAACTTCTACTTGCCCACGCTATAGCCGAAAGACATCTACAGAGAAGGACTTAATTGCCGGGAGGGCGTCCATGTATGTCCTCCCGAGCATGCACTGTCAGCGCATCCCTGCAGGGAGCGCGCTACGCGCGCTGTGATCACAGAGTCGATAAGACCTGGCTGATCACAGATCGGTGTAAGTGGCCGATCCCAGCCCCCTGCCACGTGATCAGCTGTCAGCCAATGACAGCTGATCAAATGATGTAAACAGAAGATCGGTAATCAGTGTTTTTTTTGTCCACCTACCAGTGCCCACAATGCCACCTACCTTTGCTCACCAGTGCCACCTATCAATGCCCACCAGTGCTGCCAATCATTGCCATCAGCGCCACCGATTAGTGCTGCCTATCAGTGTCATCTACCAGTGCCCATCAGTGCCACCTATCAGTGCCACTTATCAGTGCTACCTATCAGTGCCCTTCAGTGCTGCCCATCAGTGCCAACCATCAGTGCCCATCTGTGCCATCTATCAGTGCCCATCAGTGCAGCCTTATCAGCGCACATCAGTGAGGGAGAAAAATTACCGTTTTCAAAATTTTACAACAAACTATGAAAGTTTTTTTTTTTTTTTACATTTTCAGTCTTTTTTTGTTTTTTTTTAGCAACAAATAAAAACCCAGCAGTGATTAAATACCACCAAAAGAAAGCTCTATTTGTGTGAAAAAAATAACAAAAATGTCATATGGGTACGGCGTTGCATGACCGTGCAATTGTCATTCAAAGTGTAACAGCGCTAAAAGCTGAAAATTGGCCTGGGCAGGAAGGGGGTAAAAGTGCCCAGTAAGCAAGTGGTTAAGAATAAAACTATTTTCTGTCCTGAGGTTCATTGTAGAATTATCCCGGATAAGGAGCAGAAGCTTCCTGCTACCAGAGTAGAATGTCTTGTGAAGGAAGTAGTTAGAGTCAGTTCCTCTAATGTTGCAGTTATTTATGGAGACATTTACGTCTCTTGCTAGTTTCCTTTATCTCTAGAGCACTACATTGCCTAGGAATTTTTACAAAATGATACTTTAACACAACTACATGGTACAGACACATATCAGGAATATAAAAAATGTTGGGGTAACATTCACTTTAAACAGGAGTGATCCTACATCTCTTCTTGCATTCTCCAGAATATAAAATAGATAATAATCCAAATAATGGCAGTAATAGATCTGCAGATTTGGAAATTCCAGCACTGAAGCCTCTACATGTGCATCTTTAAGATACAGAAAATTCCTATGTTTGCTCGTCATTTACCAAAAAAGCTGAAATACCAGTTTGTCTGCACTGGTCCTAAGGGAATGATTATCATGTGCTTGTCAATCAACAAAACTACTTGCTTAGAGAAATACTGTATATATCCTGTGTGCTCATTGACACCTAGTGGCAGATTGTGGTAACATACCCGTATAGTGTCAGGGAAACTCAAGTTAAAGTAGAGGTCCACCCTGAAAAAAAAAATTGCACAAAAAAAAAAACCTAAAAAAATGGAGGAAAAAAAAAAATTTTTTTACTTACGTGAAATGGCTGTTGCTAGGCAGTCTTCCTAATCTGCCTCTTCCTACACCTCGGTGATCTTCAGTCTTCTGCTCCCCGCGTTGTCTTCTGGGGAATGGGGCGCAGTGTGTTATGGGAACTGTGTGCGTCCCATTCACAAAGCACCGCTCGCGCGTCCGCAGTACGAAACTGGCAGTGATGCCGCAAGGCTCCACTGCCTGTTTCCTTTACTTAGGATGGCGGTGCCGGGACCCGAGAGCCGAGGAACGGGTCAGCCTCGGGCGGCTGACATCGCGGGCACCCAGGACAGGTAAGTCTACTTTTTTAAAGTCAGCAGCTACAGTGTTTGTAGCTGCTGACTTTAAAAAAAAAATTTCGCTGGCCGGAATCCCGCTTTAAGGGGAATGCGAATGATTATCTGCAAATCAGCTATATACATGACTGGTGTAAGGCTGATGTGCTACATGCCCTGCCAACCACCCTTAGAGTTCCACCCAAATTTTGAACAATATCTGTATGTATTCTCTTCCTTGCCTAGATGCTGACATGCCATTTAAAAAAATTTAAATCGCCGTAATTACCTTTTATTTTTCTATTCTTCTTTGCACTTCCTGGTTCTCCTCCCGTGGGAGTAGGCGTGTTTCTAGCCTCTCCCAGACTCCTGGGAGCTAGTCTCAGGCTTCCCAGGATGCCACTGAGCATGTGCGGGAACGAGCGGTGAATGCTGGGAGCACAGCATTCACCACATCCAGGAAATAAATGCTTGTGTGCTTCAAATGCCCACAATGAAGATGGAAACTGCCTGCAGTGAGTAATATAAGTTATTCTTCCCGACGAAATCTGACACAGGCGGACATATTACACACAATATGTGAGTATGTAATGCTGAGAAGAAAAGTTTGTGAATGAACTAAAAAAAAAAAAAACGATAGATAGGTGGACCCCCGCTTTAACCTTAAATTACTAAATTAAACACGTAACACTTTCTGGATTTAATGGCCAACAATGGCCCCTTTATTAATTCGAACATAAAAACTTTATAAAATTAACCTTTTATTTTAATACATAATACATTTTAATTTATATAACTAAATATATATATAGCATATATAAATATATATATAACCCAAACATTTTAACTGACTGCTACGTCTGAGGTTCCTGAAAGAAGGTAATACTATCTCATCAGCTGTACCACCACCACTATGGCATCCTGGCTCCTAGCCGCGATCCCACCAGCACAGGGACAAATGATTACCACCTTCTTGCACCATTCAGCTTGATGACCGATAGCCCATATTTACAGATAGGGAAGGTACCCATACCGAGATAGGCCCCAACCTGTACCACACCATATATTATATATACATATATACCAACCACAATTCCGACCTTCAGGAACCAGAGACCCCTGCCACAGATGCCCACCAGTGACCCCTTATGCGTGGGCGACCCACCACAGTCGTAAGGCCCATTGGAGACCTTCCTGGAGCCCCAGGAACCACACATCAATGCCCACTGCGGACAGATGTACCCCATCGCCCCTCAAATAGAGGCCATTGTCTCCCTCCAACTCGCAGTGGTGGACCACAAACTTCGCCACAGCCTTATTAACTTTTATTCTGGCTTTATTTATACGCTCCACAGACAGCCCCCCCCCCCCCCCCCCCCCCGCCAGGCCGCCCTCCCTATGATGTCTGACCACATTATAACTGTTTCAGGGAAGGTCAACCGTAGTTGGAGAAAATCCCACTTCACATCCTGAATGAGTTCCCTGGATTCCCTGAGGCAAAGGTCGTTGCCCCCGACGTGCAACAACAGCACATCCGGGGGCCTGTCCCTTTGAGCGTACCGCTGAATCTCTGGCATTACTCTGGACCACAACATCCCAAGGATCCCTATCCACCATACTGTGGCATCCGCCCGGGAGAAACCCAACTGTCTACCTTCCGGGCTAACCAATGTCCGTTTTGCCCCCTATTGCACATAAGTGTAGCACCCTCTACCAATAGGTAGGTGCTGGTATAGGATTTTTACTAGGGAGACTGTCAGCACAGGTAAATTTAGGCAGGCCTATGCTTTGAGCTGGGCCTGTCTGTTTTGATCTGGGGGCAGGGAGTGGTTAGTGTAGCAGTGGGTGTGGCCACCTGTGCTCTAGTTCTGAGGCGCTCCCCTGCTTCCAGGGAGAATGTTCTGGAAGAAGGGCAGGGCCTAGAACTAGAGTGGCAGGCAGCCAATGTGGGAGCCCTGACCAATCCCCAACTGGTATTGGCAGGGGGCGGGCCTCCTATATAAGCTGAGGTAACAGGCCACTGGGGGGGAGTTGTCGGCCGGGTGAAGTGGAGAATGGAGTACTAGACAGCAGCAAGAGGCCCGGGGAGAACTGTGAGGGAACTTAACTTTTACACAGTCATTAGTGAAGTCCTCATCATTACACGGTCATTGATGAGGAACTCCTGGAGCAGAGGAGCAGGTGAAGCTGTCAGAACATATGGTCTGGTCAAGTTCTCCATCAAGGACTCGGGGCAGAGAAAGGTCCGTGAGTGTACCACAGTGGAGATCTGGATGTGCCAGGAAGTCTGTGAGGGAACTTCACTTTTACATGGTCATTAGTGAAGTCCTCATCATTACACGGTCATTGATGAGGAGTCCTGGATCAGAGGAGAGACTGTGGGGAGTGGTGTCAAATCGATGTGGCCTGAGGGCACAGGATTTTCAAACTGGGCTAGCTGGGAACAGTAGTCCACCATCCAGAACATGCTTTTAAACTACTAGGCCTCCGGGGAGAGGCACTGTAGGCCTCTGGCCTAGTAGCAGCGAGCAACAAGAGTTAGTATGAGGAACTATTCAGAGTGGGTTCTCTTGCTTACAGAAGATGTGACAGGAAAATTAATATGCTACAGTATAAGTTTGTGCAGGAGGAGAGGATTTCTGGGAACATCACCCTTACACGGTCAAGGGTAATGTCCTCATTTTTACACGGTCATAGATGAGGAAATTCTGGAAGCAATAGTCTGCGGGAGTTTTGCAGAGGAGGAGCAATAATCTGCATGGTGATGCAGGGAAAAGACTGTAGCTGTTACACATGCGCATCCTTCCTTCAGGCTCATATTAAGTACTATTCTATAAAATCTCTAAATATGATGGCAAAGTGATCTATTCTATGGGCATCCTATATACCCCTTTCCCCAACCAAGTTGTACCCCCCAATAAACAAAACAAAGCAAATGACTGTTCATTGTCTCTGCAAGTGATATATGGGAGTCTAGCAGCAGAGTGATATGGTGGATGTTTGTTACTAGTGGCAACTACACCGCTACATAAGAATGGCCCAGGATCCACATCAGACATACCGGGCCTGTAAAACAGAAACACAACAGGAACATAGACAACAGAAACCAAGCACCATACACACTTCCCACAATACACAGCCCCAGATAACAGCCCACATAACAAAAACACAGACACTGAAAACACCAGACAAGACATGCCCCCCCCTCATTACTCTTTACAGAAGGTGAGGGTGGACATACAACCTGAACTGATGCAATTCCCAACGCCCAATACGCTGCAGGATTTGATCACTCAAGCCCCAGCACGATGCCTCTGTCGCTGCCCCAATTCTGAACGAATGGGATGAATAGTCCGCAACAGAAACACCCCCCCCCCACCTCCAGGCATCTTTTAAACACTGACACAAATCGATACCTGGACAAACGCAACCCATCTTCGTGAATAAAAAGGGGCCCCCCACCAGGACGCCGTATCACTGACCACTCCCAGAGTACTGCGACCAGGCATAGCGCCAGACCAGGGACACTCCCTAATACAACCCTGGTCCCTTTTCCCAACGGGTCCGTCTTAGACTTGCGAACAAGCAGCGTAACCGACTCTGCTGCCCCGATACGTCTGAGACATCCAACCCACCCGTCACTGATTTTGAAGGGCTAACCAATTCAGCCACTCTTAACACCCTGAAAAAAGCCACTACAAAGGCCGTTTTATACAGCTGAACTTCAAGAGGGGAAAAACACACTTGGGGAAACACCCCCGCCAACACCTCCAATATTTCCAACAAAACCAGACGTCTGGAATCAGGCCTGGTGAGCCCCTTCCTGTAACCCCGCAAAGCCTTACGCACTATGAAAGCCTTGGTAACACCCTCAACACCTCCCAATTTAAACAAAAATGCCAAATCAGCCATCTTTGAATTCAAGGACGCGACGGACACCCCCTTCTCACAGTTCTGTCCCAAAAAATAAAGCAATGCATGGAGCCTGTCATCATTGCTGGAACAACCACCAACGTCACTCACCAGCTCGTGCCACTCCCGCCAAACCCGCTCCTATGACCGCCAGGTGGATTCCATTACCGACCGCCAAACCATCGACATCACGGCGCCAACATGAGATCCCATAAACAACTGGGGCACGGAACCCCGAGCAGCTCCGCCTCCGGTGCCAACCGCCGGAAACTGTCCTACTGCAAGCGAGAAAGCGCATCAGCGACCTCATTCTCAACCCCCGGGATATGCATAGCACACACAACAATGTTCAATGTTAGACACTGTAACATCAAATGATGTAACAGACGAACTACTGGCAAAGACGACGCCGACAGAGAGTTAATCGCAGTTCCACTGCAAACACTATGAGGAACAATTCTAACAACATCAAATTCCTAATCAACGTAGACCCCGCCAACTCCTCCGGCCACTGGTCTACGCACCACTGCCCCTGAAAATAAGCCGCAAAACCCACAGACCCTGCGGCGCACGTGAACAGCTCCAGTTCCCTCACCTGTACCGCAGGCCCCAGCCAGTACGACCTACCATTGTACTGCTCCAAAAACACCTTCCAAACCTGCAAATCCTCCCTATGATCCCGACCTATACGAACAAAGTGATGCGGGACGGTGACCCCCACCGTGGCAGCCTCCAAACTTCTGCAGAGCACCCTCCCCATAGGCATAATGCGGCACGCAAAGTTGAGTTTCCTCAACAACGACTGCAAGTCCCACAACTTCACCTTAGAGCGGCGGGCCACTTCCGCCACCGACCCACAGAGATCCTCCAGCTTATCGCTTGGCACTCCACTAGATCGGTATCAATAATGATACCCAAGAATTTCAACACTGTTACAGGACTTTCCGTCTTGTCCTGCGCCAGCGGAACACCAAAAATTTGGAAAACATGTTGAATGGTGGCCAACAAAATAAGACAAGACCGATCGTCCAGAGGGCCTATAACCAAAATATCATCCAGATGCAAAATCGAGCAAAGGCCCGACAAATCCTTGACCACCCACTCCAGAAATGAACTGAACAACTCAAAATACGAACAAGAAATAGTGCAACCCATAGGCAGGCATCTGTCCACAAAATATTTCCCCTCCCAACAACACCCTAACAAACGCACACTATCCGGATGTACCGGCAACAAATGAAAAGCCGACTCAATGTCGGTCTTCGCCATAAGTGCCCCCCTACCAAACTCTACCGGTGAGATTGTGGTACCGCTGCGTCACCCCTGCTCAACATATCCCTACAGCCAGCTAACAGAGATACCATCAATTGCTGCAGCAACGCATCCCCCGAGCCCGAGACACTGCCACCCACACCCAGAGACCCCACCCCATCACCCGACGCCACAACAGGTGTCGATACTGGCCCACCCCTAACCGGAAACCCTGATAGGACGGCAGGGGAGTTGCTGTCTGTTGGTGTGTGTTGCTGTCTGTTGGTGTGTGTTGCTGTCTGTTGGTGTGTGTTGCTGTCTGTTGGTGTGTGTTTGCTGTCTGTTGGTGTTTGCTGGGTTGCATTTTGGGGACTTTTCCTTTTAGTTTTTAATTTGCCTTTTGCTGTCACTTTTTAAATAGCTTTTTTTTTTTCTTGTTTCATCAGTCTATCAATTAAGGGGTGTGGTTAATTGCTCACAGGTGCCTATTTAACTTGTTGTAGGACTCAGTCTGAGCGTGCTCAGTTTGAAGCTGTGGAGCTTGGTGTAAGTGGAGCTGGATTAAGTGGGAGTTAAAAACAAGTGTTAGAGTATACAAGTCTTGCTGTCTGTTGGTGTGTGTTGCTGTCTGTTGGTGTGTGTTGCTGTCTGTTGGTGTGTGTTTGCTGTCTGTTGGTGTTTGCTGGGTTGCATTTTGGGGACTTTTCCTTTTAGTTTTTAATTTGCCTTTTGCTGTCACTTTTTAAATAGCTTTTTTTTTTTTTTTCTTGTTTCATCAGTCTATCAATTAAGGGGTGTGGTTAATTGCTCACAGGTGCCTATTTAACTTGTTGTAGGACTCAGTCTGAGCGTGCTCAGTTTGAAGCTGTGGAGCTTGGTGTAAGTGGAGCTGGATTAAGTGGGAGTTAAAAACAAGAGTTTAAAACAGGAGGTTATAACAGGGGTCATAGTACCTGTGTAGTGTGAGTATCTGAGTGTTGTCTGAGTAGTGTGTGTGGATCGTTAGTACTTGTGTATTGTGTACCTGTGTATTGTCGTGTACCTGTGTATTGTCTTGAGTATTAGTGCCAGGAAGCTAGTTGTTAGGTAATTTGGACAGGGTAAAATCCCCAAATCCTCACCAAATTTAATAGGTACGATGCCCGGCGGGTGTGGAGAGGCGACTCTTTGTACATCTTGCCGCATGTATGCGTTCCTTGATCATCCGATCGAGGGCGAATACTGCTGTGCAAAATGTAAGCACATTGTTTCCCTGGAAGCCCAGGTTCTGAATCTGGGGAAGCAACTGTCAGCACTGAGAAGTCCCTCCATACTAAAGGTGAGCCAGGAACGTACACGGCAGGTGCCGGCAGGGGCCAGCACAGAGGCGGGTGGAGACAAAGAGGTGCAGGCACTAGCAAAGAGTAGATGGGTGACAGTCAGGAGGGGTAGAGGGGGAAGTGCCAGGGAGGCCGATCCAGGACTGGAGCATCCCAATAAGCACGCTCCATTGAGTGACATTGGTGTAACCAGTCAGGGACCAACACTGCTGGAGATGAGGGACTCTCCTAGCTGCCAGGAGAAGAACTCCTCCAGTGAGAGTGGGGGGGCAGCAAAGGGAAAGGAAAGACAGATTCTGGTGGTAGGGGACTCAATTCTTAGAAGGACAGAGAGGGCAATCTGTAACCAAGACCTGAAGCGCCGAACAGTATGTTGTCTACCGGGCGCTCGGGTTCGGCACATCACGGATCTTGTGGACAGATTACTGGGAGGGGCTGGGGAAGACCCGGCTGTCATGGTGCACGTTGGCACCAATGACAAAGTCAGAGGCAGATGGAGTGTCCTAAAGAACGATTTTAGGGACTTAGGAGCTAAATTGAGGAAAAGGACCTCCAAGGTAGTGTTCTCAGGAATACTACCGGTACATCGAGCCACACCAGAGAGGCAGAGGGAGATTAGGGAAGTAAACAAGTGGCTGAAGAGCTGGTGTAGTAAGGAGGGGTTTGGGTTCCTGGAGGACTGGGCCGACTTCTCAGTCGGTAATCGGTACTATAGAAGGCACCTAAATGAGGAGGGTGCAGATCTGCTGGGAATGAAGATGGCCAAAAAGTTAGAGGGGTTTTTAAACTAGGCGATGGGGGGAGGGTCCAGAGACAGTGATAGCCAGTGCGGAAGATATTCCAGAGGGTAGTATTGGGGGCATTAGTGGTAGGTTAACCAAAGCACAAAAACACAAGGTGAGTATAGTAGCAAGTCCAAGTTGCAATCTTGAAACACCCAATACGAGGACAATATGCGACCGGTCTAAACTATGTGGCATGTTCACCAATGCCAGGAGCCTGGCGGACAAGATGGGTGAACTAGAGATACTGTTGTACAAGGAGGATTTGGATTTTGTGGGAATTTCAGAGACCTGGTTCAACAGCTCTCATGATTGGCTGGCAAACATTCAAGGGTATACCCTATACCGCAAGGACAGAGAGGGTAAAAAAGGGGGAGGGGTATGCCTATATATCAAGAATAATGTGCAAGTGAATGTGAGAGATGACATCACTGAGGGGGCTAGGGAGGAGGTGGAAATCTTTATGTGTAGAGCTCCAAAGGGATGAAGCTAAGGGGAAAATAATACTGGGAGTATGCTATAGGCCCCCTAACCTGAGGGAGGAAGTGGAGACGGATCTCCTATCACAAATTGGATTAGCAGCAAGGATGGGAAGTGTTATCATAATGGGGGATTTTAATTATCCAGACATAGACTGGGCGGAGGGAACCGCGCATTCATTTAAGGCTTAGTGTCTTGCAGGACAATTTTATGGGTCAGATGGTAGACGCACCAACTAGAAATAAAACATTACTAGATCTACTGATTACCAACAATACAGACCTGATAACAGATGTGGAAATACGGGGCAATTTAGGTAACAGCGATCACAGGTCAATTAGTTTCAGTATAAATCACACAAATAGGAGACATGAAGGGAACACAAAGACACTGAATTTCAAAAGAGCCAACTTCCCTAAACTACAAACCTTGCTAAAAGGCATAAATTGGGATAAAATATTAGGAACAAAGAATACGGAGGAGAGATGGGTTTGCTTTAAGAGCATATTAAATAAGGGCATTAGCCAATGTATCCCATTGGGTAATAAATTTAAAAGAGCGAACAAACATCCTGGATGGCTTAACTCCAATGTAAAAATGCATATAAAAGCAAAGGAGAAGGCCTTCAAAAAATACAAGGTTGAGGGATCATCCACAGCATTCAGAATTTATAAAGAATGCAATAAGAAATGTAAGGGTGCAATTAGGTTGGCTAAGATAGAACATGAAAGACACATAGCGGAGGAGAGCAAAAAAAATCCCAAGAAATTCTTTAAGTATGTAAACAGTAAAAAAGGGAGGACAGACCATATTGGCCCCATAAAGAATGAGGAAGGACATCTGGTTACAAAGGATGGGGAGATGGCAAAGGTATTGAATTTATTCTTCTCCTCAGTCTTCACGAGTGAATCGGGGGGCTTCAGTAACCAAAACTGCAGTGTTTATCCTCATGACACAACACAGGAAGCACCTACATGGTTAACAGAGGACGGAATTAAAATTAGACTTGAGAAACTTAACATTAATAAATCACCGGGACCAGATGGCTTGCATCCGAGGGTACTTAGGGAACTCAGTCAGGTGATTGCCAGACCGTTGTTCCTAATTTTTACAGACAGTCTATTGACTGGAATGGTACCAGCTGATTGGAGAAAAGCCAATGTAGCACCAATATTTAAAAAGGGCCCAAAAAACATCCCTGGGAATTACAGACCAGTTAGCCTAACATCAATAGTATGTAAACTCTTGGAGGGGATGATAAGGGACTATATACAAGATTTTAGTAATAAGAATGATATCATTAGCAGTAATCAGCATGGATTCATGAAGAATCGTTCTTGCCAAACCAATCTATTAACCTTCTATGAGGAGGTGAGTTGCCATCTAGATAAAGGAAGGCCCGTAGACGTGGTGTATCTGGATTTTGCAAAAGCATTTGACACAGTTCCCCATAAACGTTTACTGTACAAAATAAGGTGCGTTGGCATGGACCATAGGGTGAGTACATGGATTGAAAACTGGCTACAAGGGCGTGTTCAGAGGGTGGTGATAAATGGGGAGTACTCAGAATGGTCAGGGGTGGGTAGTGGGGTTCCCCAGAGTTCTGTGCTGGGACCAATCCTATTTAATTTGTTCATAAACGACCTGGAGGATGGGATAAACAGTTCAATCTCTGTATTTGCAGACGATACTAAGCTAAGCAGGGCAATAACTTCTCCGCAGGATGTGGAAATCTTGCAAAAAGACCTGAACAAATTAATGGGGTGGGCGACTACATGGCAAATGAGGTTCAATGTAGAAAAATGTAAAATAATGCATTTGGGTGGCAAAAATATGAATGCAATCTATACACTGGGGGGAGAACCTCTGGGGGAATCTAGGATGGAAAAGGACCTGGGGGTCCTAGTGGATGATAGGCTCAGCAATGGCATGCAATGCCAAGCTGCTGCTAATAAAGCAAACAGAATATTGGCATGCATTAAAAGGGGGATCAACTGCAGAGATAAAACGATAATTCTCCCGCTCTACAAGACTCTGGTTCGCCCGCACCTGGAGTATGCTGTCCAGTTCTGGGCACCAGTCCTCAGGAGAGACGTACTGGAAATGGAGCGAGTACAAAGAAGGGCAACAAAGCTAATAAAGGGTCTGGAGGATCTTAGTTATGAGGAAAGGTTGCGAGCACTGAACTTATTCTCTCTGGAGAAGAGACGCTTGAGAGGGGATATGATTTCAATTTACAAATACTGTACTGGTGACCCCACAATAGGGATAAAACTTTTTCGCAGAAGAGAGTTTAATAAGACTCGTGGCCACTCATTACAATTAGAAGAAAAGAGGTTTAACCTTAAACTACGTAGAGGGTTCTTTACTGTAAGAGCGGCAAGGATGTGGAATTCCCTTCCACAGGCGGTGGTCTCAGCGGGGAGCATTGATAGCTTCAAGAAACTATGAGATAATCACCTGAATGACCGCAATATACAGGGATATGTAATGTAATACTGACACATAATCACACACATAGGTTGGACTTGATGGACTTGTGTCTTTTTTCAACCTCACCTACTATGTAACTATGTAACTATATGACACAGACACAAGGACACAGGTGAAGCGACAGGCAAAGAAACAGAAGAGGACTTACCAGGCTGCCCAGGGGAAACCGACCGACCAACTGCCACTCCAGATCCCCGTAGAGGCCCTGACAGGCCCGTCGCCACACCTGCCACATCCCAGTCCATGTCAGAGAGTTTGCCTTCCGAACGCTGGTCCTCCTGGCCAACATGGGACCCTGTGGAAGCTGAAGGGACGTCATCAACCGGGGGCCCGGCGGTCCACGCGGCTCTCCACCACATTCTTCCCACCCGGAGCCCTCTGCTTGCCAGCAGATGCTGCTCTGGAACCGTTGCCATCACCACCAGGACCTCTGCTTCCTCCCGCAATGGCCCCGGCCGCCCTGGGGGAGGGGCCCGCACCAGCTCCGGTAGTTCTACCACGCCGGGCCACGCCGTGCAGGGTGGAAGGCCCCGCATGCAGGGCCGCCAAATCCTGATCCACCGCGGCTGCAGGCCGCGAGGGAGAAGGAGATGCCACCCTCCTGGCCGGGTCCCGTCTAGTTTGGGGATTCCTCCCCCGCAACTGAAGCAGGGGCATGCCGCTTTGCCCGGGGAGCTGGAGGGTCCAGGATCGGGCTCCCTAAGCGGCGGCTCACCCTGGGAGACGGCTCTGGGATAAAACACCTCGGAGGCAACGACCTCCGCGCATGCAGTGTGGGGGGGAGCAGACATACCTTCCCCCGACCCCGGTAGCATCTCAGCCAGCTGTTCCGAGAACCATTGAGGCCCGTGAGCCACGGCCGCTGAGCGCAGCTGCTTGAGAAGGCGGTCCAGGCCATGAAGAGGTAACAGCAAAAAATCACTCTGCTTGTGTGTTACCCCTTCCTTGTCTCGCACCCAAATGCCAGGCTCCGCCCCCGCCCCTGCTAATAGACACAGGACGAGCTGGCTAGCACCGCCCTGTGCCCACAACTATCCCTTACCTCTTCTTGCACCCAACTTCCTGGTGCATCTTCCTCAGTGTCCCCCCAGTCATGTGGCCCCTCCACTTAGGTTCCCTTTGCTCCGGGACATTCTAGAGTGGCAGGTCCATTAGGGGTCACCCCCCTACTTTGCATGCAGGGATGCATGTGGTGCGACGGACTCATATGAGGTTTTTTTTTTAAGCCACATGTTCAGGGCCTGAGCCTCTAATTGGCTTGAAAATGGTTGAGCTTGGGGCGCAGAGCACTACTCCCCGAACCCACCAACTTGTGACAGTAGTGAATCAATATTCGCTATTGTCCACTGTCTTCACCTCCCAGCCAATTAGGACAGGAGGCAGATCGGGTTGGCCGAGAGAAGAAGCCGAGGAAGCCGCAGAGGGGCTGAGTGTGGTGGAATGTGGATGGGCTAAGTGCAGGGGAACTGTGGACGGGGTGAGTACGGGGGGGGGGACCGTGGTGGGTTGGGTACGGGGGGAACGTGGATGGGCTGAGTGCGGGGGGACCGTGGATGGGCTGAGTGCGGGGGGACCGTGGATGGGCTGAGTGCGGGGGGCACCGTGGATGGGCTGAGTGCGGGGGGACGGTGGATGGGCTGAGTGCGGGGGGACGGTGGATGGGCTGAGTGCGGGGGGACGGTGGATGGGCTGAGTGCGGGGGGCACCGTGGATGGGCTGAGTGCGGGGGGAACCTGGATGGGCTGAGTGCGGGGGGCACCGTGGATGGGCTGAGTGCGGGGGGACCAAGGATGGGCTGAGTGCGGGGGGCACTGTGGATGGGCTGAGTGCGGGGGGACCCTGGATGGGCTGAGTGCGGGGGGCACCGTGGATGGGCTGAGTGCGGGGGGGACCGTGGATGGGCTGAGTGTGGGGGACCATGGAGGGGTTGGGTATGGGGGCAACATGGATGGGCTAAGTGCGGGGAGACCATGGATGGACTGAGTGCGGGGAGACCATGGAGATGGGCTGAGTGCGGGGAGACCATGGATGGGCTGAGTGCGGGGAGACCATGGAGATGGGCTGAGTGCGGGGAGACCATGGATGGGCTGAGTGCGGGGAGACCATGGAGATGGGCTGAGTGCGGGGAGACCATGGATGGGCTGAGTGCAAGGGGCACCGTGGATGGGCTGTGCGGGGGGACTGTGAATGGGCTGAGTGCGGGGAGACCATGGATGGGCTGAGTGCAAAGGGCACCGTGGATGGGCTGTGCGGGGGGTCCGTGGACGGGCTGACTGCGGGGGGACCGTGGATGGGCTGAGTGCGGGGGACCATAGAGAGATGGGTACGGGGGTGACCGTGGATGGGCTGAGTGCGGGGACCGTGGATGGGCTGAGTGCGGACCTGGGGGGGTTTGGCACCAGCCGCCACTGGCTATATATACACCTTACTTGTATACATAAGTGTGCACAGCCCATTGCATTAGGGTGTGCACTCCAAAGCTCTAACACATATGCCTTTCTCTGCAGCCTCAGCTGCACTTGACAGTGAATGAATGGGAGGTGCTCTGTGCTAAGTGGCTTCCTGTTCATTCACAAACCGAAGCATAGTAAACGTAGTTTATATGGATGAGCGAGTTAGGGGTGGAGGAACTTGACTGGCCTGCACAGAGTCCTGACCTGAACCTGATAGAACACCTTTGGGATGAATTAGAGCGGAGACAGCCAGGACTTCTCATCCAACATCAATGGCTGACCTCACAAATGCGTTTCTAGAAGAATGGTCAAACATTCCCATAGGAACACTCCTAATCCTGGACAGCCTTCCCAGAAGAGTTGAAGCTGTTATAGGTGCAAAGGATGGGCCAACTCAATATTGAACCCTACGGACTTAAGCTGGCCATACACCATACAATTTTCCTGTTCAATTTTCTTTAGATTTACCTTCAACTATGTAGTGCAAGGGCTTGCCTGATTGCATACAAATTAAAAGTGTTTAGGTTTTACCTTCTATTGTATGGTTTTGGTAAATCTAAAGGAAAGTTGTACAAGAAAATTGTTTACTGTATGGCCAGCCTAAGACTGGGATGTCATTAAAGTTCATGTGCGTGTAAAGGCAGGCGTCCCAATACTTTTGGCAATATAGTGTAGATCAGAGAAGATAGCAGCTGGGTCAAGCGGGAGCACACAAAGGTATGTGTATACTAAAAAGCAATAATGACGGACTGCCGTCATTATACTGTGGTGTACGTCAGCACCTTTAACCGCTTGCCGACCGTCTGCCGCAGTTACACTGCGGCAGAATGGCACAGGCAGGCGAATTGCCGCCATAGTACGTCGGTACCATAGACGGCCACTAGGGGGCGTGTGCGCGCCGCCAGAGGCATGCACGCGCCCCCTGCTTGCCCACGGAGCTGATGCGAGTGCCCGGCGGTCTCGATCACCGCCAGGCTCCTGCGATCGCTCAGGGCACACGGAAAACCGGGATCTGTGTGTGTAAACACACGGTTTCCGGTTCTCTGAGGGGAGAACTAACAGATCGTCTGTTTATACAGAGTATGAACAGAGGATTTGTTAGTTTCCCTGCACAGTCCACATCCCCCTTCAGTTAGAACACTCCCTAGGACACACATTAACCCCTTCACTGCCCCCTAGTGTTAACCCCTTCACTACCAGTGACATTTTTACAGTAATCAATGCATTTTTAATCGCACTGATCGCTGTATTAATGCCAATGGTCCCAAAAATGTGTCAGAATTGTCCAATGTGTTCGCCATAATTTCGTAGTCTCGATAAAAATCACCGATCGCCGCCATTACTAGTAAAAAAAAAAAATATTAATAAAAATGGCATAAAACTATCTCCTATTTTGTAGACGCTATAACTTTTGCGCAAACAAATCAATATACGCTTATTGCGATTTTTTTTTTACCAAAAATATGTAGAAGAGTACGTATTGGCCTAAACTTAAGAAAAAAAAAATGTTTTTTTATATATTTTTTGGGTATATTGATTATAGCAAAAAGTAAAAAATAATGCATTATGCAATAATGCAAGAAATTACATTTTTTTACATTTTTTTGTATATTTATTATAACAAAAATTTTAAAATATTGTTTTTTTTTTCAAGATTGTCGCTCTTTTTTTGTTTATAGCACAGAAAATTAAAATGGCAAGTGATCAAATACCACCAAAGAAAGCTCTATTTGTGGAGAAAAAAAGGACATAGATTTTGTTCGGGTACAACGTCTCACGACCACGCAATTGTCAGTTAAAGTTACGCAGTGCCGTATCGCAAAAAATGGTCATTAGGGGGAAAGTCTTCGGGTCTGTAAATGATTAAACTTTAAATGCTTTGGAATGAAGAGGCGAAAGTGAAAGTAATCTAGCAAGAGTCTCTGCAAAGCTGAATAAGATAAGATTTGAATTAGAGCGCCAAAGGGAGTTTGAATGAACAGATGAACCTCGTGCAGAACATGTTCTTCTGTGCAATTCTGATTCTGTCTTTATTGTCCATAGCGGGTGAGTACAATTATTTATTGTTAGGTGTGTTTTTCTATACTGTATAGCCTTCAGTATGTCTTCTCATTGAATAATGTAACACATTTATTACAGCCTGTATTACGTACTTTGGATAGCAAAGTCACTTTGTATGCATATGACCTCAGATTTTTCAGTACTAACACAAATGTATCATAAAATGATTCTTTTATTTCTCTGTGCATATAATCGGTCATTCTTTGCAAAGTAAAATTTCACTTTCTTCACTAAGCTAGGTAAAAGTGTATTTTTAAAGTGAACAAGCTCTACTTCTTTAGTGGATAATCCTTCTGTATCTGTATGATGTGTACTTGCTTTCCATGCCCTGTATTTCTTCGGCCCTTTTCACGGGGGCTTTCTGATCAGGTCCACCTGTCAGTTTTTCAGGTGGACCTGATCGCAGCTTCCATTCACCCCTTTGGGGCAGCAGATGTTGACATGTCCGCTGACACCCACTGCTATCTGATCCGATCCTCTCTGTGAAATCCAGATGGATGGAGACCTTATTTTCCATCCATCTGGTGGATGGGATCGTTTGAAAACGGACAAGCGGTCTGTTTTTATCCGATCTCCCCATAGAGGAGAACGGGGCTCCCTCTGACAGGTCTGTCCCTGCACAGTGAGCGGAGACGGACCTGTCATCCGCCTGCTCAGCGGGGATCAGCAGATCGATCCCCCGCTGAGCAAAGTGGAGTCTGCAGAGCGGACAAGCCAGTGTGAAAGAACCTTAAAAACTGTTCACCTTTAAAGTGGTTGTAAACCCTTTTTTGGGACTTTTACCAATAGGTAAGCCTAGAATAAGGCTTACCTATAGGTAGTGGAAATATCTCCTAAACGTGCGCCGTTTAGGAGATATTTCACTAGTCCGCCGATAAAGTGAATGGTGCATGCGCGGGCGAAAAAATAAAACTCCGTGCCGTTTCTTCCCTAGCGTGTGCCGTTACTGTGCGCATGCGTGGGAGTGACGTCACGCGGCTCCGGCGCATCACAGAGCCGGAGTCCGCGACCGGGAAGGAAGAGGGGCGAAGATGGACGCTGCCTACACAGGGGGCATCGCTGGATTCTTTTGCAGGTTAGTGTCACATAATGGGCTAGTATGCGATGCATACTAGCCCATTATGCTTTTAATTTGCAGGCTATACAGGGAGCAAAAGAGGAAGTAAAACCCATCAGGGTTTACTTCCTCTTTAAAAATTCTGTGTCAAAACAACACTGGTGCCTGGGATTAGGGATGGTCCCGATGTTCGGGACACACGGCAGCTGTGTTGAGTGTTATGAATGAAGAGAGATTAGGCAGGTTAGTTAGTGGATGGAGCGTGCAGTATAGAATATATAACACAGTGCAGATTATATAGTGCAGTCAGTGTAGTGTATATAACGCAGTGCAGAGTATGGAGTGTAGTGTATATAACGCAGTGCAGAGTATATAGTGCAGTCAATGTAGTTTATATAACACAGTGCAGAGTATATAGTGCAGTGCAGTGTATTAAGGGGAACCCTATGACAGAATTAATAAAAAAAAACTGCATGGGGTCTCCCCAAAATCCAAACCAGTCCTTTGGGTCTGGTATAAATATTAAGGGGAACTCCACGCCAAAATGTAAAACAAAATTGGCATGGGTCCCCCAAAATCCATACCAGACCCTTATCCGAGCAAGCAGCCTGGCAGGCCAGGAAAGGGGGGTGAGCAAGCGCCCCCCCCCGCACCATACCAGGCCGCTTGCCCCAACATGGGGAGGGTGCTTTGGGGTCCCCTTGTTGAGGGCCTCATCCCCACAATCCTTGCCGGTGGTTGTGGGGGTCTGCGGGTGGGGGGCTTATCAGAATCTGGAAGTCCCCTATAACAAGGGGTCCTCCAGATCCCGCCCCCCCCCATGTGAATTGGTAATGGGTACATTGTACCAATTCATAAAAAAAAGTGTCAAAAATAGTAAAAAAGACAGGAGACACTTTGGGACAAGTCCTTTATTAAAAAGTAAATAAAAAAATAATAATGTCCCATGATGCAAATCCATCTCACGCCGCCCGACGAACCGAAAAAAGAAAAAATATGCAAAAGCTCCGCCTCCATGGGAGGCTCCCGCCAAGTGACGCTTCTTCTCGATGACAGCTGTTATATAGCTGAGGGCGATGCCACCCGGTGATGTAAACGGGTGACTCCGCCTTCCTTTGATGTCACATGGCAACCCAAAGCACCCTGTCCCCATGTTGATGGGGACAAGGGCCTCTTTCCGACAACCCTGGCCACTGGTTGTCGGTGTCTGCAGGCGGGGAGCTTATCAGAATCTGGAAGCCCCCTTTCACAAGGGGGCTCCCAGATTCTGCCCCCCCCATGTGAATGGGTATCAGGTACATTGTACCCCTATCCATTCACCAACAAAAAGTTTCAAAAAGTAAAAACCACAAGAGTTTTTGACAATTACTTTATTAAAAAAAAAAAAGTGTACATACACTGTCAATCACACCGCCCGACGGACCCGAAAAATAGCAAAACAAAAAAAGCCCCAGTGGAGCTCATGCGGGACAATGCTTAGCTGAGCGGGACATATGTCAGAACCCAGGGCTATCATGCAAAATCCGGGACTGTTGGGAGGTATAGCATACCTCCCAACTTTTTGAGAAGGAAACGAGGGACACCTATTAGCAAAAGTATGTAGGCATAGGACACACCCCCTGACATGCCCCCTTAAGGAGAATTATACAAAAAAAGATTAGTTAAACCCACAAATGCTTTTTTTTTTACCACCACTATTCCTTTATACTGACTTTTCAAATTTACAAATGCAGCAATTTAGAAATTGGATGAAAGGTTTAGCACTGGGAAACACTTTTTGAAAGATAAATAGTGCATTTTATATACAACTTTATAGATCAGACCAAAATGAGGGACAAATGAGGAGGAAAGAGGGACAGAGGGACTTTGTTCTAAATCAGGGACAGTCCCCCAAAATTAGGGACAGTTAAGAGCTACAAACCTGTCACCAGCCCCCCTAATATTTCTGCGTACTTTTGCTAAACGTAGCTTTGAAGGGGATGTAGGGAAAGTGTCACAAGTTCTTTAGACCCAGAAGTATACTATTTCTCAGACTAGGGGTCTTAGCAGGAAAATTAGTTAAAAGGGAAGTACTAGCGCCTTCTGACCCTGCCATTAAGGCAAATCTGTTTTTTGCCAAGTATGGGAAAACTCCAGTTTCACAAACTTTCGAGCATTACCACCTATCCTACCTCTGGTAAGCCTAAAACTAACCTAAAACCTTACACTTGACCCTAACACCCTGTAAAGGCCACAACAAGTGATGGAGGATCTGAGAACTGGTTGCAGAGATCTTATCACCATTGACCCAGACCAGTGGCGGCTGGTGGGTTTTTTTTCGGAGGGGGTGGGTGGGATCACAGGGGTCACGGGCGGCACTCCCCGGGCTGGTCAGTCAGTAGGTCGGGCCCCGCACTTACCACATCACACGGGCCCTGCTCAGGGCGGCGTCAGCTGCTATCCTTCTTGCTCTCTCCAGCTGGTTCCTCGCTGCCCTTGCGTCTCCTCCCTCCTCCTCCTCCTGGGGGCCAATACGATTGGGTCTACTTTCGGCCAGTTGGGTGATGGGTCTCATGACCCACTTCCTGATTGGATGGGAGAAGAATCAGTGGTACAATAGCGAATATTCATTTGCTAATGTCACACAACTGGGTGGGCTCGAAGCGCAGTGCTCTGCGCCCCAAGCCACCCTTTTTTGAAGCCTATTAGAGCCTCTGTCTCTAATCACGTGCCTCAAACCCCCCCCCCCCATTGGAATCTATGCGTCCAGTGCCCTGCATGTAGATCAGGGGGCCGGACGCATGGATAGGGGTGGCAGCGCCCATTCGCCCCTAATAGATGGGCCACCACTGACCCAGACTAATATAAAAGATATTGGGGTTGATTAGACTTCAGATTTTTTTGCACGGACTGAACTCCAAGATTTTTCCCCCACATGGTATATTATTGTCATGTTTTGATATTACACGGGACGATATAATAACATTATAAAAATGCCAGTAGCTTTGCAGTGAGTTTTTCAATGTTTTTGCAATAGCGTGTTTAGCGATTTTTTTTTTTTAGCATTTTTCAGCAATAGCGTTTTTTAGCGGGTTTTTTTTCCAATGAATCAAAAACTTTAAACATCACTGGTGAGCCATGTTTTCTAGCGTTGATCGGCGTTTTTTGACGTTAGAGCATTTTTACAGCTGAAAAGCGCCTCTCAGAACCCACTAGTTTGGGGGTTTTTTTTACAGCCAAAAAACGCCCCAGCCAAAAACAGTTGATAACAGCCTATGTGTGCATGGACACATAGGATAACATGCTGGAGAGTTTATTGACTGTAGAAAAAAACATCTGAAGCCAAACACAGCAGCTGTAAAAACTTCCAAAAATGTCCAGTGTGCATGAGGCCTTATTTTCTATGTCACAATAACCATTTTCTTCTTTTCAGCATCAAGACCTCAAGTACTATGTAAAAAATCAAGCCTTGCTGTACTGGGAGGAGATGTTACTCTGTCATGTGAGTTCCAAGCTGATCTAGATGTTCTACAAATTACCTGGCAAAAGAAGAAGGGGAAGAACACTGAGAACATGGCAACCTACAGTGAGATGTATGGCAGCAACATCGCTGTACCATTTCAGGAGCGTGTCTCCATTCTAAGTGCCAGTTCAAGAAACTTTTCTATAAAGCTTTCTAAGCTGGAGAAGGAAGATGAAGCTTTTTATGTTTGCCTCTTTATTTCACATCCAGATGGTGCCTTCGAAGGAGAAGTTTCCCTGAACAACATCAGTAAGTCAGATTAAAAGTAAACTGTCAAGAGAAAATTATTTTAGAAATACAGTATCTAACAAAAGTGAGTACACCCCTCGCTGTTTTGTAAATATTTTATTCTATCTTTTCATGTGACAACACTGAAGAAATTACATTTTACTACAATGTAAAGTAGTGAGTGTACAGCTTGTATAACAGTGTAAATTTGCTGTCCCCTCAAAATAACTCAACACACAGCCATTAATGTCTAAACCGCTGGCAACAAAAGTGAGTACACCCCTAAGTGAAAATGTCCAAATTGGGCCCAAAGTGTCAATATTTTATGTGGCCTCCATTATTTTCCAGCACTGCCTTAACCCTCTTGTGCATGGAGTTCACCAGAGCTTCACAGGTTGCCACTGGAGTCCTCTTCCACTCCTCCATGATGACATCACAGAACTGGTGAATATTAGAGACCTTGCGATCCTCCACCTTCCATTTGAGGATGTCCCACAGGTGCTCAATAGGGTTTAGGTCTGGAGACATGCTTGGCCAGTCCATCGTCTTTACCCTCAGCTTCTTTAGCAAGGCAGTGGTCGTCTTGGAGGTGTGTTTGGGGTTGTTATCATGTTGGAATACTTCCCTGCGGCCCAGTCCCTGAAGGGAGAGGATCATGCTCTGCTTCAGTATGTCACAGTACATGTTGGCATTTATGGTTCCCTCAATGAACTGTAGCTCCCCAGTGTCGGCAGCCCCAGACAATGACACTCCCACCACCATGCTTGGCTGTAGGCTTTGTACTCTTCACCTGGTTGCCGCCACACATGCTTAACACCACCTGAACCAAATAAGTTTATCTTAGTCTCATCAGACCACAGGACATGGTTCCAGCAATCCATGTCCTTAGTCTGCTTGTCTTCCTTCCTTCTGGAACGACAGCCATGTAGACCAATTTGATGCAGTATGCAGCATATGGTCTGAGCACTGGCAGGCTAACCCCCCACCCATTCAACCTCTGCAGCAATGCTGGCAGTACTCATATGTCTATTTCCCAAAGACAACCTCTGGATATGACCGTGAGCATGTACACTCAACTTCTTAGGTCGACCATGGCGAGGCCTGTTCTGAGTGGAACCTGTCCTGTTAAACTGCTGTATGGTCTTGGCCACCGTGCTGCAGCTCAGTTTCAGGGTCTTGGCAATCTTCTTATAGCCTAGGCCATCTTTATGTAGAGCAACAATTCTTTTTTTCAGATCCTCAGAGAGTTCTTTTTCATGAGGTGCCATGTTGAACTTCCAGTGACAAGTATGAGAGAGTGAGAGCGATAACACCAAATTTAACACACCTGCTCCCCATTCACACCTGAGACCTTGTAACACTAACGAGTCACATGACACTGGGGAGGGAAAATGGCTAATTGGGCCCAATTTGGACATTTTTACTTAGGGTTGTACTCACTTTTGTTGTCAGCAGTTTAGACATTAATGGCTGTGTGTTGAGTTATTTTGAGGGGACAGCAAATTTACACTGTTATACAAGCTGTACACTCACTACTTTACATTGTAGCAAAGTGTCATTTCTTCAGTGTCGTCACATGAAAAGATATAATAAAATATTTACAAAAATGTGAGGTGTGTACTCACTTTTGTGAGATACTGTAGGTAGCAAAAACATGCCCACTTAGACACAAGAGTGCTTGTCTGTGATGATAAAAGTGAAGCAGGAAGAAGGGAGGTAAAAAATAATAGTTGATGGTGGAGAGGATAGAGGGACTTTTTATTGAGGAACCAGCTAAGTCAAGGAGGAGGACAGGACAAAGGAGAAGAATAGCATAGGAGAAAGGATCCTTAGGATTACACAAAGATGCACATTGATAGAGTGTCAGCTAGACTAGATCATAGATGGGGGGAAAAGGGTAGGTTCAAGATTGTAATGTACAGAGCCAAGTCATGGACTAAAAGGTGTGAGAGAGAAGGTATCAAGGAGAACAGGTCACAGGACCCCAGCCAGGGGGGAAAAAAAATCATTATGCTGATCTACAGAGAGCAGGGATAGTTCTTACAGGCCTCCAGCACATCAATAGGAATCTCTCACTTTACCCATTTAGGACACAGTAATACAAAGTTAATACCTGCTCCCCAACTTATGTTCTCTGTAATGAAGTGCCCGGAGACATTTCACTAGAACCTGGGAGGCTAGATTTTGTGCTTTCAGAAGCCTTATGCCGCGTACACACGAGCGGACTTTACGGCAGACTTTGCTCGGCGGACTTTACGCCGGACTTTATGACGGACTTTCCGAATGAACGGATTTGCCTACACACAATCCACCAAAGTCCGTCGAATTCGTACGTGATGACGTACGACCGGACTAAAACAAGGAAGTTCATAGCCAGTAGCCAATAGCTGCCCTAGCGTGGCTTTTTGTCCATCGAACTAGCATACAGACGAGCGGACTTTTCGACCGGACTCGAGTTCAACGGATAGATTTAAAACATGTTTCAAATCTAAGTCCGTCCAACTTTTTAACAAACAAAGTCCGCTGGAGCCCACACACGATCGAATTGTCCGACGAAATCCCGTCCGCCGGGCAAAGTCTGCCGTAAAGTCCGCTCGTGTGTACGCGGCATTATATGACGTAAAGGTTCAAACTTACTGCATGGTGGAACCGAACTTCAGCCCATTCAGCTATCTGTTTTTCAGAAGCTGAAGATCATATATAGAAGCAATACTTTTGACACCCCCTTGCCTATAAGCCCAGAAAATAGACATTTTTAATTCCACAGATTTGGCTTCTATTGATTTCAGTGGGGCAGCATACAGAAAGGGTGAGACAGCTGCCGGTCATGCGTCTGAGTGGATCCTGACATTAAAGTTTGGGTCTCTCCAAAGTCTGGACTGGCTGAGTGATGTCAGCTGACAATGGCTTAAGCTGTCGGCTGAATATAGGTCACAAGACTGCAGTGCACTCCTGTGACCTACAGAAGAAGTAGGGGCAACAAAGAGGGACCCGAGAAGACCCGGGCTGCTCTGTTCAAAACCTACTGCACAGACGAGGTAAGCATAACATATTTGTCATTTTTTTTTTTTTTAAACAAGACTTTACAATCACTAAATGGAGTCCTCCAGCGATGAGCTGTCACTGCTCCAGGCGCTTCCATCTTCTCCCATCTTTCTTCCGGGTTTTCTCGCTAGCCGTTCGAATGGTCATGCCATAATGAGGTTACTCCTGCAATTGCGAGTGGGTGCCCTAAATGTGGTCTGAGATGTGTATGCAAGGCTCATATTACCTTACTGTTGACAGGGTAGGAGAGGAATTTATGAAAGGGAGGCAGCATGTACAGGGAGGGGGATAGTGTAAAAATCAAGTAGGAGCCTTGTGTACAGGAGAAAAGGGGGTCAGTGTGTACAGTGGGTGAATCTATTTTGGGATAAATCCCAGGATGTGTTTATTTGTTGTTTCTAATCAAAATATAAATACTTGCCCAGTATTAACCATAATTTAACCACACCCACTGTTTGCTGTTTCCATTTCTCTACTGTGTCCCTCATTCTCAAGTCCAAAAGTTGGGAAGTATGAACTCTATAACTGTAGCAGTACCCCCGCCAGGTTCACTGGATTGTGCTTGTCCTCTTGTGCTGCAATGGCAACCTTTGAGGGCAGTCATCTTTTAGTAGCGCCCACGGGGTAGCGCTACATTTACAGTGCCTTGCAAAAGTATTCACCCCCCTTGGCATTTTTCGTGTTTTGTTGCCTCTCAACCTGGAATTAGCATGGATTGTTTGAGGATTTGCATCATTTAACTTTGAAGATTTTTTTTTTTATTGTGAAGCAAACAACAAATAGGACAAAATAACAGAAAAAGCCAATGTGCATAACTATTCATCCCCCTAAAGTCAATACTTTGTAGAGCCACCTGTTGCGGCTATCACAGCTCCAAGTCAACTTTGGATAAGTCTCTATGAGCTTGCCACATCTTACCACTGGGATTTTTGCCCATTCCTCCTTGCAAAACTGCTCCAGCTCCTTGAAGTTGGATGGTTTGCGCTTGTGAACAGAAATCTTTAAGTCTGACAACAGATTTTCTGTTGGATTGAAGTCTGGGCTTTGACTAGGCCATTCCAACACATTTACATGTTTCCCCATAAACCACTCAAGTGTTGCTTTAGCAGTGTGTTTGCGGTCATTGTCCTGCTGGAAGGTGAAACGCTGACCTAGCCTCAAATCACAGAGTGGTACAGGTTTTGCTCAAGAATATCCCTGTATTTAGCACAATCCATCTTTACCTCAACTCCGACCAGTTTCCTAGTCCCGACTGCTGAAAAACATCCCCACAGCATGATGCTGCCACCACCATGTTTCACTGTGGGGATGGTGTTCTTTGGGTGATGTGATATGTTGGGTTTGCATCAGACATAGCGTTTCCTTTGATGGCCAAAAAGTTCAATTTTAGTCTCATCAGACCAGAGCACCTTCCTCCATACATTTTGTGAGTCTCCCACATGCCTTTTCGCAAACTCAAAATGTACCATTTTGTTTTTTTCCTGAAAGTAATGGCTTTCTTCTGGCCACTCTGCCATAAAGCCCAACTCTATGGAGCGTACGGCATATTGTCGTCCTATGTACAGATACTCCAGTCTCTGCTGTGGAACTCTGCTGCTCCTCCAGGGTTACCTTAGGTCTCTGTGCTGCCTCTCTGATTAATGCAATCCTTGTCCGGTCCGTGAGTTTTGGTGTGCAGCCGTCTCTTGGCAGGTTTGCTGTTGTGCCATGTTCTTTCCATTTGATAATGATAGATTTGATGGTGCTGCTAGGGATCATCAAAGATTTGGATATTTTTTTTATAACCTAACCCTGACTTGTACTTCTCAACAACATTGTCCCTTACTTGTTTGGAGAGTTCCTTGGTCTTCATGGCAGTGTTTGGTTAGTGGAGCCTCTTGCTTAGGTGTTGCAGCCTCTGGGGCCTTTCAAAAGGCGTGTAATATTTAATGACAGATCATGTGACACAGGTGAACATCATTTCACTAATTATGTGACTTCTGAAGGTAATTGGTTGCACCAGAGCTTTTTATGGGCTTCATAACAAAGGGGGTGAATACATACGCACATGCCAATTATCAGTTTTTTATTTCTGAAAAACAGTTTTATGTATATATTTTTCTAATTTTACTTCACCAACTTAGACTATTGTGTTCTGATCCATCACATATAATTCAGATTCAAAAAAACGTTGAACTAAAGGCTGTAATGTAACTGTCAGGTCACCTGAGTCCAGGTGACAGATGCACACCGTTGGAGTCAGGAGTGCACCGCTATGGTAGTGGACCCTACGGCTGACAGCTGCGGATGGAACTCTGGGTGGTTCAGGAAGGCAGGTCCACTGGAGCACCAACACTGATCCCACTGGGAGCTAGAGCATAAGATTCCCCAGGGCGCGGAGTCTAAGAGCCAGAGCCTATAGTGGGGAGGATGGACTGCGCTGCAACTGACTCCGGTCGCGGCCCCCAGGGTCTTCCAGGTCACGGTAGGCTACAGGAGGACAAAGAGGAAGCAGCAGCCCAGGACAGCAAGGGATAATAAGGAGATAAGCCAAAAGGTCAGGGCGACTAGCAGACAAGGATAGACAGAGAACACGCCAAAAGGTCAGGGTCACAAGTAAGCAGGGATAGTCAAGAACAAGCCAAAATTGGTAAACAGGATCAGACGTAGGACACAGAGCAATGAGCACACGGAAGCCAAATAAGACAATATTGATCAGCAGGGCTGACTTGCAGTGCACAGGTTATTATAGAGTTCCCTGATAGGGGCTGGGGTAGAGCCATGCTTTGAGGAGAGGTTACTTAAACAGCCAGATGAGAGTGGCTGGCCTTTTAATCTGAACACATGGAGAGGTAAGATAACCATGACAGTAACAAAATAGGTAAAAAGCCAGGGGGTGGGGGGGTGAATACTTTTGCAAGGCACTGTACATAGGTTCCTGATGCTTAACTTTTTGGGGGGTGGGAAATGGCAAACAAACCCCCCAGGTCCGCACTCACCCCCCCCCCAGTCGTGGCGCCACGGCTTCTTCGGCTTCTCCTCCCGGTCAACTCGATCCACCCCCTATCCTGATTGGCCGGGAGGAGAAGCTAGAAGACAATAGTGAATATTGATTCACTGGTGTCAGAAGTGGGTGGGTTTGGGGCGCAGTCCTCTGCTCCCAGAGTCCAACCTTTTTCAAGCCAATTAGAGCCTCAGGCTGTGGCTTGAAAAAAAACAAAAACTCATAGGAACCTATGAGTTTGGCGCCCCGCATGCATTCCCACATGCAAACTAGGTGGGCTGCACCCCTTATGGACCGGCCACTCCCGATAATAATAAATAATATTAATAGACTGCAAATGGTCCAATGATTGATTCCAATGCAATAGATAAGTTGTTTCATACTTATGGGTGGTGGAGCAGAATTTTCTGGGTGCAATTACTATTCTAGATGTTAATGGAAGATTTTTAACTTGTCTGGGTAGGTCCGCCTCTGGAGGAACATCCCAATAAAGTTGCATGTGTTGAAGAGGAACTGGACATGGAGGGTGCCAATAAAGGTGAGCGTGATTCCTTGCGGTAGCCTGACATTGGTCAGGTCACATGATGTGACTTTTTCTTGCCTACTTGAGAACCAATGACAGGACAGTCATACCCAACAGAGTGGTCATTCGTCAGTGTCTTGCCTATTTAGAAAATTGATTGTGAATTTTACCACAAGCCCGCTGCATCCAACCATATGCTGAGCTGGAAGGAAAATCCATTGCTGTTAGAAATCAATGTTTATGAATGGTTTGGGTCTCTGAGAACAATGGACATGGATACATTTATATAATTTATTACTCTTCTATGTATAGAAAAAGTGAAGTTTTATATAAGATCTTTATATATATTTGTGAAAGTATATATTTTATTTGAAGCTTCAAAAGCAGTTCTATGTAGAACTCTCATGTGGTATCAATTAGTCTCACCTCCCCCATCTCATGAGAAGAAAAGTTTCATATTACTTAAGTTGTTAAGGTTACAAAGTTTCAGTTAAAGATCATAAGTTCTTTACATTACAATATTTCTTGATTAGGATATTAACAAGAACATTGCGTATTCAATTAAATAATTTGTATATATACTGATATGTAGTAGGATTTTAGATGTAAAAAGAAACTTATATTGTATATGTTTAACTTTACACATACACATAACAGACTTATCCATCCCCATGGAATGTTTTGATTAGAGACGGTTTTGTATTCCAACATCCTGTGTTGGACTGAGTGACTCCCACCTTTTTAGAAAGGTGGGAGGGAAAATGCTCATTGAAAGCCCGTGTTTTCTGTGGAACTAAAAGACAAAAACAAACCTTTATACCAGCCTTTATGGGAAAAGGTGGGGGTTAGTTGTAGGAGTAGTAAGTTAGTAAAAAGTACAGATAGGCTGATTCTGGGAGCAGACACGCACTCCGGCAGATGCTGCAGCAGACATTTATTCCAGCTCTCCATGAGGACACACTCACACACATACATCTTAAGACATTGATGCTTCATTTTAAGAATAATCTATTTTTATATTCTACATTTTGACATTGTTTTTGTAACATTTTGCTATTTTATTATTAAATAAATTTTTGAGTTTTTACACGGGAACTGAACGGATTTTCTTGGAACTTTCCTCATCAATATGAATTATTGAAATATAGTTATTAATACAGTAATAACTAGATTTTTACAATTGCTGTCAGGAGAACATATTCTAATAACTAGAAAATATGTGCCAGTTTCTTGATAAGGTCATACCAACTAGTGATTTCAGATTACTTTGGATTTGGAGATAATTTTGGATTTTTGAAGCTTTGAAATTGGAAGGTTTGATGAAGAGAAATCTGTACTTTCTAGGGAGTATAGATTGAATTATATCAAAATGTACAAGCTCATTCACGCTATGTGCATTGGCCAGCATCGCTCAGCACAGGCCCAATAACAGGTAAAAGTACATTGTTTTCAATTGGTCCAATTCACACCAACATGTTGCTTTTGCTTTGATGTGCAATGTGAAAATAGGCCATGCTGCATTCAAACATAGCGCAACGTCATGCAATGCACTACAACACATCACAGTGCACATAAGGGGAATATAAAATAACATATTTTGGATCCTGATGTGAAAAAAACAGCACTGTGTTACTTTAACTGACAATTGCGCAGTCATGCAACGCTGTACTTAAATAAAATTGATTTCCTTTTTTTCCCACAAATAGGGCTTTTTTTTTGGTGGTATTTATTTTTTGCTTGATAAACAAAAAAAGACAGACAATTTTGAAAAACAAACCACAATATTTTTTACTTTTTGCTGTAAAACATATACAATAAAAAAATGTAAACATTTTTGGTAAAAAAAAAAAAAAAAATATATATATATATATATATATATATATATATATATATTGGTTTGCGCAAAATTTATGGTGTCTACAAACTATGGGATATATTTATTTATTGTTTTACTAGTAATGGCGGCGATCGGCAACTTTTAGTGGGACTGCGATTTTGCGGCAGACAGTCAGGACACTAACTGACACTTTTGATGCTTTTTGGAGAACAGTGACACTAATACAGTGATCAGTGCTAAAAAATATGCACTGTCACTGTACTAATGACACTGGCTGGGAAGGGGTTAACATCAGGGGCGATCAAATGTGTGCCTGATGCATGCTTTAATACTGTGGACAAAGTGTACTAGAAGGAGGCATGGATCGGTGCCTCTGCTTAGCAGAGACACAGGATCCATGTCCTCTGTAGTGACAGAACGGCAATCTGCCTTGTTTACATAGGCAGACTGCCGTTCTCTCACTGTACCAAAGCATCAGCGGGTGCTGGCAGACATCAAGTCTGCCGTATCTGCCAAACAGCCCCCGCTGTGATTAGACACAGCGGGAGTGGGCCACCGGGCGCACGCATGCCCCAAACCCGGAAGTGCAGGATCATCTACTAGGTACGTGATCCTGTGCAGGAGAGCTGTATATATACAGCATACGGTCAGCAATAGGTTAATAAAAGGTTAATAAAACTAGATAGGTGCTTTTGATGTGGATCAACACACTTAACACAACACACGTGGTGTATATCCATTCTATTGGCTTAACTAAGATGCAATGCTGTCAGAAATCTACACAAGCTGATCACAGCCATCAACCCAAAGTATTCTGAAAAAAGAGGGGGGAATTTTGGGACTTTAAATGAGGCACATATTGAAATGTGCCTCCATCCCTATTGCGGAATTTACTGGAAATTGTGGGACTTTAGATGAGGTCATGGACAAAGTGAAGGCAACTAAAGAAAAAGTACATGTTTATTGAAAAAAATGAGATGCATAAAAACCATGTCAAAAAAGAGGCCACATGAAGAAAGACATTATAGTGAACATCATTTCATAGTGAATTGCAAAGACATGAATATGTGCATATGCAATAAGCGACAAGAAAATATCAGACATGGAGTCACATTGTGGTCTCATTTGATAGATAATACATACAAACATTTCATATATATACATGTAAAAATACAGCAGCACTGGTGAAGGGAGTACAGATAAAAAACAGTAAACATATAATAGAGCAATGAAAGATGTTCTGAATTGAAAGTGTGTTGTAGACATGTGTCTAGATCTCATATGGCCGACGCTTTTCGTGTAGAAGACACTCATCAGGGGCAGGTATTCAGGGGATATCTAAAGCATAAATGAAATCTATGGTGAGTCTACTGATGATTGAATGTGGCAAGGAAGGGTGGGAAGCACCCTAAATACTTACATGAAGTCCATACAGTAAAGTGTGGCCGGTACGGGGCCAGGGCCAAACATGTGCATCCGTCCCGGTTGCTGAGGTATGTTGGGGTCAGTGCTGGCGAGGCGGGTACCCACAAGCCCCCCCTGAGACATGGAGGCCCAAGTAGTGGTAAAAAACACAAAGTAGTGCGCCAAAATGGACAGCCTAAAAGGAGTAACATAAACAATGTATCAAGGTGATGCTGATACAGTGAAAAAAGATATATGAATAAGGTAATGTTCGTCTGATGAGGATGGTGGAAAAAGGGATGTCCGTACCATCTTTTGATGGTATAAAACAGTGTACAGCCACATCCAGAGCACAGTGGAGTGTGGTATGTACAGAATGTCACGAAATGCACAGCAGAAACATATCCGGTTCCATCAGGCCGATCACTGAGGGATAACTAGCGGACAAAATGGTAAAAACAAAACTAAACTGGTAGTACCTTGCATAGTCCAAAATAGCGCTAGGATGCAGTATGGCGTCTCTGGTAAATGGCACCCGTTTGTGTCAGAGGAGGCAAGATATAGACCCGACCCGCACACGTGCACGTTGACCCAACAACCAGCGTCACCCTGGCACGGCGGGAATGGGGAGGGGCCTCAACACAGACTGTCAATTACGTCTGTGGAGAACGCCCATATTCCCCATCTAGCCGGCAACAGATGGGAAAACTCACGCTCCACGTCATGACGCCGGCTGTGACGTCACTAGTGGAGCAGGATGGGTGGTGCCGATGCACTGTGAGAGCCTGCCCACCCCCCGCGCCAGACAAGATGGAGGGAAGGGGGCACGCTGAGCGCATCGCAGCTCCCGGAAGTCAGGTACAAAAGCGGTCCTGGATATAAACAGGTCACTGAACTCGTAATCCCAAAATGAACATAACACAGCTGTGCTGCATGATCTCATGGGCACAAGAAAAAGTGTCCGGAATATGCAAGACCAGGATACGGTACAAGACCACCCTAGTCATTGAAACCTAACACAAAGGTGGCAGGGGAACACTGCCAAACCTGTCCATGAACCTCCATCCCTATACAAAGAAAAAAGAGGGGGGGAATTTTGGGACTTTAAATGAGGCACATATTGAAATGTGCCTCCATACCTATTGCGGAATTTACTGGAAATTGTGGGACTTTAGATGAGGTCATGGACAAAGTGAAGGCAACTAAAGTAAAAGTACATGTTTATTGAAAAAAATGAGATGCATAAAAACCATGTCAAAAAAGAGGCCACATGAAGAAAGACATTATAGTGAACATCATTTCATAGTGAATTGCAAAGACATGAATATGTGCATATGCAATAAGCGACAAGAAAATATCAGACTTGGCATCACATTGTGGTCTCATTTGATAGATAATACATACAAACTTTTCATATATATACATTTAAAAATACAGCAGCACTGGTGAAGGGAGTACAGATAAAAAACAGTAAACATATAATAGAGCAATGAAAGATGTTCTGAATTAAAAGTGTGTTGTAGATGTGTCTAGATCCCATATGACCGACGCGTTTCGTGTAGAAGACACTCATCGGGGGCAGGTATTCAGGGGATATCTAAAGCATAAATTAAATCTATGGTGAGTCTGCTGATGATTGAACCGGACGAGCAAGGAAGGGTGGGAAGCACCCTAAATACTTACATGAAGTCCGTACATTAAAGTGTGGCCGGTATGGGGCCAGGGCAAAACATGTGCACTTGTCCTGGGAGCTGAGGTATGTTGGGGTCAGTGTAAAAAATCAAATAAAATAATCATTCAATACATAAAATCAATGAAGTGTCAAAAACTTGCCAAATGGTTAAATTAGTGTACAAAGTGTAAAAAATAGATTCATATATTCCAACAAAGCCAGGGCAGATGATTAAGAGTTTGTTCAGTCTCTTAACCAAATTAGCAATAAGATAAAAAATAAATAAAGTTCTTGTCCTCAAATAATATTAAAAGACGGGATTTGAATGTCTGATAAGATGCACAAGTAGGGGTTAAAAAACTCTACAAATAATGGTCACAGAACCCTCACTTTCATATATTGTCCAAGAACTAAATGTATTGGTGATCTAGAGTAAGTTGTCTGACGTTATTCAAACTTCCACCACTAGGGGGTCCTCCATGCCAGCATAAATGAAATAGCAATTATCCAAAGTGTCAGCATATAGCCATAGATAAAATGTCATCCGTTATAATTATTTCCACCACCAGGGGGTCCTCTCCTTCATCCACCAACTCTCCCAGACAGCACTGCACATCCAAAACGTCTTCTTATACCTCGTATCCTCCGCAAAATGGGGGGGGGGGGCGGCAGCAAACAAGGGTGGGAGAGAGAGAGAGAGAGAAAAAAGCCCCAATAGTGTAGTAAGGTTAAAGTACACAGGTTTTATTAAAGGTATAAAAATGGACTCTTACAATGAAAATTATAGAAATAGGCATAAACAGTTGCTAAGGCGTCTGAGCGCCGCTCTCACATCACTTCCTGGTATCGCTCAGTCTCTCCGGCCACTCCCTACGCGTTACGTCATCACGTGACTTCTTCAGGGGATCTTGACTTCTTCATGATTCCCTGAAGAAGTCACGTGATGACGTAACGCGTAGGAAGTGGCCGGAGAGACTGAGCGATACCAGGAAGTGATGTGAGAGCGGCGCTCAGACGCCTTAGCAACTGTTTATGCCTATTTCTATAATTTTCATTGTAAGAGTCCAGTTTTATACCTTTAATAAAACCTGTGTACTTTAACCTTACTACACTATTGGGGCTTTTTTCTCTCTCTCTCCCACCCTTGTTTGCTGCCGCCCCCCCCCCCCCCCCCCCCCGTTTTGCGGAGGATACGAGGTATAAGAAGACGTTTTGGATGTGCAGTGATGTCTGGGAGAGTTGATGGATGAAGGAGAGGACCCCCTGGTGGTGGAAATAATTATAACGGATGACATTTTATATATGGCTATATGCTGACACTTTGGATAATTGCTATTTCATTTATGCTGGCATGGAGAACCCCCTAGTGGTGGAAGTTTGAATAACGTCAGACAACTTACTCTAGATCACCAATACATTTAGTTCTTGGACAATATATGAAGGTGAGGGTTCTGTGACCATTATTTGTAGAGTTTTTTAACCCCTACTTGTGCATCTTATCAGACATTCAAATCCCGTCTTTTAATATTATTAGAGGACAAGAACTTTATTTATTTTTTATCTTATTGCTAATGTGGTCAAGAGACTGAACAAACTCTTAATCATCTGCCCTGGCTTTGTTGGAATATATGAATCTATTTTTTACACTTTGTACACTAATTTAACCATTTAGCAAGTTTTTGACACTTCATTGATTTTATGTATTGAATGATTATTTTATTTGATTTTTTACACTGTAGCGCGGAATCACTTTTAATCATTATTGTGAGTGGATTGTGATACACTATAGGTTCTGCTGCAGGCAGTTACTATTTATTTTATGGTCACACCTTCATGCACTCTAGGCACTTTGGGGTTCGATCACATTAATATAAGTTTTCACTAATTTAATTTATTCACGTATTTATCATAGTAGCGCGAGGGCTTTACATTTCCATGTTGGGGTCAGTGCTGGCGAGGCGGGTACTCACAAGCCCCCCCTGAGACATGGGGGCCCAAGTAGTGGTAAAAAACACAAAGTAGTGCGCCAAAATGGACAGCCTAAAAGTATTCTGGGGAAAGAAATGAGTAAAGGTGTAGGATTTGTTGCTATGAACACGCAATTAACTGATAGCCAGGAAATAGTACAGTTCCATACTTTCTCCAGGATTAGAAATGAGCCAGATGTTCGACTCGAACATTGGGTCTTCGCCGAACAGTGAACATTATGTGGTGTTCACGGCAAATTCGAAAAGCCGTGGAAAACCGTTAACCACTTTAATACAGGGCTTTTATACACCCTTCCTTCCCAGACCAATTTTTAGCTTTCAGCGCTCTCACACTTTGAATGACAATTACTCAGTCATGCTACACTGTACCCAAACAACATTTTTTTCATTTTTTTCTTACAAACAGAGCTTTCTTTTGGTGGTATTTAATCACCACTGGGTTTTTTATTTTTTGCAATATAAGCAAAAAAAGAGAGACATTTTTGAAAAAAAAAACACTTTTTTTTAGTTTCTATCGTAAAATTTTGCAAATAAGTAATTTTTCTTCATAAATTTGGGCCAAAATGTATACTGCTACATATCTTTAGTAAAAATAACCCAAATTAGTGTATATTATTTGGTCTCTGTGAAAGTTATAGAGTCTACAAGCTATGGTGCAAATCATTGAAAATTGATCATACCTGATCACACCTGATGTACTGAAGGCCTATCTCATTTCTTGAGACCCTAACAAGCCAGGAAAGTACAAATACCCCCCAAATTACCCCTTTTTGGAAAGAAGACATTCCAAGGTATTTAGTAAGAGGCATGGTGAGTTTTTTGAAGTTGTAATTTTTTCCCACAATTCTTGGGAAAATTAATTTTTTTATTTTTCTTTTACACAAAATTGTCATAATAACAAGTTATTTCTCTTACACAGCACATGCATACTTGCAATGACACCCCAAAATACATTCTGCCACTCCTCCTGAGTATAACGATACCACATGTGTGGGACTTTTACACAGCCTGGTCACATACAGAGGTCAACATTGAAGTAGCACCTTCAGGCTTTTTACAAGCATAAATTACACATCTCATTTCTCAACCACCTATTACACTTTTGAAGACCCTGGAGCACCAGGACAATAGAAACGCCCACAAAATGACCCAATTTTGGAAAGCTAACACCCCAACGTATAATCTAGGAGGCATAATGAGTCTTTTGAACGGTTCATTTTTTTCCAGAAGTTTTTGGAAAATGTGGAGAAAAAATGAAAACGCATTTTTTTTACACAAAGTTGTCCATTTATCAGATATTTCCAACACACAGCATGTACATAGCAAAAAGGACACCCCAAAATACATTCTGCTACTCCTCCTGAGTGTGACAATACCACATGTGTGAGACTTTTGCATAGCCTGGCCACATACAGAGTCCCAACATCCAAGTAGCACCATCAGGCGTTCTACAAGCATAAATTACACATCTCATTTCTCAACCACCTATTATGCCCCGTACACACGGTCGGATTTTCCGATGGAAAATGTCCGATCGGAGCGTGTTGTCGGAAATTCCGACCATGTGTGGGCTCCATCGGACATTTTCCATCGGATTTTCCGACACACAAAGTTGGAGAGCAGGAGATAAAATTTTCCGACAACAAAATCCGTTGTCGGATATTCCGATCGTGTGTACACAAATCCGACGGACAAAGTGCCACGCATGCTCAGAATAAATAAAGAGATGAAAGCTATTGGCCACTGCCCCGTTTATAGTCCCGACGTACATGTTTTACGTCACCGCGTTTAAAACGATCGGATTTTCCGACACCTTTGTGTGACCGTGTGTATGCAAGACAAGTTTGAGCCAACATCCGTCGGAAAAAATCCTAGGATTTTGTTGTCGGAATGTCCGAACAAAGTCCGACCGTGTGTACGGGGCATTACAGTTTTGAAGACGCTGGAGCACCAGGACAATGGAAACTCCCACCAAATGACCCCATTTTGGAAAGCTAACGCCCCAACGTTTATTCTTTTAGGCAAAATTTGTCTTTTGGACGGTTCATTTTTTTCCAGAAGTTTTTGGAAAATGTGCAAAAAAAATGAAAACGCATTTTTTTTACACAAAGTTGTCCATTTATGATATTTCCAACACACAGCATGTACATAGCAAAAAGGACACCCCAAAATACATTCTGCTACTCCTCCTGAGTATGGCGATACCACATGTGTGAGACTTTTACATAGGCTGGCCACATACAGAGTCCCAACATCCAAGTAGCACCGTCAGGCGTTCTAGGAGCATAAATTACACACACAAATTCCTGCCAGCCTATCACATTGTTGAAGGCCCTTCATATTCCTAACACATAGCATGTACTATACATACTAATTACAAACCAAAATACATTGTGCTGAGCAAAGGGTAAAGAAAAGATTATCCTGCGGTTTTAGTAGTGCCGTGGTACACAGAGGAGAGCATCGGTCCAGGCAGCAGGCAGGAATAGTCAGTACAGCCAAAGCATTGGTCCAGATAGCAAGCAGGGATGTGGTGACCAGTAGCAAAAGGATCGTCCATGCAGCAGGCAGGAATACTGTCCATAGTTAGTACATGCAGCAGGCAGAGATATGGTCAGCACAGCCAGAGTATTTGTCCAGGGAGCAGGCAGGACCATCAAGCTTAGGGCATCGGTCAGGAAAGATAGGGGACAGGGGTAGAGGCTTCTCCCACCCAAATTGCTTTGAAGCCTCCGGGCAACCAGACCCTGTTCTGGGAACACAGAAAAACAAAACTGTTTTTCTCAACTCAGAACACTATTCTGGAGCCTCTCACATATGTGAGACCCCAGTGTAGCAGGGTGAAAGATCAGTCCAAGGGGCAGGCAAAAACATGGTCAACAGGCCGAGGTCAGTGCAGGTAAAAGTCAGAAATATACGGTAGGGAGATGCATAGTTGATACAGTCCAGGGTCAGTTCACGTGAAAGAAACAGAAACATGGCGGATAAACAATGCAGACAGCAGGCAGAGGCATAGTCGAGAAACAGGCCAGGGTCAGTTCAAATGGAAGACAATGATATGGTTGGTTGAGGCATCAGGGAAATATTCAGGACAGAAATTGAAAACTGGGAAATGGCAGTCTATTAGAAATATGGGCTAATAGTTTACAAGAGTGTGATAGTGTCTGAAGCATTCTCCGATGCAAAGACCAGGTTGGGAGGGACATTGGGGACAATGGAAACTGGTGTCTTTCCTAACTTCTCTTTTGGTGCACACCCGACATTTTTTTGGGCATCGTCTTCCGGATCCTGATGGTGGAATATGGTCCGGAAAATGACGCTCATGTAGTCTGCTGACACAATCGGAGCGAATGCTTTCTGCAGGGGATACGTGTTGATAGATCAGGGCAGTGACAATGTCTTCAATAAACTTTATTAAGGTGTTGGGTGTTTCCGTCGATTTTTGGTAGATGATGAAAGAATTTAAAAGGTCCAAATGAAAAAAGTAAATTGTGACTTTTTTGTACCAGAAGAAGGATTTTCGTGTTGATAAATAGGGCTGCAACATTTGATCATTTAAATCCACCCCCCCCCATGAATTTATTGTACTCAATAATACAGGAAGGCTTTCGAATGGGACCGCGTCTTCTGCGAAGTTCCACCGAGGCGTCATCATGGATGGTGGACATGATGTACACATCTTTCCTATCCCTCCACTTCACAGCCAACACTTCCTCGTTCCTCAAGCTTGCCGATTCCCCCCTTTGTAGCGTTGTGGTGATTAGACTCTGTGGGAAGCCCTTTCTGTTTTTCCTTGCTGTACCGAGTATTTTTCAGGTATAGGTGGTGGAAAAGCGGCAAACTGGTGTAGTAGTTGCCCATGTAAATATGATACCCCTTTTGAAGGAGTGGGAATGCCAACTCCCAAACAATTTTTTTGCTTATTCCCATGTACGATGGACACTCAGGGGGCTGGAGCTGGGAGTCTTTGCCTTCGTAAACGCAGAATGAGTGTACATATCCAGTGGAGCTTTCACAGAGCTTGTTGAGCTTCAACCCGTACCTCGCCCTCTTACTGTGGATATATTGCTTGATTCCCAGCCGGCCTGTGAAATGGACCAGGGATTCGTCCACAGAGATGTTTTTGTCAGGAATATAAAGTTTGGCAAACCTCTTGCAGAAAAATCAATTAGGGGGCGAATTTTATATAGTTTATCAAAGTTTGGGTGATTTCGGGGGGGGGGGGGGGGGCACTGTGAGTTATCACTAAAATGCAGGAACCGCATTATAATTTCATATCGGGACCTGGTCATGACCGATGAAAAAATTGACATGTGGTGGATAGGGTTGGTCGACCAATATTTATGCACTTCATTTTTCTCCAAGCGTCTTCTAGGACAGCCCATGAGACCTTGGGCTCCTCCTACCAGGACAGGAAACACGTTACCCCCACCAGATAAAAGGGCGGTCTTCCAGGCCCATGTCAGTTATTTGTGTTTCCTCCGGACAGGGGGTAACATGTTCCTGGAACCTGGTCCTAGGTCTCATGAGCAGGGGCTCTATAGGGCTATTTGGGGCATTTCACTAACCTCTCCTCTGCCAGTAGCAGCACTCCGCTGGAGAGGTTGGCTGTGCTGCGGTCTCCTGTGTCTCGGTGCCTGGAGAGGGCCAGGACTGGCATGGTGTCAGCTCCCATAGCGCTTTTCTTATGAAAGCAGCGGTTCCTCTCCTCACAGGCAGCGTGGCTAGTTGTGTGAGGAGAAGCAGGAAGCTGCGGCGCTCGAGTAGGGGGCGGGGCTTCTGCGCTCCAAGCTGGCCCACAGGAAGTACTGAGAGCAGGTCACGTCTGGGGCATATGATGTCATCGCCGGGCGCCGGAGACGCCGGTTCCAGTCTCCTTAAACGGCGCGAACAGGAGACACTGGCCGCTGGTGTCTTTCTGGTAAAAGCAGCCAGGCTGTGGAAAGCCAAAAAGGGGCAGGATGGATCAATCTGCAACTCCTACACAGGCAGTCGATGCGCCCAACACCAGCACCTCACAGGTAAGCCTGAAGTGTTATGTCACTCTCTTGCTTTCCCTGTGAGTGTTCCCTCCCCCTCCCCTCTCTGTAGTAGTGGGTTAAGGGGACACATTTCCTCCCTCCTGCACATGGTGGTTCAGAGTGGCGCGGTGGCTGTAGTCTCATTAGGGGTCACTTATCTTTTTGTCTTACAGACCAAGACCCAACACAAGACTCAATCGCAGCCACCTAAAAAGAAATGTGTGGTGTGCGCAAACAAATTGAGCTCCTCATGGAGCAAAGCCGTTTGTCGCAGCTGTATATATGGCCTTGTAAAGGATGACCCGGTTGCCTCTTGTCAGAAAATGCTAACCTCTGTTAGGGACGAGCTTGTGTCCACCTTTAGTTCTTTTAGAACACTTATTGACAAGCTCCAGACCCCAGCAGAGGGTCCGTCCACACAGAGAGCTTCAGTCAGCACTCCGCAGCAGGCAGAGAGTGAAGACTCTGAGGCTGAGGTCAGATTTTCCCGTTCTTCCCCTGAAGAATCAGGCTCAGATATAGAGCCCAGGGATAGAGAATCCACTTGAGGTTCGAGATTTAAGTTATCTGTAGAGGATGTGGATGACTTGTTAAAGGCTATCTATACCACCCTTGAATTGAAAGAGGAGGAGGTTCAGTTATCCAAACATGATCTTATGTATAAGGGATTGCATGAGAAAAAACCTAGAGTTTTTCCAGTCCATAGTTCATTGGGTGATACTGTTAAACTGGAATGGGATAACCCGTAGAGAAAACCTTTCTTCTCTAGTAACCTAAAAAGAAGGTTCCCTTTTGATGAGGACACTGCGCAGCTGTGGAGTAAAAAACCGAAGCTGGACGCACCACTTTCAAAGGTTTCAAAAAATTCGGACCTAGCGTTCGATGATATGGGCATGCTTAAGGATCCGATGGACAAGAGGGGGGATATCCTTCTCCACAGAGCTTGGGACTCAACTGTTGGGAACCTTGAAGCCAGCTCTAGCCTCCACTTGTGTGTCCAGGAATCTGGAGGTTTGGTTGACTCAGATTCAGTCACACCTGTCAGCGGGTACCTCGAGAGAGCACATTTTGAAGTCCTTTCCTCTCCTCTTTCAGGCTGTAGCTTTTTGGCAGATTCTTCCGCAGAGTCGGTAAGAATGTCGGCCAGGACTTCGGCTTTAGTGAACTCGGCTAGGAGAAGCATCTGGCTTAAAACCTGGTCAGGGGACCCAGCCTCCAAATTACGCCTTTGTGGGCTTCCCTTAACAGGCGATCATTAATTTGGCCCAGGACTGCAGGAGGCTCTGGAACGCATTGGCTGATAAGAAAAAGGCGTTTCCAGAGAAAAAGAGAATCCCGACAGCCAGAAATTTTTTTCGTGGCCAAGGCAGGCAACAGAGTCCTAGAGAAAAGGACAGCAGGCCAAAAAAACACTGGACTGGGCACAAAGGCAGAGGCAAAGGGGGAGTGCTGTTTAACCCTCCTCAACAGCCCGCCAAGCCAAGGTGACTTGTGTTCCCCAGTGGGAGGAAGATTGAGGGCCTTCATCCCACAGTGGGCAGCAGTCACTTCGAGCCCCTTCATCCTGGACCTAGTGACCAACGGGTACAGGCTGGAGTTTGTTCACCAACCATCAGAACGATGGTTGGTCACCTTTCCTTCACAAGATCGAGAGAAAGCGAGGGCTCTGGGTCTCCAGATCGGAGACTTATTGGATCAAAAAGTCCTGATTCCTGTTCCACAGTCAGAGCAGGGCAAGGGATTCTATTCCCATGTGTTTGTGGTTAAAAAGCCGTCGGGAAAGTTTCGACTTATCCTGAATCTCCGGACCTTAAACAAGTCCATTAGATACAAGCATTTCTGTATGGAGACGGTTTTTACAATCAAAAACCTACTATACCCAAACTGCTCTATGGCCACGTTGGACTTAAGGGATGCCTATCTTCATATCCCTATCCATCCAGCCTTCCAAAAGTTTTTGAGATTGGCAGTGAAGACAAGTATGGGGACCCGACATTTTCAATTTCAGGCCCTCCCTTTCGGTCTTTTTCCTCAGCCCCACGCATCTTTACGAAGGTTTTGGGGGAAGCGCTGGCTCCCCTAAGGTTAAAGGCGATAACTGTTATCCCTTACTTGGACGACCTCCTAATAGTGGCAAAATCATTCCAGAGGCTGTTGGAGGATCTCCAGGCTGTACAGGACTTCTTACAGTCCCTAGGCTGGCTGATAAACAAAGAAAAATCGTCCTTGATCCCGGCCCAGAAAGTAACTTGTCTGGGTTACGATTTCTGCTCAGTGAACCAAAGAGTTTTTCTTCCTCAGGAGAAGATTACCAAAGTGTTCCAGACTATGTCAGCATTGCAGACCAACCAGTCGGTCTCTCTGAGACAGGTGTCGAGGGCAGTGGGTCTTTTAAACCTCATGTTTTCCCGCGGTACCATGGGCGAAACTCCGTCAGCGTCCGTTTCAAATGTTTCTATTAAGAAACTGGGACGGGGACGTAAGGTCCCTGGAGTCAAGGATCCGGCAGGATAAAAAGAAGCCTGTGGTGGTGGAGAGCTTGCCAGCACCTAGCAGGAGGTCTCCCATGGTCCTTTCCCATATCCCGAAGAATTACCACGGATGCGAGTTCCTGGGGATGGGGGGCCCACCTCAGCAATTCAGTAGCACAGGGAGAGTGGTCCTCGAGGGAGGCAAGGGCCTCATCCAATCAAAGAGAGCTGCTAGCAGTCCAGAGAGCACTGCAGTCTTTTCAGATGGAGATCAAAGGTCACAACCTCCAAATTCTCAGACAATATCGCGACAGTCACGTATATCAACAAGCAGGGAGGCACGAGAAGCCGGATGCTTCAGTCCATTGCCCAGGAGCTCCCTTCATGGGCAGAGGGGAATCTAGCTTCAATTTCGGCTGTACACCTGAAGGGGACAAACAATTGCCTGGCAGATTATCTCAGCCCTCACAGGATAGACTGAGACAACTGATCCCTTCATCCCGTAGTCTTTGCAGACCTCACCAGGAGATGGGGTTATCCCGTAGTGGATTTGTTCGCAAACCGAAACAACCGCAAGACGAAGACATTCTTTTCCATGAACCCGGCAGACCAAGCCTTGGGGATTGATGCTCTGGCAAGCCCGTGGCCTCCAGGCCTATGCTATGCCTTCCCGCCAATCAGACCGATTCCAGAAGTCCTCCGGAAGTTTTTGCTAGAGGAGACGGATCTCATTCTAATTGCCCCATTTTGGCCCAAGAGGCCATGGTTTTCCCTGCTACAATCTCTGGTTTCGGAGACTCCGTGGAGTCTTCCCGAAAAGAGAAGACTTATTATTGCAGGGTCCAGTATCACACCTGCAGGTGGTTTCCTTAAACTTGACGGCCTGGTATCTGAAGAAAAGATACTGAGCGCCCAGGGGTTCTCTGACAAGGTAGTCAAGACTCTCATAAATTGTAGGAAGCCGGTCACTAGAGCCATTTATTCCAAAGTTTGGAAAAAGTTTAATTTATGGTTATCTGAAAATGAAAGATTAACTCATGATATTCCGTCTATTTTGGAATTTTTCCAAGAGGGTGTCGACAAAGGTCTTTCAGTTAGTACCTTAAAGGTACAGGCTGCAGCTATTAGTGTGTTCCTCCAGTTTTCTCTCCTGGAAAATCCCACTATAGCCAGATTTTTCAAATCTATCTCTAGGGCCAGACCAGTAGTGGTGAGAAATTGTCCAACTTGGGACCTGCCCTAGTACTTCAAACTCTGGTAGAATTTCCGTTTGAGCCCCTGGGAAGTATGTCAGTTAAGTTACTTACATTAAAGACTGTGTTCCTTATAGCTGTTACCTCAGCTCGTAGGGTAAGTGAGCTACAGGCCCTATCAGTAAGGGAGCCCTTCCTCACGATTTTTGAGGATCGAGTTGTTTTACGAACCGATCCAGGTTTTTTGCCCAAGGTGGCAAGTGCATTCCACCGATCTCAGGACATTGTACTGCCAACCTTCTGTAGTTCGCCACAGGGCGACCTAGAAAGAAAATTTAGTTTTCTAGATGTAAAAAGGATTCTCTTAGTCTATCTTGAAGTCACCAAGACCTTTAGGAAAACTGATGGCTTATTTGTCCTCTTTTCTGGAGTTCACAAGGGGAATAGTGCATCTAAAGCCACATTGGCTAGATGGATAAAGCAAGTCATCTCTGAAGCTTACAAAATTAGGGAGGTTTCTACACCTTTTGTTACTGCGCACTCAACTAGAGCCTTGTCTACGTCTTGCGCTGAGAGGGCTGGTGCCTCACCGGAACAAATTTGCAGGGCTGCCACATGGTCCAGTTACTCGACCTTCATTAAATATTGCCTGGATCTCCTATCAGCTCAGGAGCAGGCGTTTGGTCGTAAGGTCCTTCAGCCAGTTGTCCCTCCCTAGCCTGGTAAGTTCTGGTACGTTCTGGCTCATCGTCTCATGGGCTGTCCTGGAAGAAGCTTGGAGAAAAGCTGAGTTAGACTTACCGGTAACTCCTTTTCTGAGAGTCTTCCAGGACAGCCGGATTCCCACCCGGTTATGTCTGAAGTTATGTGTATTATGCATATGTTTTGCAGGGTCCTACGGTTCTTGAGAAGACTGACATGGGCCTGGAGGACCGCCCTTTTATCTGGTGGGGGTAACGTGTTTCCTGTCCTGGTAGGAGGAGCCCAAGGTCTCATGGGCTGTCCTGGAAGACTCTCAGAAAAGGAGTTACCGGTAAGTCTAACTCAGCTTTTTTTTGTAAGCCCCATGTTGAGCATTAGGCCTAAAAACAATTTAAGCTCCTCCACTGTTAGGGGTCTCCATTCAAAAGGGCGGGCATAGCTTAAGCTGGGGTTGTTTGCAATAAATTGTTGGGCAAAAAGATTGGTTGGGTCCATGATGCCTTGAACTAATTCGTCAGGGAAAAATAAATGTAAAAAATCTATTTGGGAAAGACCTGCAGTGTTGACCTGCACACCTGGCTGTGCTGTGAAAGGGGGATCGTGGCTGACTCTGTGCTAGAAGGCAGCCACAATGGGTTTGCCAAGGCATCTGGAAGCTGGGTTTGGGCCCTAATTCTTTAGCGTGCACTTGTACTGGGCCTTTCCTCTTAGGGTCTAGCAGCGCTTGTACTGGGCCTGTCCTCCTTGGGTCTAGCGCCGTTGGCACTGCTGGTAGCTGCCTGGTGTTCAGAACGTCTTCTTTTTGGACAGACTGCTTCCTCCTCTGATTCAGATCCTGATGTGCTGCCTTCGGGGGGCTCTTATTCCGAACCAGAATCGGAATTAGAACTGGGCAGTGAGAGCTCACCGTTGCTCTCATCGGTCATACTCAGAATATGATATGCCTCTACTGGAGTGTATACCTTTCTGGACATAGTAGCTGTATGGTGGGTACTCTGGTGACAGGTACTCTGGTGGTGGGTACTCTGATGAGGTGGCGGGTACTCTGGTGGTGGGTACTCTGGTGGCAGGTACTCTGATGAGGTGGCAGGTACTCTGATGAGGTGGCAGGTACTCTGGTGGCAGGTACTCTGATGAGGTGGTGGGTACTCTGGTGGCAGTTGCTCTGGTGGCGGGTACTTTGGTGAGGTGGCGGGTACTCTGGTGGCGGTACTCTGGTGGCGGGTACTCTGGTGGCGGGTACTCTGGTAAGGTGGCGGGTACTCTGGCAGGTACTCTGGTGAGGTGGCGGGTACTCTGGAGGCGGGTACTCTGGTAGCGGGTACTCTGGTGAGGTGGCGGGTACTCTGGTGGCAGGTACTCTGGTGAGGTGGCGGGTACTCTGGTGAGGTGGCGGGTACTCTGGTGATGGGTACTCTGGTGCCGGGTACTCCTGATGACAGGTACTCCTGATGACAGGTACTCATGATGGACAGGTACTAGATGACAGGTACTCCTGATGACAGGTCCTCTTTTTTAGGGGGGGCAATCTGGGCACAGTAGTACATATACGGTAGGGTACAGTGATGTGTAACTCACTGTTAGCTGATCTCCTCCTCACACTGAACCCAGCAAGAGCAGTTACACACATTTAGTGACCATCTGTGATTGGACACAGCCGGTCACGTGATAAAGAGCCTCAGTGGCTCTTTACCCTGATCGGAGCTGGGCTGTATCCAAGGGAAAAGCCTCAGCCCCAATCGCCATGCTGCGCGCCCCCGAGACTGGATACAGCCAGTCATGCTGCTGCCCACGCTCCACTAACCACTCATTACCCCCATCGGGGAACAGCTGTGTCCCGAGGGACACACCGGATCCCCGATCACCACGCTACTTATCAGAATCTGGAAGCCCGCTTTAACAAGGGGTCCCCCAGATCCCGCCCCCCCCATGTGAATTGGTAACGGGTACATTGTACCCCTACCAATTCACAAAAAAAGTGACAAAAATAGTAAAAAAGACAGGAGACACTTTGGGACAAGTCTTTTATTAAAAAATAAAAAAATAAAAATGTCCTGTGATGTAAATCCATCTCACGCCGCCCGACGAACTGAAAAAAGAAAAAAACGCAACAGCTACGCCTCCATGGGAGGCTCCTGTCGAGAGACGCTCTTTCTCAATGACAGCTGTTATATAGCTGAGGGCGGTGCCACCTGGTGATGTAAATTAGTGACTCCGCCTTTCTCTGATGTCACGTGGTGTCAGAGGGGGGCGGGGTCACCCATTTGCATCACCGGGTGGCACCGCCCTTAGCTATATAACAGCTGTTATCAAGAAGAAGCGTCACTCGACGGGAGCCTCCCATGGAGGCGGAGCTATTGCATTTTTTTCCCTCTTTCTTTTTTCAGTTCATCGGGCGACGTGAGATTTATTTACATCGCAGGACATTTTTAATTTTTTCTAATAAAGTCCTTGTCCCAAAGTGTCTTTTTTAGTACTTTTGACACTTTTTTTGTGAACTGGCAGGGGTACAAAGTACCCGTTACCAATTCAAATAGGGGGGGCGGGATCTGGGGGTCCCCTTGTTAAAGGGGGCTTCCAGATTCTGATAAGCCTCCGGCCCGTAGACCCTTACAGCCACCGGGCAAGGGTTGTGGGGATGAGGCCCTTGTCCCCATTAACATGGGGACAAGCTGCTTTGGGGACCCCAAAGCACCCTAACCATGTTGAGGGCATGTGGCCTGGTACAGTTCAGAAGGGGGGGCACTCTCTCGTCCCCCCCCCTTTTCCTGCGGCCTGCCAGGTTGCATGCTCGGATAAGGGTCTGGTATGAATTTTGGGGGGGACCCCTACGCCATTTTTTTAAATTGGTGCAGGGTTCCCCTTAATATCTGGTAATATATATATATATATATATACATACAGATAGTCTAGTATATGAATGAATGAATGAATGAATGATTTGTAAAGCGCAGCAAATGCGAACTGAATCGCCTCAAGGCGCTGAGAAACATTCTCTGTTGTCAGCTTGTTAGAAGAGGAAGGTCTTTAGTTTTTTCCTGAAGGCCTGGTGGTTTTCTTCCATGCGGATGTTGGTAGGAAGAGCATTCCATAGTCGGGGTCCTTGGACTGCGAATCTTCGTTCTCCCTTTGCTTTGTAGCGGTATTTGGGAATGATAAGGAGGTTTTGGTTGGCTGATCGAAGACTGCGATTCGGTGTGTAGTGTTTTATTTTCTCCCGGAGATATAGCGGAGCATTTCCTTGTATACATTTGTGGGTGAGGCAGAGGGTCTTGAATGTGATCCGATTCTTCACGGTTAGCCAGTGTAGGCTCTTTAGGGATGGGGAGATGGATTCCCAGGGTTTTTTTCCTGTTAACAGTCTTGCCGCCGTGTTTTGGATGAGTTGTAAGCGCGCAAGCTGATATTGGGGAAGTCCTACGTAGAGGGAATTTGCGTAGTCGAGTCGGGAATTGATGATTGTTCCCACAACTGCCGCTTTGTCCTCTTCTGGGATGAAGGGGATTAGTCTGCGTAGCTGGCGGAGGAGATGGTGGGATCCGCTCACCACTGATCCTATTTGTGCATCCATTGTCATTCCTGAGTCGAAAATGACTCCGAGGCTCTTGGCTTTGGTGCTTGGAGAGATGGTCTGTCCGAGGATGGTGGGAGGTGTCCACGGAGTCTTTGTTGTGGAATTTTTGTTAGCTTGAAGGAGAAGAAGTTCTGCTTTTGAACCGTTGAGTTTGAGGGAGCTACTTGTCATCCAGTCATCTATTAAAGTGAGGCATTTCTGTAATTGCTGATGAAGGTCTTTTTGTCCGTTGATGCGAAGGTAGAGTTGGGTGTCGTCAGCGTATGAGTGGAAGCAGAGATCGGTTTTCCTGATGATATTGAGAAGTGGGCGGATGTAGATGTTGAATAGTATTGGTGACAAGGGTGAGCCTTGAGGGACTCCACAGGAGACTGCCCGGGTTTCCGAGGTGAAGGTTCCTAGTTTCACTGTCTGTATACTGTATATATATTTATATACTCTGCAGCATCCAGTGTAGCCTATATCTACAGTGCATTCCGTGGTGTACTATTTCTAATATACTTCAGCCGGTGTAATATAATATATATATATATATATATATATATATATATATATATATATATATATATATATATACATACATATACTGGATGCTGCTGAGTATATATATATATATATATATATATATATATATATATGCAGCCGTAGTGCAGTTGCTGCTACATTTCTGGTGGTGTACACAGTATACAATACAGTGCAGCCGTAGTGCAGTTGCTACTACACTTCTGGTGGTGTACACAGTACACAATACAGTTCACCCGTAGTGCAGTTGCTACTACTTTTCTGGTGGTGTACACATTACACAATACAGTACAGCCGTACTGCAGTTGCTACTACACTTCTGGTGGTGTACACAATACAGTGCAGCTGTAGTGCAGTTGCTACTACTTTTCTGGTGGTGTACACAGTACACAGTACAGTGCAACCATAGTGCAGTTGCTACTACTTTTCTGGTGATGTACACAGTACACAATACAGTGCAACCGTAGTGCAGTTGCTACTACTTTTCTGGTGGTGTACACAGTACACAATACAGTGCAACCTTAGTGCAGTTGCTACTACTTTTCTGGTGGTGTACACAGTACACAATACAGTGCAGTGTAGTGTTGCAAAACAAAATATACATCATGTCCGGAAGGCCACCAAGGAGAGGCAGATGCTCACAGGCCACTAAAAGAGGGCAAGCAGGCTCTGTGTCTACAGTCAACAGTGCTGGTCGTGGACATGGTGCATCCTCTTTAGGTGGCCGTGGGGCACGCTTGTCCATTTTTTTTTTGCTGCTGTTATTGAGCCAGAACATGCAGAAGAGTTGGTGGAGTGGATAACAAAGCCGTCCTCATCCTCCTCATCCTCTGTCACCCAGGCTCAGAGAATAGTGTGCGTTCCAATGCAGCTGCCAAAGCGGCCTATTCCACAGTCACTCCTTTCGTAGCCCCACCATCATGCACGGAGGAGTCCCCGGAATATTCAACCACAGTGTCGGTACATTCTAATTGAGGATGCGCAGCAATTAGAAGGCTCCGATGTTGGCTCCAGGTTGAGAAAGGGAGTAACATGAGCCTAGAGAGAGGGGGTGCCCAAGGACAAGAAACTGGCATTCATGTTCCCCCAGCCGCAGCATACTGCCAAAATTGCTCCAGTCACGAGGAGGGAGGGGATGATGAGGTCACTGACTCTACTTGGGTGCCTGATAGAAGAGAGGAAGAGGCACAACTCCAACGAGGCAGGATGTCCTCTAGGGGGCAGCTTAAGGGCAGCCACCCTACTGCATCACACCGCAGAGCTCCGCAGGTGCAGGGCGCCGCTGACTCCCCGCTGATTTTGAAAAGTTCTTTGGTGTAGGCCTTTTTTGACACATATGCAGCAGATCGCACCGTTGCTGTTTGCAACCTATGTCTGAAGCGGATCAAGCAATCCATGCAGTCCGTTGGCAATAGCACTTGAAAGATCCACATCAAAGAAAAAGGCGGACTTCTCCTTGCTCCTCATCTGGGATCTCCAACCCCACTATACCTCCAGTCCTCTCAAAAACCTGCACTGAGAGGAATGAGGCAGAGGTAGAGATAGTCAGCACGGAAGATATTCCAGAGGGTAGTATTGGGGGCATTAGTGCTAGGTTGACCAAAGCACAAAAACACAAGGTAAGTATAGTAGCAAGTCCTAGTTGCAATCTCAAAACACCCAATACGAGGACAATATGTGACCGGTCTAAACTATGTGGCATGTTCACCAATGCCAGGAGCATGGCGGACAAGATGGGTGAACTAGAGATACTGTTGTACGAGGAGGATTTGGATTTTGTGGGAATTTCAGAGACCTGGTTCAACAGCTCTCATGATTGGCTGGCAAACATTCAAGGGTATACCCTTTACCGCAAGGATAGAGAGGGTAAAAAGGGGGGAGGGGTATGCCTATATATCAAGAATAATGTACAAGTGAATGTGAGAGATGACATCACTGAGGGAGCTAGGGAGGAGGTGGAATGCTTATGGGTAGAGCTCCAAAGGGATGAAGCTAAGGGGAAAATAATACTGAGAGTATGCTATAGGCCCCCTAACCTGAGGGAGGAAGTGGAGACAGATCTCCTATCACAATTTGGATTAGCAGCAAGGATGGGAAGTGTTATCATAATGGGGGATTTTAATTATCCAGACATAGACTGGGCGGAAGGAACTGCATATTCATTTAAGGCTCGCCAGTTCCTTAATGTCTTGCAGGACAATTTTATGGGTCAGATGGTAGACGCACCTATTAGAAATAAAACATTACTGGATCCACTGATTACCAACAATACAGACCTGATCACGGATGTGGAAATACGGGGCAATTTAAGTAACAGCGATCACAGGTCAATTAGTTTAAGTGTAAATCACACAAATAGGAAACATAAAGGGAATACAAAGACACTGAATTTCAAAAGAGCCAACTTCCCTAAACTACAAACCTTGCTAAAAGGCATAAATTGGAATAAAATATTAGGAACAAAGAATACGGAGGAGAAATGGGTTTGCTTTAAGAGTATATTAAATAAGGGCATTAGCCAATGTATCCCATTGGGTAATACATTTAAAAGAGCGAACAAAAGTCCTGGATGGCTTAACTCCAATGTAAAAATGCATATAAAAGCAAAGGAGAAGGCCTTCAAAAAATACAAGGTTGAGGGATCATCCTCAGCATTCAGACTTTATAAAGAATGCAACAAGAAATGTAAGGGTGCAATTTGGACGGCTAAGATAGAACATGAAAGACACATAGCGGAGGAGAGCAAAAAAAATCCCAAGAAATTCTTTAAGTATGTAAACAGTAAAAAAGGGAGGACAGACCATATTGGCCCCATAAAGAATGAGGAAGGACATCTGGTTACAAAGGATGGGGAGATAATGAAGGTATTAAATTTATTCTTCTCCTCAGTCTTCACGAGTGAATCGGGGGGCTTCAGTAACCAAAGCTGCAGTGTTTATCCTCATGACACAACACAGGAAGCACCTCCATGGTTAACAGAGGACAGAATTAAAATTAGACTTGAGAAACTTAACATTAATAAATCACCGGGACCAGATGGCTTGCATCCGAGGGTACTTAGGGAACTCAGCCAAGTGATTGCCAGACCGTTGTTCCTAATTTTTACAGTCTACTGACTGGAATGGTACCAGCTGATTGGAAAAAAGCCAATGTAGCACCAATATTTAAAAAGGGCCCAAAATACATCCCTGGGAATTACAGACCAGTTAGCCTAACATCAATAGTATGTAAACTCTTGGAGGGGATGATAAGGGACTATATACAAGATTTTAGTAATGAGAACGATATCATTAGCAGTAATCAGCATGGATTCATGAAGAATCGTTCTTGCCAAACCAAGCTACTAACCTTCTATGAGGAGGTGAGTTGCCATCTAGATAAAGGAAGGCCCGTAGACGTGGTGTATCTGGATTTTGCAAAAGCATTTGACACAGTTCCCCATAAACGTTTACTGTACAAAATAAGGTCCATTGGCATGGACCATAGGGTGAGTATATGGTTGAAAACTGGCTACAAGGGCGAGTTCAGAGGGTGGTGATAAATGGGGAGTACTCGGAATGGTCAGGGGTGGGTAGCGGGGTTCCCCAGGGTTCTGTGCTGGGACCAATCCTATTTAATTTGTTCATTAACGACCTGGAGGATGGGATAAACAGTTCAATCTCTGTATTTGCAGACGATACTAAGCTAAGCAGGGCAAGAACTTCTGCGCAGGATGTGGAAACCTTGCAAAAAGATCTGAACAAATTTATGGGGTGGGCAACTACATGGCAGATGAGGTTCAATGTAGAAAAATGTAAAATAATGCATTAGGGTGGCAAAAATATGAATGCAATCTATACACTGGGGGGAGAACCTGTGGGGGAATCTAGGATCTAAAAGGACCTGGGGGTCCTAGTAGATGATAGGCTCAGCAATGGCATGCAATGCCAAGCTGCTGCTAACAAAGCAAACAGAATATTGGCATGCATTAAAAAGGGGATCAACTCCAGAGATAAAACGATAATTCTCCCGCTCTACAAGACTCTGGTCTGGCCGCACCTAGGGTATGCTGTCCAGTTCTGGGCACCAGTCTTCAGGAAGGATGTACTGGAAATGGAGCGAGTACAAAGAAGGGCAACAAAGCTAATAAAGGGTCTGGAGGATCTTAGTTATGAGGAAAGGTTGCGAGCACTGAACTTATTCTCTCTGGAGAAGAGACGCTTGAGAGGGGATATAATTTCAATATACAAATACCGTACTGGTGACCCTACAATAGAAATTAAACTTTTTTGCAGAAGAGAGTTTAACAAGACTCGTGGCCACTCATTAAAATTAGAAGAAAAGAGGTTTAACCTTAAACTACATAGAGGGTTCTTTACTGTAAGAGCGGCAAGGATGTGGAATTCCCTTCCACAGGCGGTGGTCTCAGCGGGGAGCATCGATAGCTTCAAGAAACTATTAGATAAGCACCTGAATGACCGCAACATACAGGGATATACAATGTAATACTGACACATTATCACACATAGGTTGGACTTGATGGACTTGTGTCTTTTTTCAGCCTCGCCTACTATGTAACTATGTAAGGTATAGCAATAGGTGTCCCAAGTACTTGCTGCCAATCTGCTATCAGTACACCTCCATCTGATTTAGCAGGAAAATTTCCCTACCCCATGTGCGTAAAAAGAAATTCAGTCCCAGCCATCCACATGCTCAGCGTCTTAATGCTAGCTTGGCCAAATTGCCAGCACTGCAACTGCTGCCTTTTCAGCTGGTAGGCTCTGCCCCTTTCGTGAATTTGTGGAATGTTCTGTACCTCAATGGCAGGTTCCAAAACGCCATTTCTTTTCACGGAAGGCCATTCCGGCTCTGTACTGGCATGTGGAAGGCAATGTTTTGGCCTCGTTGGACAGGGGCCACCAGCAATAAGTTGCATATTACCGCTGACTCATGGTCTAGCAGGCATGGGCAGGGATGTTACCTTTCCTTCACGCCGCACTGGGTAACTACGCTGGCAGCTGGGAAGGATGCAGGGCAGGGTTCAGTATTGTTGGAGCTTGTTCCGCCACCACGCCTCCAAAATGCTAGTGGTGATTCTGCCACAGCTCTCTCCTCCATCACCTCCTCTTCTTCTTCCTCTATGGCCTCTTCTGCAAATTTGTTGTCTGAACCAGCGATGCTTCATAAGCGTTCAGGGGCCTACGCATGCACTCAGGCAAAAAGATGCCATGCGATGCTTGAGTTGGTCTGCTTAGGGGACAGGAGCCACACTGGGGCAGAGATTCTGTCAGCTCTGCAAGGGCAGGCTCAGAGGTGGTTGACGCCACGCCAGCTTCAGCCAGGAATGGTTGTATGCCACAATGGCACCAACCTTCTCTCCGCCCTCCCACAGGGACACTTGACTCATGTCCCGTGTTTGGCACACGTCCTGAATTTGGTGGTGCAGCTGTTCTTGAGCAAGTACCCAGGCTTACAGGATCTCCAGAGGCAGGCCAGAAAAGTCTGTGGTCATTTCCGCCAGTCATACAATGCCAGTGCTCGGCTGGCTGACATTCAAAGGGAATGCAACCTGCCCACCAACCGCCTCATTTGTGACATGCCCACCAGGTGGAACTCAACGTTGGCAATGCTGCAGCAGCTGCACTCACAGCAGAGGGCCATCAATGAGTACCTGTGTAAGTATGGCACAAGGACAGGGTCAGGGGAGCTTGGCTTTTTTTCGCCACGACAGTGGCTACTGATCAAGGATGCATGCACTGTCCTGTCATCATTTGAGGAGGCCAGGAGGATGGTGAGCAGCGACAATGCATGCATCAGTGATACTGTCCCTCTTGTCTTCCTGTTGGAGCACACGCTTCATGGAATAATGGACAGGGCACTTGAGGCAGAACAGTGGGAGGAAGAGAAGGACTTCCTTACCTCTCAAGGCCCCCTTTATCCAGATAGTATTCCTGCGGGCCCACCAAACACACAGGAAGAAGAGGAGGAGGAGGATTGTGTCAGGATGGACGTGCAGGATAACACTCAGCAGCAGTCTTCAAGAGATGGTTTTCAGTCCCCAGAAACCCAAGGAGTTGTACGTGGCTGGGAGGAGGTTGTTACGGATCATGTGATCCTTAGTGACCCAGAGGACTCAGAATCAAATGCCTCTGCAAACTTACGCTGCATGGCCTCCCTGGTTCTGAAAAGCCTGCGAAAGGACCCTAGGATTTGTGGTATCAAGGAGAGGGATCATTACTGGCTGGCAACCCTTCTTGATCTACGTTACAAGGGTAAGGTTGTAGAACTCATCCTGCCTTCGCAGAGGGAGCAGAGGATGAAACATCTTCAGGAGGCCTTGAAGAAAGGTTTGTGCAATGTGTTTCCAGACCCTGGGAGGTTACAGTTTCCTGGTGCTGGACAACGTGTTACTGAGGATTCGTTCAGTCAGAGGAAGAGCCTCTAGACAATTTTTCAGTTCTCAGCGCCAAGGTCTTATCGGTTCAAGTAACCATCAAGTGTCTGCATTACATGGTGCAGGGATATCTAGGGGCAGGAGCAGACTTGGAGACCTTTCCAACAGACCATCCACTGGGTTACTGGTCTTGAGGATAGACCACTGGCCAGAACTTGCTCAATATGCAATTTAGCTACTGGCCTGTCCTGCATCCAGCGTTCTTTCCAGACGCACATTTAGTGCTGCTGGAGGGTTTGTAACAGATCATAGAGTGCGCCTGTCCACAGACTCCTTTGATAGGCTCACATTCATAAAAATGAATCAGTCTTGGATCAGCAGCTATCAAGCACCTGATGCTGATGTAACTGATTGATTTTTCTATGAATGTGGGATCCCTTGAAGACTGCCTATGCTGAGTGACTATCCTATTCCTCCTCAATCTTGATGATGCTAGCTTCCAACAATATTTTTGGTTTAGGGCACCACCACCACTGCCTAAGGCCCAATTTTTCTGTCCCTGTTTAACAGGGGCATGTAATTACAATTCGTGATCTAATATTTCACAGCAAGGCCCGTTTCTGCGCCCACCAAGAGTAACTGTGAGGGCTTACAGTGTTGTGGCACCACCACCACCACCAAAGGCCCAATTTTTCTGCCTCTGTTTAACAGGGGCATGTAATTATAATTCTTGATCTAATATTTCACAGCAGGGCCCGTTCCTGCGCCCACCATGAGTAACTGTGAGGGCTTACAGTGTTGTGGCACCACCACCAAAGGCCCAATTTTTCTGCCTCTGTTTAACAGGGGCATGTAATTACAATTCATGATCTAATATTTCATAGCAGGGCCCGTTCCTGTGCCCACCAAGAGTAACTGTGAGGGCTTACAGTGTTGTGGCACCACCACCACCACCACTACCAAAGGCCCAATTTTTCTGCCCCTGTTTAACAGGGCATGTAATTACAATTTTTGATATAGTATTTCACAGCAGGGCCTGTTCCTGCGCTCACCAAGAGTAACTGTAAGGGCTTACAGAGTTCTGGTACCACCAACACATAAGGCCCAATTTTTTGCAGAGTATATAGGGCAGGCTGTATAGTACATATCAGGGATCTGCAATTAGCGGACCTCCAGCTGTTGCAAAACTACAAGTCCCATCATGCTTCTGCCTCTGGGTGTCATGCTTTTGGCTGTCAGAGTATTGCTATGCCTCATGGGACTTGTAGTTCTGCAACAGCTGGAAGTCCGCTAATTGCATATCCCTGGTATATATACTTCTGTTCAGAGTATATAGTGCCTCGGGGCCCCCCACGCCATTTTTAAAAAAATTTGGGTGCGAGGTTCCCCTTAATATCCATAACAGACCCAAAGGGCCTAGTAATGGGCTGGCGGGGGGGGACGGACCCATGCCGTTTTTCTCAATGATTTTCATGTATATTGCCGGGACCCGACAATACATTACATGAATTTTTTTCCTTTAGAAATGTCATTTTGCTGTGGTATTGTTCTAAACATGGGAAAACTGTGCCAATTTTCAGGCATACTATAGACACCCCCCACGCACGATATTGAAAGAAATATTTCATTTTTATTGTTTCACTTTCAGCATCTTTAAAATCATTGCTCCCGAAAAAACGACCGTTTTTAAAACTTTTATTTGCATTGATTGTCCCCTGGGGCAGGACCGGGGTCCCAAGCCTTTAAAATTAGCACTTTTGTTTTTTCACGTTTGTGTCCCATAGCCTTTAACGGTGTTCGCGTGTTCCAACAAACTTTTTGCATGTTCTGCTGCGAACTGAACCAGAGGGGTGTTTGGCTCATCCCTAGTAGTGACGCAGATTTGGCCATCCCTGCTATTGATTGACACAATGAGTATTGTAATACAACAAATCAGGTGGAGGGGTGGCGACTTGACTTAACGTGTTTCCCAGAAAAGAAATTTCACTTTGTGTGTATATATATATATATATATATATATATATATATATATATATCGAGGACCCGGGGCCCCTGAGGCCTAATGGTGAACTTCGGGTTAGGAACAGCTGACATCCTACATATGTAGAGTGGGTTACAAGGCATGGTGGGTTTGATGCAAGGTGGATTAATGGGCACCAGACACTTCTTGAATGCAAAGAGATTTATTGTCTCTTGAACAGAACTGTGGGAGAGAGGGTTGGGACCAGGACACCCTTAAGTAGTTGCAATGTTAATTAGCAGACTCCGAGACTTCTATAGGCAGAAAGCCATGCAGGAAAGGCATCCAGCCAAATCTGCATGAGTAGGAACGCTATCTCCTATGGCAACAATCTGAACAGTTTCAAGGTTGTAATTAACTTCTTCACTTTTTCTGCAATCTCCTATTGTAGGTCTTCACTCAACTGAGCTCCCAGTCTATCACCTAGACCTACTGATCCACTGCCACTGGATCTCCTGAGCTCTTTTAATCTTCTCACTGAATATCTTCCTCAAGTGTCACCCCCCCACCCCCCCCATGTCCCTGCTGGGTCCCTAGCTTGGCACTCACAGATACTCTTCAAGCTTCACCCCACTGGCCTGCTTGGCCCCTGGCTTGGCACACAATAATGCTCTGCAAGCGTCACTTCCTCTAGCTGAGTCCCTGGCTTGACATCTGCTGAAGTTTCCCAATTCTTCACCGTCCCCAGTTGGTGAGAATACTGCTCTGGTACTTGCTTCAGCTACTCACAGTGGTCCCTGGTAATAAGGTGCATGGTCCCTTAGTGGCGACAGCTTCCCCTCTACCTCCGACCATGGCCATTTCTCCGGCCGGCAGGAGCGTTACTTCTGTTTGGACTGCAAGCAGCAATCCCAACCCTTCACTGCTCTCTTGCTTCTGGATAGTCCCTCAGATGGCCTAACAGTCAGATGTCCCCGGAATAGGCCTCAGGTCTCTGGCCTAGCAGCCCGGGGGAAAACAACACACGTCCACCCAAACAGACGTCTAGGTGGCACAGAACACTGATCACCTGACTCCACCCAAATAAATAGGCTCTCTCAGCAGGCCAAGGGACCCAAGAAAATCCCTGCCCATTGGCTGAGACACCCCATTCATTCGTAATCTGTCCTTGCAATGCCCTTGTCTTATCTGATGCCACGAAATACCCGGCCATCTAGTGAAAAAAGAGAGAAGTGCAGCAATTCCAGAATAAGGGTGAAATCAATTGACCTCCTATCAAGTGGCCAAGGCAACTATCACTTGGCAGGTAAATGTAATAGCCACCCTGCCTAAACATCAGGGTGCTATATATATATATGAAAAGCAAAATGTTAGGGATGTTATAAACAAAGTAGTGTTTAATATACAGTAAGTATACTGGCTGGAGCAACGGGGACCCCTTTGAGACTGCCCAACCACTGTGCCTGCTATCTCTATGCATGGTAAACCACCCATTGAACACTGTGTTGAGCAAGCTTGGTGTCTCCCCCCCTTTTTCAGAACTGAGTAACTATACAGCAGACACTGGGAATATGTTGCCCCTTCTATGGCCATTTTAGCGCCTCTCTGGGATCCAGCGATAAAGACGTTACTATGAATATCATTGACTAGAATAAAATCCTTTGAAAGATATGGATATAGCTTATTACCTTTTGGCAACATTCTCCTGAAGAAGCCGTTGTTGGCGAAACATGTAGAGGAAAGAACAGGAAAGAAATAAGTAGCTGTAATTGCTGTATATGGAAAATGATTTCTGCTGTATATGAATGATGTTGTATATTGTATATTGTTTTTTAACATGTTTTTAATATATATGAAATAATAAAAATGTTTTTAAAGAGGTTTTTGTTATTGTAGCACCAAAAAAAATCCCATGTATGTTGTTGGTTGGAATGTTTAATGAAAATAAAGGGATGTAGGTCCAAGAAACAAGGCCTCAGGATCCCACTATCTAGTAATACACTAGACAAAACTATTTAACATACAGTAGTAAGAAATATAATGTGTACAATTTTGTAATGAAGGAGGAGGCATGTGCCAGAGAGGAGTGCGTAGGGAACAACAGCAAGCAGGGTGTGCTGGAGAGGAGTGCGGAGGGTATAAGGTGATAAACCTCTGTAAAAAAATGAAGAGTCTACTTTTGTCAGTAAGTAGAATGAGTTTAGATGTAGTGACCTTTGCACACTCCTATCCATGTAGGGTTATTGTTTTATTGGCATGTCCTCCTATGTATGTTATGTTTGTATTCTTGTAGGTGACCAAAAAATACATCAAACCCAACAGCACTGTTCCTGGGTTCGGTATCCAATAGTTCTTGCTGCAGTAATATTGGTGATAGTGACTTTGATCGTGTTCTATTATAAAGCATGGAGAAAGTAAGTTAAATAAACGTACGGGGTGTGAGTGTCTGATCATTTACTAAATGAGCTGAAAGTTATTTGATGTTTTTATGATTTTTGTCTTTCTGTGATGCCCCTAATGTAGCTGTGATATGATTACTCTAAATAAATGTGATTTTCAGTGCACATTGATAAAAGAGGAACTCTACCAGGAAATATTTGTATTAACTAATAAAATAACCTACTATAATCCACATCTCATTCACATCAGTGCCTGACCTCACAAATGCTCTTCTGGAAGAATGGTCAAACATTCCCATAGACACACTCCTAAACCTTGTGGACAGCCTTCCCAGAAGAGTTGACGCTGTTTATGTATAACTATCACTATATATATAATATAATATAATGTCAAAAGTATTGGGACAACTGCCTTTACACGCACATGAACTTTAATGACATCCCAGTCTTAGTCCGTAGGGTTCAATATTGAGTTGGCCCACCTTTTGCAGTTATAACAGCTTCAACTCTTCTGGGAAGGCTGTCCACAAGGTTTAGGAGTGTGTCTATGGGAATGTTTGACCATTCCTCCAGAAGCGCATTTGTGAGGTCAGGCACTGATGTTGGATGAGAAGGCCTGGCTCGCAGTCTCCTCTCTAATTCATCCCAAAGGTGTTCTATCGGATTGAGGTCAAGACTCTGTGCAGGCCAGTAGAGTTCCTCCACCCCAAACTCGCTCATCCATTTCTTTACGGACCTTGCTTTGTGCACTGGTCCAAATCATTTGGTGGAGGGGGGATTATGGTGTGGGGTTGTTTTTCAGGGGTTGGGCTTGGCCCCTTAGTTCCAGTGAAGGGAACTCTTAAGGCGTCAGCATACCAAGACATTTTGGACAATTTCATGCTCCCAACTTTGTGGGAACAGTTCGGGGATGGCCTCTTCTTGTTCCAACATGACTGCGCACCACGGCACAAAGCAAGGTCCATAAAGACATGGATGAGTGAGTTTGAGGTGGAGGAACTTGACTGGTCTGCACAGAGTCCTGACCTCAACCCAATAGAACACCTTTGGGATGATTTAGGGCGGAGACTGCGAGCCAGGCCTTCTCGTCTACATCAGTGCCTGATCTCACAAATGTTCTTCTGGAAGAATGGTCAAACATTCCCATAGACACACTCCTAAACCTTGTGGACAGCCTTCCCAAAAGAGTTGAAGCTGTTATAGCTGCAAAGGGTGGGCCAACTCAATATTGAACCCTACGGACTAATACTGGGATGCCAATAAAGTTCATGTGCGTGTAAAGGAAAAAGCAATACTTTTGACAATGTAATAGTTTCGTCAGCAGTCTATAAAAATCATACACAAGTGGAAGGATTTAAATCAGAAGCCACTCCTCCCCCTTTTAATGTCAATACTGAGAAGGTTTGATCACTTCCACACACCCTTGGAACATTTGTCTACCCCCCACCACATGCCCCCTTCATGCTTCTTGGGCTCCGTGCTTCCATCTGCAGATCCCTGATATTAAAGAGAACCTGTCACAGCAGAGTAGTATCACATAGGGGACTTTTTGTCACACAGGTGTGAATTGTCATGTGATTTGACAGGTCCAAATCGCATGACAATTTGCACCCTATTGTTGGCAATGGAACTGTTCAAATTGGTGCTACACCAACTTTGCGGTGCTGCACCAATTTAAAAAAGTTCTTGCATTAGCTTTGCCGATTTCAGGTGAACTTGCATAGACATCTGTGCATGAAATAGCACAGATGTCAGCCTTGTCGCACCTGAAGTTGCACTGACATGCAGCTTTGAAGTTGCACGATTTCAAGTGAAGTCGTGCGATTTTAAAGTTGGATTTGGTGACTTAAGGGGCATAGACATTAAAACAAAAACCTTCCCAGCTCTACCCAAAAGAAAAAAAATTTGCTTTAAATAAATTTTAACATTTCCACTACCGATTTATGTTTTTAAATGGCAAGGTGGTGGATGGTTTGGAATGAGCAATCTTTAGGCAGCGGAGTTCACAGACACGGTGTACAGAGCTGATCTGAGTGGCTCTGTGCCTTGAAATTACTGTGATTGGTAGTAGAGAGACCAGCAGTGTTTACATCCGTGACCCTGCCCCTTCCTGTTACAACAGAGGAAGAGGAATAAAGAGGAACTAATAAATGAACAAGCAGCAGCTGGAACCCATTCCCGCACCCCTCCCCTCCTATACATCTGATCTAAATTTTGTCCCTGCATGTGACCTGTATATTAACCCTTCACTTCCCTTATGTTGACTCTGATGTAAAGGGGGCTCTGTGGATTCTGATGTAGAGAGATAAGGGGGGGGGGCATGACTGCACTGTGATGGGGGGCTGTGATTGCTATGGCTACTGTAATGTAAAGGGACCCTGTGATATAAAAGGGACTGCACTGTAATCATTACAGTGTCCCTTTACAGTGCAGTCAACTGCTAATGCCTCTCAACCCCCCCCCCCCCCTCCCCACACCCATGAGTCCCTGCAAAAATTGGCCGCTCAGTCTAAAATGCGCAGGTCTATTTTTTGTCCCAGTCCGGGCCTGCCCCCAATGCTATTTGACAATCCTTTGCCTTTTAGCCTAGAAAGTGTCTGTTACTAACATCTAAGATTTGGCTCCTATGGACTTCCGTGAGGTTCATATTTGGCATCCGAACTTTGACAAAATTTGCCAAACTGGATCTGAGCCAAACCTAGCTACGTTCGGCTTATCACCAATTATCTGCAGCGATCCATGTACAGCAATTCATGTACAGCAATCCGTGTACAGCAATCCATGGCAGCCAACTGAACTTTTATTTAACTGCACTCGAGTTGAAATTTTGAAGTCTAATTATTATAGGTATCTGTAGGAAGGTGTCATTCAACACCATTTTGAATGCTTAAATTACTGTATTCTATTTTATTTATTAAATTGATCAAAACTGAATGCATGTATTGCCCATAGCAGCCAATCAGATATCAACAGTCTTGTTTTTATTGCATCTTGAAAAATAAATGCAAAAACATGAAGCTTACATTACCTATTCCCAATCAAATAAAAATCAACTGTTTGTAAATGTTTCGTATAAATATAGGACAGAGCCCGTGACACCAAAGAAATTGAACAAGGCTGAAACTGGACAAGCAACACCGATACTCTCCAAAAACAGGTCAGACGAGGTGAACAATGGATCAACAAAAGTGGTCAATTCTCCATTGAACTCACCAATGAATGACTCTGGAATAGAAACACCATCATCATCAGAAGTAACACCATCCAGTGTTTTATCATCCAGTGATAGAAGTATTCACAAGGTAACTTACTATATATTCTTCTCTAAGATAACAGTTTAAACATATATACAATATGTCATTAGTTTTATCTAAAAGAATGTGACATTTTGTTCAATTACCGCCAACTTCAGAAAACAAAAAAAAATCACTTGCCTGGTTTAGCTGCAATTTACAACTTGTTTCCTGTGCTATCCTCTGACTTTTCCAAAAATGTGTCTTGTGTTTTTTTGTAACACTACACTTTTTTGGGTGAATGGGTAGGGGTAACATGTACCCCATACTCATCCATAAAGGAGGGGGGCAGAATCTGTTGGCCCCCCTTGTTAAAGGGGGCTTCAAGATTCTGATAAGCCCCCTGCCCGCAGACCCCAACAACCACCGGCCAGGGTTGTCGGGAAGAGGCCCTTGTCCCTATCAACAAGGTGCTTTGGGGTGGGGGGTGCACCCATGTTGAGGGCATGTGGCCTGGTATGGTCCAGAAGGGGGGTTTCCCCTCAAGATTCGCAGAGTACAAGTCACATGCAACAAAGAAGAAATACTGCGCTAATAGCTAAACAAAATAAAATAAAAATAAAAAAGCTGCAGCTCAATTTTGCATGATATGTGCAAACACAGTACATAAGAAAGGAAAAGGAAAGCTGCGCTGCAAAAAATATTAATTTAAACAAACATATTGTGACAGTCTAAGTGCCATGTGATATGGTGGTGAGTCCCCACATAAAAGGGGATACCATTAAAAAAAGTCCCATAAAGAAATAACGTTCTGTGTAGTGAATCTTGATAAGCGATGCTTTTTGTGCAAAGAAAAATGATGAATTTAAACACCAGTGACAGTGAACCTCCACCTTAAAAAATGCACGTGTACCAAAAGGCAAGCAATAGCAAGCCTGTAAATTGGGATCAATAACCTGACATCAGATCAGCGCCAGCAATGGATCACTTGATGGTAATAAGGATATGCCAGAGGATTGGGACTCACAGAATGCACCAGCGATCCGCATTTTAGGAACAAAAAGAGAAACTCCATAGTGTGAATCCGCATATATCATTTATTATAAAAAGGAAGTATTGCACTTACATCAAACAGGAGTAAAACAAACTCGTAGGAGAATGCGCGGCCGGCTCGCAGACACCCGTCCACCAGTACACAGTACACCGCGATGACATCAGCATGCCTACCACCCCGACGTACGTTTCGTCAAAGATTGACTTAGTCATGGGGAACGGGCGACGCGCTGACTCATCGCTATAAATAGACAACCAAGCCTCGCTGTGAATCTTGAGCGGCTAAGCTGAATTGCCTGATTCCATAATAGGAAAACATATAATTGTATTGATGTCTCAATGATGGCAAATAATAAAAAAATGTATTAAAGTACAATAAATAAAAATTGGAAAATGAGAGGACAAAAAAAATATATATAAAAAACATGAAACACTCCATGTGAATCTGAAACACATGTCGTGTGTACAAAACTAAAAAAAAAAGTCCAACACTGACCTCTAGTGACGCAAGTGTATTCACATTAGCAACACACAAAAGAAAAGAAAACACTGTATAAGTAGTGGCAGAATTATAGGGGTCGCTGAGATCGCCATGGCGACTGGGCCCCTTGCTGCAGGGGGCCCTTGGGCCCCCTGCACTCTTCGATAGGAGGAACGGCAGGGACGGCTGAGACTCAGCTCCTCATTTGTCAGCTGAACTGTAATCGGCACTGACTGTGCAGGGAGCTCATTAAAGTGAAAGCACAGTGTGTGCTATGCGCTTTGTCTCCCCCTACAGTGCAGTACCCGGCAGGAAGAGCTAAGGTAAAGGTCTGCAGTTTTTTATAAGAATATCTATCTACTGTATGTGTGTGCATGTATGTATATGTGTGTGCATGTATGTGTATGTGTGTGTATGTATATGTGTGTGCATGTATGTATATGTGTGTGTGCATGTATGTATATATGCATGTGTGTGTGCATATGTATGTATGTGAGTGTGCATGTATGTGTATGTGCATGTGTTTATCAGTGGCGGCGTGTCCATAAGGGCACATGGGCGCCACCCCCTCTCTCCAGCCACCCCCTCTATGGCCAATGGATAGATTCATGCATAGCATGAATCTATCCATGGCCACTGCTGCCACCCCCATATTTAGGTATAATTCAGATGCCCCTTTTCGGGCATCTGAATTACAGCGGGGGGGGGGGGGGGGTGTTTTTGAAGCACCTAATTAGAGCCATAGGCTCTAATAGGCTTCAAAATAGGTGAACTGCAAGTGCCATGCTTGGCGCTCACAGTCCACCCAGGTGTGTTAGAAAGCGAATTAATATTCACTTTCCTAACCCTGAACCGCCTCTCCACCAATCAGGTGTGCTGGTCTGTTACCCGTCACCTGATTGGCTGAAACGATAGGCGCGGCTATTGGACGCCTATCAGGAGGAAAGGACGGGAGGTGAGGACGGCGGGAGACGCATGGAGGACCCCGCTCGTGGCTGTCACCCGCTGCACCACCGAGACAGGGTAAGTGCCGGGCAGACGGCGAGTGGGCATGGGGAGTGGGGGATTCACGGTGGCAGCATTCAATGGCACAGTTGCAGCATTTCATGGGCACACTGGCGGCATTTAATGGGCACACTGGCGTCATTCGATGGCACAGTTGCAGCATTTGATGACACACTGGCAGCATTTAATGGGCACAGTGGCGACTTTTGATGGCACAGTGGCGGCATTTGATGGCACAGTGGCAGACTGATGGGCACACTGGCGGCATTTGATGGCACGGTGGCAGAGTTTGATGGGCACAGTGGCAGCATTTTATGGGCACAGTGGTGGCGTTTGATGGCACAGTGGCAGCGTTTGATGAGCTTAGTGGCTGCAATTTGATGGGCATGGTGGCTGCAATTGATGTTTTTTTTTCTGAATTTTTCAGTTTGCTTGCTCCCGCCTAAAAATTTTGAGCACCAGCCGCCACTGGTTTATATGTGCGTGCATATGTGCATTTATATATATATATATATATATATATATATATATATATATATATATATATATGTGTGTGTGTTTTTATATATATGTGTGTGTGTTTTTATACGTGTGTGTGTTTACATGTATGTATGCACATTTTAGGTATACGCTTTTAATCCTGACCCCCTATACCTGTACAATCAGGACCGATTTTTAAATTTTTTTTGCTTGTTCATAGTACCAGCAAAAAAATGCTGTTCCTCTGAAAAGCGATCCATGCTCAGATCGCTTTTCAGAGGCATTTGACAGCCGGTAAAAAGGCAATATGTTGCCTACTGACCGCCTGTTTTAACCCCTTAAATGTATCATCACTATCCCGCAACTACATGCAATGCACACAGTTGCAGGGTGGTTGCAGTGCAGCCCCATTCACCTAGGGGTATACTTCAAGGGTGCCCTGACTGGAAAAAGATTGAGAAACACCTACATAGAGGAACCCATCTCTCCATTTTCCTCCTGCGGCCGCTGAATGCCTGGGGGAGGGAGAGGAGGAGAAGCGGGGGGAATAGACAAATCGGTTAATTTATATGCAGCCACCCACTTGTGACCGGGCCCTGGTGCTCTGCCATCAGGCTCGGAGGAAAGAGCCCTGTCCGTGGGTCAGGGGCCCTCCATGGTTTCTTGCATTGGGGCCCTGAAGGTTCTAGTTACGCCACTGTGTATAAGTGTGATCTGTCAGCGGAGATTACAAGGACCAATAGAATAAATGTAATAAAATATTGTTTAAAACGAAATATATATATATATATATATATATATATATATATATATATATATATATAACTAGAACAATCTGAAATAAAAAGTAATGAAATTGTTAAATGATATAATATTTAAAAATAAGATTGAAAAATCTATAATGGTGTTCATAGAAATTCATGTGAAAAATGACTAAAGGTAGTCGGAGTTGACCTCCCAACCAACATTGGTCAAAAACACACCAATCTCTAAGTCAATAATCGTTAAGGGGTGTAAACCATAGGGACAGGTGGGCTATAACAATAGCCCCACCATAATTTCCCAAAGGTATCGCTAAACATAGGCGATAAGCCAAATGGATAAATAAGCCACTGAGGGTTCACAGCAAGTTTACAATAAAAAGTTTGCAATAAAAAAATTAATTAAGAATTGTCAATAAAAGCATTGAGGTCAACATCCACATTGAGTCCAAAGGGAGCATAACATTTGATTTTATGGATCCAGGGCATCTCCAGTCTCGAGACACCACGTACTAAATAACCACCTCTCCAGTGGGGAATATATCTATCGATTCCAAGAAAGATGGTTTTAGCCAGATTTTTGTTATGAACCTCCAAGTAGTGTCGCGAGACTGGATGCTTGGGAAAACCATAAATAATGTTAGTTATGTGCTCGTTGAGCCTGACCGAAAGTGCCCGCTTGGTCCTGCCCACATATTGCAGCCCACATGGGCATTGAAGCAGGTACACAACACTCTTAGTGGAGCATGTAATAAAGGGCTTGATTTCAAATTCTCTAAGAGTGTTGGATGAAACAAACTTATGGGTTCTCCTATGTTAACAGCCACTCATAGAGCAGACCCTACATCTCCTGTATTAATAAAACCCAGTAAGGTTTTCAAAGAAACCCTTTAGAATAGGAGGGGGGTCAAGAACATTGGGAGCTAGTCTAGTCCTAAGGGAAGAAGCTCCCTTGTAGATGACCTGTGGCTTATTGGGAAGAACAGTATTGAAAACAACATCATTAGTTAAAATATGCCAGTGTTTTTTAATAAGTCTGCCCACATTCCTATGTTGGATGGAATAAGTGGTGATAAAATGGACAGAAGGTATCCTGTCCCCAATGGGTGGTGTTTCTTTAGGTAGGTCAGCCCTATCTAGTGACGACACCTCTTCTAGGGTTTTAACTAGAGAGGCCTCAGTATAGCCCTTTTCAATAAATCTTTTAGTTAGAACATTGGCCTGTAGGAGAAACTTGCCAAATTCAGAGCAGTTTCTCCTCAATCGTATGTATTGGCTTTTGGGCACTGATTTTAGCCACGTTTCATGGTGGCAACTATCGGTAGGAATATATGAATTACGGTCAGTGCTCTTAAAGTAGGTGGATGTTATAAATCGATTGTGGGATATCCCGATTTTGAGGTCCAAAAAATTGATCTCAGTCTGGCTGGCCTCATATTTGAGGGAGATACCTCTGGAGTTGATGTTTAAATCGCCCATAAACAAATCCAGATCAGCTCAGCTACTATCCCACAGGAGGAGGATGTCGTCTACATACCTGGCCCACAACACCACCTGAGGTTTATTGTGGGCATAGACGACCTCCTCCTCTCAGAGGGCCATAAAGAGGTTCGCCAGACTGGGGGCATATTTAGCCCCCATAGCAACCCCACGATCTTGCCTATAAAACTGACCACCGAACCAAAAATAACTCCTAGATGCCGCAAACCACAGTAGTTCCATGATGAAAGAGATTTGCTCATCGAATAGATCTGAGTCACGCCTCAAAAAGTACTCGACGGCAAAAAAAACCATATCATGTGGTATCACCGTATAAAGGGATGCGACATCCACCGTCACGAGCCATGATCCTGCTCTGGGGATTTGTTCAGCAAACAAATTAATCACATGACGTGAATCTTTTGATATATGAGGGCATCTTGGTCACTAGTGGTTGTAAGAAAATATCAACATACCTGCCCACCCGGGAAGTGATGGAATCTATGCCGCTCACAATAGGGTGTCCCGGGGGGCAGGTAGGATGCTTGTGTATTTTAGGTTAGTAGTATATCACCGGGGTGCGCGGTGCCTTAGGCACCAAATACACCTTTTCTTTTTTACCAAGAACGCCAAGTTGATGACCCCTTTCCACCAAAGCCTCCAATTCCCTTTGATATTTAGCTTTAGGGTTGGAGGGAAGTGGGGTATAGGTTTCGGGATCATCCAAGATCTTGTGCATTTCTGTCAAATAATCTTCCCTGTTAAGAATGACGATGCCACCCCCTTTATCAGCGGGCCTAATGACTAACCCCTTATTTTCACAAAGGGAGTCAAGGCCAGCAACCATTTCTTTATTGGATCTCACCCTTTTGACGGGCATTTAATCTAGGTCCCTAAGGACCACATCTCTAAACACTTTAAGGGCAGGGGGCAACGCCCCTGGAGGATTAAATAAGGAGGCGTTAGAGAGTCCTGAATGTTGGAAGTCAGTAGACATGGCTCTACTGTTTTGAGCAGGGTTGGAAGCCATATATCTCTTAATGTTCAATTTCCGTATAAATCTGTGAACGTCCATGTAAGTTTGAAATGTATTCAACCCATGGTGAGGTGCGAATTTTAGCCCTTTGTTCAAAACAAGTTTTTCAGAGTCATTAAGAACTACCAAACTCAGATTGAAAATACCTTCTTCTGTTAAGGTTTTTTCTTTTTAACTTGTAGCCGTTTTCCACCTCTGGATCCTCTCTTTGGTCTCCTGACCTCTTTGTGCCCTGACTGGGTTTGTAAAAACCCCACTGCTGGTGATCTTGGTTGGATGGACCCGGGTTGCCAAAATCACTAGAATTCTCAGGCACAGGGTACTGGGGCGGACTGATTGGCCCATTACCAACTCGACAACTGGGTTCACCCGAAGGGCTCTCAATGTCACGTAAGGGATAGAAGCTATTACGAGTATTAACATTATACTCAAAATCATTCCCTCCTTCAGGTGAACCTGAAGGGTCAGGATGATAATGCTCAAATCTGGGTCTATCGACCAGGTTATACCTGGGTTCAAAGTTGGAATTGTACCTAGGTTCAAAATTGGGATTGTAACTTCAATGAGAGTTCGTCCCATAATCAGGACCCCGAGGGGGTAATGATCTCCCACCATGATGGTAATCATATTATCCCTGTGTCCTGACAGAAGGAGGGGGGGACAGCCCTGGTTGGGCCCACTATTCCCATAGGTACCACCACGACCACGGCCCCCACCAGGGTTGCTCACAGACCCACGGGGCCGACGTTGAGGTAATGGTATGGGATAAGGTGGTGGCCCACCCATTGTACCTCCACTAGATCTGTGGGGAGATTGATAAGAGCCCTGTTGGCCACGCATAGGCGGCCTAAGATAACCAACAGGGGGGTTCTTTGAATTAGGCTGCAAACCTGTCGGAGCAACAACTGTATTGCTAACAGCAGGTGTCACAACCTTCATACTATTGGTGGTTGGAATGGCCTGCTCAGCCAGAATTTTTTTCTGCCATTTGAAAACTACTCCACCCTGATAGTCAGTCAAATCTCTGTTGTAGTTTTTCTTCTTTTTAATTTTCTGTTCCCTGTCCTCTTTTTCCAATACCTTAAGTAGTGATTGTGATCTATCTTTGTATTCACTCCCCTCCCTCAAAGGATAGAGTTTCTCTTTAATAGTTTTTATTTCCTCATCCAACCGGGTAAGCTTAGTGTTCTTTCTTTCTATGAGGAATTTAAGAAAATTCACTCCAGCAGTATTAAAATATTTGAACCAGAGTGACTCAGGTGGGAGTCATCCCACCTGAGACTCCTGGGGACCATCCCATTCCTGACATAAGTCTCAAGAAAGGCAATGTCCCACTGTGTGTGGGTTTCCGAGAGGGTAAAATTTTTGAGTCTCATGAACAGACCACTAAGATCCCCCTCATTCTCCTTATAAGTCTCAAACACACCCTCGGTGTTGACCACCCTGGCAGCTCTATAATCAAAAATGTCCATGTCACCGGACATAAATTAATATGGTAAAAATATAATTTGGTGAAAGGGATATCACAAAATAAATATATATTACCTCTATAACAACAGTAATAGAAACTACAGTGGTGAAAAAATTAGGTGGATGTGAAACCACGATGGGTGCTAACTAATTAGTACAAAAGCAGCGGTAAATGTATATCAAATAACAACATTTTACAAAGAAGAAATACTGCGCTAATAGCTAAACAAAATACATCATGGAACTACTGCGGTTTGCGGCATCTAGGAGTTATTTTTGGTTCGGTGGTCAGTTTTATAGGCAAGATCTTGGGGTTGCTATGGGGGCTAAATATGCCCTCAGTCTGGCGAACCTCTTTATGGCCCTCTGGGAGGAAGATGTCATCTATGCCAACAATAAACCTCAGGTGGTGTTGTGGGCCAGGTATATAGACGACTTCCTCCTCCTGTGGGATGGTAGCCGAGCTGATCTGGATTTGTTAATGGGCGATTTAAACATCAACTCCAGGGGTATCTCCCTCAAATATGAGGCTAGCCAGACTGGGATCAATTTTTTGGACCTCAAAATCGGGATATCCCACAATCGATTAATAACATCCACCTACTTTAAGAGCACTGACCATAATTCATATATTCCTACCGATAGTTGCCACCATGAATCGTGGCTAAAATCAGTGCCCAGAAGCCAATACATACGATTGAGGAGAAACTGCTCCGAATTTGGCGAGTTTCTCCTACAGGCCAATGTTCTAACTAAAAGATTTCTTGAAAAGGGCTATCCTGAGGCCTCTCTAGTTAAAACCCTAGAAGAGGTGTCGTCACTAGATAGGGCTGACCTACTTAAAGAAAGACCACCCATTGGGGACAGGATACCTTCTGTCCATTTTATCAGCACTTATTCCATCCAACATAAAAATGTGGGCAGACTTATTAAAAAACACTGGTATATTTTAACTAATGATGTTGTTTTCAATACTGTTCTTCCCAATAAGCCACAGGTCATCTACAAGGGAGCCTCTTCCCTTAGGACTAGACTAGCTCCCAATGTTCTTGACCCCCCTCCTATTCTAAAGGGTTTCTTTGAAAACCTTACTGGGTTTTATTAATGCAGGAGATGTAGGGTCTGCTCTATGAGTGGCTGTTAACATAGGAGAACCCATAAGTTTGTTTCATCCAACACTCTTAGAGAATTTGAAATCAAGCCCTTTATTACATGCTCCACTAAGAGTGTTGTGTACCTGCTTCAATGCCCATGTGGGCTGCAATATGTGGGCAGGACCAAGCGGGCACTTTCAGTCAGGCTCAACGAGCACATAACTAACATTATTTATGGTTTTCCCAAGCATCCAGTCTCGCGACACTACTTGGAGGTTCATAACAAAAAACCGGCTAAAACCATCTTTCTTGGAATCGATAGATATATTCCCCACTGGAGAGGTGGTTCTTTAGTACATGGTGTCTTGAGACTGGAGATGTCCTGGATCCATAAAATCAAATGTTATTCTCCCTTTGGACTCAATGTGGATGTTGACCTCAATGCTTTTATTGACAATTCTTAATAAATTTTTTTATTGTAAACTTTTTATTGTAAACTTGCTGTGAACCCTCAGTGGCTTATTTATCCATTTGGCTTATCGCCTATGTTTAGCGATACCTTTGGGAAATTGTGGTGGGGCTATTGTTATAGCCCACCTGTCCTTATGGTTTACACCCCTTAACGATTATTTCCCTAGAGATTAGTGTGTTTTTGACCAATGTTGGTTGGAAGGTCAACTCTGACTACCTTTGGTCATTTTTCACATGAATCTCTATGAACACCATTATAGATTTTTCAATCTTATTTTTAAATATTATATCATTTAACAATTTCATTACTTTTTATTTCAGATTGTTCCAGTTTTGTATATATATATATATATATATATATATATATATATATATATATATATATATACACATTTTTTTTTAGTTTTAAACAATGTTTTATAAAATTTATTCTATTGGTCTTTGTAATCTCCGCTGACAGATCAAACCTTAGTTTTGAACACACAACATGTGTTTCAGATTCACATGGAGTGTTTCATGTTTTTTATATATATATATGTTTTGTCCTCTCATTTTCCAATTTTTATTTATTGTACTTTAATACATTTTTTTATTATTTGCCATCATTGAGACATCAATACAATTATATGTTTTCCTTTTATGGAATCAGGCAATTCAGCTTAGCCGCTCAAGATTCACAGCGAGGCTTGGTTGTCTATTTACAGCGATGAGTCAGCACGTCGCCCGTTCCCCATGACTAAGTCAATCTTTGACGAAATGTACGTTGGGTGGTAGCCATGCTGACGTCATCGCGGTGTACTATGTACTGGTGGATGGGTGTCTGCGAGCCGGCTGGCATTCTCCTACGAGTTTGTTTTACTCCTGTTTGATGTAAGTGTTTCTCTTTTTGTTCATAAAATGCGGATCGCTGGTGCATTCTGTGAGTCCCAATCCTTATTATCCTTATTATAATATCTGGCATATCCTTATTACCATCAAGTGATCCACTGCTGGCGCTGGTCTGATGTCAGGTTATTGATCCCAATTCACAGGCTTGCTATTGCTTGCCTTTTGGTAAGCGTGCATTTTTTAAGGTGGAGGTTCACTGTCACTGGTGTTTTTATCCATCATTTTTATGTGGGGACTCACCACAATATCACACGGCACTTAGACTGTCACAATATGTTTGTTTAAATTAATATTTTTTGCAGCGCAGCTTTCCGTTTCCTTTCTTATGTACAAGTCACATGCCACAAGTCAGATCAGTTAAGATGATGATCTGCTTTGGATGCGACTTACATTTAAATCAATGGGCTGAAATCATGCCCAAGTTGGACCAAAGTAGTGCAGGGAGCATTTTCAAAATCAGACCGACACGAGTTGGACCAGTTAAGGCAGCTCTCATAGGGAATCATTGATTTTGACATGTCATGTGACTTGTGCTCTGGAAGTTGGAGTGTATGTCGGACCAGTGTGAACCGGCCCAAACCTGGAGCAGAAAAAATCTGGAGCAGCTGTGCATAGTAATCAATCAGCTTGTTCCTTCAGCTTGTTCAGTTAAAGCCCCACATGGGGATAAAATTCTAGTGCCATTTGTCATGGTTAAAGTGGTTGTAAACCTCAGACTTGAAATCTGAACAATACACATCTCTCCATAGTATGTAATTGTCTTAAACCAAAGCACTAAGTGTCATTTCTGTCTGCTGCCTCCTTCCTCTATCAGCATGAATCAATTCTGACAAGTTTTCCTGATTGTTATGCTTTCGCCTATCTATTAAAGGTTCTTGCGGTAAAACCAAAGAAGCTTAGACTTCTTTAGTGTATCAATACTTTAATACACAGAAAAGCTGCACAAAGAACTGTAGAATATGCAATACAACACAATTCATAACTATTAACAAAATATGCCTAAAACATGCACAAGCTAATTATCCTTTCTAGCAAAATAAGCATGTACAAAATGTATGTAATAAGTAAACTAAACAGTTACTCAACTTAATCAAGGTAATATCCTTCATAGTTCTCTTCTCCAACGCAAAACGTCTCCAAAGTTCTCCAGCTTCTGGCAGCCATGTCTTGCTCTCTCTCTTCCAAATCAACTCCCTTTGCCTCTCCACATGCTTGTTTCAAAAAACCCAATCTCCTCCCCCTACTTCCTGTTGCATCATATCCTGCAGAGAACATCCTCCGCTACCAGTCCAACTGCTACATTTGCGCATTAAACTGGGGAGCCTTAGCTTGTAACAACATATGGGCTAAAAATCAAATTCCATATTATGGCTATAAAGTCACTACAAATAGAAATGACAATACATACCACCTCTTGGCTTTATAGCATAATATAGGAAAAATTTGAAACTTCAACAGCTCGTAAAGCCTTTGTCCAGGAAAGGGCAAAATAAACCACCGTATTGTAAATGCAGTGCTGCTGATAAGCCAGTACAACTGGCCCTGTTGTACCGGGCCTGGCCACCAAGGGGGTCCCGAGCAATCTGAACAGATTGCAGAAGAAAAAAAAAAGTCTTTCTCCAACTCCCCCCTCCTCCGCTCCTCCCTCAGCAGCTGTTCAGCTGCTCTCAATGAGCACTCACTCCGGGCTAAACATCGCAGAGGCAGAGAGACGGAGCCTGACTGTGAGATACTGTAGTTTGAGTGGGCGGGAGGGGGTGTGGCCGGTTTCGAGTATGATCGCTCCCAGGTTATTCTGGTGTGCACACATGAGCTGCCTTATGGTGGCAGTAGATCTGGATTCTCAGGGGACTCCAGGTTAGCCCAGTCACATTAACTGCAATGTAAAGTCTAATGTTTTTCATGTAGCACAGCTGTCCCGACTGCAAGAATTGGGTTTTAAAATGCACTGCCCAATTTCTCACAAAAGTGCTACATGTAAAAGGAGATGCCATCAGTGTCAGCAAACCCCACTTTTTATTACTTCTATCTAAATTTTTTAGATCACTGGATCACCGCATGCCTGGAGCTGAATCACACAGGAACGCACTGTGCGTTCCTGTGCAATTCACATGTGGGTCTGTGCAGTGCAATTTCAAGTTCATTCATTTTGAATGGGCTAAAATTGCAATGCATCAAAGGAGTGTATGCACTACTTTTTAACATGCACTGCAACCAGATCACATGGTGATCCAGGGCTGGCAGGTGCAGGGCAAACACACTACATTTGCAACCTGCGCTTGAGGTGTCATTAACTTTTTCACACCTGCTGCATATCGCGAAAGCAGTGTGTTTTGTATGCAGGTTGAATTGTACATGAATCCACAGCACATTCCTTCGCAATTCAGATGCAGGCATGGTGTGAACCAGCCCTTAGACATAATATTACTTCTCATTAAAAGTTTAGAAAAAATGTTTTATTTTAAAAAGCGGGCTTAGCTGACATAAATGGCATCTTCTTCTTTTTCATGTAGAACTGTTTGACTGTGAGAAATTGGACAGTGCAGTTTTGAACGCAGCACAGTATCATCTGCATCCTACACACAGTCATCTTAGACTCTAACCACACCCTTTAAGCCATGCACAATAATTAAGCGTAATTTAAACCACATCCATTTTCCAGCTTCGTGTGGCGCATATTTTTAAATTAGCCACGCCCACAATTTAGCCTTTATGTATACCCTAGCCTTTCTGTATAGGGGCGGGACCAGGGGTGAGCTGAAGGGGGCCCCGTCAGGTAGGTTGTACGGGGCCCCATGATTTCTATCAGCGGCCCTGTGTAAATGGGAGGAAAAAATTCCCTTGGCGGTCAGACTTTTTTTGTCTCAGAAGGCTGCAACATTCCTTTGAGCAGGGTTAGCAATGTCCTTGGCAGTCTGTGGAAAGAAAGTCCAGATGATGAAAGTCTCTTGTCCTCCTCTTGGTCATAAGGAAATGCTCAGATGAAAGTCCACTCCAATTCAGCCACCATCAGGAAATCATCCGTATCTTTCTCACTCTCTTCTGGTCTGCCTCCGCCCATCTAGCCTGGTCATCTGCTCTGCTTGCTCCACCTCTCGATGCTCAGTACCTGACAAGAGTAAGAGACAAAAGCAGATTATATGTTCCTTCCAACTGTGCCAAAAACATAGCTCACTGCTCACATTTCTCCCCAGTTCTAACTTCAAAACTATTGTAGGGTGCCCTCTGTTGCCTTGAAACACTTTCACAGAAAGGAAATGACTTCCAACGGAACTAATAAGCTTCCGTGTCTCTCTGTGCTGTCCTGGGAACACAGGTCTGCTGTTGTCCAGTATTTACAGCATGGCACATTCTAGCAAAATGCCCCAGTTTATTGCAAAAGAAACACTTAATGTAACTGAATCTCCCATTCCCAACCACTTGCTTCCACTTCTTAAGCAATGCTGGTGTAGGAATCCCATCTATTTCCTCTCTAGGGACCCCAGCCTTAAATAAATCAGTCTACATGTGTCTCCTGGAGACCATAGGTCTTGCCTTCCTTTAATCTGACTCAACTCGGCCATCTATAAATGAGCTGATCAGATCCTCAGTTTCCCGCTTATGGGATGCAACAGTGACACATTTCCTACTTTTTGCTTACAGGCTTAGGGTCTTAGTTAGGGCATCATTAGACTTGTTTATGAGAGCTGCACACTGCTTATTCAAATCTTCAGCTCTGCCTACAGGGGTTTGAACACACTTCGAAGCCACTGCAGGTTTAACTTTGATTACCCTATTTTGTAAATCTTTTGCCTTGCTTGCAGTGTCTTCCAAACACTTGGATGCCACTGCAAGCTGTTCCTTCAGTAAATCTCTTTCTAATTCTGCCTGTTCCCTCTTTTCAGATTCAATATATAGAGCATGCAGGAAGTGCAAACCAAACACAGCAACTGCCCGCATCTCTTACTAAACCCAAAACTTTTGAGACTAAAATTTGAGGAAAAATTAGAGACCCCCCCCCCCCCCCAAGCTTTGTTCAAATGAGAAGCATATCTAGCCAGCTCCTTTGCAACAGAAATCCATTGACTATCTCAGGTAGGAAAGGTGCACACCCTCTCCTCCTGGACACCAGAAACCTTTGCAGCCTTACTCTTCCTAAACAGTGTATGCTGCATTTTCCCCCAGCAGAAGCAACAAAACACACCACAGAAAACAGGTCTGCTTGAGTTGAGCTTTTAGTGCAAATCCCAGATGAGCCCCCAATGTTATGCTTTCGTCTATCTCAGGGGTCTCCAAACTTTTCATTTTGAGGGCCACATCAGAAATTTTACACATACTTGCAGGCTGAAAAAAAATGATTTATAAATAAATCCGCAGCAGCAGAATAGAATAAAATATACCAGGCTTCTGGAAGCGGTGCTAGATGGTGCACCTGTATCCTACTCCTGTAGCTAAACGCAGGGGGTTAAACTTTCAGTGAGCATTAGGGCCTTAAATCTGTGTCCCCATCAGAGTCTCCCCACAAATTTATGTCTCCATCACCCATCAGAGGATCCCTGCAAACTGGTGTCTCCAACAGAGCCCCTCTGCACATTTGTGTCCCCATCAGCATCTCCCTGCACATTTGTGTCACCCTCAGCCTATCACATCCCCCTGTGTCCCCATCACAGCCAGAAGAGGGTACTAGTTGGGTAACCAAAAATCTGACTTTTAAGGCATGGAAACAATGGAGAGGCAACAGAAAGAATAATTATCACAATATTATTTATTGAAAAAAGTTCATGGTATGTCACAATGTTCAAAAAAGGTTAAAAACATGAAGAAACGATTTGTACAGTGAGCCCTTGTGCGTCTACATGTTTCGCCGTGAGACTTCTTCAGGACCCAATCAAAGTTCAGAGATGTAATATACACAAGAAAAGAGCAAATCTCACTATCTGAAATGAGATATATACCCATTAAAATCAAAGACAGAAACAAAAACATTGCATAGACATATTGGATCATATTAAATTAAAAAGCATATGCTAAACAATCCACGAGAAACCAGAAGAGACAGAGACACCAAACAGAAAAGATACCTTCAAATGGACTAGGCCTCCTGTACAGATTTGCAGTAGCCGGAAAGTTTCCAAAAATATAGGATATATATGGCAAAAATATATGGCAGTTTGCCATATATATGCTATATTTAGAGACATCCCCAAAAATGACTTGCAGCTGTAATTGCAGCGAAAGTTGGTTCTACAAAGTATTGACTCAGGGGGGCTGAATACAAATGTACTCCACACTTTTCAAATATTTGTAAAAAATGTTGAAAGCCATTTATCATTTACCTTCCACATCACAATTATGTGTCACTTTGTGTTGGTCTATCACATAAAATCCCAATAAAATACATTTATGTTTTTGGTTGTAACATGACAAAATGTGGAAAATTTTAAGGGGTATGAATACTTTTTCAAGACACTGTATTTCTTTGTGCCATTTTTGCATGTTTGTGTCATTAAATTATTCTTTCTTATCCTCAGGAATCCCCGAACAGTTTATTAAACCAAAGAAAACGACAAATACCTGGAACACCTACCAATGTAAAAAGACTGGACTTCGAGTAAACTACAGCTGTGGATATTTTTCTTTAAATTAATAGGAATATGATTATTAAAGTAATTAGTAATAGATGGAATGGGTCATGCTGTGCCATTAAAGTGGTTGTAAACCCACTTTTTGGACTTCCACCTATAGGTAAGCCTAGAATAAGGCTTACCTATAGGTAGTGGACATATCTCCTAAACGTGCGCCGTTTAGGAGATATTTCACTTGTAGTCCGAAAAACTAAGAAACGAAGTGCAGTTTCTTCCCTAGCCTATGCCGCTAATCGCGGCTCCTGTGCGCATGCGCAGGAGTGGCGTCACGCGGCTCCGGCGAATCACAGAGCCGGGGTCCGCGGCCCGGAAGGGATAGGGCCAGAAGATGGACGCTGCCCACACAGGGGACATCGCTGGATTCTTTTGCAGGTAAGTGGCACATAATGGGCTAGTATGCGATGCATGCTAGCCCATTATGCTTTTCTTTGCAGGCTGCAGCAGCGAGCAAAAGAGAAAGTAAAACCCATCAGGGTTTACTTCCTCTTTAAGCACAGTGTGACATGGCGGTGGGCGGGAACATATGAAGCAGTGGGTCCAATAAAGAGCACCGGTGGGAGGAGTCACTTTAGAGTTCCTGCCAATGGAAGTTACCTATGTCCACCCTTTGAAACAGCAGAAGAAAAGTCCCCATCAGTCCCATGTTTTCCTTTTTTCTATTTGTTTAATTCATTTGTCTATGTGCATATATATGTCCGTGTGTATATTTGTATGTATAGAATAAAAATCTAATCTTCACATTTCTCTGAATACTCCTGTAGTGGGTGTGATTGTCACAGCAAGTAGTGTCCATTGGCTGGCTGAGATGGCAGTAAAAAGGCTGAGGGTGTGGCTCAGCTTGGAGGTTATTATTGTGGGCGAAAATTGGCGCAAAATCAAGCTCACTAAAGGGAATCAAAAAGGTTGTCTTCTTAGATATGTCACTTATGCCTTTTAACATTTGTTGCAGGTTTTTTGGAATAACTGAAACCTGGTAAGCTCTTGAACCAGAGTAAGTGGTTGGGGGAAGTGTTGGCTTCAGGCAAAAATAAGTTGGTGTTTTTTATTTTTGGTAGAATCGAGCACATTTTGTTTGTAAATTCTCAGATCAGCCAAAAAGGGATCTTTTAGTATTTGTATGATTTTGACACCAAAGACTGTCAGACATCCCAAGTCTCCCGTGAGGTGTGCGAGTCTCCCACATTTGGTAGTGGGCTCCTGGACACCCTTGAGTGCCCTGCGATCTTCCTGCTGCAGGGTTGAACCTAGGTGGCAGTGATGTCCTCCATGTGTCCCCTGTCTGTTCTCCTCCACCCCGCTGTCCTCCTCCGCCTCCCCTCCGTTCTCCTCCGGCCCGCTGTCCTCCTCCTCCATCCCCCTCTCACACCCCGCAGCCGGCTCCCTACTCTCATCTCCCGCGGCCTGTGGGGGATGTGTCAGGATGGAGAGCGGAGGAAGAGACCGGTAAATATGTAATTTACCGGACCCTTCCTTTTCTGAATTGGACACAGTGAACGATATCGCTTCTGTGTCCTGTAATAACTGAGCAGAGCAAACTGTGATTACTCTGCTTCAGTTTATGAATGGACAAGAGAATGTGTTTCCTCTCCATTCATCTTCAGTGCTTATAAAGGGACTGGGTAATCTGTGTCCTCAGTCCTTTTCCCTGTCTCAAAGGGGAGATGTCAGAGGTCTGTTTAGACCCCTGATATATTACCAAAGCCCCCAACAGGGCTGATAAGAAAAAAAAAACAATAAGTATTAAAAAATTAAATTGTAAAAAAATTATAAAAAATGTAATTGTAAAAAAAAAAAAAAAAGAAAAAAAAATTACTGACCCCACTCACCCCTGCCCACTCAACACTGTCTACTGCCCCAACCCCCTCCCCCCAAAAAGCATTGCAAAAAAATGAAAAACCAATTAAATTGTAAAAAAAAACAATACGTAAAAATAAAAAACTACTGACACCATCCACTGCCTTACTGACACTGTCCACTGCCACATACACCCCACCCCCTTCCTCAGGAGCACTGTGAAAAAAAAAAATTAAAAAACGATTAAAAAAAATAAATAATAAACAACAAAACTGTAAAAACAATTGATAAAATAATAAAAAACAAAAAACACTGACACTGTCCACTGCTCTCCTGACAATGTACACTACCCCCATCATTGTGAAAAACAAAAAATTAAAATAAAATTCTGACACTGTCCATTGCTCTACTGGCACTGTACTCTGCCCTAGTGACACCATCCACTCCTCTACTGACAACGTCCACTGGCCCCCAAAAAGCATTTTGAAAAAAAAATTAAAAATACTAAAAATTTAATTGTAAAAAAATAAAGAACTTACTGACACCGTCCACTGGCCTGCTGACATCCTGCACATACTACCCACTGCTGTACACTTCACTTCACTCCTCATCTGCACATTATACCCACCTAAATACACTCTGCACTCCTCTTCTGCACATAATACCTACCACCATACACCCCACACTCCTCTCCTGCACATACTACCCACCGCTGGACACTCTGCATTATACATTCCCTATTTAACATTCAACTGCATTCTGCACTATGTAAGTCATCTCAGACCTTTAAGCCATGCCCAATATGAAGCGCAATTTAAGCCAAGCCCATATTTCGCTGCGGGGGTGCGGAGCGCCACCTCCCTGAAATGAGTTTGCCACCTTCCTGAAATGAGCTATAAATGAAATAAAAATATATATTATTCCAACATCATAAAATTGTGTTTTATCTGTTATTAGGGTCAAATGGTAATGGGAGGAGTGAGATGGAGTAAAATGGTCATTTGGGGGGGGGTAAGATGACCACTACACCAGGCATGCATTGCATCTGTCTTCCTGATAAATATTATTATAAGAATTTGGAGGGATTTTTTTTTTTTTTAGGACCATTGATTTTTTTTCACCCTCTAGGAAAATCGTATTGGGTCTCTTTCAGTGAGCCCTATGTAAGTACTGTACTCTGCAATGTTTGGGGGGAAAAAAAACTTGAATTTTTCATTTAAACTAATTAGTGACAACCTGCTATTTTTTTGGTGGCAGGTAACAGTGACAATCCACATCTGGTGGCAGGATAGTAACAATCCACATCTGGTGGCAGGATAGTGACAATCCACATCTGTTGGCAGGATAGTGACAATCCACATCTGTTGGCAGGATAGTGACAATCCACATCTGTTGGCAGGATAGTGACAATCCACATCTGTTGGCAGGGTAGTGACAATCCACATCTGTTGGCAGGATAGTGACAATCCACATCTGGTGGCAGGATAGTGACAATCCACACCTGTTGGCAGGATAGTGACAATCCACATCTGGTGGCAGGCTGCAACAGTGACAATCCACATCTGGTGGCAGGCGACGTGGCAATTGACAAGCTGCATCTGAAGGCAGGTGATGTGGGAAGTGACAATCCGCTTCTGGTGGCAGACGAGGTGGCAAATGAAAATCCGCATCTGGTGGCAGGCAATGTGGCAAGTGACAATCCGCATCTGGTGGCAGGCGACATGGCAAGTTACAAGCTGCATCTGGTGGCAGGCGATGTGGCAAGTGACAAGCTGCATCTGGTGGCAGGCGATGTGGCAAGTGACAAGCTGCATCTGGTGGCAGGCGACGTGGCAAGTGACAAGCTGCATCTGGTGGCAGGCGGCATGGCAAGTTACAAGCTGCATCTCATGGCAAGCGATGTGGCAAGTGACAAGCTGCATCTGGTGGCAGGCGATGTGGCAAGTGACAAGCTTTATCTGGTGTGGTAGCAGGCGGCATGGCAAGTGACAAGCTGCACCTGGTGATAGGCGACGTGGCAAGTGACAAGCTGCATCTGGTGTGGTGGCAGGCAGCGATAGTGACAGGATAGTGACAATCCACATCTGGTGGCAGGTGATGTGGAAAGTTACAAGCTGCATCTCGTGGCAGGCGACGTGGCAAGTGACAAGCTGCATCTGGTGGCAAGCGATGTGGCAAGTGACAAGCTTTATCTGGTGTGGTGGCAGGCAGCGTGGCAAGTGACAAGCTGCATCTGGTGGTAGGCGACGTGGCAAGTGACAAGCTGCATCTGGTGGCAGGCGATGTGGCAAGCGACAAGCTGCATCTGGTGTGGTGGCAGGCAGCGATAGTGACAGGATAGTGACAATCCACATCTGGTGGCAGGCTGCAACAGTGACAATCCACATCTGGTGGCAGGTGACGTGGCAAGTGACAAGCTACATATGAAGGCAGGTGATGTGGGAAGTGACAATCCACATCTGGTGGCAGGCAATGTTGCAAGTGACAATACGCATCTGGTGGCAGGCGACATGGCAAGTGACAAGCTGCATCTGGTGGCAAGCAACGTGGCAAGTGACAAGCTGCATCTGGTGGCAGGCAATGTGGCAAGCTGCATCTGGTGTGGTGGCAGGCAGCGTGGCAAGTGACAAGTTGCATCTGGTGGCAGGCGACATGGCAAGTGACAAGCATCTGGTGGTAGGCGACGTGGCAAGTGACAAACTGCATCTGGTGGCAGGTGACGTGGCAAGTGACAAGCTGCATCTGGTGGCAAATGACAAGCTGCATCTGAAGGCAAGCGATGTGGCAAGAAACAAGCTGCATCTGGTGGCAGGTGACAGTGGCAATTGACATGCTCAGGGCTTCCACGGATTCTGCATTATGCCGAGTTGAACTATTTCATGTTATGCTACAATGTAATAATAGAAATAATGCGCTTCAATCGCCCTGACACCATATCAACCATGGTGCCATGATGACTGAAGCACTAACACCAGCCATTGCCCCGACAAATTGCCTGCGAAAAATCGCATACCCCCTGCGTGCCACCCCCGGGCCTTGGCACAATTTCCTTCCACGCAGCCAGTTCCCGGTGCCAAAAAAAGTTGGGGACTGCTGATTTAGAAGAGAAAGATGAAAAAAGAGAAATAAGAAAAGAAGAGAAGTTGCTCCTTTTTGCTAAGATCCCAACCCACCTCTGCCCCTCTCCACTCCTGATCCTATATGGTGGATTGTATACTGTATATTCCTTCCAGGGGTTCCAAATCTTTAAGGCCCCTTTCACACTGAGGCGCTTCTAAACTGCCAGTAAAACATTTAAGCGCTTTTGAAGAGCTTTTCAGGCTCTTTTGAAGAGCTTTCCATTCATTTCAATGGAGAGGGGCGTTTTTTCACTGCCCTGCCAGCGCACTGCCCCAGTGTGAAAGCATTCATTGATTTTAATGGAAATAGGTTTCGTGAGCTTTTCAGGCCCTTTTTTTTAGCGTGAAAGCACCTGAAAAGCATCTCAGTGTGAAAGTGATCTTAATTTAGTTTGCTTGTCTTTTAAAATACTTGCTATCTTTTCACAATGCTTTATACAGGAAATCTTTTTTTTTTGTGGGGTAAGACAACGCTCAAAGCCAACCCAGTGCTTCAGATGTGGATTTGGCTGTGTATGGTCTCAGCCAGCGCTGCTCCAGCCACGCCCCCTGACATGTTTTACCCTGCCTATGGGGGGGACTTGGTCTCAGAGGTGTGTGACCAAGCATCGATAGGCGGGGTGAAACATGTCAGGGGGCATGGCTGGAGCGCATCGGCTGGCTGAGGCTCCATATAAGGATAGAACCAATTCCCATATATATGTTAAAATGTCCTTCACGCTGATCTGAGTAAATAAAAATGTGTCATATAACAAGGGTATGTAAATATAATGTGCAAGACCAGCAGCAAAACCTAGCAGTGTTCACAATACACACAACTGAAAAAGAGGATAATAAAGTGATCTTGTGCGGTCCTATAAAATCACCCACAAAACAATACACAATACCTCAATGTGTAAATACTTAGAGTGCTAATAAAAACACAATGTAAATAGTGCAATATAGAACACAACAAAAAATATTTAAAAAATATATAAAATAAAATACAAATTAAAATAAAATAAAAATAACAATTAAGTGCAAAGTGGACTAACTCCAAGGGGATAAGTACTCAAATAAGTCTCCATAGCTCCTTGTGTGACTTTCGGTTTTCTTACTTTATTTTCATTTAATTATGAATATGTTAACCTGCTAGCTGCTATTTATTTATCTATATACTCTTTTGCTGTTATAGCTATATTTTGATGTTTTTGAATGCAGCGGGATTTATATACAACTCTGCTGCTGATTTTTTATCTCTTTTATACCTTTCTGTGCTTTGATTAATTTAAACAATAATAAGGTTGTCTTACTTTGTAGTTTAGATTTTTAAATCATGCCCTCTCCTAGTTAATTAGTACATTTTTCTAGGATTAGATGAGATATTGGCAATGATCTATCTCATCTAACTTGCGGTATGCTTATCAGTGTTAAGTGAGAGAGACACTGTCACTAGTGTTGTAAAAGTGTTGGTTAATGATCCTTTGACTTGATGTCAGGCTTATTTTCAGCGGTATAGCCAGCATTCTCTCTCTGAACTCTCAGTCTCCGGAGTGCACCTATTGAAAATGGAAACTAAGAGTGTTGCAAAGAGTAACACTAATTACTTGAACACAGTACTTTATATTCAGACATGCCTCGCCGTGGTGTCACACCCCTTTGAGAAAGTTGGGAAGACGAAATCGATCAGGGCGTGATTCTACGGCGTACTGAACACTTCACTCAGACACAGCACTCCAATGCCCAGTTCAGGTCCCGGAAAAGATCAGCGCCGAGCGGTAAATTGATTTCAATGTCCCCCGCAGTGCTTTCTGACATTTCTGGCCCTTTGGCGGCACTCTGTCTTTTGTTTGAACTTGACAATAAGCCATTGGATGAATGAGTATTGACGGCAGCTGTATGAAGTAGAAAAGTTTTATATCTTGCATGAACAGCTTTTAATAAAACGTTTGGAAAATAGAACTACTCTATGTGAAGTTAAAAAAAAGGAAATTGTCCCCCAAATGGGAAGGGGTTTTCTAGGCAGCAAAGCGATAGAAGAATGGTATCACAAGATATGAGATTAATGAACTTTAATGAGACATAGTTTCAAGAATGACAGTGAAGTAAAAATATGAGCTGTGGTACAGAAGATATGTAAACAACCACATATGGGAAACTAAACACATTTGTACAAAATATTCAAGCGCTTGGATAGATTCTGATGCATTTCGACCCCATCAGGTCTTCTTCAGAGGATATGTATGAGCTGTAGGGAAATTGCATGTATAAAGACACATCAATATAACAATACATAAACAGTTATGAATAATTAATGTAAAAACTGGTAAACATCTTAAGGCATAGTTATCAATCACATATGTGTAGCCATTTCACCTGAACCTGAGGTCCTCTAGAACTCCTACTACTCGGTACCGGCAGGGGTCACCAGTTAGCCGACACATCACCGGAGGAAGCCGAGCACAACTGCGAGACTTGCAGAGAGTTACAATTGTGGAAGAATTCCCTAACAGCTAAATCTAACCAAAATTACACACACCATATTTATCAATCCTTATATATATTTTATATTTTCTATCCGTGCTTTTTTAACAAGCACTGACAGTGCTGTTATTTGATGTCCTGATTGTAGGTGCTGCTCGCTTGCCCTCACGTCCCTCACCGATCTTAGGGAATTTTTCCACAATTGTAACTCTCTCTATTTTTTTGTAAGTGGCAGCTATAGTTTATTTTATTCTATTGGTATTTGAGATCTTTTGTTGAATATTTTTGGAATACATTGCGCTGAGTGGGAAGGAGATAAGGGAGCCGACATTCTTTTTCCTTTTGTTTTATTTGTCTGTTTTTGTTACTCTAGCTTGCAATGGATGCACTCCAATTTATCAACAATAGACACATTGACTTGGATAGTTTGTTCTCAGCTGACATTCAACCCACGGCTGAGGACAATTATGATAAAGTTATGATAGCCATTTTCAATGCTTTGGAGAAACAACTCCGAACATGGTGGAATATCAATACTATTGAACACTAACTTAAAAAGAAGATCATTATACGCAGCTTAAGGTGGGAAGTTACACCTCTTGACGGGTTGGACGACCCAGAGTCCATGTGAGAGTGGTTGGCGTTTTTTAATGGGGTAGGACTCCAACTTCAGGATTTGATACTACAGAGGAAAAAAAAGAAAATGACTAAATTGGAAGTTAAAATTCAGCAGCTACAGTCACAACTTGATCCGATTAAGGAATCCCAAAAATATTCAGATTTTAGAAATAGAATTTCCCAAAAATTAGAAAAGGTAGATAGGGAGACCCAAAAGAAAAAAGTTAAAAAGTTTTCTAGGGACCTTAAAGATTTCCAATCTAATAGTATTTATCTATGGCAGAATTCCATGAACACCAGTAGCACCACCGATGAACAAATGGACAGCGGATTAACTCCTACTCAACTAGGAGCTCCTCATTTAACCTCTGCGGGCCCCCAACATCAAGCTCAGGGGAAAATTCCTCTTAATAAGATTAATCCTCAACATCAAGGAAATCTGAGAACTCCTAATCGAGGAAATAAAAATCAGAATAGAGGAGCTGGAGGCAGGATTGAAACAATGAGGAAAATTCCCCCCTTGAATTATGAAATTCCTTATCAAATACCCACTGCAAACAGATATGAGCCTTTGAGTGACTATCACAGTGGAAACGGATCCTATTCCCCTCGTCCTTTTTTGGGGAGAGGCAGGGGAACACAACGGAGGGGTCGGGGCACCTCATCATACAGGGGCAGACCACCCCAAACTTACCCCCCATGAATATAGTACACAAAGAAAGCCAAGGGAGAAACTATTCACAATGGGCAGGACAACACCTACAGTCTCAAAGCCTAAGGAGAGAAGAGGCAGGGGTTGTAGGGCAGGATCTCGGGTCCAGAAAAAGAAGGCGGGAAATAGAGTAGGAGGTATTTTTAATATTAGTGGAGCTACACTCTCTCATAAAGAAATGAATATCTTGCATCAAGGTCTGAAATGTGGTCTAAGGAGACCTCTGTAAATTTGACGTATATATCAATGTACAGAAGTTTATCAGAAAAATCAGTATTAAAAAATACTTCCTTAACAAAATTTCAAATCCAATAAGCAGAAATAGCAATATGTTTGTTGCGGTTGTCAGTGGACTAAAAAATAAATCATTGTTTAATTCTTTAACCCACCAAATACAGCTACACAACATCTTGATGTTTTCAAGGGGCTAGTGCTACGTGATCTGGAGACACTGGTTCCCAAGAAAAATGTAAATCCCAGATACATTAAAGAAGGAATAGAATCCCTTGAGTCCAGGAAGGATATAGTGATTAGACCTGCGGACGGGGGGGGTGTTGTTATTATGGCTAAACAACACTATAATGATCAATTGTCCGAATTATTATCGGATGATAACACCTATCAGAAATTAAATAGTGATCCCACTATGCAGTGTAGAACAGAATTGGAAGCACTTATTGCAATGGGTTATCAATCACACGTTTTAAATGTGAAGGAGAAAAGATACCTAATGCCCAATACCTACCATCTATACCCTTCCCAAAATTCATAAAGATCCCCAAAACCCTCCCCCAGACCTATTGTGAATGGGATAGGGTCCGTTACTTAGAGATTGGGGGAATATTTGGATATATTTCTACAGAAAAGCATGGTAGATACCAAGGCCTACCTTAAGGATACAAAAAATTTACTCCAATCATTACAGGAGATAACATTAACAGGACATGATGAAGTGTATTTGGTAACAGCTAATGTGGCAAGTTTGTACACAATCATTCAACATGAGGATGCCCTCCTGGCTCTTAATTGGGCCTTGAGTAAGAGGGATGATCTCCCACACTCCCAAAAAATGTTTTTGAGAAATGCATTGGAATTTTGCTTATGTCATAACTATTTTTGGTTTGACAGCAAATTCTATACCCAGAAAAGATGTGTGGCTATGGGCGCAAAATATTGCACCCAGTCTTGCCAACCTTTTTATGGGGGAGTAGGAGGATAAAACCATTTTTTATAACAGAAGGAGGGAACTCCTCTTTTACAGACGCTATATCGATGATCTCCTATTGATATGGTCTGGGTCTGACCCTTCATTATGTTCATTCCTGGAACATTTGAACAAGAATGTGAATAATATAAAACTTATGAGCCAGTGGAGTAAGGAAGAAATTAATTTCCTTGATTTGACTATCTATCGTGTAGGTGATAGACTGCAGACCAAAGTGTTTTTCAAATCCACCGATAGGAACAGTTGCCTCCCCACAAACAGTGGACACCACCCTCTATGGATTAGGAATATCCCTAAGGGCCAGATGATGAGGGTTAGGAGAAATTGTTCAACACCTGAGGATTACCTCATTCAATCTGGGGTGTTAAGGGATAGATTCTTGGAAAAAGGATATAAAAAACACCACTTGGATGCAGTATTAGAAGAAATTGGACAGATTCCTAGGGAGGAGTGTTCGAAGGAGGGAACCTCAGGTCATAAAAATATAGAACATGAGTGGACATTTATTTCCTCATTTCACTCTCAGTTTACAGAGGTTGAAAATATCTTTAACACCCACTGGCATGTCTTATCTATGGACAGAACGTTGGCTTCAGTTCCTCCAGTTAAACCTAAGTTTATTTACCGGAGAGGTCCGAGTTATGGGGAAGCTGTTGTAAGAAAGGTTCTTGACCCCCCCGAGTCATCCCCTCAGTTTTTGGGATCAAGAGGGGTTTTTTGCCTGCAGGAGATGTGAGCAGACCCCTTAGAGGGATAAACACCTTTGTCTCCCCTTCCAACAATAAAGAGTTCAATATTAAGCACTTCATCACATGTAATACGACCCATGTAGTGTATGCTCTGAGCTGTCCTTGCGGTTTATTATATATTGGAAGGACTAAGTGCCTGTTAAGAATACATGTAGCTGAGCATATCCATAACATACGTATTGGCGTTAAAGATCACAATTTATCCCTACACTTTAAGATCCATCATAATCAGGACCCTACTGGTCTACTATTCTGGTGTGTAGACCATATTAAACCATCATGGAGGGGCTCCAATTTGGTGAGGGATTTGTCTAAAAAGGAAACGCAGTGGATCTATTTAACTTGCCTCTAAAGGGTTAAATCACTGTACAACAGTGATTATTAGTGATTATCAGTCATTCTTATTTTTATTTTTTATTTTTTCTTATTTTTATTTATTTAGTTTCATCTTATTTTAATTTTATTTATTTTTTATTTTTTTATCTTTATTCACACAATTTTATTTATTATGCTTATTCCTGGATAGCTCACCATTTTATTTTATTTCATTTGACTGATGATTACTGATCAGATCCTGTGATCTTCATATATTTTTTATATATATTTTATAATTTTTATTGGTCATCATTAGCCCCCTTCTTGTGTGACTTTTGGTTTTCTTACTTTATTTTACTTGTCAAAAGAAGTTTATTGAGTATACAATATTATAAAGATACATAAAGTAAGTTTACAAGGATCTATAAAGTAAGCTCATTGTTTTACAGTAGGGTTTATATAGGTAAATATCATGAAATTTCAAATATTAAACATTGGGTTCACGTAAACCTAAATTAAAGATATATATCATTTCCTTAGTCACTTTTGTAGGTATTTAAATGATTTATACCTACTATACATATTGTTTACAGGTAGAGTGTATATAGGTCAAATAAATTCTGATAATGAGCTTTAATCGTAAGGTGGAGAAAAGGAAAGAGAAAGAAGAAAAGGGGTAGAAAGGTAGAGGTATGGTCCACAAGGTTGTCCCGCTCGTCAGTTTATTATTCTTTTTAGTTCTCTTTGAAGCCTTAGAATGGGTGTCTCTGTAAGTCATTTAATCTGTTACCATGACAACAGGACAGAGTCATTGAAGTTTGACAGGAACTGTTGTTTTATCCAAGGATGCCAAAGTTTTTCAAATTTTGGAATTTGATTTTGATCGATGGCTACCATCTTAGCATGGGACATTGTATTATTCATTCTGTGAATTGTTTCTGCTAGTACCAATGTAGGAGATTTCCATGCCTTGGCCACTGTTTGTTTTGCAGCCGTTATTAGTTGGATCATAAGTTTGAATTGAGAGAGTGTTAACCATTCCGGTTTTAGATTAAGTAAAGTTATATATGGATCTGGTTGTATTATTTTTTAAAATATTTTAGATGCAATCACAAAGACTTCCTTCCAGAAGGTTTGGATTACTGGGCACGTCCACCATATGTGTAAATGTGTGCCTATTTCTGGGCATCCTCGAAAACAAAGAGCTGAGGTATTAGGTGAATATTTTGCCACTCTAGCGGGTACAAGGTACCAGCGAGTTAGGACTTTATAATTTGTCTCCAGTGCTAAGCTGTTGGGTGAAGATGACTTAGATGTGAGCCATATGTTAGACCAGTCCGTGTCTTCTAAAGTTCGTCCCAGGTCCTCCTCCCACCTCTGAACGTAAGAGGGTCTATTAAGATTTGCTACTCCATATAATTGATTATAAAGTGATGAAATTGTACCTTTAGCAAATGGATCTTTTGTACAGATTGATTCAAAAATGGATAATTGGGATAATGGTGTATCCCCCTTTAGGAATGGTGTATAGAAATTTTTGATTTTGAGATATCTAAATATCTCAGAGTTTGGTAGATCATATTTTTCTCTAAGCGATGGGAATGAAAGGAATGATTTAGATGCTATGAAGTCATTTAGTGTCTGAATGCCTGATGTTGTCCAAGCTTTAAAAGAATTTGGGTAGATCCATGCCGGATAAAAGGCCGGATTTCTGATAAAAGAAAGGAGAGGATTGTGTGGAGATTGTAACTGATATTTGGTTTTTAGTTTATCCCAGAGAGATAAGAAGTGTTTAGTTATGGGATTATGAATTTTAAAGCGGTCTTTAGGATCAAGCCATAATAAGTTTGATATTAATAGAGGGTCATTTTCTGAAGCCTCTATAAATACCCATAATGGGATTTCCTGTTTTGCATGGTATTTGGACAGACTGGCCAAATGTGCTGCTCTGTAGTAGTTAGTAAAATTAGGGTATCCCAGGCCTCCTTTATTTTTGGGAAGATGTAGTGTGTGTATAGGTATACGTGGTTTAGAAGAGCCCCATATAAACGAAGTTGCTCTTTTTTGTACTATTCTCAAAAAATAGGAAGGAATTGGAATAGGGAGGACTCTGAATAGATAAAGCAATTTGGGTAGAATAGTCATTTTGATTGCATTAATCTTCCCTATCCAGGATAAAGGAAGTTGCGACCATTGTTTTATTAGATTTGTGATCTGTCTTAATAGAGGAGGATAATTGGTTGAGAATAAGTCAGAATGAGATGCTGTTAAATGAATTCCAAGATATGGGATTGATTTTTCTGCCTATGTGAATGGGATTGCAGCCCTAGCCGGGATCAATTCCATGTTTGTGAGTGAAATATTAAGCACTAGGCATTTCTTAGGATTAATCATAAGGCCGGATAGGGCTGCAAATCCATCAAGAGCTGGTATTAAGTTAGGACCAGAGACCTGTGGTGATAATAGAAAAAGTAATATATCGTCTGCAAATATACATAATTTGTGTGTAATACCTGCTACTTCAATGCCAGTTATAGTTTGGTTTGTTCTGATGTATTGGGCCATGGGTTCGAGTATAAGGGCAAATAATAAGGGAGATAATGGGCAACCCTGTCGGGTACCTCTTTCGATATTAAAGGCATCAGATTTGTATCCAGCATATTTTATATAGGCTTTGGGTTTATTATATAATGCTTTGATCCATGTTAAAAAGTGGGGTCCAAAACCCCATTTTTGTAATGAATATTGCATATATTGCCAGGATACTGTGTCAAATGCCCTCTTAATATCGAGAGATAGAAAACATAAAGGGATTTTCCGTTTTTTAGCAATATGTGCCAATAACACTGCCCTGCGTATATTATCGCCTGCCTGTCTATTTGGCATGAAGCCTACTTGATCTCTATGTATTAATTTTCCTATAATGCTATTGAGGCGTTTTGCTATTATTTTTGCTAATAATTTAATATCAAGGTTTAACAGAGAGATAGGCCGATAATTCACAAAGGAAGTATCATCAGAAAGGGGTTTTGGGATCATACAAACAATTGCCATTAGTGTTTCTTGCCGAAAAGAATGTCCATCTAGAAGTTTGTTAAAAGTTTCAGTGAGAATGGGAGAGAGTATTTCTGAGAATGTTTTATATTATAAAGCCGAATAGCCGTCTGGGCCTGGTCTTTTGTTAAGTTTTAGGTCTTTTATGGCGTTAGCAACTTCATCTATAGTTATAGGCTCATCCAAACTGTTTTTTTGATTCTGAGATAACTCAGGTAAGGTTATTTTTGAGAAGAAGGATTCAGCCTCTGTAGGATTAAATTCATTGTTTGTCTTGTATAAAGTTGCGAGATGTGAGTGAAATTTATGGACTATTTTAACTGGATTACAAGTATAAACATTTTTTGATAATTTCAAACGTATTGGTTTGAAAGATTTGTTAGTTGAATTTTTTTTTTTAAATCAGAAAAGAAAATTTATTTTTTTTGACTTTCACATTACATAATATATGACAGTTGATGTACTACAATATCATGGGAATATGGAACATACATCTTCAACAACACATCATCGAGTATTACCGGATATCAATGACCTTAAGAGTGCGTTTTCATATTACATTGTCATAGTCATATATATCAAAAAAGAAAGAAAAAAAAAAAGAGCGCAAAGAGAAGAATATAGATGGGTAAAAACAGAGACAAAGAGAAAACAATCAAACAAAACAAAGCTCTTCTCTTTTTTCTTTCCCCCCCCCCTCCTCCTCTCTTCTTGCCCCCTTCTCACCCAAGTTTCCCCAATACCCTAAGGGCACAGGGCAACAAATCCACATAAAAGCTGCCTCAGCCCACCATGGTGTGGTGCCCCCCCTGGAATCATACATTTTCTTTTTGCCAAGTGATTAATTACCTCCTTATCAATGCAGTTAAAATCTTACATTTGTAATAGCCTGTCTTTAATCAGCTGATGTGGTGCCAAACCCGGAACATCTAGCCATGCCTGCCACAATGAGTAGAACTTACGTGGGGCTTTTCTGTGTTGATATGTTAGTTTCTCCCTGATTAGTAATTTGTTCACCTGTTCCACCCATTGTTTTCCAGTGGGTACCCTGGGAGTGATCCATAATTGAGCAATGAGTTTACGTGCAATGTATAATAGTCGAAGGACCGCTGTATGTGCCGAAGGGGTTAGAGCCTCCTCATCCAATGCTCCTAGTAAACACACTACTGGCTCTCGTGGAATATTGAACATATAAACCTGTGATATTATGTCTAGGACTTCCTTCCAGTACCGAAAGAGTTTGGGGCATCTCCATATCATATGGAGTAGGTCCCCATGGGCACCCTCACACTTCGGACACAATGGAGTCTCTCTAATCCCCCATTTGTGCAGCCTAGCCGGAGTCCTGTAAACCCTGTGCAGCAGATACAGATGCGATAGCTTTTGGGATGCGGATACCGAGACTAAGGGTGCAGAGGATAGACACAGGTTCCACGTCTCTCCATCTATGTTCCCAATATCCTCCTCCCAGCCCCGCCGACAAGGAAGACCAGATGGGTCCTGCATGGCATTAAGAAGTATGTTATATGCTCTGGAGATCATTCCTTTCTTATCGTCTTCCATGAAGATCCCCTGTATCAGCGTATGGTCAGTCCGATGTAATGGAGTACGTTGCGATTGTGTTTGTATCGCATGTCGCAACTGTAGATATTTGAAAAAATTGGTTCGTGGGATATTAAATTCCCCCTGCATTTCCATGAAAGATTTAAAATTTGGACCATTAAACAGTTGAGACAGGTATCGGATTCCTAACAGTTCCCAGTTTCTAAATCCTTTTAATTTTAATAACTCTTTATAATTGGTATTATGCCATATTGGTGTATGCGCTATGAAACCTCTGATCCCCACTATTTTTTTCGTGTGAGCCCATAATGTTTTAAGCATTCTCACTGTAGGGGCCTCAGGGTCAAGGTGCATGTAGCCAGCCTCCAGGCACTCCAGAGCCGTCACACTCCCATCCTGTACAGCCAGCAGTCTGCGGATAGGGTCCGCTAGATCTGTCACCCCCCAGCCCCCAAGTTGCTGGAGTTGGGATGCTAGGTAATAGGCCCTGGAGTGAGGAACCGCCAACCCGCCTCCATCCTTTCTATACTGCAGTGTTTTTAAGCTTATCCTTGCTGTCTTTTTGCTCCAAATCAATTCCCTGAATTGGGAGTCTATCCTGTCAAACCACTTTCTAGGGATCCAAACCGGGGAGTTGTTAAATATATATAAGAGCTGCGGTGCCCATATCATTTTTATCAAATTAATTCTTCCTACTACTGAGAGTGGTAGTTTGCACCAGGACGTGCATTTTTCACGGAATTTACTAAGCAAAGGGACTAGATTGAGATTTATATATTGGGATGGGTTTGGGGATATCTGTATACCTAAGTAACGAAAGGTTGGTACTATTTGTATCATCTCAGCTCCCTGTGGCAATGGTTCAGTTATGGGATCTACCGGCATTAGCACTGACTTGTTCCAGTTAATGGAAAAGCCTGACAGGTTTCCGAATTCTTTAATAAGGGACATAACATGCTTCAATGTATCCTGTGTATCACCCAAGTACAGTAAAGTATCATCCGCATACATGGAGACAATATCTGTACCCGTATTTCGTTTGAATCCTGTTATATTTGGGTCCCCCCTTATCTTTGCTGCCAGAGGTTCCAGTGCCAAGGCAAACAGCAGGGGCGACAAAGGGCACCCCTGCCTAGTGCCTCGAAACAAGGAAAATGGTTCCGACAATTCTCCATTAATCCTGATCCTAGCTGAGGGTGCTGCGTATAGCAGTTGGACCCATTTAATGAATGTTGCCCCCAAGCCCATATGCTCAAGCACCTTCCACAGGTAAGGCCACTCGACGCTGTTGAAGGCCTTAGCTGCGTCCAACGAAAATATTGCTCTATTGCCAGGGTTATCCACAGGAATTTGCAGGTTCAGAAAGAGCCTTCTAATATTTTGGGCCGTGGATCTAGTTGGAATGAATCCTGATTGGTCCCTATGCACCAGTTTGTGTACAACCTTAGCGAGTCTGGTTGCTAATATCCTAGCCAACAGTTTCACATCCGCTGTAAGCAAGGATATAGGTCTATATGAGTCTGGGGATGTTGCATTCTTGTTTGGTTTCAATAGTACGATAATAATCGCTTCATTCATGGAATCAGGGAGTTTACCTTCCCTCAATCCTTCATTGTATACTTTTAACAATTCGGGGAGCAATGTATCTGCGTATCGCTTATATACCTCGGATGGGAGACCATCTATTCCTGGAGATTTATTATTATGCGACTGTGTTAGAGCATTAGACAATTCTTCCTCAGTCAGTTGCGCATTAAGCATATTAGCATCCGAGGCTGACAAGCGAGGCAGTTCACACCGTCCTAAGAAATCATCTATCTGTTCCCCTGTGGGTTGTACCTGAGAGGTGTAAAGGGAGGCATAAAATGACTTAAAAGTTTGTAATATGTTTGTGGTCTGGTATTGAGGGGATCCCTGCTCGTCACAGACGGCCGAAATCAGAGAAGAGGGCCGCTGCGCACGCGCCATCACAGCTAGCATGTGCCCAGTTGCCTCACCCTCCTCAAAATGGCTCTGTTGTAGGAAAAAACGTTTGTTTTCGGCCAGCTGTAACGCCAATTGGGCGGACATGGACTGAGCTCCCAGCCACGCACTTTTTGTGTCTTCATTAGGGTCAGCAATAAATCTATCCTCAGTCTCAGTGACCTTTTCTCTTACCAGTTTTTCCCATGCCTTAGTGTCTGTTTTAATACGATTTATTGTTCTGATAAATTGGCCACGTAAATATGCTTTTGCTGCATCCCACACTATACTACGTGTAGTACTACCCAGATTGTCCTTAAAAAAAAATTGTAGTGAGACCCGTATGGGGTCCTGTTCCGGGAACAGTGAAAGCCAGAAGGGATTTAACTTCCACTCTGTCCTTTTCTCTGTGCCGGGGAGCAAAATAGTCACCCAAAATGAGGAGTGGTCTGAAATATGTCTGTCACTATAGTCTGACTCCACCACCAATGGCAGCATTGCGAGATTGCCGAGACCTAAATCAATTCTGGACAGTCCCCCATGTGATGCTGAGTGACATGAGAATTTTTTTGTGTGTGGATGACCTTGCCGCCATATGTCTGTCAGTCCGAGTTCCCCAAGCAACCTGGCAAAGGGTGTAAACCCCCCACCCCCCATCGGTATATTAGTGGGAGTTGGAAGCTTATCCCATTGATATAGTAAGTAATTGTTAAAGTCTCCTAATGCTAGTAGCGGGGTATCAGGAAATTGAGCCATAAACCCTGCCAGACACCTGAGGACCCCCGCCGTGAACGGCGGCGGTATATATATTCCTGCTATAATACACGAAAAACCAAATATTTTACACAATAGGAACACATATCTCCCTCCTGGGTCTATAAGTTTACGTATGCATTTAAACTCTACATCCTGGCGGATCAGAACGCTGACTCCTCTGGAGTATGCTGTATAAGTCGAATGAAATTGAATATTATAGATGCGAGGGCTGAAACTGGGCGCCGGATCTGGAGAAAAATGCGTCTCCTGTAGGCACACGATTCCAGCCCCCACAGATTTAAGGTGTCTGAGAACCGCCACTTTTTTTATTGGGTTGCTCAGTCCTCGAACGTTCCAGGACATAAATTTAAATTTAAATTTAGCCGCCATAGGGAAGTCTATCCATCAATAAAAATAATAACCACACATTTGCCGCACAATCCCCCTCCAGCATTCGCGTTAACTCAGTATATGGATATAAATGAGCTGCATTTGCTAAGCCAATTTTACCATAAGTACATGTGAATACGCATAGAGTGACTTTACAGTTCGTGATGGGTTTGGTCCTTCGTGTATTTCCTGGTGGGCTAAAGCAGCATCCAATGGTGTAGCGTAAGTCTTGTAAGAGGCAGAAACACAAAAAAAAAAAGAGAAGAGCAAACTGTTAGAGCCAACATGACTCCTGGCCGAACAGGCCTCCGAGTGTATAGTTTCCATAGCTTAGCCATGGATGGGGGAGGGCAGTGGAAACTCCCGTTAAGATAGTGGAGGGGGTTTCACCTCTGCATACTACGTGGGATGTACCGTGCGATTATGCTTCCAGTGTTCTCCTTTTGCAATCCGCCTTAACTAGGGGTAACCGAACAAAAAGAAATAGATATTCTAAACCTGCGATCAGTGTCTCCTGAAAAAAGAGAAGTCAATGAAAAATGGGGAGTCTCTCAGTTGACATCAGAAAAGACATTTTTATGTTCAGACCGGTGCTTGACGTTGCGATTTGGCTGTCTTAATTGCACGTTCCTCTCGTTCCAGCCACTGTGCAGCCATATCCGGGCGGTCAAAGAAATGTGTTGTTCCCAGGGCTGTTACCCTAAGGCGCGCAGGATATAACATGGCATACTGAACACCCAGATCCCGGAGCCTCCTTTTCACTTCAATAAATTTAGCACGATGTTTCTGCAGCTCTGCAGAGAAATCTGGAAACAGAGAGATCTTGGAGTTGTCAATGGCCAGGCTGCCACTCATGGTTCTAGCCTTGGACAGGATAGCGTCTCTATCTTTGTAGTTAAGTAGCTTGAAAAGAAATGGACGTGGGTGATTACCCGGTGGCAGGGGACGTGCTGGCACCCTATGCGCCCTCTCCACAGCAAAAAGTGGAGAGAAGGCCTCTTTGCCAAAGGTGGTTATCAGCCATTGCTCAATGAAAGAGACAGGATCCTTGCCTTCAGCCCGCTCAGGAATACCTATAGCACGTACATTATTACGTCTCATGCGATTTTCTAGGTCGTCCAAACGTGCCGCATGCTGATCTGTGAGGTGACAATTATATTGTAAGTCTCTTTTCATGGGGGTCATTTCATCTTCCATTGTGCTTATTCTGCCCTCTATGGCGGAGGTGCGTTCCCTCAGTTTTTGCATATCATGGCGCACAAACGATATTTCAGCTTTCACCCCCTTAAGTTCATCAGCCATAGCAGTGATGGACATATTACATGATGTCACTGCCGACAATATATCCCTTAAAGTGGGTTCTGTCTCATCTGTAACCGGTGATACATTCTGACTCCCTGTGAACACATTTCTGGGGGTACTCACTGTGTCCCAGGCCTGAGATAATCCATCGACATCTTCCAGTGGGGCTGTGTCATCTGTTTCAGACTGGCCTCCCACAGCTTCTCCTTGTGCCGATGAGGATGTCTGAGGGTCTTTGGGTAATTTACCTCCATATAGGAGTTTCTGTGCAGCCTCCTTGTATTTCTCTTTGGAAGATCTCTGTGCCCAGGCGCCATCTTGGCTGAGTTCCTCCATGAGGCCTCTGGATTCTTTACTTTTCCCCCTTGTCATGACAGGATTCATGCAGGTAAATCCGCGGTACGGGTCGCGATCGCAGCCTGATCAGTTCCGATCCACAGGGGGGTCCAATATGGACCTGCAACAATGTTCTATAGGATGTTTTGTCCGGATTCTCGGCGGAGCAGGAGAGAGATGCGACCGTCTACATCTGCCGCTAACTTGTTAGTTGAATTTAATGCCCGAGCCAAATATGTACCTGGTTTGTTTGTATTCATGTAGAAATTGTGTTTGGAGCGTTTGAGGGATTTATCAACTGACTCAGTGAGAAATAGATCGTATTCCAATCTAGATTTTTCCAGATGAGATTTTGTACTCTGAGATGGATTATCTTGGAATGATATGTAGGCTGCATTAAAATTGAGTTCTAGTTTTTTTGCTAGATTTTTGCATTCCCGTTTAAATAGTGCCATTTGTCTTTGTATTGTACCACGCAAGACAGGCTTATGAGCTTCCCACAGTGTTATTGGGGAGATGTCTGTTGTATTATTAATTGATATGTATTCCTTTAAAGCTTGTTCAATGGCCCTCTGATGTAGTGGGTGTTTGAGCATTATGTCCGGTAAGTACCACGTTGGGTCATGCGCTTTTGGTATGGCTGAGGCTATAGTAGTGTATACTGCATTATGGTCAGACCACGGAATCGGAATTATATCTGATGCAATAATTTCTGGTATCATTCCTATTGTTAGAAAAATATGATCTATTCTGGTGAAGGTTTGATGAGGGTGCGAGAAATAAGTGAATTTCTTTTTCATTGGGTTACTTTCTCTCCACGAATCTACCAGATTGTATTTGGAAAGAAGTTGAGAAAAAGGTAATCTAGAGGTTATTTTGGGTGGTGTAAAAGGTGATTTATCTAGAAATGGGAGGAGGACCTGGTTCGAATCCCCGCACATTATCACTGTTCCTATTTTGTGTGTATTAATCACTTGTAATATATGTGAGAGGAATGGTGTAGGTTGTTTGTTAGGAGCGTAGTAGGAAATCACCGTGATTGCTGTATCCATTATATAACCCACGAGTATCAGGTATCTACCTTCTGGGTCTTTAATTTCTGATGATAAGGTGAATGGTGTGGATCGGTGAAATGCAATTAGAGTTCCCCTTTGTTTGGTACAGGCAGAAGCCGTGTAAATTTGTTGATAAAAAGGAGAAATATATTTTGGAGTAGAATCTTTGGTGAAGTGTGTTTCTTGGAGGCATACTATGTGAGCCTTCTTGTTATGGAAAGTACGGAAGGCTTTGGTCCTTTTTTGAGGGACATTTATTCCCTGAACATTCAGGGAAAGTATATTCAGTGGTGCCATGGCAACAGATCAAATAGTTTTGACTTACTTTTTGTTATGCAGAGCTGACTGCGCAGATGAACCTGTGTGGACTGAAGAGATGAAAAGATAGAAAAGAAACCAGTGAATTCTGGAGTAGAGAGTAAACAAAAAACATATAAGATTAGATGATACATTGTATAAATTATTTTTTGCAAGTAATCACAATTTACCCGTGAAAGAGAATAAATATCTCTCTCAGGGGAATAAGTGCCTTCGTCACACTCCCACATAATATGGTTGGGAGAATGAGGAGGGCTAATGGGGGTACACGGATCTTCCGCTTACAGGAGAGAAGTGCTATGTCAAAAGACATCAAAATGATGTTTCATTAATTGGAGTGCAGAATATAGTTTTTGTTGAAATTATTTATTCCAGGGTGGTTGTATATGGTTAGTCTTGCCCTAGGCTAAATAATTCAGTTAGAAAGATACTGTTAATAACTTTGGTATTGATGAAGATAGTTTGAATTATTTTGGGATTTTAACCCTTTTAGAGTAAACAATTACATATTTTATTCATATGTAACTGTTTAGATATGTTAACTCATAAAATTGAGGTTGTACTGCTTCAGATTAGAATAAACAAAAACATAATTCTAGGAACTAGTTAGGTAATAATATATTTGTTTTAAGAAAAGAAAGAAAAAGCTTCCATTACTTCTGGATTATTGAACATATTTGTCCTAAAAAGTAATAAATCTATTGTTATTACCTGATAATATATAACTGAACAAGAATTTCCTTATTTCACTTATATATTCTAAGGCTATATGAATCAGAAGTAATAAGAAATATAACTGGAATGTAACATGATCCCACACAGTGTGTGACTATCAGAATGCAGTTGCATTCAGTTATAAATACAGGTTTTTTATAGAGAACCATCTCTTAGTATAATAAATGAAGAGATATCAGGAATTAGGATGTCAGTCCATTGAATCTTCTTGGTCCATGGATAATGTGGCATAACGGCCTCTTTTGTGAGAATGATGATTCCCATTTTGTTCTGAAATTTTCTGGGTGCTGCCTGAAGGTGAAGATGATGCCATTCTTCTGCGTGTGGGAGAATTGCTGCTTGTGGGTTCTGTCAGATTTAATTTTAAAAGGGTCTGTTGTAGTTCATCTGCTGATCTGCTTCTGTAAATTGTACCTTGGTAGTTAAATCTGACTGAAAAGGGGAAGCCCCATTGATACATAATGTTGTGGCATTGCAGTTCCATTAGTTGGGGTTTCATGGATCGTCTTTTAGTAATAGTAAGTTGGGATAGGTCAGCAAAAATTTGATAATTAAGTCCTTGAAAATTAAGTTCCTTTTTTTCTCTTGCAGCAATTAGTATTTGTTCTTTCGTTCTGTAATAATGAAATTTTGTGATTATATCACGTGGGGGTCCATCTTTCTTTTTGGCTGTGAGGGCTCTGTGTACTCTGTCCAGTTCTAAACGTTCAATAGGGATTTCTGGCTTTAGTTCTTGTAATAGAGCAGTAATAGTAGATTGCAGGTCTGTCACAGTTTCAGGTATTCCCCTTATGCGCAAGTTTGAACGTCTGGCTCTATTTTCGTAATCTTTGAGCTTAGTTTGAAGTATTAAATTCTCTTCTTTTAATTGTTCCAATTCTGTTATATTTTCTTGGGTTGTAATTTCAATTTCATCTATTTTTATTTCTAAGGCTGCGGTGTGGTTTCCCAGCTCTCTTATTTCTTTGGTTAGGCTTTTTGTTATTTGGTCTGAGGTTTGTTTTAAAGCCTTATGAAGCATCTTTTCAAATTGTAATAATATTACTGGGGATGCTGAGGAGGCTTGTGGAGAAGTTTGTGAGAGGATTTGTTCTGTATCTGACTCAAATGGAGAGTCTTGCTGTGACATTTTCTGTCTGTGAGAGCGCCCTGATGCTGTATATTGTGAGGTGACTACTGGAGCTGCTTTAGTTGCAGTGAGTGCCTGTGAGCTCTTTGTGAGGTGATTTTTATTTCTGCCACGGATTCCTCCCAGTACCATATTTCCTGCCCAAACTTTCACAGTTTGTTCCCTGGGGCAAAAAGGTTCAAATGGATACCTTTTGAGCCTGCAGGCTCCGCTTTGTCCTTCTCTTCTCTCCTCAGCGGTGTGGAGCTCTAACAATGCATGTCTGCTCTGCTAGGCTCCGCCCATCTCCCATCCTCTTACTTTATTTTCATTTAATTATGAATATGTTAACCTGCTAGCTGCTATTTATTTATCTATATACTCTTTTGCTGTTATAGCTATATTTTGAGGTTTTGAATGCAGCGGGATTTATATACAAATCTGCTGCTGATTTTTCATCTCTTTTATACCTTTCCTTGTTTTAATTAATTCAAACAATAATAAGGTTGTCTTACTTTGTAGTTTAGATTTTTATATCATGCCTGCTCCTAGTTAATTAGTACATTTTTCTAGGATTAGATGAGATATTGGCAATGATCTATCTCATCAAACTTGCGGTTTGCTTATCAGTGTTAAGTGAGAGAGACACTGTCACTAGTGTTGTAAAAGTGTTGGTTAATGATCCTTTGACTTGATATCAGGCTTATTTTCAGCAGTATAACGAGCATTCTCTCTCTGAACTCTCAGTCTCCGGAGTGCACCTATTTAAAATGGAAACTGAGAGTGTTGCAAAGAGTTAACACTAATTACTTGAACACAGTACTTTATATTCAGACATGCCTCGCCGTGGTGTCACACCCCTTTGAGAAAGTCGGGAAGACGAAATCGATCAGGGCGTGATTCTACGGCGTACTGAACACTTCACTCAGACACAGCACTCCAATGCCCAGTTCAGGTCCCAGAAAAGATCAGCACCGAGCGGTAAATTGACTTTCAGTGTCCCCCGCAGTGCTTTCTGACATTTCTGGTCCTTTGAACTTGACAACAAGCCAGTGGATGAATGAGTATTGGTGGCAGCTGTATGAAGTAGAAAATTTTTATATCTTGGATGAACAGCTTTTAATAAAACGTTTGGAAAATAGAACTACTCTATGTGAAGTTTATTTTCCCTATATTCGTTGACGCTGTGGACTTCCGAGTTGGCCGAGCAGTTAACCAGTTGGAGATCGTGAATGTTTACTATCTGCAAATCTCTGGTGGCCGAGCAGTTAACCTGTAGGAGATTGTGAATGCTTATTATCTGCATTTCTCTGGTGAGTTTGATCCCAGAGGGACGTGTGAAGCACGGGGTGTGGAATAGGGTGATCGGTGCACTATATGATTATCTTCCCTCCTTATCCAAACATGAAGCCAACCACAGACTTTACCTTTATCTCCATTCACTTGTTAGATCTGCAGCTCACTGCTTAACTAATATGTTTGCATTGTATCCATTTGAATGCAGATGTGTTAATTTGTTATTATTTTGACAGAAACGCCGCTTCGATAGAGTGCATCTCTTTACATTTGAATCTTCTATGTGACAGATCTATTTTATCCTATTTTATTTAAGTTTCTACAGCTATTGTGGTAAACTGTAGAGGTGAAATCCGAGGTTAATGGGTGGGAACAGTGAAGAAATAGTCCTTCCACGAGACTAAAGTTCAAAAAGGGGGGTGTGCAAAAGGTGGCTAAGTGCAGAAATGGTGAAAGAAGAAAAGTTCCTGGTCAACTCCACTGGTGGTCTCCTAGTGGCAGTGGTCTCTCAGAACTCTCACCTCATGTATATGAAGAAATCAGCATCAACAGATATCTCCCGGTAAGTGTTTTTTTTTGCAGTATCCAGATAGAGCCCAGGCAGATTTTCATACATAGACCATGGCTGTAAGCAGACGTATACCGGAAACAACATGAGAAGGCTCTCTGAACGCCGATCCTTCTGTTTATTTGCCTTTTTGATTGTTTTTAAATGTAGGAGTCCATTTTGCAGCATTTTAATAAATGAAACCCTAGGTTATTTTAACATACTACACTATTGGAATCTTTTCTCTCTTCTCTATATCATTGCATTACTTGTATTATACCGGAGTCTATTAGGACAGAAATATGGAAATTTACAGAGATTGAGGAGAAGCCGTTAGAGCCATGGTCTATGTATGAAAATCTGCCTGGGCTCTATCTGGATACTGCAAAAAGACCCACTTACCGGGAGATACAGTATCTGTTGATGCTGATTTCTTCATATACATGAGGTGAGAGTTCTAAGAGACCACTGCCACTAGGAGACCACCGGTGGAGTTGCCCAGGAACTTTTCTTCTTTCACCATTTCTGCACTTAGCCACCTTTTGCACACCCCTCTTTTTGAACTTTAGTCTCGAGGAAGGACTATTTCTTCACTGTTCCCGCCCATTAACCTCGGATTTCACCTCTTTACAGTTTACTACAATAGCTGTAGAGACTTATTAGAGTACTTATCCCCTTGGAGTTATTCCACTTTGCACTTAATTGTTATTTTTATTTTATTTTTTTTAAATATTTTTTTTTTAATATTTTTTCTTGTGTTCTATATTGCACTATTTACATTGTGTTTTTATTAGCACTCTAATGCCGCGTACACACGGTCGGACTTTTTGACCGAACTGGTCCGACGGACCAAATCCGGCGGACAATTTGATTGTGTGTGGGCTTCTCCGGACCTTCAGCGGACTTTTCCTGTCGCAAATCTGACAGACTTTAGATTTGGAACATGCTTCAAATCTTTACGTAGTAACTGGGCCGGACCCAGAAATCTGCTCGTCTGTATGCTAGTCTGATGGACAAAAACCGATGCTAGGGCAGCTATTGGCTACTGGCTATCAACTTCCTTATTTTAGTCCGGTCGTACGTCATCACGTACGAATCCGTCGGACTTTGGTGTGATCGTGTGTAGGCAAGTCCGTTTGTTAAAAAGTCAGTCGGAAGTCCGTCAAAAGTCCATCGAAAGTCCGCTGGAGAGTCTGTCGGACCAGTCCGGTCCAAAAGTCCGACCGTGTGTACGCGGCATTAGTATTTACACATTGAGGTATTGTGTATTGTTTTTTGGGTGATTTTATAGGACTGCGCAAGATCACTTTATTATCCTCAATTCCCATATATACATAGATTTGATATAGCAAAGCATTCCAGTTACCAGTTATAAATTAAAACTCCATATGAACTATATAATTTAGCAGAAAGTTTATAAAGTTTCATATATGCATATTATCTTTATTCAGGTGCATGCAGTAATTGGATATAATAGATAATTGGGTGTATCCTACAATTCCCTACGCATTTTGTGGTGCAAAGCAACTTCTTCAGGGGCGGATGCATCCATATGTCTGAAAAAAATTTATAATAATTTTTTAAACAGAGTACCAGTTAGCTCTTATTAAAACTCATATATCAATTAACAGGTAATTTAACCAAACAATGAATTATCTGGTCCTAATTACTCACATGGAGTTACAGTTTACAGGTATATGGTACAGTAACACAAAGGCCACCAGGAATAGTCTGTCCCGGGAACTGAGATAGCGAACCTGCAGATGAGGCGGCCACCCCCAAAGCATCCCCAGAGATTAGAATTCTCCAATTGTGAGGTCCATAATCTCTATAAAAGAGAGTGTGAAATGGAAAGTGACTCAAATATGAGTAATACTAAGGATGGTCAGGGTCCATACCAAGTGAGGTGTGAACAAATAAGGAAACTAATGAAAGGAGGGGAACATGTGACTAAAATTACAACTATAACCAACCGTTGGTGAAAACTAGGGATGAGCCCGATGTTACGTTCCACTGGAACATCGGGTGTTTGCCTGTACGCCGAATAGCGAACAATTTGGGGTGTTTGCGGCAAATTCGAAAGCCGTGGAACACCCTTTAAATGTCTATGGGAGAAATCAAAAGTGCTAATTTTAAAAGCGTAAATGCATGGTATTGTCATAAAAAGTGTTTGGGGACCTGGGTCCTGCCCCAGGGGACATGTATCAGTGCAAAAATAAGTTTTGAAAATGGCCGTTTTTTTGGGAGCAGTGATTTTAATAATGCTTAAAGTGAAAAAATAAAAGTGTAATATTCCTTTAAATTTCGTACCTGGGGGGTGTCTATAGTATTCCTGTAAAGTGGCGCATGTTTCCCGTGTTTAGAACAGTCTGAGTGCAAAATGACATTTCTAAAGGAAAAAAAGTAATTTAAAAGTACTAGCGCTAGCACCGGCTATAATGAGTTGTCGGTCCGGCAATACACAAGTTCATTGATAAAACGGCATGGGATTTCCCCACAGGGGAACCCCGAACCAAAATTTAAAAAAAAAAAATGCGTGGTGGTCCCCCCAAATTCCATACCAGGCCCTTCAGGTCTGGTATGGATATTAAGGGGAACCCCGCGCCAAAATTTAAAAAAAATGGCGTGGGGGTCCCCCTCAAAATCCATACCAGATCCTTGAGGTCTGGTATGGATTTTAAGGGGAACCCTGCACCAAAATTAAAAAAAAAATTTGGTGCGGGGTCTGGTATAAATTTTGAGGGGGACCTCCATGCCATTTTTTTTTTAATTTTGGCACGGGGTTTTCCTTAAAATCCATACCAGATCCTTGAGGTCTGGTATGGATTTTAAGGGGAACCCTGCACCAAAATTAAAAAAAAAATTTGGTGCGGGGTCTGGTATAAATTTTGAGGGGGACCTCCATGCCATTTTTTTTAAATTTTGGCACGGGGTTTCCCTTAAAATCCATGCCAGACCTGCCAATTTTATGAACTTTTATGTGTATTGCCGACCGACAATTCATTATAGCCTGCGCTAGCACTTTTAAATGACTTTTTTCCTTTAGAAATGTCATTTTGCACTTGGACTGTTCTAAACATGGGAAACATGCGCCACTTTACAGGCATACTATAGACACCCCCCAGGTATGAAATTTAAAGGAATATTACACTTTTATTGTTTCACTTTAAGCATTATTAAAATCATTGCTCCTGAAAAAACGTCAGTTTTTAAAACTTTTTTTTTTGCACTGATACATGTCCCCTGGGGCAGGACCCAGGTCCCCAAACACTTTTTATGACAATAACTTGCATATTAACCCTTAAAATGAACACTTTTGATTTCTCCCATAGACAATTCACTATAGCCGACAATTCACTATAGCCGCTATTACTTCATGACTTTTTTTTCCCTCTAGAAATGTCATTTTGCTGTCAGACTTTTCTAAACACTGGAAAAAAGCGCCACTTTACAGGCATACTATAGACACCCCCCAGGTACGAAATTTAAAGGAATATTTCACTTTTATTGTTTCACTCTAAGCTTTATTAAAATCACTGCTCCCGAAAAAACGGCCGTTTTTAAAACTTTTTTTTGCACTGATACATGTCCCCTGGGGCAGAACCCAGGTCCGAAAACACTTTTTATGACAATAACTTGCATATAAGCCTTTAAAATTAGCACTTTTGATTTCTCCCATAGACTTTTAAAGGGTGTTCCGCGGCTTTCGAATTTGCCGTGAACACCCCAAATTGTTCGCTTTTCAGCGAACGGGCGAACAGCCAATGTTCGAGTTGAACTCTTGTTCGACCCGAACGTAAAGCCCATCCCTACTTATGATTGTTAGCACAAGCGCAATGTGTACGAGCATGAGCGAGTATCCGCACTGGCCTTTTAGTGGTGGAGGTCCGGTTTAGCTTACACTTTATTTGTTAAATCCGGCACTAAGGCATGCATTAGAGACTTCAAGAAGCGTACCAGTTCAGGCTGCTCTATAGATTCGGGGACATTGCGGAACTTTATATTGTTTCGGCGGGACCTATCTTCGAGGTCTGCCAGTTTAAGTTTAATGAGCTGTAGATCATCCTCATGCTCTGTATATGCGTCGACCAGATCGCTGTTGGTGATGAAAAGTCTGCTCTGACAATGACTGATCAGAGGCAGGAAAGGTGTCTATGGCTAAAGACTGCTGTGGACTAGGTGAGGGGAGGACAAATGGGAGAGTTTGAGCCTCGTCAGGAGCTGCTCCATCCCTCTTGGGTTTAGATTTGACAGGGCTAGCCATGGAGGGTGAACAGGGAGGAGAGCACTCACTGTTAGCGGTTATGTGAGATGCAGGGTCCAGTTGCTGAGCTCTGCTGTGGCCGTGCTGTGAGGAGAGAAGCCATGCAGCATGCCTGTGTGAGCTGTTGGGGCCATCTTGGCTGCAGCCCGCTCCTGCTGGGGGGAAGAATTTTGACAACTTCTGAGGGAGTCTTAGCTGCTTCCTCCATTTCAACATCGTAGCCAAGTGATAGCTGAGTGTCTTGGGGTGCAGGTCGGGTGGTAAATCCTCTCAGGATGCTGTGTAGCCACTAATCGCTGGGGTTGATGCAGAGCAACAGTCTCAAGCGGCCATCCATGGCAACTGCAAGCACTTTTGCACTTCTCTGAACCAGAATCTTCGTATTATACATGCAAAAAATTGTAAACATAAAATGTATGTATTTAGTATCTGCAGTAACACTCTTTTTAAATTAACAGTAACGTTGAACAAAATAGAAAAAAAAACTTTTTTAGTTTTGCTACATTTTTGTCTATAAATTTCATTAAAAAGTATATATACCTATACCTATATATATATATATATAGCAAAAGTTATAGCGTCTACAAAATAGGGGATAGATTTATGGCACTTTTTTTTTTTTACTAGTAATGGCGGTGATCTGCGATTTTTATTGGGACTGTGACATTATGGCTGACACATCGGACACTTTTGACACATTTTTGAAACCATTGACAATTATATAGCGATCAATGCTATAAATATGCTATAAAAATGCACTGATTGCTATATAAATGTCACTGGCAGGGAAGGGGTTAACACTAGGGGGCGATCAAGGGGTTAACTGTGTTCACTATGTATGTTTCCAACTGTGGGGGGATGGGACTGTCTAGGAGGAGAGAGAGATCGCTGTTCATACATGAACACATGATCTGTCTCCTCTCGCCTGAAAGAACCGGGATCTGTGTGTTTACACACACAGATCCCGGTTCTCGCTCTGTCACGAGCAGTCGCGGGAGCCCGGCGGTCATCGCGCCCGCCGGGCACACGCTGTGGGTGTCTAGTGGCCAAAAGGTGAAGCGACGTAAGGTAACGTCGTTTCACCCAGTCGTGCCATTCTGCCACAGTAAAACTGCAGCGGGTGGTCAGCAAACGGTTAAATAACATGTCTAGGGTGTTGTATTAATCCTGTCTGTGAAGGCATGCATCTCTGTGATGCATAGCTCCCAACTGTCCCTGATTTCGAGGGACTGTCCCTGATTTGGAGCCTCTGTCCCTCATTCCACCTCATTTGTCCCTCATTTTGGTCTGATCTATATAGATGTATATAAAATGCACTTTTTATCTTTCAAAAAGTGTTTCCCAGTACTAAACCTTTCATCCAATTTCTTAAATTGCTTCATTTGTACATTTTAAAAGCCAATCTAAAGGAATAGTAGTGGTAAAAAAAAGTCCTTGTGGATTTAATTAACCTTTTTTTTGGTTAATTCTCCTTTAAGGGGGTGTGGCAGGGGGCGTGTCCTATGCCTACATACATTTGTTAGTAGGTGTCCCTCATTCCCATCTCAAAATGTTGGGAGGTATGGTGATGTACAGAAAGGGAAAACAAGTATGATGATCAGCCCCTGCCAAACAGGGGGCCAGATGGGCAAAAGTTGTAATACCTTAACAGCTAAAGTTCAGTCTGAACCTAGATTTGCACCATCAGTTCATCCCTAATCTTTACCAATGACAATGTTGTTATGCTAGAATTAACAGGCCCATAGTAGAATTATAAATATTGCTCTGGTCCATATGGGGTGTACAGGTGCAAGAGCTAAAGTGGTTAACAGACCAAAAAGGAACAAATAAGAGACGTTTATTGTTCAGGTTTACAAATGCTTGAAGCCAATGTTGGACAGGAACTGGTATTTTCAAAAGTAGGCCAGCATCAGCATTGGCAGCCTACATACTACTTTGCACAGTTATTAGTGATCTGTAATAAAGGACAGAGAATAGTTGTTTGCTTATTCTAAATCAGTGCAGTTGTGATGTCTCTGAAACAGGTATGAATTCTCCACAACAGCGAGTGAAAGAAGGATTTGCAAATTATTTACGTAAATGAGTATGTCAGGGCAAAAAAAAAAGAGCATTCAATGTATTTATTTATGTTTTATCTTTGTTAATCTGCTAAAAGTTGAGTGCCTCCTATTTTCCTGTTTGAGCTGGCCACACATTTGGGTTGGGGAAATTCAATAACAATGATTTTCTGGCAGTATGGCTCTTTAAAATGGCCTGTGCCAATCCATGCCGACATTTCAGTAACTTTACCAACACATGCGGCAAATTCAGGTATTTCTAAAAAACAATTTTTACAAACTAGCGCTATTTATTGGGTAAATAAAAAATAATGATCTCCCATTTCTTATATAACAAAACTGGATTTAATTAAGACCTACTTCAAGTTGGTGTACAGAGACAAGCCGAGTGCTTGGGAGGAGACTGATAGGGAAGCTGAGATACAAGGCCTTTCATCACATATGGCGACCCATCACATTTGGCTATTCACTGGAGTGCGCATGCGCGACGCCATCATATGCGTTCCAACACTGTTGTTTCGTCAGATTAGGCGACCCGTCAGAATGTGTAACGGAAGTGACGTTCCGTCGCTGCCATCTTGCTACATCCTGCACTCCTCAATAGTAAGGATACACTGAGAAGGGGAAAGCAGACATCTTGTTACACCCACCGGAGTTTAGCATTTTACACTTATTTGTAACAGTAAACTGACTTTATATAGTGAAATACAGTACTTAGAACTATGTCTGACTGGTTAGATGTTGAATTTTGAAAGCAGCGAACTTCTGTCAGATTAGCAAACCTATGACATAAGCAGGCTTGACGCTGCTTTTAAAATTCAACATTTAACAAGTCAGACGGAATTGTAAGTATTGTATTTCACTAGATAAACTCACTTTACAGCTAAAAGTCAGTGTAAGATGCAAGACTCTGGTGGGTGTAAGAAGATGTCCGCTTTCCCCCTTCTCAGTGTATCCTTACTATGGAGAAGTGCGGAGTCTAGCAAGATGGCGGCGACGGAACGTCACTTCTGTGACAGTTTTAGTGTGCTCTTTTGTCCTAAAAGTGTTGGAACGCATATGGCGGCGTCATGGGTAGCCAAATGTGAAAGGTCGCCATATGTGATGAAACACCTGTGATTAACTGCAGGCAGTGGGCGGATACTATAGCCAATAGCAGGCTGTCCATTGGCTAAGGATCTGCCCTCTGCCTGCTGTCAACCACAAAGGACTGCACCTGATGGAGAACCATGTCTGTGAATCCCCATCAGGCTCCAGCAATTGCACCATGCATGTGAGGTATCACCATGAATGTCAGATCGAGGGCAGTAATTCTAGCAGTAGACCTCCTCTGTAAATCTAAAGTGGTAACCTGTAAAGGCTTTTAAAATGTATGTAGTTTGTCGCCGCTGCACGGGCGTACACAATTTTAAAGCATGTTGTGTTTGGTATCTATGTACTCGGCATAAGATCATCTTTTTTACATCTTACCAAACAATTGGGCAATATAGTGTGTTTTTGTGCCCTAAAATTCAAAAAAGTGTTGTTCTGTTCAAAAAAATTGCATTTGGAAAATCGCTGCGCAAATGCTGTGTGAAAAAAAAAGCACCCACTATTTTATTCTGTAGGGCCTCCGCTTTAAAAAAAAAATATAAGGTTTGGGGGTTCAAAGTAATTTTTTTCATGGAAACAAAAAGTGGCAGAGAAGGCTTGGTCTCCAAGTGGATAGAAGAGTAGAAAATGCCAGGACGGTTCAAACACCCCCAAATGACTCCTTTTTGGAAAGTAGACACCCCAAGCTATTTGCTGAGAGACATGTTGAGTCCATGGAATATTTTGTTTGCCACAAGTTTCTGGAAAATTACACTTGTTTTTTTTTTTTTTGCACAAAGTTGTCACTTTATTTACATATATAACACACATGCCACGATTATTTGTGGAATTACACCTCAAAATACATTCTGCTGCTTCTCCTGATTATGAGGATACCTCATGTGAGAGTGTGTAGACTGCCCACTTCACTTCCTCACTATCTATCACAGTTTCGGACACCCCAAGGTATTTGCTAAGAGGCATGGTGAGTATTTTGCAGATCTCATTTGTTGCCACAATTTTATGGAAAATGAAGAAAGAAAACGAAAATTTCTTTTTTCTTTTTTCAATTTGTGACAAAAAGCAAGATCTGCAAAATACTTAACATACCTCTCAACCCGCTGTTTTTTTTATTTTTTGCTAAAAAAAAAAAGAAAAATTTCCAAACATTTAAAAAAAATTTTTTTTGTTTCTGTTAGAAAATTTAGTAACCAAGAAATGTTTCTCCTTCATTGATGTGCGCTGATGAAGCTGCACTGATGAGGCTGCACTGATGGGCATTGATGAAGCTGCACTAATGGGCACTGATGAAGCTGCACTGATGGGCACTAGGGATGAGTTTTGTGTTCGAGTTGAACCCATGTTCGACTCGAACATCGTGTGTTCGGTCGTTCGCCGAATTACGAACGATATGGTCCGTTCGCGCCAAATCGAGTGGCGCGTCACGGCCCATAATTCACTGCTGCATCACAGTGCATTGCTGGCTGATGATTGGCCAAGCATGCACTATGACCTGCATGCTTGGCCAATCACAGCGCTGTGTGTACAGAGAGCCGTAATTGGCCAAAGCCAAGGAGGCTTTGGCCAATTATGGCTCAGGGGGTTTAGTACACGCCCCGCACTATATAAGGCTGCCCGTCGGCCCTGTGTAGTGTGTTCTGGCGTTGAGACAGAGAAAGAGAGAGAGAGAGAGAGAGAGACAGTGTCATTTGATTTAAGTTAGATAGAGTAGGCAGGTCGAGTCAGTTAGCTGCAGTTACAGTGTATTGTGTATATATATGCATCCCAGGTGTTGTGCATATATATATATATATATATATATATATATACACTGTATTCAGTTTAGCTAGATCCTGTTATTCTCTTCCTAATATACTGACAGGCAGGCAGGTGTTTTTACAGTATTTCCAGTTACTGTACTGTGTACCGTGCACAGACTCACCTACAGTATAGCTACCTGCAGCCAGGTGCTTGTGTAGGCTCTTTGAAGTATTTCTAGTTACTGTACTGTGTACCCTGCACAGTCTCACCTACAGTTTAGCTACCTGCAGCCAGGTGCTTGTGAAGGCTCTCTGAAGTATTTCCAGTTACTGTACTGTGTACCCTGCACAGTCTCACCTACAGTATAGCTATAGCTACACCTGCAGCCAGGTGCTTGTGTAGGCTCTTTGAAGTATTTCCAGTTACTGTACTTTGTACCTCGCACAGTTGCACCTACAGTATAGCTACCTGCAGCCAGTTGCTTGTGTAGGCTCTTGACGTATTTCCAGTTACTGTACTGTGTACCCCGCACAGTTGCACCTACAGTATAGCTACCTGCAGCCAGGTGCTTGTGTAGGCTCTTTGAAGTATTTCCAGTTACTGTACTGTGTACCCCGCACAGTCTCACCTACAGTATAGCTACCTGCAGCCAGGTACTTGTGTAGGCTCTTTGAAGTATTTCCAGTTACTGTACTGTGTACCCCGCACAGTCTCACCTACAGTATAGCTACCTGCAGCCAGGTACTTGTGTAGGCTCTTTGAAGTATTTCCAGTTACTGTACTGTGTACCCTGCACAGTCTCACCTACAGTATAGCTACCTGCAGCCAGGTGCTTGTGTAGGGTCTTTGAAGTATTTCCAGTTACTGTACTGTGTACCCCGCACAGTCTCAGCTACAGTATAGCTACCTGCAGCCAGGTGCTTGTGTAGGCTCTTTACCCCGCTGCCGGTCTGTTATAGAAAGGGATGGGGGTTCTATTGTAACCACGCGGCCGGCGGAGGGAGACATTTTGTATACCCCCTCCTACTAGAACACCTGAGGTAAGGGGGGGCACCACTGGGGACACCTGATGTAAGGGGGCACCACTGGGGACACCTGATGTAAGGGGGGCTCCGCTGGTGACACCTGATGTAAGGGGGGGCTCCGCTGGGGACACCTGACATAAGGGGGGCTCCGCTGGGGACACCTGATGTAAGGGGGGCTCCGCTGGGGACACCTGATGTAAGGGGGGCTCCGCTGGGGACACCTGATGTAAGGGGGCTCCGCTTATGTAAGAGGGGGCTCCGCTGGGGACACCTGATGTAAGGGGGGCTCCGCCGGGGACACCTGATGTAAGGGGGGGCTCTGCTGGGGACACCTGATGTAAGGGGGACTCCGCTGGGGACATCTGATGTAGGGGGGGTTCCGCTGGGGACATCTGATGTAAGGGGGGGCTCCGCTGGGAACATCTGATGTAAGGGGGGCTCCGCTTGGGACACCTGATGTAAGGGGGCACTGCTGGTGACACCTGATGTAAGGAGGGGCTCCGCTGGGGACATCTGATGTAAGGGGGGCTCCGCTGGTAACACCTGATGTAAGGGGGCTCCGCTGGGGACACCTGATGTAAGGGGGGCTCCACTGGTGACACCTGATGTAAGGGGGGCTCCGCTGTTGACACCTGATGTAAGGGGGGGCTCCGCTGGGGACATCTGATGTAAGGGGGGCTCCGCTGGTAACACCTGATGTAAGGGGGGCTCCGCTGGGGACACCTGATGTAAGGGGGGGTCCGCTGGGGACACCTGATGTAAGGGGGGCTCCGCTGGGGACACCTGATGTAAGGGGGCTCTGCTGATGTAAGGTAGGGCTCCGCTGGGGACACCTAATGTAAGGGGGGGCTCCGCTGGGGACATCTGATGTAAGGGGGGCTCCGCTGGGGACATCTGATGTAAGGGGGGCTCCGCTGGGAACATTTGATGTAAGGGGGGCTCCGCTTGGGACACCTGATGTAAGGGGGGCACTGCTGGTGACACCTGATGTAAGGGGGGGCTCCGCTGGGGACATCTGATGTAAGGGGGGCTCCGCTGGTAACACCTGATGTAAGGGGGGCTCCACTGGGGACACCTGATGTAAGGGGGGCTCCGCTGGGGACACCTGATGTAAGGGGGGCTCCGCTGGGGACACCTGATGTAAGGGGGCTCCGCTGATGTAAGGGGGGGCTCCGCCGGGGACACCTAATGTAAGGGGGGGCTCCGCTGGGGACATCTGATGTAAGGGGGGCTCCGCTGGGGACATCTGATGTAAGTGGGGGCTCCGCTGGGAACATCTGATGTAAAGGGGGCTCCGCTTGGGACACCTGATGTAAGGGGGGCACTGCTGGTGACACCTGATGTAAGGGGGGCTCCGCTGGGGACATCTGATGTAAGGGGGCTCCGCTGGTAACACCTGATGTAAGGGGGGCTCCGCTGGGGACACCTGATGTAAGGGGGCTCCGCTGGGGACATCTGATGTAAGGGGGGCTCCACTGGTAACACCTGATGTAAGGGGGGCTCCGCTGGGGACACCTGATGTAAGGGGGGCTCCGCTGGGGACACCTAATGTAAGGGGGGCTCCGCTGGGGACACCTGATGTAAGGGGGCTCCGCTGATGTAAGGGGGGGCTCCGCCGGGGACACCTGATGTAAGGGGGGCTCCGCTGGGGACATCTGATGTAAGGGGGGCTCCGCTGGGGACATCTGCTGTAAGGGGGGGCTCCGCTGGGGACATCTGCTGTAAGGGGGGGCTCCGCTGGGAACATCTGATGTAAGGGGGGCTCCGCTTGGGACACCTGATGTAAGGGGGGCACTGCTGGTGACACCTGATGTAAGGGGGGGCTCCGCTGGGGACATCTGATGTAAGGGGGCTCCGCTGGTAACACCTGATGTAAGGGGGGCTCCGCTGGGGACACCTGATGTAAGGGGGGCTCCACTGGTGACACCTGATGTAAGGGGGGCTCCGCTGTTGACACCTGATGTAAGGGGGGGCTCCGCTGGGGACATCTGATGTAAGGGGGGCTCCGCTGGTAACACCTGATGTAAGGGGGGCTCCGCTGGTGACACCTGATGTAAGGGGGCTCCGCTGGGGACACCTGATGTAAGGGGGGCTCTGCTGGGGACACCTGATGTAAGGGGGCTCCGCTGATGTAAGGGGGGGCTCCGCCAGGGACACCTGAGGTAAGGGGGGGCTCCGCTGGGGACACCTGATGTAAGGGGGGCTCCGCTGGGGACACCTGATGTAAGGGGGACTCCGCTGGGGACATCTGATGTAAGGGGGGCTCCGCTGGGGACATCTGATGTAAGGGGGGGCTCCGCTGGGAACATCTGATGTAAGGGGGGCTCCGCTGGGGACATCTGATGTAAGGGGGGCTCCGCTGGTAACACCTGATGTAAGGGGGGGCTACGCTGGGGACACCTGATGTAAGGGGGCTCCACTGGTGACACCTGATGTAAGGGGGCTCTGCTGTTGACACCTGATGTAAGGGGGGCTACGCTGGGGACATCTGATGTAAGGGGGGCTCCGCTGGTAACACCTGATGTAAGGGGGGGCTCCGCTGGGGACACCTGATGTAAGGGGGGCTCCGCTGGTGACACCTGATGTAAGGGGGGTTCCGCTGGGGACACCTGATGTAAGGGGGGCTCCGCTGGGGACACCTGATGTAAGGGGGGCTCCGCTGGGGACACCTGATGTAAGGGGGCTCTGCTGGGGACACCTGATGTAAGGGGGCTCCGCTGATGTAAGGGGGGCTCCGCTGGGGACACCTGATGTAAGGGGGGCTCCGCTGGGGACACCTGATGTAAGGGGGGCTCCGCTGGGGACACCTGATGTAAGGGGGGGCTCCGCTGGGGACACCTGATGTAAGGGGGACTCTGCTGGGGACATCTGATGTAAGGGGGGCTCCGCTTGAGACACCTGATGTAAGGGGGCACCGCTGGTGACACCTGATGTAAGGGGGGCTCCGCTGGGGACATCTGATGTAAGGGGGGCTCCGCTGGTAACACCTGATGTAAGGGGAGGCTCTGCTGGGGACACCTGAGGTAAGGGGGGCTCTGCTGGGGACATCTGATGTAAGGGGGCACCGCTGGGGACATCTGATGTAAGGGGGGCTCCGCTGATGTAAGGGGGGCTCTGCTGGGGACACCTGATGTAAGGGGGCTCTGCTGGGGACACCTGATGTAAGGGGGACTCCGCTTGGGACATCTGATGTAAGGGGGGCTCTGCTGTGGACATCTGATGTAAGAGGGGCTCTGCTGGGAACATCTGATGTAAGGGGGGCTCGGCTTGGGACACCTGATGTAAGGGGGGCACTGCTGGTGACACCTGATGTAAGGGGGGCTCCGCTGGGGACATGTGATGTAAGGGGGGCACCGCTGGGGACATCTGATGTAAGAGGGGGCTCCGCTGGTGACACCTGATGTAAGGGGGGGCTCCGTTGGGGACACCTGATGTAAGGGGGGCTCCGCTGGGAACACCTGATGTAAGGGGGGCACTGCTGGTGACACCTGATGTAAGGGGGGGCTCCGCTGGGGACATCTGATGTAAGGGGGCTCCGCTGGTAACACCTGATGTAAGGGGGGCTCCGCTGGGGACACCTGATGTAAGGGGGGCTCCACTGGTGACACCTGATGTAAGGGGGGCTCCGCTGTTGACACCTGATGTAAGGGGGGGCTCCGCTGGGGACATCTGATGTAAGGGGGGCTCCGCTGGTAACACCTGATGTAAGGGGGGCTCCGCTGGTGACACCTGATGTAAGGGGGCTCCGCTGGGGACACCTGATGTAAGGGGGGCTCCGCTGGGGACACCTGATGTAAGGGGGCTCCGCTGATGTAAGGGGGGGCTCCGCCAGGGACACCTGAGGTAAGGGGGGGCTCCGCTGGGGACACCTGATGTAAGGGGGGCTCCGCTGGGGACACCTGATGTAAGGGGGACTCCGCTGGGGACATCTGATGTAAGGGGGGCTCCGCTGGGGACATCTGATGTAAGGGGGGGCTCCGCTGGGAACATCTGATGTAAGGGGGGCTCCGCTGGGGACATCTGATGTAAGGGGGGCTCCGCTGGTAACACCTGATGTAAGGGGGGGCTACGCTGGGGACACCTGATGTAAGGGGGCTCCACTGGTGACACCTGATGTAAGGGGGCTCTGCTGTTGACACCTGATGTAAGGGGGGCTACGCTGGGGACATCTGATGTAAGGGGGGCTCCGCTGGTAACACCTGATGTAAGGGGGGGCTCCGCTGGGGACAGCTGATGTAAGGGGGGCTCCGCTGGTGACACCTGATGTAAGGGGGGTTCCGCTGGGGACACCTGATGTAAGGGGGGCTCCGCTGGGGACACCTGATGTAAGGGGGGCTCCGCTGGGGACACCTGATGTAAGGGGGCTCTGCTGGGGACACCTGATGTAAGGGGGCTCCGCTGATGTAAGGGGGGCTCCGCTGGGGACACCTGATGTAAGGGGGGCTCCGCTGGGGACACCTGATGTAAGGGGGGCTCCGCTGGGGACACCTGATGTAAGGGGGGGCTCCGCTGGGGACACCTGATGTAAGGGGGACTCTGCTGGGGACATCTGATGTAAGGGGGGCTCCGCTTGAGACACCTGATGTAAGGGGGCACCGCTGGTGACACCTGATGTAAGGGGGGCTCCGCTGGGGACATCTGATGTAAGGGGGGCTCCGCTGGTAACACCTGATGTAAGGGGAGGCTCTGCTGGGGACACCTGAGGTAAGGGGGGCTCTGCTGGGGACATCTGATGTAAGGGGGCACCGCTGGGGACATCTGATGTAAGGGGGGCTCCGCTGATGTAAGGGGGGCTCTGCTGGGGACACCTGATGTAAGGGGGCTCTGCTGGGGACACCTGATGTAAGGGGGACTCCGCTTGGGACATCTGATGTAAGGGGGGCTCTGCTGTGGACATCTGATGTAAGGGGGGCTCTGCTGGGAACATCTGATGTAAGGGGGGCTCGGCTTGGGACACCTGATGTAAGGGGGGCACTGCTGGTGACACCTGATGTAAGGGGGGCTCCGCTGGGGACATGTGATGTAAGGGGGGCACCGCTGGGGACATCTGATGTAAGAGGGGGCTCCGCTGGTGACACCTGATGTAAGGGGGGGCTCCGTTGGGGACACCTGATGTAAGGGGGGCTCCGCTGGGAACACCTGATGTAAGGGGGCTTCACTGAGGACACCTGATGTAAGGGGGGCTCCGCTGGGTACACCTGATGTAAGGGGGCTCCGCTGGGGACACCTGATGTAAGGGAGGGCTCCGCTGAGGACACCTGATGTAAGGGGGGCTCTGCTGTGGACACCTGGTGTAAGGGGGGCTCCGCTGGGGACATCTGATGTAAGGGGGGCTCTGCTGGGGACATCTGATGTAAGGGGGGCTCCGCTGGTGACACCTGATGTAAGGGGGGCTCCGTTGGGGAAACCTGATGTAAGGGGGGCTCCGCTGGGGACATCTGATGTAAAGGGGCTCCGCTGATGACACCTGATGTAAGGGGGGCTCCGCTGGGGACACCTGATGTAAGGGGGCTCCACTGGGGACACCTGATGTAAGGGGGCTCCGCTGATGTAAGGGGGGGCTCCGCCAGGGACACCTGATGTAAGGGGGGCTCCGCTGGGGACACCTGATGTAAGGGGGGGCTCTGCTTGGGACACCTGATGTAAGGGGGGCACTGCTGGTGACACCTGATGTAAGGGGGGGCTCTGCTGGGGACATCTGATGTAAGGGGGGCTCCGCTGGTAACACCTGATGTAAGGGGGGGCTCCGCTGGGGACACCTGATGTAAGGGGGGCTCCACTGGTGACACCTGATGTAAGGGGGGCTCCGCTGGTGACACCTGATGTAAGGGGGGGCTCCGCTGGTGACACCTGATGTAAGGGGGGCTCCGCTGGTAACACCTGATGTAAGGGGGCTCCGCTGGGGACACCTGATGTAAGGGGGGCTCCGCTGGTGACACCTGATGTAAGGGGGGCTCCGCTGGGGACACCTGACATAAGGGGGGCTCCGCTGGGGACACCTGATGTAAGGGGGGCTCCGCTGGGGACACCTGATGTAAGGGGGCTCCGCTGATGTAAGGGGGGCTCCGCTGGGGACACCTGATGTAAGGGGGGCTCTGCTGGGGACACCTGATGTAAGGGGGCTCCGCTGATGTAAGGGGGGCTCCGCTGGGGACGCTTGATGTAAGGGGGTCTTCGCTGGGGACACCTGATGTAAGGGGGGCTCCGCTGGTGACACCTGATGTAAGGGGGGCTCCGCTGGGGACATCTGATGTAAGGGGGGCACCGCTGGGGACATCTGATGTAAGGGGGGGCTCCGCTGGTGACACCTGATGTAAGGGGGGCTCCGCTGGGGACATCTGATGTAAGGGGGGGCTCCGCTGGTGACACCTGATATAAGGGGGGCTCCGCTGGGGACACCTGATGTAAGGGGGGCTCCGCTGGGGACACCTGATGTAAGGGGGCTTCATTGGGGACACCTGATGTAAGGAGGGGCTCCGCTGGGGCACCTGATGTAAGGGGGCTTCGCTGGGGACACCTGTAGGGGGGGCTCCGCTGGGGACACCTGATGTAAGGGGGGCTCTGCTGGGGACACCTGATGTAAGGGGGCTCCGCTGATGTAAGAGGGGCTCCGCTGGGGACACCTGATGTAAGGGGGGCTCCGCTGGGGACATCTGATGTAAGGGGGGGCTCCGCTTGGGACACCTGATGTAAGGGGGGCACCGCTGGTGACACCTGATGTAAGGAGGGGCTCCGCTGGGGACTGCTGATGTAAGGGGGGCTCCGCTGGTAACACCTGATGTAAGGGGAGGCTCCGCTGGGGACACCTGATGTAAGGGGGGCTCTGCTGGGGACATCTGATGTAAGGGGGCACCGCTGGGGACATCTGATGTAAGGGGGGCTCCGCTGGGGACACCTGATGTAAGGGGGCTCCGCTGATGTAAGGGGGGGCTCTGCTGGGGACACCTGATGTAAGGGGGGCTCTGTTGGGGACACTGATGTAAAGGGGACTCCGCTGTGGACATCTGAAGTAAGGGGGGCTCCGCTGGGAACATCTGATGTAAGGGGGGCTTGGCTTGGGACACCTGATGTAAGGGGGGCACTGCTGGTGACACCTGATGTAAGGGGGGCTCCGCTGGGAACATCTGATGTAAGGGGGGCACTGCTGGGGACATCTGATGTAAGAGGGGGCTCCGCTGGTGACACCTGATGTAAGGGGGGCTCCGTTGGGGACATCTGATGTAAGGGGGGGCTCCGCTGGTGACACCTGATATAAGGGGGGCTCCGCTGGGGACACCTGACGTAAGGGGGGCTCCGCTGGGGACATCTGATGTAAGGGGCCTTTACTGGGGACACCTGATGTAAGTGGGGGCTCCGCTGGGGACACCTGATGTAAGGGGGCTCCGCTGGGGACACCTGATGTAAGGGAGGGCTCCGCTGGGGACACCTGATGTAAGGGGGGGCTCCGCTGGGGACACCTGATGTAAGGGGGCTCTGCTGTGGACACCTGATGTAAGGGGGGCTCCGCTGGGGACATCTGATGTAAGGGGGGCTCTGCTGGGGACATCCGATGTAAGAGGGGGCTCCGCTGGTGACACCTGATGTAAGGGGGGCTCCGTTGGGGACACCTGATGTAAGGGGGGCTCCGCTGGGGACATCTGATGTAAGGGGGGGCTCCGCTGGTGACACCTGATATAAGGGGGGCTCCGCTGGGGACACCTGACGTAAGGGGCCTTCACTGGGGACACCTGATGTAAGGGGGGGCTCCGCTGGGGACACCTGATGTAAGGGGGCTCCGCTGGGGACACCTGATGTAAGGGAGGGCTCCGCTGGGGACACCTGATGTAAGGGGGGGCTCCGCTGGGGACACCTGATGTAAGGGGGGCTCTGCTGTGGACACCTGATGTAAGGGGGGCTCCGCTGGGGACATCTGATGTAAGGGGGGCTCTGCTGGGGACATCCGATGTAAGAGGGGGCTCCGCTAGTGACACCTGATGTAAGGGGGGCTCAGTTGGGGACACCTGATGTAAGGGGGGCTCCACTGGGGACATCTGATGTAAGGGGGGCTCCGCTGGGGACACCTGATGTAAGGGGGGCTCTGCTGGGGACACCTGATGTAAGGGGGCTCCGCTGATGTAAGGGGGGGCTCTGCCGGGGACACCTGATGTAAGGGGGGGCTCCGCTTGGGACACCTGATGTAAGGGGGGCACTGCTGGTGACACCTGATGTAAGGGAGGGCTCCGCTGGGGACATCTGATGTAAGGGGGGCTCCGCTGGTAACACCTGATGTAAGGGGGGGCTCCGCTGGGGACACCTGATGTAAGGGGGGCTCCGCTGGTGACACCTGATGTAAGGGGGGCTCCGCTGGGGACACCTGACATAAGGGGGGCTCCGCTGGGGACACCTGATGTAAGGGGGGCTCCGCTGGGGACACCTGATGTAAGGGGGTCTCTGCTGGGGACACCTGATGTAAGGGGGCTCCGCTGATGTAAGGGGGGCTCCGCTGGGGACACCTGATGTAAGGGGGGCTCCACATGGGACACCTGATGTAAGGGGGGCTCCGCTGGGGACACCTGATGTAAGGGGGGGCTCCGCTGGGGACATCTGATGTAAGGGGGCACCGCTGGGGACATCTGATGTAAGGGGGGCTCCGCTGGGGACACCTGATGTAAGGGGGCTCCGCTGATGTAAGGGGGGGCTCTGCTGGTGACACCTGATGTAAGGAGGGGCTCCGCTGGGGACTGCTGATGTAAGGGGGGCTCCGCTGGTAACACCTGATGTAAGGGGAGGCTCCGCTGGGGACACCTGATGTAAGGGGGGCTCTGCTGGGGACATCTGATGTAAGGGGGCACCGCTGGGGACATCTGATGTAAGGGGGGCTCCGCTGGGGACACCTGATGTAAGGGGGCTCCGCTGATGTAAGGGGGGGCTCTGCTGGGGACACCTGATGTAAGGGGGGCTCTGTTGGGGACACTGATGTAAAGGGGACTCCGCTGTGGACATCTGATGTAAGGGGGGCTCCGCTGGGAACATCTGATGTAAGGGGGGCTTGGCTTGGGACACCTGATGTAAGGGGGGCACTGCTGGTGACACCTGATGTAAGGGGGGCTCCGCTGGGAACATCTGATGTAAGGGGGGCACTGCTGGGGACATCTGATGTAAGAGGGGGCTCCGCTGGTGACACCTGATGTAAGGGGGGCTCCGTTGGGGACATCTGATGTAAGGGGGGGCTCCGCTGGTGACACCTGATATAAGGGGGGCTCCGCTGGGGACACCTGACGTAAGGGGGGCTCCGCTGGGGACATCTGATGTAAGGGGCCTTTACTGGGGACACCTGATGTAAGTGGGGGCTCCGCTGGGGACACCTGATGTAAGGGGGCTCCGCTGGGGACACCTGATGTAAGGGAGGGCTCCGCTGGGGACACCTGATGTAAGGGGGGGCTCCGCTGGGGACACCTGATGTAAGGGGGCTCTGCTGTGGACACCTGATGTAAGGGGGGCTCCGCTGGGGACATCTGATGTAAGGGGGGCTCTGCTGGGGACATCCGATGTAAGAGGGGGCTCCGCTGGTGACACCTGATGTAAGGGGGGCTCCGTTGGGGACACCTGATGTAAGGGGGGCTCCGCTGGGGACATCTGATGTAAGGGGGGGCTCCGCTGGTGACACCTGATATAAGGGGGGCTCCGCTGGGAACATCTGATGTAAGGGGGGCACTGCTGGGGACATCTGATGTAAGAGGGGGCTCCGCTGGTGACACCTGATGTAAGGGGGGCTCCGTTGGGGACATCTGATGTAAGGGGGGGCTCCGCTGGTGACACCTGATATAAGGGGGGGCTCCGCTGGGGACACCTGATGTAAGGGGGGCTCTGCTGTGGACACCTGATGTAAGGGGGGCTCCGCTGGGGACATCTGATGTAAGGGGGGCTCTGCTGGGGACATCCGATGTAAGAGGGGGCTCCGCTAGTGACACCTGATGTAAGGGGGGCTCAGTTGGGGACACCTGATGTAAGGGGGGCTCCACTGGGGACATCTGATGTAAGGGGGGCTCCGCTGGGGACACCTGATGTAAGGGGGGCTCTGCTGGGGACACCTGATGTAAGGGGGCTCCGCTGATGTAAGGGGGGGCTCTGCCGGGGACACCTGATGTAAGGGGGGGCTCCGCTTGGGACACCTGATGTAAGGGGGGCACTGCTGGTGACACCTGATGTAAGGGAGGGCTCCGCTGGGGACATCTGATGTAAGGGGGGCTCCGCTGGTAACACCTGATGTAAGGGGGGGCTCCGCTGGGGACACCTGATGTAAGGGGGGCTCCGCTGGTGACACCTGATGTAAGGGGGGCTCCGCTGGGGACACCTGACATAAGGGGGGCTCCGCTGGGGACACCTGATGTAAGGGGGGCTCCGCTGGGGACACCTGATGTAAGGGGGTCTCTGCTGGGGACACCTGATGTAAGGGGGCTCCGCTGATGTAAGGGGGGCTCCGCTGGGGACACCTGATGTAAGGGGGGCTCCACATGGGACACCTGATGTAAGGGGGGCTCCGCTGGGGACACCTGATGTAAGGGGGGGCTCCGCTGGGGACATCTGATGTAAGGGGGCACTGCTGGGGACATCTGATGTAAGGGGGGCTCCGCTGGGGACACCTGATGTAAGGGGGCTCCGCTGATGTAAGGGGGGGCTCTGCTGGGGACACCTGATGTAAGGGGGGCTCTGCTGGGGACACCTGATATAAGGGGGACTCGGCTGGGGACATCTGATGTAAGGGGGGCTCCGCTGTGGACATCTGATGTAAGGGGGGCTTCGCTGGGAACATCTGATGTAAGGGGGGCTCCGCTTTGGACACCTGATGTAAGGGGGGCACTGCTGGTGACACCTGATGTAAGGGGGGCTCCGCTGGGGACATCTGATGTAAGGGGGGCACCGCTGGGGACATCTGATGTAAGGGGGGGCTCCGCTGGTGACACCTGATGTAAGGGGGGGCTCCGTTGGGGACATCTGATGTAAGGGGGGGGCTCCGCTGGTGACACCTGATATAAGGGGGCTCCGCTGGGGACACCTGACGTAAGGGGGGCTCCGCTGGGGACACTTGATGTAAGGGGGCTTCACTGGGGACACCTGATGTAAGGAGGGGCTCCGCTGGGGACACCTGATGTAAGGGGGCTCCGCTGGGGACACCTGATGTAAGGGGGGGCTCCGCTGGGGACACCTGATGTAAGGGGGGCTCTGCTGTGGACACCTGATGTAAGGGGGGCTCCGCTGGGGACATCTGATGTAAGGGGGGCTTTGCAGGGGACATCTGATGTAAGGGGGGCCTCCACTGGTGACACCTGATGTAAGGGGGGCTCCGTTGGGGACACCTGATGTAAGGGGGGCTCCACTGGGGACATCTGATGTAAGGGGGCTCCGTTGATGACACCTGATGTAAGGGGGTGCTCCGCTGGTGACACCTGATGTAAGGGGGAGCTCCGCTGGGGACACCTGATGTAAGGGGGGGCTCCGCTGGGGACATCTGATGTAAGGGGGGCTCCGCTGGTGACACCTGATGTAAGGGGGGAACCGCTGTAAGGGGGGCTCCGCTGGGGACATCTGATGTAAGGGGGGCTCCGCTGGTAACACCTGATGTAAGGGGGGCTCTGCTGGGGACATCTGATGTAAGGGGGCACCGCTGGGGACATCTGATGTAAGGGTGGCTGCGCTGGGGACACCTGATGTAAGGGGGGCTCCGCAAGGGACTCCTGATGTAAGGGGGGGCTCCGATGGGAAAGGTCCCGCAAGCAGCATCTGTGGGGTGGTGTTGTAGCGCTGTATACACCGCTTCTAAACCGCCCCATGCCCATTGGAATGAATTGGCAGCGGTAGCGAAGCTCCTGCAAAGTGCTTCGGCAGCGCTGTAACAGGGCTGATTTTAACCCTTTCTTCAGCCGCTAGCTGGAGTTAGAAGTGTTAAAAGCGCAAACATCTATGCAGTTATTATTTTTTAATAAAAAGTTGAACAAAGGCACTTGGGTCAGGCAGGCACATAAATGGGTCGTTTTATATGTGAGTGTTTGTGTGTGTGTGTGTGTGTGTGTGTATATACAGTATATATATATATATTCTGTGTGTATATATATATATATATATATATATATATATAATATATATATATATATATATATATATATATATATATATATATATATATATATATATATATATATATATATATATATATATATATTTATATATATATACACACACACATGCATGTGTGTTTGAGTTTTGGGGTGCACACCCTACTGCAATAGGCTGCGCACGCCTATGGCAGCAGCACTCTCCTCTTCTCTTTCATCCCACCTCCCAGCCTGTGAATGACATCAGGCCGGGCGGGACTAGAAAGGAAGCTTGATCCGCCTGACAGGGAAGTGACTGCGTTGGCATACTCGCACTGCTCTGCTGCAGATACAACAGGGTAGCGGCGGCCAGCGGGTCTGTCTGCAGCGTGCCAACTCATCGGTGCCCATCAGTGCCTCTTCATCAGTGCCCTTCAGTGAAGGAGAAAACAACATTTTATAACAGAAACTAAGAAAAACTATTTTTTTTCACAAAAATGTCGGTCTTTTTTAGTTTGTTTAGCAAAAATGACAAACCCCAGAGTTGATCAAATACCACCAAAAATAAAGCTCTATTTGTGGAAAGAAAATGATAAAAATGTAATTTGGGTACAGTGTTACATGACCACGCAATTGTCATTCAAAGTGTGACAGCGCTGAAAGCTGAAAATTGTCCTGGGCAGGAAGGGGCGAAAGTGCCCAGTATTGAAGTGGTTAAAAGAACAAGGAAGAGTGGGAAGGCTGTATAAAATATTCTATACATTCTTTAGACCAAAGGTCTCCTCCAGGGAGCTAACACTATGTATATCTGAAATTGTACCACTAAAACACAAGATAAGAGCGCACAGATCTTGTGCAATAAAAATGAGGTGCTGATTTGCTAAAAGCAACAGACATCCCATGAGTTCCTAAGCTGAAGTTTAGCTAAAAAATATTTTTCCCCTACAGGTTTAGTGACCTAACCTACCTTTAATCAAGTACAGTGTATGTCCCATATCATACAGGCTGCTGGATCCAGGCTGTGGAAAACTTTTGTACAGGTATGCCTCGTCCTCTTTCTATCTCTGAATTTCCAGTGTTTTGGGAGTTAATAGGTTCAGGTCTCCAGGCTAAATATAATAATTATTATTATTATTATACAGGATTTATATAGCGCCAACAGTTTACGCAGCGCTTTACAATATAAAAGGGAGACAATACAGTTATAATACAATAAAATACAAGAGGATTAAGAGGGCCCTGCTCAGAAGAGCTTACAATCTAATAGGGTGGGGCAGGTGGTACAAAAGGTTGTAACTGTGGGGAATGAGCTGATGGAAGTGGTAGGAGATTAGTTAGAGACGTGATAGGCTTTCCTGAAGAGATGAGTTTTCAGGGATCGCCTGAAGGTAGCAAGAGTAGGGGATAGCCAGACAGGTGGAGGTAGTGAGTTCCAGAGGATGGGAGAGGCTCTGGAGAAATCCTGGAGATGAGCATGGGAGGAGGAGACGAGAGAGCTTGAGAGTAGGAGGTCTTGAGAAGAGTGGAGAGGACGATTTGGGTGATATTTGGAGACAAGATTGGTGATGTAGCTCGGGGCAGAATTGTGAATGGCTTTGTATGTTGTGGTTAATATTTTGAATTGAATTCGCTGGGTGATTGGGAGCCAGTGTAGGGATTGGAGGAGAGGGTTAGCAGACACTGAGTGGTTGGTAAGGTGGATAAGTCTGGCAGCAACATTCATGATAGACTGAAGAGGGGATAGCCTATAGAGAGGCAGGCCAATGAGAAGGGAGTTGCAATAGTCAAGGCGAGAGAAATGAGGGAGTGAATAGAAGAATCTCCCAACAGGGACCAGCCCTTCCCCTCCCCCCTTCTCCCCTCTCATGCACTGAGAAAAGCCCATGCATTGTTGCACTTTATGCATGTAGCATAAATGAGGGAGAGTCTGATGAACAACAGGATTGTCTTACTGTATATACAGTGTCACAAAATTCTCAGGCTTTTATCAATGGATGAGAGGATATATCTGGAAATTAACACATCTGCTGCTCGTTTTCATGCAGCTTATGCCCCTTTCACACCAGATGAATGATCAAGTCCGTCTGTCCATTTCTCAGGTGGACCCGATTGGACCACCCATTGTTCTCTATGTCACCTGCCGGCATCCATTCAGGTCCGCTAAAAACAGATGGATGGTGATAGGTTAGCCCATAGCTCCCAACTGTCCCTGATTTCGAAGGACTGTCCCTGATTTGGAGCAATGTCCCTCTGTCCTTCATTCCTCCTCATTTGTCCCTCATTTTGGTCTGATCTATATAGTTGTATATAAAATTCACTTTATCTTTCAAAAAGTGTTTCCCAGTGCTAAACCTTTCATCCAAATTTGAAATTGCTGCATTTGTAAAATTTAAAAGCCAATATAAAGGAATAGTAGTGGTAAAAAAAAGTCCTTTTGCATTTAATTAGCTTTTTTTGGTTAATTCTCCTTTAAGGGTGTGTGTCAGGGGGGTGTGTCCTATGCCTACATACATTTGAAAGTAGGTGTCCCTCATTCGCATCTCAAAATGTTGGGAGGTATGCATTCACCATCCGTTGAGCAGATCAGATGACAATCGGATGGAAACAGACATGCAGTTAATTTCCATCCGACAGCCCATAGAGGAGAGCAGGCGGTGTCCGTGTTTGCTCTTCAAAGTGGAGCGGACACAGACAGTGTTACATGCCTGCTCAGCAGGGATCAGCAGAGAGATCCCCGCTGAGCAGCCAGATCCGCTTAGACGGATTCCGCCCCATGTGAAAGGGGCCCAATACTTGTGCACATGTGCCAGTGTACAGACAAGCTCAGGCCAGTAAGCAAAATCATACCTCCCAAATTTTTGAGATTGGAGTGAGGGACACTTACTAGCAAAAGTATGTAGGCGTAGGACACACCCCCTGACAAGGAGAATTATACAACAAAATAATTAGTTAAACCCACAAATGCTTTTTTTTTTACCACTATTCCTTTATACTGGCTTCTGAAATTTACAAATGCAGCAATTTAGAAATAGGATGAAAGGGTTAGCTCTGGGAAATACTTTTTGAAATATAAAAAGTGCATTTTATACCATATAGATCAGACCAAAATGAGGGACAAGTGAGGCGGAAAGAGACAGAAAGACTTTGTTCTAAATCAGGGACAGTTGGGAGCTACAGTATGACCAACATGCACTGACACATCTGTGCATCTATGTGCGCCAGCGTGCAGGGGCGGGCACATCCACATGAATTGGCCTACTCCCAATCTCCGGAAAGGCCTCAAGTTGCCTATTTAAAGGAGGCCAGTTGTGTGCTAATCACTGGATGTTTTTCAGCTTCCCGAAGCTGAACACGATCTGTCTTGTTTACATAGGCAGACCACCGTTCTTTCTCTGTGCAGGATGATCAGTGGGTGCCAGCAGACATCGAATTGTCGGTGCCCACCACTGGGCTCCCGCTGTGTATGATCACAGCGGTAACGAGCCTCTGGCGGCACGCATGCATGCCCCCTACCCGAAGGAGCTAGGTCAAGTACAGGTATATATACACGTGATCTGGTGCAGAGGTGCTGCCCTGTAGCAGTAAAGATGCTATGGGGCGGATCTTAAGTGGTTAAAGGATAAGTTCACCTTTATTAAAAAAAACAATAAAAAATCCACATCTTTTTGCAGGTAAAAAAAAACTAGCAATTATTATTTAAAAAAGAGAGGGATTGGCGGGACTTTTCATGAAGCATACGGGAGCAACAAAAAATTGTTTAAATAGAAAGTAAATTTTAATTGGTTCAGATTATCATAAAATTTTCATATCAAAATATTTAATGCATTTTGCTATATATAATAAATATTTGTAATTTTTATTACAATTCATTAGAACCAAGTATTGCACATAAATGAACATTCCAACAAGGAGTTATTACAAATTGTAAGATACATGAAATGAATAGGACATGATTATATTAATGCGAATTAATAATTACACAGACTCATAATAATCAAAATATCACTAAAATGAGGTAGAGAAAAGAAACAAATGAGAAGGAACAGCCATACAAAATTTGCATAAATGTATACACATCGGTTGTTGTTAGCTCTACGCGTTTCAAGGCCTTATAGCCTATCATCAGGAGCAAAACCTTGATAATTGTCTGAGCATAAAGGAAACAAAAAATGTATAAATATTTTAAAAGAAATCAAAGGGCCAATCCAGGACATGAAAGAACCCCCCATGAACTAAATTAGCCCATGCACTTACATGTGGGTCCACGCAATGGCGGTGCGGCCACGAAATTCCGAGACCAGCCAATACACAATTTATCAATTTATTTTTTTTAAAAAACAGTGTAAAAATGTAAAAAAAAGAAAAAAAAAAGGTAAAATAAAAAAGAAAAAAAAAAATTTAAACGGCCCCGTCCCGACGAGCTCGCGTGCAGAAGCGAACGCATACGTGAGTAGCACCCACATATGAAAACGGTGTTCAAACCACACATGTGAGGTATTGCAGCGATTGGTAGAGCGAGAACAATAGTTCTAGCCCTAGAACTCCTTTGTAACTTCTAACATGCAACCTGTAGAATTTTTTAAACTTCGCCTATGGAGATTTTTAAGGGTAAAAGTTTGTCGCCATTCCACGAGTGGGCGTAATTTTGAAGCGTGACATGTTGGGTATCACTTTACTCGGCGTAACATTATTTTTCACAATATAAAAAAAATTGGGCCAACTTTACTGTTGTCTTAATTTTTAATTAAAAAAAGTGTATTTTTTCCAAAAAAAAGTGCGCTTGTAAGACCGCTGCGCAAATACGGTGTGACAGAAAGTATTGCAATGACCGCCATTTTATTCTCTAGGGTGTTAGAAAAAATATGTATGATGTTTGGGGGTTCTAAATAATTTTCTAGCAAAAAAAAAACAGTTTTTAACTTGTAAACAACACATCTAAAAAAGAGGCATGGTCTTTAGGTGGTTAAAAAAAAAAAAATCCCATAGTTTGTAGAAGCTATAACTTTTGCACAAACTAATTAATATACGCTTATTGGGATTTTGTTTACCAAAAATACAGTATGTGATACCTTAATAAAATAAGTGAAAAACATAATAAACTATTTAAAAGGTGTGTGAATGCTGCCATCTCTTGACAAAATTAAATACCGTATTTATCGGCGTATAACACGCACTTTTTTCCCCTTAAAATCAGGGGAAAATCGTGGGTGCCTGTTATACGCCGATCCCCGCCGATCTCCGCTGATTGTGAGGGGAAGAGGAGCGAGCACCGCTGAATAAGACCGAGCCGAGCCGAATGTACTTTGTACTTGGCTCGGCTGCGCTCACAGTCCCGCCGTCCCGCCTCCCTACTGTCTGAGTGGAAGAGGAGCGAGCGCCGCCGAAAAAGACCGAGCCGAGTGTACTGTGTACTCGGCTCGGCTCCGCTCGCAGTCCCACCTCCTAGCCTTTACGTCCCGCCATTGGACCGGTGATGTGTCCATCATAGGAGCCGGGCCAAGGGGCGGGACTTTGAGACGAGCCATATCTCGGCGGCGCAATCATTTAAAAAATCTCGGCGGCGCAATCATTTAAACGATAATGCTGCAATTTTGGGCAAGGCTGCAGATGGACACTGGGCAAAGCTGCAGATGGACACTGGCAAGGCTGGACACTGGGCAAGGCTGCAGATGGACACTGGGCAAGGCTGAAGATGGACACTGGCAAGGCTGGACTCTGGGCAAGGCTGCAGATGGACACTGGGCAAGGCTGCAGATACACACTTCAAATGTAAGTTTTTTCCTTAAACTTCCCTCCTAAAAGTTTTTTTCCTTAAACTTCCCTCCTAAACTTGAGGTGCGTGTTATACGCTGGCGCGTGTTATACGCCGATAAATACGGGTACTTAATTTAGACATAAATATATAAACACAAAGAAGATTGCGCAAACTGTAACAACACATTATGTGAAAAAAGGTGCAATGCATTAATAAATGAATTTAGGTGAGGAAATTAATCACTGATGAATAAAATATAGTGATAAGGTGTGAAACATCCTGAGTGAAAACGCAGAAAGTTAGGTATCCACACAAATGTTTATATTTAATGTATCAAAAATTTCCAAACTGAAACAAAATAGCGAAGTGAAAAAAACTTTTGATGCCGCTCCTCACACTCTGCAAGATTGATCAGATGCTTCAAATCTGGAAGGTAGACTTATGCCGCGTACACATGATCGGACTTTACGGCAGACTTTGTCCGGCGTACTTTTCGACGGACTTTACGACGGACTTTCCAAATGAACGGACTTGCCTACACACAATCAACCAAAGTCCAAAGGATTCGTACGTGATGACGTACGACCGGACTAAAACAAGGAAGTTCATAGCCAGTAGCCAATAGCTGCCCTAGCGTCGGTTTTTGTCCGTCGGACTAGCATACAGATGAGCGGACTTTTCGACCGGACTCGAGTCCGTCCGACAGATTTGAAACATGTCCGTCAAACTTTTGAGAAAACAAAGTCCGCTGGAGCCCACACACGTTCGAATTGTCAGACGAAATCCAGTACGCCGGATGCAGCAATACACTTAAATGGAGCCAGATGGCCTCTTTACCGAATCTGATGGACCCCAGATTATAAGGGTCAAACTCGCCTGGTATCAGCAATACACTGTAGTAATTTTTCACCCTATCCACTCCAGAAAGTGAGTCAGCAGCTCTCCCTCATTAGGAACACCAAGATGAAGTGATCATTCCGTACACTCTGGCAACAGCAGCGATCAGCTGTGATGTTTCCACCTAATCTGCTCAAAGGGGATAGCGGCTCTCTTCCATAATGGATGGTAGGATAAATTTGGTAACTTTCCTTTTACTCCATTCAAAGACTCCTCCAGTGAATGTTTAAAATGGTTTGTTTAAAAGAAAAAGAAGAAGAAGAAGAACTTCATGGTGCAGTAAATCGTAGCATTTATTCCAAAGATTTTCTCGTGCACAACACAGAAATTTAGATGGCACACAGCTCTGAGCTATCAGGCTACCAGCTGGTGCGTGGTGACGTCACGGGATTCTCTCCAACCAACGCCTTTTCTCGTGCAGTAGTATTTATTGCAATATGTTTCCATTTCATATGTAGTGCAGTTTTTATAATAATGAAAATTGGTAATGTAAAATAAAAAGGAAATGGATCCGAATCAATTTGTATCATTCATTATTTCGTTACGTAATTTCGGATGCTTCAAACGTTACCAAATAGCCAAAAATATTGCATCCTGTCATCCGAATGAAACTAATGAATACGGATCATTTATTTCAGATTCATTGAAATTTTTAACTATTGTGATTCGGAGATTCGGATACATCTGACTCTCCGAATAACAAACTTTTCCTCCAAATTACGATTCGTAGCAAAATGAATCTCATATGTCTAAGACTAAAGCCTGGTACACACGATCAGATTGTTGGCCAACAAAGCGTCAGACTTTTGTCCGAAGAGTGTGTGCCAGGAACTTGTCTTGCATACAAACGGTACACAATTGACGGCCAACAAACTTGAACGTAGTGACGTACTACGAGAAATTTCAGCTCTTGAGCGCCACCCTTTGGGCACCTTCTGCTAATGGCATGTTTGGTGAGCATTGATTCTGAGCATGCGTGTTTGTACTTTCAACTTTTGTGTGACGGACTTGTGTACAGACGATACGAAAATCTGACAACAGACCGTTGTCCGCCAAAAATTGACTAGCCTGCCATCCAACATTTGTTGGCAGAAAGTTGGACAACAATTGCCTGATGGAGCATACTAACAGTCGGATTTTAAGCCAACAGTCTGTCGTCACACAATTCCCAGCCGAAAGTCTGATTGTGTGTACGAGGCTTAAGTCATATGTTAAAAAGCACAGACAGCCCACACACTATGGGAGACTTAACGGGGTTGTAAACCCTCGTGTTTTTTCAACTTAATGCATCCTATGCATTAAGGTGAAAAAAAACACCTGGCAGTGACCGTGCCCCCCCCCCCCACCCCGTTTTACTTAACTGAGCCTTGAAACTTCACCCGGTGTGGACGAGCTGTCCTTCTGCCAGGGGTTCTTGGCTCTTGATTGGATAGATTGATAGCAGCGCAGCCATTTGCTCCCGCTTCTGTCAATCAAATCCAATGACGCGGGCGCTGGGGGGGGGGGGGCAGGGTGAGTCATACATTCAGCGGCTATGGACGCGGGATGATAGACTCGGGAGTGAGCCCGCAAGGTAACCCCTGGGTGCTTCTCCTTGGGAGTTATCTGATGTGGGGAGGAGCAGCGAGAGCCGCCGGGGGACCCCAGAAGATGAGGTTCGGGGCCACTCTGTGCAAAACAAGCTGCACAGTGGAGGTAAGTATGACGTGTTTGTTATTTTAAAAAAAAATAAACAAACCCTTACAATCACTTTAATGGTTAACTCACATAGTGCAAAGGACAAGGAGATAGTGATATCAGGAAAAAATAAAACAACTGATCAGATTATTTTGTGGCGGGAAACTGTTGGCGGGAAAACCCGGGAGTAGTACAGGCAGAAAGCATGGAGCTTCACTACTGTACAGAACATCTGCAGGTCGCTCTGATTTTCTCCTTAGTGGTCACAGGAGGTGAGTACAAATGTTCAATGTCTTCTATATTGTCACCATTCTGCAGTATTGCCCATAGATGTCCCAATCACAGCTGTGTGTGTCTTTATCACATGTCTGCTGGATGAGTGTGAAGTGCGTGTTCTTGGGGTGTCTTATTAATTTCTAGTCCCCCCCCCCCACATGTATTCATACAAATGCTCTGCAATGCATACATACACCAGTAATCAAATTTAATATAAACACAGTATATATAAATAATAATAATAATAATAATTATTATTATTATTATTATTAATATTTTTTTTTTTTTACAAACGATTTTTATTTTTGTAAAAGGTCATAGTTTGATATAAATGTAAAACAGAAACATAGGTACATCCAATATATATCAAGTATGTGCTTAATATGAGGTAAATGGTATATATATTAAAGAACATAGCAATACAACGTAAAAACAATAGTGTTGATATCTAAGAATTAGTTTTTCCTATAAGGTTATGTAAGTTACATCCAAGTTTTGTTCTAAGCTGATATTTATTATTAGGCTACATTAGGTGATATTTAGGGTTGTGGTCCATACCTCCCAACTGTCCCTGATTTGGAGGGACTGTCCCTGATTTGGAGCAATGTCCCTCTGTCCCTCTTTCCTCCTCATTTGTCCCTCATTTTGGTCTGATCTATATAGTTGTATATAAAATGCACTTTTTATCTATCAAAAAAGTGTTTCCCAGTGCTAAACCTTTCATTCAATTTCTAAATTGCTGCATTTGTAAATTCCAAAAGCCAATATAAAGGAATAGTAGTGGTAAAAAAAGCACACGTGGATTTAACCAATCTTGTTTTTTTGTACAATTCTCCTTTATGGGGCGTGACAGGGGGTGTGTTCTATGCCTGCATACTTTTGCTGATAGGTGTCCCTCATTCCCATCTCAAAAAGTTGGGAGGTATGGTATATCCCAAGGGGACCATTTTTTTTTTAAATGTGCATGGTGTCAAAGAGAGTATGGTAGATATGCTCTGAGAGTTTTATTTGTTCCATTCTACTCAATACCTGGGACCAGGGGACTGTTGGTGAGTGCCAGTTAAATGCTATCATCCAGTGGATTGAGTTGAACAGTGTGTGAATTAATTAAAATTAAATGTTGTATGGGTATATTTGGTATAGGTGCAAATAATAAACACATCTTATGCCGCATACACACGGTCGGACTTTTCGGCTACAAAAGTCCGACAGCCTGTCCGACAGACTTTCAACGGACTTTTGTCGGACTTTTGGCGGACTTGCAGCAGACTTTCTTACGAACGGACTTGCCTACATACGATCACACAAAAGCCTGACGGATTCGTACGTGATGACGTACAATGGACTAAAATAAGGAAGTTGATAGCCAGTAGCCAATAGCTGCCCTAGCGTGGGTTTTTGCCCGTCGGACTAGCACACAGACGAGCAGATTTCTGGGTCCGGTGTAGTTACGACGTAAAGATTTGAAGCATGTTTCAAATATAAAGTCCGTCAGATTTGCGGCTGGAAAAGTCCGCTGAAAGTCCGGGGAAGCCCACACACGATCGGATTGTCAGCCAGCTTTAGTCCGTCGGCATCCATCAGACTTTTGTAGACGAAAAGTCCGACCGTGTGTGCGCGGCATTAGGAGTGAGGGAATTTTTTTTGCCTATGATATGCTCAATCTTAGCTGCTGCTTGTAAAATATATATATATATATATATATATATATATATATATATAATTACTTAATATTAAATATTTATCCTTTTTACTATAAAACAATAATAATAATTTATTATAAACACGGTGCTTTGGGGGAGAAGGGGTCATGTGTGCTTTATGGAAAAGGCAGGTATAGTGTGCTGGGACTTGTAGTCCACCTGTCAGTTTTTCAGGCAGACCTGATTGTACCTTCTATTCTTCTCTATGGAGTGGTGGGTGTAAACAAACATGTGTCTGTTTACACTCGCCAACATCCAATCTGATAAAAACAGACGGATGGGGATCCCCATTCCCCTTTCCCTCTAGCTGATTGGATCAGATGGCATGACTAAGCTCCTAAGGGGCGGAGTGAAACGGATTGGGGGCGTGGCCTGGTTGGAGTCCAGGCTGAGGTTGCCCCTCCATTCACCTCTGTAGGACACCTTAGATGTGCGATCTCCAGGGGCCACCCCTCTTTTCCCTTGAACCCTATAGGAGCCAGGAAGGGCTCCATCCCCTGTCAGCACTCTAACAGCAGCTGCAGATGTACCATCTACATACCCCCTCCTTAATGAGCCTGAGCGGCACACATACACTTTTCTGGATCAGATGGCAGTCGGGTGTAAACAGACAGGCAGTCCATTTATATCTGACCTGCCCCATAGAGGAGAGCGGACTGTGTCTGTGTCTGCTCTGCATAAGTGGAGCAGACACGGACCTGTCATTCGCCCCGTGTGGAAGGGGTCTATCTGTATTTATTGCAATATGTTTCCATTTCATATGTAGTGCAGTTTTTATAATAATGAAAAATGTTAATGTAAAATAAAAAGGAAATGGATCCAAATCAATTTGTATCATTCATTATGTCGTTACGTTATTTCGGATGCTTCAAACGTTACCAAAAGGCCGAAAATATTGCATCCTGTCATCCGAATGAAACTAATGAATACAGATCATTTATTTCAGATTAGTTGAAATTCTTAACTATTGAGATTCGGAGATTCGGATACATCTGACTCTCCAAATAACAAACATTTCCTCCAAATTTATATTCGTAGCAAAATGAATCTCATATGTCTAAGACTAAGTCATATGTGAAAAAGCACAGACAGCCCACACACTATGGGAGAATTAATGGTTAACTCACATAATGCAAAGAACAATGAGATAGTGACATCAAGAAAAAGTAAAACAACTGATCAGATTGTTTTGTGGCGGGAAACTGTTGGCGGGAAAACCCGGGAGTAGTACAGGCAGAAAGTATGGAGCTTCACTACTGTACAGAACATCTGCAGGTCGCCCTGATTTTCTCCTTAGTGGTCATAGGAGGTGAGTACAAATGTTCAATGTTTTCTATATTGTCACCATTCTGCAGTATTCTCCATACATGTCCAAATCACAGCTGTGTGTCTTTATCACATGTCTGCTGGATGAGTGTGAAGTGTTCTTGGGGTGTCTTATTAATTTCTAGTCCCCCCCACATGTATTCATACAAATGCTTTGCAAGGCATACACCAGTAATCACATTTAATATTATTATTATTAATATTAATAATTTTATGTTTTATATATATATATATATATATATATATATATATATATAAATCCATCCATATCTGCATTTATAGACATTTAATGTCATGACTACGTCTGGAGAGATTGTACTTGCTTTGTAATTTTTCCATGTGACTATATGAAGTAAAGCAACCGAAAGTTTTTAAGTGCAGCAACCCTTTGGACTTTTCTTCTATATATATATATATATATATATATATATATATATATATATATATACACACACACACACATATATATATATATAAATTTTCCACTCTTTGTTATATTGCAGCAGCCCCCTAGTGCTCTCCACATTCCCCTGTGTTTTCCACCCCCCCATGCTCTCCGTGCCTCCCAGTAACTATGCCATGGGCTGCTCAGTCTAAAATGCCCAGGCCTATTTTTTGTCCCAGTTCTTTGAGGGGACAGCAAATTGACACTGTTATACAAGCTGTACACTAACTACTTTACATTGTAGCAAAGTGTCATTTCTTCAGTGTTGTCACATGAAAAGATATAATAAAATATTTACAAAAATGTGAGGGGTGTACTCACTTTTGTGAGATACTGTATATACAGTGGGGACGGAAAGTATTCAGACCCCCTTAAATTTTTCACTCTTTGTTATATTGCAGCCATTTGCTATAATCAGTTAAGTTCATTTTTTTTCCTCATTAATGTACACACAGCACCCCATATTGACAGAAAAACACAGAATTGTTGACATTTTTGCAGATTTATTAAAAAAGAAAAACTGAAATATCACATGGTCCTAAGTATTCAGACCCTTTGCTCAGTATTTCGTAGAAGCACCCTTTTGATCTAATACAGCCATGAGTCTTTTTGGGAAAGATGCAACAAGTTTTTCACACCTGGATTTGGGGATCCTCTGCCATTCCTTCTTGCAGATCCTCTCCAGTTATGTCAGGTTGGATGGTAAACGTTGGTGGACAGACATTTTTAGGCCTCTCCAGGGCCATTCAAGATCACGGAGTTCGTTATTTTAGCTGTGTGCTTAGGGTCATTGTCTTGTTGGAAGGTAAACCTTCCGCCAAGTCTGATGTCCTGAGCACTCTGGAGAAGGTTTTTATCCAGGATATCCCTGTACTTTGCCGCATTCATCTTTCCCTCGATTGCAACCAGTCGTCCTGTCCCTGCAGCTGAAAAACACTCCCACAGCATGATGCTTCACTGTTGGGACTGTATTGGAAAGGTGATGAGCAGTGCCTGGTTTTCTCCACACATACCGCTTAGAATGAAGGCCAAAAAGTTCTATCTTGGTCTCATCAGACCAAAGAACCTTTTTTCTCACCATCTTGGAGTCCTTCAGGTGTTTTTTAGCAAACTCCATGCGGGCTTTCATGTGTCTTGCACTGAGGAGAGGCTTCCATCGGGCCACTCTGCCATAAAGCCCCGACTGGTGGAGGGCTGCAGTGATGGTTGACTTTCTACAATTTTCTCCCATCTCCCGACTGCATCTCTGGAGCTTAGCCACAGTGATCTGGTTCTTCTTTACCTCTCTCACCAAGGCTCTTTTCCCCCGATAGCTCAGTTTGGCCGGACGGCCAGCTCTAGGAAGGGTTCTGGTCATCCCAAACGTCTTCCATTTAAGGATTATGGAGGCCACGGTGCTCTTAGGAACCTTAAGTTAATTTTTTTGTAACCTTGGCCAGATCTGTGCCTTGCCACAATTCTGTCTCTGAGGTCTTCAGGCAGTTCCTTTGACCTCATGATTCTCATTTGCTCTGACATGCACTGTGAGCTGTAAGGTCTTATATAGACAGGTGTGTGGCCCTAATCAAGTCCAATCAGTATAATCAAACACAGCTGGACTCAAATGAAGGTGTAGAACCATCTCAAGGATGATCAGAAGAAATGGACAGCACCTGAGTTAAATATATGAGTGTCACAGCAAAGGGTCTAAATACTTAGGACCATGTGATATTTCAGTTTTTCTTTTTTAATGAATCTGCAAAAATGTCAACAATTCTGTGTTTTTCTGTCAATATGGGGTGCTGTGTGTACATTAATGAGGAAAAAAATGAAATTAAATGATTTTAGCAAATGGCTGCACTATAACAAAGAATGAAAAATTTAAGGGGGTCTGAATACTTTCCGTCCCCACTGTATATACAGTATCTCACAAAAGTAAGTACACCCCTCACATTTTTGCAAATATTTTATTATATCTTTTCATGTGACAACACTGAAGAAATGACACTTTGCTACAATGTAAAGTAGTGAGTGTATAGCTTGTATAACAGTGTCAATTTGCTGTCCCCTCAAAGAACTGGGACAAAAAATAGGCCTGGGCATTTTAGACTGAGCAGCCCATGGCATAGTTACTGGGAGGCATGGAGAGCATGGGGGGGTGGAAAACACAGGGGAATGTGGAGAGCACTAGGGGGGCCGGAGAGCACTAGGGGGGCCAGAGAGCACAGGGGGTGAAGAGCACGGGGGGTGAAGAGCACGGAGGGTGGAGAGCACTAGGGGGGGCAGAGAGCACAGGGGTGGAGAGCACTAGGGGGAGCCAGAGAGCACAGGGAGGCTCAGAGAGCACTGAGGGGGTGGGGACCACGGGGGGCTGGAGAAGCACAAGCAGGGGCAGAGAACATGGGAGGCAAAGAGCACAGGGGGGGGCGGAGAGCACAGAGGGGCTGGAGAGCACTGGGTGTGTTGGAGAGCACTGAGGGGGCGGGGACCATGGGGGGCCGGAGAGCACAGAGGGGTGGAGAGCACAGAGGGGCTGGAATGCATAGGGGGCTAAAGAGCACTGGGAGGGGCTGGAGAGCATGGGGGGGCGATGAGCACTGGGGGGGCTGTAGAGCACGAAGGGCTGGAGAGCACTGGGGGGGCTGGAGAGCATGGGGGGGCGATGAGCACTGGGGGAGCGATGAGCACTGGGGGGGCTGGAGAGCACGGAGGGCTGGAGAGCACTGGGGGGGCAATGAGCACTGGGGGGGGGGCTGGAGAGCACAGAGGGCTGGAGAGCACTGGGGGGGGGCTGGAGAGCATGTGGGGATGAGCACTGGGGGGGGCTGGAGAGCACGGAGGACTGGAGAGCGCTGGGGGGGGCTGGAGAGCACTGGGGGGGCTAGAGAGCACGGAGGGCTGGAGAGCACTGGGGGGGCTGGAGAGCACGGAGGACTGGAGAGCACTGGAGGGGGCTGGAGAACACGGAGGACTGGAGAGCACTGGGGGGCTGGAGAGCATGGGGGGATGAGCACTGGGGGGGCTGGAAAGCACAGAGGGCTGGAGAGCACTGGGGGGGGGGCTAGGGAGCACAGAGGGCTGGAGAGCACGGGGGGGGCTGGAGAGCATGGGGGGGCGATGAGCACTGGAGAGAGCTAGAGAGCACGGAGGGCTGGAGAGCATGGGGGGGGCTGGTGAGCACAGAAGGCTGGAGAGCGCTTGGGGTGGGGCTGGAGAGCACTGGAGGGGGGTGATGAGCACTGGGGGGGCTAGAGAGCATGGAGGGCTCAAGAGCACTGGGGGGCTGGAGAGTACAGGGGGACTGAGAGCACTGGGAGGGGCTGGAGAGCTCTGGGGGCTGGAGAGTACAGGGGGACTGAGAGCACTGGGAGGGGCTGGAGAGCTCTGGGGGGCTGGAGTGTACAGGGGCTGAAAAGCACCGGGGGGAGTTGGTGATCACTGGGGGGGGGGGGGGGGCACCTGAGACTCAGAGCATGGTGGGAGCCTGAGAACACTAGGGGGCAGTAAAAAGAAGCTGGATGGGAGAAGCAGCTGCATACACAGTAGAAGAATCCATCTCTTTATTTTTCTCCTACAGCCTCTGAATGCCCACGGGAGGGAGAGAATGAGAAGTAGGCATTCGGGTGCTGTAGGAGAAAAATAAAGAGATGGATTCTTTTGTTTACAAATGTTTATTAGGAAGACAAGGAATGAAACATTTAAAAGTATGCCATAAGGTTCGTACAGAGAAGAGAAGTGTTACTAGTAGTACAAGGGTTTAGGATATAGTATCGTATTATATAGTACATTGGTGGGGTATGTAAGGGAAAAGTTTGAGAGGAAAAGATACCATATGAGAAGCAAAATGACAAGACAAAGTACATGGTTTTTAGAGAGCATTTTCATGTGAGGACCAAAATAACCATTTGTTATTAAAGATATGCATGCTATCTGATAGGGTATGATGGACTCTTTCTGAGAGTCTGAGGATTTCCATTCTGGATTCAACCTGGGGCCATGGTAGATTTTGTGTTTTCCAGTTGAAAGCTATCATCCATTGGATGGAACTGATTAGAGAGTGGATTAATCTGTTACAAGGAAGAGGAATATCTGGAACCAAGGCGTATAGGAGGCAAATTTGTGGTGAGAGGGAGATTTTCTTCTTAAGGGGTTTTTCTAATTTTCTGATTACTGCATTCCATATTGGCTCCAGATATTTGCAGCTCCAGAATATGTGGATGTAGTTGCCTTCTTCAGGGCAGCCCCTGAAACAATCAGGGGATGTCATGGGATAGAAAGAATGAATTTTGGCTGGTGTCATATACCATCTAACAAAGAGCTTCAGGAGGAGATTCTCTGAATGCAGCAGCACAGTTGCTTTTACGAAGGTTATTTATCATTTTAGACCATGATTCCATGGGGAACGAACAACCCATTTCTGTTTCCCACCGAATCATAGGGCTAGATTTTTCGGGTTGGTGTAGGTTATTGAGGAAGTTATATACCAGTAATTGAGAGATCAGTCCCCTATCCCTAGGGGTAGAAATGCAGATATGTTCAAATAACGTATATGGTGGGTTGATGGATAGAGAGTAATTTGTAGAGAAGAATTCTCAGATAAAGTTATATTGGTGGAGTTCTGAAGAGGGAATTTTAAATCTAGATTGTAAAGAAGCGAAGGAAGAGAAATTCATATTGAGTGTGAGTGACTTTAATGTGGTGAGATTTTTTTCAATCCACATATTAAAGAGAGAGTTATCTAAAAACGCCTGGGGAAGTCTAAGATCACCTAGGAATGAGGCTAAAGGAGTGGTTTCTGATATAAGTTTGAAGTTATCTTTAATTCTATTCCATAATTGAATAAAGTGGACAATTATAGTGTTACGTTTATTTAGTGAATGATGTGGTTTTAGATTATACCATAGGATACCTTTGAGGTTAAGAGGGAGAATAGAAGAGGCCTCAAAGACTAGCCAGGAGATATTTGTGTCCGGAGAGAACCATTGAGCCATCTGTACCAATCTGGCTGCTAAAAAGTAGAGCCAGAGGTTGGGGAGTCCCAGACCACCACTGTGTTGAGTTCTGTGCATTAGAGAGTAACTGCATCTGGGTTTTTTATTATTCCATATGAATTTATTGATTTCGCGCTGAAGAGATTCTAATTTTGTTTTGGGTACGTTAATAGGAAGAGTCCTAAAATAATAAAGTAATTTGGGGAGAATGGTCATCTTAAAGGCACAAATCCTTCCGAGGAAGGAAATGTGATAAGACGACCAGGTTTTTATTAATGAGCTTACATGGGAAAAAAGGGGAGGGTAATTGGTTTGTATAGCAAGTTATGGGAGGCTGTAATGAAAATACCAAGATATTTGAATGAGTGCGGGGACCATAGGAAGTTAAAGTTTTTTTCCAGAAGGGATAGTAAGCTAGAGGGGCAGTTGATTGGTAGGATAGAACATTTGTTAGTGTTGATGTAAAGACCCGATAGTTTGTGGAATGAGTGGAGTTCCGAGAGGAGATTAGGGATTGAAACCAGTGGGTTTGTTAAGAATAATAGGGCATCGTCTGCATAAAGACTAAGTTTAAAATGATGTGATTCCTTTTGGTATCCTTTGATGTTATAATTATTCCTAATAGCAATTGCAAGGGGTTCTATGGCTAAGGCAAAGAGGAGGGGGGAAAGTGGGCAGCCTTGTCTAGTGCCTCTACTCAAGGGGAAGAAGTCAGAGTTACTCCCAGGGATTTTAATTCTAGTTTGGGGGAGGTGGTATAGTGCATTAAAGCCGTGTATAAATTTTTCTGAGATGCCAAATTTAGGTAATAATTGATTTAGGTAGGACCAGTTAACACTGTCAAAGGCCTTGTGGATGTCAAGGCTAAGTAAATAAAGAGGACGAGAGTGAATGTTGGCATCTTGGACAATGTTTGTGACTGAGATGGATTCTTTTACTGTGTATGCAGCTGCTCCTCATATCCAGGCGCACGCATGGGGAGCCACAGTCAGTTTCCCTCTGTCCGGCGGCCACGTCTCACTTAGATCCCCTCCCTCTTCATGGTCACAGGTAACGTGAACTCTAGTCTCTGCCCCCCAGTCGCACTGTAATGGCCAGCCAGCGGCAGAGAGGCCGGGTGAGCGGCGGGGGCTCAAGGAGCAGCTCAGTTGCTTCGGCCCCACAAGCACATGTGGCCTGGCGGCCCCCGGCCCACCGGGCGAGTTCACCATAGCTTCACAGGTGGCCACTGGAGTCCTCTTCTACTCCTCCATGATGACATCACGGAGCTGGTGGATGTTAGAGACCTTGTGCTCCCCCACCTTCCATTTGAGGATGCCCCACAGATGATCAATAGGCTAGTCTATCACCTTTACCCTCAGCTTCATTAGCAAGACAGTGGTCGTCTTGGAGGTGTGTTTGGGGTCGTTATCATGTTGGAATACTCTCCTGTGGCCCAGTCTCCGAAGGGAGAGGATCATGCTCTGCTTCAGTATGTCACAGTACATGTTGGCATTCATGGTTCCCTCAATGAACTGTAGCTCCCCAGTTCCGGCAGCACTTGTGCAGCCCCAGACCATGACACTCCCACCACCATGCTTGACTGTAGGCAAGACACGCTTGTCTTTGTACTCCTCATCTGGTTGCCACCACACACGCTTTTCATCATCTGAACCAAATAAGTTTATCTTGGTCTCATCAGACCATTGCTGGGACAAGGTCATTCGGTGCCCAGGGCGAAGATGGCAAACTGCGCCCCCCCCAGTGTAAGAAAAAAAGCGACCATTCCCTCTGTAAAGAGTCCTGCATTGATTATCAGCACAGGGCAACATGTCACTTACCACCGTCACCTGCTGCCAGATGTAGCATGTCACTTGTCACCCTCACCTGTTGCCAGATGCCACGTGGCATCTAGCAGAAGGTGACAGTGGCAAGTGACACGTGGCATCTGGTAATTCGCCACCATCACCTGCTGCCAGATGCAACATGTCACTTACCATTGTCACCTGCTGCCAGATGCCATGTGTCATTTGCCACCGTCACCTGCTACCAGATGCAGCATGTCACTTGACACCCTCACCTGCTGCCAGATGTCATGTGTCACTTGCCACTGTCACCTCCTGCCAGATGCCACGTGTCACTTGCCATCGTGACCTACTGCCAGATGCAGCGTGTCACTTACCACTGTCACCCCCTGCCAGATGTCAACACCATCACCTCCTGCCAGATGCCATGTGTCACTTACCACTGTCACCTCCTGACAGATGCCACGTGTCACTTACCACTGTCACCTCCTGCCAGATGCCACGTGTCACTTACCACTGTCAACTCCTGCCAGATGTCATTTGTCACTTGCCATCGTCACCTGCTGCCAGATGCAGCGTGTCACTTGCCATTGTCACCTGTTGCCAGATGCCATGTGTCACTTACCACTGTCACCTTCTGCCAGATGCCACGTGTCACTTACCACTGTCACCTCCTGCCAGATGTCAACACCATCACCTCCTGCCAGATGCCACGTGTCACTTACCACTGTCATCTCCTGCCAGATGCCAGTGTCACTTACCACAATCTCCTGCCAGATACTACGTGTCACTTACCACCACTGTCACCTCCTGCCAGATGCCACGTGTCACTTACCACAATCATCTCCTGCCAGATGCACGTGTCACTACTGTCACTTCCTGCCAAATGCCACTTACCACCATCTCCTGCCAGATGCCATGTGTCACTTACCACCACTGTCACCTCCTGCTAGATGCCACGTGTCACTTGCCATCCATAGCCTGGCTCTCTTTCTCTCCCCTTCAGTTCGGCATGCTGGGGGCTGCAGTTTCCCTCTTAGGAATAAATTGGGCTAGTCCTCAGCACTACATACCCCATGATCCTCCTTTGTGCTCCTTTTTCGATTTTTTTTCTTCTGCCCAATAGGAAGGAGAGGGCGCCGCTCCCCGCTCCAGAGTACAGCAGCAGGAGAAGGGGGGGAAAGAACATCTTGTGGCTGCTCTCTCTACACAGAGACACAGCCGCTCTCCCCGCTGATGAGTGCTGACCGAAAGAGGGAGGGGGAATGGGACGGAAACAGAGCCCTCTCCTGACAGTGGCGGCTCGAGGAGGGAGGCAGCAAAGTTTCTCCTTCTCTCACCCGCTCGCCGTCCCTATCATTTGCTGACAAGAAGAGTTTCCGCAGCAACTGAGCTTCGGGGCCCCTCCCCCCTCTGCCCTTGCTCGCGGCACCTGCCTGGGATCAGCCATGATTAAAGCTATTAGCGGCGCCGGTGGCTAGTGTGTACAGTCACACACACACAGTTGTGAAGCACGCTGCCACACTTCACCTGCGCCCCCTCCCTCCAGCATATTGTACCGCCCAGGGCATCCGCCCCCTCCGCCCCTGCCTTGTACCGGCCCTGCATCAGACCACAGGACATGGTTCCAGTAATCCATGTCCTTAGTCTGCTTGTCTTCAGCAAACTGTTTGCGAGCTTTCTTGTGCATCATCTTTAGAAGAGGCTTCCTTCTGGCCATGCAGACCAATTTGATGCAGTGTGCGGTGTATGGTCTGAGCACTGACAGGCTGACCCCCCCACCTCTTCAACCTCTGCAGCAATGCTGGCAGCACTCATACGTCTATTTCCCAAAGATAATCACTGGATATGACGCTGAGCATGTGCACCCAACTTCTCTGGTCAACCATGGCGAGGCCTGTTCTGAGTGAAACCTGTCCTGTTAAACCGCTGTATGGTCTTGGCCACCGTACTCCAGCTCAGTTTCCGGGTATTGCCAATCTTCTTATAGCCTAGGCCATCTTTATGTAGAGCAACAATTTTTTTGTTGTTCTCAGTCCTCAGAGAGTTCTTTGCCATGAGGTGCCATGTTGAACTTCCAGTGACCAGTATGAGAGAGTGAGAGCGATAACACCAAATTTACCACACCTGCTCCCCATTCATACTTGAGACCTTGTAACACTAACGAGTCACATGACATTGGGAGGGAAAATGGCTAATTGAGCCCAGTTTGGACATTTTCACTTAGGGGTGTACTCACTTTTGTTGCCAGCGGTTTAGACATTAATGGCTGTGTGTTGAGTTATATTGAGGGGACAGCAATTTTACACTGTTATACAAGCTGTACACTCACTACTTTACATTGTAGCAAAGTGTCATTTCTTCAGTGTTGTCACATGAAAAGATAGAATAAAATATTTACAAAAATGTGAGGGGTGTACTCACTTTTGGGCCTTAGGCACTGGTGGCGGCGCCCAGAACCAAAAATATTCTTACACGCTATCAGCATGATCATTGAGGAGGAAGAGGATAATTACTCAGCATAACAGGATTGTCACTCAGCATCAGCATAGGCAGTCTTTAAAGGGATATGACATTTCGGTTACATCAGCATCAGGTGCTTGGTAGCTGGTGGTGATCCAAGACTGATTCATTTTTATGAAGGTCAGTCGATCGACCGAGTCAGTGGACAGATGCACCCTGTGAACGTTGGATGCAGGACAGGCCAGTAGCTCAATTGCATACTGTGCAAGCTCTGGCCAGTGATCCATCCTCAAGACCCAGTAACCCAGAGGATTTTCGGTGGGAAAGGTGTCCAAGTCAGATCTTGCCCAAAGGTATTCCTGCACTGTAAAACAGACACTGGCGATGGTTGCTGGAACCGATCATACCTTGGGGCTGCGGACTAAAAAATTGTCTGAACGCATCGGTCAGATGGCCACCTTCTCCACCGCTCCTTCTTTGACTGACCGAAGCCTCAGCAACACGTCCAGGAACAGGAGTTTGTAACCTCCCAGTTTCTGAGAACGCGTTGCACAGACCTTTCTACAAGGCCTCCCAAAGATGTTTCATCCTCTGCTCCCTCTGCGACGGCAAGATAAGGTCCGCAACCTTACCCTTGTAACGTGGATCAAGGAGGGTTGCCAGCCAGTATTGATCCCTCTCCTTGATACCACGAATACTAGGATCCTTCCGCAGGCTTTGCAGGATCAGGGAGGCCATGCAGCGTGTGTTTGCTGAGGTATTCGGTCCGGAGTCCTCTGGGTCACTAAGGACGACATGATCCGCAGCCACCCCCTCCCAGCCACGTACAAGTCCTTGGGTTTCTTGAGACTGTAAATGATCCCTTAAAGACTGCTGCTGATGCTGAGTGCCAGGCTCCACCTCCATGCTGACACAATCCTCCTCCTCGTCCTCTTCCTCTGTGATTGGTGGGCACGCAGGAACACTGTCTGGATAAAGGGGGCCTTGAGAGCTAAGGAAGTCCTCCTCTTCCTGCCTCTGTTCTGCCTCAAGTGCCCTGTCCATTATTCCACGCAGCGTGTGCTCCAACAGGTGGACAAGGGGGACAGTGTCACTGATGCATGCACTGTCACTGCTCACCATCCTTATGGCCTCCTCAAATGGTGACAGGACAGTGCATGCATCCCTGATCATGGCCCACTGGCGTGGGGAAAAAAATCCAAGCTCCCCTGACCCTGTCCTGGTGCCATAGTAGCACAGGTACTCATTGATTGCCCTCTGCTGCGTGTGCAGCCGCTGCAGCATGGCCAATGTTGAGTTCCACCTGGTGGGCATGTGACAGATTAAGCGGTTCTTGGGCAGGTAAAATTGCCTTTGGAGGTCTGCCAGCCGAGCACTGGCATTATATGACCGGCGGAAATGCACACAGACTTTCCTGGCCTGCTTCAGGACACCCTGTAAGCCCGGGTACAGCAGGTGACCGCGATATTGTGTCAATCTCGCTGCATTTCTCGGCGAGATTTGACACCTGCGAGCCCCGTCGCAGGAGCCAGCGCTGAGATGGCTCACTCATCGCGAAAGGAAAACGTTGTTTTCCTTTCGCGATGAATGACAGGCAGTGCTGACAGCTGTCTGGTATGAGGGGGAACGCCGCACCAAATTTTAAATGAAAAAAACAGCATGGGTCCCCCCCCCCAGGGGCATACCAGGCCCTTAGGTCTGGTATGGATTGTAAGGGGAACCCCCTACGCCGGAAAATCGGCGTGTGGGTCCCCCCAAAATCCATACCAGACCCTTATCCGAGCACGCACCGGGAGAAGAGGCCGAACATCGGGAGAAGTCGGAAGGAGACCCCCCGAAGTCGGAAGAAGACCCCGGAGCTGCCTAATAAATTACTCTTAAAACCTGTGTACTGTGTTTTTTTTTTTATTGACACTTTTCCCTAGGTGAATGGGTAGGGGTACCATGTACCCCATACTCATTCACACAGGGTGGGGGGCCGGGATCTGGGGGCCCCCTTATTAAAGGGGGCTCCCGGATTCCGATAAGCCCCCCGCCCACAGACCCCGACAACCAACGGCCAGGGTTGTCGGGAAGAGGCCCTTGTCCTCATCAACATGGGGACAAGGTGCTGTGGGGGGGCCCGCAGGGCATGCGGCCTGGTGCGGTTCAGGAGGGGGGGCGCTCGCTCGACCCCACCCCCTTTCCTGACTGGCCGGGCTGCGTGCTCGGATAAGGGTCTGGTATGGATTTTGGGGGGACCCCCACGCCGATTTTCCGGCGTAGGGTGTTCCCCTTACAATCGGCTTAAGGGCCTGGTATGCCCCTGGGGGGGAATCCACACCGGTTTTTTCATTAAAAATTTGGCGGGGCGTTCCCCCTCATAATTCATACCAGACAGCTGTCAGCACTGCCTGTCATTCATCGCGAAAGGAAAACAAAGTTTTCCTTTCCCGATGAGTGAGCCAGCGCGACATGCACAGTACCCTGTCGCTGAGAACCAGCGCGATGGTATCGCGCTGGAAACACAATCTCGCGGTCAGGTACTGTACCTGTGAAACAAAGTGTAGCGCTAAAAAGTGAAAAGTGATAAATATGAAATACATAAGTGAAGAAAACACACACATTTTAACGTGTCTGTATTAACGAAAAAAGTCCATCATTGTAATCTGTATGTGAATAGGACCATTATGGTCTTCGACTGTGAGACTAATAAAATGCCGTCACCACAATAAGCAAAAACGTTCTAAGTTGTCCTATGCTCCGAGGCAGCATAAACGGAAATAGTGTGGTGATGGTTGTTGATCAATCTATTATAGACAAGGGTTCTCAGAGATCCAACGGAATAAGCACAATCCACCTCAGTGTCCTCTATAAGAACGTGTGAAGTTCCCACAACCAGTGAAATTGGAGGCTTACCGGAGGGTTTGAACCCGAAACAGCATATACTGTAAGGGTCAAACCAGCTTGTATTGCCCGCCGGCAATAGGGGGGGGATCTTGGCGACCTGGAGAGATGGGGGTCCCAACTGTTTTCATGGAAATATCCTCTCCACACGGATGATCACATATCCCAGAATGCGGCCCATATAGATTAGGAAAGGGGCCACATAGTGAAATTCCATAAAAAATAAATTTATTATAAAAGAAATGCATTTATATTTAAGAAGTTTTAAAAAGCGCTTGTATATAAAAGAAGGCGGCAGTGGAGGTTGGAGATCCCAGCTGATGAGGAGTAAGGAGAGGTCTTCTTTGCTCTTTGGTGTGGGTCTTTTAGGTACGCTTGCCAACGAACTGCTAGGCAGGTCAACATATGTCTGGTCAAGCATGTGGTGCCCAAGTGGGAGATGTTTTGGCCACGCGAGATACGCTTGAGACATATGTTGCAAATAGCAGCGGTGCGATCTGATGCACTCGTCTCAAAAAAGGCCCACACCAAAGAACTTTTGGAATAACGTGCAGAGACAGCAGCGCCCTGCACATGCGGAGCTCTGAGGTGTGATGCAATCAGTGTGCTGCCCTTAGGCTGGCGCCTGGAGGGCATCCTGCCTCATTGGTGATGTGCCTCCTCCTCCTCCTCTGTCCTATCAGGCACCCACGTTGAATCAGTGACCTCATCATCCCCTTTCTCCTCATCACTGGAGCAAACCTGGCAGTATGCTGCAGCAGGGGGAACATGACTGCCAGATTGCTGTGCTTCTTGGGCACCCCCTCTATCTGTGCTCACGTTACTGCCTTCATCTAGCTCAGTATCATCATCAGAGCCTTCAAAACGCTGGGCATCCTCCTGGAGCATGTACCCAACACTGTGGTCAAACAGTTCGACGGACTCCTCAGGAGGACATGGTGGGGCTAAGGAAGGAGTCACTGATGCCATTGAACCGAGGGAAGAGGCCCCTGCTTTGCCAGACAAAGTTCCCTGAGCCTGGGTGAGAGAGGATGAGGAGGATGAGGACGGCCTGGTCATCCACTCGACCAAGTCTTCCACATGTTGCGGCTCAACACGGCCAGCTGCCGAAAAAAAGGGCAAGCGTGTCCCACGGCCACGTGCTGATGAGGATGCACCTGCACCGTGTCCACGACCAACACTGTTGCCTCTAGACACAGAGCCTTCTTGCCCTCTTTTATTGGCTTGTGACTGTCTGCCTCTGCTTGTTGGCCTTCCAGACATACTATTGGCCTGCAGTGAGCTGCACAAAACTGGTGTATATATATATATATATATATATATATATATATATATATATATATATATGCAGATTATACTGCAACTAGCAGAATGAACTGCCTGCCTGTAGTATTGTAGTATTATTAGTATGAAAACCCTTGCACTTGTCTTCAGGTAGCTATAATGTAGGTGCAACTGTGCAGGGTACACAGTACAGTAACTGGAAACACGTCAGGAGCCTACACAAGCACCTGGCTGCAGGTAGCTATACTGTAGGTGAGACTGTGCGTGGTACACAGTACAGTAACTGGAAATACTTCAATGAGCCTACACAAGCACCTGGCTGCAGATTGCTATACTGTAGGTCAGACTGTGCAGGGTACACAGTACAGTAGCTGGAAATTCTTCAATGAGCCTACACAAGCAACTGGCTGCAGGTTGCTATACTGTAGGTCAGACTGTGTAGGGTACACAGTAAAGAAGCTGGAAATACTTCAATGAGCCTACACAAGCAATTGGCTGCAGGTTGCTATACTGTAGGTCAGATTGTGCAGGGTACACAGTAAAGTAGCTGGAAATACTTCAATGAGCCTACACAAGCAACTGGCTGCAGGTTGCTATACTGTAGGTCAGACTGTGCAGGGTACACAGTAAAGTAGCTGGAAATACTTCAATGAGCCTACACAAGCAACTGGCTGCAGGTTGCTATACTGTAGGTCAGACTGTGCAGGGTACACAGTAAAGTAGCTGGAAATACTTTAATGAACCTACACAAGCAACTGTCTGCAGGTCGCTATACTGTAGGTCAGACTGTGCAGGGTACACAGTAAAGTAGCTGGAAATACTTCAAGGAGCCTACACAAGCAACTGGCTGCAGGTTGCTATACTGTAGGTCAGACTGTGCAGGGTACACAGTAAAGTAGCTGGAAATACTTCAATGAGCCTAGACAAGTAACTGGCTGCAGGTTGCTATACTGTAGGTCAGACTGTGCAGGGTACATAGTAAAGTAGCTGGAAATACTTCAATGAGCCTAGACAAGTAACTGGCTGCAGGTTGCTATACTGTAGGTCAGACTGTGCAGGGTACATAGTAAAGTAGCTGGAAATACTGTAAAAACACCTGCCTGCCTGTCAGTATATTAGGAAGAGAAGAACAGGATCTAGCTAAACTGAATACAGTATATATATATATATATATATATATATATATATATATATATATACACACACACACAACACCTGGGATGCATATATATACACAATACACTGTAACTGCAGCTAACTGACTCAACCTGCCTACTCTATCTAACTTAAATCAAATGACACGATCTGTCTCTCTCTCTCTATACGGCGGAACACACTACACAGGGCCGCCGTGCAGGCAACCTTATATAGTGTGGGGCGTGTACTAAACGCCCTGAGCCATAATTGGCCAAAGCCTCCTTGGCTTTGGCCAATTACGGCTCTCTGTTTAGAAGGCGCTTTAATTGGCCAAGCATGCAGGTCATAGTGCATGCTTGGTCAATCATCAGCCAGCAATGCACTGCGATTCCGCAGTGAATTATGGGCCGTGACACGCCACTCGAATTTGGCGCGAACGGCCCATATCGTTCGTAATTCGGCGAATGATCGAACAGGCATTGTTCGAGTCGAACATGCGTTTGATCCGAACACGGAGCTCATCCCTAGTCCCCCACATGATATATTATTATCATTATTTTGCTATTTATTTTCTATGTCACAGTAACCATTTTCTTCTTTTCAGCATCAAGACCTCAAGTATTATGTAAAAACACGAGCCTTGCTGTACTGGGAGGAGATGTTATTCTGTCATGTGAGTTCCAAGCTCATCTGGATGTTCTACAAGTCACCTGGCAAAAGAAGAAGGGGAAGAAAAGTCAGAACATGGTCACCTACAGTGAGAAGTACGGCAGCAACATCGCAGCACCATTTCAGGGACATGTCTCCATTCTAAGTGCCAGTTCAAGAAACGTATCTATTAAGCTTTCTAAGCTGGAGAAGGAAGATGAAGCGTTTTATCTTTGCCTCTTTAATGCATATCCAGATGGTGCCTTCAAAGGAGAAGTTTCCCTGAACAATATCAGTAAGTCAGACTAAAATAAACTGTTAAGGAAAAATCATTACAGAAATAAGTAGCAAAAATGTGTCCACTTGGATACATTAGTGCTTGTCTGTGATGATAAAAGCATAAATGATGCATATGGAGGGTGCAGGGAGAGGTAGGGAGGGAAAAAACAGGAGATGATGGTGAAGAGGATAGAGGAACTTATATTGAAGTAGACCAGCTAAGCCAAGGAAGAGGACAGAACAAAGAAGAGGAGCGAAGAGAACCTTAGGATGACACAAAGATAGAGAAGGTAGCAAGAAGAGCAGGTCAAAGGACAGCAGGGGGGAAATATTATGCTGACCTAGAGAGGGCAAGGCTAGTGCCTACAGGTCTCCAGCACATCAATAGGAATCTCTTACTTTATCTATTTATGTCACAGTAACAGAATCAATAGCTGCACCCAACTTGTGTTCTCTTTAACCACTTGCTTACTAGGCACTTAAACTCCCTTCCTGCCCAGGCCAATTTTCAGCTTTCAGCGCTGTCACTGTTTGAATGACAATTGAGCGGTCATGCTACAGTGTATACAAATTACATTTTTATATATATATATTTTTTATACAGATAGAGCTTTCTTTTGGTGGTATTTAATTGCTGCTGGGTTTTTTATTTCTTGCTAAATAAAACCAAAAATGGCCGACAGTTTTGAAAAAAACAAAACAGTTTCATAGTTTGTTATAAAATGTTGAAAACAGGTAATTTTTCTCCTTCATTGATGTGCGCTGATGAGGCTGCACTGATTGGCACTGATAGGCGGCACTGATGGGCACTGATGGGCGCTGATGAGGCTGCACTGATTGGGACTGATAGGCAGCACTGATAGGCACTGATAGGCACTGATAATGCGGCACTAATGGGCACTGATAGGTGGCACTGAGAAGTGGCACTGATGGGTGGCACTGAAGGGTCACTGAAGGTGGCACTGATGGATGGCACTGATGGCCACTGGTAGGCACTGGTAGGTGATACTGATAGGCAGCACTGATCTGTGGCACTGATTATGAGACACTGATGGGCATTGATTGGCAGCACTGGTGGGCATTGATGGGTGGCACTGTGGGCACTGGTAGGTGGCACTGGTGGGTACTGATAGGTGGCACTGGTAGGTGGCACAGTGGGCACTTGCAGCTGACACTGGTGAGCACAGAAAATGCACCCGCGGCTTTCTGTGTAAGGGGCCGATGTCCCTCTGACAGAATACAGATTACCGAGCTTCTGTTTACATCACGTGATCAGCCGTCATTGGCTGACAGCTGAACACGTGGTAAGGGGCCGGGATCGACCCCATACTCTGATCTGTGATCAGCTGAGTCTCATAGCCTCTGTGATCACAGAGCACACTGCGCATGACCCGCAGGAATGCGCAGACAGCGCTTGCTTGGAAGGACATTCATGGACACCCTCCCGACAGTTAAGGCCCACGCTGTAGCCGTCTTTTGGCTATAGCATTGACGGCAAGTAGTTAATGAAGTGTCAGGAGACATTTCACTAGAGCTTGGGAGGCTAGATTTTGTACAATTAGAAGCCTGATATGAGGTAAAGTAAAGATTAGTAATGGTGAATGGGAATGAGCCAATGGTTGGGTCCAAACCTGTGGTTGGACCGAACTTCTGGCCATTCAACCCCTATTTGGCATAAACCGATAATCATATAGAGAAGCAATATTTTTGATACCCTCTTAGCCCAGAAAATTTGCATTTTTAATTTGACAGATTTTGCTTCTATTGATTGCAATGAGGTTGGGTTTTGGCACCCAACTTTTGTGAAGTGTGCTGAACTCAAATCGAACTCTGTGTTACTTAATCCTGACCCCTGAACTCATCACATACTAGCACATTATGACAGATTTACATCTCAAGCGGAGGATGAGCTGTCACTGCTCTTGGTGCTTCCATCTTCTCCTGGTCTTCCTTCCCGGGTTTGCTCTCTTAGATGGCCAGGCCCTAATGATATCACTCCAGCATATGTGCATTGAAGTCACTTCACCATGGCATACAGCGGGTGCCGTAAGTTATACATGTGCAATTTGTTTTGTAACGAAAAGAAATTCAGCCAAATTTTGCATCTTCCGAATATATAACGAATAACGAATTTCAACTAATACAAAAGAAATTATAGTGAAAATAACAAAAGGATTCGGCATGATTCGGTAATTCATTACAGGTCTAATGAAACAAAAGGACAACTCTGAGTAAATCTTACAGTCCAATCAGATGATTAATTTTGTGCTGGAGGTTGGATTACTGCAAAGTGCATTACTGAGAACTGAGTGAGAAGGGTGTTGTATTGTATTTGAGCAGAGGAGAAGAGATATTGTCATTGTGTGTGTTAATAGATTCAATAAACAAACGAATCGGTATCACGAATATATACATACATAAATGTTGAATAATCTGAAAACGAATCGATTCGTTATAACGAATATCAATACTCTACAGAAATAACAAATTATCCGAAAACAAACTAATTTAACAGAACAAAATTATGTATTTTACAAATAAAAACAAAAGTAAACAAAATTTTCAGCTGTGCACAAGTCTACCGTAAATGTGGTCTAAGCTGTGCATGCATGGCTCAGATTACTTTTGACGGGCTTGGAGAGGCATTTATGACAGGGTGGCAGTGTTGTACAGGGAAGGGATAGTAAGAGAATAGTGGGAGAGGGATAATGTAACAAAGGGGTAGGAGTAGTGTGTACAGGAGAAAAGGGGGTCAGTGTATATAGGGGTGCAGTGTGTGGAGAGGGCGGCACAGTGTGTACAGTGGGGGAATTTAATTTGGGATAATTCCCAGGTTGTGTTTATTTATTATTTCTAATCAGACTAAAAAGCCACGCCCAGTATTCATCATGATTTAACCACACCCCACTTTTTGCTGTTGCCATTTCTCTTTTGTGACCCTCATTCTCAAGTTCAAAAGTCGGGAAAGAGCAGAATACCTTTTGGTCTAAATTAATGAAGAAAGATTATTTAGTTGCAAAGTTGATTAAAAACCACCAAAAGAAAGCTCTATCTGTCTAAAAAAAAGATACAAAAATCAATTTAGGTACATTGTTGCATGATCAAGTAATTAGTAAGTCTCAGTTCACACTGGGGCGGCTTCAAAGTCGTTCGACTCTAAAGCCGCCCCGCACAGCATAACTTCAGCGCGGCTTGCAAATGACTTCTTTATTAGAACTCAATGCAAGCCGCTCCGAAGTCGCCCCCAAGTAGTACATCAACCTTTTTCTCAGTTAGAGAGACTTGGGTCGCTCAGATTAGAACGGTTCCATTGCACTGAATGGAGCGTGGCTTGTCAATCGACTAAGTCGCCTGACAGGTCGCCTGAGTGTGAACTGAGCCTAAAGTATGACAGCACTGATAACTGAAAAATAGCCTTGAGAGGAAGGGAGTTTAACATGCCAATCTTCAATTGGTTATAAAAAGTCCTCTATGATACAGAGAGACACACCATATGGTTCAACTGCCACAGAGGCTATGCTGGGAGAATGCATGGAAACAAATGCACAGAGGGGCTGCCAGAACAGCTACACAATTGAAAGTGGCCACCATAAAGTCTGCCTAATGCAAAGTACCATAAATAAAATACAGTAAAAGCTTGGATTGCGAGTAACTTGGTCTGCGAGTGTTTTACAAGATGAGCAAATTTTTTGTCTTAAATTTTAACTTGATAAACGAGCGAGGTCTTGATATACATGTAGTGTCACGTCACAACTGAGTATAAGGCTCGCTTCACACTGCAGCGACTTGGGATCCGACTTGTGAGACTCCAAGTTGTGTGACATGAGAAATCAAATGTTAGTCAATGAGAGCTGTCTTAATTAGAACTACTGAAGTTGCTCCAACTTTAGAAAAGGTTCCTGTACTACTTCAAGGAGACTTCTATCTGACTTGTGCTCATCATAGACTTTAATGGAAGTTGCCTCCAAGTCAGATCCTTATCTTAGTTGATGTGAATTGGATCCGACATTACAGGAAGATTACACAGGCATTCCCTAAAGTTGCCTCGAAGTTACCTGGCAAAGTCGTGCAGACTTTCAGGTCATGGCAGTGTGAATCCTCTCTCTTCTCTTTTATACTCTGTAGCTCCTGAAGTGCAGGTTCATTTGTTTTATTTTTACAGTACACTTTATACTGTATTTTGTATTGCTGTAATCATTTTTATATGAATAAATGGTTGTGGAACGAATCATCTGAGTTTCCACTATTCTTATGGGAAAATTTGCTTTGATATACGAGTGCTTTGGATTACAAACATGTTTCTGGAATGAATTATGCTCGCAATCGGAGGTTTTACTGTATTGAGCACTGATGTGCTAGCAGAGGTGTATCTAGTGAAAATGGCGCCTATGGCAAGCACTGAAACTGCGCCCCTGTCAAAACATTTGAAACCTATCTTTCAGATTGGCTTAACAAAAAAAAAACAATTATTAATATTATTAACAAATATTGGATTGGCACTGATGAGCTGCACTAATGGACACTGATAGGCAGCACTGATGAGCTGCACTGATAGGCAGCATTGATGGGCTGCACTGATGGGCACTGATTTGCGGCATTTATGGGCACTGATAAGACAACACTGATGAGGCAGCACTAACACTGATAGGTGGCACTGATGAGCTGCACTGATAGGTGGCACTGTCTGATAGGTGGCACTGTCTAGCCCTGTTTGGGGGGGGGCTTTTGGTGACATATCAGGGTTCTAAACAGACTCCCAATATCTCACTTTTGAGACAAAGGGACTGAGGACAGAGATTCCCCAGTCCCTTTCTCTGCAGCCTCAGCTGCACTGGACAGTGAATAAATGGGAAGTGCTCTTTGCTGAGCGGCTTACCATTCATTCACAAAATGAATCATGGCAACCCTCCTCCCCTTCCCCCGCAGCAGCTGACAGGAGAGAACAGAGGGAAGCTATCAGTGCTGCAGGGAGCCATTGCAGAGTGAAACAAGACAGGTGGCAAACCTGTCTCTCTCCACACCCCGACTTCTCCTACCTGGGGCTCAGCAACTGGGTGCAGTGCTCCTTCTGCAGCATTCTCCTGAGTGAGCCGAGAGCCAGGGACCGGTTGTGTTCCTTCCTCTTGAGAACTGAGCTGGGCAACGGACTGCGCGGTGTGGGACATACAGGTCAATATCACTTTCGGGTGCAGGCAGAGAGATTAAAGCCCTAGCCTGCCTCAGGGTATTGATACTTTGATACGGGACTTTCATTTAATTATCGGGAGCCGCAGTGCGGTAGATCACTACACCTGCACCCGAAAGTGGTGAAATAATCCCTGTTTCTGCCCGTTATGGGCCCTGAGTTGCAGATGTCAATGCTCCCAGTGTCAGTTTCATTTAATTGGGGGGGGCACATGGGGGGTACAGGATAATGTTGGGGGGGTCATGGGTTCCCTCTGGCCCCCCTCACGAGCGCCCCCTTCATATGGCACCCATAGCACTTGCCATATGTGCCATACCCTGTGTAAGGCCACTGCGTTCTAGAACAATATGTGTAGTGTGAAATTGAAAGCTTTAATTTTCCAGATTAAAAAAAATAGTCTGCAACAGTGTTGGGTCACCTCTGCTACATTAACCACTTCCCGCCCGTCGTATGCAAAATGACGGCCAGGAAGTGGTTCAGTTATCCTGACTGGGTGTCATATGACGTCCAGCAGCATAAGCTGCTAGCGCGCATGGTGATCAGTGGTGTGGTGTGTCAGTCTGACACACCGCATCTCTGATCTTGGTAAAGAACCTCTGACGTAGGCTCTTTACCACGTGTTCAGCTGTGTCCAATCACAGCTGATCACAGTGTAAATAGGAAGAACCATTTATCGGCTTTTCCTTCACTCACACTGACAGGCACGAGTAGAGGAGAGCCGATCGGCTGCTCTCCTGACAGGGGGGGGTGCCCACCCAGGACCAGCAGAGATGCCTATCAAGTACCACCTGGAATGCCCACTCAGGACCACCAGGTATGCCAATCAATGCCAAATAGGGATGGCACTCAGTGCCTATCAGTGATGCCTGCCAGTGCCTCCTGATCAGTGCTGCCTAACAGTGCCATCAGTGCCCACCAGTGTCAGCTTTCAATGCCACCTTTCAGTGCCACCTATCAGTGCCTACCAGAGCCACCTATAAGTGCCCATCAGTGCTGCACTTCAGTGCCATCTATCAGTGCCCATTCATGCTACTTATCAGTGCCGCCAATTAGTGCCCATCAGTGCAGCATATAAGTGCCACCTCATTAGTGCAGCCTCATCAGTGCCCATCAGTAAGGCCCGGTTCACAGTGGTGCGATGCGAGAACCCTGCGAATCCACTGCGCCGACTCACACGGCAGTTCACACTGCCATATGCGAACTGCTGGGGAGTGTCAATACATAGTTAACGACACCCCAAGTTCAGCTTGCATATCGCACTGCGAACTGACAGTTCGGACATTAATCGGATCACACAGGTGTGAACATCCATGTGAACCGATTCTGGTTCGAACAAAAAAGGGTCCTGTGCTTATTTGGACCAAATGCGGTGCAATATCAGCCATACTATCTGTATGGCTGAAATCACATCGCACAGACATTGCATGTGATGTGAACAGCAGTGCGCTGCGATTCACATGCAATGTCTGGCATCGCAGCAGTGTAAACCGGGCCTGAACGAGAAAAAATACTTATTTACAAAGTTTTGTAACAAAAACAAAGAAAAACTTTATTTTTTTATTTGTTGCGCAAAAAATAAAAACCCCAGTGGTGATTAAATACACCAAAAGAAAGCTCTATTTATGGGGAAAAAAATGATAAAAATGTAATTTGGGTACAGTGTAGCATGGCCGCACAATTGTCATTCAAAATGCAACAGCGCTGAAAGCTGAAAATTGGTCTGGGCAGGAAGGGCGGAAAGAGTTCTGTATTGAAATGTTTTTTGTTACTTCTGGAATCACCCACCTAAAATATGTGCCTGTTAGCATGACGACAGGGGGACAGCACTCAGATACCAACCCATATGAATGTTGTGTTGGAACCTGTCAACATCTTTGATCATTTGTTCATTACATTTTGCCAATTCAGTGACTCCTCAGCAAGTAAGGCAGACTCCTTCCGATAGACTGCAAATGGTCCAATAATTGCATCCACTGCAGTAGATAAGTTGTCTCATACTTATGGGTGGTTGTGAAGAATTTCCTGGGTGTAATTACCATTGTAAATGTTAATGGAAGATTTTTAACTTGTCTGGGTAGGTCCGTCTCTGAAGGAACATCCCAATAAAGTTGCATGTGTTGAAGAGGAACTGGACATGGAGGGTGCCAATAAAGGTGAGTGTGATTCCTTGCTGTAGCCTGACATTGGTCAGGTCACATGATGTGATCTTTTCTTGCCTACATGAGAACCAATGACAGGACACCCATACACAACAGAGTGGTCATTCGTCAGTATCTTGTCTATTTAGAAAATTGATTGTGAATTTTACCACAAGCCCGTTTCATCCAACCATATGCTGAGCTGGAAGGAAAATCCATTGCTGTCAGGAGAACATATTCTAATAACTAGCAAATATGTGCCAGTTTCTTGATAATTTCATACCAACTAGTGATTTCAGATTACTTTGGATTTGGAGATAATTTTGGATTTTTGAAGGCCTGGGATTGGAAGATGTGATGAAGAGAACTGGTCCCATATCTGTACTTTCTAGGGAGTATAGAATGAATTGTACAGAATCTAAGGGCTTATTCACATTGTGTACATTGTACAGCGTCACTCAGCACAGGCCCAATGCAAAAACAGGTAAAAGTGCATTGTTCTCAATTGGTCCACATGTTGCTTTGATGTGTATTAAATGAAAATAGGCTATGCTGCATTCAAACATCACGCAACTTTATGCGACACACTGCAACATATCACAGTGCACACAAGGGGAATTTAAAATAACTTATTTTGGATCCTGATGTGAAAAAAGACAAAAAAATTTACAATATAGTAGCACTTTTCAAAGAGACAGGGTTTTTTTAAGCTATTGCTTAGTGCGTTAGAGATGGTAGGGGGAGAGGGAGAGAGGGGGGCAGAGAGAGAGAGAGAGAAGAGGGGGAGAGAGGGGTTGAGAGAGAGGGGGGAAGGGGAGAGAGAGATGAAAGAGGAGTGTGAGAGAGAGGTATGTGTGAGAGAGAGAGAGAGAGAGAGAGAGAGAGAGAGAGAGAGAGAGAGAGAGAATGAGAGAGGGGAGTGAGAGAGAGGAGGGTGAGAGGAGGGTGAGAGAGAGGGAAGAGAGGAGAGAGAGGGAGAGAAGAGGGTGAGAGAGAGATGTGAGATAGATGAGAGACAGAGAGGTAAGAGAGAGAGAGGTGTAAGAGAGGGGGAGAGAGGAGGGGAGAAGGGAGAGAGAGAGAGGGGGGGTGTGAGAGAGAGAGGGGTGTGAGAGGGGGGAGACAGAGAAGGGGGAGAGAGACAGGTGGGGAGAGAGAGAGAGAGAGAGAGAGAGAGGGGGAGAGAGAGAGAGAGAAGAGAGAGGGGGTATCAGAGAGAGAGGAAAAAAGAGGTGAGAGAGAGGGGGAGAGAGAGGGAGTGGGGGGAGATAGAGAGGAGAAAAGGAAGAGAGGGAGAGAAAGAGGTGGTGAGAGAGGGGGGGGAGAGGTGTGTGTGTGTGTGAGAGAGGTCAGAGAGAGGGAGAGTGAAAGGGGTGGGTGAGAGAGAGAGGGGGGAGAGAGATGAGAGAGGGAGAGATGCCCTTTCACAGCAGCATGTGCAAGTCAGGGGTTGGAGTGTGGGGAGGGGTGGGGTGGGACAGAGTCAGCAGGGATAAGATGGAAGGCGGAGCAGATTGAGCCAATCCTGTTTGAATACACTGTAATGGGCACCGCCCGGCGCCGATTGGATTGGCACTGCACAGTGCACCCCCTCCCAGCTGACTACATAGTTAGTCAGGTTGTAAAAAGACACAATCCCATCCAGTTCAACCAATAAAATAAAAAAAATTATACTTACAATCCCATATACACAATCCTTCACACACAGTTGATCCAGAGGAAGGCGAAAAACCCCAGCAGAGCATTATCCAATTTGCTGCAGCGGGGAAAAAATTCCTTCCATGGACAGACTTTGGGATGACACACAGGAAATAGTTCACCAGCTAACCTCATTAGCACACACTGCATCTGCCCTCCCCCCTCCAGCAGATCACTACCACCCACCTCATCAGGTGCATGTTTTTCCAATGAGTGAATACTGTTCTCACTAAATGCACAGCCCTAGATCATTCATTTGGCAGAGTGTGTAGGAGCTGAGTGATCAGATAACAGCTGATGTGGATCAGAGCTGTTGTATAAAAAACAGGAGAAGTATGTTCTGAGTTCTGTAAAGCTCACCATACACTATACAATCTGATTGTACAATCTCAGTTAGATCTACCATCAACTATGTAATGCAAGGACCTGCCTGATTGGATAGATAGGTATGTCTATTATGTAGTTTTGTTAAATCTAACTGTACAATCAGATTGAATAATGTATGGCCACCTTTAGGGCTTATCCACACAGGACGTTTTTAGAGCTGCTGTTAGGGGCATCTGACTTTTTTTTTACTGCCTCTAAACGCCCCTTCATGTTAGCCTATGTGTCCATGCACACATATACTTTCAGATTCCTTTGGAGACATAAGTGTTAAGGGGCAGTAGAAAAAACGACAGCCTGTGCGTCAAGCAGCAGAGGCTGTTGATTTGTAAATACGCAAAATGCTAAACGCTGTAACAAGCTGTTAGTCGTGTTTAGCCGCTTTTGGCATTTTTTAGCCATTTTTACCTTATAGGGAGTGTTTTTACTTTAAAAATACCCAAAAACGCTAACACCTAAAAATGCACATAAACGCTAGTCAAAAACGCGGCTAAAAAGCACATTTTACAGCTGCTTTTTCCTGGCAGCAGCTCTGGCATTCTTTAAACGTTCTGTGTGCATGAGGCCTTATACACCTAAAATTAACTAGTCACACTTTTGTTAATGGCACACCAACATCAATTCACATCTGTGCATTTCTGAAGGCATGGCAAACTGCACAGAAAATGTATGCTTTGCTGTACGTTTCAGAAATGTGCTGCAAACGCATCAAAAATCAGGGTAAAAAACACACACCACTCTTCTCCCAAAAAAAGTTCTGGAGCTTCTTTGGGGCGATTGTTGCACATAGGGCAGCCTATCCAATTGAATGGGCTGCCCTATGCGTGGCAAGCAAAAATACCCCATAAAAAAACGCATGTGGGAATGAGAGTTCCTGCTACACAGAGATATGAATGGGGCTTGACAGCTGATTGTCTCCGCCCACTCCCTCCCATGTACTTTTTGAGATGGGAACGAGGGACACCCAATAGCAAAAGTATATAGGCATATGACACACACCCTGCCACGCCCCTTAAAGGAGGATTATACAAATAAAAGATTATTTAAACCCACAAGTGCTTTTCTTACCACTACTTTTCCTTTATATTGGCTTTTGAAATTTACAAATGCTTTAGAAATTTAGAAATTGGATGAAAGGTTTAGCACTGGGAAAGATAAAAAGTGCATTTTATATACAACTATATAGATCTGACCAAAATGAGGGACAAATGAGGAGGAAAGAGGGACAGTCCCTCTAAATCAGGGACAGTTAGGAGCTATGAACGTGTCACCGGCCCTCCTGATAGTTCTGTGTAAGTTTTGCTAAACAAAGCTTTGAAGGGAAGGCAGGGAAAGTATCACGTTCCTTATACCCAGAAGTACTGAGTATTTCTCAGACTAGGGGTCTTGGCAGGAAAATAAGTTGAAGGAAAGCACTGGCTCCTTCTGCCCCTGCCATTAAGGTGAACCCGCTGTTTGCCAAGTATGAGAAAACGTCAGTTTCTCAAAATATTGAGCAAATGTAAGCGGGTGTAGGGTGTAGCGGCTTCACAGAGGGAATCACACGTACTGACTTTATAAACCAGGCAACGTTTATTACCAGAGAGACGGTAGTAGAAAGAGTAATTACAGCAGTAATGCAAGTAGTTTCAAACCAAGCATGGGGGCATAGATACACAGCACAGTCACTTTGAAGTAGGAATGGGGAGCCTTATATGGCCATGGTTATGTGTGTAGTAAGTGTTCTGACTCAACTACAAGGCTATAAATGTTATCTTCAGCTTCACATAGAGCTTACATGACCTGGTGATCTATTTATCCCTTGCATCAATTCAGGCAGCTTAACTCAATGAATAACTCACTGTATGGAAAGACAGACGATGAATCCTCTCGAATGTTCCGTTTAATGATGGATATTCATAGGTAGAAAAACGTTGCAGTTGTAAGCCACATGTAAGATGTTACAGCAATGAGGTATACTATGCACAATGAATCAGAGAGAGGAAGGGGAGGAGAATATACAGAACTACGGTGAGAGAAAGAGTTCAGATAGACAGAGGGAACACATCTTAAAGACACAGAGCATAATAAATCACATAGTGTAACACAACACTCCACGTCTGAAATCTTTAGATTTCATAACCATAAACAATTATATATATATTCAATAAGTCCAATACTGTTAAATGTCCTGGAACCTGTAATGAAAAACATGCAACAAGCAAGTATAAATATAAGTCCAACAGGATTGAAGAACATGTAGTCCGAAGTATGACGTCTTCAAAGAATTCCAAAGTTCAAGGTAGAACCTGTAGATAGCAGCAATGTACTCCCCGCCGTGCCAACAGCATGGCTAGTCCTTGTATAAATCACTAACCTGGCAAAAGGAGTACTAACTCTGTAATTGGTCGAGTGAAGGTTCATGTGGATCCTCCCTTGGTTACCTTGACTTCTACCTTTCGGACCTTGTTATCGTCACTGGGCATAACCTTGGTAATAAGACCCATAGGCCACTCATTCCGACAAACTTCCTTGTCTTTTAGAAGGATGAGATCTCCAACCTTAAGATTAGGCTTAGATGTTTGCCATTTGTTACGACCTTGAAGGTGATGAAGATACTCCTTCCTCCAGCGATGCCAAAACACATTGGCGAGATGCTGCACCTGCTTCCATTGACGCCTGTAGATATCCTTGGGTTCAATCTCACTTGAAGATATTACAGCGGTCCCAATCTTTTGAGTAAGGAGTGAAGCTGGAGTAAGGATCACTGGAGCATCAGGATCTGAAGATACCGGCACTAAAGGTCTTGTGTTCACTATAGCACACACTTCAGCGAGAAAGGTACACAAAGTATCATGGGTGAGTGGTAAAGACTTGTGAGTCTGCAACATGGAGTCGAGAATTCTTCGTGCTACTCCAATCATTCGCTCACAAGATCCTCCCATATGTGAAGAATGTGGAGGATTAAACAACCAAATACATCCATTATTGGCCAGGAAATTGTCCAATTGTAGCTCTTTACATGCTCCAACGAAGTTGGTACCACAGTCAGATCTCAGCTGCTTAACTGGTCCTCTGATAGAAAAGAATCTTCGTAGAGCGCAGATGAAGGAAGAAGAATCCATAGACTCGATTACTTCTATGTGTATTGCTTGGATGCTGAGACAGGTAAACAATACAGCCCACCTTTTACTATTGGCAGCACCACCACGAGTTCTCCGAGTGATGATGGACCATGGGCCGAAAACATCTACTCCAACATAGGTGAAGGGTGGATCTGTACTTAGGCGATCAGCTGGAAGACTTGCCATTTGTTGCTGTTGATGTTTTCCTCTTAACTTGTGGCACTTGACGCACCTGAAAAGCAAGGAGGAGACACACCTTTTCATACCAATAATCCACAAGCCAGCTGACCTGATGGCACCTTCTGTAAACTGACATCCTTGATGATGTACCAGTTCATGGTGATGACGAACCAGAAGGGTAGTAACATGATGTTGACCTGGTATGATTATTGGATTCTTTTCTTTGCTGCATAAGTCGGATTTAGTTATACGGCCACCAACTCTCAGCAGCTGATTGGCGTCAACTACAGGATTTAGATTGAAGAGAGAACTGTTTTTAGACAATTCAGTTCCATTTTTGATTCTCTCGAATTCCTCCTGATACACCTCTTGTTGCACACAACGGATTATTACCTCTTCTGCGTGTGAAATATCTGCTGCTGTAAAGTGTCCAGAACAGCTGTGCCAACCACGACACTCTGCCGCAGGGTTCTTCCTAAAGCTGCGAGCAATATGAATTAGGTGAGCGATGGCTCTTACAGCAGATGACCAGGTGGAAAAATGCTCAAAGCGGTGTGACCGCAGCTTCTGTTTTATATTTACAGAAGTGTGAAGTGAGATGTTCACAGTTCTTATTTCCTTATCATCTTCAGGACTTACTAACCCATAGGTGTTGTCAGTAGGGGGTGAGTAGGAGTCCTCACACAAAAACCTTGGAGGTGACAGCCATAAGCTGTCCTGAAGAACATCAGATGACACGGCTCTGGTCCCACAGTCAGCTGGATTGAGTTCAGTGGGAACGTAATGCCATTGACTTGGTAGGGAGAATCTTTTAATACGTTCAACCCTGTTGCTGACATACACATGAAACTGTTTTGTTTGGTTGTATATGTAACCAAGTACTACCTTACTGTCTGTATAGAAGGTGAAAGAATCAATTCTAGTGTCCATTTCACTTCGTATGACTTCGGCAATTTCTACTGCTAACACGGCTGCACAAAGTTCAAGCCTTGGTATGGTATGTGCAGGTTTGGAAGTGAGTTTTGCCTTGCCTAGAACAAAACTACAGTGTGATTCTCCATTCATTTCAGAGGTCTTTAAATAGGCTACAGTAGCAATAGCTTCAACTGATGCATCGGAGAAAATATGAATTTCCCTCCGGTAAACAGTTGAAATAGAACCTGGAACATAGCAACGGGAAATCTGAAGTTTTTCTAGTGACTTCAAAGAATGTCTCCACCTTTTCCACTTGTGTTGATTCTCACTAGGCAAGGGAGTATCCCAGTCTATGTTCTCAGTAGATAACTGTCTTAGCAGAATCTTACCTTGAATGGTAACTGGAGCAAGGAAACCGAGTGGGTCATAGATGCTATTCACCACCGACAGGACTCCTCTCTTAGTGAAGGGTTTGTCACAAGTTGACACTTGGAAGGTAAATGTGTCTTGTTCGATGTTCCACAACAAACCCAGACTTCGCTGTACAGGAGGCACATCTGTACCCAAATCAAGGTTTTTTAGACTGGTGGCATAGTCCTCAGAGTGAAAGGCATTCATAAGTTCCTGGCTGTTGGATATAATCTTGTGCAGTCTAAGGTTTGCTGTAGCCAGCATCTCCTTTGTTCTGGTGAGGAGATCAATCGCTTCTTTAGCGGTTGGAAAAGACTTGAGTGCGTCATCAACGTAGAAGTTTCTTTCAACAAACTGACGAGCATCAGATCCATATTCTTCTTCTCCAGTCTGAGCTGTTCTCCTTAGCCCATAAGTTGCCACTGCAGGAGAAGGACTGTTACCAAAGACATGTACCTTCATTCGAAAGTCTATAACTTCCTTGTGGATGTCATTGTCTTTGTGCCATAGAAACCTGAGGTAGTTTCTGTTGTCTTCTCTGACAATGAAGCAGTGAAACATCTGTTGAATGTCTGCCATAACTGCTACAGGTTCTTGTCTGAAGCGAATCAAGACTCCTATTAGACTGTTGTTCAAGTTAGGCCCTGTAAGGAGCATGTTGTTGAGAGAAACACCTTCATGCTGAGCACTGGAATCAAAGACAACTCTGATTTGGTCTGGTTTACGTGGGTGATACATGCCAAAGGATGGAAGGTACCAGCATTCTTCTCCCTCCTTTAGTGGGGGTGCAGGCTCTGCATGATCTCTGTCAAATATATTTTGCATAAAGTCGACAAAGTGTCTTTGCATCTCTGGTTTCCTGCTTAAGTTTCGTTTTAAGGAGGAGAATCTACTGATGGCCTGTTGCAAGTTGTTGGGCAGTCTCTCTCTTGGGAGACGAAAAGGTAGGGGTGCTACCCAGTTATTGGAGTCGTCTTGAAAGAACTCATTGTCCAATTACCTTGATGAATTCTTTGTCTTCCATTGAAGGAGCCAGTATGTCATCTTCACTGGTTGTATTAAACACCGTAGAGCCAAAGTCGTCATCGTGGCACGAGAAAGGGCTTGTGTTACCCGAGATACCATGTTGCCATCTATGGCTGGCTATCTTCTCTTTCACCCAGTAGTGATGTGGGCATGGCTCAAAGTAAGTGTTTCGGCCATTTGGCAGAACATTTGTCTTGAATGACGAAATGTTGGTAGGTCTCTTCATTTTGCCTATACAGACGTTGCCTATGATGACCCACCCTAGATCCATGCGCTGAGCAAATGGGGCATCTGGGGGTCCACTGACTTGTCTGTGTACCTTGTGAACTCTTAGAATGTCTCTTCCTAACAGAAGAAGGATCTGAGCATCTTTGTCAAGCGGCGGTATCTCATTTGTTATTACCTTCAGGTGAGGGTGATGGAAAGCAGCAGCTGGAGTAGGGATTTCTTCCCTGTTAGCGGGTATCTGATTGCACTCTACAAGTGTAGGTAGGGGTAATTGCAAGTTACCTTTGAGAGAAGATACCAGGAGTCCATGAGCCCTTCTTCCAGAAGCCTCTGTAGTTCCACTACAGGTACCCAAGGTGTAAGGATGAGTTTCGCCTTTTATTTTAAATAGATTAAACAGTTCTGATTTTGCAAGTGATCTATTGCTCTGATCGTCTAAGATAGCATAGGCTTTTAGAGTCTTTTCTGGTTGGTCCTTGTGGTATATGTTCACCAAGCATATTTTAGCACAGGACTTATCGCAGCGGTCTTCTCCACAAACTTCAGTGCAGGATGAAGAAATGATGGTAGAATTAGGCATTTGGTCTGTATTCTCCCCGCCATGCGTTAACCTGGGAGGAGCGTTAGCAGGTTGTGCAGAGCTGGGCTCAAGCGGATGGAGGGCTTGCACATGCTCTTCGGAGCCACACTCTATGCACTTGATGGATACATTACAGTCCCTTGCAAAATGTTCGGTAGAAGCACAGCACCTGAAACATACCCTAAATGTCTTTAAAAGCTCCTTACGCTCTCCAAGAGGCTTTTTCCTAAAGCCGATACATTTTTTGAGGGGGTGTGGCTTCTTGTGAATGGGACACTCTCTGTTAGGGTTTTCAATCTTCCTACTCTGTCTGTCCGTGGCAACAACTGTGGTAGGAGTGGGAAGGATGTCAGTCTTTTTCACGGATGCTGGGCCTCTACGGCTTCTATAGTTGCCCTGAAGACTGGTACTCTTAGGAAATGGTGAGAAGAGACTGTACTCACCGTAGGAAAAACTTGGATCATTCTTGGTCTCTGCGATTCTCCTGATGAAGTTGCAGAAGAAAGAGAATGGTGGGAAGGAAACCTTGTTCTCTTTTTTGTATGATGATCCTAGTGCAGACCATTTCTCTTGTACACCATACGGGAGCTTGGAGACAATTGGGTTTACCCCTCTTGCAGTGTCAAGGTAACTGAGTCCGGGTAGTTTTGGGTCTGCCTTGGCTAGCTGAAGCTCAAGGAGAAGGTCACTCAGTCTCTGGAACTCCTTGTTGTCCTTACCAGATATCTTTGGGAAAGTTTCCAGGCGCATGAACAAGGCATTTTCTATAGCTTCTGGACTGCCATAACTTTGCTCTAGTCGCTCCCATGCAGCTGTGAGGCCTGCTGTAGGATTGTCCATGAAAACTGATCTTAATGGCTTAACACGTGCAGCAGATAGAGGACCAAGCCATCTAATCAGGAGATCCAATTCTTGAGCCGCTGTAATGCCAAGATCGCTGATTGCAGTTCTGAAAGCACATTTCCAACTTCTGTAGTTCTCAGGTTGGTCATCAAAACTTGTAAGACCAGTCTTTGTGAGCTCTCTGCGAAGTATGTACCTCACAAACTCTGCTGTCTCAGTTGTCTCTGCCTTTATGTGAGATGCTGTTGGCTGAACGGTGCTGATTGCACTATCTTTGACATTATTGTTAAAGGACACAGGTAAATATGGTGCAGCAGATGCGTTCAGGTGAGTTGCTTGCTTGAAGTCGGTTGTTCCAATGGTACGTTGATTCAATGCTGTACCGATAACAGGAAATTGATGACTTGCTTGCAGCTTGCTCTGATGCTCTGTGGCATAAGAAGGAAGGTTAGGTAGGCAGGCAGGAAATGCATTGGAGTGATTTTGCATGCAGGAAGTTGCTGGAACCTCTTTAACTTGGAGCTTGCCAGGAGCATTGGAGACAATGGAGTGTATACTGCAGTGGCTTAGGACATAGTCTTTAGTGCGTTTGAGGGGATCTTCCATATCTGCTATGTTTAGGTTGATGCTGTCTTTCTCACTTGCACCTTCGTCTGCACTGATAGCTTGCTCTAGAACCGTTAGCCTTGCCATAGCTGCGTCATGTTTACACTGTTCATTTAGGATTTCTATAGTTGCTCTTTGACGTGCTGTGTGAGCTTCCAACTCTGCTCTTTGACGTGCGGTCTGAAGCACTGACTCCATTCAGTGGCGTCACTAGGGTTGGTGTCACCCGGTGCCAAAAAAATTGGTGTCACCCCCCTCCACCAACTACCTCAGTACAGACCCCCCTCCACTAACTACAGACCCCACTCCATCAATATAGCCCCCCTCCCTCAGTACAGACCCCCTTCCATCAATATAGACCCCCCCACTAAGTACAGACTCCCCTCCATCAGTACAGACCCCCGCTCAGTGCAGACCCCCTTTCCTCAGTATAGACCCCCCACTAAGTACTGACCCCCTCCCTCAGTACAGACCTCCCATCAGTACAGAAACCCTCCCTCAGTACAGAGTCTGCAGACCCCCCTCCATCAGTATCAACCTCCCACCTCAGTGCAGACCGCCCCATCAGTACATACACCCCCCCTGTGCTGACCCCCATCAGTATAGAATCCCCCGTCAGTACAGACTCCCCCATCAGTATAAAATCCCCCCCTCAGTGCAGGGCCCCCCATTAGTATAGAATCCCCCCTCAGTGCAGACCCCCCATTAGTATAGATTTCCCCCTCAGTGCAGAGCCCCCCATTTGTATAGAATCCCCCTCAGTGCAGAGCCCCCATTAGTATAGACATCCCCCTCAGTGCAGAGCCCCCCATTAGTATAGAATCCCCCTCAGTGCAGAGCCCCCCATTAGTATAGAATCCCCCTCAGTGCAGAGCCCCCCATTAGTATAGAATCCCCATCAGTGCAGCGCCCCCCATTAGTATAGAATCCCCCTCAGTGCAGAGCCCCCCATTAGTATAGAATCCCCCTCAGTGCAGAGCCCCCATTAGTATAGAATCCCCCAGTGCAGAGCCCCCATTAGTATAGAATCCCCCTCAGTGCAGCGCCCCCCATTAGTATAGAATCCCCCTCAGTGCAGCGCCCCCCATTAGTATAGAATCCCCCTCAGTGCAGCGCCCCCCATTAGTATAGAATCCCCCTCAGTGCAGCGCCCCCCATTAGTATAGAATCCCCCCAGTGCAGAGCCCCTATTAGTATAGAATCCCCCCCAGTGCAGAGCCCCCATTAGTATAGAATCCCCCAGTGCAGCGCCCCCCATTAGTATAGAATCCCCCAGTGCAGCGCCCCCCATTAGTATAGAATCCCCCCAGTGCAGCGCCCCCCATTAGTATAGAATCCCTCTCAGTGCAGCGCCCCCCATTAGTATAGAATCCCCCCAGTGCAGCGCCCCCCATTAGTATAGAATCCCCCCAGTGCAGCGCCCCCCATTAGTATAGAATCCCCCCAGTGCAGCGCCCCCCATTAGTATAGAATCCCCCCAGTGCAGCGCCCCCCATTAGTATAGAATCCCCCCAGTGCAGCGCCCCCCATTAGTATAGAATCCCCCCAGTGCAGCGCCCCCCATTAGTATAGAATCCCCCCAGTGCAGCGCCCCCCATTAGTATAGAATCCCCCTCAGTGCAGCGCCCCCCATTAGTATAGAATCCCCCCAGTGCAGCGCCCCCCATTAGTATAGAATCCCCCCAGTGCAGCGCCCCCCATTAGTATAGAATCCCCCCAGTGCAGCGCCCCCCATTAGTATAGAATCCCCCCAGTGCAGCGCCCCCCATTAGTATAGAATCCCCCCAGTGCAGCGCCCCCCATTAGTATAGAATCCCCCTCAGTGCAGCGCCCCCCATTAGTATAGAATCCCCCTCAGTGCAGCGCCCCCCATTAGTATAGAATCCCCCCAGTGCAGCGCCCCCCATTAGTATAGAATCCCCCCAGTGCAGCGCCCCCCATTAATATAGAATCCCCCCAGTGCAGCGCCCCTCATTAGTATAGAATCCCCCTCTGGCGGGTGTCACCCGGTGCGGCCCGCACCCCCCGCACCCACCTAACAACGCCACTGACTCCATTTCCAACTCTGCTCTTTTTTCTGCATATGCGACCTGCACCTTGCTGGCTTCCGCTTCAGCGCGGGCACTAATAAGTCGCTCACTGGGTGTTGAGTATCTTGAACTATGACTTCTAGAAGACCTTTTAGAATGTCTGGTGGAAACAGATCTGTGAGATGCAGTGTCCTGTAGCAGCTTTAACTTTGCTTCTGCCTTTAATTTGGTTTGCTGGATAAAACTGTCTCTTTCCAGATTAAGAGCCTTGAAATTCTTTAATTCCTCGAGTGAAAGTTCTGTGTTCATATTTTGTAAGACATTAATGAACTTGTCACTGGTAAGCTGATAGAGCTCATAAGAGATAGAGAGTTTTTTAATGGCGCCCTGTAGTGTCAGTAATTCACGTTCAACAGACACTGTATTTGATTCAGAAGTAATCTTTTCCCAAAATAGCTTCAAGCTATTAAACAATTCAGTTCTTAAGGCTTCATAATTCTCCATCACTTTCCAGGTGGGTTTGACTGAGCGTTTGGGTAAGTCAGTTGGCTCAGTGTCTTGTGTTGGAGTGGCTGTATATTCACATTGAGAGCTGTGGTGACTCATGGCTGACACAGGCAGACAATGTCTCAGTGATAAGCAGGCAGGATCTGTGTGCTGTAATATGACACCCTGCAGCCTGGTCTCAGGTTATGAAGATTCCATGTGCTGCTGTCTCGTTCTTTCTTGCAATGAGGGCAGTAAATCTTGTCTGTAACAGTACTATATGCAGAAATCTTGTAATTAGGCTGTGGAACTCCGTTTTTCTACTGTTCTGACTCAACTACAAGGCTATAAATGTTATCTTCAGCTTCACATAGAGCTTACATGACCTGGTGATCTATTTATCCCTTGCATCAATTCAGGCAGCTTAACTCAATGAATAACTCACTGTATGGAAAGACAGACGATGAATCCTCTCGAATGTTCCGTTTAATGATGGATATTCATGGGTAGAAAAACGTTGCAGTTGTAAGCCACATGTAAGATGTTACAGCAATGAGGTATACTGTGCAGTGTGCACAATGAATCAGAGAGAGGAAGGGGAGGAGAATATACAGAACTACGGTGAGAGAAAGAGTTCAGATAGACAGAGGGAACACATCTTAAAGACACAGAGCATAATAAATCACATAGTGTAACACAACAGTAAGGCTGATTTAGAATTTCAGCTAAGAAGCCATTCCTATATACTATGCTAAGAACATTTTATGAGATCTGTAATATTTGCTACAGGCTGTGGTTAAGACACTGAATTCACCCTTTCACCCCCCTTAACACAGACACCTGTGTTTAGCACACTGATACACACTTTCCTATAGCTAGCAAATGTCAAGCTGATTAGTAAGAAAGATAAGGAAACCGCAAGAACAAAAAAACCTGCAAACTTTGCAGGAGTACAAAAAGAATTTGCTTTGCTAAATTGCTTTGCACCAATAAGAGTAGGTTGACTGCTTAAAAGGGTTAAAAGGTTAGAATGTCTTATAACGGAAATGTATTGTCTGTTCGCTTGTGACGTAATGTGATGGAAGATATATGTACACTGTATTCACTGTATCGGACACTTCTTGGCGTGTAGACATTAGTCGGGCCAGGAGTGTCCATTCTTGCTGGCCAGAAGAGTGGAATAAATCTCGCATACCAGAAGTTCATTGTCCAGCAGTCATTACCAATATTCTGCTACTTCATTTGGTGCATTTGGCCGTGAGGGGGAAATATCGGTGTGACCTGTTGAGGCAGGTGGCACTGTTTTTTCCACCAGACCTACAAGGAGCGGTCCGAGAGGCCAGCCCTGTGCGTTATATCGTAGTCTCGAAAGGCGCCTTCTAGAACTGTTATCTAGGAGACTGCGCTGTGTCCCATTTGGTGGCCTGCTGTGGACGACCTTCATAGCATCAAAAGGACCTGGGAATCCGAGAAGTAGATAGCTGGAGCTCCAACGGGAACAGGTGAGAGTCTTTTACTTCTGTTTTTGGATAACAGTCAGACAGCCAGCCAGCCTCTCGACGGATCGAGAGAAGGGAAGCCTGATCACCTTCCGAGAGAGACGTCCGTTCAGATGATTGTGCATCTTTCGGACGAATCCTCAGTCAGTCAGTAATTTTTGGGTGGGAATGTCTGGTATGATTGATGTGTGCATGAGACATCACTTTGTGGTGAAGTGACCGGGTCCTCTTTTAAGTGCGTTTCCTGGCCGGGAGACCGCGCCCAGGCCACTGACCGAGGGAAGCGTTGTCTATTGTTCCTACTTGTGTCGAGGATTCAGACCCCTTACTGAATTCTCATCATCTACCCTACCCTCTGTGTCTGTCTTGGTGTCTGTTAGGTTATAAGAATGGGTGGGAAACATAGTGTTGAATCTCCCCTACAAACCATGATCTCCAACTTTAGGAAGGGATTTGCTAAGAACTGCAATTTAAAACTTAGCCCTGAGAAATTGATAACATTGTGTGAGAAAGATTGGCCCCGTTATGGAACGCGGTGGCCCCCACAGGGAACCTTTGACTTAGAGACCATTGACAGATTATTTGAGAATATTAGGTCAGATTCACAGAAACATGACCAGATCCCGTACATAGACTGTTGGAGAAAAGTTATAGACAGAGACCTGCAGTGGATACAAGCTGCAAAAGAGGAACAGTGCAGAATTATGATTATGACAAGAGTAGTGCCACTGACAAAACAAACAAAACACATATATTCTCAACCCGAAGAGACAGATCAACCTCCCCCATATGTAGAGGAACGGACCTCGGATAGAGACAAGTCTGGACCATGTCCAAACGCCCCACCCAGTAGACAAGAGGACTCAAGTTGTTGTCCACCTACATCAGATTCAGCAAGTATGTCAATGCCAAATCTCAGTAAATATACTCCTGACCGTAACACTCTGAGTATGAGTAGGACAGAAATAGGGAACTCAGTGGCAGCCAGTGGGCTCCCCAATCAAGTGTCCACTTCCACTCCGAGAAATCCTGATATGAATGGCCGAACTCTTGGCCCGTCCTTCAACATACCTCTGCAAATGCCCCTAAGAGAACAGGCGGTGGGGGGATCCCGGACTCTAGTTTACACCCCATTTACCACAACAGATTTACTGAACTGGAAGACTCATAACCCTGCTTACTCTGAGAAGCCCCAAGCTATGACAGATTTACTCCGGTCAATAATTCAGACCCATAACCCTACTTGGTCTGACTGTCAGCAACTCTTATTGACCCTCTTTAATACTGAGGAGAGACACAGAATTAACCAAGCAGCGCGGAAATATATGGAAGAATTAGGGAAGAATCAATGGGACCCACCGGCTTGGCTTGGGGAGTATTATCCACAAGCAGATCCCCAGTGGGACCCAAATAATAAAGGGGATATGGATAAACTTTACCTTTAACGGACAGCCATTATAGAGGGGATGAAGTCAGCTGGCAAAAGACCCACTAATCTCTCTAAAACTAGTGAGGTCCTCCAACAACCCAATGAAAGTCCAGGACAGTTCTATGAGCGACTGTGTGAAGCTTTCAGACTGTATACCCCCTTTGATCCAGAGGCAGATGATAATAAGAATTTGGTAAATACAGCATTTGTCAGCCAGTCGACAAGAGACATTAAAAGAAAATTGCAAAAACAGGAGGGAGTTGCAGGAATGAACATTTCTCAACTGTTGGACATAGCCACAAAAGTGTTTGTGAATAGGGACATAGAGACGAGACGAGAAGATGACCGAAGAATGAAAAAGAAAGTTGAATTACTAGCTGAAGCGCTGTCTGAAAAAGCTCAAAGAAACAAGGAGCGCTCCAATGGAGGCTTAAAGGGGGGAAGAGGAAATTATGTGCAGAAGTTGGGAAAGAATCAGTGTGCATATTGCAAAGAGGAGGGACACTGGAAGCAAGACTGCCCCCAAAAAGGACCTGGGAGAAGGGGACCAGACCCAACGAGAAGAGAAATACGGGGAGGACAAGTCCAAAATGGACGCTATGAGAGGAACAGGCAGGAAGATACCGACTTTGTGGGGTTGGCAGGCTCAGTGTATCCCGATGAAGAACAATACTGACGCCAATCGGGCCCCATTCCATTAGGCCCCCAAGAACCAGTAGTGACCGCTAATGTAGGGGGCTTCAAGACCACCTTTATGATTGACACGGGGGCCCAACACAGTGTAATGACCCAACAAATAGCCCCCCTCTCCGACAAACAGATTACCGTTACTGGAGCCATGGGAAATAAAGTAAAAAGACCCTTCCTAACAGAAAGACTTTGTAGTTTGGGAGGGCATCAGGTCCAACATCAATTTCTATACATGCCGGATTGTCCTATTCCTTTGTTGGGCAGAGACTTACTTGCTAAACTCAGAGCACACATATACTTCCAATCCGACGGTCAGGCTATCCTAAAATTGCCCCATCCCTCTGAAGCCCGTATTATGGTCCTCAGTGTACCGAAGGAGGAGGAATGGAGAATGTTTGCCCTTTCAGAAGAACCACTTCCTACCCCTAGGGGACTAAAAGACATTCCGGGAGTATGGGCGGAAGGTAACCCACCTGGATTAGCCAGACATATTCCCCAATACTTATTGAATTAAAACCAGGAGCCACTCCAGTCAGCCTGAAACAGTACCCAGTCCCTCGAAAAGCCCTAATAGGAATACAAAAGTACTTAAACAAATTCCTACACTATGGAATTCTGAAACCCTGTCAGTCTCTTTGGAATACACCTTTACTCCCAGTACAGAAACACGGAACAGCAGACTATCGTCCTGTTCAGGACCTCCGAGCGGTCAATCAGGCTGTTATGACCATCCACCCAGCGGTCCCGAACCCTTACAACCTATTGGGATTAATACCGGGGGAGGCCACCTATTTCACAGTTCTGGACTTAAAAGATGCCTTCTTCTGTCTCAGAGTGGCAGAACAATCCCAGCGTATTTTTGCTTTCCAGTGGGAGGATCCAGAGACGGGGGGAAAAGGACAACTGACATGGACACGTTTACCCCAAGGATTTAAAAATTTCCCCACACTATTTGGAACTGCCCTGACCCAAGACCTGAAATCTTTCAAGTCTGACCCTGAGAATAGAGTCCTACTCCAGTATGTGGATGACCTATTAATCGCCGCCAAGAATAGAGAGGAGTGCCTTCAAGCCACTAATGAACTGTTACAATTACTGTGGGAGGCGGGTTATAAGGTGTCCCGGAGAAAAGCGCAGTTATGTCAAGAGACTGTAAAGTACCTGGGATTCAGAGTATCACAAGGACAGAGACAATTGGGAGAAGGCAGGAAAGAAGCTGTTTGTCAGATTCCCACCCCAACTACCAGACGGCAAGTACGTGAATTCCTGGGGGCGGCAGGATTCTGCCGAATCTGGATACCGGACTTTGCCACAAAAGCCAGACCCCTCTATGAATCCACAAAGGGGGGAGAAAAGGAACCCTTCAAATGGGGAGAACAGCAAAACAGAGCGTTCCAAGACATCAAGGTCTCCCTAATGCAAGCACCTGCGCTAGGCCTACCAGATAGCCAAAAAGTCTTCTATTAGTATGTCAGCGAAAAACAAGGAGTAGCAGTAGGAGTCCTAACACAGTACTTGGGGTCTTGGCAGCGCCCTGTAGCATACCTCTCAAAACAACTGGACACCGTAGCTCAGGGATGGCCATCCTGCCTGCGGGCCATCGCAGCAACAGCCCTCCTTGTGGCGGAAGCTGACAAGTTGTCATTAGGTCAGGAGACTTATGTCCGAGTCCCACACCAAGTACAGGCATTAATGGATTACAAGGGGAATCACTGGTTCACGAACAGTTGAATGGTTAAATATCAAGCTATGCTGTGTGAAAATCCTCGTATTCACTTAGAGACTGTAAACACTTTAAACCCAGCCACTTTGCTCCCCACTTCACAAGAACCCTTAATGCATGACTGTCTTCAAGTAATGGATGAAGTATATGCCAGTCGACCAGACTTGAAAGACAGCCCCTTAGAAAAAGCAGATGCCGAATACTACACCGACGGGAGTAGCTTTGTGAAAGATGGGGTCCGCTATGCAGGCTATGCAGTTGTCACACTGGAGGCGGTGGTAGAGGCAGGATCTTTACCACAGGGAACTTCGGCACAGAAAGCAGAACTGATTGCACTAACTAGAGCATTGCAGTTGGCTGCAGGACTGAAACTGAATGTATATGTAGACTCCAAATATGCTTTTCTGACCCTTCATGCACATGGAGCCCTATATAAGGAGAGAGGACTTATTACATCTGGAGGGAAGAGCATCAAATATGGGACAGAAATACTAGAACTGTTAGAAGCAGTATGGGCCCCCTCTGAAGTCACAGTGATACACTGCAGAGGCCATCAAAAGGGAGACATCCGAGAGGCTAGAGGAAATAGAAAAGCAGATCAAGCAGCCAGAGATGCAGCATGTCAACAACCTCTACAACAGATAATGGCCCCACTGTTTCCTGTCCCACTTTCTGAATGGGATCCAATTTACACAACAGCAGAACAAGAATGGATAAAGACGGAACCTGGGAAATACCGGGAAGACCAGTGGTATCAACTGCAGGACGGGAGAATTGTTGTCCCCGCTGCCGTGGCAACTGAACTAGTGACAGAATTTCACAAGGGGACACACATGGGAAAAACAGCCATTGAGAAAGCCCTAGAGAGACATTTTTATATTCCCCGGCTGCCCACATTGGCACAAGCTGCATCCAGCAGATGTGTAGAATGTATCCGGAATAATCCAAGGCAGGGACCTGTACCACCCCCTGGAGTGCAGGCTGTAGGTGCCTCACCAATGGAAGAATTGATGGTTGACTTCACTGCTATGCCCCCTGCAGGTGGATACAAATATTTGTTAATGGCCGTCTGCACCTACTCAAACTGGGTAGAAGCATGGCCCACACGGACTGAAACTACCAAAGAAGTGGTTAAATGCCTGACTCAAGAAATAATCCCCAGATACGGAATCCCCTCTGCCATAGGCTCGGACAATGGGCCTGCTTTTGTCCACAAGTGCCTCCAGGAATTGGCAACAGCACTTAAGATTACTTGGAAACTACACACCGCATATAGGCCACAAAGTTCTGGAAAAGTTGAACGGATGAACCGCACACTCAAGTCACAACTGGCTAAGCTCTGTCAGGAAACCCAAATGAAGTGGACCTTGATGTTGCCCATTGCTTTACTGAGAATTCGGAGTACCCCAACAAAGAGGACAAATCTGTCCCCTTTTGAGGTACTGTATGGTAGGCCCCCACCCATCATTAGAGGGATAAGAGGAGACTTGCATCAGATAGGAGGGGTTGCTAACCGCGAACTGATACAGAAACTTGGGGAAAGTATGCAGGACATAGGGAAATGGGTTCAAGAGAAACTTCCCATAAGCTTGTCGAACCCAGTACACCCCTTTAAACCAGATGATACAGTGTGGGTAAAGGAGTGGAACCTAACCCCACTAGGGCCAAAATGGAGAGGTCCTTACACTGTTCTGCTATCTACCCCAACAGCCATTAAGGTAGCCGAGGTGACACCCTGGATACACCACTCTAGGGTAAAGCGAGCTGCTGACCTCACAGACTCCTGACACAGTACAGTAGACCCCCAAGATCCTTTGAGACTGAGATTGACCAGAGAAATCAGAAGGAAGAACTCCAGCCCTGTGTTCAGCACACCCCTGGAAGCTGCTGAATTTACGCACGGCAGAAGATAGACAGACTGCAGCCCTGCGGCCAACACACTCCTGGAAGCTGCTGGCTCAACGCACGGCAGAAGATTAAGGATATCTACTAAGCTCTGCTCCAACCACACCCCGGACGCTGGTTGGTCTATGCACAAGCTGAAGCCTGAGGATATTCATCGGTGTAATGTTTACTAAAATCGTTATAATGAGACTGTTGATAGCCATAATAGTGATACTGACCGGGTTAAAAGAGGGGGAGAGTAACTCATGTGACCCTTGTATAAAGACCACCAGAGTAGGACCTGTGACTACCAAGATGTTACTGTGGCACTCCCATTATCAATGCAAGGGCACAGAGACTGGTACCTGCATACATAATGGGACTACCTATTCAATGTGCCCCGTGGAAAATCAGATAACCTGTTATGACCCCACTTATGCACCTTACAAAACCTGGCTAACCGTTCAGAGCTTTAGTTCCACCGGTAAGCTGATAAACCGTACACTGATCACTGACCCCAGCACTGCAGCAAGCCTGATTTTTGATGTGTGTTCTGCCATCAACCTCAACCACTTCCCAAGGGGAGGGTGTGGAGGATTGGGATGGGAGAGAGAGTATTTGAAAAATGATAGGTATTGGGTTGGAGTTCTTCCTTCTGATTTCTCTGGTCAATCTCAGTCTCAAAGGATCTTGGGGATCTACTGTACTGTGCCAGGAGTCTGTGAGGTCAGCAGCTCGTTTTACCCTGGAGTGGTGTATCCTGGGTGTCACCTCAGCTACCTTAATAGCTGTTGGGGTAGATAGCAGAACAGTGTAAGGACCTCTCCATTTTGGCCCTAGTGGGGTTAAGTTCCACTCCTTTACCCACACTGTGTCTCCTGGTTTAAAGGGGTATACTGGGTTCGACAAGCTTATGGAAAGTTTCTCTTGAACTGATTTCCCTATGTCCTGCATACTTTCCCCAAGTCTCTGTTTCAGTTCACGGTTAACAACCCCTCCTATCTGATGCAAGTCTCCTCTTATCCCTCTAATGATGGGTGGGGGCCTACCATACAGTACCTCAAAAGGGGACAGATTTGTCCTCTTTGTTGGGGTACTCCGAATTCTCAGTAAAGCAATGGGCAACATCAAGGTCCATTTCATTTGGGTTTCTTGACAGAGCTTGGCCAGTTGTGACTTGAGCGTGCAGTTTATTCGTTCAACTTTTCCAGAGCTTTGGGGCCTATATGCAGTGTGTAGTTTCCAAGCAATCTTAAGTGCTGTTGCTAATTCCTGGAGGCACTTGTGGACAAAGGCCGGGCCATTGTCTGAGCCTATATCTGGGGATAAACATATTTTACAAAACTGCTTCTGTCAGTAAAGTACTCAACGTTTGGATTTTCCAAGGGTGCGGTCTTTCAAGTCTGGTCGGCTTGCATATCCATTACCTGGAGACTGTCATGAGTTAGGGGTTCCTGTGAGGTGGGGAGCAGAGTGGCTGGGTTTAAAGTGTTTACAGTCTCTAAGTGGATACGAGGATTTTCACACAGCATAGCTTGATATTCAACCATTTGACTGTTAGTAAACCAGTGATTCCCCTTGTAATCCATTAATGCCTGTACTTGGTGTCGGACTCGGACATAAGTCTCCTGACCTAATGACAACTTGTCAGCTTCAGCCACAAGGAGGGCTGTTGCTGCGATGGCCTGCAGGCAGGATGGCCATCCCTGAGCTACAGTATCCAGTTGTTTTGAAAGGTATGCTACAGGGCGCTGCCAAGACCCCAAGTATTACTGCTATTTCTTGTTTTTCACTGACATATAAATAGAGGACTTTTTGGCTATCTGGCAAGCCCAGCGCAGGAGCCTGCATTAGGGAGACCTTAATGTCTTGGAATGCTCTGTTTTGTTGTTGTCCCCACTGAAAGGGTTCCTTTTCTCCCCCTTTTGTGGATTCATAGAGGGGTCTGGCTTTTTTGGCAAAGTCCGGTATCCAGATTCAGCAGAATCCTGCCACCCCCAGGAATTCACGTACTTGCCGTCTGGTAGTCGGAGTGGGAATCTGACAAACAGCTTCTTTCCTGCCTTCTCCCAATTGTTTCTGTCCTTGTGATACTGTGAATCCCAGGTACTTTACAGTCTCTTGTCACAATTGCACCTTTCTCCGGGACACCTTATAACCTGCCTCCCACAGTAATTGTAACAGTTCATTAGTGACCGCTGGGTGCGTGGTCATTACAGCCTGATTGACCACTCTGAGGTCTTGAACAGGACGACAGTGAGCTGTTTCGGGTTTCTGCACTGGGAGTAGAGGTGTATTCCAGGGAGACTGACAGGGTTTTAGAATTCCATAGTGTAGGAATTTGTTTAAGTACTTTTGTATTCCTACTAGGGCTTTTAGAGGGACTGGGTACTGTTTCAGGCTGACTGGAGTGTCTCCTGATTTTAATTTAATAAGGATTGGGGAAATATGTCTGGCGGTGGGAAATGGGTCCTGGTGGGTTGTCTTCTGCCCATAGTCCCGGGATGTCTTGCAGTATGCAGGCTTCAAAGGGATGGGGCAATTTTAGGATAGCCTGTCCATCAGATTGGAAGTATATGTATGCTCTGAGTTTAGCAAGTAAGTCTCTGCCCAGCAAGGGAATAGGGGAATCCGGCATGTACAGGAACTGATGTTGGACTTGGTGCCCCCCCCCAAAACTACAAAGTCTTTCTAATAGGAAAGGTCTTTTGCCTTTATACTTCTGCACTGCTTGGTTAATTCTGTGTCTCTCCTCAGTATTAAAAAGGGTCAATAAAAGTTGCTGGCAGTCTGACCAAGTGGGGTTATGGGTCTGAGTTATTGACCGGAGCAAATCTGTGATGGCTTGGGGCTTCTCAGAGTAGGCAGGGTTATGAATCTTCCAGTTCAGTAAATCTGTTGTGGTAAAAAGGGGTGTAAACTAGAGTCCGATGTTCCTCCACCGCCTGTTTTCTTAGGGGCATTTGCAGAGGTATGTTGAAAGACGGGGCAAGGGTCCGGCTGTTTGCATCAGGATTTCTCGGAGTGGAAGTGGACACTTAATTGGGGAGCCCATTGACTACTACTGAGTTTCCTATTTCTGTCCTGCCTATACCCAGAGTTTTACGGTTCGGAGTATATTTACTGAGATTTGGCATTGACAAACTTGCTGAATCTGATGTAGGTGGACAACAACTTGAGTCCCCTTGTTTACTGGACGGGGCATTTGGACATGGCTCTGACCTGTCTCTATCTGAGGTCCGTTCATCTACATACGGGGGAGGCTGATCTGTCTCTTCGGGTTGAGAATATATGTGTTTTTTTTGTTTTGTCAGTGGTACTACTCTTGTCATAACCATAATTCTACACTGTTCCTCTTTTTGTGGCTTCTATCCACTGCAGGTCTTTATCTCCCATTTGTCCAAAGGATGCACAATCATCCAGACGGACGTTTTCTCCTAGCTGACTGACTGACTGACTGAGGATTTGTCCGAAAGATGCACAATCATCTGGACGAACATTCCTCCTAACTGACTATCTGAGGATTTATCCGAGAGATGCACAATCATCCGGACGGATATTCCTCCTTACTGACTGGCTGAGGATTTATCCGAGAGATGCACAATCATCCGGACGGATATTCCTCCTGACTGGCTGAGGATTTATTCGAGGGATGCACAATCATCCGAACGAACAGTCCTCCTGGAAGGTGCGTCTTGGTCATGTTTCTGTGAGTCTGACATAATATTCTCAAATAATCGGTCAATGGTCTCTAAGTCAAAGTTTCCCTGTGGGGGCCACCGCGCTCCATAGCGGGGCCAATCTTTCTCGCACAATGTTATCAATTTCTCAGGACTAAGCTTTTAATTGCAGTTCTTAGCAAATCCCTTCCTAAAGTTGGAGATCATGGATTGTAGGGGAGATTCAACACTATATTTCCCACCCATACTTATAACCTAAAAGACACCAAGACAGACACAGAGGGTAGGGTAGATGATGAGAATTCAGTAAGGGGTCTGAATCCTCGACACAAGTAGGAACAATAGACAACGCTTCCCTCGGTCAGTGGCCTGGGCGTGGTCTCCCGGCCAGAAAACGCACTTAGAAGAGGACCACTGTCACTTCACCACAAAGTGATGTCTAATACACACATCAATCATACCAGACACTCCCACCCAAAAATTACTGACTGACTGAGGATTCGTCCGAAAGATGCACAATCATCTAAACGGACGTCTCTCTCGGAAGGTGATCAGGCTTAGCTTCTCTTGATCCCTCGAGAGGCTGGCTGGCTGTCTGACTGTTATCCAAAAACAAAAGTAAAAAGACTCTCACCTGTTCCCGTTGGAGCTCCAGCTATCTATTTCTCAGATTCCCAGGTCCTTTTGATGCTACCAAGGTCGTCCACAGCAGGCCACCAAATGGGACACAGCGCAGTCTCCTAGATAACAGTTCTAGAAGGCGCCTTTTGAGACTACGATATAGCCCACAGGGCTGGCCCCTCGGACCACTCCTTGTAGGTCTGGTGGAAAACAGTGCCACCTGCCTCAACAGGTCACACCGATATTCCCCCTTCCCGGCCAATGCACCAAATAAAGTAGCAGAATATCGGTAATGACATTATTGGACAAAGAACTCTGGTATGGGAGATTTATTCCATCCTTCTGGCCAAAAAAGAATGGACACTCCTGACCTGACTAGTGTCTACATGTGAAGAGTGTCAGATACAGTGAATACAATGTACATATAATTTTTCAGCATATTGCGTCACAAGCGAACAGGCGGTACACTTCCGTTATACCAGACATTCTAACCTTTTAAAAATCAACCTATGCATCCTAAAATCAGACAAGTTCTGCAAACCATATATATTTTTAACTTTATACAAAACTTTCGTTTCTCTGCAGTATGCTGTTGCGGTTCCTTCATCTGTCTTAAATGATGTCAGCAAGCAAGCTTTTTGCACAGAAAGAGGAATGTAGCAGATTCCTGTGATGGGGGAGTCACAAGTAGCTTCAACATGAAATACAAGAAATATGATTCTTAGCTGAAATTCTAAATCAGTCTTACTACACACATAACTATGGCCATATAAACTGACCCCCGTTCCTACTTCACTCCGACCTTATCCCCGTAATACAACAGGGATGAGAACGCCCTGTAAAGGCCACATCAAGTGATGGTGGATCTGGGAAATGGTGGCAGAGATCTTATCACCATTGACCCAGATTAATATAATAGATATTTGGGTTTATTAGACTCCAGACTTTCAGTTTTGCATGGACTTTAATATTTCCCCCCACATGGTATATTATTATCATATATTGATATTTATTTTCTATGTCACAGTAACCATTTTCTTTTTTTCAGCATTAGGACCTCAAGTATTATGTACAAACACGAGCCTTGCTGTACTGGGAGGAGATGCTATTCTGTCATGTGAATTCCAAGCTCATCTGGATGTTGTACAAGTCACCTGGCAAAAAAAGAAGGGGAAGAACACTCAGAACATGGTGACCTACAGTGAGAAGTACGGCAGCAACATCGCTGCACCATTTCAGGGGCGTGTCTCCATTCTAAGTGCCAGTTCAAGAATCTCTTCTATAAAGCTTTCTAAGCTGGAGAAGGAAGATGAAGCTTTTTATCATTGCCTCTTTATTGCATATCCAGATGGTGCCTTTAAAGGAGAAGTTTCTCTGAACAATATCAGTAAGTCAGACTAAAATAAACTGTCAAGGAAAAATTATTACAGAAATAAGTAGCAAAAATGTGCCCACTTGGATACATGAGTGCTTGTCTGTGATGATAAAAGCATAAGTGATGTATATGGAGGGTGCAGGTAGAAGTAGGGAGGGAAAAAACAGGAGTTGATGGTGGAGAGGATAGAGGAACATATATTGAAGAAGACCAGCTAAGCCAAGGAAGAGGACAGAACAAAGAAGAAGAGGAGCTTAGGGAACCTTAGGATGACACAATGATTGAGAAGGTAGCAAGAAGAGCAGGTCAAAAGACAACAGGGGGGAAAATATTATGCTGACCTAGAGAGGGCAAGGCTGCGTACAGGTCTCTAGCACTTCAATAGGAATCTCTCACTTTGCCTATTTATGTCACAGTAACAGAAATAATAGCTGCTCCCCAACTTGTGTTCTCTTTAATGAAGTGTCAGGAGACATTTCACTAGAGCTTGGGAGGCTAGATTTTGTACAATTAGAAGCCTGATATGAGGTAAAGTAAAGATTAGCAATGGAGGATGGGAATGAGCCTATGGTTGGGTCCAAACCTGTGGTTAGACCGAACTTCTGCCCATTCAACCCCTATTTTGCATAAACCGCTAACCATATAGAGAAGCAATATTTTTGACACCCTCTTTATTAGCCCAGAAAATTGACATTTTTAATTTGACAGATTTTGCTTCTATTGATTGCAACGGGGTTGGGTTTCGGCACCCAACTTTTGTGAAGTGTGCTGAACTAAAATCGAACTCTGTGTTACTTAATCCTGACCCCTGAACTCTGTGTGTATGCATCACATACTAGCACATTATGACAGATTTACCTCTCAAGCGGAGGATGAGCTGTCACTGCTCTTGGTGCTTCCATCTTCTCCAGGTCTTCCTTCCCGGGTTTGCCCTCTTAGATGGCCAGGCCCTAATGAAATCACTCTAGCATATGTGCATTGAAGTCACTTCACCATGGCATACAGCGGGTGTCGTAAATTAGACATGTGCAACTTGTTTCGTAACTAATCGAAATTCAGCCAAATTTTGCATCTTACGAATATATAACGAATAACTAATTTCAACGAATACAAAAGAAATTATAGTGAAAATAACAAATGTATTAGGCATGATTCGTTAATTCATTACAGGTCTAATGAAACAAAAGAACAACTCGGAGTAAATCTTACAGTCCAATCAGCTGATTAATTTTGTGCTGGAGGTTGGATTACTGCAAAGGGCATGAATCGATTTGTTATATATCGAATATCAAGTAAATAAATAAATGTAGAGCTATGTGTAAAATTATAAATATAATGTACAAATCTCTAAAATAAATAAATCCTACATATAAATGAATAGTCCATAAAATTAAAAAATGAAGAAATAAAACATGAAAAACTCTTCTTGTGATCAGTGTATCCACACAATTCCACCACAGTGATTGTTGGTCCTCAAAAGGAGTGCACACCACCACCAGTAAAAATTCGCGCTCACCTCCCAGATGAGTCAAAACTCATATGCGGATCTCCCCACGAGCTCTTTGCTCTCACTTCCTCCTCCCAATCAATGGTGGGTAATCCAGATGGCTCTTTTCCTAATGGTAACTCAGCTCATTAATATCCAAAGAAGCGGATCATCTCCCAGCTTGGCTCAAGATTCCATGAGTTCAGGACATGTAAATAATAAGTATAGAGACCATAGTGTTCTCCGTATACAAATTTAGGGCTGAAACAACTAATCGATTAATCGACAACTAATCGATTATGAAATTAATCGATTACTATTTTCATAATGGATTAATCGGCCAGTAACACAATGTGGTTAAAAAAACCTAAAATGAGCCCTTTATAGTGCAAAAAGAGCAAATAATCACTACTGTATAGGGATGAGCTTCGAGTTCGAGTCTAACTCATGTTCGACTCGAACATTGGCTGTTCGCAAGTTCGCCGAACAGCGAACAATTTGGGGTGTTCGCGGCAAATTCGAATGCCGCGGAACACCCTTTAAAAGTCTATGGGAGAAATCAAAAGTGCTAATTTTAAAGGCTAATATGCAAGTTATTGTCATAAAAAGTGTTTGGGGACCTGGGTCCTGCCCCAGGGGACATGGATCAATGCAAAAAAAAGTTTTAAAAACGGCCGTTTTTTCAGGAGCAGTGATTTTAATAATGCTTAAAGTCAATCAATAAAAGTGTAATATCCCTTTAAATTTCGTAGCTGGGGAGTGTCTATAGTATGCCTGTAAAGGGGCGCATGTTTCCTGTGTTTAGAACAGTCTGACAGCAAAATGACATTTTGAAGGAAAAAACTCATTTAAAACTACCCGCGGCTATTGCATTGCCGACAATACACTTAGAAGTTCATTGATAAAAACGGCATGGGAATTCCCCAAAGGGGAACCCCGAACCAAAATTAAAAAAAAAAAAATGACGTGGGAGTCCTCCTAAATTCCATACCAGGCCCTTCAGGTCTGATATGGATATTAAGGGGAACCCCGGCCAAAATTTAAAAAAAAAAATGACGTGGGGTTCCCCCTAAATTCCATACCGGACCCTTCAGGTCTGGTATGGATTTTAAGGGGAACCCCGCGCCAAAAAAAAAAAAAAAAAACGGCGTGGGGTCCCCCCAAAAATCCATACCAGACCCTTATCCGAGCACGCAACCTGGCAGGCCGCAGGAAAAGAGGGGGGGACGAGAGTGCGGCCCCCCCTCCCTCCTGAACCGTACCAGGCCACATGCCCTCAACATTGGGAGGGTGCTTTGGGGTAGCCCCCCAAAACACCTTGTCCCCATGTTGATGAGGACAAGGGCCTCATCCCCACAACCCTGGCCGGTGGTTGTGGGGGTCTGCGGGCGGGGGGCTTATCGGAATCTGGAAGCCCCCTTTAACAAGGTGACCCCCAGATCCCGGCCCCCCCCCTGTGTGAAATGGTAAGGGGGTACATAAGTACCCCTACAGTTTCACGAAAAAAGTGTCAAAAATGTTAAAAATGACAAGAGACAGTTTTTGACAATTCCTTTATTTAAATGCTTCTTCTTTCTTCCTTCATCTTCTGGTTTTTCTGGCTCTTCTGGTTCTTCCTCCGGCGTTCTCGTCCAGCATCTCCTCCGCGGCGTCTTCTATCTTCTTCTCCTCGGGCCGCTCCGCACCCATGGCATGGGGGGGAGGCTCCCGCTCTTCTCTTCTTCTCTTCTTCTCTTCTTCTCTTCTTCTTTTCTTCTCTTCTTCTCTTCTTCATTTTCTTCTCCGGGCCGCTCCGCAATCCATGCTGGCATGGAGGGAGGCTCCCGCTGTGTGACGGCGCTCCTCGTCTGACAGTTCTTAAATAACGGGGGGCGGGGCCACCCGGTGACCCCGCCCCCTCTGACGCACGGGACATGACGGGACTTCCCTGTGGCATTCCCCGTGACGTCACAGGGAAGTCCCGTCAAGTCACCGTGCGTCAGAGTGGGGCGGGGTCACCGGGTGGCCCCGCCCCCCCGTTATTTAAGAACTGTCAGACGAGGAGCGCCGTCACACAGCGGGAGCCTCCCTCCATGCCAGCATGGATTGCGGAGCGGCCCGGAGAAGAAAATGAAGAAGAGAAGAAGAGAAGAAAAGAAGAAGAGAAGAAGATGAAAAAGATGAAGAGAAGAGCGGGAGCCTCCCCCCCATGCCATGGGTGCGGAGCGGCCCGAGGAGAAGAAGATAGAAGACGCCGCGGAGGAGATGCTGGACGAGAACGCCGGAGGAAGAACCAGAAGAGCCAGAAGAACCAGAAGATGAAGGAAGAAAGAAGAAGCATTTAAATAAAGGAATTGTCAAAAACTGTCTCTTGTCATTTTTAACATTTTTGACACTTTTTTCGTGAAATGGTAGGGGTACTTATATACCCCCTTACCATCTCACACAGGGGGGGGGCCGGGATCTGGGGGTCACCTTGTTAAAGGGGGCTTCCAGATTCCGATAAGCCCCCCGCCCGCAGACCCCCACAACCACCGGCCAGGGTTGTGGGGATGAGGCCCTTGTCCTCATCAACATGGGGACAAGGTGTTTTGGGGGGCTACCCCAAAGCACCCTCCCAATGTTGAGGGCATGTGGCCTGGTACGGTTCAGGAGGGAGGGGGGGCCGCACTCTCGTCCCCCCCTCTTTTCCTGCGGCCTGCCAGGTTGCGTGCTCGGATAAGGGTCTGGTATGGATTTTTGGGGGGACCCCACGCCGTTTTTTTTTTTTTTTTTTGGCGCGGGGTTCCCCTTAAAATTCATACCAGACCTGAAGGGTCTGATATGGAATTTAGGGGGAACCCCACGTCATTTTTTTTTAAAAATTTTGACCGGGGTTCCCCTTAATATCCATACCAGACCTGAAGGGCCTGGTATGGAATTTAGGAGGACTCCCACGTCATTTTTTTTTTTTAATTTTGGTTCGGGGTTCCCCTTTGGGGAATTCCCATGCCGTTTTTATCAATGAACTTCTATGTGTATTGTCGGCAATGCAATAGCCGCGGGTAGTTTTAAATGAGTTTTTTCCTTCAAAATGTCATTTTGCTGTCAGACTGTTCTAAACACAGGAAACATGCGCCCCTTTACAGGCATACTATAGACACCCCCCAGGTACGAAATTTAAAGGGATATTACACTTTTATTGTTTGACTTTAAGCATTATTAAAATCACTGCTCCTGAAAAAACGGCCGTTTTTAAAACTTTTTTTTGCATTGATCCATGTCCCCTGGGGCAGGACCCAGGTCCCCAAACACTTTTTATGACAATAACTTGCATATAAGCCTTTAAAATTAGCACTTTTGTTTATTCATGTTCGTGTCCCATAGACTTTAACTGTGTTCGCGTGTTCGAACGAACTTTTTTCCTGTTCGCATGTTCTGGTGCGAACCGAACAGGGGGGTGTTCGGCTCATCCCTACTACTGTAACTATTTCTTTCACAGTAAAAAAAATGAACCCCTTACAGTAGTGATTATTTGCTTTTTTGTACTATAAAGGGCTAATATTCGTTTTTTAACCCCATTATGTTACTAAATGTCTTACACCTGGTTCACATCTGTGTGTTTTTTGGTGCTTTTTGCAGAAACGCACTACAGTTCATTTGCATGGTTTCCTTTGGGACACGTTCACATCTATGCTTTTTCAGCCGCTGCGTATTTGGAAAGTGTCAGTGACTTTTTTTTAATGCAAAACAGTGCTTTTTTGGTTCAACATACTTCAATGGAGAAGCAAAATCACGTGCACAAAAATCAAAATGCACAGCAAAGAGCACTGCATAAACAGATCAAAAGCAAACTGCATAGGTGTGCACCGAGCCTTATGCTGGCCACACCGATCAATTTTCAGATGAGAATATTCAGACGAAAAATCTTTGTACATTCGATGAATGAAAGAATGTTTGAAATTTTCACTTGTTTTTAACATTCTGTTTTAAAAATAATTGTAATTTCTGAACGAAAACCACATAGACTGTCTGATAATTCCTTTCACCAAGAAATTTTTTATTATTTCCAAATTTTCCCATTACTGTGGTTGAAAATGAACCCCCTTAGAAAATCAAACTAACGTTCTTATCTCTCCTCTAATAGTATATACAGTATATCTCCACTGTCTTTTATTCTCAGAGTGGATTAGATATTTTGCTCCCTAACCATATAGTTGGCTATTTTTATTTACCACTGCATAGAGATATTTAAGAATAAATTGCCTTTTTTTAAAACTTTACATATTAACTAAATTATACACCACACTTTTTTTTAAAGGTTATTAGCCAATTAATCGATTAATCGAAACAATATTCGGCCAACTAATCGATTATGAAAATAATCGTTAGTTGCAGCCCTATACAAATTTATTCAAAGCCCCCAAACAGACAAGTTGCACTTACAAGATAAAAACTTTTAAAATCACATAAAAACCTCCAGAGTAGCACCACCGTGTCCACATACACAATGCCTGGCTGGACGTGACTATCAGCTCCTCCCTTCTAGACGCGTATCGGCCAATCACAGGCCTTCCTCAGTAGAATATCGATACTCTACAGAAATAACAAATTATCCGAAAACGAATTAACGTAACATAACGAATTTAACAGAACTAAATTATGTATTTTAAAAATAAAAATGAAAGTAAACAAAATTTTCCGTTGTGCACAAGTCTACCGTAAATGTGGTCTAAGCTGTGCACGCATGGCTCAGATTACTTTTGACAGGCTTGGAGAGGCATTTATGACAGGGTGGCAGTGTTGTACAGGGAAGGGATAGTAAGAGAATAGTGGGAGGGGGATAATGTAAAAAAGGGGTAGGAGAAGTGAGTACAGGAGAAAAAGGGGTAAAGATGGGCACAGTGGCTGCGTTTGATGGGCACAGTGGCTGCGTTTGATGGGCACAGTCACTGCGTTTGATGGCACAAAGGTGGCAATTGATGGACACAGTGGCGACAATTGATGGGCACAGTGGTGGCAATTGATGGGCACAGTGAAGGCAATTGATGGGCACAGTGGCTGCGTTTGATGGCACAGTGGCTGCGTTTGATGGCACAGTGGCTGCGTTTGATAGCACAGTGGCGGCAATTGATGGGCACAGTGGCTGCATTTGATGGCACAGTGGCTGCGTTTGATGGCACAGTGGCTGCGTTTGATAGCACAGTGGCGGCAATTGATGGGTACAGTGGCTGCGTTTGATGGCACAGTGGCGGCGTTTGATGGGCACAGTGGCGACGTTTGATGACACAGTGGCGGCATTTGATGGCACAGTGGTGGCGTTTGAAGGCACAGTGGCGGCGTTTGAAGGCACAGTGGCAGTGTTTGAAGGCACAGTGGCGGCGTTTGATGGCACAGTGGCGGTGTTTGATGGCACAGTGGTGGCAATTGATGGGCACAGTGGTGGCAATTGATGGGCACAGTGGTGGCGATTGATGGCCACAGTGGCGGCGATTGATGGGCACAGTGGCGGCGATTGATGGGCACAGTGGCGGCAATTGATGTACAAAAATGCTATCTCTGACTTACCAATTCGCTGGTGTTCCATCAGAATCAGCACGCTGTCTGTGTTTTGTTTAGTTGCCGCCATATTGGTAGACTCGTCCTCAGCAAGCGGACTTCGGTGGGTGTAAAAAGATGTCCGCTTGCCGACTTCTAAGTGTAGCCTCACTGTGGATGAGAGTACCAAGATGGCGCTGACAGAACGTCACTTCCGTACGGTCTCTCCTCTCCCAGAAGTGACATCTCACTGGCCGAGACGGACAGACTCCGGCGTAACACAGCAACTTCGGGTCCGTCTCGGCCAGCATTCGCGACCCCCTGGCAAATTGGCAATCGACCCCCAGGTTGAGAACCGCTGTTCTATCAGGACCTCTCTAGATGCACCCTAATGCAGTGACGGGCCTTACGCCCACTCCTGGTGGAAATCCAAGCAGCAGGCCTCACATACCGCTGGGGCTTCCCATTCAGCCTTCAGGCGTCCAAAAATGGCCGTTGGGCTGTGCTGCGCTCTAAAGATGACCTCCCTCGCTTCCTACACACCCTGGAGCTTAACCCTGTGGATTTCCCAGATTGGCGCAACATACCGGACATTCCGATTCCCCAGCTACCTCAATCATGGATCCCGGCAGCTGGAAGTCGACTACTACTAGAGACTGACTACGCCGCTGCTAACCTATCTCTAGTCCCTTGAAAGGGCCAAAGATCACCTCCTTTCCTTTATTGGCATCTCGGTCGGGGCACAGGACTCAATGGACGCAATGCTGTAAGCACTGAACCACCTCTTGAAGGACACTGAACCTTGGGTCCTCTGTACTGTTACCCAGCTTACATGATGGACTGGAGGGTTTGTTACTCAGCCCACTGTTTGGATGCCGTGTTTTGCACTTTTTGGGAGTACAAGTTTGTATACTCCACATTTTCACCCTGTTCATATGTTTTAATGGACTGGACGGGCACTGGGCTCCGCGTCCCCTTGGTGGTTGCCCACGTACCCCACTTAGGCCTCACCTTACTAGGTGACAGTCCCTAGAGGGACCCCGAGCCAACACCCGGGTGGTTATTGGATTTATTGCCCCCCTGGATTGGCTCTGTAGTTCACTACTGTACAATATACCGAACCTGTTAGACACGGTCTGGCCCCTATTGTGCTTTTGTGCCTTATTCTCCCCTCCTCCTCCTCTCTTCCCCCTTCCACTCCCTTACCCCCCGTCCTCTCCTTTTCCCATCCCCCCTCCCCAACCTACCCCCCCTTTCCTCTCTCCTCTCTCTTATTTTTACCATTGTCCCCCATATTGCTTCTGATAGCTAAACATTTATTGCTTTGACCTTCAGGTTGCCTCTTTCTCAACTGTGGGTACGTGCGGAGGACCCAGAGGCGGAGAGACGGACCGATTGCCATCGGCTTCAGGTATGCCATCACTAAAGGTACTGTCCTATAATGTCAGGGGGCTCTGCTCTCCACACAAGCGCAACAGGCTATGGCTCGAATTGAAACGTCTAGGGGCCCAGGTGGTTTCCCTGCAGGAAACCCACTTTAGACAACAATCCCTCCCCAAGATACCCACACATCTTTACAACCAATGGTTCTTTAGCAACTCCCCGGTGGCTAAATCACGCAGTACAGCCATTGCATTTCATAAATCCTGCCCATTCCAACTCTCAGAGAGCCAGGTAGACTCACAGGGCCGGTATGTCTTCATGACGGGGGTCTTGGCCAACACATAATTTAGGTTTGCGACTCTCTACGCACCCAACATCCAACAACTTTCTTTCATAGACTCCGTGTTAGACAAGCTGACTGAATTTAGAGAGGGCCTCCTAATTCTTGGAGGCGACTTTAATGTGAGCCCTGACCCGCTCTTGGACACATCCCGTGGCCATCCTACCCATTCCCAGGCCTTCCTCAGACATTTTCGCAAATCGCTGCAGAATAACTTTCTCATAGACACATGGAGAGCACTTCATGCGTCGGACAGAGACTACAGCTACTACTCAGGGGTGCATGATGTATATACACGCATCGATCTCATGTGTGTAGATCATGATACCCTAGAACTATTGCAGTCAGCTGAAATAGGGAACATCACTATATCTGACCACGCCCCTGTGTTAGCTGTGATCAAGGTCCCAGATGGGTCACCGAAGGCTTGGTCATGGAGACTCAACGAAAATCTCCTAGACAATGCCTCTGTGGCAGCTAAGGTTTCCGAAACCATTACGCACTATTTTGCAGAAAACTTGTCCGAGGACATAGCAGAGGGAGCCATAAGGCAGGACTCAGGGGTGAGCTGATCTCAGACTCAAAAGAGAAAGACAGATAGACTTCCGGAGGGTGCTGTCAGCTTTACAACAGTAGGAACTTAGACATAAACGCCAGGGGGATGCTAAGGCTCGCGAGCGGCTGACCGAGCTGAGGGAGCTGTTCTCATGCCTCCTTGACCGTCACGCCCGTAGACAACTGCGCTGCCTATCCCATAAGTATTACGAACACGTAATAAGTGCGGCAGAATGCTAGCCAGAGCACTTCGAAAGTGACGAATAACTTCCCATATACACACGCTTCGATCTCCCGACGGTAAGGCAACTCTGCACTGCTCTGGGATTGCTTCAATATTTAGAGACTATTACGCAGACCTCTACCATCTAGACAAAGACATTTCCCAGACGGAACAGACAGCTAAACTAAGAGCTATTGGCGACTACCTCGCCTTGGCCAGACTCCCCTCTCTGACACCAGAGCAACAGCTAGACCTCGACTCACCCATCTCCCCTCAGGAGGTTATTGAGACAGTGAAGGCCCTACCTAATGAGAAGAGCCCTGTCCCGGATGGATACACCAAAGCTTATTCCACAAAATTTCTCCCCCTGCTACAAAATCACATGTGTAGGTACTTTAATTCACTCGCCACAAGCCATCCGATCTCACCTGAAGCCTTGTTGGCCCATATCACAGTACTTCCTAAGGAAGGCAAGGATCCCACCCTCCCTCAAAGCTATCGACCGATATTGCTACTTAATGTCGATATAAAAATTTTTGCAAGAATTATGGCAAACCGACTAAAACATATCATACCATCCTTTATTCACCCCGATCAAACGGGATTTATATCAGGTAGAGAAGCTAGAGATAATTCCATCCGGGCCATGCAGCTCATTCAGTGGGCCCGTTCTCACAGTGACTGCACTCCCTACCTCATTCTGTCCACAGATGCCAAAAAGGCTTTTGACAGAATAGACTGGTCATACCTCAAGGTAGTTCTGGAAACTCTAGGGCTAGGCCCCCACATGCTCCAATGGATTATGGCACTTTACATGAACCCCAGTGTGAAGGTCAAGGTAAATGGCCATCTGTCCTCGGGATTCCCCATACGGAATGGCACAAGGCAGGGGTGCCCCCTCTCCCCCCTCCTGTTGGCCCTAGCTATGGACATCAGAGGGGTGACAGTGGGGTCTACAGAACACAAACTTTCAGCTTATGCTGACGACGTGCTCTTCCACCTGACCCACCCTCTTTTCTCGTTGCCAAACCTTATGAGGGAACTCAAAATTTTTGGACAAATATCAAATTTTAAGATTAATTACACCAAATCTGAAATTTTGCCCATCACCATTCCCATGAGGATGGCCACTGATCTACAGCAAGCTTTCCCATTCAGTTGGGCCAAAACCTCTATTAAATACCTGGGAATCCAACTCACAGACCAGTTTGACATTATATACTCTGCTAATTTCCCTACTCTGCAAAATTGGGCCAAGACCTCCTTCACGTGGCTAGGCAAAATCAACATACTTAAAATGAACATCCTCCCTAGGGTGCTTTTCTATCTGCAGATGTTGCCTATCCCCCCTCCCCAAAAGCTTCTTCACACAGCTTCAAAGCCTAATGATCAGTTTCATTTGGCACAATAAAAAACCTAGGCTGGCCGTGTCCCTACTGCAGAAACCTAAAGAGTTGGGAGGTTTAGGCCTTCCAGACATACGACGTTACTACAGAGCTATTGTGATCCAACACATCCTAAACTGGCTCCACCATACTAGCTCAAAAATGTGGGTCTCCTGAGAGAAAAGCCTAGACGGTCGCAACTTGTCATACGCCCCTTGGCTTCCCCGCGAATATAGAGGACTCTCACAGACGACTTCCCCGCTGACCACCCACACCCTACGGGTCTGGGACCGCACTAACATCCTATATACCCTTGCATCCCCTGGCTCCCCACTGGCACCGCTGGGGGAATTCAGGTGGTTCCTTCCTGGGGAACAGGTAGCCTTTTTTGGGTCCTGGGTCACCAACGGTAACTATAGCTGTGGCAAATTTTTGGACAAGGTCAAGTTGATACCCCTAGACGACTTGAGAGATAGACACGGAAGATTCCCAATGGATTGGTGGAGACACAAACAGCTCCGACACTTACTTGCGACCCAGGGTGCTTCTATAAGAGGGTTGGACACTATCACTTCACTGGAACAATTATTCACTCCCCATCTGATCTCTGAACTATAACTGCTTCTGGGATCTGCCTCTGCTGTCAGCAAGCCGGCGTTTGTACGGGAATGGGAGCGTGATCTAGAGGTTAAGTTCTCAACAGACCAACGTTCGCACATGTATAGACTAGCGCACTCCAGCTCCATAGAGTCCAGGACACAAGAAACTAACTACAAGCTTCTGACTCGCTGGTATCGCGTACCAGCAGCAATATCACGCATTTATCCCCGGGTCACGGACCGCTGCTGGGTGGGCTGTGGTCAGAAAGGCACTCTCCTCCATATTTGGTGGGATTGTTCAGCAATTAACCCATTCTGGGTAGAAATTCACACTTTTATAAAAAATGCCTTGCAGATCGAAATCCGTTCTCCCCAACACATTTCCTCTTGCACCTCCCTGCCCTTCCTTTGAGCCATTATAAGAAAAGCGCTCTCCCTCATCTACTAAATGCTGCTAAATGGCTTATACCTCTCTACTGGAAACGTCCGCAGTTCCCTACTATAACAGAATGGCTCAAAAAGGTGGACGATATTAGAGAGGCGGAGGAGTGGGTGGCGAGGTGCAAAAACAGGAGTGAGCGTTTCAATGGTGTTTGGGCCCAGTGGCAGAAATATACTGCCGACATGGACCCTGTGTCATCTAGCCTGGATGTTGCACTGTTGGAGTTAGCAGAGCCCTCACTGAAGCTAAGGAGGCCTGTGAATGGTGATGTGCATGCCTGATTATCCTGTCTCACTAACCCTAATTGTGGCGCAGTGACCTGTGCCCCTCTTTTTCCTTTGCACGGCTCATAAGGCCTACAATAGAGGATAGACTCAAGGCATTACGCGCCGCTTGTGGCATGTTAATATGTTTCTCCTTCTAGCTACTATTATGTTGGCACCCGGATGGGTGCATTAGACAAGGGGCCAGGCGCCCCTGGTACCCCAGTGAGACTTGCATCCAAGATGGCCACAGGGGGGGCCTGGGAGGTGCTCCACCCCAGACGGAGGTATGCTGGAGGCTTTTTAGGCCCCCTCCCAGGGGGCTCACCTGCCGGTTCGTTGCTGGCCTCAAAGCCGAGATTAGCCCCAAAGGTAAGGGCTGAGAGCTACGAGAAAATGCGAGTCCAAGCCAGGGTCGCGGAGGCAGAACATTTTCTATGCCGTGAAATGGTGAAGAGTTATCCCTATCCCCCACTCCCTTCCCATGTTCCCCAAGTTTTCACATTTTTTTGCTTTATTTAGACTATGTCGTTGTACACGTCTGACTCTTAGGCTTATTATACACAGTCTATAATGATACGTTGTGGAATCTACTGTACATTATGTGTTTTATATGCTTACTAAAATAAAGATTACATAAAAAAAAAAAATGGTGAATAAAAGTGATCTTGCGCAGTATTGTGTTAAAACTCAGCCAAAAACTGTGGCTAATCATATAAATAAGGAAAGTCCAAAAAACTAGTAGAAAACTGGAAAAAGTTGGTTAAGGTCCATATGTTGATTCAAATTAAAAGCATCTCCGATATATATTCATTATATCCGGTTACAAATGAGCTCACAGAACTCTCACCTCAAAACGTATGGTGACGTAACGTGTAGGGAGTGGCCAGAAGTGGACGTATACCGGAAGTGAAGTGAGAAGGAGCAAAAAATGCTGTGCTTGTATCTTATATGCTTTTTTTAATCGTTGATGTAAGAGTCCATTTATTGGTACTTTAATACATTTTTTGAAGTTAATGAATTTATTACACTTTTGGAGGCAGCATTTTTTCCTTTCCCTCCCTGTGATTACCACTACCATTGGAGCTTACCAGGTCGGACCTGCTGTGTCCATTATTAGTCTGGAGGACCGTGTCTATGATACCAGGATGGCCATATAAAGACAGAGACGCCCCAGTGAAAGGTTGTGGAATGGAATCCCAGGAAGGTTAAAGGTTATCTTCACCAGTCGATGCGGTTTTTACACAGTTTTGTGGTGAAAGCTCTGTGAGCTCATTTGTAACCGGATGTAATGAATATTCACCATTTTTGTTTAATGTATTGTGAACACTATTAGGTTTTGCAGCTGGTTTTGATTCACTTTTATTACTATTTATTTACTTATTATTGGTGTTGCATTTCTTTTTTTGTGGTACACTATTAGTATTAGTAGCGCGATGGCCACTTTTATTTATTTAAAGTTTATTAAAAACCAAAAGAAAGCTATATCTGTCTAAAAAAAAAAGATATAAAAATTAATTTAGGTACATTGTTGCATGATCAAGTAATTGTTAAGTCTCAGTTCACACTGGCTCAACTCTGAAGCTGCCCCGCACAGCGCAACTTCAGCGCGGCTTTTAAACGACTTCTTTAATAGAACTTAATGCAAGCCATTCCGAAGTCGCCCCCAAGTAGTGCATCAACCTTTTTCTAAGTCAGAGAGACTTGAGTCGCTCTGATTAGAATGGTTCCATTGCACTTGTCAATCAGCTAAGTCGCCTGACAGGTTGCCCGAGTGTGAACCGAGCCTAAAGTATGACAGCACTGAAAACTGAAAAATGGCGTCAAGAGGAAGGGAGTTTAACATGCCAATCTTCAAGTGGTTAAAAAAAGTCCTCTATGATACAGAGAGACACACCATATGGTTCAACTGCCACAGAGGCTATGCTGGGAGAATGCATGGAAACTAATGCACAGAGGGGCTGCCAGAACAGCTACACAATTGAAAGTGGCCACCATAAAGTCTGCCTAATGCAAAGTACCATAAATAAAATACAGTAAAAGCTTGGATTGCGAGTAACTTGGTCTGCGAGTGTTTTACAAGATGAGCACATTTTTTGTCATAAATTTTAACTTGATAAACGAGCGAGGTCTTGATATACATGTAGTGTCACGTCACAACTGAGTATAAGGCTCGCTTTACATTGCAGCGACTTGGGATCCGACTTGACAAGTTGTGTGACATGAGAAATCAAATGTTAGTCAATGAGAGCTAAATTTAAAAAACAGAATCCGCACGATCATCCAAACACATTCCAGCAGTATAGGTAGCCCCAATACATGTGTCAAACGTCCATAAAATAAAACCCAACAGTTACTGTTAGGTGATATTAAGTATAAACAGGGAGGTCAGCACACAAAAAATGCAAGAGTGCAGACATATAAAATGGGCACAATGACTGAATCTAAACATATAAAGAGCTAAAATGCTACCCCTTCACTATAACGAGTTAACAGGTAATATAGCCTAGATAGGCCGGAGACATAAAATATCCAGTCTCAAAACGACATGCACAGTTGTTATCATCGTTTTCAAAACACCCTGTTCACTACTAAGGAGTCTTCCCTCTTCCTGTCGGTGTGTCAGTTGTTGACACCTCTTTGCTTCAGAAACTTTACACTCTGGGACTTGTTGTTTTGATTAATTACTTCTGAGTGCTGCACTGCCCTGTTTTTTAAATTTGTTTCAAGGATTGTTTTATATTGACCTTCAGTGCTGCTGTTTTAGGATCGGTTTTGCGCTGTCTGACTCTCTTTCTTACAATCAATGAGATCTGTCTTAATTAGCACTACTAAAGTTGCTCCAGCTTTAGAAAAGGTTCCTGTACTACTTCAAGGAGACTTCTATCTGACTTGTGCCCATAGACTTTAATGGAAGTTGCCTCCAAGTCGGATTCTTATCCAGTGGCGGCTGGTGCTCAAAATTTTTGGGGAGGCGCAAACAAACTGAAAAATTCTGACCCCCTATCAATTGCAGCCTCACTGTGCCCATCAAATGCAGTAATTGTGCCCATCAAATGCAGCCACTGTGCCCATCAATTGCAGCCATTGTGCCCATCATATGCAGACACTGTGCCCATCATATGCAGACACTGTGCCCATCATATGCAGACACTGTGCCCATCATATGCAGCCACTGTGCCCATCATATGCAGCCACTTGTGCCCATCATATGTAGCCACTGTGCCCATCAAATGCAGCCACTTGTGCCCATCATATGCAGCCACTTGTGCCCATCAAATGCAGCCACTTGTGCCCATCATATGCAGCCACTTGTGCCCATCAAATGCAGCCACTTATGCCCATTATATGCAGCCACTTGTGCCCATCATATGCAGCCACTTGTGCCCATCATATGGGCACAAGTGTACCCATCAAATGCCATTGTACCCATCAAATGCAGCCATTGTGCCCATCATTTGTAGTCACTTGTGCCCATCATATGCAGCCATTGTGCCCATCAAACGCAGCCAATGTGCCCATCAAATGCAGCCACATGTGCCCATCATATGCAGCCACTTGTGCCCATCATATGCAGCCACTTGTGCCACTTGTGCCCCACTTGTGCCCGTCAAATGCAGCCACTTGTGCCCATCATATGCAGCCACTTGTGCCCTTCATATGCAGCCACTTGTGCCCGTCAAATGCAGCCACTTGTGCCCATCATATGCAGCCACTTTCGCCCATCAAATGCAGCCACTTGTGTCCATCATATGCAGCCACTTGTGCCCATCATGTGCAGCCACCTGTGCCCACCGACCCCCCCACTTGTGGCTCTGGCAGCACACAGCCCCCTGTGCGCAGCTCTGGCAACCCCCCGCGTGCGGCTCTGGCAGCAAGGCACCCCACCCCCCCGCGCAGCTCTGGCAGCACCGACCCCCCGCGTGCAGCTCTGGAAGCACCCCCGTGTGGCTCTGAAAAAGGGGACTTACCGCAGCAGCTCCTCCAGCGTGTCTCCTCCACTCCCCTTCCTAAGCACCAGGCATCCAATAGGGTGGCCTGGCACTTTGGCCAATCAGGAAACAGGTCTGCCGCCAGGGGTGGGCTGGGCCGGGGGGCAGGGTGGCAATTTCCCTCCAGGCTGCCACAATTTACATGCAAAACGGCCAGCGGCCGCCCGCTGATGTTTTTTTTTTACTTCAAGGGGCAGGGCTGCATGCTGTGGCATTGAGTGCAGACTGAGCTCCCTTACTGCTAGTTCCAGTGCTGGCTGCAGAGTACCGCTGCTGGAGGGAGGGAGGGAGTGGGTGGAGGGAGGGAGGGAGTGGGTGGGGGGCGGGGGGAGTGCAGGTGAAAACAGCCTGCCTAGGTGTCTTCTCCTCTCCTGTGTGACTCCTCCTTCCCCCGCCGCTGCTTTTATCCACAAGGTAAAAGACAAAACATCTGAGCAGAGAGTTGTCCAACTTTTCAAGTTAAAACACCTGTGATTGGTTGCTAGGGGGGGCTGTGTGGAGGAGACTGGTTGGTATACAAGAAGGGGGGCTGTGTGGAGGGGACTGGTATACAAGGAGAGGGGCTGTGTGGAGGGGACTGGTATACAAGGAGGGGGGCTGTGTGGAGGAGACTGGTATACAAGAAGGGGGGCTGTGTGGAGGAGACTGGTATACAAGGAGGGGGGCTGTGTGGAGGAGACTGGTATACAAGGAGGGGGGCTGTGTGGAGGAGACTGGTATACAAGAAGGGGGGGGCTGTGTGGAGGAGACTGATATACAAGGGGGGGAGCTGTGTGGAGTAGACTGGTATACAAGGAGGGGGGCTGTGTGGAGGAGACTGGTATACAAGAAGGGGGGGGCTGTGTGGAGGAGACTGGTATACAAGAAGGGGGGAGCTGTGTGGAGTAGACTGGTATACAAGGGGGGGAGCTGTGTGGAGTAGACTGGTATACAAGGAGGGGGGCTGTGTGTAGGAGACTGGTATACAAGGAGGGGGGCTGTGTGGAAGAGACTGGTATACAAGGAGGGGGGCTGTGTGGAGGGGACTGGAATACGAGAAGGGGGGGGGCTGTGTGGAGGAGACTGGTATACAAGGAGGGGTCTGTGTGGAGGAGATTGGTATACAAGAAAGGGGGGCTGTGTGAAGGGGACTGGTATACAAGGAGGGGTCTGTGTGGAGGAGATTGGTATACAAGAAAGAGGGGGGTGTGTGGAGGAGACTGGTATACAAGGAGAGGGGCTGTGTAGAGGAGACTGGTATACAAGGAGGGGGGCTGTGTGTAGGAGACTGGTATACAAGAAGGGGGGCTGTGTGGAGGAGACTGGTATACAAGGAGGGGGACTGTGTGGAGAAGACTGGTATACAAGGAGGGGGGCTGTGTGGAGGAGACTGGTATACAAGGAGGGGGGCTGTGTGTAGGAGACTGGTATACAAGAAGGGGGGCTGTGTGGAGGAGACTGGTATACAAGGAGGGGGGCTGTGTGGAGGAGACTGGTATACAAGGAGGGGGGCTGTGTGGAGGAGACTGGTATACAAGGAGGGGGGCTGTGTGGAAGAGACTGGTATACAAGGAGGGGGGCTGTGTGGAGGGGACTGGTATACGAGAAGGGGGGGGGGCTGTGTGGAGGAGACTGGTATACAAGGAGGGGTCTGTGTGGAGGAGATTGGTATACAAGAAAGGGGGGGCTGTGTGAAGGGGACTGGTATACGAGAAGGGGGGGGCTGTGTGGAGGGGACTGGTATACGAGAAGGGGGGGGCTGTGTGGAGGGGACTGGTATACGAGAAGGGGGGGAGGCTGTGTGGAGGGGACTGGTATACAAGGAGGGGGGCTGTGTGAAGGAGACTGGTATTCAAGGAGGGGGGCTGTGTGGAGGAGCCTGGGATACAAGGAGGGGATCTGTGTGGGGGAGATTGGTATACAAGGAGGGGATCTGTGTGGGGGAGATTGGTATACAAGGAGGGGATCTGTGTGGGGGAGATTGGTATACAAGGAGGGGATCTGTGTGCAGGGGACTGAGATACACGGAAGGAGGTGCTGGGATGCAAGGACGGGGGCTGTGGAGGGGACTGGGGTACAAAGAAAGGGGGATGCAAGGAAGGGGGGCTGAGGACACTGATGTAAAGGGGGAAGGTCTGTGATGTAAGGAGGGGGACTGTGATGTAAATTGGAGGACTTGAATGGAAAGAGGTATGTGATGTAAAGCGGGCACTGTATTTGTAAAGGGGTGCTGTATTGCCACTATTTTTCTTCAGGCCGGGTCCAGAGACACAGGTGAAGACCACGGCTGAAGAAATAGGTGGAGAGGTGCCACAAAAAAAAACTCCACCCCTGCCACCTCCACCGTATACATGGCCAGGGCAAAGGTGGTGGAGTCAGGGGCGGAGCCAGGGCAGCAAAATGAGGTTTCGCCTAGAGCAGAGGTCTTCAAACTTTTCAAAGGGACACTTTATTGTCCTGTGTTGCGTTTGTTAAAAATATGAATTTTTTATATTAATTAGACATATGATAAATGGGACAATATTACAATAGTGAGTTGGTCAGATGACTGTCAGTTTTTTTGGCTTGAGTAGATTTCTCTAACAAATACTGTTTTATACAATGGGGGTAGATATCATTGTTGTATTCAATTGACAGTTCAATTAACAGGCTATTGGATCTATAGCTACAGTAAACAAGTAATAAATTACTTGTTTGAGATTCTTTCAGCTTTCAAATTGAAAGAATGACTGTTAAATTACTGTCTTGGTTTGACTGGACAATGGTACGTAGATACCCTTTTTGTATTCAATTGACAGTTTTCAACAGTCCATTGTTTCTACAGCTACAGTAAACAGGTATGTTTTCTGTTTGGTAACTATGGTAAACAGCCTGACACATAAAAGGGGTGAGTACACACAAACACACACACCATGATGCTGTAACATCTGATCTGATGCCACTCATGATAGAAGAAACTTGCCTGATGCTCCAGGAGAATCGTTGCCAATGGAGATCACAAACATACAGTAACAGAAGATAAGTAACCTTTAAGTGTATTTGTACTAATATAGACCATAGGCTGTTCAGTTTGCTAGGCATTTTGCTTGTTATAGATATCTGTCAGTCTTGTATTGTATTCCTAATATTGTAATAGTTTTTGTATGCACAGCATCTTTGTATAGTAAAGCACATTTACACATTGCAGAAATCTCAGCTTCCTTGCTTATACCACAGAGTAACCTTGCTAAATAGACGCAAGCAAAACAGTCCTTTACACTTTATGAGGGCCGGATTGTGGCCAGCAGGGGCAGAAAATGTTATGGGCCCAGCATCAGTGAGAATAAATATGGCCTTAGGGTTGGTGGTCCACAGGAGGAGTATCCCCCCTATTAGTAGGAGGAATAGTATTCCATCATTGGTATTGGTGGAAGATATAGTGCCCCATTGTTGGTGTCAGTGGGAGGAATAGTGCCTCATATCAGTGGAAGGAATTGTGCCCCAGGGGCCTCATAAAGGCTAGCAAAGGGCCAATCTGGCCCTCGGGCTGCAGTTTGGAGACAAGCCAAGGCTAAAGCGGTGCTAAAACAAAGAGGTATGGAAGTTCAGCTGCCAGCATCTAAAGTCAGAATACAGACTCCACAGATAATAGTAAAATAAAAAATGCAGCGCTAGAACAGTAGCATAAAATAACAGAATATCAAGCAATGATAGAACGAATAAAAGTCCAATATCACAAGTCCATATATTGAAGAATCGATATAGTAGCCAACATCTGTGCTCCGTGCAGATAAAACGGCTATAGGTGAAGATAGGGTGATATTGCTGACCTGTTGGGCCTGCTGGTCACTAGCCTAGGGTGAACAGACATCCCCGGTTCCTGGGGACAGTCCCCAGACTGAGGACACTGTGCCTGGACCAAGTCTGTCCCCGGTTTTGTCCCCACTTTGCAAGGCCGATCCGGGGCGGGTGCACCGCAAGCTGGGGCAGTGGGAGGGCGCCCAGGGCCCACCCTACCATGGGTCCCGCATGGCCCATTGGGCTGCCTCAGAGGGGAAGGGGGGCCAGCGCCATCAGATCTCACAGAGCGGGGATCTTCCGCTTACCTGGTGGTCGCTGTCATATGAAGTCCTGCCTCCTAGACTGGCTCCTATGATAGACAGCACACTGGTGACGTCTATCATAGGAGCCGGTCCAGGAGGCAGGACTTCGTATGACAGTGGCTGCACCGGGTAAGCGGGAGATCTCCACTCTGTGTAATCCCACTGGCTCTCCTCTCTCTAATCCCTATGCACTGAACAGACTACATTGATGGGCACTGGTGAGGCTGCATTGATGGGCACTGGTGAGGCTGCATTGGTGGGCACTGGGGAGGTTGCATTGATGGACACTGGTGATGGTGAGCTGATTTGGTGGTTCAGTGGGCTACTTGACTGGACTTTCCCCCCAGGCCTAAGGCTGCCAGCCCTCCCCTGTCTGCCGCCCTGACTCCTGATTGGCGGGGAGGAAGGTTAGTGTGAAAATATTGAAAATGTATTCGCTATCGTCACACAATTGGGTGGGATCAGGGCGCACTCTCTGCATCCTGAGCCCACCCTATTTTGAAGCCTATTAGAGCCTCTGGCTCTAATCAGGTGCTTCCAGAAGTACCACCCCCACCGTAGGAATCCATGCGTCTGGCGTCCTTAAAGGGGCCGGGCGCATGGATGGGGGGCGGCGCCCGTGCGCCCACAGTGCACGGGCCACCTCTGTCCTTACCTTAGTTGATGTGTAAAGTTGCCTCGAAGTTACCTGGCAAAGTCGTGCCAACTTTCAGGTCGTGGCAGTGTGAATCACCTCTCTTTTATACTCTGTAGCTCCTGAAGTGCAGGTTAATTTGTTTTATTTTTACAGTACATTTTATACTGTATTTTGTTTTACTGTAATAATTTTTATATGAATAAGAGGAAAGAGTGCACTTGATAGCCACGTCCGTAAATATTGAGGAAACAAAAAGGGGTACTACTGAAAGTATTACCAAAAGGCGGACTGTATGGGCCAGGAAACAATGGAGAAGGAAACAATATAAACAATCAAATTTATTAGAAAAATATAAATTACAAACATTGTCTTCAAAAAAGGGTAAAAACCATAACATATATGCATCTGTAAATAGAGTATAAAGTGAGACGAGGCCTATTGTCGCACTAAAGACAAGCGCTTTAGGAGTAATGAACACTCTAATGCCCCGTACACACGGTCGGATTTTCCGATGGAAAATGTCCGATCGGAGCGTGTTGTCGGAAATTCCGACCGTTTGTGGGCTCCATCGGACATTTTCCATCGGATTTTCCGACACACAAAGTTGGAGAGCAGGAGATAAAATTTTCAGACAACAAAATCCGTTGTCGGAAATTCCGATCATGTGGACACAAATCTGACAGACAAAGTGCCACGCATGCTCAGAATAAATAAAGAGATGAAAACTATTGGCCACTGCCCCGTTTATAGTCCCGACGTACGTGTTTTTCGTCACCGCGTTCAGAATGATCGGATTTTCCGACAACTTTGTGTGACCGTGTGTATGCAAGTTTGAGCCAACATCCGTCTGAAAAAATCCTAGGATTTTGTTGTCGGAATGTCTGAACAAAGTCCGACCGTGTGTACGCCCTATAAGGCAGATTGATTCCAACTGCCAAAATGAATGGCAACAGCTGCTGCCTAAAAAAATCTTTTCCAAAAATAGAAAAAAAACAATGATAAACATAAAAAAGGAGGGTCCAATGGACTCGGGCAGCACTTATGGATGTGATCAATCATAAACCATGAGCAATCAATGCGATATATGTTCATTCAGTAAAGTCTGTACATCAATATGATCAAAACACCAATTCGTGTCATAATTAATGCAGAGAAACGACAAGTCCTTTTAAAATCAATATTATGAAGAATGCTTCACAGAGAGAGCCGCTGTCACCAAAGGGAAGTCCACATCACACGTGCTCGGATAGAGAGGTGGGGGGAGTGTGCAAGAAAACCCCCTCTTGATAAAACTCTTACCAGATAAGAGCTTGATCTTAGCATGTATGTTGCTCAAATCGGTGGAAATCCTAGCCGATATCCTCCTTCCTTTAACCAAAGCGGGACAGCACTCACATCATTCAGTTATTCAAGCGATGAAAGAGAAGGATCGGACATAGCATAATCTTGTTTATATTAATTTTATTAATCATTAAAAACAGGAGAGAGAAACCCCCCTTCAAGTTGTACACTTACAAGAATTTTCATATAATCTAGCGGTGTTCACAAAAGGACATCAGACAACTTCAGGTTCCACATCGTCTCCTACTGCTCTCAGCAGATAACTTCTATTCTACGGGGATCAAAGCTGCCTTTCCCTGAGCTCACTGATGTGTCTACATACGTCGTATGGCTGCACTCTAACGCGTTTCGTCACTCATGACATCATCGGTGGAAAAAAGACTGCACTTTCAGCTGTCGCCCAGGGGCATGTTTTTCGTATGATTCCTTTCTTGAACAGCGGGCTAGATCTGGCCCTATTAGCCGTAAGCATTGCTGGATCCCACTAAGGGTCTTTTTCCCATACACACGTTGGACGTTATTGCGGCTCTGCTGGCCCCATACATATTTGAAGTATAGGCGTTTACCTGACCCTGCTCAAAGAATTTAAAAATATTCTCACTTATCATTCAAACTTTTGAAAACTCCTCGCTCACCTAGTTTGTGGGTATATATAATAATGTAGTCCAAATGAAGATAGAGAAATTCGCTCTCTTATCTGTTACATCTTTGAACCTTGGCCGTGTCCTGAAGAAGCCTAACCGCGAAACACGTAGACGCACAAGGGCTCACTGCACTAATAACACAGATGCATATATGTTATGGTTTTTACCCTTTTTTGAAGATAATGTTTGTAATATATATTTTTCTAAAAAAAAATGGTTGTTTATATTGTTTCATTCTCCATTGTTTCCTGGCCCATAAAGTCCGCCTTTTGGTAATACTTTCAGTAGTACCCCTTTTTGTTTCCTCATTTTTATATGAATAAATGGTTGTGGAACGAATCATCTGAGTTTCCACTATTCTTATGGGAAAATTTGCATTGATATATGAGCGCAATCCGAGGTTTTACTGTATTGAGCACTGACGTCCTAGCAGAGGTGTATCTAGTGAAAATGGCGCCTATAGCAAGCACTGAAACTACGCCCCTGTCAAAACATTTGAAACCCATCTTTCATATAACCTTAACAAAAAAAAAACAGCTAACAAAACTACAAGTCAAGCTCTTTAATCTTTCACTTAACAAATGATGGATTGGCACTGATGAGCTGCACTAATGGACACTGATAGGCAGCACTGATGAGCTGCACTGATAGGCAGCACTGATGGGCTGCACTGATGGGCTGCACTGATGGGCACTGGTTTGGGGCATTTATGGGCACTGATAAAGCAGCACTGATGAGGCAGCACTAACACTGATAGGCGGCACTAATGAGCTGCACTGATGGGCACTAATAGGTGACACTGACATCTGACGAGCTGCATTGGTAGGTGGCACTGATAGGTGACACTGGCACTGACAGGGGGCACTGATGAGCTGCACTGATATAGGTGGCACTGTCTAGCCCTGTTTGGGGGGAGCTTTTGGTGACATATCAGGCTTCTAAACAGCCCCCTAATATCTCACTTTTGAGACAGAGTAAGGGACTGAGGACAGAGATTCCCCAGTCCCTTTCTCTGCAGACTCAGCTGCACTGGACAGTGAATGAATGGGAAGTGTTCTTTGCCGAGCGGCTTACCATTCATTCACAAACTGAATCATAGCAACCCCCCCTTCCCCCGCAGCAGCTGAAAGGAGAGAAAAGTGGGAAGCTATCAGTGTTGCAGGGAGCCATTGCAGAGTGAAACAAGACAGGTGGCAACCCTGTCTCCCTCTGAACCCCGACTTCTACCTGGGGCTTGGGAACTGGGTGCAGTGCTCCTTCTGCAGCATTCTCCTGAGTAAGCCGAGAGCCAGGGACCGGTTGTGTTCCTTCCTCTTGAGAACCGAGCTCGGCAAAAGACGGACATACATGTCAATATCACTTTTGGGTGCAGGCGGAGTGACCTACCACACTGCAGCTTCCGACAATTAAACTAAAGCCCTAGCCTGCCTCAGCGTATTGATATAGAAGGGGCCGGGACTTTCATTTAATTGTCGGGAGTCGCAGTGCGGTAGCTCACTCTGCCTGCACCTGAAAGTGGTGAAATAATCCCTATTTCTGCCCATTATCTGCCCTGAGTTGCAGACGCCATTGTCAGTTTCATTTAATTGGGGGGGCACATGGGGGGTACAGGATAATGTTGGGGGGGTCATGGCCCCCTCTGGCCCCCCTCACGAGCGCCCCCTTCATATGGCGCCCATGGCACTTGCCATATGTGCCATGCCCTGGATAAGCCACTGCGTTCTAGAACAATATGTGCAGTGTGAAATTGAAAGCTTTTATTTTCCAGATTTTAAAAAAAATACTCTGCAGCAGTGTTGGGTCACCTCTGCTACATTAACCACTTCCCGCCCGCTGTATGCAAAATGACGGCCAGGAAGTGGTTCCGTTTTTCGAACTGGGCGTCATATGACGTCCATCAGGATAAGCTGCTAGCGCGCACAGTGATCAGTGGTGTGGTGTGTCATTCTGACACACCGCATCTCTGATCTTGGTAAAGAGCCTCTGACGTAGGCTCTTTACCACGTGTTTAGCTGTGTCCAATCACAGCTGATCATAGTGTAAATAGGAAGAGCCATTTATTCGATCGGCTGCTTTCCTGACAGGGGGGGTCTGCACTGATTGAATATTAGTGCAGCCCCCCCGAGGATGCCCACCCAGGACCAGCAGGGATGCCCACCCAGTACCACCAGGAATGCCCACTCAGGACCACCAGGTATTCCATTTAATGCCCAATAGGGATGGCACTTAGTGCCTATCAGTGATGCCTGCCAGTGCCTCCTGATCAGTGCCGCCTACCAGTGCCCATACGTGCCCACCAGTGCCACCTTTCAGGGTCACCTATCAGTGCCACCTATCAGTTCCCAGTGCTACCTATGAGTGCTGCACTTCAGTGCCACCTATCAGTGCCCGTCCATGATACTTATCAGTGCCGCCCATCAGTGCTGCGTATACAGCGGGGAGAACAAGTATTTGATACACTGACAATTTTGCAGGTTTTCCTACTTACAAAGCATGTAGAAGTCTGTGATTTTTATCATAGGTACTCTTCAACTGTGAGAGACGGAATCTAAAACAAAAATCCCGAAAATCACATTGTATGATTTTTAAGTAATTAATTTGCATTTTATTGCATGACATAAGTATTTGATACATCAGAAAAGCAGAACTTAATATTTGGTACAGAAACCTTTGTTTGCAATTACAGGGATCATACGTTTCCTGTAGTTCTTGATCAGGTTTGCACACACTGCAGCAGGGATTTTGGCCCACTCCTCCATACAGACCTTCTCCAGATCCTTCAGGTTCCAGGGCTGTCACTGGGCAATACGGACTTTCAGCTCCCTCCAAAAATTTTCGAATGGTTTCAGGTCTGGAGACTGGCTAGGCCCCTCCAGGACCTTGAGATGCTTTGAACTGTCGTGGAAAAAACCCACCATACTCTTTTACGCTAATAAGTGCCCATTTCAGTCTAATGGTATAATGCATGCTACTTAACCCATGTCTCCCGCATTTCCCCAGTAAACAGACATAATCACCATCTTAGCTCCATCGTTCCTCCAACTGCCCTGCTGGGCAGAGGCTCTTGGCTTTTATTCACACACACACAAAGGCAGTCACAAACAGGAAGTCACAAACAGGAAGTCCTGGCCCCAACAGCCAATCGCTTCCTCTACAGGATATGACCTCACAGGATATGAATATCAACATAGGAAATCCTTCCAACAAGATGAGTTTATACAACAACCAATGAATGATGACTAGGGAGTCTTATGGGTGTGTCTGGGCATGGGCAGCGTGTATGATTTCCCTCCCCCTGTCTGTAAGCTATACAATGGAAGCTGCATGGCTGGGCCAAATCATGGACGCTGCCCAACCACAGCGTTTAAAAAAGGCTTAACATTACTCCAAAGATTTGGAGCCGTGTCTTCCAGACACCTGCAACCTGGACCGGATATTAGGAGGAATAGGATGGCATTGCAAAACGGCTTACATGTTACAAGGGAGTACTCTCTTCATCAGAGCCTCAGCGATCGTTGGAGTAATGTTAAGCCTTTTTTAAACGCTTGTTTGTGAGTATGACCTTTGTTTTTACTAGTCTGTGGCAGGACCCAGGTCCCCATACACTTTTTATGACAATAACATATAATGCATATAAGCCTTTAAAATTAGCACTTTTGGTTTTTCATGTTAGTGTTCCATAGACTTTAACAGTGTTCCGCGGCTTGTATTTGATACACTGCCGATTTTGCAGGTTTTCCTAATTACAAAGCATGTACAGGTCTGTTTTTTATCATAGGTACTCTTCAACTGTGAGAGAAATAAATAAATAAATTTCATCTTTGGTAATGCACAAGGTCGGTGCGCCCTCCCTGTTTTTCTATATGTTTCTGCTTTAAGGACACCCATTGTTCTGAGGAGGGCAGCAAGACCTTTGACTTTCCACACTTTATCCAAAGGGTTGGCTACACCACCTACATATGGACTAAGGGCCTGAGTGCAAGAGATTGTTTTGTGTTGCAGTGATTTTAATAATGCTTAAAGTGAAACAATAAAAATGAAATATTCCTTTAAATATCGTTCCTGGGGGGTGTCTATAGTATGCCTGTAAAGTGGCGCAGTTTTCCTGTGTTTAGAACAATACCACAGCAAAATGACATTTCTAAAGAAAAAAAGTAATCTAAAACTGTTCGCAGCTGTAATGTATTGTCGAGTCTCGGCAATATAGCTAAAACTCATTGAAAGAACAGCATGGGTTCCCCCCTCCCCAGTCCATTACCAGGTCCTTTGGGTCTGGTATGAATATTTAAGGGAACCGCTAACCAAAAATGTAATTTAAAAAAACCCAGCGTTAGGTCAGAGGAAGGCGGGGTCACCTGTTTATATCACCAAGTGGTCCCACCCTCAGCTATATAAGAGCTGTCATCGAGAAGAAGCATCAATCGGTGGGAGCCTCCCATGGAGGCGGAGCTGTTGCGGGGTTTTTTTTTTTTTTCGTCTCGTCGGCGGCGTGAGATGGATTTACATCTCGGGACATTTTTTTTTATCTTTTAATAAAGGACTTGTCCCAAATTGTCTCCTGTCTATTTTACAACTTTTGACACTTTTTTTTGTGAAATGGTAGGGGTACAATGTACCCCTTACCAATTCGCATAGGGGGAGGCTGGGATCTGGGGGTCCCCTTGTTAAAGGGGGCTTCCAGATTCCGATAAGCCCCCCTGCCTGCATACCCCCACAACCACTGGGCAAGGGTTGTGGGGATGAGGCCCTTGTCCCCATCAATATGGGGACAAGGTGCTTTGGGGGGCTACTCCAAAGCACCCTCCCCATCTTGAGGGCATGTGGCCTGGTACAGTTCGGGGGGTGCTCTCGTCCCGTTTTTGCCGCAGGGTTCCCCTTACAATCCATACCAGACCTGAAGGGTCTGGTATAGATTTTGGGGGGACCCCTACGCCTTTTTTTTTTAATTTGGTGCAGGGTTCCCATTAATTTCCATACCAGACCTGAAGGGACCCCTACGTAATTTTTTTTTAAATTTTTGGTTCGGGGTTCCCCTTAATATTCATGCCGTTTTTTTCTATGAGTTTTATCTATATTGCAGAGACCCGTCAATTCATTACAGCCGCAATCAGTTTTAAATGACTTTTTTTCCTTTAGAAATTTCATTTTGCTGTGGTACTGTTCTAAACACGGGAAAACTGCGCCACTTTACAGGCATACTATAGAAACGATACTTAAAGGAATATTTCCTTTTTTTAACGTTAAGCATTATTAAAATCAATGCTCCCAAAAAAACGGCCCTTTTTAAACCTTTTTTTGCAATGATACATGCCCCCTGGGGCAGGACCCGGGTTCCCAAACACTTTTTATGACAATAACTTTTTCATGTTCGTGTCCCATAGACTTTAACAGTGTTTGCGTATTCGTCCAAATTTTTTGCCTGTACGCATGTTCTGGTGCGAACTGAACTGAGGGAGTGTTCGGCTCATCCTTACTCATCAGTGAAGGAGAAAAAATACTTATTTATAAAGTTTTGTAACAAAAACATAGAAAAACTTTGTTTTTTTTTCAAAATTTTCGGTCTTTTTTTATTTGTAGTGCAAAAAATAAAAAACCCAGTGGTGATTAAATATGACCAAAAGAAAGCACTATTTATGGGAAGAAATAGATAAAAATTTAATTTGGGTACAGTGTTGCATGACCGCACAATTGTCATTCAAAATGCAACAGCGCTGAAAGCTGAAAATATTTGTCTGGGCAGGAAGGGGGAAAGCGTCCTGTATTGAAATTTAAATTGTTTTTGTTACTTCTGGAATCACCCACCTAAAATACGTGCCTGTTAGCATGACGACAGGGGGACAGCACTCAGATACCAACCCATATGAATGTTGTGTTGGAACCTGTCAACATCTTTGATCATTTATTCATTACATTTTGTCAATGCAGTGACTCTTCAGCAAGTAAGGCAGACTCCTTCCGATAGACTGCAAATGGTCCAATAATTGCATCCAATGCAGTAGATACATTGTCTCATACTTATGGGTGGTTGAGCAGAATTTCTTGGGTGCAATTACCATTTTAAATATCAGTGGAAGATTTTTAACTTGTTTGGGTAGGTCCGTCTCTGAAGGAACATCCCAATAAAGTTGTATCCATTGCAGAGGAACTGGACATGGAGGTGAGTGTGATTCCTTGCTGTAGGCTGACATTGGTCAGGTCACATGATGTGATCTTTTCTTGCCTACATGAGAACCAATGGCAGGACAACGATACACAATAGAGTGGTCATTCGTCAGTGTCTTGTCTATTTAGAAAATTGATTGTGAATTTTACCACAAGCCCGTTTCATCCAACCATATGCTGAGCTGTAAGGAGAACATATTCTAATAACTAGCAAATATGTGCCAGTTTCTTGATAATTTCATACCAACTAGTGATTTCAGATTACTTTGGATTTGGAGATAATTTTGGATTTTTGAAGGCCTGGGATTGGAAGATGTGATGAAGAGAACTGGTCCCTTATCTGTACTTTCTAGGGAGTATAGATTGAATTGTACAGAATCTAAGGGCTCATTCACATTGTGTACATTGGCCAGCATCGCTCAGCACAGGCCTAATGCAATAACAGGTAAAAGTACATTGTTCTCAATTGGTCCACATGTTGCTTTAATGTGCATTAAATGAAAATAGGCTATGCTGCATTTAAACATCGCGCAACATTATGCGACACACTACAACACATCACAGTGCACATAAGGGGAATTTAAAATAACGTATTTTGGATCCTGATGTGAAAAAAGACAAAAAACAGCAACCACTTGCTGCTACAGGGTGGCCAGATCAAGTAGGTGGGCCGATTCTGCTGTGATGTCACTTGATGTCCTCCAGCACCCACCGATTGTCAAATAGAGACTTAGAACAGAGCTCTGCCTAACAGGGGGAAGGGATGGATTTTGTATTCCTACAAAGCAAGGGACTAAAATCCATCTCTTCCCATAATGTGGGAAAGAATGTCCCAGCACAGTATTCCTGAACCTGACACCCTCTGAGGGTTTTGCAGTGTCTCCTGCAGGATACCGGTGCGACAGTGTCCAAAAATTTATATATACAGTATATCAGGGCTACATCAGAGAATAGGTGCAGGAACTTTACAAGTCACCCCTTGTCTCTGCCCCTACCCACCTCCGAGCAATGATAACAAGAAAAGCAGTCAAAATAGATACCCTGCAGCCAGCAACAATAGATCCCTTCAGCAACAATGGACCACCCACAACTAAAATACCCCCTCCCCAGCAAAAATAGACCCTCTGCAGCAACAACAGATCTCTTCGCAGCCAGCATCGGTAGACCTCCAGCAAAAATAGATCCCCCAACAATAGACCACCTACAAGAAAAAAACACTCCCCTCCCTCAGCAACAATAGACCCTCAACTGCAACAACAGATCTTCTGGCAGCCAGCAACAATAGACCCCTCCCTCAACAGTTGACCTCTCCCAGCAACAACTGACCCCCCAGCAACAATAGATCCCCTGCCAGACCTCACCAGCAACAACTGCAAAAGTACAACCCTCTCCAGTGACAATAGATCCCCCAGCAGCCAGTATCAAAAGACCCTGCAGGACACTCTAGCACCCCTTGCCATTACATACATTCAGTGCTGCTGGAGGTGCCAAAACTGCATTCCCCGACGTTCCAGCTGAAAAAAGTGGCAAGGGAATGCGGAAGGAACAACAGCAGTCAGGATGTGCTGGAGGAGTGCAGAGGGTATAAGGTGATAAACCTCTGTAAATTAATGAAGGGTCTAGTTTTGTCCATAAGTTAAATGAATTTAGATGTAGTGACCTTTGCACACTCCTATCCATGTAGGCATATTGGTGTATTGGCATCGACTTCTATGTATGTTATGTTTGAATGTTATGTTTGTATTCTTGCAGGTAACCAAGAAATACACTATTCCTGGGGTTGGTATCCAATCTTTTTTGGTGGAGTAATCTTGGTGATAGTGATTTCGATCCTGTTCTATTATAAACCTTGGAGAAAGTAAGTTAAATAAATGTACGGGGTGTGAGTGTCTGATCATTTTCCTCTTACAGAGGAAGAGGAGAAAAGAGGAACTAATGAATGAATAAGCAGCAGCTGGAACCCATTCACTCATTTTCTACACATCTGATCTAAATGCTGTCCCTTCATGTGACCTGTATATTAACCCTTCAATTCCCTTTTACTGCACATTAACCAGTTCCATACCTCCCAACTTTTGAAGTTCAGAATGAGGGACACTTGGAACTACTGCATGTGCACCTGCAGCGGTGTATAATTCAGGTTTATCATACACCACTGTGGGTGCACATGCCATAGTTCTAATTGGTCCAGTCCCTTTACACCTTCTTCCCCGGCCAGCAGTGTATAAATGCCAACTGTTTGTCTATGCCAGTGTTTCTCAACTCCAGTCCTCAAGGCGCTCCAACAGGTCATATTTTCAGGCTCTCCATTATTTTGCACCGGTGATTGGATCAGTTTCACTGCCTTACCAGCCGTTTCATCTGAGGGAAATCCTGAAAACATGACCTGTTGGTGCGCCTTGAGGACTGGAGTTGAGAAACACTGGTCTATGCACTGCTTGCTTGACAAAGGGGGCAGAGCCCCTGAAATGCATATCGGCCCGCCCATCCCCAACATTGCAGGATGGATTTGACAGCTGCACTCTCTCTCATTGCGCCTGTACCCCCGCTGGCTTGTCCGCCAATCCCTGGCTGTGCTGGATGCTCACATTGCTGCAGGTCCTGCTCAGCTATTAGCATATACTGAATAGATGGAGTAATTATGCAGAACAAAGCCCTTGTACCCCCAGGACTGTGGGACAAATGTAAAAATGCAGGAAAGTCCTGCCCAATCTGGGACTGTTGGGAGATATGCAGTTCATAACCATCCTTCCACTGTACAATGTCTTGAAAAAATATTCATACCCCTTGTAATTTTCCACATTTTGTCATGTTACAACCAAAAACATAATTGTATTTTATTGGGATTTTATTTGATAGACCAACACAAAGTGGAACATAATTGTGAAATGGATGGAAAATGATAAATGGTTTTCTAACATTCTTTACAAGTAAATATCTGAAAAGTGTGGCATGCATTTTTATTCAGCCCCCCTTACTCTGATACCCCTAACTAAGATCTAGTGGAACCAATTGCCTTCAGAAGTCACCTAATTAGTAAATAGAGTACATCTGTGTGTAATTTAATCTCAGTATAAATACAGCTATTCTGTGAAGCCCTCAGAGTTTTGTTAGAGAACCTTAGTGAACAAACAGCATCATGAATGCCAAGAAACACATCAGACAGGTTAGGGATAAAGTTGTGGAAAAGTTTAAAGCAGGGTTAGGTTATAAAAAAAATATCCCAAGCTTTGAACATCTCACGGAGCACTGTTCAGTCCATCATCCGAAAATGGAAAGAGTATAACACAACTGCAAACCTACCTAGACATGGTTGTCCACCTAAGCTGACAAGCCGGGCAAGGAGAGCATTAATCAGAGAAGCAGCCAAGAGGCCCATGGTAACTCTGGAGGAGCTGCAGAGATCCACAGCTCAGGTGGGAGAATCTGTCCACAGGACAACTATTAGTCGTGCACTCCACAAATCTGGCCTTTATGGAAGAGTGGCAAGAAGAAAGCCATTGTTGAAAGAAAGCCATAAGAAGTCCCATTGCAGTTTGTGAGAAGCCATGTGGGGGAGACAGCAAAAATGTGGAAGAAGGTGCTCTGGTCAGATGAGACCAAAATCTAACTTTTTGGCCTAAAAGTTAATAGCGATGTGTGGCGGAAAACTAACACTACACATCACCCTGAACACACCATCCCCACCGTGAAACATGGTTGTGACAGCATCATGTTGTGGGGATGCTTTTCTTCAGTAGGGACAGGGAAGCTGGTCAGAGTTGATGGGAAGATGGATGGAGCCAAAAACAGGGCAATCTTAGAAGAAAACCTGTTATGCTGCGTACACATGGGCGGACTTTTCGACCAGACTGGTCCGATGGGACGAATCCGTCGGACAATCTGACCGTGTGTGGACTTCAGCAGACCTGCAGCGGACTTTTTCGGTCGAAAATCAGGACGGACTTTAGATTTGGAACACGTTTCAAATCTTTCCGATGGACTCGAGGCCGGTCGAAAAATCCGCTCGTCTGTATGCTAGTCCGACGGACGAAAACCGACGCTAGGGCAGCTATTGGCTACTGGCTATCAATTTCCTTATTTTAGTCCGGTCGTACGTCATCACGTACAAATCCGTTGGACTTTGGTGTGATCGTGTTTAGGCAAGACCGTTCGTTCGAAAGTCCGTCGGAAGTCCGTCAAAAGTCCATCGGAAAGACCGTCGGACCTTTGATGCTGAAAAGTCCACCCGTGTGTACACGGCATTAGATTCTGCAAAAGCCTTGAGACTTCCAGGTCCTTTCTTCCAGCAGGACAACGACCCTAAACATACAGCCAGAGCTACAATGGAATGGTTTAGAACAAAGCATATTCATGTGTTAGAATGGCTCAGACCAAAATCCAATTGAGAATCTGTGGCAAGACTTGAAAATTGCTGTTCACAGACGCTCTCCATCCAATCTGACAGAACTTGAACAATTTTGCAAAGAAAAATGGGCAAAAATGTCACTTTCTAGATGTGCAAAGCTGATAGAGACACCCTCAAAATGACTTACAGCTGTAATTGCAGAGAAAGTGGTTCTACAAAGTATTGACTCAGGAGGGCTGAATACAAATGCACACCACACTTTTCACATATTTCACATATACATACAACACAAAACAATTAACACTGCCTAAAAATCAATGCTAGATGTACACCAGCGCAGCGGGGACGTCGCCAAATTCACACAACAGACCCTTATTCTCATTCTATAACTTTAAGCAATATTAGAATCATTGACAATCTTTGATCCTCGCCAATTTGTAATTTTTTTTTTGTCTTGGTACATGGCACCCAGGGAAGTGCCCAGCACACCCCATCAGACCCAGACTGGCCATAGAGTAGACTGGGTAATTGCCAAGTGGGCCATGGCCGCCCGTTCCATTCACCTCCCGCTATGCAGCCATACATGTGTCTCTTCCCCTGGCGGAACTACCAGCGTGGTTGCTGGCTGCAGGGCTTTGAGCTGTGTCTCTCTCACAGACAGCTCAGATCCAGCACTGACAGTTCCCTCCGCACGGACGGGAGAGGAGAGAGAGCTCATCTGCTCCTCCTCCTACCCCTCTACTCCTGTGTCTGCCCCACCCACACTCCATGGGGATGTAGCCAGCAGCCACCAACCAGTAGAGGAAAGGTGTTGACAGCCTATGCATGAGCCTCCAGTCTGGGGTGTATAAGCTCACCCTCTCTCCTGCCTTCCAATGTATAAACTAATATAGGGGTGTTCTGTGTATTCTGAGTTCCCCTTTACACTAGAGTCCACAGCATTCCCCTTTACATAAGAGCCCCCCCCTTAATCAGGCTCCCCCCTTATATTACAGTCCACAGAGCTCCCCCTTACAGCATAAGTGGAAACTCTGCTGACTCTAAGGGGGGCTATGCAGACTCTAATGTAAGGGGGTCTCTGTAGAGGCTGATGTAAGGGGGTCTCTGTGGACGCTGATGTTAGGAGGCCTCTGTGGACTCTGATATATGAGGGTCTCTGCAGACTCTGATGTATGGAGGTCTCTGCGGACTCTGATGTATGAGGGTCTCTGCGGACTCTGATGCAAGGGGGGCTCTGCTGACTCTGATGCAAGGGGGGGGCTCTGCAGACTCTGATGTAAGGGGGGCTCTGCTGACTCTGATGTAAGGGGGAGCTCTGCAGACTCTGATGTAAGGGGGGTCTGCTGACTCTGATGTAAAGGGGGCTCTGTGGACTATGATGTCAGGGGGGCTCTGCATAATTGAATGTAATGTGGCTCTGTGGACTCTGATGCAAGTGGGGCTCTGCGGACTTTGATGTAAGGGAGCAGGGAGCGGTAGGAGCTGGAGATCTGCACAGTGAGCAGAGAGTAAAAGGGGGCACTGTGATTTGAGCAATAAGGTGGGGCATGACTGCACTATAATGGGGGCTGTGATTGCTAGGGGCACTGTAATGTAAAGGGACACTGTGATATAAAGGGGACTGCACTGTAATCATTACAGTGCCCCTTTACAGTGCAGTCCCCTTTATAGTACAGTGTCCCTTTACATTGCAGTGTGGAGGACTCTATGAATTCCCATCACCAAACGCCCCCCGTGAACACCTGTCAAACGCCCCTCCCACCAGTCCCTGGAAAAATTGGCTGCTCAGTCTAAAATGCCCTACCTATTTTTTTGTCCCAGTCCGGGTCTGCCCCCCATGATATTTGGTTGACAATCCCTTGCCTTTTAGCCTAGGAAATGTTTGTTACTGATAACTAAGATTTGGCTCCTATGGACTTCAGTGAGGTTCGTATTTGGCATCCAAACTTTGACAAAATTTGCCAAACTGGCTCTGAGCCAAACCTAGGTACAATCGACTTATCACCAATTATCTGCAGCAATCCATGTACAGCGATCCATGTACAGCGATCCATGGCAGCCAACTGAACTTTTATTTCACTGCATTTAAGTCAGTAAAAGTTGAAATCTAATTATTATAGGTATCTGTAGGAAGGTGTTATTCAACAACATTTTGAATAATGCTTAAATTACTGTATTCTTTTTTCTTCAGGAAATTGATCAAAACTGAGTGCATGGATTGCCCATAGCAGCCAATCAGATTTCAACAGTCTTGTTTTTATTGCATCTTGAGAATTAAATGCAAAAACATGAAGCTTACATTACCTATTCCCAATGAAATAAAAATCAACTGTTTTTAAACTTTGTTTCATATAAATATAGGAAAGAGCCTGTGACACCAAAGAAACTGGACAAGGCTGAGACTGGACAAGTAACACCGATACTCTCCAAAAACAGATTAGACGAGGTGAACAATGGATCAGCAAAAGTGGACAACTCTTCATTGTACTCACCAATGTATGACTCTGGGAAAGAAACACCACCCAGGAGTATTCACAAGGTAACTTACTATAAATATATTCTTCTGTAAGGTAACTGTTAAAACATATATACAATATGTAATTAGTTTTATCTACAAAAATGTGCCATTTTGTTTAGTTGAAGTCAACCCCATACAAAAAAAAAGTCACTTGCCCGGTTTAGCTGCAATTTGCAACTTTTTTCCTGTGCTGTCCTTTGAAGACTTACCACCCATCACTATTTATCTTCCCTTTTGTGAAACCAGATGCATGCCTCCCTGTGCATGTATCATCATTCTACCCTGTCCTCAGAGTACTAATGCATAGAATGGCACTCACTTCAAGCCGCAATAGTGGGTGATTTATGCCTGTTATACTCTGCACAACACTTGAATGTAGGCTTGCTCAATCTTCTTAACTTGAAGGAACCCTTGATTTAACTTTCCAGGTTCAGGGAACCCCTGCTAATAATTACTATATCTATGCTCCTTGCATTTATTGTCATTAAGAAAAATTCCCCATTACAGATCGCTAAAAAGACCGTTGCTGCCAGTGGTTACTGTTCTGAGAGGCAAAAGTTGTTTATCTCCCCAGGGAGATAAAGTTTGAAGCCAGACGCCACCAGCCAGTAGAGGAAAGGTGCTGACAGCCTATGCATGAGCCTCCAGCCTGGGGTGTGTAAGCTCACCCTCTCTCCTGCCTCCCAGTGTATAAACTATTATAGGGGGTGCGCTGTAGACTCTGAGTTCCCCTTTACTCCAGAGTCCACAGAATTTCCCTTTACATAAGAGCCAATGAAGAATATAGTTACATCTAATATTCTTGTATCTCAGGGGCGTTTCTGAATGAATAGCAAAGTCTTTGTGTAAATATGTCTGTGTCATCTCTCCTAATGGGTGTGTGAAGGAGAAGTGTGTCTGTCTTTATCCAAGGCCGCATCTCCACCTCAATGTTAGGAATTCATTTCATAGTAGAATTATAGAATCCTTAGTTTGTACAATACTTCAAGAAAAATTGTTTTATTCTTCAGAAAGATAAGCAAAGACAAGACTTACATAGTGACATCTGGTAACATATAATATGGTGATGGCTTCAGAAGGAGGAAGAGATATTAGATGTTACATTCTCCAAAGTGTAGGGTTCCTTCCCTCTCTTCCCACCTCTCTTCCCCACTAACCATTCAAACCTACTCAATTCTTGTACTGTTTCATAATGTTATTTCAGTATTTCCTACAATAAACACCCATTCTTGCATATACAGTGGGGACGGAAAGTATTCAGATCCTCTTAAATTTTTCACTCTTTGTTATATTGCAGTCATTTGCTAAAATCCTTTAAGTTCATTTTTTTTCCTCATTAATGTACAAACAGCACCCCATATTGACAGAAAAACACAAAATTGTTGACATTTTTGCAGATTTATTAAAAAAGAAAAACTGAAATATCACATGGTCCTAAGTATTCAGACCCTTTGCTGTGACACTCATATTTAACTCAGGTGCTGTCCATTTCTTCTGATCATCCTTGAGATGGTTCTACACCTTCATTTGAGTCCAGCTGTGTTTGATTATACTGATTGGACTTGATTAGGAAAGCCACACACCTGTCTATATAAGACCTTACAGCTCACAGTGCATGGCAGAGAAAATGAGAATCATGAGGTCAAAGGAACTGCCTGAAGAGCTCAGAGACAGAATTGTGGCAAGGCACAGATCTGGCCAAGGTTACAAAAAAAATTCTGCTGCACTTAAGGTTCCTAAGAGCACAGTGGTCTCCATAATCCTTAAATGGAAGACGTTTGGGACAACCAGAACCCTTCCTAGAGCTGGCCGTCTGGCCAAACTGAGCTATCGGGGGAGAAGAGCCTTGGTGAGAGAGGTAAAGAAGAACCCAAAGATCACTGTGGCTGAGCTCCAGAGATGCAGTTGGGAGATGGGAGAAAGTTGTAGAAAGTCAACCATCACTGCAGCCCTCCACCAGTTGGGACTTTATGGCAGAGTTGCCCGACAGAAGCCTCTCCTCAGTGCAAGACACATGAAAGCCTGCATGGAGTTTGCTAAAAATCACCTAAAGGACTCCAAGATGGTGAGAAATAAGATTCTTTGGTCTGATGAGACCAAGATAGAACTTTTTGCCCTTAATTATAAGCGGTATGTGTGGAGAAAAACAGGCACTGCTCATCACCTGTCCAACACAGTCCCAACAGTGAAGCATGGTGGTGGCAGCATCATGCTGTGGGGGTGTTTTTCAGCTGCAGGGACAGGACGACTGGTTGCAATTGAGGGAAAGATGAATGCAGCCAAGTACAGGGATATCCTGGACGAAAACCTTCTCCAGAGTGCTCAGGACCTCAGACTGGGCCGAAGGTTTACCTTCCAACAAGACAATGACCCTAAGCGCACAAAAATAACAAAGGAGTGGCTTCACAACAACTCCATGACTGTTCTTGAATGGCCCAGCCAGAGCCCTGACTTAAACCCAATTGAGCATCTCTGGAGAGACCTAAAAATGGCTGTCCACCAACGTTTACCATCCAACCTGACAGAACTGGAGAGGATCTGCAAGGAGGAATGCCAGAGGATCCCCAAATCCAGGTGTAAAAAACTTGTTGCATCTTTCCCAAAAAGACTCATGGCTGTATTAGATCAAAAGGTTGCTTCTACTAAATACTGAACAAAGGGTCTGAATACTTAGGACCATGTGATATTTTAGTTTTTCTTTTTTAATAAATCTGCAAAAATGTCAACAATTCTGTGTTTTTCTGTCAATATGGGGTGCTGTGTGTACATTAATGAGGAAAAAATGAACTTAAATGATTTTAGCAAATGGCTGCAATATAACAAAGAGTGAAAAATGTAAGGGGGTCTGAATACTTTCCGTCCCCACTGTATGCTCATATGGCTTCAGTCTAAAGTTAAGTTGCATAACTCCACCCATTGTCCTGACATAGTAACTCAGAATAGAAGTACCTACACAGCAAAACAACTTCTCCCTGTCCTCTGTCCTGTAACCTTCATTACAATTACATTATAACATTCATGTGTTTCATATATTTTTCGGAAACTTTTATCACTTAAAATAATAATAAACTCAAAATCTCTAACAATTCTCCCTCAATGCACTATAATCAACAAACAAAATAAGTGCATTCATCTTAAATAATAAATGTCTCTGATCCTCTTTTTTCAATACAAACAATACAATAAACATTAATACAATTTAGTGTGTCAGATATTGTACATAAGCATTTTCCAAAACTCTGAGATATTCCTATAAAAAATGTTTAACTATTTCATTCCATTGAGAAAATATAAATTATTATATTAATTAATAATTTTAATTAATTCTCCATCCAGATCATGTAATATTAAAGATTTTCTTCCTTCAATTTCATAAATTTATTTAACTTCTTGTGAAACTCTTATAACTTTAACCATATCATATAACTATTTTAATATAAAGAAGAAATAAATATCTTTGAAATATCAAATTATATTGCTTTGTAATATAAATTATTAATTAATAAAAAACATTTCTTCTATACCTGGAAATTTCAATAACTAAATAACTTCTACAATATAAGTTTTTATTTATTTATTATCCTTGATACTGAACAATTATAAACATAATAAATAATCTACTCGTCTGTAGATACATAAAAAACATAACTTTCCCATTATTTGATTGTCGTATTTTTATATATTCTATCTATCTTTCTATTTATATTTCCATTTATTTATCTATCTATCCATGACCAGCAAGCAACTCTATCTATTTCCTTTTTTTAAAAAACATTCAATGTTATTTAATTCAACAGTAACTCTGTTTAGAACATTAAATCATTTTCTTCATATGTTCTACAATACCTGAGTACTTAAGATGATAAGAAACAAAAACTTTACTAAACACCTAAAATTGCATACATGTCCTTCACTACCTGTCCTATAAAATTTAAATCATTATCTGATTCCATGCTTTGAAATCCAACCCCAATGGAATATGACAAAAGTTCACAACAACTTAGCTTTTGTTAAAAATATTATTTTTTCTAGAATTACCTCAATTAATTTATCAAAAAGTAACATTTACTAAAAAAAAAAAAAACATCCTTGTATCCTCCTCCTTTAGCAGGTGAACAAAACTAATATAATCAATCTACCGTATTTATCGGCGTATAAGGAAAGAAATGTTTTAAGGAAAAAAAACTTACATTTAAATGCCCATCAATGCAGCCTTGCACAGCTTCCATCTGCATGCTTGTCCAGTGTCATTTGCAGCCTTGCAGTCAACAGCCTTAGTGTCATTTGCAGCTTTATTAGTGTCCATTTGCAGCCTTGCAGCTTTGTCAGTGCCGATCTGCAGCTTTCTATGTCCATTTGCAGCCTTGCTCAGGCTGCAGTTAAACTGCAGTGACTTTTCATTGTCACTGCAGTTTGAAAATGGCGCCGCCGGCGCCAAAATACACAGAGCCGGTCCTCGGCTCTTCTTGGCGGCTCTCGTTCACTTTTGGCTCCACTCGTAGTCCCGCCCGGGATGGGCGTGACTGTGAGCGGAGCTATCCGAACCTAGCCGAGTACACTCAACTAGGTTCGGGTGGCGCTCGAGTGAAGCCGAAAGTGGCCGAGAAGAGCCGAGGACCGGCTCTGTGTGTTTCGGGCCGGCGGCGCCATTTTCAAATCGCGGTCGGCGATTTTGAAGGTCAGGATCGCAGGGGATCGGCGTATAACACGCACCGGCGATTTTCCCCTGATTTTAAGGGGAAAAAAGTGCGTGTTATACGCCGATAAATACGGTATATAGATTTGTCAAATCGCTTAATACTTTGTAGCATCAGGTTACTCTTTCCTTTTGGCTGTTTCTATAAACAAACAAATAAAACAATATTCAGAAATTTGATGACAAAGTGTTCTAAAATGAGTAGTTCAGAATTTCTTTCATTAGCTTAAGCAAAAAAACAGTCAGTCAGGTACCTGGATATGCAAAAAGAAATATTTTTATTTTAAAATAACTCTATCCATTATTGTTGGAATCAGTTATTTTTACAATAAATGTTATCTCCATTATCAGTTTGTACTGATTCTAACTAAGACAAAATTTCATAGCCCCCCTCTTTATCCTGTGACGAAATTAAATCTTGTAAAAGAATAACCTTACCAGATTATTGTATTTTTTCTTTACACTGACAAATTTTAATTTTGTAAAAGAACACTAATTTAGGCTGGGCTTACCTAAATATTCTATTTCTGAAAGAAATTTGATCATGTTGAAGTAGTTTCTTTTTCAGAAACAACCATGCCTCTCATACAGTATGATTGAATGAACCACACATGCTCTGTCACTCTGACTGCTAAACAAACACATGGCAGTCTTAAAGTGGATGTAAATCCAATGTCATCCTTTCTAAACTACTGCCATAGGGGTTATCTATAAGGATATACATGCCTCCTGTACGTATCTTTACCTGTCAAATGTCTCCCCTCTGTCTGTTATGAGACCCCAAAAAACTGCATATTCTGTGGGCGGGTCTGTTGTCTGGAGCTCGGTGGGTGGAGTCGTGATGTCAGTAGACTCCCCGCCCACCTCTACACTCCCCTTGTCAATATGCATTTTCTCCTGTTTATTTCTAACACTGAACTTCTGCTATGATCTCTAACATCCAGTGAAAAGACAGGAAAGTAACCACATGACTTCAGCATGCCAAATCATGCTGAGGTGTGGAACAGCCAATCCTTGCAGAGCTGCTGAAAAAAGGAGTGGGGGAGGGAATTAAAAAATGATGCCTGTGTCTTAGGCTAGTGCACGAGATATGTAAATCACCCGTCACTCACAGCAAGGGGGAGGATTTGACAAAGTTTTTCTCAGTTTGTCAAGATTTTTCTCACTGAACAATAAAAGGGGATTGCTCAGAGATGGATTAACTCTGTGTGGCAAGACTGGGCTCAAATGATAGGAAATCTTATACTCTACAGTATGATAAAAAAAAAAAAAAAATTTCGAGTTTACATCCACTTTAAGTTCAGCTTTCAATGCAGACACATACAGAAAGTTTATATTGTTCTATTGTACCAATATTTAGCATTATCTATATAAGCACAGGAAACTCTTTCCCGATAAACGTCCACTAAAAGTTGAAAAAGTTACTTTATGATTAATTTACACAACTGTGGCTCTATAACACTGCATCGTTTTAATCACCATGTCTTTATATTCCACTACAACTGACCTTCCTTTTTAACATCCAATTGCCACTAGACCAGTGGTTCTCAACCCCTCTAGTGCCGTGACCCCTTGATAAAATTTCCCAAGTTGTGGAGACCCCCAACCATAAAATTATTTTCATAGCGTGGGTTGTCAGCACCCAAGGCAAGACAAGTAATTTGCGCCCCTAACCCATGGACATTTAGCACTCCCTGAGTCCCTAACACTCGTACAATATTAAAACCCCTTATAGTAAATTTTAGGATGTACCACTCTTTCTCTTTGTTCTCCTATCTTTCCATTTTATTTCTCACTATCCTAATTTCTTGTTTTTTTTTCCCCCCATCCCTCTTTCTAGCCGTCTTTCTTGTTCTTTCTCTTATTCTTTCTCTCCCTTTTTCTTTGTTCCTCCCCCTCTTTTCCTCTCCCTTCCATGTATTCTCTATTTTTATTCCTTCTCTTACTCCTTGGTGGGGGGGGGGGGGATGGGATAAGTGGCAGTGTTGGCCGGGAGTTCTGACCAGCTAACTTAGGTGCTCTTGATCAAGGTCATCTGCTGATCTGAGAACTGTAGTGGGGACCTTTAATGGCAACTATAATCCCAGGTAGTGTTACTCAATGTGTCTCCGACTTTGTGGTGTCTCGTAGCAGTGACACCTATGCCGAAATCAGGAGATAGGGTCTCCTCCAGCCCCTCCCACTTCACATTCCTCATCAGTCAGGTGCCCTCTAGTCTCTGCCCCCCAGTCATGCCGTGAACTGAATGGGCGGCTGCAAAGAGACCGAGTTGGCAGCTGCGGGCTCCAGGGACAGCCCTGCTGGGCAGCCGCAAAAAGGCAGGGAGAGCAGTGCAGGCTTCAGGAACAGCCAAGAATTTGGTGACCCCTGGCAAATCATCATTTGACCGCCGAGGGGGTCCCGACCCCCAGGTTGAGAACCACTGCACTAGACAAAGCTGTGTGTATTTACACCTCCTGTTTTCCTTGTAATAACACTTTTAATGTAACATAAGATGTTTTCAAAACAAATGGCGCAAAACCAACAATGTGTCTGACCTGTAGCATTTGGACAATGCACTCCTAACACATTTTTTTTAAAATACCAATTAAATTGTCTCATCACCCACATACACTAAAATGTAAAATGGCTGAGAGAGATCTCTATATTAATCAAAAATACTAAATTAATAAGGGCTTTCTTTAGATCTTCAAATGATTGTATACAAGATCTCTCTTGTTATTAAAAATATTTGCCCTATATTATCAGTAAGCCTTTATAATTCATTAAAATTTGCCCAGGCAGATACTTTGTCTGCAAAGAACTCTCGAAAAAAGTTAGTAAGGCCCAAAAAATCTTTTTTTTTTCAAAACAATTACTTTAGTAAGTAATACCTTTTTAAATATTTATTTTTTTCTCATCCATGAATTCTCTTCCAGGTATCTGGAAGATATAACACAAAAATTTGTTGTGCTCTGTCCACAGAAGTGAAAACTGTCATGGCATTACTGACCAGTCTGTGTAACTGAATCTGCATTTCTCTGTTGGTAGTACATTCCTTACATGTCACATACTATTCAGAGAATGATCTGTTACTGTCAGTCTTAGCTACCATGCTTTATGTACAATTCGGCAACAATCTTGTTTCTCGTTTTTATAATGTTTAACCCTTTTACCACTTTTTAAACATATTTTGTTTGTACATCTGCCAAAAATCATGTACACTATGTTATAATATGACTTTCCTGATTATAGTAATGGCAAAAAAATTGTTTAGAGGACAATCTCGTGAAACTCACAGATTGGGTCCTGCCCATGAACTGCGATTGGCCATTTCCCCCGAGAAAAACTCCTCCCCCAACCAAAGTCCTTACTTTTACCAGAAATACTCATTTACAAAAACGTTTAACTTTGTTTTGTTTTACTTTTTTTTATAGATTGAACAAAACTTTCATATTTTAATATTTTTTCTGGGTTAGTAAATTAGAACAATCTACTACTTTTATTTAATAACCAAATCCAAGTTTGGATTTTTTTGTAAAAATTGCTCAATCCTTATCTTATTATTTCCTGCAACCAAATCTTTAGGATTTTTGTAAAATACTAAACACCATGTTTTCCATTATCTCAATGTCATACAGTTCTTTCCACAATCTTAATCAATAGTTTTTTCTCTGAAAACTTTGTTCTGCCCCCTTTTATGAGTTTAAGAATGACCACGTGTAATAACACACATTTTCTGTTGTTCAGGGCTTAAATATTCATAAACATGTACATGCAGCATTAAACTTAGTTTCCTTATTAAAGAACTTCTTTACACTCTGGCATTAATTAATTACCTTACTACTGCATGTATTCCTGTATTCCATATATATGGAATGTATCAATTCCCGATAGTACAGGGACATACTTCTGAGCCTTGATATGTTAATCATCCCATGTTATCCTTTTATATAAACAAACACACTCACCCCCTTGTTTAGTATGATAGTCCTGTGTACACTTAAAAAAAAAACAAGAGATGAATAATGTCTTTTAACTTTGTCTGTTGTTTGTTGCCTTTTCTTTCATTAGTTGCTTTTTCTTGGAAGAATATTATCCTCATCTTTTTTTTTTTTTTTTTTAAAGCGGTTGTATACCCGCTGACATTTTTTTTTTTTTAACCCCTGTAAGGCAAAAGGCATAATGAGCTAGTATGCACCGCATACTAGCTCATTATGAAATACTTACCTTAGAACGAGGCATCGGTATCTTACCTGGTCCACGCCGAGGTAGCTGACATGTTGCCTCGGCGTGCCTTCCGGGTATCGCGGCTCCAGCGCTGTGAGTGGCTGGAGCCGCGATGTCGTCACTCCCGCGCATGCGCGCGGGAGATTTCTTTCCCGGCAAGGTCCGGCAGTTGCCGGGCCTTCAGCCGAGAATCCCCTGTGCGCGTGCACCGCTGCAGTCAGCGGCTCATAGCAAGGGGAATATCTCCTAAACCGTACAGGTTTAGGAGATATTTTTTTTTACCTACAGGTAAGCCTTATTATAGGCTTACCTGTAGGTAAAAGTAAAAAAAATGACTATACAACCGCTGTAGGAATATATTTTCTTGTAGCTTTTGCCTTGTTCCTTGAATTGTGTGCTGTAATGTTTGCCTGTTGATCTTGCTTTGCCTTCATCCTTGGACCGTCCATCTTCAAACATCAAAATCTGACTTTCATATTAGCTCACCCAAAGAGTACATCTGCCCGTTGTACCTACAATGGGGGCTTTTTTAAATAACGTGAAGTCTTAGTTCCTGTTTCAACACTTATTTTTCTTCTTGGGCAACAACCCAATATTTTCTTATGTGAGACTTTCTCACCTTCTTAGGAACTAACCTTGGTAGAAATCCTCATGTACGTAAAGTTACATTTTCACAAACAAAGCCCTGGATTTCCAGAATAACTTGAAGCATACCGTCCAATTGACCTTGACAATCAACTTCGTAGGCTGGGTCTTTTTTTTTTTTTTCTTCGTACAAAGTTACAAACTTTGGCTAGAGGTGAGAAAAACAGACAGAGAAAAAAACTCACCCTCGGCAGCAGAACTGAAATACTGGAGTCAAGATTAATAGTTGTCTTTTACTGGACTGTTGTCCACATCTGACGCAACACAAACACCTCCTTCTAGGTTCTTTGATAGTTTTTTCCAAAGATTTGATCAATAACGAAATTGTGTTAGTCTCCCCCCTTTGTCAAGGAGTGGGGAAAAAAATGACCACTGTGGCTGGCTCACCAAAATCTCTAACAGCCCCCCTTAATCAGGGTTCCCCTTTATATTACAGTCCACAGAGCTCCCCCTTACAGCTTAAGTGGAAAGTCTGCAGACTCTAAGGGGGGCTATGCAGATTCTAATGCAAGGGGGCTGTGTGGACTCTGATGTATGGGGGTCTCTGTAGACACTGATGTAAGGGGGTCTCTGTGGATGCTGATATAAGGGGGTCACTGTGGACTCTAATGTATGGGGGTCTCAGTGGACTCTGATGTAATGGGGGTTTTGTGGATTCTGATGTAAGGAGGTTCTGCTGACTCTGATGTAAAGGGGGCTCTGTGGACTCTGATGCAAGGGGGTCTCTGCGGACTTTAAGGGAGCAGGGAGAGGTAGGAGCTGGAGATCTGCACAGTAAGCAGAGAGTAAAAGGGGGCACTGTGATTAGAAAGTTGTTTATAGTTCAAGGGACCCCAACCAACCACTGGAGGAACCCTAGGGTTGCACAGAAACCTGGCTGAGAAAGGATGTTTTAATGCTTTAGTAAACAACATACATAAGACACAATTAAAAAAGTGTCACCGATTTGACCAACCCCACCACGTTCCAAACTTGGCCATGAGACCACCCATTACATTGTGGGACCAATAGAGAGCCCCGGGTTGGCAGAAATCGACAGTGTTAGCCTTAATGTTTACACGGGTAGTCAAGATATTGCTTCTAATTTCCACTGCTTATATCTATGGATCTGCAAATTGTTTTGATGTGTAGTCACCTCTGCTTATGCATTTATTCGTATCATAATCCGTTCCTAATCCATTTCCCCCAAGTTTGAGTTAGGTTTACTTTAATGATTCCAGCAACACCTTATATGAGCAGTTGTAATACATGTAAGATATTTTACTTACCAATATGTATGTGATTTTGGTCAGACTGTCTTGTTGTTAACTAGGGATAAGCTCATGTGTGTCTGTACAGGAGTCCGAATCTGACTGAGCTATCCTGTTGGGAAGCTGTCAAATGGGACAGCCAATCATAGACGGTGAAGGTATTCCCCATCCAGCAGCCGCACGTATGGAACAGAAGTGTATACAGTACTTGTGCCTGCAGGGTGGGAAATGCTCTTGCTGCCTAGATTTGCTGCCCGATTTGACAGCTTCCCGGTGGGATAGCTCGAGTGGGTTCGGACTCGTGTACAGACACGCATGAGCTTATCTCCGATATTGGATTTTTCCAAGCAAACCGCATAGTCAGGAAAATGTCTTCCCTATTTCCGAGTTCATCTTCACTGATTGTTATGCTGTCTGTCTGTTCATTGACTATGTAATTAGTGCGGTGGTGCCAATTCATTAGTGCGGATTTGCTAAAACTGGAGCAGGCAGAATCTGGAGCAGCTTTGCATAGTAACCAATCAGCTTGTTCCTTTAGCTTGTTCAGTTAAAGCCCCAAATTCTTGTGCCATTTGTCATGGTTAACCCCTTCACACCTAAGGGTGAAACAAATATTAATGCCTAAGCAAAATTTTGCTACTTGACTCATTCCTCCAGATGAAGCCACGTGGGAGGTGGTGAAACTAGTAGAGGTGGAGCCTGGCGGTGTACTACTACTACTACTACTACTACTACTACTACTACTACTACTGAGTGAGACTGTCATGTCATTTTTAATGCTTTTAAAATTTCATTAAATGTGAGTTCAATGCTAGCTGGGGTGGAGTGGTTTCATTTTTAACCCCTCGGATACTGCACTATAGGAGGCACTTTCTCTCGTTTTTTTCATGTGTTGCTGAACTTACTGGTAGTCATTGTGGATTTAAAGTTTGAAGCAGCACAGTGGAAGGAGTACCTACCTGCTTTTGATTACTTTCATCCTTTAAGTCACCAAGATTCTCTGACGATCCCTGGGAGGGAATGTTTGCACAGGGTGCAAGGCGTGTGTGACCCCTTGCAGGGTCATTTAAAGGAGGTCAGCCTACCATGGTTAGGTTTTGACCCATCCAGGTCCATATCCATATCTACCCAGCCAGGAATGAGCGTATATCTGCTGCACAGAGGATACCCCACATAGAGAGTCCGGTGACATCTAGCCATTCAAGTTTTAAAGACCCATGGCTGGGGATAAGAGCCACAGGCACTCACGATCTCCTTAAACAAGAGATCTAAAAAGCTGGTAAGCGGCATTAATATCACTGGGGAAGGAACTTTCCTGTCGCACTTTATCACATCTCCCATGGTGTTGTGGATGTATGTCACTAACGTTTGGAGGGCTAAGATATCACCACTTGGAAAATCACTATGAACTGTACATTCAGTGGGACTTCTATCCAATAGCCCATTGGACGGGACTCTATTATATATATATATTTTTGTATTTATTATATTCATTTTTATGTTTATTCTGCACATTTCACTTGTGATTGCATTTAAATATTCATCTATTAGTGTGACACAAGGAGTTGTTCATATCTATTTTATCAGATGAATATTCTTTAGGTCACATTTTTGATCATCAATATTTAGCGCAGCTTTTTTTTCTTATATTATATTTAGTGTGTGTGTCTCACATTATAGTTGTGGCTTGTTTTTTCATTATTTATGATTTATTTGGATAGCGCAGTAAAATTACCCCTTTTTTCAGTAAAAAAAAAAAAAAATTTATTTAGCTGTATATTTCTTGTTACTACCATAACCTACCACCAAAGAACAACCCAAAATAAATTCTCCTTGCAGCGATACCACATAGGTGTATATTCCTTGTTGTATGTATCTGTAGAACAGCCCAAAATCAATAGTGCACATTTTGGTTGTTTTTCCTACCTAAAACACACTGATATTAACTGACATAGATAATAATAAAAAAAAAATTATTAAAAAAAAAATCCTGCCCAAAATATACCAACCCTGATCTTTGACCCTAACCTTGACCTTTGACCTTTTTTTTCACACTTTTTTTTCCCTCTGCAAGGAAAGAGAGAGATACAATATATCTTTCCCCTCCATTCACAGAGAGAAAACATGGGGGAAGACTTCATAGTAACTGATCACTGTGATAGCCAATCAGAAGCTATCACAGTGATCAGGTGACCCGGAACTGGGAGATCTGGGTCCCGATTCTTAGTACAAGACCCGGGACTGTTGCTGAGACCCTGGTATCTGTGTTGGGAGCGCGCTGTGTAGCGTGCTCCCAGCACAAAGACGGATATACATATATGTGGGCCCATGGAAAAAAGACCAGTCCAGTGAAGCCGCATATATGTGTTACGTTGGTGTAAAGGGGTTAAAGTGGTTGAAAACCTCAAATGTGAAAGATGAGCAAAGCATGTCCTTCTATAGTGTGTACTTGTCTGAAACCAGAGCACTAAGTGTCGTTTCTGTCTGCTGTTTCCTTCCTCTGCTATCAGCATGAATCACATCTGACAATTTTTCCAGACACTAAGAGAAAAATGATGACGGGGGAGCTCCAGCACACAACCTGTGATTGACAGCATCAGCTCTGTTGCTGTGTGAAGGGGAGTGTGTCCCTTTCCACCAATCAGCTCTTAGAGCTCTCTTTACTAAGCTCTGCCAGCGTGTAACTTCAGCTCTTTGCCTCTTGTTTTCTGAAAGCTCAGACAAGCTTTATAAACTCTACACTTTGAATGGATGTAGAGAAGAGTAGACTTCATATAAACAGGTACAACTTATGCAGGAGGATTTGTTTCCCCTCTGTGTATCAACTAAGGCCCGGTCACTTCACTGGGTATATGTGAGGGTTTACATCCACTTTAACTCCAAACTGATGACCAGTAAGGGCTTTTAAGCATTGCCTATGGGGAATTTGGGTATTACAGTTCGACTTAATTTCAAAGGCGTGTACAATTTTAAAGAGGAAGTAAACCCTCTGGAAAAAAATAAAAAAATAAACACCCTGCAAGACAAAGGCATAATGAGCTAGTATGCATAGCATAGTATGCAGGGCAGACAGCACTGATGGAAATTAATAGCAGGCACTGATGAGCACTAATAGAAGGCACTGATGAGCACTAATAGAAGGCACTGATGAGCACTAATAGAAGGCACTGATGAGCACTGATAGAAGGCACTGATGAGCACTAATAGAAGGCACTGATGAGCACTAATAGAAGGCACTGATGAGCACTAATAGAAGGCACTGATGAGCACTAATAGAAGGCACTGATGAGCACTAATAGAAGGCACTGATGAGTACTGATGAGCACTAATAGCAGGCACTGATGAGCACTGATAGAAGGCACTGATGGGCACTGATAGAAGGCACTGATGAGCACTAATAGAAGGCACTGATGAGCACTGATAGAAGGCACTGATGGGCACTGATGAGCACTGATAGAAGGCACTGATGAGCACTGATAGAAGGCACTGATGGGCACTGATAGAAGGCACTGATGGACACTGATGGGCACTGATAGAAGGCACTGATGAGCACTGATAGAAGGCACTGATGGGCACTGATGAGCACTGATAGAAGGCACTGATGAGCACTGATAGACGGCACTGATGAGCACTGATAGAAGGCACTGATGAGCACTGATAGAAGGCACTGATGAGCACTGATAGATGGCACTGATGCACACTGATAGAAGGCACTGATGGGCACTGATGAGCACTGATAGAAGGCACTGATGAGCACTGATAGACGGCACTGATGGGCACTGATAGAAGGCACTGATGGACACTGATAAAAGGCACTGATGGACACTGATAAAAGGCACTGATGGGCACTGATAGGAGGCATTTTTGGGCACTGATAGGAGGCACTGATGAGCACTGATAGGCCACATTGATGAGCACTGATAGGCAGCACTGTTAGGAGGCACTAATGTGCACTGATAGGCTGCACTGATAGGTGGCATTGATGGGCACTGATAGGTGGTACTGATGGGCACTTAGGAACACTGATAGGCAGAACTCAGGCAGTATTGATGGGGTTTGATGGGCAGAATTGAAGAGTACTGATAGGTGGCACTGATGGACGCTGTTAGGCGGCATTAATGAGCACTGATAGGTGGTGCTGATAGGCAGAATTGATGGGCACTAATAGGCGGCATTAATGAGCACTGATAGGTAACACTTGTAGGTGGAAGTGATGGGCACTGATAGGCGGCATTGATGAGCACTGATGGGCACTGATAGATGGCACTGATGATTGGGGCACTGATTATCAGTGTAAACAATTTACTGACATTCTTGACAGTTAACGGCAGTCCTTTCCTAACACAGACACAGCGTGTGAGGAAAGGGCTGTGGATAACCGGCAAGTCTGTTTACATGTGATCAGCTGATCACATGGTAAAGGGCCGATGTGATTGCGCTGGATGCACATCCCAGGGGTCATGCAGGAAGCACGGTTTTGGGAGGATGTCCATGGACACCCTCCCAAAATTGGAAGCCCGGAGCTCGGATGGAAGGGGGGGCCCATCATGGTTTCTTGCCCCGGGGCCCTGAAGGTTCTAGTTACGCCTCTGCTGAGAGGCAAAAGTTGTTTATCTCGCCGGGGATGTGTGGGCAGGAAGTTTGAAGCCAGCAGCCACCAGCCAGTAGAGGAAAGGTGCTGACAGTCCACAGCATTCCCCTTTACATAAAAGCCCCCCTTAATCAGGGTTCCCCTTTATATTACAGTCCACAGAGCTCCCCCTTACAGCATAAGTGGAAACTCTGCAGACTCTAAGGGGGGCTATGCAGACTCTAATGTAATGGGGTTGTGTGGACTCTGATGCAAGGAGGGTTGTGCAGACTCAGATGCAAGGGGGGTTGTGCGGACTCTGATGTATGGGGGTCTCTGTGGGTGCTGATGTAAGAGGGTCTCTGTGGATGCTGATGTATGGGGGTCTCTGTGGACTCTGATGTATGGGGGTCTCTGTGGACTTTGATGTATGGGGGTCTCTGTGGACTCTGATGTATGGGGGTCTCTGTGGACTCTGATGTATGAGGGTCTCTGTGGACTCTGATGTATGAGGGTCTCTGTGGACTCTGATGTATGGGGGTCTCTGTGGACTCTGATGTAATGGGGGTCTATGTGGACTCTGATGTATGGGGGTCTCTGTGGACTCTGATGTATTTGGGTCTCTGTGGACTCTGATGTATGGGGGTCTAAGCGGACTCTGATGTAAGGGAGGCTCTGTGGATTCTGATGTAAAGGGGGCTCTGCTGACTCTGATGTAGGGGGGCTCTGTGGACTCTGATGTAAGGGGGGCTCTGTGGACTCTTATGTAAGGGGGGCTTTTTGGACTCTGATGTAAAGGGGGCTCTGTGAACTTTGATGTTTGGGGCTCTGCAGAATTTAATGTAAGGGGGCTCTGTGGACTCTGATGTAAGGGGGTCTCTGCGGACTTTAAGGGAGCAGGGAGAGGTAGGAGCTGGAGATCTGCACAGTGAGCAGAGAGTAAAAGGGGGCACTGTGAGTTGTTTATAGTTCAAGGGACCCCAACCAACCACTGGAGGAACCCTAGGGTTGCACAGATTCCTGGTTGAGAAAGGATGTTTTAATGCTTTAGTAAACAACATACATAAGACACAATTAAAAAAGTGTCACCGATTTGACCAACCCCACCACGTTCCAAACTTGGCCATGAGACCACCCATTACATTGTGGGACCAATAGAGAGCCCCGGGTTGGCTGAAATCGACAGTGTTAGCCTTAATGTTTACACGGGTAGTCAAGATATTGCTTCTAATTTCAACTGCTTATATCTATGGATCTGCAAATTGTTTTGATGTGTAGTCACCTCTGCTTATGCATTTATTCGTATCATAATCCGTTCATAATCCATTTCGCCCAAGTTTGAGTTAGGTTTACTTTAATGATTCCAGCAACACCTTATATGAGCAGTTGAAATACATGTAAGAAATTTTACTTACCAATATGTATGTGCTTTTGGTCAGACTGTCTTGTTGTTAACTAGGGATAAGCTCATGTGTGTCTGTACAGGAGTCCGAATCTGACTGAGCTATCCTGTTGGGAAGCTGTCAAATGGGACAGCCAATCATAGACGGTGAAGGTATTCCCCATCCAGCAGCCGCACGTATGGAACAGAAGTGTATACAGTACTTGTGGCTGCAGGGTGGGAAATGCTCTTGCTGCCTAGATTTGCTGCCCGCTTTGACAGCTTCCCGGTGGGATAGCTCGAGTGGGTTCGGACTTGTGTACAGACACGCATGAGCTTATCTCCGATATTGGATTTTTCCAAGCAAACTGAATAATCAGGAAAATGTCTTCCCTATTTCCGAGTTCATCTTCACTGATTGTTATGCTGTCTGTCTGTACATTGACTATGTAATTAGTGTGGTGGTGCCAATTCATTAGTGCGGATTTGCTAAAACTGGAGCAGGCAGAATCTGGAGCAGCTTTGCATAGTAACCAATCAGCTTGTTCCTTTAGCTTGTTCAATTAAAGCCCCAAATTCTTGTGCCATTTGTCATGGTTAACTCCTTCACACCTAAGGGTGAAACAAATATTAATGCCTAAGCAAAATTTTGCTACTTTGACGTGTGCTAGTAAAACCGTACATATCATCACAACTACTTTTTTTCAGGACAAAGTGGGCTTTCATTTGGTGCTAAATGGTAATGGATATCTCCTGTTTTATTTTTTGTTTTTTTTATTATCATAGGAAAACGGGCCCAAAATAGTAAAAAAAATTATACATTTTAAATTTAGCTGTGTATTTCTTGTTACTACCATAACCTACCACCAATGAACAACCCAAATTAAATTCTCCTTGCAGCGATACCACATAGGTGTATATTAGTTGTTGTATGTATCTATAGTATAGCTCAAAATCAATAGTGCACATTTTGCTTTTTTTTTCCTACCTAAAACACACTGATACTAACTGACATAAATAATAATAAAAAACGATTATTAACCACTTCGCGTCCGCGCTATAGCCGAAAGACGGCTGCAGCGCGGACGCTATCTGCCGGGCGGCCGTCCCTGGACGTCCTGATGTTTACTTCAGCGATGCGCGCTCCCGCTGGCGCGCAACGGGGAAGTTTTGTGCTGGCTGTGTCCCTTGGACACAGCCAGTCACAGATAGCTGAAAACAATCAATCATAGCGGCCATTTTCAGCGCGATCGGCGGTGCCAATGAGAGATGATCTCAAATGTAAACATATGAGATCATCTCTCATTGCCGGCTCTCCCTCCTCACACAGAGACAGCGTGTGAGGAGGGAGAGCGAACTGTGCTTCAGCGTTTAGTTACTGTGAGTAAAAAAACACATATACTGTGCCAACACACTAATATCAGTGCCATCTGCCAGTGCAATCTGCCAGTGCCATCTGTCAGTCCCACCTGTCAGTGCCATCTGCCAGTGCCATCTGCCATCTGCCAGTGCCTCTGTCAGTCCCATCTGTCAGTCCCATCTGTCAGTGCCATCTGCCAGTGCCATCTGCCATCTGCCAGTGCCATCTGCCAGTGCCTCTGTCAGTCCCATCTGTCAGTCCCATCTGTCAGTCCCATCTGCCAGTGCCATCTGCCAATACCATCTGCCATCAGTGCCACCTGCTATCAGTGCCACCTGCCATCGGTTCCACCTGTCAGTGCTACCTGTCAGTGCAACCTGTCAGTACCATCTGTCAGTACCACCTGTCAGTGCCACGTGCCATCTGTTATCAGTGTCACCAGTGCCACTTATCAGTGTCATCAGTGTCACATAAGTGTCACATGTCATCAGTGCCACGTAAGAGTGCCAGCTATCATCAGTGTCACTTGTCATCAGTGCCTTCTGTCATCACCAACAATAGCTAGAAGATTATATTCAGCTGAGGAGGCGTACAGTATTCTTGCGGGCGATGAGAGCAATGGGGAGCTCTCCGCTTCAGATTCCCCCTCATTTTCCGATTCTGAGTCTGACGTGGACTACGAGCCTGTCCTAACCAGTGGTACACTGACAGCCTCAGAGGAGGAGGATGAGAGTCCACCCGCCAGACGAAGGCGTACTGGTGAGGAGGCAGTGCCATCCACTAACACCGCAGTGCCATCCACCGGCACCGCAGTGCCATCCACCAGCACCGCAGTACCTCGACAAAGGCCACGTACCAGTGGGGGGTCACCTCAGTCCCAAAGGGTTAGGTCCCATGCCAGCCTTCCCTATTCCCTTCAAAACCCCTTGTGGCTGCCTCCTAATTCAGGAGAAGTTAACGTTCCCCCTTTCACTGCCCAGCCAGGAGTCCAGGTGGACACAGAAAATTTTTCCCGATAGACTTTTTCCACCTTATTTTTACTGAGGACATGCTTGCATCAATTGTGGCCCAGTGCAACCTATATGCCCAACAATTTATTGCAAGTAACCCAACGTCCTCTTATGCCAGTCCCTACAAGTGGAGAGCCCTAACAGTGGAGGAGTTTAAAATTTTTTTGGGCCTCAAATTCTGTATGGGACTAAGCAGAAAAAATGAAATACGTTCGTATTGGTCTACCCTCCCCATCTACCACATGCCCATCTTTTCCTCAATAATGCCCAGGACCAGATATCTTATGATGAGATTCCTTCACTATAATGACAGTACCCAGTGCCCTCCCCGAAATCACCCAAATTTTGACAAGCTTATTAAAATTCGGCCCCTAATAAATTATTTTTCAGAAATCTTCCCCCAGTTGTTTACCCCAGGCCAACACATATGTGTGGATGAGTCCCTTATCACATTTTCTGGCAGGCTGGGCTTAAAACAATTTATTCCCACCAAAAGGGCCCACTATGGGGTGAAGATGTACAAATTGTGCGATCGTGCTACAGGGTATACCTATGCCTTCATGGTATACGAAAGGAAGGACACCCAGCTACATTCCCCTAATTGCTCAGAATATATTGGATCGAGTGGGAAAGTCATTTGGGAACTCATAAAGCCACTCCTGGAGAAAGGCTACCATCTGTATGTGGACAAATTTTATTCTTGTTTGCCCCTGTTCCGAAACCTTCATAGAAAGAAGACTCCAGCATGCGGCACCGTAAGGACGAATCGGAAGGGATTTCCTCAAAGCCTCGTCAACAAGAAGTTAAAGAGAGGGGAGGCGGCGAGCTTACGGAATGAGGAAATTCTGGCTGTGAAGTGGGGGGACAGAAGGGACGTCTACATGCTTTCTTCAATCCACAAAGACACATTTGTTGAGATCACCAGGAGGAATGGCCTAATTCAAAAGCCGACGTGTATCTATGAATACAACATGTATATGGGGTGTCGACTTCAACGACCAGATGCTCGAGCCCTACCTTTCCACTAGAAGAACATACCAGTGGTATAAAAAAGTTTTGATTTATTTATTTAATTTGGCCATATACAACACCTATGTAATTTATCGCAACTCCACTGACAGACCCAAACCCTTCCTTGGCTACGAGGAGGAAATCACCACTGCCCTTATATATCCGAATGGTCCACCAGAAAACATTAGATCCGATGTAATTAGCAGACTCTCTGAACGCCACTTTCCCGATAAAATCCCTCCCAGACCAACAGGCCAAATACGTCAGAAAAAATGCTGGGTGTGCTCCAAACGAGGAGTGAGAAGAGACACCACTTATCATTGTCCCCAATGTCCTTCCCAACCAGGCCTCTGCATAGTTGACTGTTTCCGCCGTTACCATACTTCACTAAATTATTAGTGAAGTATGGTAAACATAACCCTCACTTCCTGCCTTCACACACCTTCACACCCCTTATGCCTCTGCTTGCCCTGTAACTGACCCTGGCTTGTTATTCGACCATGCTTCTGCCTACCGATTCTGTTTATATTTCTGCCTGATCTGGAACTGACCCTGGACTGTTATTCGACCACGCTTCTGCCTACCGATTCTGTACATACCTCTGCCTGATCTGGAACCGACCCTGGACTGTTTGACCATGCCTCTTGCCTGCCTCTTGGACTGATCTTGTACCCTGCCAGTGGACTAGTGGGATTCAGAACACAGGGATCTCACATATGTGAGGGGCTCCAGAATTGTTTTTCTGGATGAAGAAAACAGTTTCATTTGTTTTCTCATTCCTAGATTAGGGTCTGGAGACTCAGAGGCTTCAAAGAGATTTGGGTGGGAGAAGCCTCTACCCCTGTCCCCATTCTGTCCTGAACGAGGCCCTACTTCTGCCTGCTGCCTGTAGGACCTATGCCATCATGCCTCTGCCTGTCGCATGAACTGACCACACCACATGGACCTGCCTACTACCAGGACCAATATATTGGCACTGCTGACAATCTCTGCCTGCACTGACCCTGGACTGTATATGGACAGTATCCCTGCCTGCTGCCTGTACTGACTATGGACAGTATTCCTGCCTGTTGCCTGGAAAATTGCGTTCGCTTTTGCTGACCAAGTCCCTGCCTGCTGCCTGGACCAGTGCTATCCTCCTGTGTACAACTGCGCTACTACAACCACAGGTAATCTTTTGTTTACTCTTTGCTCAGCATAATGTATTTTGGGGTGTAATTCTTGGTATGTGAATGCTATGTGTCCCTAGAACACCTGATGGTGTTCCTTGCATGTTGGGCCTCTGTACATGCTATGTGTTGGAAATATCTTACAAATGCACAACAATGCGTTTCTTTTTTTTTCCACATTTTCCAAAAACTTTTGGAAAAAAATTAACCGTTCAAAAGACTTATTATGCCTCATAGATTATATGTTGGGGTGTTAGCTTTCCAAAATGGGGTCACTTTGTGGGCGTTTCCATTGTCCTGGTGCTCCAGGGCCTTCAAAAGTGTAATAGGTGGTTGAGAAATGAGATGTGTAATTTATGCTCCTAGAACGCCTGATGGTGCTATTTTAATTTTGGGCCTCTGTATGTGGCCAGGCTGTGTAAAAGTCTCACACATTTGGTATCGCCGTACTCAGGAGGAGTAGCAGAATGTATTTTGGGGTGTCATTTTTGCTATGTACATGCTATAGAAAGAGAGAGACTACCGCGCTGTATTACATCCAAGGGGTACCTTATGCAAAATATTGATACTAAATTGTGATAAAAAAATAAATAATATAGTGGAAAATAGGATATAGCAAAAGCAGCCACTCAAAGTGAGATACACACACTATTACAACAATAAATATAAATGAGCAGCGCTGTGAATAAATGTATAGTTGTGAAAATATACCAGTGTAAATGGGATAAATAAATAAAACCCAATTTAAATGGATAACATAGTTCCTAAATCAAAAACATTGGGTGTTTGGTAAACAGTCCTAACACATTAAATAAAGTCCAGATGGATATAGTGAAAAGACATAGGCACAGGCCCCAGTCTGAAGGCAGGAATGCAGATAAAAAAGTGGATCCTTCACTGCACCACTATGATTACTAAAAATGAAATGCGCGCTTACCAAACGGCAAGCATAAGAGGGCTTGCGACCTTAACCCGGTCAGGGCCTTTCATAGGATGAAGACAACGGCATGCCACTTCATATACCTTGGAATAATAACCCGCTGTCCACCAAGTACCAGGCAATCCCTCTAGCATAGGGATGATAAACTCCTAGCTGGGGGTTGTTCTCATTAGAGATACCCCGGAGAGAGAGAGGAGAACAACATAGCGTAATCCTGGTTTAAATTTTAATAAAAAAAATTAAAATCACACTTACAATGTGGTAGATACACATAAACATGGAAAGCCGGCCGGCTAGAGGCGAACACCCGTCCTGCAGACGGTAGATGCAGCACGTCAGCACGCCCGACGCACGTTTCGTCACACTCTGACGTCGTACATGCTATGTGTTGGAAATATCTTATAAATGCACAACTTTGCGTTAAAAAAAATGCGTTTTCATTTTTTTCCACATTTTTCAAAAACGTTTGGAAAAAAATTAACCGTTCAAAAGACTCATTATGCCTCATAGATTATATGTTGGGGTGTTAGCTTTCCAAAATGGGGTCACTTTGTGGGCGTTTCCATTGTCCTGGTGCTCCAGGGCCTTCAAAAGTGTAATAGGTGGTTGAGAAATGAGATGTGTAATTTATGCTCCTAGAACGCCTGATGGTGCTGTTTCAATTTTGGGTCTCTGTATGTGGCCAGGCTGTGTAAAAGTCTCACACATTTGGTATCGCTGTACTCAGGAGGAGTAGCAGAATGTATTTTGGGGAGTCATTTGTTGTATACACATGCCATGTGAGAGAAATAACCTATTACAATGACAATTTTGTGGAAAAAAAAAAATCTTCATTTTGCAAAGAATTGTGGGAAAAAAATGACAACATCAAAAACCTCACAATGCATCTTACTAAATACCTTGGAATGTCTACTTTCAAAAAAGGGGTAATTTGGGGGGTATTTGTACTTTCCTGGCTTGTTCGGGTCGCAAGAAATGAGGCCACAAGTACATCAGGTGTGATCAATTTTTTATGATTTGCACCACAGCTTGTAGACTCTCTAATTTTCACACAGACCAAATAATATCCACTAATTTGGGTTATTTTTACCAAAGATATGTAGCAGTATAAATTGTGGCCAAAATTTCTGAAGAAAAATTACTAATTTGCAAAATTTTATCACATAAACTAAGAAAAATGCGTTTTTTTTCAAAATTTTTGGTCTTTTTTAATTTATAGCGCAAAAAATAAAAAACCCAGAGGTGATCAAATACCACTAAAATAAAGCTCTATTTGTGGGAAAAAAATGATAAAAATTTCATTTGAGTACAGTGTTGTGTGACCGCGCAATTGTCATTCAAAATGCAACAGCTATGAAAGCTGAAAATTGGTCTGGGCAGGAGGGGGGTTTAAGTGTCCAGTAAGCAAGTGGTTAAGGAAAAAAAAATCCTGCCCAAAATATACCAACCCTGACCTTTGAACCTAACCTTGACCTCTGACCTTCTTTTCTTGCTTTTTTTTTTTTTTTACCACACTTTTTTTTTTCTCTCTGCAAGGAAAAAGAGAGATACAATGTATCTCTCCTCTCCATTCACAGAGAGAAAACATGGGGGAAGACTTCATAGTAACTGATCACTGTGATAGCCAATCAGAGGCTATCACAGTGATCAGGTGACCTGGATCTGGGAGATCCGGGTCCCGATCGTTAGTACAAGACCCGGGGCTGTCGCTGAGACCCTGGTCTCTGTGTTGGGAGTGTGCTGCGTAGCGTGCTCCCAGCACAAAGACAGATATACATATATGTGGGCCCACGGAAAAAAGCCCAGTCCAGTGAAGCTGCATATATGTGTTACGTTGGTGTAAAGGAGTTAAAGTGGTTGTAAACCTCAGACGTGAAAGATGAACAAAGCATGTCCTTCTATAGTGTGTACTTGTCTGAAACCAGAGCACTTAATGTCGTTTCTGTCTGCTGCTTCCTTCCTCTGCTATCAGCATGAATCACTTCTGACAATTTTTCCTGACATCAAGAGAAAAATGACAAGGGAGGGAGCTTCAGCACACAACCTGTGATTGACAGCATCAGCTCTGTTGAAGGGGGGGGAGTGTCCCTTCCCACCAATCAGCTCTTATGCCCCGTACACACAGTCGGACATTGATCGGACATTCCGACAACAAAATCCATGGATTTTTTTTTCCGACGGATGTTGGCTCAAACTTGTCTTGCATACACACGGTCACACAAAGTTGCCGGAAAATCCGATCATTCTGAACGCAGTGACATAAAACACGTACGTCGGGACTATAAACGGGGCAGTAGCCGATAGCTTTCATCTCTTTATTTATTCTGAGCATGCGTGGTACTTTGTGCGTCGGATTTGTGTACACACGATCGGAAATTCCGACAACGGATTTTGTTGTCGGAAAATTTTATAGCCTGCTCTCAAACTTTGTGTGTCGGAAAATCCGATGGAAAATGTGTGATGGAGCTCACACACGGTTGGAATTTCCGACAACAAGGTCCTATCACACATTTTCCGTCGGAAAATCCGACCGTGTGTACAGGGCATAAGAGTCCTCTTCACTGAGCTCTGCAGTGTGTAACTTCAGCTCTTTGCCTCTTGTTTTCTAAAAGCTCAAACAAGCTTTATAAAGTCTGCACTTTGAATGGATGTAGAGAAGAGAATACTGCAGATAAACAGGTACAACTTATGTAGGAGGATTTGTTTCCTGTGTATCAACTAAGGCCCGTTCACTTCACTGGGTATATGTAAGGGTTTATATCCACTTTAACTCCAAACTGATGACCAGTAAGGGCTTTTAAGCATTGCCTATGGGAAATTTGGGTATCACAGTTTGACTTCATTTCAAAGGAGTGTGCAATTTTAAGGCTTGACATGTTAGGTGTCCATTTACTTGGCACAACCTTGTTTTATATGTAAAAAAATGGAGAATATGGTGCCTTTGTGTGCCCTAAAATTAAAATAAGTGCATTTTTTTCAGAAAACTTGATAAACGGCTGAGCTAATATGACGTGGCATTAAAAAGTAAACTACCGCCATTTTAATGTTCAGGGTCTCTGCTTTCATAAAATATGTACTCTTTGGAGGTTTTAACTGATCTTCAGGCCTAAAAAATACTAAATCAGATCTGGCAGCAAACGAGTTCAAAAGAAAACCTTCATGTTAGTGCTTCAATGTGACATCAGTCGGTGAAACTCACAGAAGATTGGATTTTAAAAAACTGTTCCACAATATATTAATATTTGGACCTCAGATATATGCAGCATATTTCTTTGTGCCGTTTTTGCATGTTTGTGCCATTAAATTATTCTTTCTTATTCTCAGGAAACCCCGGACAGTTTATTAAGCAAAAGAAAACGGCAAACACCTAGAACACCTACCAGTGCAAAAAGACTGGAATTCTGAGTAAACTACAGCTATGTAATATGGTCTACCAAACGTCTTGTTTTTTCAATACCTACAACTTAGACATGCCATTTCAGCACAAGCTACACTGTCCACATGGAAATTACCGTATTTATCGGCGTATAACACACACTTTTTTCCCCTTAAAATCAGGGGAAAGTCGCAGGTGCGTGTTATACGCCGATCCCCTGCGATCCCGTGGTGTCAAAACTTCAAAATCGCCGACCGCGATTTGAAAATGGCGCCGCCGGCGCCGAAATACACAGAGCCGGTCCTCGGCTCTTTCCGGCGGCTCTCGTTCATTTTCGGCTCCACTCGTAGTCCCGAGCGGAGCTATCCGAACCTACTCGGCTAGGTTCGGATAGCTCCGCTCGGGACTACGAGTGGAGCCGAAAATGAACGAGAGCCGCCGGAAAGAGCCGAGGACCGGCTCTGTGTATTTCGGCGCCGGCGGCGCCATTTTCAAATCGCGGTCGGCGATTTTGAAGCCCGATATGGCAGGGACAGGGGATCGACGGCTGCAATGGGGCAAGGCTGCACTGGGGAAGGCTGCACTGGGGAAGACTGCACTGACAAGGCTGCACTGGGGAAGACTGCACTGACAAGGCTGCACTGGGGAAGGCTGCACTGACAAGGCTGCACTGGGGAAGTCTGCACTGGGGAAGGCTGCACTGACAAGGCTGCACTGGGGAAGTCTGCACTGGGGAAGGCTGCACTGACAAGGCTGCACTGGGGAAGTCTGCACTGACAAGGCTGCACTGGGGAAGGCTGCACTGACAAGGCTGCACTGGGGAAGGCTGCACTGACATGGCTGCACTGACATGGCTGCACTGACACGGCTGCACTGACAAGGCTGCACTGACAAAGCTGCACTGGGGAAGGCTGCACTGACAAGGCTGCACTGACAAGGCTGCACTGGGGCAAGGCTGCACTGAGAAGGCTGCAATGATGGGCATTTAAATGTAAGTTTTTTTCCCTTCAACTTCTCTCCTAAAAGTTTTTTTTCCTTAAAATTCCCTCCTAAATTGGGGTGCGTGTTATACGCCGGGGCATGTTATACGCCGATAAATACGGTAACTAGACCCTCGGTGCTCACACGACTAGTAACATCAACATCTAGAAAAGGACAGATATCATCTATATATGACTCCCTAATATCGTAGGTATCCAAGACTATGACATTAAAATGCAGGACAAGCTGGGGTTAAGATATAGGTCACGTAACATGCGAGGAATGGTCTGCTATAATGGAGAAGGTACCCAAGGTGTCCCTTTCTTTTTCCCAAAAACTCATACAACTATTCATTCTACACCGAACTTACCGTACCCCATATAAACTACACAAATGGAACAGAAGAGATGACCCTTTCTGCCCTTGTTGCAGGTTAGATAACGGTACCCTTATCCACATGCCCCAGTAGAAGGACCTCTAGTCCGAAACATGTCGGGTTGCGATTGATTTTTTGTTCCTGGTACCACGCTACTTTTTATTGTGATCACTTTTATCTTGGCTGCTGTTATCTGGATTTTTACCCTATTTGGTTTAAAATAAACCTGCTTCTTTGGATTTAAGCACTATGTGGAGCCTTTTTTTCCTTTTCCATGTCCCCATGATGGCTTTGTGAAAGGTGCATTCCTCCTATATACACCTGTCGGAGAAGTGCGTACAACCAGACCTGGAACATCCGATGTCTTGAGGTCGTTTACCATTGCTACAAAGGAACCAGTGGAACCTGCCGTATACGCCTCTACAACAAACATCTATTTGGATCGATCGATCCTTAAGCCTGTATAACACCTAGCCGTACGGCAAATGTGTCCACCTGTTCCGGTAAGCGTATTTGCTCCATTCATTCTTTGCTGTGGATGCTGAGTATTGGAACACCACCTCTGTAAAACCACGTAGCACCCTTGAGATACCTCTCACTCATCTTACATTTATACTGCTCACCTTTGTTGAACATTTACATGACCATAATGTTCACGTTATTGGTCGTTAATATGATCATGGACTCACTATAATAATACAATATTGTATTTGGTTTCCTGCATTTTTTATATTTAGTTATATACTATCATGCTGCACAGCTGATAATCACATTTGTGTTGATTTTTATGTATAGTGCTGCATTGTTTTTTCTTTTCACTGTTCACATTGTCACTACTTTGTTGATGATGGCTGCTATACACCCTCTCTCTCTTTTTTCAGTAGCGCAACCATATCGTTATTTTATATTGTGCCCTTATCCACATGCTCTGGAAGTGCCCGAAACTGCAAAGGTACTGGTCTGAAATAATTAACTCTATTAACAAAATATGGAATCTTACATTTGCAGTTGACCCCAAGCTGTGTCTGCTGGGATGGTTAGATGAGGAATTATATACACCACACACCTACATAGCCATTCTCAGAGTCTTGTTTATTGCCAGAAAATTTATAGCTAGAAGATGGCAATTAGACATGTGCAGGATAAAAAAATTTGTTTAGTTTCGTTTTGTTTCGATTCGTTATTTAACTAAATTCGTTAAGTTAAATTCGTTGCATTCGTTACATTCATTTTCGGGATTCGTTTAGTCTCATATTTGAATTCGAAAAAATTCTACCGCATTCAAAAAATTTGACCAAATTTGAAAATGTAAACTATATATAACTATTTTGCGAAATTCAAATTTCATATAGAATGAAATCGAATTCCAATAGAAAAGATTAGAATAGAATAGAAAATCAGAATAGCAAAGAAAAACAATAGAACAGAATAGAAAAAAATATAATATATTCTATTCTTATCTTTTCTATTGAAATTCATTCTGTACCAAATTCCAATTCCGGAAGATGGTTTTATATATATATATATATATATATATATATATATATATATATATATATATATATATATTTATATATATATATTTTTTTCTATTCTGTTCTATTGTTTTTTCTATTCTAGTCTTTTCTATTAGAATTCGATTTCATTCTATTTCTCTATAACCATTTTCCGAAATTCGAATTTCGTATAGAATGAATTTGCATTCAAATAGAAAAGATTAGAATAAATAAGAAAACAATAGGAAAGAATAGCATAGAAAAACCATAGACCAGCATAGAAATTATATATATATATATATATATATATATAATATATATATAGAACCATCTTCTGAAATTCAAATTTTGTATAAAATGAATTTGAATAGAAGAGATTAGAATAGAGTAGAAAAGAATAGACTAGAAAAAGAATAGAATAAAATATAATATATATATATATTATATTTTATTCTATTCTGTTCTATTGTTTTTCTAGTCTATTTTCCATTATTTTCTATTCTAATCTTTTCTATTCAAATTCGAATCCATTCTATACGGAAGCCATCTTCCAAAATTCAAATTTCGTATAGAATGAATTCAAATTCGAATAGAAAAGTTTAGAATATATATATATATATATATATATATATATATAAAAAACAAATAAACCGCGCTAAATATGAGTCCAATTAGTAATAGTGAGAAAATTCAGATAAGTCCAGGTGGTGTAGTAGATCCTTCTAGATGATAATAAGGGACAACTTAAGGATATTCTGCTTACCAGAACGTAAGCAGAGTCAAACAGGTGGCTTTAAACCCAGCCTGGGCCTTTCGATGTACTCCAAGAGGGGTAGAATCCGACAGGCTCATGCAACGGACCGAATCCACATAAGTGTAGCAAAAAAAATACAAAAAACAAAAACCATAGCGTGATACTGACAAAAATTTGATATACTAAAAAAGTGCTCACACAAAAATATTAAAAAACACCCCGAATGTATGGCAAATCCAGGGACGTGAAGGCAAAAACCAGGGAAGTGACATGCAGCATGCATAAGGTGATGTCCTAAATTCGGGACTTCAATTATATCTGATTACCAGAAATAAGTTAAACAGGCGAACATAGATCCAAGTAGGGAAAAGACACCCGGTGCTCAAACACAAAAGGCCGCTTACCAGATGGTAAACCAATAAAGGTATAATCAGCAGTGGGCCTATGGTCTGTGTATAACCCAGAATGTAATCCTGATCAGAACTGTAGGGGTTCCTGCTCACCAAAGGACCGACTAGAGGAAGCCGACAACGAAATAGTGGTGGCGTCACCGCGATCCCGTCCCAGCAGACTCCTCAAAAAGCTCCGATCATGGGTATTCAGAAAGAAAAAGCAGCCAATAGTGTAATAACGTAACAGCTCCAATTTATTCAAAGGTAAAAACACTTACACTTAAAAGCGAAAGAAACAGCGATGCCGGCCGGCACTCAGATAGCTCCCGTCCACAATAGGGCAAACGTGGTGACGTCAGTACGTCCCTCCCATTTTTTTTTTTATATATATATATAACCTTTTTCTGAAATTCAAATTTTGTATAGAATGATTTTGAATTTGAAAGAAAAGATTAGTATAGAATAGAAAATAATAAAAAAGAATAGAATAGCAAAACAATAGAACAGAATAGAATAAAATACAATATATGTTTTTCTAGTTTATTGTTTTCTATTATTTTCTTTTCTATTCTAATCTTTTCTATTCAAATTTGATTTCATTCTATATGATATTCACATTTCTAGTCTATTCTTTTCTATTCTTTTCTATTCAAATCTTTTCTATTCTAATTCAAATTCATTCTATATGAAATGCGATCTTCAGAAGCCATGTTCCGAAATTCGTATAGAATGAATTTGAATTTGAATAGAAAAGACTATTATAGAATAGAAAATAATAGAAAAGAAAAGAAAAGCATAATAAAACAGAATTTAAAAAAAAAATTTATATATGTATTCTATTGCTTTATAATTTTATATTCTATTTTATTGTATTTTTTAGAAAATCGATTTCTATTGTTTTCAAATTCGATTCAAATTTGTTTTCAAATTCGATTATGTTTTCTAATTTAATTCAAATTCGTTTGCTTTTTTCGGATTCGTTTAAATTCATTGCTTTTGTAATTCGGATGCATACGAATTTCCGAATAATGAAAAATTAGTCCAAATTTCGATTCGAAACAAAACAAAATGCACATGTCTAGATGGCATAAACAACATCCTATTGAGGGAGAAGTTGACAGAAACAGAGAAAGTCTGAGAGCTGCTCCCTAACATGAGACACCTCCATCTCTATAATGCACAGAACAACAAAAAAATTTGCCCGTAGGACTTTAAATGAAGTGTCCATGGTGATCACAGAAAAATAACAAGAGTATAGAAATGACAAAATTTATTGTGATAAATATCATCCAGTACAAGTCATGAACATCGGTGACAAATACATAAGAATAGCAGCATGATAAAGTGGTCCTAAAAACATAGCCATCATGACATAACATCAAAATATGAAAGGTACAGATATACATGATACATCTCTAACCCGACGCGTTTCGCGAGCTCTCCTCGCTTCATCAGGGGCTGATGTGTATATCTGATGTCTGTAATAACAAGTAAAGAGTGTATTGAAATATAGGTTATGATTGGACAACATGAAGCCAGAGCTAGTAATCCAATACCTACTTGTCAGGCATTTGACCCCGAAGGGGTGGCCCCAGGCAGGGGGCAGCGGAAATACATCTCCCCTGGGAGCTGAGGGGGAGGAGACCATCGAATGGAGGTCCAGGATCAGGCACAGGGCAGGCATGGCAAATGAATAAGAAGAAGAGAGATGGACCCGACTGTCACCCAAGATGGTTACAGAGTATACTCACTGTAATTAAATAAATATAGCAAGAATATATATGTATCTGAGATAATGGCAATAACCATATCCAAAGAAATTTGCAGTAATATGCTTGAGTATGAAGGGTGCAGGGTGTCCAGCAAAGCATGAAAAAGAAGACAAGAACAAAAACAGAAGACAGAGAAAAGGTGAAAAAATGTGAGCCCAAGTGTTACCCATGGACCTAGCAGGGCATACTCCATGTCATAAAATATATAGATGTATATATATATATATATATATATATATATATATATATATATTGAGGTGGTAAATGACACGATCTCCTAAGTGACCCGTGAATCCTACATGGCATGTATACCATGATAAAATGCATAAATATATGTATTGTATGACTGAAATAGTTAATGTCACACTGTAATGGGAATATAATGTAGTAAGCTAGGGTGCAGGGAATGCAGGAGTGTCCTGCAGAGCATGGGGAGAGGTGATGTGAAAAGAAAGAAAGTGTGAGGAAAGGAGTGAGGGAATGGTGGAGGAAAAGAGGAAAAAAGGGAAAAAGAAAAGGGAAGAGAAAAGAAAAGAAAAGGAACAAAAATGAGAAAAGTTAGCAAAGAAAAAAAGACAAGAAAAACTGCAGAGGGGAGAAAAGGGAGACATACAGACGACCAAAATGATGAAAAAAATGGTGAGTAAATGAAAATAAATATAAATCAATTGCAAGTATTGCTCCAGGGTGTACCTATATGAATGATAGGTCCACTGGTGGGGTGACATGTATCGATGTAAGTGTAAAGGTAGTGCTTACCAGTGTGATCTCTCGTCAGTGTGTAGAAGATACCAGATGAGAAAAAAAGACTGACCATGCCAAAACCCCTGCCTAAATGCCCGGACGTCCACCGTAGCCTCCACCCCCAACGTCATACAAACGTCGGTGAGGGGGACCGCCCACACCGCGTCCACCAGAGTGCGGCGGGACGCAGCAGAGGTCCACGCCCATCGTCCGGATGTTCACTATGCTCAAGAGGTGGGGACAACGCTGCATGCGGAAGTCTCCCACTGTAGCACACGGCATGATGCCGATGCACTGGTGGCTCCGCCCCCTCTGGAGTGAAGAGGCGTAGACAGCATGGGGAAAAAAGAAACCCCATTTGTGCATCGCAGCTCCCGGGGGAAACGAACCGCCACCTCCAAAAAGGGGTGAAGGGAGAAGTTGACATACCAACACAGAGGTAGCCCAACAAAATTTGAAAATATATGGGATCCCTGGTTGGAGGTACCTGGTTTAGCCCCCTTCCAACTGGTCCAGAACAGAGTACTTGAGGGCAAGACATAGACACCCGCCCCCTCTTATGAGGAAGGAGGCTGTTTATACTAGGTGGGTAAAGGATGAGATGGTGACACAGAGACTCAGAATGTGGATCAATCTGAAATAATATTCCTGATGAGAAGATGTCTTGCTCTGCAGTGACGAGTTATATGGTTTACTTATATAAGATAGTTAATGGAAGAACACTGGAAATCCCCCCCCCCACACTGTTTAGGGGGGTAGGGTACCTCTACACCGACCGATTGTCCTTTTTAGGACAGGGAGCGAAGTGGGGGTACAGAACACTAAAAGGACACGTTTACTAAAAACGGAAATATACAAAATAGTAGGCACGGGTATATACATGGAAGTTTGTCTTCCTAAATTGACTGTATTTTTACATAAAATAATGACGCAGGAGAAGCAAATCCGATCGGCTGTACATCTAGATAATAATATGTCCTTTGCAATGCTATTTGATGTATGTTTTTGTTTAATGGAAGAGTTTTTCTCTTCCTATGTTTTACCATTAAAAAAAATCTGATTAAAAAAAAAAAAAACTACAGCTATGGATATTTTTTTTAAATCAATAGGAATACGATTATTAAAACCTTTAAGATTTGATGGACATGGCGGTGGGCGGGAACATATGAAGCAGTGGGTCCAATGAAGAGCACAGGTGGGAGGAGTCACAACAGAGATCCTACCAGAGGTAGTGGAAGTTACCTCAGTCCGCTCTTTGGAGCAGCAGGAGAAAAGTCCCCTTTAGCCCCATGTTTTCCTTTTTTTCTGTTTGTTTTAGTCATTTGTGTATGTGCATATGTATTGTATGTCCATGTGTATATTTGGGTGTAGCCCTTCAAACTGTCTTCTAGTCTTCAAGTTTCTTTGAATACTCCTGTAATGGGTAGAAATATATCGTTATTCCCACGCTATCAGGTGAAAAATGAACTGGACTTAACTGGGAAAAGCTGCCTGCACCGAATCAGGCACAAACCAAACCCTGCGGGTAAAGAATACTATAACTAGGTGGAGCCGCGCTAATTCTAAATAAAATCGCTAGAATAACTTAAAGTGGTGTGATATACATAAAAACTGTAAAATTGAAAATATAGTAACAGTGTAGGAGTGATGGCAACAGCCGTGTAACACTCTCCACTCGTATGGCAACAGCTCTGAGTGGTGAAATGGTAATCTTATGTGATGACAATAATCAATAAATATATCCCATCATGCCCATAAACCAATATCAATATTATAAAAAGTGTCACTAAACATTAAATAATAAATCAGTACATATCTCTCATCATATCCATAAGCAAATTATCGATAGTATAAAAAGTGTCAATTAATAATAAAGTGCATAATGCAATCTAAAGTGACTCAGAATGTATAACAAACATATACCACATAAAGTGACATTGTGCAACAGTGCAAAAAACAAACAATATGGAGTATCCAGAAATCCTCATGTGTTTTAACATACAATCTTTTGATATAATGTGACTATAACATCCTAACATGCAACAGGTGTAACAGTACAAAGTGTTCCAGCAAAAAAGTCCTTCTTTTTTTTTTTTTTTAAACGAGGCACCAGCGTCCTAGCATGCAACAATCGCAGTGCAGTGCTTAAAATAGATCCCACAGTGCACATCTTCGTGTTTAAACACCCAAGTAAGAAGTGGCCCCTTATCTTAGGGCAATAGGGCAAGCGCATATGACCAAAGATCTTTTGAGGGGATCCTCCTATAAGTGTAGAATGCTATCCTCGCGATCCTAATCAAAGGGGATGGTTCCCTCGGTGGTATAGGGGGATATAAAAGACACAGGGAGTCCCAATAGCGTAATAACGTTTTAACCAGTGACTTTATTGAATAAAACAAGTGTACTCACATAGACAGCATAAAAACAGTCCTATCTCCGGTGAGCTCGTATACCTCTCACAGCATGCAAAGCCTGTCCCGTCCCTACGCGTGACGTCACACCGCACGTGACTTCATCAGGGGATGCGTACAGGCTAGAAACATGTCTTTAAATACTCTTATACTGGATGCCAATGGGCGGCCATTTTCTCGAAGTCCTATAATTATCATTACGGCGGCCATTTTCTTGAGGAACATACGGCGCGGCCATGTTTGGGATGTATTGAGCTCGCGCCAGTCCTGGATGACAGCTGATCACAGCAGCCAATTAAACAGAGCGAACACTACCTCATCTCCCGCACTGTCAGCAGGGAAGGACAAGATCTCTACTGCTCAATCCATCAATCCCCGTAGCGGACATTCTAGATAAGCGAGTGAGATAATGAGGGAGTGAAAACATGGGAAGAGCAACATATCTAATAATTCCTATAGTATTTTAATATTTATTAATTATGATGTTTATGATGTTTTATCTACACTTGATTCATATAGATATATTATGTATGGTTTATTGTTTACCTATAACAGCATGATCGCCTTTCCCTTTCTATATATTTTTTATTTTTCGGGTCTATATATGGTATATCGGGATGTATGTCCATATATTGTGTCAGTAGTGTCCCTTGGCTGGCTGAGATGGTAGTAAAAAGGCTGATGAAGTGGCTCAGCCCGGAGGTTAATGATGAGGATAAAAATTGGCGCAAAATCAATCCCATTAACAGCAAGGGAATCAAAAATGTTGTCTTCTTAGATATGTCAGTTATGCCTTTTAACATTTGTTGCAGGTTTTTTTGGAATGACTGAAGCTCCGGTAAGCTCTTGAACCAGAGTAAGTGGTTGGGGGCAGTATTGGCTTCAGGCATTAATAAGTTGGTGTTTTTTTATTTGGTAGAACCAAGCAAATTTTGCTTGTAAAATCTCAGATCAGCCAAAAAGGGATTTTGGTTTGTGCATAATTTTGACATCATAGGCTCTGTTATCTTATTGGGCTCTAGCTAATTTATATATATATATATATATATATATATATATATATATATATATATATATACAGTGATCAACATGAATGAGTACACCCCTTTTGAAAAGTAAGATTTTTTTATTTCTTTTTATTACAGAACTAAAGTATATAGATACAAAACATAGCCTTTGTGCATTCCCCGGCTAGCTAGTAAGCACATAAAACATAACAGTACTAACTGTCATCTTATCTAATAACAAAACCACAACATTCCATAGACTTCGCTCAGTTGTTCTCATAGAAATTCAATGCAAGGATTAATGGAAGATAAAGAGATTCCTGTCCCCTCTCTACCTTCAGGATCATAGGTGCGCTCACAGGGTGTGCAGGTGTGCCGTGGCACATCCTAATCACCCTGTATGTTGCAGATTCCTGGGGTTTGGACCCCTGATAATTCACTAAAGCCCCCGAATGGGGCTCCTAAAAAGAATTGTAAAAAAATAAAAATAAAGAAAAAAATAAAATTGTAAAAAATAGTAAAAAATTAAAAGTACTGACATCGTCCACTGCCTTACTGACACCAGTCTCTGCCTTACTGACACTGTCCACTGCTCTACTGACACCGTCAGTATATATACACATGTACATACATGCATATGTGTTTGAGCTTTGGGTTGCACACCCTAATGCAATAGGCTGTGCACATCTATGTTCAGGATGATGTGTCAGGAGAACATGAACTCATAATTGGAATTTATATCTGAACAAATGTAACATGAGTTGCTGCAAAGGAGTAATTTCACATATATCTTAGGCTAAACCTTATCAGTTGCAAGTGGATTCAGTATATGGACTCCTGATCATCAGCTGTATATTCTGTGGCAAGTGCCAGACCTTCTTACATTTTTTAGGGCAACCCCGAGACAAATACGTAGCTTTGTATAGGGGTACAACCCTATTGATTAGACGCTTCCAAAAGGGCAAATTAGGGGCTGTAGCTGATTTCCACTTGAGCACTAGCGCCTTCCTGCCATAAAATATTAAGAGACCCAGTAGAGTGTGCATTGCCTTATTAACGTCCAAAGAGTCAACTAATCCCAGAAGGCAAGTGCCAACCTTTACAGGGATATGCATAGTAGTTAGAGTAGAAATAAACAGTGGCTGCATTTTATGGGCACAGTGGTTGCATATAATGGGCACAGTGGCTGTATCATCTGGGCACAGAGCACAGTGGCTGCATTTTATGGGCACAGTGGCTGCATATGATGGGCACAGTGGCTGCATATGATGGGCACAGAGGCTGCATTTTATGGGCACAGTGGCTGCATATGATGGGCACAGTGGCTGAATTTTATGGGCACAGAGGCTGCATATGATGGGCACAGTGGCTGAATTTTATGGGCACAGAGACTGCATATGATGGGTACAGTGGCTGCATTTTATGGGCACAGTGGCTGCATATGATGAGCACAGTGGCTGGATTTTTTTGGGGCACAGTTGCTGCATATAATGGGCACAGTGGCTGTATTGTATGGGCACAGAGCACAGTGGCTGCATTTTATGGGCACAGAGGCTGCATATAATGGGCACAGTGGCTATATTGGATGGGCACAGTGGCTGAATTTTACGGGCACAGAGGCTGAATTTTACAAGCACCGTGGCTGTATTGGATGGGCACATAGTCTGCATTTTATGGGCACAGTGGCTGTATTGTATGGGCACAGTGGCTGCATATGATGGGCACAGTGGCTGCATATGATGGGCACAGAGGCTGCATTTTATGGGCACAGAGGCTGCATATGATGGGCACAGTGGCTGCATTTTATGGGCACATAGGCTACATATGATGGGCAGAGAGGCTGCATTTTATGGGCACAGAGGCTGCATATGATGGGCACAGTGGCTGCATTTTATGGGCACATAGGCTACATATAATGGGCACAGTGGCTGTATTGTATGGGCACAGTGGCTGCATTTTATGGGCACAGTGACTGAATATGATGGGCACAGTGGCTGCATTTGATAAGCACAGTGGCTGCATTTGATAGGCACAGTGGCTGCATTTGATGGGCACAGTGGCTGCATATGATGGGTACAGTGGCTGCATTTTATGGGCACAGTGGCTGTATTTTATGGGCACAGTGGATGCATTTGATGGGCACAGTGGCCGCAATTTATGTTTTTTTCCAATATTTTTCGGAATTTTTGAGATTGTTTGCACCCCCCCAAACATTTGGAGCACCATCCAGCACTGACTGCCACCATCATGTTTCACTATAGGCACCATGCATTTTTCTTTGTATTCCGCACCTTTGCAACGCCATACAGTTTCGAAGCCATCAGTTCCAAAAACAGATTTCCAGTAATCTTCTTCTTTTTCAGCATGGGCCCTGGCAAATTCTAGATGGGCTTTTTGTGCATGGGCTTTAGGAGAGGCTTCCTTCATGGATGACACCCATGCATGTCATTCCTCTGCAGTGTATCACATATTGTGTCATGGGAAACAATCACCCCAGTTTGGCTTTCTACTTCCTTTAGCTAACTGCAGTGAACTTGCATGACGATTTTCTTCAACCCTTCTCATCAGAAGACGCTCCTGTCGGGGCCTTAAAGTGGTTGTAAACCCTCATGTTTTTTCACCTAAATGCATCCTATAAAAACTTCTTTCACTGCCCTTCATTTTACTCATCTGAGCCCCGTATTTCTCACACTGGAGACGTGTTCTTCCCCTCTGCCCGTTGTCTCGGCTCTTGAGTGGATAGATTGATAGCAGCGCAGCCATTGGCTCCCGTTGCTGTCAATCAAATCCAATGATGCACCGGGGCGGGGCCGAGTCCGGCACTCTGCGTCTATGGACACAAATGCTGGACCCAGGAGTGCATCCGCAAGGTAACCCCCGGGAGAGGAGCCGCTGAGGGACCCCAGAAGACAAGGATCGGGGCCACTCTGTGCAAAATGAACTGCACAGTGGAGGTAAGTATGATGTTTGTTATTTAAAAAAAAAATAAAAACGAAGCCTTACAATCACTTTAACTTCCGTGGATGGCCTGGACGTCTCTGTGGGATGGTTGCAATTCCATCTTTGTTAACTTTTTGTATCACTTTTGCTGCAGTATTCTGACTGATAAGTAAAGCTTTGCTGATCTTCTTGTAGCTTTCTCCTTTCTTATGTAAATTATTTTCTTTCTCAGGCCTTGTGACATTTCTCTTCCATGTGGTGCCATTGCTGACAGCATGAAATGGGAGGGGTTTACTTTGTTAAGTAACGCCCTTTTATAATCAACTGTCTGCTGCACAACTGTTTAATGAATAAATAGACTCTCCTGTAGTTGAATTCTTGTTAACTAGGATTTTGTTATCTAAAATCTAGCTTTACAATAAATATTCCTAATCAGTTAAACAAACAAGTATAAATCTAAATCTGTGTTTAATCCTTTAGGAGCAATAGTATTAAGGAAATGTATCCAATAAACCTCTCGTTTTCTTAAAACCAACTCCCGATCACCCCTTCTTCTATTTTTACTAATGCCTTCCAACACCATATATTTTAACTGGGAAATTGAATGTCCCTTCTCTAAAAAGTGTCTAGCCAGAGGTAATTGTATTAATTTGTCTCTAATCGAGTATTTATGCCTAGCTATGCGGTTTTTAACCGTTTCAGTTGTTTCTCCAATATAAAGTAACCCACATGGGCATTTAATGGCATAGATCATCTAAGACAGGGATCCTCAAACTACGGCCCTCCAGCTGTTGCAGAACTACCCATCCCATGAGGCATTGTAAAACTCTGACATTCACAGACATGACTAGGCATGATGGGAATTGTAGTTCCTGAACACCTGGAGGGCCGCAGTTTGAAGACCCCTGATCTAAGATGATTGACAGGTGTAGTGGCCTTTAATTGGAATATCAAAATCTTTGTGGGGGTGTGATATACTTTTTCCTTTAATCGTTGAATTACACTGAATACATGGATAAGCAGGGAAATTATCCCATGTTTCGTGGTCCCAAAAAGGTTGTTTTAGGAGTGGATGGAAAGTGTTGATCTGATCTTACTAAACGGTCTCTCAATGTCCTACCTTTCTATAGGAGGGTAGCGGCGGATTAGAAAATTATCCAGAAGCAGCAGTTTAAGGAGAATGTCTAAACCTAAAGAATAGTAGGCTCAGCAATAGACATACTAAACAAATTCCTTTTGTAACACAATTTCATCCGTTTTCTTATGATATTATTAATATTATTAAATAACATTGGAGCTTATTGAGAGAAAGTTATCCCACTATAGATGCATTTTCTAATCCACCCCTACCCTCCTATAGAAAAGGTAGGACATTGAGAGACCATTTAGTAAGATCAGATCAATGCTTTCCATCCACTCATAAAACAACCTTTTTGGGACCACAAAACATGGGGTTATTTCCCTGTTTATCATGTATTCAGTGTAATTCAATGATTAAAGGAAAAAAGTATATCACACCCCCACAAAGGTTTTGATATTTCAATTAAAGGCCACTACACCTGTCAATCATCTTATGTGATCTATGCCATTAAATGCCCATGTGGGTTACTTTATATTGGAGAAACAACTCAAAAGGTTAAAGACCGCATAGCTAAGCATAAATACTCGATTAGAGACAAATTAATACAATTACCTCTGGCTAGACACTCTTTAGAGAAGGGACATTCAATTTCCCAGTTAAAATATATGGTGTTGGAAGGCATTAATAAAAATAGAAGAGGGGGTGATCGGGAGTTGGTTTTAAGAAAAGGTGAGGTTTATTGGATAAATTTCCTTAATACTATTGCACCAAAAGGATTAAACACAGATTTAAATTTATACTTGTTTGTATATAGATCTATATATTTAAATCATTCCAACATCATAAAATTGTTGTGTTGTTAGTTATTGGGGTCAAACGGTAATGGGAGGAGTTATGGTCATTTAGGGAGGGGAGTAAGATGACCACTCCACTACACCAGCCATGCCTCTTCTGTCTTCATCATAAATTTATTATGTGAGAATTTGGAGGTGAAACCTTTTTTTAGGACAATTGATTGTTTTCACCTTCTAGGAAAACATATTAGGTCTCTTTCAGTGAGCCTTATGTGAGTATTCCTCTAGGAAAACAGGTGTCAGAGTATGGATGCTATGTAGTGCTTTGGGTAAATAGATATAAATAGAAAATAAGGGCAGAATAATATAACTACATTTGTATCAGCTATAGGTGTATAAATCTGAGCCTATTGGATGGATTGACTACCCCCTAGGGAGCTGTTGCAATATCATATCCTCTACCATATACTATACCTATCCAGGAAGGTAGTATTGATCCAGGGTAGGTACTGAGAAATATTATCTGTTGACGTACAGAATTTTGACTCCATTGTTCTTTTTTTCCATTTTTTGTTCTGTTTCAGTAATTTTTTATTTTGCAAAATAAAAAGTTTTACAGATATCAGTGGATCATAAAACATGAACAATATTTGCAAGATTTACTAGAAAGTCAACATGTCCTTCTATATCCAGACACAGATGACGCTCCCTGTTGCTTGAACAACTAGGGTGGAATAGCGACTGGTCCTTTTCATTTTTGTCATCTAGAGTCTGGAGTCTCAACAAGAGTAACCGCTATCCAGTGTCCACTACGTATCATTCTGAAAGGAACCAGAACATTAGGAACAGAACCAATGGTCCCTATTACAGGGGTCTTGGTTAAGAAGTATGTGAGGGGAAAAGGAGAAAGAAAAAAGAAGAGAAAGATAAGAAAAGAAGAAAGGGAATAATTAACTGGTGCATAGAGAATGTATGAAACAGTCAAGCTGGCCAAAAAACAACGTCTCTCAAGAAAGAATGACAAGTGGATAAAGTCCATAAAGATCACTGGGCTGTGAAGGGACTCATGAGCTAGGGTGGTGTATATGGGAGACACCTGCGGCTGCTGTCTTCAGAGTTGTGGCAGCTCTGTATGGATCAAAGGAAGCATAGGAGAGAGGGAAGGATGCGCCAACTAAGTGTAGTACCCCAAGGTTTAATGTATAAAAATAGGATTAGGAAGACTTAGAAGAAGTACATGGATAAGAGCTTATCTGTGTGTAGATATCTTTGCTGTCATCATGGTGCATACGGTCGGTGGATGCGGTGGTTCCAAACACTGGATGTAGAGGGAGAGAGGCAGTTCCTGGAGCCTCGAGGATCAGGAAGTTGCGCTGTGACTGTGTGGACCACCCTGCGGATGTGACGTCACCAGAAGAATCAGAAGATCACAGACACGTGTGAAATAGTGGGCATTCGGCTCCTTCTACAGGCCTATACTGGTAATAGCAAGATGTTGCTTAAATAGTCTATGGAAGATAGTGCCAATAGGAGGACTACAAGGCCCAGCATTGAATTGCAAAGGAAACCATCACGTATTACAGTATAAAAAACACAAAAAACGAACAAAACAGCACAATGTCTAAAAGATCTACGAATAATATAACTACGTTAGGGAGAAGAAATAACCTATTGCTGCCGATAATAAAATTAATGGAAAATGATAAAAACTGAAAACATATAATATCGTATTTATCGGCGTATAACACGCGCCGGCGTATAACACGCACCCCAAGTTTAGGAGGGAATTTTAAGGAAAAAAACTTTTAGGAGAGAAGTTTAAGGAAAAAAAAACTTACATTTAAATGCCCATTAATGCAGCGTTATCGTGTCCATCTGCAGCCTTGTCAGTGCAGCCTTGCCCCAGTGTCGAGTGCAGCCTTGTCAGTGCAGCCTTGCCCCAGTGTCCAGTGCAGCCTTGTCAGTGCAGCTTTGCCCCAGTGCAGAATTGTCAGTGCAGCTTTGCCCCAGTGCAGCCTTGTCAGTGCAGCTTTGCCCCAGTGCAGAATTGTCAGTGCAGCTTTGCCCCAGTGCAGCCTTGTCAGTGCAGCTTTGCCCCAGTGCAGCCTTGTCAGTGCAGCTTTGCCCCAGTGCAGCTTTGCCCCAGTGCAGCCTTGTCAGTGCAGCCTTGCCCCAGTGCAGCCTTGCCCCAGTGGTCAGTGCAGCCTTGTCCCCAGTGTACATTACATGATCGCCGCCGAGTCGCCGACATACACAAGTTTAGTTTGCATTTTTAAATATGGCGCCGCGGAGTTCGGAGGGACTCGGCGGCGCTCGTTCAGCTGAACGAGCGCCGCCGATAACACAGTGACTGGGCGGAGCCGAGATACACATAGCCGAGGGTTCTCGGCTCTTCTCGGCGCTGTTCACAGTCACGCCCAGTCCCTATGATGCACATAACACAGGTCCAATAGCGGGACTGGGCGTGACTGTGAACGGCGCCGAGAAGAGCTGAGAACCCTCGGCTATGTGTATCTCGGCTCCGCCCAGTCACTGTGTTCTCGGCGGCGCTCGTTCAGCTGAACGAGCGCCGCCGAGTCCCTCCGAACTTCGCGGCGCATATTTAAAAATACACGCTATGTGAATATCGGCAGCGATCGCGGCGATCGCTCCGATAGATCACAAAATAGCGGGGATCGGCGTATAACACGCACCCACGATTTTCCCCTGATTTTAAGGGGAAAAAAGTGCGTGTTATACGCCGATAAATACGGTAATTATATAAAAAAAGTGTGTGTGTGTATATATATATTTATTGTAGGGGATCAGAGGGGTGAACAGCCAGCTCAGAGACAGTCCAGTAAAATAAAAATGGCTTTATTCAGCAAACTGGCAAAAACAAACAAACCGAAGACAGGACAGGCTTTTCTTGTCACACAGTTGTGCACACAGGTATACAGTTTTGCAGCATACAGGCTTACAGGCAATAGTTCATGGCTCTAATCAGAGCTACAGTCTTTTATGTGGTTAAGCTCACCCAGCAAGTACACAATCCAGCAGTAGATCTTTTCAGACAGCGTGCTGCTGTGTCTCTCTCTCCTACTCAAACAGCTCCTCTCTAGGGATGAGCTTCGAGTTCGAGTCGAACTCATGTTCGACTCGAACATTGGCTGTTCGCAAGTTCGTCGAACAGCGAACAATTTGGGGTGTTCGCGGCAAATTCGAATGCCGCGGAACACCCTTTAAAAGTCTATGGGAGAAATCAAAAGTGCTAATTTTAAAGGCTAATATGCAAGTTATTGTCATAAAAAGTGTTTGGGGACCCAGGTCCTGCCCCAGGGGACATGGATCAATGCAAAAAAAAGTTTTAAAAACGGCCGTTTTTTCAGGATCAGTGATTTTAATAATGCTTAAAGTCAAACAATAAAAGTGTAATATCCCTTTAAATTTCGTACCTGGGGGGTGTCTATAGTATGCCTATAAAGGGGCGCATGTTTCCTGTGTTTAGAACAGTCTGACAGCAAAATGACATTTTGAAGGAAAAAACTCATTTAAAACTACCCGCGGCTATTGCATTGCCGACAATACACATAGAAGTTCATTGATAAAAACGGCATGGGAATTCCCCAAAGGGGAACCCCGAACCAAAATTAAAAAAAAAAATGACGTGGGAGTCCCCCTAAATTCCATACCAGGCCCTTCAGGTCTGGTATGGATATTAAGGGGAACCCCGGCCAAAATTAAAAAAAAAAAAATGACGTGGGGTTCCCCCTAAATTCCATACCAGACCCTTCAGGTCTGGTATGGATTTTAAGGGGAACCCCGCGCCAAAAAAAAAAAAAAAAAAACGGCGTGGGGTCCCCCCAAAAATCCATACCAGACCCTTATCCGAGCACGCAACCTGGCAGGCCGCAGGAAAAGAGGGGGGGACGAGAGTGCGGCCCCCCCCTCCTGAACCGTACCAGGCCACATGCCCTCAACATTGGGAGGGTGCTTTGGGGTAGCCCCCCAAAACACCTTGTCCCCATGTTGATGAGGACAAGGGCCTCATCCCCACAACCCTGGCCGGTGGTTGTGGGGGTCTGCGGGCGGGGGGCTTATCGGAATCTGGAAGCCCCCTTTAACAAGGGGACCCCCAGATCCCGGCCCCCCCCTGTGTGAAATGGTAAGGGGGTACAAAAGTACCCCTACCATTTCACTAAAAAACTGTCAAAAATGTTAAAAATGACAAGAGACAGTTTTTGACAATTCCTTTATTTAAATACTTCTTCTTTCTTCTATCTTCCTTCATCTTCTGGTTCTTCTGGCTCTTCTGGTTCTTCCTCCGGCGTTCTCGTCCAGCATCTCCTCCGCGGCGTCTTCTATCTTCTTCTCCTCGGGCCGCTCCGCACCCATGGCATGGGGGGGAGGCTCCCGCTCTTCTCTTCATCTTCTTCATCTTCTTCTCTTCTTCTTTTCTTCTCTTCTTCTCTTCTTCATTTTCTTCTCCGGGCCGCTCCGCAACCCATGCTGGCATGGAGGGAGGCTCCCGCTGTGTGACGGCGCTCCTCGTCTGACAGTTCTTAAATAACGGGGGGCGGGGCCACCCGGTGACCCCGCCCCCCTCTGACGCACGGTGACTTGACGGGACTTCCCTGTGACGTCACGGGGAATGCCACAGGGAAGTCCCATCATGTCCCGTGCGTCAGAGGGGGGCGGGGTCACCGGGTGGCCCCGCCCCCCGTTATTTAAGAACTGTCAGGCGAGGAGCGCCGTCACACAGTGGGAGCCTCCCTTCATGCCAGCATGGATGCGGAGCGGCCCGGAGAAGAAAATGAAGAAGAGAAGAAGAGAAGAAGAGAAGAAGATGAAGAAGAAGAGAAGAGCGGGGGCCTCCCCCCATGCCATGGGTGCGGAGCGGCCCGAGGAGAAGAAGATAGAAGACGCCGCCGAGGAGATGCTGGACGAGAACGCCGGAGGAAGAACCAGAAGAGCCAGAAGAACCAGAAGATGAAGGAAGATAGAAGAAAGAAGAAGTATTTAAATAAAGGAATTGTCAAAAACTGTCTCTTGTCATTTTTAACATTTTTGACAGTTTTTTAGTGAAATGGTAGGGGTACTTTTGTACCCCCTTACCATTTCACACAGGGGGGGGGGCGGGATCTGGGGGTCCCCTTGTTAAAGGGGGCTTCCAGATTCCGATAAGCCCCCCGCCCGCAGACCCCCACAACCACCGGCCAGGGTTGTGGGGATGAGGCCCTTGTCCTCATCAACATGGGGACAAGGTGTTTTGGGGGGCTACCCCAAAGCACCCTCCCAATGTTGAGGGCATGTGGCCTGGTACGGTTCAGGAGGGGGGGGGGGCCGCACTCTCGCCCCCCCTCTTTTCCTGCGGCCTGCCAGGTTGCGTGCTCGGATAAGGGTCTGGTATGGATTTTTGGGGGGACCCCACGCCGTTTTTTTTTTTTTAATTTTGGCTGGGGTTCCCCTTAATATCCATACCAGACCTGAAGGGCCTGGTATGGAATTTAGGGGGACTCCCACGTCATTTTTTTTTTTTAATTTTGGTTCGGGGTTCCCCTTTGGGGAATTCCCATGCCGTTTTTATCAATGAACTTCTATGTGTATTGTCGGCAATGCAATAGCCGCGGGTAGTTTTAAATGAGTTTTTTCCTTCAAAATGTCATTTTGCTGTCAGACTGTTCTAAACACAGGAAACATGCGCCCCTTTACAGGCATACTATAGACACCCACCAGGTACGAAATTTAAAGGGATATTACACTTTTATTGTTTGACTTTAAGCATTATTAAAATCACTGCTCCTGAAAAAACGGCCGTTTTTAAAACTTTTTTTTGCATTGATCCATGTCCCCTGGGGCAGGACCCAGGTCCCCAAACACTTTTTATGACAATAACTTGCATATTAGCCTTTAAAATTAGCACTTTTGATTATTCATGTTCGTGTCCCATAGACTTTAACGTGTTCGCGTGTTCGAACGAACTTTTTTCCTGTTCGCATGTTCTGGTGCGAACCGAACAGGGGGGGTGTTCGGCTCATCCCTACTCCTCTCTGACACTTTCAGCCCAGCTGACACTAAGCATATCTGAAGGGGAAGCACCTGCCCTCTTCAATTAACCCCTTCTTAACCCTGCCCCAGGCTTTAGTTTTTGTCTTTATTTTGGGCCATCCACATAAGGGGTGCATGATCTGAAACTAACTTGAAGGGTCGGCCCAACAAGTAGTAGCGGAGTGTCTCTAAAGCCCATTTTATTGCGAGACACTCCCTTTCCACAATAGAATAATTCCTCTCAGAGTGAGCTTCCAGCTCAAGTACACAACGGGGTGCTCATCCCCCCCAACCACCTGGGACAGTTTTTCACCCAGACCCAACTTTGAGGCATCTGTTTGTACCAGGAAATCTTTTTGGAAGTCGGGAGCTACCAACACTGGTTCCTGGCACAAAGCTTGCTTCAACCGGCAGAATCTGCTTCTGCACTCCACTGAACAACAGTTGCGTTCTTTCCCTTGGTGAGATCAGTCAGAGGCGCTGCTAGACTGGCAAAGTTGGGGACAAACCTCCTATAATAGCCCACAATGCCAAGGAAAGAATGCACCTGTTTCTTTGTAAGTGGAAGAGGCCATTTCTGGATAGACTCCACCTTGTTTAGTTGGGGTTTAATCACGCCCCTGCCTACAACATACCCCAGGTAGTGGGCCTCCTCCAACCCAACCTTGCTCTTTTCCAGGATTCACTGTGAACCCCGCCCTTTGGAGCGCATCCAAGACCAACTGGATCTTCAGACGGACTGTCAAAACCTGTCTATCTTTCCATGGTTTGATCAAGTTGACCTGGTAAATCTGGTAGGGTTTACGTTTGGTGGGCTGATGGATTTTATAGTTGACCTTGCCCACCCTCTCAACTATTTCAAAGTGTCCTTGCCACCTGGCGAGAAACTTACTTTCCACAGTAGGCACTAACACCAGCACCCGATTCCCAGGTTTAAACTCTCTAGCCTTGGCAGATCGGTTGTATACATGACTCTGGGTGTTTTGCACAGCCTGCAAATGTTCCCGTACTATGGGCATAACTTTTTTTATTTGGTCCTGCATTTGAGAGACGCGTTCTACCACACTCCGATATGGGGAAGCTTCTTGTTCCCATTGTTCCCGTTTCTTTCATTATGTCCAGTAGTCCACAGGGGTGTCTCCCATAAACTGACTCAAAAGGGGGAGAATCCCGTGGAGGCCTGGAGTACCTCTCTTATGGCAAACAACAAGGGAGGCAACAAGCACTCCCAATCCCGACCATCCTCCTCAACTACTTTCTTTAGCATTCCCTTTAAGGTTTTTAAGGTAACCACTCCACTAACCCATCAGTTTGTGGGTGATACACTGAAGTCTGCAAGTGTTTAATCTTAAACAGTTTACAGATTTCCTTCATCACTTTTGAACGGTGTACCTTGGTCTGTCAAGATCCCGGATGGGAGCCCTGTTCTCAAGAAACAACTCCGGTGCGAAGACCTTGGATGAGCAATTTCTTAAAGGGACCGCTTCTGGATACCTGGTGGCATAGTCAAGGACAACTAAAATGTATTGTGTCCCCTAGCTGACTTGGGTAAGGGGCCCACCAAGTCCATGGCTATGCAATCAAAGGGAACCTCGATAATTGGAAGCGGTACCAGCGGACTGCGAAAATGGGGTGTTGGAGCGGTTCTTTGACAGGTAGGGCAGGACTCACAGTAGTCCTTAATTTTCCGATATACATTGGGACAAAAAAACGCTGTAAAACCCGTTCCTGAGTTTTAGCCGCTTAAAAGGTAACCCCCAAGTACATTACTATGAGCAAAATGTAGCACCCTAGACCTAAAAGGTTTGGGTACCACCAGTTGTTCCAACACTTCTTTATCGACTTCAGTTACTCGGTACAACAAGTCATGATTCACAGCAAAATGGGAGAACTGCACATCCACCCCAGGGTGCTCTGGTTTACTGTTTAAGACTGTGGCCTGTTCCCTGGCAGGGATCAAAGTGGGGTCCCTGATCTGAGCACTAAGGAAATCTTCCTGGGAGCCCCCGAGATCTGACATATCTGGCTCAGAGGAAGTACTTTCCGCTTCCAATCCTGCAAACACCTCCATTGAACCGGGCTCACTTCCTGCAGGTTCAGCGACCTGGTACTGATCCTCAGTAACAACCTCCTGCAACACAGTATTATTTACCACCTCTGTGGGTTCTTGTTTTTTGGGGGAACCCCGAACCTTTGAGCTTTTTCTCATACGAGTCCCAAAACATGGGGCAGTCTCGCCCGATTAGTAAGTCATGAGGTAATCCAGGGACCTCCCCAACTTTTAGTGTAGCCGTTGCTGCTGGTGTACATAGGGTCACACAGGTCACTGGATAGTTTTTAAAATCACCATGCACACAGATGACCCCGACCTGTTCCCTTGGTACCAGCTTTCTTTACAACCCGTCCGATCAGAGTAGGGTGACGACACTCCCAGAGTCAAGGAGAGCTACCACCTCTTGTCCATTGACCCGCACCACACACTCATGCGGATTTAGGCTGGTTGCAGCACATAATGCGTGGGCATACATGGAGCAATGGTGACCCAAGTCGCACTCTATTGGTTCTTCCCGACTTGGGCACTGGGCTGCCATATGGCCCAGTTTCAGGAGCTTATAATGCCGTGCTGATTCAGGGGCCAAGTCACAGTACGCTTGTTGGGGGTCTGCAGTCAGGAAAGGAGCCAGTACATCTGCCTAGTCTTTATCAGGCAGACCTTTCCATGCTGAAACCCGCTCAAACATTGCTGGGTATGCTTCCACATTGTCTGAGGCTGTCATCTTTTGCAGGGCATGCTGCATTGCCTTCCGGGGGTCACTCTTTACAGTGGGATCACCTTTCGTCTTTTTAGCCTGCTGGGTCACCGCCTTTTGCAGTCCTGCTAGCAGTTCATCCAGTAAGCGGTTTGTTTCCTGTTGCACAGCAACTGCCTGGGCATTAGCCATTGCTAATTGTTTAATTAGCTCCTCCATGGCTTGTTCTGAAGACTTTAAAGCCTGTGCATCTTTCACCCAGGACATGGGATTGGCCTGTACCCCTCAAACTGCCTGCATTCTCCACTAATTTGTAGGAGAGGGGTGAACAGCCGGCTCAGCCGGCTAAAATAAAAATGGCTTTATTCAGCAAACTGGCAAAAACAAACAAACAGAAGACAGGACAGGCGTGTTTTGTCACACAGTTGTGCACACAGGTACAGCTCACAGTTCCACAGCATACAGGTGTAGCGCAGGAGTTTTCCCACCTAAGTTACTAAGTAAATAATGGGATATTCTTTAACTGAGAGTTTGGCTCCCTCATGTGTTCTTTCTATTTTATGCTATTAAGACTTTTGTTTGGCTTCTGTAATAGCCACACTCCAATGTATTGTGGGAGATGTAGTGAATGAAGGAGTGACTCATGTGCTAAAACTCAGTCTGCAAACTACTGACCCACAATGCCCAGTTCACCTACCCACAAGCCCAAGTCACAGAACAGCCTGCTGGGTAGGCAGATAAAAGAGACAGGCTTGGCATGTTTCCGGCCTCTTGGGACGCCATTCAAAGCCTGCCTGCAGGGAGGTCTGTATGTGACCAACAGACTGCGGCCTGGAACGCGCGGAGCGGAATCGTTTGGCCTCTGAGGAGCACAAGATATTTAAAGGTTTCCTCTTTAAACAGTTACATCAGCCATTAGTAGGAGCAGCAAGGTGTGATGGCACCAGCTCGGAACGGACTATGATACCAGGAGAAGAGCCTTGAAAGCATCCGGACCTGGTGGGGTGAGCGGGCACTTGCCCAGACAAATACAGCGCACTGTTACCATTTAAACTAGTTTCAGATGGTTGCTGGGATCTGTAGTCCCACAGGAGTGAGTTCATTCAGACATAGACTGTGTACAGTACAACTACAGGGTTGTTTTCCCTATACTGCAAAGTTAATATTGAGTTGCAACCTATAGTAAAGAAGAAGCTCTACAAGTGTCTTCTATGTGCAAACTCTCAGTTACCAGCACATCATTTCTATTGTTGATTTGCTACCTACTTGTGTCCTTACCTGGATTTACAAACACTGCAGTATAATATAATTAAGCTAGCTGAAGAGGAAGAAGAAAAGAGACTTTGTCATTTCCTATACAGCATCACAACTTCAGGATTGCAGAGTGAACAGTGCACTGCAATCTAGGGGGAGCCTTTGAGTACATGATATGGACAAATGTATAGTGAGGCCCAGAGCGGAAAAGAAAGAAAGAAAAGTAGTGCAGGGCTGGGCATGACAGTGTGTTAAGTGGAGACAACGTATGGGTTAATATGAAGAGCTAAGAGGGGAGGGGACAGTGAGTAAAGTCCAAGGGGGAGTGTTACTATTTAAGGAGAAGGGGGGACTGGGCTGGGAAACAAATAGTTGTGGGGAAAGAAAGGAGGAGGCAGTTTTTTCTCTGCTCCTCCAACATGGCTGAGCTGTCACTCGGGCGAGTTTGCAGGCAGCAGCGGCGAACAGGGCACCGGGGTGGATGCACAGACAAGTTGCGGTCTTTATAGATGACCAGGTGAGTGGATCAAGGCTGGGAGGTGAGGGTCGCTGCGCACGTGGAGGTCGCGGCCTCCGGCATGCTGTTGTTAGGTACCTGGTAGTAGAGCCTGACTTGTAGGAGAAGACCTCTTATACAACGCTGGTTCAGGAGCCACTGGAGTGGGGACAATGGTCTCCTGAGCGCAGTGGGGTAGGAGTGCCTGTTGAAGTGGAGTCTCTGATGCTGAAGTGAAGTAGAGATCCCTCCAGGGATGGCTGGACTGCAGGTCAGGAGGAGACTGGAAGCAGCAAGCTGGACACTGGAGATGCAGAGATCACTGGAGCTGGAGCTGAAGGTGCAACACCAAGGAACAAACAGCAGGCACAAGCAAGGTCAGGAGATGCAGGAGATCACTGGAGCTGGAGCTGAGGGTGCAACACCAAGGAACAAACAGCAGGCACAAGCAAGGTCAGACAGTCTGGGTCAGCAGGTAGGTGAGACAGGCAATAACGGCAGGTAGAGGCAGAGTTGGTAGGCAAGCAGAGATTGGCAACGGTATTAGGCAGAAGCAGCAGAATAGTCAGGCAGGCCGGGTCGGATTGGAGCGGGATGGATGGTCAGACAAGCCGGGTCAAATCAGGTAACAATCAATCAGGTGCAGGTTAACAGGAATCATAAGGCTGAGACGAAGCAGCAATGTGCCCATGGCACAGGGGAACTCTTATGTGCTCTTTGGCGCCAAAACGGCGCTAACGCGAACGCGTGCGCGCCCGTGCGCCCGAGCGCCGCGCTGAAGCCTGGAAACAGCATAAGTTTGTTGCAATGTTCGCACAGGAGCGCGCCGGCGCATGCAAACGCCCAGGTCTGGCGCCGGTGGCTCCCTGACATTGCCCCCCCCAAGGGGCAGCCTCCAGATGCCCATAAGCCTTCTCTTCTCAGGGTGGTTAGAGAAATAGGCGCGAACCAAACGCCTAGCATGAACATTACTGTCTGGTTCCCATGAGTTACTTTCTGGGCCGTAGCCTTTCCATTTAATTAGGAATTGGTTTTGTCCCTGTCTTCTTCTACAATCTAGGATAGCTTCAACCTCAAATTCTTCGCTGCCATCAATCAAAACAGGTTCAGGAGGTCTAGTTCCTCTATCAGGGAAGGGATCAGGTACAGCAGGTTTAAGTAGAGACACATGGAATACTGGGTGAATTTTAAGAGAGTCAGGCAATGTCAATTCGTAAGAAACTTCATTGATTTTCCTTTTAACCGGAAAAGGTCCCATAAATCTAGGTGCCAACTTCTTAGAAGGACATGCTAATTTGATATTATTGGTAGAAAGCCATACCTGGTCACCAAGCTGTAACTTCAATTCCCCTCTTCTTTTTCGGTCAAAGATTCTCTTGCTGTCTGCCTGGGCCTTGGACACTGCTTCCTGCAACATCTGGTTGTTGTGACTGAGGAAATCCACTGTACTCTGTACTGCCGGAACTGAAGACTCTGGAAGGAAAAAAGGTAGAAAGGTTAAATGGAAGCCATAATTGGCGAAAAAGGGGGATTGTCCGGTGGCAGAATGTTTGGCATTGTTGTAAGCAAATTCTGCTAAGGGCAGCAGAGATACCCAATCGTCCTGTGAGAAGGAAGTAAAGCATCTGATGTATTGTTCAAGGGTCTGATTGGTCCTCTCTGTCTGTCCGTTAGTTTGAGGGTGATAGGCCGAGGACAAGGCCAGTTTGATTTTTAAAGTTTCACACAGGGCTCTCCAAAAACATGAGGTGAATTGTACCCCTCTATCAGAGATTATGTTTACAGGAACTCCATGAAGTCTGATGATTTCCTTGATAAATATACAAGCTGTTTCAATAGCCGATGGGGTTCCTCTTAACGGAAGAAAATGGGCCATCTTGGTTAAACGGTCCACCACCACGAAGATGGCAGAACACCCCTCAGAACATGGAAGCTCTACAATAAAATCCATGGAAATCATTTTCCAGGGTCTATCGGGTACAGGTAAAGGTTTTAACAAGCCCCAAGCTCGATTCCTGGATGTCTTATTCTGGGTACAGATAGGGCAGGAGCTGACATATCTTATCGCAAAAGTCTTTAAGATTGGGCCACCAGAATGTACGTTGCACCAACTCCAGGGTTTTGCGAACCCCAAAGTGACCTGCCAGTGGGTGATCATGAAGAAGCGTCAAGACCTTGACCCGCACCTCCTCAGGGACAAAAATTTGGCTTCCTCTCCAGAACAATCCATCTCTGTTTATCAAAGTAATCCCTGTAGGCCTGGCTGATTCAGAGGATGCTTCCTTAATCTGGGAGAGTAGATCTGTTTGTAGGAGTAGGAAATTGTTTGCAGGTAAGATGGTGTCAGGGGTAGATAAGTCCTTTGGGTTGTCATGCATTTGTGACAATGCATCTGGTTTAATATTTTTTGAGCCTGGCCGATAAGTAATGTGGAAGGAGAAACGTGAGAAGAACAGAGCCCAGCGGGCTTGTCGAGGTTTTAGTCGTTTGGCAGATCGCAAATACTCCAGATTTTTATGGTCAGTGTAAATTAGTACTGGATGCATAGCCCCCTCCAACAGGTACCTCCACTCCTCTAGTGCAGTCTTAATAGCGAGAAGCTCCCGGTCACCAACATTATAGTTCTTCTCCGCAGGAGAGAGTTTTCGGGAGAAGAACCCCACAGGATGCATTACATCTTTACTGCCTTTACGTTGCGAAAGTATTGCACCTACCGCTATTTCAGAAGCATCCACTTCTAAAATGAATGGTAATGATGGTTCAGGATGGCTGAGGATAGGTGCTGAGGTAAATAGTCTCTTGAGGTTCTCAAAAGCATCTTGGGCTAGTTGATTCCAGGAAAAACGGGCATACTGTTTGGTCAACTGCGTGATGGGTGCAATTATGGCTGAGAACCCCCTGATGAACTTCCTGTAAAAGTTGGCAAACCTGATAAACCGCTGAACCCCCTTCTTGTCCAGGGGTACCGGCCAGTCCAGAACAGCGGAAACCTTCTGCAGGTCCATCTTGATGCCAGATGAAGAGATTATCAACCCCAGGAATTGAATGCTCTGCTGCTCGAACTCACATTTCTCTGCTTTTGCATAAAGTCTGTGTAAGAGGAGACGACCCAACACCCTGCGGACATGTTCTCGATGTAGATCCAGAGATTCCGAAAAGATCAAGATATCGTCCAGATATGCGATCACAAACACATCTAGGAAGTCCCTGAGAACATCATTAATCAGGTGTTGGAAGGTCGCAGGGGCGTTGCAGAGACCGAAGGGCATAACTAGGTACTCATAATGCCCGAATCGGGTCCGAAAATCTGTTTTCCACTCGTGCCCAGCCCGGATACAGATCAGATTATAGGCCCCCCTTAGGTCAAGTTTAGTAAAAATGACGGCAGTCCTTAATTTCTGGAATAGTTCAGGTATCAAGGGTAGGGGATACCGATTCTTGACTGTGATTTTGTTCAGTTCTCGGTAATCTATACATGGGCGGAGAGACTTGTCTTTCTTAGCGACAAAGAATATTCCGGCACCAGCTGGGGAGGTGGAGTGGCGAATGAACCCCTTGGCCAGGTTTTCATCTATATATGTTTTTAGTACTTCCTGTTCTTTTTCTGATAAAGGAAAGATGCGTCCAAAAGGAATTTCCGATCCTGGCAGCAACTCGATGGGGCAGTCGTAGGGGCGATGAGGTGGAAGAGAGTCTGCCCCCTTTTTACTGAAAACATTGATGTATTTGTGAAATTGATTAGGTATGGTCTGGCAGTTTTTCTGGTCGGTGTCCAGACAAAGCAGAGTGGCAGAGGAATCCGGATCTTTCATCAAACAATGCTCTTGACAGTAGGATGACAGGAATTTTACTTCTCCGGATGCCCAGTGGATGTGTGGATTGTGGGCCTGCAGCCAGGGAATGCCCAGGATAATGGGGAACATAGGAGAGGTGATGGCATCAAGGACCAGCAGTTCCTTATGTTGGGAAGAAGTGGTAGCAGGCAATGGCAGGGTCTCTTGTGTTACTTGTCCGGATCTGATGCGAGAACCATCAGCCAGAAATACAGAGAGTCCATGGGTTTTAGTCCGTAAAGGGATGTTATATTGGCTGGCAAAAGTTAGATCGATAAAGCAACTGCATGCTCCGGAGTCAATAATGGCGTTGACTGGGATTATCTCTTCTTGGAGCTGTAACGAGAGAGGAATGGCAAGGTGGGTAGAATTCGTAGATAAAGCAGAGAGACTGGTATACACAGGAGATGGGCACTTACTTATTTTAACTGGACAATTATGGACATAGTGCCCGGTTCCACCGCAATAGAGACACAGATTAAGTTGCCGACGTCGAGCACGTTCTTCGGAGGACAGGGCAGGTCGCATCAGTCCTAATTGCATTGGTTCAGAGGTGTCAGGAGTGACATTAGCAGGATTCATACTGGGTAAGTAGCGTGCTGCAGGAAACGGGGCTCAAGCTGTCATCCAGGTTGGGCGGGATTGTTGAGCAGAGCGTTCAGATCGACCTTCTCGGAGGCGACGATCAATCTGAATGGTTAAGGAGATCAAGGCCTCAAGAGTATCTGGAATACCCACTCGAGCAAGTTCGTCTTTGAGTCCTTCAGATAGACCCATGCAGAACTGGTGGCGCAGGGCCGCATCGTTCCACTGTGTGTCCGCGCTCCAACGCCTGAAGTCAGTGACATAGTCCTCAGCTGGTCTACGGCCTTGTTGGAGCGCGAACAGAGCTGATTCAGCAGTGGCAGTCTGTTGGGGGTCCTCATATAGTTGTGCCATGGCTTCAAAGAAAGATGATAAAGATTGGGTTAGGGCTGAGTCCCCCTCAAGTAAACGGTGGGCCCAGGTCTGAGGTTCCCCTTGTAGGAGGGAAATCACGAATCCCACCTTGGTGACTTCTAGTGAGAAAGTTCGGGGCTGTAGGGCAAAAAAGAGCTGGCAGGCATTGTGAAAGGCCCGAAACTTAGCCCGGTCTCCGGAGAATCTTTCAGGAATAGGGACCCTCGGTTCACGTAGAAGCATCACAACTGAAGGGGCTGAAACAGTCTGTGCTGCAGCTGCAGCTGAAGAGGAGGCTGTAGGGTTAGACCCTGCAAGATTCTGAACTTGTCCTTCCAGTCTGTTATAGTTATCCTGAAGGGATTGCACTGCTTGAGTGTGGGCCGCAAGGTGCGTACATATTTCCTTCATTGTAGAGGTGTCTCCTGCAGGCTCAGTCATGGCTGCTTCGTACTGTTAGGTACCTGGTAGTAGAGCCTGACTTGTAGGAGAAGACCTCTCATACAACGCTGGTTCAGGAGCCACTGGAGTGGGGAAAGTGGTCTCCTGAGCGCAGTGGGGTAGGAGTGCCTGTTGAAGTGGAGTCTCTGATGCTGAAGTGAAGTAGAGAGGGATGGCTGGACTGCAGGTCAGGAGGAGACTGGAAGCAGCAAGCTGGACACTGGAGATGCAGAGATCACTGAAGCTGAAGCCCGGAAACAGCAGAAGTTTGTTGCAATGTTCGCACAGGAGCGCGCCGGTGCATAGGCGCATGCAATTGCCCAGGTCTGGCACCGGTGGCTCCCTGACAGCTGTTTTCACCAGGGCCCTCATCCAGGGACATGTGCCAGGCGAGGTGCCCTCTGGGGGGAACAATCCGCTCCCCAGCAAAGAGAAGCCAGCAGCCTGAGCAGGGCCCGGGCGGACTCCACGCCACCGGCCCAGCTTGGTGGGTGGGGCCACGAGCCGTTATGGCACCGCTTCGCCGCCTGCGAATCTCAGGACTATTGCAAGATCGCACCCCCTACCCCCTCTGCCTTAATAGCTATGCGGGGAGGAAGGCTCGGCGAGGGAGACTTACTAGCACGGCCGTCGGGCCATTAAAAAAAATTAAAAAAGACGGAGCTCTGCGGGTGGGCATGGCCTATACGGGCGGCGCAAGATGGCGCAAGATGGCGGTGGATGAACTGGGTAGACCATCCAGGTCACAGCCAGTGAGGGCATGTGTGGAACCGCAGCAGGGGGCGGAGCTTCGGGGGCAAGACAGGCCCTACAGTGGAGGAACGCCACGGCCCCCAGGACCTCTTTGCCTGGGGGGCTGATGACACCACCGGTCCTGGTCTAGGACGACAGGTCGGAAGGTGAGCTGTCGGTGTCGGAGGAGGAGGAGCAGCAGGGATGCGAGCCAGCGAGGGTAGCAAGCAAGGCGGCTGTTGGGGTTCCTGTCAGACCGGTAAGTCCAATAATGTCTAATGTTTTTCGTTGTAAGCTGCTTTGTGGGATTTGTTGGGGGGTTGGAAAGGGGGGTGCAATGTTGGCAGCGGTTGCTCCGCCGGGAACAGAGGTGGTGGATGCTGGCAGTGCGCCGCCAGATCGGAGACAATGGCGCAGCGGTGGGGTTGTCAGGTAATGGTAGGACGGAGGTGGTAAGGATTGTGGACGCAAAAAAAAAAGTGAGATGTACGGGTGCTTTGAGAGTCCCCTGGGAACACATTTAAACAGGAGGTCCGGGATACGATTTACAAGGGTGAGTGTGTGGAGATCTTCTCGTTATGGCCCCCTTTAAAAAAAATAAATAAATACATTTAAATTTAAAGTGGATAGGGTCAAGCAGGAAGATTATAGGAAAGAGGATGATGAAGGGAAAAGGAGGTACGGACTGATTTTGCGGAGATTTGTTAAGTGGGCTGCAGGTATTCGCCATTTTGCTAGTGTCATTGGGGGGAAGAACCTGAACATGGTTCAGCGTTGTTCTGTTATATGTAGTCCATTGGTAGGTGCACAGGTTAAAAGGGGAATCTGCTTGGCTACAGGATGACGAACAGTTTAGACCACGCAGGTTGGTACAGCCATCTCTTCGTTGGGATCAAAAAGATAGCGGCCTCTGGATGCGGTTTCTGTAGTAGTAGAGGGCCCCGAAGCAGTGTCTTCGGGGGGGGGTACACCCTCCTCAGGACTGCCGGCCGGAAAGAAAGGGGGGTGTGTTGGCAGTGCAACGAGAGCTCCTGTCAGTTCGGGGGGTCTTGACGTTAAACACGAGTGTTAAGGGGGTGGGGGGACCCCTTCCATTGTCTTGTGGCTTCATGAAAGGACAATGTAAAGGTGAGCCTAGTCACAAAAGGGATGACTTTGGGAAGGGGGGGTGGAAAAAGGTTGCAGCCTTTCCTAAGTAGATACCCGGATAGGGAAACGGCGAGGCTGCTTGCCTCCAGGGTTTTAATGTTGTCTTCAGCGGGGGTGGTGCCTGAGAAGGAACCGAACAAGTTTCGCCTCATTCACCACTTATCTGTCCAAAAGGGAATTCTCTCATAACCCGATGCGATTCACTGTGTCCGATATTTCATGTACACAGCTATAAGGTGGGTTAGGCGTGATGGAAAAGGGGCACCTATGGCAAAATAGGAATCCGTGTTCCGCTTGCTTACAGTTCATTCGGAGAGCTTCAGCTGCTGGATAGATGATGGCAAGAGGAGTTTTTTTACAGGGATCAGTGCCTGCCCATGGGTTGCTCAATTTATTGGGCCATGGTTAGATGTGTAGTTCTTTACTGGAGTGGGTGGTTAGAGATGTGTCAGTCCCTGATTCAATCATCCATGACTTGGTCGTTTTTTGTGTGTAGGGCCGCCTTCCTCCGGTGTGTGTGCGAATATACTTTATACGTTGCAGCACATTGCAGGTAGGTTCGTAGTGCCATTGGCAGCCAAAAAACAGGAGGCCCGACGAGAGATATTATATTATTTTGTTTTTGGGCATTGTGAGTGTTTCAATGGATATGGAATGTCGTCTGCCGGCGACCAGGTTGGAGGCACTATGGAAGGACATTCGGGTGATCCAGGGACGGCGCTAGGTACAGTTGAGGACCTTGCATTCGTTGCTGGGTAAGTTCAATTTCGCCTGCCGGTTTTATTCCGATTAGTGGGTTTTTGGTCGACGGCTGCCGTCTGCTACAGTGGGTGTTTCAGGCCCCGACCCATTTAAACGGTTGAATGGGGAACATCCGTAGGGTTAGAAGGTTTGGTACGAGTTTTTGGCCGCATGTCACAGACGAGCGGTTTGGATGTCCGCCCTGGTGAGTACGTTCGATAGGGAATGGGTCACGGACACGGCGGGATCAACGGACTTGGGTTTTTTTTTCTTTCGGGGGCAACGGAGTGTGGAACCTTGGCCCCGATCTTGTGGGGTGGAAGTGGGGGGTTCATTCGTAAACTGGTACTATTGGAATTTTTCCATTGGGTCTGGATATGGAGCTGCGGTAAGGGTCATGCAGGAACCTGACATGGAGCTGAATTATGATTACGTGGGTGTGGTTCACGTGGTCAACCGCCTGTCCGCGTTGTCACAACCGGTCATATGGCGGTTACACCGTTTGGTTTTGCGTTGTGTGCAGTTGAACATTTGCTCTATGCTATTCATCTTATGGGCATCGACAACACGCGGGCTTACTCCTTGCCTCGATGTTAAGTGGGACAGGTTCAGAGAGTTAGCCGGCCACAGAGGTGCTCCTTGCTCGGGCTGGATATGGGAGAGGGCATTGGAGCCACCAAGGTATGTACCCGGGAGATGGCATTGGAGTCGCCATGGGATGTACCCGGGCACTCGGTTAGTGAGTCCAAAGGGGAGGCTTATGTAAGGTATGAAAGGAATGGTGGGTTTTTTCCGGTGCAGGAGTCTGGGGTCAAACATGGCCATGTGGGGGGGTAAGGTTGTTGGTTTGGTACTTTGGTTCCAGGAACATGGACAACGGGGGATAGGTGTCTACCATTGAGCGGTAACTGGTTGTTTTTTGGCTTTTGTTTAAGCTGCAGGGCAGGGAGGATTGGACGAAGGAGTTGGGTTAGACAGTTAAAAAAAAAAAAAGATGATCAAAGGGTAGAGGGGTGGATGTGCTGCTGTTTGTGTTACCAAGCTTCAGGATATGCTCTGGGAAAATGGTGAGGGAATTTCTAGGGTTTAGAACAGATGGAATGGGGGGCGGTTCATGCGGCAAAAAGATGGGAAGTATTGGCCGAGGTTCCAGTTCGTGGGGGTGTTCTGGAAATGCTGCTGGGACGCAGGGTTGGATTGTGCAGAATACGCTTCACACTCCTTCCGCATTGGGGCGGCTATGGAAGCTGCCAGATGTGGGTTGGATGAAGCGGCGGTATGGTAGGTGGGAAGCGAGGAAATTACACACTTGCATACGCCTTCATTTGGTGGTGGAATAAATATATTTAAAAAAAAAAAAAAAAAAAACAAGAGTGGGTAGGCTGTACATACAAGCTGTGTTGTTTGTGGAGTGGGGTACGTTGGTTTTATTTTAAAGTTGATGCTGCCTTTATTTGGCTGTTTTTCGTCCAGATGAAGGACTTATATGCCTTGTCTGGATTTTTTGGTAATTTGTATGTTTGTTGGGGGGGCAGGAGAGCAGACATGAGACCAGTTGGTAGACAGTTGAGTATCTAGAGGAGGGAGGCGTGTGTACGCTGGCTAGGGGTATACGGGTTGAGGTGGAGCAAGACTGCCGGTCGTTTGGGTTGTGCATGCAGGTGGTAATGCTTTAGGATCCGGCCGATCAGGGAGCTGATTTCGGAAATCAAGTCAGATATTTTACAACTTCTTATGGTTTTTCCTAACACTATGCTGCTGTGGTCCGACATTGGTGCACGGACGACGAGGCGCATGGTACGACCCGAGGCAAAAAATGAACAAGGCTTGCATCAGAGTTTATGAGGTGGTGGGGAGGTTTGTGGCTCAGAAGGGGGGCATGGTGAGCAGGCAGGTAGAGGTGGTAACTAATGTGGGCCTGTAGTTGAGGGTGATGGAATACACCTCTGGGTAGTGAGGATTGATCTCTGGGTGCTGGGGCTGCAGGATGGCGGGCCCTGCGGGTGTGGTGGGGCCTTTAAGGGTAAGGTGTTATCCTTGTGGGCTGTGGCGGTGTTTTGTTGGTCTTTGACGGTGGCAGGGAACATATGTGATGGAAAGGGGTCCATTGGCGGAGGTGAATGGACTATGAGGGACAGTTTTATTTTTTTATTATTTTTTTTATTCAATAAAGGACTTCTCCCACGGTGTGTGCTGTTTTTTTTTACCATTTTCACACTTTTTTTGTGAAATGATACGAGTACATTGTACCCATTACAATTTCAAATGGGGGGGCCGGAATCTGAGGGTCCCCTTGTTAAAGGGGGCTTCCATATTCTGATAAGCCCCCCACCCACAGACCTCCACAACCACCGGGCAAGGGTTGTGGGGATGAGGCCCTTCTCCCCATCAACATGGGGACAAGGTGCTTTGGGGGGCTACCCCAAAGCACCCTCCCAATGTTGAGGGCATGTGGCCTGGTACGGTTCAGGAGGGGGGCACTCTCTTGTCCCCCCCCTCTTTTCCTGCGGCTTGCCAGGTTGTGTGCTCTGATAAGGGTCTGGTATGGATTTTTGGGGGGACCCCATGCCATTTTTTTTTCAAAAATTTTGGCGCAGGGTTCCCCTTAAAACCTTCAGGTCTGGTATGGATTTTGAGGGGGACCCCCACGCCATTTTTTAAAAAATTTTGGCGCGGGGTTCCCCTTAATATCCATACCAGACTTGAAGGGCCTGGTATGGAATTTGGGGGGACCCCCACGCATTTTCTTTTAAATTTTGGTTCGGGGTTCCCTTGTGGGGAATTTTTATCAATGAACTTTTATGTATATTGCCGGACCGACAATTCATTATAGCCGCGAGTAGTTTTAAATGACTTTTTTTCCTTTAAAAATGTAATTTTGCTGTCAGACTGTTCTAAACACAGGAAACATGCGCCACTTTACAGGCATATTATAGACACCCCCCAGCAGGGGCGTTGCTAGGTCTGCAAAAGATCTGGGGCTAGAGCCCATAGCAGCGGTCACCAACCTTTTTGCATGCCCGCGGGGAGGGGGAGAGACTGGTGGTAAGCAATTTTTCACGGGCGATGGCTGGTGTTGCCACTTCAATCATCATGGCATAATGGTTGATCTGGTGTCAGGGTGATTTAAGTGCATTATTTATATTGTTACATTCTAATACATAATGAAATGGGTTCAACTCACCATACACCACATCTCCTTTCACCAGATGCAGCGCGTCACTTGCCACCGTCGCCTGTCACCAGATGCAGCATGTTACTTCTTAACATCACCTGTCACCAGATGCAGCGTGTTACTTGCCACCGTCACCTGCCACTAGATGTGGATTGTCACTTGCCATATCGCCTGCCACCAGATGTGAATTGTCACTTGTCACTTTCACCTGGCAGCAGATGTGGATTGTCACTTTCCACGTCACCTGCCACCATTTGCAGATTGTCACTTGCCACGTCACCGGCCACCAGATGTGGGTTGTCACTTGCCAACTGATGTGGATCGTCAGTTGCCATGCCAGCCAGTGCCACCAAATGTGCATTGACGCTGTATTGGTGGCAGGCTGACAGCACTGGTCCATTTAGTGAGAGCAGGAGAGTGGTGATGCGGGGTGGGCAGTGAGAGATGATGTCATCTCGCTGCTCCCCGTCGCACCGCCGACATTGAAGCAAGGGGGTCTGGCTGCAAAGTGGAGCTCCACGATGACAGGAAGCACGTGACCTCCACTCCACCGTGTTGTGAGGGCGGAAGAGCGCTGATGTGTGGCGGGCAGTGAGAGATGATGTCATCTCTGCTGCTTGCCGCACCTCGCTCCCAAATTGAAGAGACCCGGCTGTAAAGAGCGCTGATGTGGAGCGGGCGGAGAGAGACGTCATCTCTGCTCGTCTGCCTGCTTGCTTCTCTTCTCTCCTCTGCCTCTATCATGCAGCCTGCCCGCTTGCTGCAGGAGCCACAACCTGCTGGTTAGGCAGGGACCCTGCGGCAAGAGACTCGGGGCTATGGGCCCCAGATTTGGGGCTATAGCCCCAATAGCCACCCCCTAGCAACGCCCCTGCCCCCCAGGTACGAAATTTAAAGGAATATTACACTTTTATTGTTTTACTTTAAGCATTATTAAAATCACTGCTTCCGAAAAACGTCCGTTTTTAAAAAATTTTTTTGCATTGATACATGTTCCCTGGGGAAGGACCCAGGTCCCCAAACACTTTTTATGACAATAACTTGCATATTAACCTTTAAAATTAGCGCTTTTGATTTCTCTCATAGACTTTTAAAGGGTGTTCCGCGGCTTTCAAATTTGCCCCGAACACCCCAAATTGTTTGCTATTCAGCGAACGGGCGAACAGCTAATGTTCGAGTCGAACTCATGTTCGACCCGAACATAAAGCCCATCCTTAATATTGACCACATAATAAGTGTGCATATATAGGGAAATACAGATACAAAACTTCTTCAGATGAGAAAGAAACAGAAAACATGACAATTATGCAGGGTATATATACTTACTGAAGTGATGGGAAATGTATGTGGAACCCCCCAAAAATTATCATGATAGACTGCATTTTCATAAATGAAAGGGTGACCCTAATGGCCCGTACACACGATCTGAAAATCGGACGAAAAATACCGCTTACGAAGCGATCGTACGATAATCGGATAGTTAGTACACAGCTTTCGATAGCCGATCACGACAGTTCATCCGATATTAACCGATCGGACAACCATGAAAATGTTTCTCGTATGATATCCGATCGTACAATAAACGTATGATTAGTATGGTGGTCGTAAGGAAAGTTTTGAGAGCAGTAGACATCACATGAGCGGAAACGAAGGAACGACCCGGAAGAAAACCCAGTGATAGAAAACAAACTAGGTATAAATTGCATAATGTCTTATCATAGTAAGAAAGCTAGCTATTAGGTTTGGTTGGTCCTTGAGAATCAATACGATTATTGTACAATACAAAGTTCATGGATGGAAATGTTTGCAAGAAATAAAATAAAATTGAATAAATAACGAGTAAACATTTTATGTTTCATATGTGCACCTCCCTTCTCTCCCATGATTGGCTGACTGACAGCCGCAAGAGCCAATGGCACAGAGGGGATCGTGGACATTGCTGGAGATAGAAGGGGCTCCGGTAAGTAAATAGGGGGTGCTGGGGGGGGGGGGGGCTGCTGCACAGAATGTCTTCTATTTTAATACATAGAATGCATTAAGATAAAAAACCTTATACCTTTACAACCCCTATAAGTGCCATCCATCAGTGCCAACTCATCAGTGCAGCCTCATAAAGCACAGCCTCATAAGTGCACATTGGTGCAGAAGAAAAGAATACCTGTTTCAAACCATATCAAACTATGATAATTTATTTATTTTTTAAAAAATAGTCTGTTTTTAATCGTTTATGTATTAAAAACTAAAAAAAACACACTGGTGATTTTATACCACAAAAAACCCATGTGACAAAAAAGATAACAATTCGGTATGGGTACAGTGCAGCATGACCACACAATTGTCATTCAAAGTGCGACAGTAATGAAAAAAGAAATTTTGCTTGAGCAGGATGGCAAAATTTTTAAGTAGGCAAGTGGTTTAGTGAATTAACAGACAACTATAACAACCAAAAACATTCTTTATTAGGGAATTGAATATTCTAACCCAACATTAACCTTTATACTTTCCAATGACAGGTTATGACAAATGACAAAATATTTTACTGAAGAACAATTTCCTAACATGCGTATTAATATACTAAAGTGCATTCTAATAGATTAACATTTAACAAAGAAAAATAGAATCAAAAAGATTAACATGATCACCAAAAATCACTACAGTTGAGTATAATAAAACTCCTGCAACCAGGTGGAATGGTGCCTTTCCATTTGAGGGTAGTGCCAACTTGTTGACTGCTGATGGGATGACATGGCATGGAATGAGAATGCTGGTGAGATGGCTGTGGTGGTGGTGGTATTGGTGGTGGTGTTGAGACTAGATCATCAGACACATGTGTGCTTATTGAAAATTGCCCACCGACCCCCTTCCGCAGGACTTCCAAGAGTAAACTTTCAGCCAAATTAATTTCTCATCAGACCTTTTCCTTAATTTGTTGGCTGTGAGAATTCCAAAACCAAGATCAAGATTGATGTCAGCGAATCTACAGAAGCTCTGGCATCTACTTGCTCTGTCAAGAAGCAAAGGCTCTCATAGTACCACAGCCGTGGAACATAAACATCTTCAGCTCCTGCTCCTGATTTCTGTGATGCCCTTACTTTATTGAGCTCCTTTTTGAACACTGTTCTCATATTAGAAATTTTGTTCCACACATATTGCAGTGTAGGATTAGGAGAAATCTCTTTGCAGAGTTCTGCTAGCTTCATGTGGGCCTCATGCTTCTTGTTGCGGTCTGAGTAGTCTTTGGACTTTACTTTCCAAAGGCAAAGCAGTTGTCTGTACATCTCAATGAAACTTTGAAGGAATTCAGGGTTGGTGAACTTGTCTGTCATGCTTCCTGCAAAGTAAAATGGTAATGCTGAGGTATGAAGCACATAGCACATAACTAAGTTCTATTAACAGCTATGTTACATGGTATAACAGATCTGGAATCAAACTTTTAACTAACCTAAACCAAATGTGGCTGGACTCAAAAGTCATGGCCAATAGCCAACGATAATTCATGAGGCCTACTTGATGCTGCAGTACCAGTGTGTCCACATAAAATATAAAGTGTTCTCATATGCATGTCATACAAAAAGGGTGACTTTACCTTCGTTTGTTGAACAGATCACTCGTGTAGTGGATAAATTGGACAATCAAAGTGTTCCAAGCTCGTTTACAGATCATTCGGGTCTATCGCGTGGGTTCATTGGATTACATGGTGAGCATGCGCCCGTTGCTCCAACTCACTCTGATGACTCAAGCAGCAGTGTGTATGTGTGCAGGGCTTGTCTGCGACACACGCGGAAGACGGTGTACGAAATGGCAAACGAGGAGAACGAAGGGGAGCCCAGACCAAAGGCCAGAGGGACATGTGGGAGTAAGATAAAGGCAACAGCGATGTCCAGAAATTAAACGGTCGATCTTGTATACCTGCTGGAGAAGCACGATTATGATGGAAAGCTCCAAATTTATGACAGGCCCAACAGCAGAAAAGGCATCATCTTGGACAAAGTTCTGGAATGCTTAAGAAAGAAGCATGGAGTAGAAAGATAAAAAAGACCAGCTCAGAAAAATATGGTCAGATTTTAAACACTGTGAGAAGGAACAAATACATTGCACTCTTATGAAAAGTTAGTATCCAAATATATATATATATATATATATATATATATATATATATATATATATATATATATATATATATATATACTGTACATGCAATGCAAAATTGATGGATGGAAGCAATGTTATAGTGTCTGTGCATGTACAACCTGTACATTGCTGTGGAATTTAACGTTTCTCTCTTTTATTTCCTCTTATTGCAGGACAACATTTAAAGTATAAAGCCAAACAGAGAGAAATGCAAAAAAGAACCCATGCTAACCTGCCAAGTACCTCTTTGAAGCAAGAAGAAAATGATGAGACTGACACAGAAGAAATTCTGTGCACAAAAACTAAATCAAGTAGGTACCCTAGCATGTACAAACACCTTTGTATTTCTCATCCCAAAATTTTGCAACACACCTTTTTTTTTTTAAAAGGGAAGCGCAAGAGGAGAAGACTAAAGTTTGTTTATTCAAGCGTAGAAAAACCAGGTGAACACACTGATGAGGACAGTGGCGTCATAACAGTGGAAGATTTATCTATACCAGAGTCTGGTGTAAAAGGTTTGTTTTTACTTATCATATCTGAACCTATCAGATCATTGATGTATGTCGGCTATTATCGTATTGCGGTATACTATATAGGGGTTGGGTATAGGTTCCAGCCAATCATGAGATTTGCATTAGATCAGTATTCAATTATGTTTTTCCAGATTGGTAGGTGAGTATTCAGAGACTTGAGTTAACATTGATGGACCACTGCAGAGGCTTGAATTCTAACATTTGCACAAGTTGGTAGCTGTAGCACATTGTTGGCTTGTAACCTGTCAATTTTGAGTAGTGTCCCTGCACTTATAATGTTATTGATGAAAAGAAATGCTGAAGAGCAGGTTATATGAAAGTTCACAGGCCTTTTTTTCTACTGATGCATTAAATCGGACTATAAATATTGGTATCTTTTGAAATGCAGATGCTAGAACAAAAGAATATGTGGAGCTTCACGAAATGACCAGTTACAATAGCAGATCGGATCTCATCGGAAGGGGACACTTTGAATGTGGATGCAGATGTCATGCAGCCAACCGATGAGGACATTGCAGAGACAGTATTATTCTCCAGTAAGTGACATGCCCCTTTTTTTTTTTGTTTCTGTTTCCACCAGAACAGGCCATTAATTATTATTTACTTAACAAAACCCAGTTTGAATCTAGCAACCATTGGTCGTCTAACTGCTGATTTGCATAGCTGCTGCACTCATCTGCGGAATATACAAGACGCAACAAGTTTCGCACTGTGTTTATTGAATAATTTAATTGATAGCTAAATTGTAGACCAAGGCTTTGGAAAGCAATCATGGCACTTATGTTTTCAAATTGTAAAAGTTAACAATATTTTTGCTATAGTTTATTTTTTAATAACCATTTTATATTCATAATATATTTTTCTTATGGTTTTGTGCAGGGCTGGTGCAAGGATTTTTGACACCCTAGGCAAAACCTCATTTTGCCGCCCCCTCCCCTTGGCTCCACCCCTGACTCCCCCCACTTTCCCCTGCCCATGTATACGGTGGAGGTGGCGGGGTGGAGATTTTTGCGGCGCCTCGCCACTATTTCTTCAGCCGTGGTTCGCAGGCCCACACCTGCACCCCTGCACCTGGTCTGAAGACAAACAGTGGCGACACCGGCTCGCTTCCTCACATCAGCCTTGGTCCACAGGTGTAGAGACAGGCCATGGTAGTATATGGACAGGCCAGGGTAGTATATAGACAGGCCAGGGTGGTATTTATCCAGGGTCACAGGGTGGTATATAGACAGGCCAGGGTGGTATATAGACAGGCCAGGGTGGTATATAAATAGGCCAGGGTCACAGGGTGGTATATGGATAGGCCAGGGTCACAAGGTGGTATTTGGACAGGCCAGGGTCACAGGGTGGTATATAGACAGGCCAGGGTCACAGGGTGGTATATGGACAGGCCAGGGTCACAGGGTGGTATATGGACAGGCCAGGGTCACAGGGTGGTTTATGGACAGGCCAGGGTCACAGGGTGGTTTATGGACAGGCCAGGGTCACAGGGTGGTTTATGGACAGGCCAGGGTCACAGGGTGGTTTATGGACAGGCCAGGGTCACAGGGTGGTTTATGGACAGGCCAGGGTCACAGGGTGATATATGGACAGGCCAGGGTCACAGGGTGGTATATGGACAGGCCAGGGTCACAGGGTGGTATATGGACAGGCCAGGGTCACAGGGTGGTATATGGACAGGCCAGGGTGGTATATAGAAAGGCCAGGGTGGTATATATAGACAGGCCAGGGTGGTATATAGACAAGCCAGGGTGGTATATGGTCAGGCCAGGGTGGTATATAGCCAGGGTCAAAGGGTGGTATATAGCCAGGGTCACAGGGTGGTATATAGCCAGGGTCACAGGGTGGTATATAGACAGGGTCACAGGGTGGTATATAGACAGGGTCACAGGGTGGTATATAGCCAGGGTCACATGGTGGTATATGGACAGGGTCACAGGGTGGAATATAGCCAGAATCACATGGTGGTATATGGACAGGGTCACAGGGTGGTATATAGCCAGGGTCACATGGTGGTATATGGACAGGGTCACAGGGTGGTATATGGACAGGGTCACAGGGTGGTATATGGACAAGGTCACAGGGTGGTATATAGCCAGGGTCACAGGTTGGTAAATAGACAGGGTCACAGGGTGGTATATAGACAGGGTCACAGGGCGGTATATAGCCAGGGTCACAGGGCGGTATATAGACAGGGTCACAGGGTGGTATATAGACAGGGTCACAGGGTGGTATATAGACAGGGTCACAGGGTGGAATATAGCCAGGGTCACATGGTGGTATATGGACAGGGTCACAGGGTGGTATATAGACAGGGTCACAGGGTGGTATATAGCCAGGGTCACAGGGTGGTACATAGCCAGGGTCACAGGGTGGTATATAGACAGGGTCACAGGGTGGTATATAGACAGGGTCACAGGGTGGTATATAGCCAGGGTCACAGGGTGGTATATAGCCAGGGTCACATGGTGGTATATGGGCAGGGTCACATGGTGGTATATGGGCAGGGTCACAGGGTGGTATATAGACAGGGTCACAGGGTGGTATATAGACAGGGTCACAGGGCGGTATATAGACAGGATCATAGGGCGGTATATAGCCAAGGTGGTATATTGACAGGCTAGGCCCTAGCCTAGTGGGGGAGAGAATGAGGGAGAGGAGGAAGATGAGAGGTGTAAAGAAAAGAGGAGGGGAAGAGAGGGAAAAATAAAGGGGGAGGGGGGAAGAAGGTGCAGAGCACAAAGTGGTGGGAACAGAGAGGGGGGTTGTTCTGGGGATGGAAGTCACACTCACCAATTACTGTATGTCTCCCCCATTCAGTCTGGTATCCCTCAGGGCTGTAGCAGCTATTGTTTGAAAAGCGCCGCTCAGCTGTTCACAAAACTCCTCTCGCAGCACAGAGCAAGTGCATGGCATGCATGTGGATGGAGTGTGGGCGGGGTTGGGTGGGCACAAATGGGAGGCGGAGTATCGGATTGGAGAAGCAGCAGAGTGAGGGCAGGGGTTAGGAGGACAATGAAGATAGAACACAGCACGACTCCTGTGTAAGCTTTCCCTGCTCTCACTGTGTTACTGTGACGTATACTCTCCATCTCCACACTACAAGTCATGGTGCCTGGGGGAGCAGATGCTCGTCCTGCAGCTACCCACACAGACTCCGCCCGCGCTTGTTTATCCTTATCCCCGCCCGTCTCATCCTCTGGCTTGTCACCCAGCATACCGCAATAGAGTGCCAATCTGCTCTATGCGGCAGGGGTGTAATAGCAGGGAGCGGTGCAGAGTCACTTTGTCAGCAATGATTTTACCGCCCCTCCCATCCTGCAGCCCTAGGCGGCTGCCTGACCCACCTAATGGTTACGCCGGCCCTGGTTTTGTGTAGAAAAATAACATTTGCACACATTAAGATTTATTACCTTATGTCATTCAACGTAAGATAATAAACCTTTTGCATAAATAGCCTATGACTGGCAGCACTGCAAATTACTTATTACATTCTCTGGACTCTACACATGGCTGAGAAAAGCAGGAATTTTCTTTTTCTGTTGCTGTCAGTGAGATAATTTTCAAACATAGCAAGGTCTCTTTGCAATACTGCCCAGCATAGAGTGGCCATGGCACTTGCACAGGAAGTTCGATTTATTTTTTTTTTAACAGCCTTCCTAATATGAAGGACTATTTGCATTTGCACTATATGTCTAGCATGTTGTCAGACATACAAGGCCTATCATGTCCAGTTTACTGTTTTAAATTTTAAAATGTCTGCTGTTATCTCTCAAGTACATAATGATAAGCTCCAAATCATATTTTGACCTATTTTACATCTTCCTAGACTTGAATAAACTAAACGATGTCCCTCTGTAACATGATTGAGAAAACATTGTCATCCCACCTCTCAGAAAAGGGCAGCATGCTATATGTTGCCACACCTATATAGATTTTCAACAGCACATCCAACCTCCATACATGATAGCGAGGGACATCATTTGGTTGAACAAAGCTTTCCTAAACCAACTAGGTGCAAAATGTCAAAATATAGAGTGTAACCTTTCAAAAACAAAAATGTCTAAAAAATTTGTAAAATATTTATTTGGTTTGATGATAATGTAAACTCTTAAAAAATATATATTTTTTTATGCATCATGTTTTTTGCAGAAAAAAACAGACAATAAAAAAGTTTAAGAACTGCAATAACTCGACTTTACTGTAATATACTTTCTTGACAAAGAAATTTGATATTGATTGGACCCAAGATTTGGATTGTCCTAATAACCACTAGCTCTGTCTATTACTTTCCAAATATAACTGCTAAGAAAATTAAACTTGTGCAGTTTCAAGATCACCTTTTTTTAAACCACTTGTATACCCAGCTTTGTGATTTTTAAATAGAAGCAAGTTTACCTTTTAGGGTAAAATGAATACACCGTTTTAGGCGATATTCTTATCTTGCTGGAACTTCAGAGCTTATTACTGTAACAGAGGGCTCCCACGCACAAGCGGCTTCCCATGGGGGGGCACTAGACAGAGAGGAGGGGCCTGGAGCTTTGGCAGGGGACCCAAAAAGAGGAGGTTCCCGGCCGCTCTGTGCAATTCAATTACAAAGAGTAGGTAAGTACATACATGTTGTTTAAAAATAAAATTACCTTAACCCTTTCAGTTGTTTGAACAAAGCAGTCCAAAAAAACATTTTTTTATTGAAAACAGTTTTGAAAAATGCAAGCACACAAGCATATATAAAGAAAATGGTTAATTTTATCAAATTTTGAAGTTTTTTCTTGTAAACATGTTTTTTAACAAAAAAGTGTACATATCTTTGACATATGCAAATTACATGTCGTTCTGCCAGCTTACTGCACCGATTCCAGTAAAATAATGCATACACTCCAGCCTGTTTTGCCGGGCACTTTGTGTTGGTAATCTTGAATGTCCTCAGTCAAGAGATGCAAGTCCAGCAAGGTGCTCCTGCCCTTCCTCACGGATGTTTCTTCCAACTCTCTCTTCTCCCCAATCTGGTGCTGCAGCAACATACCCCCGTGCATTTCGCCTTAGGTAGTTGTGTAGGACACAACATGCAAGAGCTATAGTGTCTATTTTGTACATGGCCTGAAGAACTGCGGTTTGGAAAATGCAAAATCTGTTGGCCAGGATTCCAAATGCATTTTCCACCACCCTTCATGCATGGGACAGCCTATAGTTATAGATCCTCTGATCTGGGGTCAAGCTACGCACGGGGAAGGGCTTCAATAGCTGTTCTCCTAATGCAAAGGCATCGTCTGCTACAAACACAAAATTCATACCTTCCACATTCTGGGCAGTGCTTGGCAAATTAAGTGTCTCATTCTGGAGACACCTATAGAATTCTGTGTGTTCTATAACACTGCAATCTGAGTGCCGTCCATTTTTACCGATGTCCAAGTATAGGAATTCATAGTTGCCATTAACAACTGCCATCATGATAATGCTGAAGAATCCCTTGTAATTGTAATAAAACAAGCCTGAGTTGGCTGGTGGAGTTATCCGAACATGCTTCCCATCTATTGCACCTCCACAATTTGGGAAGTTCCATTCCTCCTGGAAGTTTTTGGCCACTTCCAACCATTCTTCTGGGTTTTGGGGAAACTGCAAAAAAGAATCAGATAGGATTTGTAAATCTGTGTGCTACAGACAACAATTTAAACCTAGCTATATATTTTAGACATGGGAATAAGCAGAGGCCGATACCTGTTAGACATGAATTGCAACCAACATGTAAACATTGTTTAAGGTATGTATTTAACATATACGCACACTACCTTTTATATATTCACTCTGTAGAGCGGTGATAAGCGCCTTGCATGTCTCAGGTATGATCTTGCCAAGGGCCTGAGGAGAAATTCCTGTGGTAAATTTCAAGTCCTGCAGGCTTCGTCCTGTCACCACATAACACAGGGTGGCTATCAGCCTTTGCTCGGCACTGAGAGCCTGATGCATTGATGTATCTGTCAGGGCTGGGCTCAGCCCTTCCTTCTCTGAGCTGGCCGCTCAGCTGTCGGCTAATTGCCAGCTCCTATCTCTCCACAGTTACTCAGCTGTTGATGATATCCTGCTCATCAGTCCTGCCTACTTAAGCCGTCCAGTCCAGAGGAGCTCTGCCTTCACCTTGGTTACATCACAGAAACTATCTCCTGCGATCCTGTTCAAGCCTATCTGTTCTGACATCCCTTCTGGCTCCAGATCCTGCTTTCTGTTCCACTACATTGATCCTTGGCTTCTGGCTTGGTTGACTATCCATTCCAGTTACTGAACTTTGGCTATATTTTGGCTATGTTTGTTCTTTTTAGTTTTATTATTAAACAAGTGTGATTTAACTGTACTTCTGTCTCGGCCTGATTTCATGGTTCCTGACAGTTTCCTGTTTTTGGATCAATGGAGTGACAGCTGGCAAGAGTTGCTGGAAGCACTCATCGTTCATTTGCAAATAATTGCGGAAGTCACCTGGGTTATTTCTTGAATTTCCTGGATGAGTTGCATATGGGAGTACTTGGCACGGTTGAGGAGCCATTCTTTACTCCACACTCCGCCTTGACTTTTTTTTGGTTAAGTACATTTTGGATAGCCATAAGAATAAGCATAGCTACTGGAATGCTGGTATCTTCCATATTTCCAAATAAGTGCCGAAAAGCAATGCAGAACAATTGAAAAAAATGAATATACGTGATCGGACACGAATATTCCAAGTAGCTACAAACTCAGGCGCGCAAGGCGTGGCTAGAGGGGTCACACACACATTACATCATTTCCCCTCACATGCTACAATGTGGTTACGCATACAGAAAGCTATTGTAGTATCGTACGGGGAAATACGTATCGTTAGTACAATCTCCCAATTGTGATACATAGGTATTCGGACTATCAACCGAGTAAAATCGGACGAGAAGTCGATTATTATAAATGGGAAAAAATTATGGGAAAAAATTATAAAATAAAATGTGTGTATTCAGTATCTGCAATAACATTCTTTTTAAAAGCAACGCTGAACAAAATAGAAAAAAAAATGCTTTTTTCTAGTTTTGCTATGTTTTGGTCTATGGATTTCATTAAAAAAATATATATACCGTATATACTCGAGTATAAGTCGAGATTTTCAGCCCTTTTTTTGGGCTGAAAGTGCCCCCCTCGACTTATACTCGAGTCACCGCCTTCTGCCTACATGATCAGTGTGTCATGCAGGCAGACGGTGGCCAGCGTGTGCTACATACCATTCGGCAGCCTCTCACTGTTCAAAAGCCGTGCCTCCTCCTCGTCTGTGATAGGCAGAAAACTCCATTTCCCAGCAGCCTATCATGGACAGTCTCTCATCCTCGTCCATGGTATGAGGATGAGAGAATGTCCGTGATAGGCTGACCGCTGACTGCTGGGAAATGGCGTTTTCTGCCTATCACGGACGAGGAGGAGGCGCGGCTTTTGAACAGAGAATGACCGCCGAATAGTAATAGCACACGCTGATCGGTGGATGCAGAGCGGCACACGGAGGCATGCACAGGACACAGGTAGGATGCACACATACACAGGACACATGCACCTATACACAGGACACATGCACAGGACACAGGGAGGTATACAGCTGCAGATGGGCATTGTTGACCCTCTTTTTCCACTTACAGTAGCTGCTGCATTTCTCACCCTCGTCTTATACTCGGGTCAATACGTTTTTCCCATTTTTTTTGTGGTAAATTAGGGCCTCGACTTATACTTGGGTTGACTTATACTCGAGTATATACGGTACCTGTATATTACCAAAATCAAGCCTGGTTTGTCTTGGGAAACATGATATAAGTATTAGTTTGTTATCTTAACTAGACATGAGCTGAACAGCTCTGGGTTCAGTTTGAGTGTCGTTTGGTGAATTTCAAAGAAGTTCAGATTGTGAACCCAAACCCCATTAAATCCAATAGAAGCCACATCTTAAAATACCCATTTTCTGGGCTAATATGCAAGGGGGTGTCAAAGAATAGCATATGGTTAAATGGGGGTGACATTGTACTGGGAAACATGTACCAATGCAAATTGAAACAGTTCAATCTCTGTATTCGCGGACGATACTAAGCTAAGCAGGGCAATAAAAAGATCTGAACAAATTAATGGGGTGGGCAAGTACATGGCAAATGAGGTTCAATGTAGAAAAATGTAAAATAATGCATTTGGGTGGCAAAAATATGAATGCAATCTATACACTGGGGGGAGAACCTCTGGGGGAATCTAGGATGAAAAAGGACCTGGGGGTCCTAGTAGATGATAGGCTCAGCAATGGCATGCAATGCCAAGCTGCTGCTAACAAAGCAAACACAATTTGGGCATGCATTAAATAGGGGATCAACTCCAGAGATAAAACGATAATTCTCCCGCTCTACAAGACTCTGGTCTAGAGTCTTGCTGTATGCTGTCCAGGTCTGGGCACCAGTCCTCAGGAAGGATGTACTGGAAATGGAGCGAGTACAAAGAAGGGCAACTAAGCTAATAAAGTGTCTGAAGGATATTAGTTATGAAGAAAGGTTGTGAGCACTGAACTTATTCTCTCTGGAGAAGAGATGCTAGAGAGGGGATATGATCTCAATTTACAAATACCATACTGGTGACCCCACAATAGGGATAAAACTTTTTCGCGGAAGGGAGTTTAACAAGACACGTGGCCACTCATTCAAATTAGAAGAAAAGAGGTTTAACCTTAAACTACGTAGAGGATTCTTTACTGTAAGAGCAGCAAGGATGTGGAATTCCCTTCCACAGGCAGTGGTCTCAGCGGGGAGCATTGATAGTTTCAAAAAACTATTAGATAAGCACCTGAACGACCGCAACATACAGGGATATACAATGTAATACTGACATACAATCACAAACATAGGTTGGACTTGATGGACTTGTGTCTTTTTACAACCTCACCTACTATGTAACTATATGAAATTCCCAAAAATTCCATTTGGCCAGGGGCAGTGATTTTTTTTCAAATACTTAAAGTGAAACATTAACCGCTTCATGACCACCCTACAGCTGTTTTACTGCTACAGGGCAGCTGCCATGCACAGGATCACATATATATATATATATATATATACACGTTATTCTGCATTACCGGGTAGTGGGCGTGAATGCGCGCTGCCGACGGCTCGCTCCCGCTGTGATTATGCACAGCGGGAGCCAATTAGCGGGTACCGCAGACCCGATGTCCCCCGGCATCCGTTGCCCGTTCGTTACAGAAGCAGAACCGCGATCTGCCTATGTAAACAAGGCAGATTGCCATTCTGTCAGTAGGGAAGGCATGGATCCTGTGTTCCTGCAAATCAGGGACATGGATCCATGTCTTCCCTTAGTAACAACACCTCCTGCACAGTACACAAACACTGGCTAGGCACACAGTTAAGCCTTTGATCACCCCTGATGTTAACCTCTTCTCAGCCAGTGTCATAAGTACAGGGATAGTGCATATTCTTAGCATTGATCACTGCATTAGTGTCACTGGTTCCCACAAAGTGTCGGTTAGGTGTCCTAATTGACCGCCCCAAAATCGCAGTCCCACTATAAATCACTGATCGTCGCCATTACTAGTAAAAAAAAAAAAAAAAAAAAAAAGAAATGATAAAAATTCCATAAATATATCCCATAGTTTGTAGACCTGATAACAAACCAATCAATATACGCTTTTTGGGATTTTTTAACCAAAAATATGTAGCAGAATCAATTTTGGCCTAAATGTGATTTTTTTTATTGGATATGTTTTATAGCAGAAAGTAAAAAATATTTTTTTTTCAAAATTGTCGGTCTGTTTTTGTTTATAGCGCAAAAAAAAAAAAAAAAAAAAAACGCAGAAGTGATCAATTACCACCAAAAGAAAGCTCTAATTGAGAGAAAAAAGGATATCAATTTAATTTGGGTACAGCGTCGCACGATTACGCAATTGTCGCAAAAAATGGCCTGGTCAGGAAGGGGGTAAATCTTCCAGAGCTGAAGTGGTTAAAAATGCCCAATTTCTTTAGATAACATGCCCAGGGGTGAAGGGGTGCATCTCTGTGATGTACAGAAAGGAAAAAGAAATATGATGCTCGGCTCCTGCGAAACAGTGGGCCAGATGGGCAAAAGTTGTAATGCCCAAACAGTTCAGTCTGAACCTAACTTTAATCAGTTCATCCCTAACCTTAACCAATGACAATGTTATTCTAGAATTAATAGGCCCATAGTAGAATTATAAATATTGCTCTGGTCCATATGGGGTGTACATGACTACAGGTGCAAGAGCTAAAATGGTTAAAGCGGAGGTCCGCCCACTGCTGCAAAAATTAAAAGACAGCAGCTGCACATACTATTTAACAATAGGACACTTACCTGTCCTGGAGTCCAGCGATGTCAGCACCGCAGCTGATGCTTCCATTAGCTGTCGGTTGCATGCCGCCTCCATTGCAAGTAAGGGAAACCGGCAGTGTAGCCTTACGGCTTCACGCCGGGAACCCTACTGTGCATGCGCGAGGCTCTGCTCCTCTCTCCTACTGGCCCAGCGGCAGGAGAAGGAGGAGGGAGGAGGAGGGAGCCCCAGCGATGACGCAAATACCCGTGGCTGAGGCTCCTGGAAGTGGGGACAGGATACCTGTGAAAGACAGGTATCCTGTCCCCCCCCCCCCCCCCGAAAGGTGCCAAACGTGGCACCGGAGGGGGGGGGGGGAGTACAACAAGCGTAAGTTCCGTTTTTGACCAAATAGACCAAAAAGGAACAAATAAAAGACATTTATTGTTCAGGTTTACAAATGCTTGAAGCCAGTGGTGGACAGGAACTGGTATTTTCAAAAGTAGGTCAGCATCAGCAATGTCGGCCTACATACTTCTCTTAGCAGAGGAAAATATTTACCAGTCTGTTCTACTTATCTGTATTTAGGTTTGTATTTTTTTCTGGGATTTAGCTGTTAAATTGCACACCTTATAACAATCCTCCCAACTATCTGACATGGGGATTGAGGGACACCAATTAGCAAATGTAGGCATTGGTCACACTCCCCTGCCACGCCCCCTTAAAGGGGAAATAAGCAAAACGAAATTTGTTAAACCCACAGGCTATTTTTTTTTTTTTTATATTGGCTTTTGGCATTTACAAATGTAGCAATATAGAAATTGGATGAAAGGTTTAGCACTGGAAAACACTTTTTGAAAGATAAAAAGTGCATTTTATATACAACTATATAGATCAGACCAAAATGAGGGACAAATGAGGGGAAAGAGGGACAGAGGGACTTTGTTCCAAATCAGGGACAGTCCCTCAAAATCCAGGACAGTTGGGAGCTATAGTTATCATATTTTGTGAGGTGTTATTATTAGTTATCTAGTTATTAGTTATTAGTTATCTGTAATAACGGACAGAGAATAGTTGTTTGCTTATTCTAAATCAATGCAGTTCGAATGTCTCTGAAACAGGTATGAACTCTCCACAACAGTGAGTGAAAGAAGGGTTTACAATTTATCTATGTAAATGTGAATGTCAGTACAATGGTACATGAAAACAGGTCGTTTTATATAATGAGCTGTACGATATTTTTAGGCTAAAAGGTACTTACGTACAGGGTTCATTGGAATAGCATGGAAAAATGATAAAAACAATAACAGATGATCCATGTTGGCTGTGAGAGTTCAAAGGGACAGATAGATAGGCAACTGTGCAGTTCAGAGCCGGCCGGTGCTTCACACACACACACACACACAAGAGACAGCCTAAACCAGCAGGAGAGTAATACTATCTGAAAGGCCATAAACAGAAAAGTTTTATGCAGTATGTTTTAGAGAAACAGCTACTGTGCTGAAACAGCAAACCAAGGGCATACATTGCCCTGTATTGCCAGAAAAATAGTATAAATTACCTTTTGCTGTGCTGATAGAGGTGAAGACATCAGAGCGACAGTCCTCAGACTGAGAGAACACCAGCTGTGAGTGAGCACTTTAAATAATGAGTAAGCTTGTGAGGGAGTCAATCCTCACTAGTTAATTGCATAGTGCTGGTTGTTCCACCCCATTAGCTGTGGGAAAAAAACAGCTGAGGCCGGAACTCAAAGTGTCTCTCTGACAGAGAGGCGCGTGGCGTAGCCCCGCCCCTAGGGGGCATAATGACGTCACCGGTGAAAAGGGAGTCCCCGTTCGTGTTGTGGGAAAACACCCAGCGGTGGACATGTAGGAGCTCCTCCCCGCACATGAGGCCCAGATGGGGACAGAACCACTTCTGTCACCCATTAGCCATGTACAGGTGGAGCCTAACCGCCGGTGTTCTGACATATACTGTCCTCCTATCGGATAGTGTCCGCTCCGTACTGCGCAGGCGCAGTGCTTGCGCAGTACGGAGAAGAAGGAGATGCTGAAAGTGTCCGAAGTTGATCAGCTGACCATCAGCTGTACACGGCGCTTGGGCACTTCTTAGCGATGGCTTTGTAAGAGGGCACCTCGCGGGCTCGCTTCGCTCGCCACGCTTCGCTCGCCACGCTTCGGGCACGGCCTCGCTGCGCTCGGCAACTATTTATTCTCACTCTATGTCCACTTGGATAGTAGGGAATGAACCTGGACATAGGGTGAGAATAAAAGCGCAGGCGCCATGTACAGCTGATGATCAGCTGTTAAACTTCGGAGACCTTCGGCGTCTCGTTTGTCCTCCGTACTGCGCCTGCGCAGTACAGGGCGGACACTATATGACAGGGGACTGTATTTGACAAGACACCGGGTGTGTGCGATGCATAGCACAGCCCTAGGATTGCATTGTGCACCATCTAGTGGCCAAACAGAACAATGACAGCCAACATGTACACAATGGAAAAACAGAACCAAAGGGAAAAACATTTAACAAAAAATTAAATGTGACCATAACAAAACAACAAAAGAAATGCGGAATAAATTGAATACACATACATGGCAGTTAAATATCAAATAAACATGGTTGACAATAGGGTAGGTCATCCATAGTGCAAACATGCAATTATGATAGTAATCATATACTTATAAAACTATTCTATGAAAAATCAATGAAATTATGTTTACAATACACATCCCCCTAGCAGAAAAGAGCTCAAAGAGAAAAGATTTATAGTCAAATGCCTTACTGGGGCCTGATGGTACAATGGCCCATAAGCTGAATCTCTATAAGATAGAGAAATAGAAATATGGCTAAGGATAATACATTCAGGGTTTGAGAAGAGAGGGGGCTATAAATTTAATTCACAACCCCCTGAAACAAAGCCCAGGAGGAAGAATTTGCAGTTGAATGCCTCATTTAGGCTAGGTGGTGAGGTGGCCTGTAAAATAAATATCCATCTCAATTCGCATTGGAGGAGGCGCTTATTGAAGTCGCCCCCCTCTGGAGTTAAAATGTATGCAATTGAGTGTGCAAAAGTATACTTTGGGGATAGATTCTGAGTGAACAAATGCCATATGACGACCAATAGGTACATCATGGTCTTGTTTGAGTATGGATAGATGTTGGTATATTAGTTTCCAAAATTCATTTATAGTTTTCCCGACATAGTAGCACCCACATTCACATGTGAGTAGGTACACTATGCCGGGAGTCCTGCAATTTGCATAATGTTTCGGACAAAATGTACGTCCATTGGGCAGGTCGATGTATTTGAGCTTATCCATATATTGGCAATATGTGCATCCACCGCACACAAAGGTTCCCAATGTTTTACACATATCACCCTTGTATGATTTATATTCGCTCGCTACCAGTTTGTCACCTACAGAGGAGGCCCTTCTGTAGGCGACGGCTGGCGAGTTGGAAATGAACGGATGCAATGGGTCCATCCTCAGAAAGTGCCAGCATTTGTTTAAGATACACACAAGATAAAGGAAAAGAATTGCGCTAGGTGCGTAAGCTATATATAAAAGATGTGAAGGGAGTCCTGCTGCTGAACACTATAACCCCGATATAAGGGCACAGAAGATAGATATAAAATGGAAAGTGCAGTGCTGGACATATGACATAAATTTATGTGAACAGTGATAAATTAATAAACCAAATGACAAGTAACAGTAAATAGCATCCAATCACTAATAACAGATCTACAAATATATTTCAATTAAGTGCCCATAAGTATTTGCAAGGAAAATAAATAATTATTAAGAAAATAATTAATTCATTTGATCAAAGTGAAAGTGAAATAAAGTCCAAAAAAATATGATATGTTTGGTATTCAATGCGAGACCCAGGGTCAATATTCCACCGCTAGTGCTGCCCACCACCTGGTGATGAAGTAATGGAGGCTTACCAGAAAGCCTGCGACCGCCCTTATTCAGGGGGGTCAAAACAGGCTTAGTAGAGAGATGTAGACCACAGAGGGTGTGCTCCGGAAGATACTGCTGAGAAAAACGCCAACCTCCTTCATGGACAACTAGTTAGCGACAACTTAAAGCACTTCACAAGGTGTAGTCCCAGAATCGTTTCACATTGAACAGTTAGTAATTGCTTTCAGCTCCGGAGTCAGGGAATGTCCGAGTTCATCCAGCAGAATCTGATCTGGCAGACCCTCACCAACTGCAATCAACAGTTGGCCTGGAGCATGACCAAAACAGAACTTTTTTCTTATATCCTTTTTCTACAAATCTGTCTATGATAGTGTCTGCTTGGGTGTTGTAATCTGCTAGATTGCTGCAGTTTCTGTCTGATTTTAAAGAAAGTCCTAGTACCTATACGTTCATTATTTTTGTATAGTTGTAGGTCTAGGTAGTTAATACTTTGTTGATTCCAGGTTCCCGAGAAGGTAATCCCATAGGCGTTCTGGTTAATTTAATCGAAGAAAGATTGTAATTCTATTTCCGTGCCACTCCATACAATCAAAATATCATCGATATGTCCGGATGCGGGAGTGAGAGGGTGTGTGTGAGATCCCCTCTCCCTCCGCTCTGACCAGCTAAGCTACAGGCTGAGAAGATTGCAGGTCGATCGGCGGTAGGAGTACGCAGCGGAACCCGGCCAAACTGCGCTTCAGAGCCACTGAACATACCTGACCCCAGCGCAGGCTCGGAGGACGGGGCAGAGGGGAGCGTGAGAGACCCCTCCGGCTGGCCAGCGGCCAAACGAGGAGACCAGCTTCAGTAGCTTCAGCAGCAGTAACGTCAGCGTGTGTGGCGGTGAGAGAGCTTGGAGGACGGAGTCATAGGGGCGGCGTGAGAGGCCTTCCTTCGCCCGTCAGTAGCCAATGAACATGCTGAACTTAGTAGCTGCAGAGGCAGTGAATGGAGCAATGCGTGGCCAACAAAATTAGCAAGGTAACGCTGCGATTCTGGAGAGTGACTAAAAAGACGCCAGACATAGGTGAAAACTTCCCTTTTTTTTTTCCCCGTCCTCATATACCATATTTGCTATATATGACTTCTATTCCTAGTTCTTAATTGAAGAAATTTAAACTGAGCTTGCAATGTGAAATCCTGGTTAAATATAATCTGTTGCCTCAATAGCTGTTGGTGATAAAGACACTGTACCTGAAATAAAGAAAATAGCAGCCCCAGTCCGGGGTGGGACAGGGAGCTGGTGTGTGAGGATTTTTTAACAACATAAATAGAACCAGTGGAATGGTGACTGCAAGTTGATCGCTATAACATCAGCTGTAAATTGAACTATATTGCCTATATGCCTTCTTATTGCCCTATGCACTGTTAGGCTGATGTTGTGGTATCAGAGGTGTGCAGAGGGTTATTTTTTTGTTACTACTCTCAAGCAAAATCAGCAGATTGGGACAGCATTGATTATAGCCCAAATTAATAAAAGGAAAGCGGAGATTTTTTTTTTTTCCCCTCATGATATAACAGTATGGCTGGGAAGCGGGCAGCAGAGGAAAAAGTAAACCAGCACCAGTTACAACATCAGCCACAGCAAGTAGGAGGCCAGGTTACACGCTCTGCAAAAAATCAGATAAATCAAGTAAAAGCCGCAGCAGCAGTTGCAGCAGCGGCAGCAACAAAGTTAGAGCGTTTCGCTAGGACCTCCCTCTCACCAGTAAAATCCCAACAATCAATTCAAACAGGTACCTCGGTGGTTAGGAAAAACCAAAGCAGCGGGTCAATATCGGCTGCAGAGGAAAAGAGGAGGGGAGAACCCCCAAAAAGATGGTCCGCTCAAGAACAGGCTAGTGTAAACCTAAATAACTTTATTCGTGTCACAATAGATACAGTACAACTATCCAAAAACCATGTGTTAAAAATAGGACAAGGGTCCTATATAGCACAGGTGGCCACCACAACATTCCACACGCACCTATCACTCATGCACTTGTACACATATAGGTCATTAGAAAAGATTCAAATTTTCATAAAGTTCCTGAATAGGGTAAAAGGTAATTGAGTGTTAAGCCTTCGGTCTTTCCCAAGTAAAGTGCAAATGCTGGTGATTGATGAGATTCCATCCAGGTATAATTAAAGAACCCAACTATAAATACAGATGTCAAAGCAACATAAGGAAATGGGAAGTCCCGGTATTACCAGCTAGGTAGCGACAAAACAAAAGGGCAAGTTCACATCTTATGCAAGAAAGACAAACGGTGAATAGCCATAGACCGTGTACCTCCTTTGTATTGGAGTACTACTTAGCTCACCGTTTGATGTCTTCAGTGGAGGAATGGTGAAGCCCGAGGAAGCTGATGGTCGCCTCGCTGGTTCGGTGTGGGGGAGCGTTCATGCAGTGTGTTTGTCTGTTGCAGGTATGAGCTGTCGTTTCCGGATCTTCCCCGAGGGGATGTACGGTGAGTCACAGAGTTCAGACGCTCCGCGCTTGATCTGTCAGATAGTTGGAAGGAGCACTCAGTCTCAGTGTCCACCGCAAGGCTCAGCCCAATGTCCAAAAGTCAATCGGGATGTTCCCATATGATCAAAGTAGTTTCTTCATAGATGTGTGGAGGTCCATGTCCCACCTGTGCATAGGTTAGATGCTTACGCATTTCGCTTGTTGCCAAGCTTCTTCAGAGCAAATGTAGTGCCCCCGGCTGAGTGCTTAAATAGCCTAACGGCCAGTGTTCAATATCCTGCAATTATAGCCAGCACCTGGGCACCAAAACCTAACCTTAATTTGCATTCACCAATTAGTGCAGTCACACTCATGCATACAGCTGTGTTACAAATTCAGACAGAACATTAGTAATAGTGGGTTCATTAAGATTCTCCAATCTAATCGGCTTATGTATGGCCAGAGTTTGATGTCCTAATGCTATTACCATTGTGGAGAATAAACTAAAAAATAAGGATGACGACCGGCCTCTATCCCTGCATTTCCTCGAAAAACATGAGGGTAAACCAGATGGCCTTAAGTTTAAGGGCATATACAAACTTAACTTGCCCCATAGACGTGGAGATTTCGACAAGATATTGTATCAAAAGGAGAAGATGTGGATCTTCTATTTAAATAGTATGCAGCCTTCTGGATTGAACAATGAATTTAATCTGTCTCCCTTTTTGGAGCAATAAACTGACAGTAAATAATCTAATTACGTTCATCCAGGGATCAAAAATCTCCCGTTGAAGGTCCACATCTTCTCCCGATTGAGATTGACACCATCTGTGGATAACAGATTGCATACAATTCAATTCATTAACAGCATCTCTGTCTTCCACATAGATAACAGTATCCAACATATGAAATATAACCAGATGAGATGACAATCTGTTCTCTCCTTTCATACTGTGTCCATCATATGGTCATACATTAGCAGATCAGATTGAAGCCGCAGTACTCTTTGACTATGGGCTCTGTATATCAATAGCAACTGTATAACAAGCTATGTTTATTCTCCACAATGGTAATAGCATTAGGACATCAAACTCTGACCATACATAAGCCGATTAGATTGGAGAATCTTAATGAACCCACTATTACTAATGTTCTGTCTGAATTTGTAACACAGCTGTATGCATGAGTGTGACTGCACTAATTGGTGAATGCAAATTAAGGTTAGGTTTTGGTGCCCAGGTGCTGGCTATAATTGCAGGATATTGAACACTGGCCATTAGGCTATTTAAGCACTCAGCCGGGGGCACTACATTTGCTCTGAAGAAGCTTGGCAACAAGCGAAACGCGTAAGCGTCTAACCTATGCACAGGTGGGACATGGACCTCCACACATCTATGAAGAAACTACTTTGATCATATGGGAACATCCCGATTGACTTTTGGACATTGGGCTGAGCCTTGCGGTTGACACTGAGACTGAGCACTCCTTCCAACTATCTGACAGATCAAGCGCGGAGCGTCTGAACTCTGTGACTCACCATACATCCCCTCGGGGAAGATCCGGAAACGACAGCTCATACCTGCAACAGACAAACACACCGCATGAACGCTCCCCCACACCGAACCAGCGAGGCGACCATCAGCTTCCTCGGGCTTCACCATTCCTCCACTGAAGACATCAAATGGTGAGCTAAGTAGTACTCCAATACATAGGAGGTACACAGTCTATGGCTATTCACCGTTTGTCTTTCTTGCATAAGATGTGAACTTGCCCTTTTGTTTTGCCGCTACCTAGCTGGTAATACCGGGACTTCCCATTTCCTTATGTTGCTTTGACATCTGTATCTATAGTTGGGTTCTTTAATTATACCTGGATGGAATCTCATCAATCACCAGCATTTGCACTTTACTTGGGAAAGACCGAAGGCTTAACACTCAATTACCTTTTACCCTATTCAGGAACTTTATGAAAATTTGAATAGACCCGGGTCTCTTTTCTAATGATCTATATGTGTACAAGTGCATGAGTGATAGGTGCGTGTGGAATGTTGTGGTGGCCACCTGTGCTATATAGGACCCTTGTCCTATTTTTAACACATGGTTTTTGGATAGTTGTACTGTATCTATTGTGACACGAATAAAGTTATTTAGGTTTACACTAGCCTGTTCTTGAGCGGACCATCTTTTTGGGGGTTCTCCCCTCCTCTTTTCCTCTGCATATGCAATATGGTCCCTTGAACAACCACTTTTTTGATTGCTGACCAAGTATTGTCGACTCAATCAACAAAGGGTATCTGTGAGATTAGGGGTATAGCAATTAAGGCAGGCAACTCTAGGCCGTCTATTGTACCTTTTGAATATACCCCTAAGCCTAATCTGGATGAACTTAAGGTGTCCTCCTCCCCCTGTGTCTTCAATATCGGCTGCAGCAAGCCCAATGGCAGTGCCACCCACAAAAGAACAAGGGGCGGGAAAAGTCGATATCATAAGTGGTGATGTAGTGTAACGGTCACAGCCAAATAATCAGACCAGTGGTGATGTGCAATCTCTATTTTACTTAACAGTGAAGTTCAACATAAATTGTACCGGAAATTGTGTGAAACTGGGTATACAGTACAGAACATTAACATGAACCATAAAGGAAGAGGATATAACAATTTCACTGCCTTTCAACTAATGTCCACAAGGTGGCAGCAGCGTGTTCTGAGTCCAATCTACAGATAGAAATGTAAACTTAAGAATCTCACGTGTTCCAACATAGTAATCGTTCATTCCACAGTCTGTGAGCTGAGTGGACCTCCTGCTGACACAAACTTCACGCTGGCACTGCTTTCTACTTGCTTTGGTCAGGGGGTTCTGGTGGCTGGAGATAGGGCCAACTCACTTCATGGACAGCTTCCACCAATGGACTGTAACAGAGTCCTCTCCAGTGACTGGGGCTTGGAAAGATACTGTGTGCTCTTTGCTGGTGGCCCGCACACCAGACTTAACAGGGGAGGACCCAGCACCTGGGAACAGCTCATTTGCCCAGTCACTGCTGTCCCATCAGGCAGGATCTCTCTGAGCACAGGTAGCTGGGTGGAGCTGACCTTTATATCCCCCGGGCTCAGAGGATTGTGGGGAGTTGAGTTAAAGGGACCTGCACCAGAATCTGGACAAAAGGGCATCCCACTAAACTCCACCCCACCCCACTTGAACTTGCGATTCCAGGCAAGTTTACCGACCAGACAAAGTCCTCCTGTGCAAAACGTTCAGGTGGTTTCCCAAAGTTGTGTCTCTGAGAGCATCTCAAGGGTTGAGGTTCAGGCTCCTCTTCAGGAGCAGGCAAAGGTACATCTTCACTTTCAGGCATCTCAGTGGACAGTGGGTCAGAGGGCTCCACAGCAGGAATAGGAATCCGAGCTGGGCATGATCATTGGGCTGCCTGGCATTGTCTGTATCTGTAATCTCTCTTTGGAGATTTGGAGGCAACAGTGAAGGGACAGGGAGTAACCACCACTGATTCTCTGCTGGGACTGCTACGGGTGGCTTGGAAACCTGTTCCTCCGGCTCTCTAGATAAGCTTTCAGGCACCTCTACATAATTTCTAATAGGTTTGAGGAGCCGGCGGTGTAGCCTCCTTGGCCTATCTTCTGTATTTTCCTTCTGGACGTCATAGACTGGCACTCCTGGAATTGGTTGCTGTAGCACCACTCCGGGCACTTCCTCCCATGGAGTTTGTAGCTTGCCCTGCTGATGTGCACCTTTGCGCCTGATCAAGACCCTGTCTCCCGGCTTCAGGTCATAGACCTCCGTTCCTGACTCTTCTTGTTCCACCCAAGTTCGCTCCTTTACAAACTGTTGGACTTCTGACAGGCGTCGCCTCCACTCTCGAATCCAGGTTGCTGGAGTATACTCCAGATCTTCAGTGGGGACAGCACCCCATAGATCTGTGAGTCCCCCAAGAGTACGGCCAAACATCACGTGGTAAGGAGACCGAGCTGTCGCTGAGTGCACAGTATGATTATACTTCCAAAACCACTTCGGCCAAGTACTGGGTCCATCTGGTTCGTTTCTCACGGGCCAGTCCCCTCAACAGTTGTATCAGGGTACGGTTAAACCTCTCGCAGGCTCCATTACCCTGTGGGTGATATGGGGTCGTATGCGTCTTCTTGACACCTAAGGAGCGACACCACTCCTGGAAGAACTCACTTTAAAAGCAGGGCCCTTGATCTGAATGTATCTTCTGAGGGCAACCATAAGGGAGACAGAAGTGCTTCCACACTGCTTGAGCTGCAGTCTTTGCAGTTTGGTCACGAGTTGGTACAGCTACTGCAAACTTGGTAAAGTGGTCCACCATGACAAGGACATGGCGATGTCCATCTTCCGACATGTCGAGGGTGAGGAAGTCAACTGTCAATACTTCCAATGGGGCAGACGTGTTCCAAGTCATGGGAGGCACCAGGACCTCAGCCCCCTTGGTCACGGAGCATACTGCACATTGCCGACATATCTGATCAATCAACTGGAACAGCCCCACACACATGGCTTGCCTTTTGAACCAGGCGAATGTCTTGTGGACACCCCAATGTCCTCCTTCCACATGGATCCTTTCTGCCACTGGTCGAGTTCTGGCCCGGGACAGTACGACCTGCCAGGTTACCGAAGAGTCATGGGGGAACATTATTCTGCGATACAATATGCCATTTCTCAAGAGGAGGCGTGACCATTTGTTCAGCAGTTTTTGTGTTTCTGGTAGCAGTTGTGACCTTTCAATTCTACTGGGCCAGCGCCGTAACTGCACTGCCTCTATGACTGGGGCAATCACAGGGTCATCCTCCTGCGTTTCTGCCCAGTTACAATCTTCCAATAGCTGGATGAGGTCCACCCGTGGTCTACTCTTAGGTCTAGCCCCCATTAAGGGTGGGATTTCTTCGTCTTCGGCCTCTTCATCCGCATCTCGCTGTGGTTGGGCTGAAGGGTACAGTGATAGGGCATCAGCCACGTGATTCCCCTTTCCTGGGTGGTAATGCAGGGAAAAGTCAAACTTTGCCAGACGTGCAGCCCATCTTTGTTCCAGAGCGCCAAGTTTGGATGTCTGGAGATGTACTAAGGGGTTATTGTCCGTCCAGACTTCGAACTTAGACCCTGTGAGATACTCGGTGAAACGTTCTGTGACGGCCCACACCAGCGCTAACAGTTCCAACTTGAAGGAGCTGTAGTTTGCAGGGTTTCTCTCGGTTGGGTGAAGGCTGCGGCTGGCATAAGCAATAACCCGTTCCTTACCATCTTGCATTTGTGAGAGCACGGCCCCCAGGCCCTGGTTACTGGCATCAGTTTGTAACCTAAAGGGAAGGGAGAAATCAGCAAAGGCCAATACAGGGGCTGACACCAACCATTGCTTTAAGAAGTCAAATGCCTCTTGCTGTTCCAGTCCCCATTCTACCCTTCTGTGACCTCCTTTCTGGTCTACTCCATGTAGTAACTTCTGGATTGGAGCAGCATGATGGGCGTAGTGCTTGATGAAGCATCGATAGTGCCCCGCTAACCCTAGGAAGGCGCTGTGGAAGATGTGTTATTCCCGCTCAGACAAGATATAACTGAGATGAAGAAATACATAAAAAATCAGGCAGCTAAAATAGATGAATTAGAAAATAGAAACCGGAGAAATAATATAAGAGTAATAGGCATGCCTGAACGGAGTGAGGGATTTGACCCTATAGAATTTCTGGAGGGATGGGTTAAGGAGACATTTGGAACTACATCCTTTTCTTCTTTTTTTGGCATTGAGCGTGCCCACCGAGTCCCCTTTAAACCCCGTCAGGGTAAGGAGTATTCAAGACCCATAATCATGAAAATGTTTAGTTTCAGAGACAAAGTATCTTTGCTCCGGAAGGCAAGAGAAATGGGAGAGATCCTCTATAGGAGGGTAAAAATTTCACTATATCAGGACTTTTCTCCGGATCTGCAAAAACTTAGAGCGGCATATATGCCGATTAAACGTACGTTACAGCAAAAGAAGATGGACTATGCTTTATTGTACCCCGCCCGTATGAGAATAACCACAAGGAATGGCATACTCTTTTTTGATTCCCCTCAGAGTGTGGAAGAATGGTTGGAGAACAATGAGAGAACAGCATGGAATATAGGAGAGGAGAGACTAGAGACTAATTAGACTTTGATTTCTTATTTATTTATTTTTTTTATTACTATTAGAGGTATTGGGGAAGAAGGAAGGGAGAGGGTAAACAAAGATAATAAGTAACAAATTAAGAAATAAGTAAATAATAAATCACAATAAGTAAAATATGGATTAGGGAGTGAAGTGAGAATAGAATAAAAGATAGTAAAGGTTAGATATACACTTATTAGAATAAATTGAGCCGACACGACAAAGTATTTTGTTTATGAGCACAAAAATTAATGCACATGAATAGCACTAAAAAGGTCAGAGAGGGGTGAGGGGGTGAGATAGGGATCCCTGGAGAAAGGGGGTATAGAAATGTATGGCACGGGCAAGGTATGCTGGTGCAGTATGGGGAATGAGTGTAGGTGGGAGGTCAGGAACAATGCCCCTAGGGTAGGCCCAGATGGGCAGGGAGGGAGAGGAAGGGGTGGGATGGAGAGGGGGTGGGTGAGGCAGGAGGGTGGGGGTGGGAAAGGGGGAGGGGAGGGAGGTAAGGGAGGGGTGGGTGGGAGAGGTTTAACACAAACGAATAGTGGAAAATATCACAAATATAAGTTTAGCCACAAATGTTTTTTATGTTTCATTATTGATGGCTGGGGGATTAAGAGGAAGGTATGTAGATATGTATTGTACACTGAGGGGGTCCAAGGGGTAGGTAAAACTCAGAAGGATAATTGTATTTTGACTTCTTGTTTATGTTGTTGTTTTTGGTTTTATAATTACTTTAATTGGTATGCTTTCCTATATGAGTAAGGAGAAGAAAAAAGGTTTACTTTTAACGACATGGAATGTGAGATGGTGGAGGGACAGAGATAAGAGAAGTGCAATGTTCAGATACTTTGATAAAATGAAACCTCAGATAATCTGTTTGCAAGAAACGCATTTGTGTCCAGACTCGGTTCACTTATTGCGCTCAAGGAGATACCCGACACAGTTCCATTCCATGCACACTTCATACTCAAGGGGAGTTAGTGTAATGGTCTCCTCGGATGTCTCCTTTGAGTGCATAGGACAGAGGGTGGACAAGGAGGGAAAATTTGTCTTTTTGCTATGTAAAATTAATGAATTAATATGCATAATCGCCTCTATATATATACCCCCACCATTCTCAACAGTTCAACTTGGGTGTCTATCACAATTTATGGCCTTACACCCAGATGTCCCGGTATTAGCATTGGGAGATTACAATAATATCCTAGATAATTCCCAGGATAGAATGTCTTTGACACCTAGAAGTGTGAGACAGACAGTTGGCAAGACGGCTTTTGCTGCCTTGCTTACGGAACTAGGACTCCGGGATGTATGGAGAGAGAGACATGAAAAGGACAGATGCTACTCATGTTACTCTGCAACAAACGATGGCTTCTCCCGTATCGATCTGGGTTTGGGGAATGAGGCACTTTTGCAGCGGGTAGAGGAGCATATGAGCCACGCCTATTATCCGACCATTCTCCATTTTGGGTGCGGTTAGACACCACTGGAATGCTGGGGCGCCCCTTATGGAAAGTGAACCCCTATTGGTTAACTCTGTTTCCGCAGGTTGACAGAACGAGAGAGGCACTACGGGAGTCCCTGCAATTTAACAGGGGATCCGCTAGTGCAGTGGTAGTATAGGATACACTCAGGGCATTTTTGAGGGGATGTCTCATTAAAGAAATTGCGGGAATTAAAACTCGATCCAGGGAATGGGAGAACAGGGTACGGGAAGAATTGAAAGAAAGGGAACAGGCCTTAATAAGGGACCCATCAAAATCTAATCAAGAGTCCTGGAAGGAGGCCCAAGTGGTATACAACTCAGTTTGGTTATCTGCAGCAGAGAAGAGAAGATACTTTCAGCAACAGAATTATTTTGAAGAAGGGGAAAATACTGGCCGCCTTTTAGCCCTTATAGCCAGAGAGCAACGAGACTCTACTAATATCTTGGCTGTGAGGGCTGAATCTGGGGAGAGGCAGACCCTTAGCTCAGACATTTTAAACAGCTTCCAGCAGTTCTACAGGGATTTGTATTCTAGTAAAACTAGTTATATTCCATCTGATTTGGTACAGTTTTTACAAACCTGTCCGTTCCCGCGGTTAATGGAGGCAGACAGGGAAATGTTAAACCGTCCAATTACACTAGCTGAATTAACAGAAGCCTTGGAGGGGACAAAGCACCATAAATCACCAGGCCCAGATGGGATCCCGGCAGAGGTATACTCCCACTATAGAGAGGACCTTTTACCATCATTACTGCAGGCTATAACGGAGGCTGAGGAAGTGGGTCATTTGCCAGATAGTATGCAAGTGGCAATAATAACAGTAATTTTAGAGCCTGGAAAAGACAGACTCCTATTAGATTCATATCGTCCAATCTCGCTATTAAATGCGGATGTCAAGCTGTTTGCCAGTGTTTTGGCTAAGAGGCTATCTCAAGTGATTGGCAAGTTGGTCCATTGTGATCAGTCTAGCTTTATACCCACCCACTCTACGTCGGATAATATAAGGAGACTTTACATGAACCTACAGATGCCAGTGGATAATCCGGGGGGTAGGGCCATTCTGTCACTGGACGCCTCAAAGGCGTTTGATAGTGTGGAGTGGCCCTACCTCATGGAAATATTGGAAAGATTTGGAATGGAAAGTAAATTTGTATCATGGGTAAAGGTACTTTATTTCAAACCCAGAGCCAGGATACGTATTAATAATAACCTTTCTCCCCATTTGAATTGTATAGAGGTACCAGACAGGGTTGCCCACTGTCTCCATTACTGTTCGCTTTGGCAATAGAGCCTTTAGCTATAATGATCCGGAACTCAATGGAGGTGGTGGGGTTCTGTAGGTATCAGAGAGAAGAAAAAATATCTTTATACGCAGACGATGCACTTATATATTTAGGTGACATGACCTCATCATTGCGGGCAGTAATTGAGATAGTGGGAGAATATGGCAGCTTTTCAGGCTTTGCTATTAACTGGTCAAATCAACCTTAATGCCTATAGACCAGCCGAGGGACCAACTACCAGTGGGGGCGGAACAAATAGTAATAGTTAATAGCTTTAAGTATCTGGGAGTGATGGTGTCCCCGAATCCGGCCGAGTATCTTCGGTTGAACTTGGAGCCATTGCTTGCTAGACAGAAAGAAAAAATGCAATAGCTGGTGTAGGCTTCCCCTATCAGTTATAGGACAAGCAAATTTAATAAAAATGGTGTGGGCTCCACAGCAACTGTACGTTTTTCATAATTCACCAATATGGATATCAAAAAAGTGGTTCAAGCGAGTTGATACACTAATGAGGGAACTGATATGGAAAAAAAAAGGCACCCAGGATTAGTTTGGAAACATTGCAATATGAAAAAGACAGAGGAGGGCTGGCAATACCCCATTCTAAACTGTATTTTTTGGCATCACAGCTACAACAAATGGCAGGGTGGGGTCGGAAGGGAAATGAGGACCCTATATGTAAATTGGTGACCATATCGAAACCCACGTTAGAGGGGGCCTCCCATTTGGAAATGGATTTGCCAAGCATGAAGAGCTTGGAACCCATAAGTACTCTCTTTAAAAGGGTATGGGGAGAGATTCGGAAAGCTCTAAAAATAACGGGCGTGCTCCCATTTACACCGATATGGCATAATACAAGATACCCTGAGATCCAGGAATTACAAGGGTTTACACACTGGAAAGAAAAGGGGATTTGGTTTTTCTCACAATTATATGAGGGGTAGGTACTAAAGACATATGAACAACTATGCAGGGAATTTCACCTGAACCCGAGGGGTTTTTATCAATATCTCCAACTTCGCCATGCGTTACAGGCACAACAAATAACACATTCTCTGACAGTATCAACAGTATCACTCCTGAGTGAGGTTTTAATAGCAGATACGAGGAAAAGGGTTAATATCAAAAATATATAGGGAGTTACTGAGGTCGGTTCAGGATCATACTTTGAAAGTGCCGATATAAATGGGTAGAAGATATAGGAGAGATAGACGAAAAACAGTGGGAAATGGCGCTTGAGGCTATTCCGGTGGTGTCGCTATCCGCAACCCAAAGGCTGTCACAATTATTTATTTTGCACAGGGCCTAAAGAACATCAGTACAGCTTTATAAATGGGGAGGAGGAGACTCCCCGTTGTGTCCTAAGTGTAGAGTGCACAGGGGGGACTTCATCCACCTAATTTGGAGATGCCCAAAGCCTTCCAGGATATATTGAATTTGTTCTTCTTTCGTGTCAGTTTGATAATGTAAAGACCAATCGACACTATTAATTCCATCATTCTGTATTATGTTGGTATACAGCGAATTTACTTTAATTGTGACTAGGATGTCTGTTTCTTCGTTTTTTAGGATTCTTAGTTCATCTAACAGCTGTCTGCTGTCCCTAAGATAAGATCTTCCTTCTTTTACTAATGGTTGTAGGAAGTCATCCAGATATGTTCCCAGTCGGGAGAAAAGTGAGTCTATCCCACTTACTATTGGCCTTCCCGGTGGGTAGGTTTGACTCTTATGAATTTTGGGGACATAGTACATAACAGGCATTTTTGCTGCTTCTGGTATCAAATAGATTGCCTCCTTTTTTGTAAGAATTCCTTTATCCTCCCCTTTTTTACAAACCTTTTAAGTTTCTTTTGGTATTCACTTTTTGGATTACCCTTTAATTTTTTGTATGTGTCTGGTTGATTCAGTAAGTTGAACATCTCACGTTCATAATCTATTTTGTTGAGGATTACTAGCCCCCCCCCCCCCCCCCCCTATCTGCTGGTCGTATGATTATGTTCTTTTTCCTTTCTATTTCTTTTATGGTCTTCCAAATGTTGTTTCTTTTTGATTTCTTAATATCTTCCTCCATCATTTTTTTGAAAACCACTAGACTCTCATTTTGTTGTGCCTTTGGATTAAAAGTAGAGTTGTTCTTTAAATTAGAATGTCTATAAGTGGTAGCTTCTTTTTCTACAGGCTTCAAATGTAGGCTTCAAATTTGTCCAATGCTTTGTCTGTCTGGGGCATATTTCAGACTTAAATCCAAGATCTTTAATTCCTCTTCATTAAAAATGACTTCACTCCAATTGAACATTCATTTTCCTAATATTCCCTTCTTCTTTTTCTTGATGCCCCCTCGTTTTCCTCTGGCCCGTTTCCTCTTAACCATCTCTGGGATCGGTAGGTCACGTGTCTGTGTTCTTCTGTATCCCGTTCGTCTACCCTTCTCTCCCGTGTTGTCTGGGGCATGAAATATGCCCCAGACAGACAAAGCATTGGACAAATTTGAAGCCTATATAGATTTACAGAAATTCGTGAGAAGACTAAATATTAAGAAATATTATGCTTTGAAAGAAAAGAAACATGTAGAAAAAGAAGCTACCACTTATAGACATTCTAATTTAAAGAACAACTCTACTTTTAATCCAAAGGCACAACAAAATGAGAGTCTAGTGGTTTTCAAAAAAATGGTGGAGGAAGATATTAAGAAATTGGATATAAAAAAAAATCAAAAAGAAACAACATTTGGTAGACCATAAAAGAAATAGAAAGGAAAAAAAAACATAATCATACGACCAGCAGATAAGGGGGGGGGGGGGGCTAGTAATCCTCAACAAAATAGATTATGAACGTGAGATGTCCAATTTACTGAATCAACCAGACACATACAAAAAATTAAAGGGTAATCCAAAAAGTGAATACCAAAAGAAACTTAAAAAGTTTGTAAAAAAAGGGGGGGATAAAGGAATTCTTACAAAAAAGGAGGCAATCTATTTGATACCAGAAGCAGCAAAAATGCCTGTTATGTACTATATCCCCAAAATTCATAAGAGTCAAACCAACCCACCGGGAAGACCAATAGTAAGTGGGATAGACTCACTTTTTTCCCGACTGGGAGCATATCTGGATGACTACCTACAACCATTAGTAAAAGAAGGAAGATCTTATCTTAGGGACAGCAGACAGCTGTTAGACGAACTAAGAACCCTAACAATCGAAGAAACAGACATCCTAGTCACAATTGATGTAAATTCGCTGTATACCAACATAATACAGAATGATGGAATTAATAGTGTCGATTGGGCTTTACATAATCAAACTGACATGAAAGAAGAACAAATTCAATATATCCTGGAAAGCTTGAAATTAGCCATGAATAATAATTATTTTTGGCATAAAGAAGACTATTTCGTCCAAACAAAAAGGCGTAGCTATGGGGGCTAAATATGCCCCCAGTGTAGCTAATCTGTTCCTTAATCATTGGGAAGAAGAACAAATCTTCAGCACAGAAAGGAGTAATTTAAAATTGTATCAAAGATATATCGATGCTATTTTGATTGTATGGAGTGGCACGGAAATAGAATTACAATCTTTCTTCGATGAAATTAACCAGAACGCCTATGGGATTACCTTCTCGGGAACCTGGAATCAACAAAGTATTAACTACCTAGACCTACAACTATACAAAAATAATGAACGTATAGGTACTAGGACTTTCTTTAAAATCACAGACAGAAATGGGTACATACCGACCAACAGTTGCCATCATCGCCAATGGATAGGTAATATCCCGAAAGGCCAATTAATGAGAATGTACAGAAACTGCAGCAATCTAGCAGATTACAACACCCAAGCAGACACTATCATAGACAGATTCATAGAAAAAGGATATAAGAAAAAAGAATTAGTAACACTAAAAGAGAACATCAAACACATGGATAGAAATTCTCTAATAGATAAAGGCAAAGAGAACAGGAAAACTAAAAAACACGTTGGAGTTGTGCCCTTCATCACGGGTTTTAATATCCAACATAAAGCATTGGAAAAAAAATAATAAAAAAAAACACTGGCCGATTCTCCAATCCGATCAGATCCTGAGGACCAGTATACCAGCAAGACCTTCCTTCATCTACAGAAAAGCACCAAATCTTAGGAATAAATTAGTTCACAATGCCTTGGACCCCCCAAAACAAATTAGAATTTCAAACCATTTAAAAGGCTTCTATAAATGTGGCAAATGTCTTCCATGCAAAGTCAGCAAAAAAAACAATAAGAAAAGAACCGATTTTTCCTCCATGTCAAGAGGCACTAAATATACCATAAAAGAACTGATCACATGCACCAGTACCCACGTGACGTATGTATTAGAATGTCCTTGCCACAAACAATACATGGGTAGAACAGCAAGAGAATTGCATGTAAGAATCCGGGAGCACATTAACAACATAAAACACAGATTTGACAAACACAGTGTATCAAGACATTTTAGGGACTATCATAACAAAGATCCCACATGCATGGTCTTCTATGGCATAGACAAAATCAAAGAGCATTGGAGAGGGGAGAATAAAAAAAACTAAGATCTCCCAAAATGAGACAAAATGGATATTCCAATTAGACACCCTTCAACCAAAGGGAATGAACATAGATATAGACCTCAATTGTTTTTTAACTAATTTTTAATCAATTTTAATATATGATGTGGTTTTGTTCTCACTCGATCTAAGGCTTCATATTTCATACTTTTAATACTTTTTCATTACCATTACATCATTAGATCTTGATTTGATGTATTTTTAGGAACATTTAAAAGGTTTTGTATAGCTCTGCACATATATAACGTTGTACATGCTCATGGCATGGGCATACCTTATTTTATGCTTGCTATTAATTCACTTACTTAATATTAACATGTGTCTGTTATTTTATTATACATCATTGATTAATTATACTCATGTCGGGAACTTGGTTTTTATTACATATTTTATCATATACATTTAATTTTAGTATATTTCATGTGGAGTAATACAGAGTGTTTTGCATGTAACGTATGGTGGATTACTTATGGGCACTAGTCCTGGTGGATAGTTTTATTCAATCTATGCTAATTCAGTTTTAGATTTAGTAGCATACTTATAATGCATAAGTAAAATAACATCTGATGGACTTCGGTCTGGACTATCACATCCAAAATGGCCGCCGAGATATTTCTATGTTTGGTCTCCGGTCTCCAGAGTCACACATAAAATGGCTGCTGGGTTGTTGTTTTCTATTCCATGGGCTTTGGTCTCTGTTATCCTACACAAAATGGCCGCCGGGACTTCGGACAGTCCGCGGATAATGTTGCCGCCGGCAGTTCGGATGGACTTATTATCTTCCAAAGGGGCTTTTCGGTTTATTAAGGGACCCAAACTTACTATTGATAACAGTCATTCATAGATAATATCGCAGCTCGTTATAGTACATTAAGCCCTCCACACCATGTTATCTATTTAGAGGCTTCGGTCTGCAAATCACACCCAAAATGGCCAACGGGACTTCGGTCTGCAATGTCACCTGCAAAATTGCGGCCATAATTACTAATACATTATGCAAAACACCAAATCAGTATAAATAGGAATTGTAGCAAGCACTATGCATGCTTCAGATGACGTCAGAGTGATGAAACGCGTAGGGCGGAGTCAGCATACATCCTTGCATCACTTCCTGCTTCAGAGGCTTGTGTCAGCAATATAGGCTTTTTTTTACCTTTACCGAATGTGAGTACCTTTTAAACGTTTTTGCACCAATAAACACATTTTTATACAGTATCACGCTATGTGGGCTCCCTCTTTCTCTTTCATAATGGAATCCCCTCATAGTCCACATTAAGGACGGAGTTATCCTGCGTTGCTACACAGTGGCATATACTGTGGATGTGTGAGACCCCAAGAGGAGGTGAAGGATCTGGTGAGTGCAGTCACTATAAGAGCACGGATTAAGGCACGCACTGAGTGTTCACTCATTGGAATATCCACCAGAATCCAGGTGGATCTCTTCACCGGGACTAAAAGCACCTTATAACTCAACTGCATATATTAATTAAAAGTTCACCTGTTTATTCACATCAGCACTTTAAATTTACACTATTGTATTTATTGTGTTACTGTTTATATGGCTAAATGCGTATAATGAATAGGAATACTGCACTTTAATTTATACATTTTATTTATTTATGGATTAAGTTAGTTTTACACATTGCACTTTATTAAGTCAGGTATACAGCTTGACTTCACGCACATTTAGGAGTTTACACACAGCTTCACAATAATACGCACAGTTGCACTGTGCAGTACTTGAAGACACTCATTTAATAGGCACTACTTACATATTTTTTTCCCCACCTAATACCTTCCTCCCATTAAGGGAGCAGCATACACCTGAATCCATCAGGCCTGGAACGGTGCCATATCTACTTCTTTTTCTTTTTTTTTAGGGCATAAAAGGTGGCTTCCCTCGGGAAGCCCACTCTTATAAACTCCCAAATTTGTTTGGATATGACATTATGATAAAATGCCACATCCACCATCAAATAAAAGTCTTGAGTGAATTTGTCTAGTAACGACCTATGTATAGGTCGATACCATTCAGAGTTACTGAGTATTTTCATACACATTTCAATGTAATGAATGTTACATCCAGCCTAGATGTTGCATTACTAAAGCTGGTGGAGCCCTCTTTCAAGGGGTGCCTTAAGCTCCAGGGTTCGCGAGCCTAGAGCTATTTTATAGCCTCTGAAAGACCACCTCTTCTTTTACTTACCTTTCAGCAGAGATCATCAGTGTGAGTGACCATGTCTTCAGTGAGAGCGCAGGTACGTGCCAGTGGGTTTTTCTCCCCTTTTTCTTTTTCCTTGTTTTTCTAAGGTTTTTCTATGCTTAATTTCAATTATAACAACCTGACATACTGACCGGCTACTTTATTGCAAATGGTGTCCCCTCTTGTGAGGATGATACCAGCTTATTTCATGACTAATGAAGGGCACTGCCCATACGCAAGATAGATTCCCCACATGTAACCGGTTATGCTCCGTCCTGCATGGTCCTCGGTGCAACACCTTGATGGAGGAGGTTTGATAGAGGTTCTTCGGGCCCCCCTCCTCTGCTGCAGGCCAGGAGGACCATTGTGTGGTCAACCTAGCATTTTGGATATATTGTATCTGCTTGTTTGAGTTTATCTTTGGGCTTACATGATTTGGCACTTATCCGCTCTGATCAGTATGTGTACCTCCCAGGCTGCCTTTATCCTTCTAGCAAGATTGTTTCTCAGCTAAGTTATGTTATATCCCGTACTTTTGCATTTTGTTTAAGTTTTGCGTCCATGGATATGTTTATGATGACACACTATTTTGTCTTAACCACTTCAGACCCGGAGGGATTTACCCCCTTCCTGACCAGGCCATTTTTTACGATACGGCACTGCGTTACTTTAACTGACCCAATAAGTGTATATTGATTGGTTTCTGCGGGGAACGATCGTGGGCGGCCGGCGGACATCAAGTCTGCCGGATCCGCTGATTGGCTCCCCCACTGGCTGATCGGTGGGCACCCACAGAACCTTGTGCACGAACCGACGTACACCTGCGGCGGTTCACGCAGCCGAGCCAACCTGCTGCAGTATAACTGCAGTGGCTGGTCGGCAAGAGGTTAAATAATGATTACATAAAAAAAAGTGGAAGAAAAACGCATGACCATTAAATCCTATGAAACTCTTCACACTGGTCAGTTGCGTGTCCATTGCTTTTTTCAAAGTTCTGCTTGCTGCATTTTTGGTGCAGTAAAAAAAAAAAAATACACCAAAAGCGCACATTCCCATTGAAATGAAAGGAAACACATAAATATTAGGCAAAAACACATGAAAAAATTTTTTTTTTGCGGTTGCGGTTTTTTGAGTCACATTTTTTTTTTTCACAGGTGCAATATGCACCAGAATTGCAGCAAAAATGCATATGCATTGTTACTGTGTTTTTGCAAGGGAGCAGTGTGGAAGTATCCTTAGGCCCCTTACAAACAAGCAGACCGATTGGGTCCACCTGTCAGTTTTTCAGGCAGACCTGATCGTACCTTCTATTCTTCTCTATGGAGTGGCGGGTGTAAACAAACATGTGCCTGTTTACACCCACCAACATCCAATCTGATAAAAACAGATGGATGGGGATCCCCGTTCCCCTTCCCTCTAGCTGATTGGATCAGATGGCATGACTAAGCTCCGAGGGTCAGAGTGAAACGTGTTGGGGGCGTGGCCTGGTTGGAGTCCAGGCTGAGGTTGCCACTCCATTCACTTCTGTAGGGCACCTTAGATGTGCGACCTCCAGGGGCCACCCCTCTTTTCCCTTAAACTCTATAGGAGCCAGGGCGGGCTCAATCCCCCGTCAGCACTCTAACAGCAGCTGCAGATGTACCATCTACATACCCCCTCCTTAATGAGCCTGAGCGGCACACATACACTTTTCTGGATCAGATGGCAGTCGGGTGTAATCAGACAGGCAGTCCATTTATATCTGACCATCCCATAGAGCAGAGCGGAATGTGTCTGTGTCTGCTCTGCATAAGTGGAGCAGACACGGACCTGTCATCCACCAGGCGGAGCCTGCCCCGTGTGCAAGGGGTCTATCTGTATTTTATGCAATATGTTTCCATTTCATATGTAGTGCAGTTTTTATAATAATGAAAAATGTTAATGTAAAATAAAAAGCAAATGGATCCTAATCAGTTTGTATCATTCGTTATGTCGTTACGTTATTTCGGATGCTTCAAACATTACCAAAAGGCTGAAAATATTGCATCCTGTCATCCGAATTAAACAAATGAATACGGATCATTTATTTCAGATTCGTTGAAATTCTTAACTATTATGATTCAGAGATTCGGATACATCTGACTCTCCAAATAAGGCCTCTTTCACATGAACGATCCGTTCAGGTCCGCCTGTCAGTTTTTTAGGCGGACCTGAACAGACCCTCCATAGATCTCTATGGAGCGTCGGATGTCAGCGGTGACATGTCCGCTGACATCCGACCCGTTCCGATCGAAAAAGTGTAACGGAGGAAAAACCTACTTTTCCATCCGTTTTCGGATCGGATCGGGTGACGACAGACTCTACGGTCCGTCATCATTCGATCTCCCATAGGGAGTGTGCAGCGACGGACCTGTCATCTTCCTGCTCAGCGGGAATCGGTGGAGCGATCCCCGCTGAGCAAGCACATGTTCACGGGGCGGATCATCACAGATCTGTCCCGTGTGAAAGAGCCCTAACAAACATTTCCTCCAAATTTCGATTCGTATGCAAAATTAATCTCATATGTCTAAGACTAAGTCATATGTGAAAAAGCACAGACAGCCCACACACTATGGGAGAATTAATGGTTAACTCACATAATGCAAAGGGCAAGGAGATGGTGGTATAAAGAAAAAATAAAACAACTGATCAGATTATTTTGTGGCGGGAAACTGTTGGCGGAAAACCCGGGAGTAGTACAGGCAGAAAGTATGTCCCTTCACTACTGTACAGAACATCTGCAGGTCGCCCTGATTTTCTTCTTAGTGGTCGCAGGAGGTGAGTACAAATGTTCAATGTCTTCTATATTGTCACCATTCTGCAGTATTCTTCATACATGTCCCAATCACAGCTGTGTGTATCTTCATCACATGTCTGCTGGATGAGTGTGAAGTGCGTGTTCTTGGGGTGTCTTATTCATTTCTAGTCCCCCCCCCACATGTATTTATGCAAATGCTCTGCAAGGCATACACCAGTAATCACATGTAATATAAACACAGTATATAAAAATTAATAATAACAATTATTATTATTATAACATTATTATTATTATTTTATATAATATAATATACATAGATATATCTATATATAGATATATAATATATATTTATATATATATATTAAATATATATATATAATTATTAATATATGATAATAATAATTTATTATAAACACAGTGCTTTGGGGGAGAAGGGGTCATGTGTGCTTTATGGAAAAGGCAGGTACAGTATAGTGTGCTGGGACTTGTAGTTCTACAGAGATAAGTGAAAGTAAGATATAGTGTGCTGAGACTTGTAGTTCTACAGAGAGAGGAGAAAGGCAGGTATAGTGTGCTGGGACTTGTAGTTCTATAGACAGGGGTTGGTGAACTTTGTCATTTACAATATTTAAATGAATATTTCAGATTTTTAAGACATTTCTGTAATACACACGGTCACAACACACATGAATGTTTCAGAACTTTACAATATAGTAGCACTTTTCAAGGAGACAGGGATCTTTTTACATTTTTACTGAGTGCATGAGATAATTTTAACAATTTTAAAATATTGTTTAACCCCTTCCCGCCGACCCTACCCATATATGCGGCCTCACAGAAGTCAATCTTTATCCACGGGGCTGCAGATTTGTGTATCTGTCTTTGTGCTGAGCATGCGCCGCATAGCACGTTCCCAGCACAGAGAGCGGGGTCTCACCGGGAGGTACTAACGATCAGGACCCGGGTCTCCCGATTTCAGGTCACTTGATTGCTGTGATTGCCACTGATTGGCTATCACAGTGATCAGTCACTATGAGCCCGCCTCTGTGTTTACTCCCTCTTATGAATGAATATGATACATTGTATATTTCTCTTATTCCAGGAGAGGAAGAAAAGAAAGAAAGAAAGAAAGAAAGAAAGAAAGAAAGAAAGAAAGAAAGAAAGAAAGAAAGAAAGAAAGAAAGAAAGAAAGAAAGAAAGAAAGAAAGAAAGAAAGAAAGAAAGAAAGAAAGAAAGAAAGAAAGAAAGAAAGAAAGAAAGAAAGAAAATCTGATCTAGGTCAGTGTAAGAAAAACAAGGTAAAGAACTTAAATCAGTATTAAATCCAAAAGCAAACATTAAGGCCCCATGTACACGGGACGCTGAGGCAAAGTCCTCTGAACGAATTTTTTTGACATCTTCAAACCGGTGTTTAAAACGCCCGTTTAGCCGCGTTTGTATGCCTCATTTAGCAGCGTTTATTAAGATTACCTCATTTAAGACCCTCCCCAAGCTCAAAAAACATTGTTAGTTAACTATTTCAGCCATTTTCAGTGAGTAGCAGCAGCAAAGAGAGCAGTTGTCTACTTGTAGTTGCCTCTATTTCTGTGCTTTTTTGCAATGGATCCAATAATGAGCATATGTGAGGAAATGCTCCTCACATTGCTCTTGATGAGGCCAGAACTTGCCGCGTCACCTGCCACAAGTTGTAGATTGTCCACTAGCCACGTCACCTGCCACAAGCTCTGGGTTCAGTTTAAGTGTTGTTCAGGGAATTTCAAAGAAGTTCAGATTGTGAAACCAAACCCCATTAAATCCAAAATCCAAAATACCCATTTTCTGGGCTAATATGCAAGGGGGTGTCAAAGAATAGCATAGGGTTAAATGGAGGTGGCATTGTACTGGGAAACATGTACCAATGCAAACTGAAACAGTTCAATCTCTGTATTTACGGATGATACTAAGCTAAGCAGGGCAGTAACTTCTCTGCAGGATGTGGAAACCTTCCAAAAAGATCTGAATAAATGAATGGGGTGGCCAACTACATGGCAAATGAGGTTTAATGTAGAAAAATGTAAAATAATACATTTTGGTGGCAAAAATATGAATGCAATCTATACACTGGGGGGAGAACCTCTGGGGGAATCTAGGATGGAAAAGGACCTGGGGTTCCTAGTAGATGATAGGCTCAGCAATTGCATGCAATGCCAAGCTGCTGCTAACAAACCAAACAGAATATTGGCATGCATTAAAAAGGGGATCAACTCCAGAGGTAAAACGATAATTCTCCCACTCTACAAGACTCTGGTCCGGCCGCACCTGGAGTATGCTGTCCAGTTCTGGGCACCAGTCCTCAGGAAGGATGTACTGGAAATGGAGCGAGTACAAAGAAGGGCAACAAAGCTAATAAAGGGTCTGAAGGATATTAGTTTGCAAGCACTGAACTTATTCTCTCTGGAGAAGAGACGTTTGAGAGGGGATATGATTTCAATATACAAATACTGTACTGGTGACCCCACAATAGGGATAAAACTTTTTCGCGAAAGGAAGTTTAACAAGACTCGTGGCCACTCATTAAAATTAGAAGAAAAGAGGTTTAACCTTAAACTACGTAGAGGGTTCTTTACTGTAAGAGCGGCAAGGATGTGGAATTCCCTTCCACAGGCGGTGGTCTCAGTGGGGGACATTGATAGTTTCAAAAACTATTAGATAAGCACCTGAATGACTGCAACATGCAGGGATATACAATGTAATACTGACATATAATCACACACATAGGTTGGACTTGATGGACTTGTGTCTTTTTACAACCTCACCTGCAATGTAACTATATGAAATTCCCAAAAATTCCATTTGGCCAGGGGCAGTGATTTTTTTCAGATACTTAAAGTGTAACATTAACTGCTTTACGACCACAATATAGCTGTTTTACTGCTACAGGGCAGCTTTCGTGCACAGGATCACATATATATACATTATTCTGCATTACCGGGTAGTGGGCGTGAATGCGTGCTGCCGACGGCTCGCTCCGGCTGTGATTATGCACAGCGGGAGCCGATTAGCGGGTACCGCGGACCCGGTGTCCCCCGGCAACCATTGCCCGTTCGTTACAGAGGCAGAATAGCGATCTGCCTATGTAAACAAGGCAGATTGCCATTCTGTCAGTAGGGAAGGCATGGATCCTGTGTTCCTGCAAAGCAGGGACATGGATCCATGTCTTCCCCTAGTAAAAGCACCTCCTGCACAGTACACAAACACTGGCTAGGCACATAGTTAACCCTTTGATCGCCCCTGATATTAACCTCTTCTCAGCCAGTGTCATTATTACAGTAAACTCTACGAAATTTGGATTTCACCTAGGTGTTTTCTTCTTTTTTTGGGGGGCTGCAGTTCGTATAGGAGCCTGTCCTGAGCGCGGAATATCAATATATATCATTATTACAGTGACAGTGCATATTGTTAGCATTGATCACTGCATTAGTGTCACTGATTCCCACAAAGTGTCGGTTAGGTGTCCTAATTGACCGCCCCCAAAATCGCAGTCCCACTATAAATCACTGATCGTCACCATTACTAGTAATAAAAAAAAAAAAAATTGATAAAAATTCCATAAAAATATATCCCATAGTTTGTAGACGTGATAACAAACCAATCAATATACGCTTTTTGGGATTTTTTTAACCAAAAATATGTAGCAGAACAAATTTTGGCCTAAATGTGATTTTTTTTTAATTGATATGTTTTATAGCAGAAAGTAAAAAATATTGTTTTTTTTTTCAAAATTGTCGGTCTGTTTTTGTTTATAGCGCAAAAAAAAAAACCAAACCACAGAAGTGATCAATTACCACCATAAGAAAGCTCTAATTGAGAGAAAAAAGGATATCAATTTTATTTGGGTACAGCGTCGCACGATTGTGCAATTGTCAGTTAAAGTAACACAGTGCCATATCGCAAAAAATGGCCTGGTCAGGAAGGGGGTAAATCTTCCAGAGCTGAAGTGGAAAAATGCCCAATTTCTTTAGATAACATGCCCAGGGGTGAAGGGGTGCATCTCTGTGATGTACAGAAAGGAAAAAGAAATCTGAAGCTCGGTTCCTGCGAAACAGGGGGCCAGATGGGCAAAAGTTGTAATGCCCAAACACTTCAGTCTAAACCTAGGTTTGCACCATCAGTTCATCTCTAACTTTAACCAATGACAATGTTGTTATTCTAGAATTAACGGGCCCATAGTAGAATTATAAATATTGCTCTGGTCCATATGGGGTGTACAGGACTACAGGACTACAGGTGCAAGAGCTAAAGTTGTTAAAGTGGAGGTCCGTCCACCGCTGCAAAAATTAAAAGCCAGCAGATACACATACTGCAGCTGCTGACTTTTAACAATAGGACACTTACCTGTCCTGGAGTCCAGCAATGTCGGCACCGCAGCTGATGTTTCCATTAGCTGTCGGGTGCATGCTGCCTCCATTGCGAGTAAGGGAACCCAGCAGTGTAGCCTTACGGCTTCACGCCGGGAACCCTACTGCGCATGCGCGAGGCTCTGCTCCTCTCCCCTACTGGCCCAGCAGCAGGAGAAGGAGGAGGGAGCCCCAGCGATGACGCAAATACCCGTGGCTGAGGCTCCCGGAAGTGGGGACAGGATACCTGTGAAAGACAGGTATCCTGACCCCCCTCCCCCCTGAAAGGTGCCAAATGTGGCACCGGAGGGGGGAGAAGTACAACGAGCGTAAGTTCCACTTTTGACCAAACAGACCAAAAAGGAACAAATAAAAGACAATTATTGTTCCGGTTTACAAATGCTTGAAGCCAGTGGTGGACAGGAACTGGTATTTTCAAAAGTAGGTCAGCATCAGCAATGTCGGCCTACATACTTCTCTTAGCAAAGCGAAATATTTACCAGTCTGTTCTACTTATCTGTATTTAGGTTTGTATTTTTTTCTGGGATTTAGCTGTTAAATTGCACACCTTATAACAATCCTCCCAACTATCTGACATGGGGATTGAAGGACACCAATTAGCAAAAGTATGTAGGCATTGGTCACACTTCCCTGCCACGCCCTCTTAACCACCTTAGCCACGGATCATTATGCTGCCTAAGGACCAGAGGACTTTTTCCAATTTGGCACTGCGTCGCTTTAACTGCTAATTGCGCAGTCATGCAATGCTGTACCCAAACGAAATTTGCGTCCTTTTCTTCCCACAAATAGAGCTTTCTTTTGATGGTATTTGATCACCTCTGCAGTTTTTATTTTTTGCGCTATAAACGGAAAAAGACCGAAAATTTTGAAAAAAAATGATATTTTCTACTGTTTGTTATAAAAAAAATCCAATAAACTCAATTTTAGTCATACATTTAGGCCAAAATGTATTCGGCCACATGTCTTTGGTAAAAAAAAAGTCAATAAGCGTATATTTATTGGTTTGCGCAAAAGTTATAGCGTCTACAAACTAGGGTACATTTTCTGGCATTTACACAGCTTTTAGTTTATGACTGCCTATGTCATTTCTTGAGGTGCTAAAATGGCAGGGCAGTACAAAACCCCCACAAATGACCCCATTTTGGAAAGTAGACACCCCAAGGAAATTGCTGAGAGGCATGTTGAACCCATTGAATATTTATTTTTTTTGTCCCAAGTGATTGAATAATTACAAAAAAAAAAAAATATTTACAAAAAGTTGTCACTAAATGATATATTGCTCACACAGACCATGGGACTATGTGGAATTGCACCCCAAAATACATTCAGATGCTTCTCCTGAGTACGGGGATACCACATGTGTGGGACTTTTTGGGAGCCTAGCCGCGTACGGGGCCCCGAAAACCAATCACCGCCTTTAGGATTTCTAAGAGCGTAAATTTTTGATTTCACTCCTCACTACCTATCACAGTTTTGAAGGCCATAAAATGCCTAGATGGCACAACCCCCCCCCCCCAAATGACCCCATTTTGGAAAGTAGATACCCCAAGCTATTTGCTGAGAGGCATGTTGAGTCCATGGAATATTTTATATTTTGACACAAGCTGCGGGAAAGTGACAAATTTTTTTTTTTTTTTTTTGCACAAAGTTGTCACTAAATGATATATTGCTCACACAGGCCATGGGCATATGTGGAATTGCACCCCAAAATACATTTAGCTGCTTCTCCTGAGTATGAGGATACCACATGTGTGGGACTTTTTGGGAGCCTAGCCGCGTACGGGGCCCCGAAAACCAATTACCGCCTTTAGGATTTCTAAGGGTGTAAAGTTTTGATTTCACTCTTCACTGCCTATCACAGTTTCGGAGGCCATGGAATGCCCAGATGGCACAAAACCCCCCCCCCCCAAATGACCCCATTTTGGAAAGTAGACACCCCAAGCTATTTGCTGAGAGGCATGGTGAGTATTTTGCAGCTCTCATTTGTTTTTGAAAATGAAGAAAGACAAGAAAAAACATTTTTTTTTTTTTTTTCAATTTTCAAACTTTGTGACAAAAAGTGAGGTCTGCAAAATACTCACTATACCTCTCAGCAAATAGCTTGGGGTCTCTACTTTCCAAAATGGGGTCATTTGGGGGGGGGTTTGTGCCACCTAGGCATTCCATGGCCTCCGAAACTGTGATAGGCAGTGAAGAGTGAAATCAAAAATTTACGCCCTTAGAAAGCCTGAAGGCGGTGCTTGGTTTTCGGGGTCCCGTACGCGGCTAGGCTCCCAAAAAGTCTTACACATGTGGTATCCCCATACTCAGGAGAAGCAGAATGTATTTTGGGGTGTAATTTCACATATTCCCATGGCATGTTTGAGCAATATATCATTTAGTGACAACTTTGTGCAAAAAAAAATAAAAAATTTCCCGCAACTTGTGTCACAATAAAAAATATTCCATGGACTCAACATGACTCTTAGCAAATAGCTTGGGGTGTCTACTTTCCAAAATGGGGTCATTTGGGGGGGGGGGGTTTGAACTGTCCTGGCATTTTATGTACAACATTTAGAAGCTTATGTCACACATCACCCACTCTTCTAACCACTTGAAGACAAAGCCCTTTCTGACACTTTTTGTTTACATGAAAAAATTATTTTTTTTTGCAAGAAAATTACTTTGAACCCCCAAACATTATATATTTTTTTAAATCAAATGCCCTACAGATTAAAATGGTGGGTGTTTCATTTTTTTTTTCACACAGTATTTGCGCAGCGATTTTTCAAACGCATTTTTTGGGGAAAAAACACACTTTTTTTTATTTTAATGCACTAAAACACACTACATTGCCCAAATGTTTGATTAAATAAAAAAGATGATCTTAGGCCGAGTACATGGATACCAAACATGACATGCTTTAAAATTGCGCACAAACGTGCAGTGGCGACAAACTAAATACCGTTTTAAAAGCCTTTAAAAGCCTTTACAGGTTACCACTTCAGATTTACAGAGGAGGTCTACTGCTAAAATTACTTCCCTCGATCTGACATTCGCGGTGACACCTCACATGCATGGTGCAATTGCTGTTTACATTTGACGCCAGACCGATGCTTGCTTTCGCCTTTGCGCGAGAGCAGGGGGGGGCAGGGGTGCTTTTTTTTTTTTTTCTTTATTATTTTTTTGCCTTTTTTATTTTATTTTTAAACTGTTCCTTTTATTTTTTTTTTTAATCATTTTTATTGTTATCTCAGGGAATGTAAATATCCCCTATGATCGCAATAGGTAGTGACAGGTACTCTTTTTTGAAAAAATTGGGGTCTATTAGACCCTGGATCTCTCCTCTGCCCTCAAAGCATCTGACCACACCAAGATCGGTGTGATAAAATGCTTTCCCAATTTCCCAATGGCGCTGTTTACATCTGGCGAAATCTAAGTCATGAAATGCTCGTAGCTTCCGGTTTCTTAGGCCATAGAGATGTTTGGAGTCACTCTGGTCTCTGATCAGCTCTATGGTCAGCTGGCTGAATCACTGGCTGCATTCTCAGGTTCCCTGTTGAGACAGGAGAGCCAGAGAAAAACACGGAAGACGGTGGGGGTGGGGGGGCATTCCCTCCCACTGCTTGTAAAAGCAGTCTAGAGGCTAATTAGCCACTAGGATTGCTTTTACATGAAAGCCGACCGCTGGCTGAAAAGAATGATACCAAGATAATACCTAAACCTGCAGGCATCATTCTGGTATAACCACTCAAAGTCGTGAATGGCGTACCTGAAGACAAAAAAATGGTTAACAATAAAACACAGTAAACGGTAAAGTATAAAAAATTGCATACCTGAAAAGCAAACATGATAAAACATAATAACAATAAAACATTGCAGAATAGAATACAGTAAAAAAGAGCAGAACAATAGAGAGAGAATAGAGAGAGAGAGAACAAAAAAACGACAACTATTTTATTTTATATATATATATATATATATATATATATATATATATTTTTTTTTTACACTTTTTTTGTAACTAACTTTTATAACTGTAACCGGTTCCAGGTTCGGGACTCTCAAAATGCGATGGCATCTTGGGAGACCCTGTGAAAGTGTGCCTAGTCTGTGCAATGCTGTACTCTACGCTAATACTCAACTAGTGTATGGTAGCGTTCAAAACATTCACCAATGCAAAGACCAGGATTGTCAGGACAGGAGGGACAATAATAGCGGGTGTCACGCCTATATTCGCGCTTGCTGCAGACACAACATCTTTTTTGGGGGGGTTCGTTGGGTAGGGGTACTCGGGAGGACATAAAGAAAATGCCTCTCATGCAGCCGACTGCATTTGGTTGGGGATGTGAATGGGGGAAGTACGGGTGCTGCAGAAGTGGTGGGTTCCCAAATAGGATTGGCGAATGCAGCAGGAAAGGCACTATGGGCACGACGGGCCTGTTTGTCTTCTTCTTGGTGGCAGCGGGACACTACTTGTGCTTGCCACCTCATCAGCTTGGACTGCACTTATGGGACTCGCCACGTCACCAAGTGTTACTGCAGTGCTGGTTTGACTACGACCGGGGTGTACTAGGCCGCTGGTGCTTGCCAGTTCACCAAAACGCTACCAAAAAAACTGTTAGCGATCGCAGGGATCAGGCCTGACTCTGCGAACACTGCAGTTATGCGTTTAGTGTTTTGTAAGTGACAGTGATCGATCGATACTGCACTTGGGTGGGCTGGGCTGGGCCGGGCGGAGGGGAAAAACGCAGGTGCTAGAAGGTATCGGGGCTGATCCTGCTAACACTGCGTTTTTGGGAACCCTAAACTGCTGGGGACGCTAGTATAGATCTGATCAGATCAGATATTAATCCGTTCAGATACTATACCACTAAGGGAGGTGTATGCTGCGTGCGTGGGTGTTAGCGGTACTGGCGCTAACCTGACGCTGCCTGGGGCTGGTGCTTGCTAGTTCACCAAAACGCTACCAAAAAAACTGTTAGCGATCGCAGGGATCAGGCCTGACTCTGTGAACGCTGCAGTTATGTGTTTAGTGTTTTGTAAGTGACAGTGATCGATCAATACTGCACTTGGGTGGGCTGGGCTGGGCCAGGCGGAGGGGCAAAACGCAGGTGCTAGCAGGTATCTGGGCTGATCCCACTAACACTGCGTTTTTAGGAACCCTAAACTGCTGGGGATGCTAGTATAGATCTGATCGGATCAGATATTGATCCGATCAGATACTATACCACTAAGGGAGGTGTACGGTGTGTGCGTGGGTGTTAGCGGTACTGGCGCTAATCTGACGCTGCCTGGGGCTGGTGCTTGCCAGTTCACCAAAATGCTACCAAAAAAACTGTTAGCGGTTGCAGGGATCAGGCCTGACTCTGCGAAAGCTGCAGTTATGTGTTTAGTGTTTTGTAAGTGACAGTGATCGATCAATACTGCACTTGGGTGGGCTGGGCTGGGCCGGGCGGAGGGGCAAAACGCAGGTGCTAGCAGGTATCTGGGCTGATCCTGCTAACGCTGCATTTTTTGGAACCCTAAACTGCTGGGGACGCTAGTATAGATCTGATCGGATCAGATATTGAACTGTTCAGATACTATACCACTAAGAGAGGCGTATGCTGCGTGCGTGGGTGTTAGCGGTACTGGCGCTAATCTGACGCTGCCTGGGGCGACGCATATCACCGCCGGGTGATCAGGGGGCTAAACCTTTATTCGGTAATAAACGGCGGGTGCCCTGACACTATAAAAAATAAACGAACGAACCAGCGTCACCCGTAACGGTTATACGGTGATCAGTAGTGAAAGGGTTAACTAGGGGGCAATCAAGGGGTTAAAACATTTATTAGATAGTATATGGGGGTCCCTGTCGCTATAAAACGCTGACGGCGAACCTAAATATTTACGTCCCTAACTAGCGTCACCAGTGACACTAATTCAGCGATCAGAAAAATGATCGCTTAGTGACACTGGCGACAGGGGGTGATCAAGGGGTTAAAACTTTATTAGGGGGGGTTAGGGGGGTACCCTAGACCTAAAGGGGGCTAACCCTAACTGCCCTAACACACTAACTGTCACAAACTGACACCATGCAGTAATAAAAAAAAACCAAAACTGCTTGGTGTCAGTGTGACGGGGGGGGGTGATCGGGGGATGATCGGGGGGATCGGGGGGGTGTAATGTGTGCCTGTCATGTTCTACTGTGTGTGTGTGTGTTTGGTGCACTCACATTACAGTCTTCTCTCCTCTCCTCCTTCCGGAACGGAAAATACCGAGCCGAGGAGAGGTGACATCACTTCCTCTGCTTCTGTTTACATTACAGAAGCCGAGGAAGTCTGTCATTGGCCAGGAGCGATCGCGAGGGGGGAGCCACAAATGAGTGGCCTCCCCCTCACCTTTGATCGCCCCTGACCTGAATCCGACCGCCACTGGCACCGGGGGGGGGGTCTGATCGGACCCCCCACCCGCGGGCAGGCAAGGACGTACATATACGCCCTTTTGCCTGCCCGTGCCGCTCTGCCGACGTACATCGTCGTGCGGCAGTCGTCAAGTGGTTAAAGGGTAAACAAGCAAAACGAAATTTGTTAAACCCGCAGGCTATTTTTTTTTTTTTATATTGGCTTTTGACATTTACAAATGTAGCAATATAGAAATTGGATGAAAGGTTTAGCACTCGGAAAAACTTTTTGAAAGATAAAAAGTGCATTTTATATACAACTATATAGATCAGACCAAAATGAGTGTCAGAGAGCTCACCTCGGCAGGCAGGGTGCTCGCGGTGGTGTGCGCGGGGCGCGTTGGCGCGCGTGTTCCTGCGGGTCCCCTTGCGCGCGTTCCTTGCAGCTCCAGCATGCGTGTTCCGGTCAGGTCTGTTGTGTATGCCGGTGTGCGCGGGCATGTGCGGGGGCGCGTGCCTGTGTGTGCCGGTGCGTGCGTGCGCGCGCACTCCGTTTGGCGCCAAACTGCCCATTTAAGCCGGTCTGCCCCTTTGACCAGTGCTGCCTGATCAACAGCTCTGTCGTCCGTAGTACCTGTACCTTGTGCCTATACTCTCCAGATCTCCTGATGACCCGGCTTGCTTCCTGAACCTCCCTCTGAACTCTGCCTGCACCCGACCTTTGGCCTATCTGACTATTCCTTTGCCTGCTCCACTGTACCTCGTTGCCTGCCTGTTGCCGAACCCAGCCTGTCTCCTGACCATCCTGCTCAGTCCTGTTGCCTGTGTCCCAGCCTGCACCTGCTGCTAAAGACTGCTCTTTCATCTGCATCTGGACTTCAGTAACAGGCTCTCATACCACTCCGTACTCCTGTGCTTCCTGTTTACCTTACCAGGGGCAGCGAGTCGGTCGCATAAGGGAGCCTACCTTCTGCCCAAGGGGACTCACCGGTCTGGTAAGTAGGAGTCTGATAGTATCAGGCAGCCATGACCGAGTCCGGGCAGGGGGCCTCCCCTATGGATGAACTTTGCAGACATTTGGCGGGATTAACCCAAGCGGTGAAAAGTTTACAAGAGGGTTATACCTGGAGACTGGAGGAACGTGTTCAGGCCCTGTCTGCACCCACCAGTCCCCAGGGGACTTCATCTGCAACCATGGCACCCTCCGTAGTCATGCTTCCTCCAGAGCCCAAAGTACCTATACCAGAAAGATTCTCCGGAGACCGTAGTAAATACCGTGCATTCCGGAATGCATGTGGCCTCTATTTCGCTCTGCAACCTCGTACCTTCTCCCTAGAGGCCACTAAGGTGGGCTTTGTCATTTCCTTGCTGTCCAGTGAACCTCAAACCTGGGCCCATCACCTTCTGGAGCAAAAGTCTGATGCCCTGGAGAATCTGGACGCCTTCTTCTTGGCGATGTCACAACTCTATGAAGACCCTCAGTTAACCGCTACGGCCGAAGCTTCCCTGCACTCCCTCCGACAAGGCCGCAGAGCAGCTGAGGGCTATGCTGTTGAATTTAGGCGCTGGAGCTCTGATACGGCGTGGAATGACGCGGCTCTGCGCCATCAGTTTAGGATGGGTTTGTCCGACCCACTCAAGGATGAGTTAGCACGGGTCGGGGTACCCCAAACCCTGGAAGAATTAGTTAACCTGTCAATCCAGATCGACCGTCGTCTGAGAGATTGACGCACCGAAAGATCTACCAGTACCTTTCGACCCACCTGGATGCTTCCACAGGTTCCCAGTCCTCCTAGTAGGGCCTCTGCTCCACCGACTTCTCCAGCTTTCGACACTCCGGAGCCCATGCAGCTTGGCCTGCTCCGTCCCTCCTTGACTCCCGAAGAGAAGTTACGAAGACGTACCCATAACCTCTACTGTGGGGAACCTGGGCACTACGCCAGCGTCTGCCCCAACAAGACGCGTAAGTGTCGTTCTCCTGCTCGTATATGTGCAACTATCATGCCAAAACCTAGTACTCACCTTACCATCTCTGTCACTTTGCAGCTTCCCGGAAAGGCTATCCAAGTTCCAGTCATCATTGACTCCGGAGCATGCAGCTGCTTCATTGACCAGGCCTTTGCAGCTCAGCATGATATTCCACTCCAACCCAAGACCCAGAGCCTGGCTGTTCACCTTGCAGACGGTTCCGCCCTCCGTTCCGGTCCTATCATTCAGGAGACTGTCCCCTTAGTGGCTACTATGGACTCTCAACACCAGGAATTCCTCTGTTTGGATGCCATTTCCTCTCCCCTGTTCCCTGTCATCCTTGGAATGCCGTGGCTGCAGGCCCACAACCCACATATTAACTGGGCTTCTGGAAGAGTGGAGTTTCTCTCTGACTATTGCCAACAACACTACCCGCAACGAGTTACCCACGAGATGCCCCAACTTCTCTGCTTACACCCTGATGCCAACTTACACCAAGCCATCCCAGAACCCTACCGAGATTTCTCGGACGTATTTAGCAAGAAAGGTGCAGAAATCCTTCCCCCACATATGATTGCCCTATAGAGCTGCTACCCGGAACCGAGGTACCCTTTGGCAGGATCTTTCCATTAACTGAGCCGGAGTTGGATACCTTAAAACAATATCTTGATGAGAATTTAAAAAAGAAGTTTATCCGCCCGTCCACATCTCCGGCCGGCGCCGGCATATTCTTTGTGGAGAAAAAGGATCATTCTCTTCGACCATGCATCGATTACCGGGAATTGAATCGGATAACGATTAAAAATCGCTACCCATGACCCCTGGTGCCTGAGTTATTCCAGAGGCTGGGAACAACAACTGTCTTCACAAAATTGGATCTTCGCGGAGCCTATAACTTAATCCGTATCCGAGAGGGGGACGAGTGGAAAACCGCTTTTCGCACTCGTTTTGGGCATTTCGAGTATCTTGTTATGCCCTTCGGTCTATGCAATGCCCCAGCCACATTCCAACATTTTGTGAACGACATCTTTTGGGAATTTTTGGACCTCTACGTCATCGTTTACCTTGATGACATTCTCATTTTCTCCTCTTCATTGACTGATCATCGCAGGCACGTTCGGAATGTCCTTGCTCGGCTCAGGCAACACGGACTGTATGCTAAACTTGATAAATGCGAGTTTGAACTCCATTGCATCCAATTGTTGGGGCTCATCATTTCAGTGGAAGGTATTAAAATGGACCCTCAAAAGGTGTCCGCCATCCTGGACTGGCTCGCACCTACAGACAGGAAGGGGGTCCAACGCTTCGATGGATTTTCCAATTTCTATAGCAAATTCATCAGAGACTTTTCCAAGATCATCGCCCCCATTACAGAACTAACAAAACAGGGAACCCGATTCTGCTGGACCTCCAGGGCTCAAGCGGCCTTTGAAAAATAAAAAGGACTATTCACATCGGCCTCTATCCTCAAACACCCTAACTCTGCCTTGCCATTCGTGTTGGAGGTCGATGCCTCAGAAGTTGCAGTAGGGGCAGTACTCTCCCAATGTCAGGGCCCCAAGGCGTTTCTGTTCCCAATAGCTTTCTTCTCTCGCAAACTCTCTGTGTCCCAAAGGAACTACGATGTGGGAGACCGGGAGCTTCTGGCCATCAAGACGGCTCTGGAGGAGTGGCGCTATCTTTTGGAGGGTGCTGTACATCCTATTCTAATCTACACGGACCACAAAAACTTGGAGTATTTGAGATCTGCCAAGAGACTAAAACCATGACAAGCCAGATGGGCACTCTTCTTCTCCCGCTTTCAATTTCACATTACCTACAGATCTGGCTCTAAAAACATCAAACCAGACGCACTCTCGCGAATGTTCCATGACTCCAAAGAGACCGTCCCTCCGGACACTATCCTGCCTGCGGGAAATGTTTTACTTCTTCAGGGGGATTTAATCTCCAGAATAAGGCAAGCTTCCACAACAATACCCCAACCCACCGAGACCAGCCTAAGAGATGGTTTACTTTGGCACAAGGGGAAGATCATGGTTCCTGAGAGCCTTAGGGTGCCGGTACTAGAGCTTTGCCATGACCACAAGCTGGCAAGTCATTTCGGGGCCCGGAAGACAACCGAACTGGTGCAGCGCACCTTTTGGTGGCCACAGTTGGCCGAGGACTGTAGGAGTTACGTCAGTTCCTGCCACACCTGTGCCCGAAGCAAGAGTAACCGGACGAAGGCCTGGGGCTTATTGAAACCCTTGCCCATTCCTGACAGACCCTGGAAAATGATCTCGATGGCTTTCATCGTGGAACTACCCCATCCGAAGGCTTCTCTACCATCTTTGTCATAATTGATAGATTGTCGAAAATTGCACACTTCCTGCCCATGAAGGGCACACCCTCAGCCGTGGAAACGGCAAAGATCTTCATTAAAGAAATCGTGAGATTACATGGGGTTCCCTCTAATATTGTCTCGGACCGAGGCGTTCAATTCACCTCCAGGTTCTGGAAGGCGTTGTGTGGTTCGCTCGAAATTGAACTAGCGTTCTCTTCAGCCTATCACCCTTAGACAAACGGCCAGACGGAGAGAACCAACCAGACCTTGGAGCAATACCTCCGTTGTTTCTCGGCCTTTTCCCAGGATGACTGGGTTTCTCTGTTACCAGTTGTGGAATTTTCATACAATAACTCGCATTCAGCCATCAACCAGACGACATTTTTTGCCAACTATGGATTTCATCCCTCCTTTCTACCCAGCTCAATACCTGAATGCTCCCTCCCTGCAGTGACCGAAACAATGGAGTTCTTCTCTACCAATAACAAACTTCTGCAGGAAACCATGGACCAATCCCAGGCTTCTTATAAAAAGACAAGAAGAGGCGTGGGGAACTTATCCTGGAGCCTGGCAACCAAGTGTGGCTATCTACAACTAACTTAAAAATGGCTTGCCCCTCTAGGAAACTGGGGCCTAAATTCATGGGACCCTTCCCGGTGAGAAGAAAGATAAACGACGTAGCGTATGAGCTCAGCCTGCCGGATTCCTTTAGAATACACCTGGTTTTCCATGTGTCCTTACTGAAACCGGTCGTTCCTAATCCTTTCACCGACCGTAATGCCAGTCCACCTGAGCCTGTTATGATCAATAACGAGGAGAAGTTTGAAATTGAGGCAATCATGGACTGTAGGAAAAGGCGCAATCATATCCAGTATCTCATCAAGTGGAAGGGGTATGGACCCGAGGATAACTCCTGGGAGCCTGAGAGTAATCTTCACGCTGAGGAACTGCTACAAGCCTTTAAAAACTCTCATGCAACCAGGTTGGCCCAGCTGGGCATCCGGAGGCTGCCCTTGAGGAGGGGGCACTGTCAGAGAGCTCACCTCTGCGGGCAGGGTGCTCGCGGTGGTGTGCGTCGGGGCGCGTCGGCGCGTGTGTTCCTGCAGGTCCCGTTGCGCGCGTTCCTTGCAGCTCCAGTATGCGTGTTCCGGTCAGGTCTGTTGTGTATTCCGGTGTGCGGGGGCGCGCGCGCGGGCGTGTGCGGGGGTGCATGCCTGTGTGTGCCGGTGCGTGCCAAACTGCCCATTTAAGCCGGTCTGCCCCTTTGATCAGTGCTGCCTGATCAACAGCTCTACCGTCCGTAGTACCTGTACCTTGTGCCTATACTCTCCAGATCTCCTGACGACCCGGCTTGCTTCCTGAACCTCCCTCTGAACTCTGCCTGCACCCGACCTTTGGCCTGTCTGACTATTCCTTTGCCTGCTCCACTGTACCTCGTTGCCTGCCTGTTGCCGAACCCAGCCTGTCTCCTGACCATCCTGCTCAGTCCTGTTGCCTGTGTCTCAGCCTGCACCTGCTGCTAAAGACTGCTCTTCCATCTGCATCTGGACTTCAGTAACAGGCTCTCATACCACTCCGTACTCCTGTGCTTCCTGTTTACCTTACCAGGGGCCGCGAGTCGGACGCGTAAGGGAGCCTACCTTCTGCCCAAGCGGACTCACCGGTCTGGTAAGTAGGAGTCTGATAATGAGGGACAAATGAGGAGGAAAGAGGGACAGAGGGACATTGTTCCAAATCAGGGACAGTCCCTCAAAATCCGGGACAGGTGGGAGCTATGGTTATAATATTTTGTGAGGTGTTTTTGCACAGTTATTAGTTATCAGTAATAAAGGACAGAGAATAGTTGTTTGCTTATTCTAAATCAGTGCAGTTCGGATGTCTCTGAAACAGGTATGAATTCTCCACAACAGTGAGTGAAAGAAGGGTTTACAATTTATCTACATAAATGTTAATGTCAGTACAATGGTACATGAAAACAAGTCATTTTATATAATGAGCTGTACGGTATTTTTAGGCTAAAAGGTACTTACGTACAGGGTTCATTGGAATAGCATGGAAAAATGATAAAAACAATAACAGATGAGCCACGTTGGCTGTGAGAGTTCAAAAGGACAGATAGATAGGCAACTGTGCAGTTCAGAGCCTGCCGGTGCTACACACACACAAGAGACACCCTGATGTTTAAACCAGCTGGAGAGTAACACTATCTGAAAGGCCATAAATAAACAGAAAAGTTTTATGCAGTATGTTTTCATAGCTCCCAATTGTCCCTGATTTCGAGGGACTGTCCCTGACTTGCAGCAATGTCCCTCTGTCCCTCTTTCCTCCTCATTTGTCCCTCATTTTGGGCTGATCTCTATAGTTGTATATAAAATGCACTTTTTATCTATCAAAAAGTGTTTCCCAGAGCTAAACCTTTCATCCGATTTCTAAATTGCTGCATTTGTAAATTTTAAAAGCCAGTATAAAGGAAAAGTACAGGTAAAAAAAAAAGCACTTGTGGATTTAATTAACCTTTTTTTTGGTTAATTATCCTTTAAGGGTGTGTGTCCGGGAGGGGGGGGGGGGTCCTATGCCTACATACGTTTGCAAGTAGGTGTCCCTCATTCCCATCTCAAAATGTTGGGAGGTATGTGTTTTAGAGACACAGCTACTGTGCTGAAACAGCAAACCAAGGGCATACATTGACCTGTATTGCCAGAAAAATAGTATAAATTACCTTTCGCTGTGCTGATAGAGGTGCAGACATCAGAGCGACAGTCCTCAGACTGAGAGAACACCAGCTGTGAGTGAGCACTTTAACCACTTGCCGACCGCCTCACGCAGATATACTGCGGCAGAATGGCACGGGCAGGCAGAATCACGTACCTGTATGTGATCTGCCTCCCGCGGGCGGGGGGTCCGATCGGACCCCCCCCCGGTGCCCGAGGCGGTCGGCGTTTGTCCCCCAGCGATCGGAGGTGAGGGGGAGGCCATCCATTTGTGCCCCCCCTCCCGATCGCTCCCAGCCAATCAGATCATTCCCCTGCCTCTGTATAGTACACAGAGGCGGAGGAAATGATGTCATCTCTCCTCGGCTCGGTATTTTCCGTTCCGGCGCCGAGGAGAGAAGACTGCAATGTGAGTACACAACACACACACATACATTAGAACATGCCAGGTACACAATACACCCCCCTTTACCCCCCGATCACCCCCCAATCACCCCTCCCCCCCCCTGTCACACTGACACCAAGCAGTTTTTTTTTCTGATTACTGCACTGGTGTCAGTTTGTGACAGTTAGTGTGGTAGGGCAGTTAGTATTAGCCCCCTTTAGGTCTAGGGTACCCCCCTAATAAAGTTTTAACCCCTTGATCACCCCCCGTCACCAGTGTCACTAAGCGATCATTTTTCTGATCGCTGTATTAGTGTCACTGGTGACGCTAGTTAGGGAGGTAAATATTTAGGTTCGCCGTCAGCGTTTTATAGCCTCAGGGACCCCCATATACTACTTTATAAATGTTTTACCCCCTTGATTGCCCCCTAGTTAGCCCTTTCACCACTGATCACCGTATAACCGTTACGGGTGACGCTGGTTGGTTCGTTTATTTTTTATAGTGTCAGGACACCCGCCGTTTATTACCTAATAAAGGTTTAGCCCCCTGATCACCCGGTGGTGATATGCGTCGCCCCAGGCAGCCTCAGGCTTTCATGTAAAAGCAATCCTAGCGGCTAATTAGCCTCTAGACTGCTTTTACAAGCAGCATATGCCCCCCCCCACCGTCTTCCGTGTTTTTCTCTGGCTCTCCTGTCTCAACAGGGAACCTGAAAATGCAGCCGGTGATTCAGCCAGCTGACCATAGACCTGATAAGAGACCAGAGTGGCTCCAAACATCTCTATGGCCTAAGAAACCGGAAGCTACGAGCATTTCATGACTTAGATTTCGCCGGATGTAAACAGCGCCATTGGAAAATTGGGAAAGCATTTTATCATACCGATCTTGGTGTGGTCAGATGCTTTGAGGGCAGAGGAGAGATCTAGGGTCTAATAGACCCCAATTTTTTTCAAAAAAGAGTACCTGTCACTACCTATTGCTATCATAGGGGATATTTACATTCCCTGAGATAACAATAAAAATGATTTAAAAAAAAATGAAAGGAACAGTTTAAAAATAAGATAAAAAAGCAAAAAAATAATAAAGAAAAAAAAAAATAAATAAAAAAAGCACCCCTGTCCCGCCTGCTCTCGCGCTAAGGCAAACGCAAGCGTCGGTCTGGCGTCAAATGTAAACAGCAATTGCACCATGCATGTGAGGTATCACCGCGAAGGTCAGATCGAGGGCAGTAATTTTAGCAGTAGACCTCCTCTGTAAATCTAAAGTGGTAAACTGTAAAGGCTTTTAAAGGCTTTTAAAAATGTATTTATTTTGTTGCCACTGCACGTTTGTGCGCCATTTTAAAGCATGTCATGTTTGATATTCATGTACTTGGCCTAAGATCATCTTTTTTATTTCATCAAACATTTGGGCAATATAGTGTGTTTTAGTGCATTAAAATTTAAAAAAGTGTGTTTTTTTCCCCAAAAAATGCGTTTGAAAAATCGCTGCGCAAATACTGTGTGAAAAAAAAAAATGAAGCACCCACCATTTTAATCTGTAGGTAATTTGCTTTAAAAAAAATATATAATGTTTGGGGGTTCAAAGTAATTTTCTTGCAAAAAAAAATAATTTTTTCATGTAAACAAAAAGTGTCAGAAAGGGCTTTGTCTTCAAGTGGTTAGAAGAGTGGGTGATGTGTGACATAAGCTTCTAAATGTTGTGCATAAAATGCCAGGACAGTTCAACCCCCCCCCAAATGACCCCATTTTGGAAAGTAGACACCCCAAGCTATTTCCTGAGAGGCATGTCGAGTCCATGGAATATTTTATATTGTGACACAAGTTGCGGGAAAGAGACAAATTTTTTTTTTTTTTTTTTTTGCACAAAGTTGTCACTAAATGATATATTGCTCAAACATAACATGGGAATATGTGAAATTACACCCCAAAATACATTCTGTTGCTTCTCCTGAGTACGGGGATACCACATGTGTGGGACTTTTTGGGAGCCTAGCCGCGCACGGGACCCCGAAAACCAAGCACCGCCTCCAGGCTTTCTAAGGGCGTAAATTTTTGATTTCACTCTTCACTGCCTATCACAGTTTCGGAGGCCATGGAATGCACACCCCCCCCCCCCCCCAAATGACCCTATTTTGGAAAGTAGACAACCCAAGCTATTTGCTCAGAGGTATAGTGAGTATTTTGCAGACCTCACTTTTTGTCACAAAGTTTTGAAAATTGAAAAAAAAGAAAAAAAAAATTTTTTTCTTGCCTTTCTTCATTTTCAAAAACAAATGAGAGCTGCAAAATACTCACCATGCCTCCCAGCAAATAGCTTGGGGTGTCTACTTTCCAAAATGGGGTCATTTGGGGGGGGGGGGGGTTGTGCCATCTGGGCATTTTATGGCCTTCAAAACTGTGATAGGTAGTGAGGAGTGAAATCAAAAATTTACGCCCTTAGAAATCCTGAAGGCGGTGATTGGTTTTCGGGGCCCCGTACGCGGCTAAGCTCCCAAAAAGTCCCACACATGTGGTATCCCCGTACTCAGGAGAAGCAACAGAATGTATTTTGGGGTGTAATTTCACATATTCCCATGGCCTGTGTGAGCAATATATCATTTAGTGACAACTTTTTGTAATTTTTTTTTTTTTTGTCATTATTCAATCACTTGGGACAAAAAATTAATATTCAATGGGCTCAACATGCCTCTCAGCAATTTCCTTGGGGTGTCTACTTTCTAAAATGGGGTCATTTGGGGGGGGGGGGGGGGGTTTGTACTGCCCTGCCATTTTAGCACCTCAAGAAATGACATAGGCATTTATAAACTGAAAGCTGTGTAAATTCCAGAAAATGTACCCTAGCTTGTAGACGCTATAACTTTTGCGCAAACCAATAAATATACGCTTATTGACATTTTTTTTACCAAAGACATGTGGCTGAATACATTTTGGCCTAAATGTATGACTAAGACCCCTTTCACACCAAGGGCGTATTGCAGGCGCTATAGCGTTAAAAATAGCGCCTGCAATCCGCCCTCAAACAGCTGCTCCATTGTCTGCAGTGTGAAAGCCCGAGGGCTGCGCTGGCAGGATGGGAAAAAAAGTCCTGCCAGCAGCTTCTTTCGAGCGGTGAAGGAGCAGTGTGTGTTTACCGCTCCTCCACCGCTGCTCCCCATTGAAATCAATGGGGCAGCGCTGGGATACCGCTGGCAAAACACCGCTATTGCGGGCGGTTTTAACCCTTTCTCAGCCGCTAGCGGGGGGTAAAAGCGCCCCGCTAGTGGCCAAAATACACCGCTAATCCGATGGTAAACCGGCGCTAAAAATAGCGGCATTTTACCGCTGACGCTGCGGGCGGCCGGTGTAAAAGGGCTCTAAAATTGAGTTTATTCGATTTTTTTTTTTATAACAAAAAGTAGAAAATATCTTTTTTTTTTCAAAATTTGCGGTCTTTTTCTGTTTATAGCGCAAAAAATAAAAACCGCAGAGGTGATCAAATACCATCAAAAGATAGCTCTATTTGTGGGAAGAAAAGGACGCAAATTACGTTTGGGTACAGCATTGCATGACCGCGCAATTAGCAGTTAAAGCGACGCAGTGCCAAATTGTAAAAAGTGCTCTGGTCATTAAGGGGGTAAATCCTTCCGGGGCTGAAGTGGTTAAACAATGAGTAATCTTGTGAGGGAGCCAATCATCACTAGTTAATTGCATAGTGCTGGTTGTTCCACCCCATTAGCTGTAGGAAAAAAACAGCTGAGGCTGGAACTCAGAGTGTCTCTCTGACAGAAAGGCGCGCGGCATAGCCCCGCCCCTAGGGGCATAATGACGTCACCAGTGAAAAGGGAGTCCCCGTTCGTGTTGTGGGAAAACACCTAGCGGGGACATGTAGGAGCTCCTCCCCGCACATGAGGCCCAGATGGGGACAGAACCGCTTCTGCCACCCATTAGCCATGTACAGGTGGAGCCTAACCGCCGGGTGTGTGCGATGCGTAGCGCAGCCCTAGGAGTGCATTGTGCACCATCTAGTGGCCAAACAGAACAATGGCAGCCAACATGTACACAATGGAAAAACAGTACCAAAGGCAAAAACATTTAACAAAAAATTAAATGTGACCATAACAAAACAACAAAAGAAATGCGGAATAAATTGAATACACATACATGGCAGTTAAATATCAAATAGACATGGTTGACAATAGGGTAGGTCATCCATAGTGCAAACATGCAATTATGATAGCAATCATATACTTATAAAGCTATACTATGAAAAATTAATGAAATTATGTTTAAAATACACATCCCCCTAGCAGAAAAGAGCTCAAAGAGAAAAGATTTATAGTCAAATGCCTTACTGGGGCCTGATGGTACAATGGCCCATAAGCTGAATCTCTATAAGATAGAGAAATAGAAATATGGCTAAGGATAATACATTCAGGGTTTGAGAAGAGAGGGGGCTATAAATTTAATTCACAACCTCCTGAAACAAAGCCCAGGAGGAAGAATTTGAAGTTGAATGCCTCATTTAGGCTAGGTGGTGAGGTGGCCTGTAAAATAAATATCCATCTCAATTCGCATTGGAGGAGGCGCTTATTGAAGTCGCCCCCCTCTGGAGTTAAAATGTATGCAATTGAGTGTGCAAAAGTATACTTTGGGGATAGATTCTGAGTGAACAATTGCCATATGACGACCAATAGGTACATCAGGGTCTTGTTTGCGTATGGATAGATGTTGGTATATTAGTTTCCAAAATTCATTTATAGTTTTCCCGACATAGTAGCACCCACATTCACATGTGAGTAGGTACACTATGCTGGGAGTCCTGCAATTTACATAATGTTTCGGACAAAATGTACGTCCATTGGGCAGGTCGATGTATTTGAGCTTATCCATATATTGGCAATATGTGCATCCACGGCACGCAAAGGTTCCCAATGTTTTGCATATATCACCCTTGTATGATTTATATTCGCTCGCTACCAGTTTGCCACCTACAGAGGAGGCCCTTCTGTAGGCGATGGCTGCTGAGTTGGAAATGAACGGATGCAATGGGTCCATCCTCAGAAAGTGCCAGCATTTGTTTAAGATACACACAAGATAAAGGAAAAGAATTGCGCTAGGTGCGTAAGCTATATATAAAGACGTGAAGGGAGTCCTGCTGCTGAACACTATAACCCCGATATAAGGGCACAGAAGATAGATATAAAATGGAAAGTGCAGTGCTGGACATATGACATAAATTTATGTGAACAGTGACAAATTAATAAATCAAATGACAAGTAACAGTGAATAGCATCCAATCACTAATAACAGATCTACAAATATATTTCAATTAAGTGCCCATAAGTATTTGCAAGGAAAATAAATAACTATTAAGAAATTAGATAATTCTTAAAAAAGAAAAAGAAAAACAAAGAACCCCCCTAATGGGGCTTTGATGCAGCCAATGATATATGGTTCGAGAGAGTGGTAGAATGATCAAATATAATTTTTATTGGTACAAAGGTTATAAAAAGTAGTGACTTCTGACATTAAAAGTCAAGAGATGAGCTGTATTACAGACATTGTTAAAAAGCCGGCAACAATATAAAGTACAGTATAGCCAAAGCAACAGGGTCAAAAAGTATTTATAGATGTCTTGACGCGTTTCGACCCCAATGGGTCATCTTCAGAGGACAGATGATTAACAGCTGCAAAAATGTAAGCATGTATCACAATCTTTTTTTGTTTTTTTTTAAAAACAGTAAGGAGTGGAACAAAAAATATGGAATACATTATATTTATATGTATGCATAAACATATCTTGCATAGTTACCAGTCAGGTTGCTTCAAACGACTAAAGGTGGCCATAATGTGCAGGAGTTGTCTCCTCCCTTTTTCCCCTCTGTTTCCCAGACGGCAAGCCAGTCCCCCAGAGAGCAGATGTCAAGCCAAATTGCCTTACAAGGGATCACACAGAAACTACCCCCAGACAATCGGAGGAGGAGGGGAAAGGTGTGTGCACCGCACCTGTAGTAAAGTAACAGTAGTACTAAATTGAAAGCGAAAACAGAAAGGGGGATTGCTTATTTCCAAGATGACAAATTATGTTGGCTATAGATTAAGCCAATGTAGATTGAGGTTCATGGATAGGTCCACATATGTGCAGGGAGCAGAATAACAACATTAACAAAAAAAAACACCCACAGAAGGGGGGGGTGGGGAATAAAGGCAACAAGTATAGTGTGCAGGGTGCAAGAAGGATGAGGAGAACGGAGCGTGGGGCAAGAAAGGAATGGGATAGCAGGCAACCTGCAGACATGTGGAGGCCATCCACCAACAATATTATGTATGAGAAAAATGCCGGTAATCATATTGCACGATTAAAGTAAGATGCCAGTGTGTGAAGTGAAAAGTGCAAGCCAGCCATGAGGCTGGAGAAGAGGGGAAGGACTGGGGGAATAGTGAGGAAAGGGAGTGATGGGACTGGAAAGGTGAAGATAGTGTTGGAGGGCCATGAATAATGGCGAATGTGAGTGACAGGGCAAAAGTGAACATTCAAACCAACAAACCAAACGTGAAATGTGAAAAGAGTGCTACTAGGACAGTAGTGTGATAAGGGCAATACTAATTACCTTTCGTAGAAAGCGATTGGTCAAATAACAATGCCAGCAACTCTGAAAGATTGTGAGTATATTGGCATTACAAAGTGGATGGATAGAGCTAAAGAATGCAAAATAATACTGATGTGGAACACACATCGGGAAGAGCAATAGAAGAAAGTGTAGGTTTCATACCAAGCAGTCTGTAGCAGTAACGTGTGGGCATTCGGCGGGATTTGGAGGTTACAATGAGCCTCCCCCACCACCCGGATTATTTATCTAAATGCTGATTGATTCCAAATGCTCTCAGGTGCAATTGCCAACCCACTCCCTGATTTCCTCCCCCAATTAAGAGAAAGGGTGGCACCAATAGCGCTCGCTGGGTGACCCCCCCCGGCGTTCCGGAGGAATCACCTTCCCGGGTCCCCCGTCGCTTCCGCCGCAAATGCGTGACGTCACGCGCATGAGCATAGCATTGCGCACGCGTGAGCACGGCGTCCAGAAGGGATCCGGGACGCCGCTGGCAGGGAAGAGGAGAGCGCCTAAGCCAGGTGCCGCCACCTGGTGGGCGCATTGAGGAGGCGCAGGGCCCTTGCGCCATCCCTCTTACCCAGAAAGGCAAACATGACGCGGACCCGCCCCCCAGACGGAGGACATCGCCAGCCGTGTGGGATAACCAGATCAACATCTCCACCCATAATGGAATGGGTGGATAGAAAAAAACAGAGGAAGGGAGGAAGACTAAAAAGAGAAAAAAATATATATGTGCACCACTTGTCCCTGACGGATGACTGGAAATTCAACTTCCCTATAAATTATAAATGATCCTTTGTTGACTATAAGATGTATACTGTTTACAAGTCGCCATTTCTATAATAAGAAAATGAAAAAAAAAATGTGTTTACATCATTAATGAGCCATAGCAAAATCCATTATAGTAAAAAAGAAGAGAACTATGAACTGGCTTTTGTTTAAAGCACTATCCCCCTAAATATGTATGGTTATTCCTGACCGGGAGATGCAAGCTCCTGTGTATTATACTATTCAAGTTGACGGATGGTGAATCACATAGTTAAGAATGTTATAAACGATCAGATCTCATTGCTCGCAGCAACGTATGCCCCAGGCAGGAATAATCTATGGTTTAAGCTCAATTTTCTCAGACTGGCACCAAAAGTACACAGAAACAGATGAAACTAAGATCCAATATCGAGTTTCTTAATCCCAACAGTTCTTACATCAACCCAAAGGTGGGTGAGGGGTAGTGTATCCCTTCTGATGTGAGGGACTATTGGGTGATATGTATCTTAGGTGGAATTAAATTTCAAGGTGTATTAAAAATAAGTTGAAAATGTCATCGTTATCTGATTCGCTTATTGTGTCTTGCCAGAGGAAAATCCCTGCAGGAAAGGAGCGAATGAGATGGATTCATTCAGGCCTGGAGGGGAGGTGGTCTGTAGATGGAATATCCATCTCTGCTCTTTCTGTAGCAGGACCTTATTCCAGTCGCCACCTCTGTGAGGAATATGCATCCTATCAAGGGCCATAAAGGTGACTTTTGGGACTCTATAGTTGTGTGCTGAAATTACATGTCTCCCGATGGGGAGGTATGGATTTCCCATCTGCATGCTGTGTATATGTTGGGGGGGCGTTTCCAAAATTCCTGCCTGGTTTTCCCCACATAGTAGGCACCACATTCACATTCCATAAGTTATACCACTCCGCGTGTGTGGCAATTTACGAAGTGTATGGATGTGAATGTGTTACCATTGGGGAGAGCAAGAGTTTTTCCTTTTTTAATGAGTGAACAATATGAACAATGTCCACCTAGGAAGGAACCAACTACGGAGCAATGTTTGTGTCTCCTGGTCTCGTTCTTGTATTCGCTCTGGACCAGTTTATCCTTTAACGACATAGCTCTTTTATACGTTATAGCTGGTTGTTTAGGAACAAAATTTCTCAATTTGGGATCATCCGTGAGGATGTTCCAATGGCGTTTTATGATCTTTTTAATGGCTAAATGTTGCCACGAATATCGCATAATGATGCGAGTGAGACCACATTCGGAACTTTTGGAGGGTTTTTGTTGAAAAAGCAGCTGAGATCTGGATTGTCCTATTACTTGGTTGTCTGTTTCTGTGTACTTTTGGTGCCAGTCTGAGAAAATTGAGCTTAAACCATAGATTATTCCTGCCTGGGGCATACGTTGCTGCGAGCAATGAGATTTGATTGTTTATAACATTCTTAACTATGTGATTCACCATCCGTCAACTTGAATAGTATAACACACAGGAGCTTGCATCTCCCGGTCAGGAAAAACCATACATATTTGGGGGGATAGTGCTTTAAACAAAAGCCAGTTCATAGTTCTCTTGTTTACTATAATGGATTTTGCTATGGCTCATTAATGATGTAAACACATTTTTTTTTTCATTTTTTTATTATAGAAATGGCGACTTGTAAACAGTATTTATCTTAAAGTCAACAAAGGATCATTTATAATTTATAGGGAAGTTGAATTTCCAGTCATCCGTCAGGGACAAGTGGTGCACATATATATTTTTTTCTCTTTTTAGTCTCCCTCCCTTCCTCTGTTTTTTTCTATCCACCCATTCCATTATGGGTGGAGATGTTGATCTGGTTGTCCCACACGGCTGGCGATGTCCTCCGTCTGGGGGGGCGGGTCCGCGTCATGTTTGCCTTCTTGGCAGGGTAAGAGGGATAGCGCAAGGGCCCTGCGCCTCCTCGATGCGCCCACCAGGTGGCGGCACCTGGCTTAGGCGCTCTCCTCTTCCCTGCCAGCGGCGTCCCGGATCCCTTCGGGACGCTGTGCTCACGTGCGCAATGCTATACGCGTGCGCGTGACGTCAGGGCGTCACGCATTTGCGGCGGAAGCGACGGGGGACCCGGGAAGATGATTCCTCCGGAACGCCAGCTCAACCTCACCCAGCGAGCGCTATTGGCACCACCCTTTCTCTCAATTGGGGGAGGAAATCAGGGAGTGGGTTGGCAATTGCACCTGAGAGCATTTGGAATCAATCAGCATTTAGATAAATAATCCGGGCGGCGGGGGAGGCTCATTATAACCTCCAAATCCCGCCGAATGCCCGCACGTTACTGCTACAGACTGCTTGGTAAGAAACCTACACTTTCTTCTATTGCTCTTCCCGATGTGTGTTCCACATCAATATTATTTTGCATTCTTTAGCTCTATCCATCCACTTTGTAATGCCAATATACTCACAATCTTTCAGAGTTGCTGGCATTGCTATTTGTCCAATCGTTTTCTACGAAAGGTAATTAGTATTGCCCTTATCACACTACTTTCCTAGTAGCACTCTTTTCACATTTCACGTTTGCTTTGTTGGTTTGATTGTTCACTTTTGCCCTGTCACTCACATTCGCCATTATTCATGGCCCTCCAACACTATCTTCACCTTTCCATTCCCATCATTCCCTTTCCTCACTATTCCCCCAGTCCTTCCCCTCTTCTCCAGCCTCATGGCTGGCTTGCACTTTTCACTTCACACACTGGCATCTTACTTTAATCGTGCAATACGATTACCGGCATTTTTCTCATACATAATATTGTTGGTGGATGGCCTCCACATGTCTGCAGGTTGCCTGCTATCCCATTCCTTTCTTGCCCCACGTTCCGTTCTCCTCATCCTTCTTGCACCCTGCACACTATACTTGTTGCCTTTATTCCCCATCCCCCCCTCCCCCCTTCTGTGGGTGTTTTTTTGTTTTTGTTATTCTGCTCTCTGCACATATGTTGACCTATCCATGAACCCCAATCTAAATTGGCTTAATCTATAGCCAACATAATTTGTCATCTTGGAAATAAGCAATCCCCCATTCTGTTTTCGCTTTCAATTTAGTACTACTGTTACTTTACCACAGGTGCGGTGCACACACCTTTCCCCTCCTCCTCCGATTGTCTGGGGGTAGTTTCTGTGTGATCCCTTGTAAGGCAATTTGGCTTGACATCTGCTCTCTGGGGGACTGGCTTGCCGTCTGGGAAACAGAGGAGAAAAAGGGAGGGGACAACCCCTGCACATTATGGCCACCTTTAGTCGTTTGAAGCAACCTGAATGGTAAATATGCAAGATATGTTTATGCATACATATAAATATAATGTATTCCATATTTTTTGTTCCACTCCTTACTGTTTTTTAAAAAAAACAAAAAAGATTGTGATACATGCTTACATTTTTGCAGCTGTTAATCATCTGTCCTCTGAAGATGACCCATTGGGGTCGAAACGCGTCACGACATCTATAACTACTTTTTGACCCTGTTGCTTTGGCTATACTGTACTTTATATTGTTGCCGGATTTTTAACAATGTCTGTAATACAGCTCATCTCTTGACTTTTAATGTCAGAAGTCACTACTTTTTATAACCTTTGTACCAATAAAAATTATATTTGATCATTCTACCACTCTCTCGAACCATATATCATTGGCTGCATCAAAGCCCCATTAGGGGGGTTCTTTGTTTTTCTTTTTCTTTTTTATGTATCTTGTGGGGTGTGCAGCCCCCTTACCCTTAACTCTCTGAGTGTCTCCTTCTTTTCATTCAAAATTAATTAATTCATTTGATCAAAGTGAAAGTGAAATAAAGTCCAAAAAATATGATATGTTTGGTATTCAATGCGAGACCCAGGGTCAATATTCTACCGCTAGTGCTGCCCACCACCTGGTGATAAAGTAATGGAGGCTTACCAGAAAGCCTGCGACCGCCCTTATTCAGGGGGGTCAAAACAGGCTTAGTAGAGAGATGTAGAGGGTGTGCTCCGGAAGACACTGCTGAGAGAAACGTCAACCTCCTTCATGAACAACTAGTTAGCAACAACTTGAAGCACTTCACAAGGTGTAGTCCCAGAATCGCTTCACATAGAGCAGTTAGTAATTGCTTTCAGCTCCGGAGTCAGGGAATGTCCGAGTTCATCCAGCAGAATCTGATCTGGTAGACCCTCACCAACTGCAATCAACAGTTGGCCTGGAGCATGACCAAAACAGAACTTGGTTCTGTTTATATGTATATATTATATGTAATTATATATGTATATATTATATATAATTATATATAATTATACTGTGTTGGTTTAAACACAATGACAGTTAGAGTGTGCAAAACATCATCAAATATAATTACAGGATGATGGTACCCGTTACGATTCGTGGCAACAATTTTGAATTCATTTTGGTTGATGCAGGCCATACATTTGTGTAGAAGGTCATCAGATCCATCCCAAATGAGAAACACGTCATCTATGTAGCGGTGCCATGTGAGTACATGGCCCATATACACAGATAGCGAGTCGTTAGTAAGCAGTGAATGTTCCCACTCCCCCCCAGGTACAGGTTAGCATACAATGGGGCACAACATGTCCCCATCGCCACTCCCTGCACCTGGAGGTAATGGGAACCATCAAAGCAGAAGGCGTTATGGTAGAGTATAAATTCAAGAGATGTTAGGATAAAGTCAGTATACCTAGGTTCACATTCACTGGAGTGTGACAACACATGATGCATCACTGCAAGGCCCTTTTCATGAGGAATGGTACAATACAGGGATTCAATGTCTATGGCAACCAACAGGGTACCATCCTCAATGTGCATATCTTGAATAATTTGCAAAAAGTGGATGGTGTCACGCACATAGGATGACATACTGTACATGTTACAAAGGGTTTAAGGTGACTTTCCACTACAAGACTGAGGTTTTCAGTTAGGTTACCACATCCAGATATGATGGGTCTACCTGGGGGATTTGTAGAGTGCTTGTGCAGCTTGGGCAGGGCATAAAAGGTGGCTTCCCTCGGGAAGCCCACTCTTATAAACTCCCAAATTTGTTTGGATATGACATTATGATAAAATACCACATCCACCATCAAATAAAAGTCTTGAGTGAATTTGTCTAGTAACGACCTATGTATAGGTCGATACCATTCAGAGTTACTGCGTATTTTCATACACATTTCAATGTAATGAATGTTACATCCAGCCTAGATGTTGCATTACTAAAGCTGGTGGAGCCCTCTTTAACCACTTCGCTACTCGGCCATAGACAAATGACGTCCACAGATGGGATCTCCCATCCTGGGTGGACGTCATATGACGGCCTGGGCTTCCTGGCCGCCTAGGGGGTGCGCGCGCCGCCGCGTTGCTCGGGACCCGGTGCGTGTGCCCGGCAGCCGCGATGTCCACCGGGCACCCGCGATTGCCCGTTAACCGGCCCGGACCGTGGATCTGTGTGTGTAAACACACAGATCCACGTCCTGTCAGTTGAGAGGAGACCGGTCTGTGTTCCCAGTACAAAAGAACACTGATCGGTCTCCTCCCCTTGTGCGTCCCCTCCCCCTACAGTTATAATCACTCCCCTAGGAAACATTTAACCCCTCATGTCCCCCTAGTGGTTAACCCCTTCACTGCCTGTCACATTTATACAGTAATCAATGCAATTTTATAGCATTGATCGCTGTATAAATGTGAATGGTCCCAAAAATGTGTCAAAAGTGTCCGATGTGTCTGCCATAATGTCGCAGTCACGAAAAAAAATCGAGATCGCCGCTATTACTAGTAAAAAAAATAAATAAATATATATTTTTTTAAATGCCATAAATCTATCCCGTATTTTGTAGACGCTATAACTTTTGCGCAAACCAATCAATATACGCTTATTGCGATTTTTTTTACCAAAAATGTGTAGAAGAATACGTATCGGCCGAAACTGGGGGAAAAATGTGTTTTTTAAAAAAAAAATTGGGATATTTATTATAGCAAAAAGTAAAAAATATTGTGTTTTTTTCAAAATTGTCGCTCTTCTTTTGTTTATAGCGCAAAAAATAAAAACCGCAGAGGTGATCAAATACCACCAAAAGAAAGCTCTATTTGTGGGGAAAAAAGGACGTGAATTTTTTTTGGGTACAACTTCGCACGACCGCGCAATTGTCGTTTAAAGTGCGTCAGTGCTGAAAACTAAAAATTGGTCTGGGAAGGAAGGGGGTGAAAATGCCCTGTATTGAACCGGTTAAAGGGGTGCCTTCAGCTCCAGGGTTCGCGAGCCTAGAGCTATTTTCTAGCCTCTGAAAGACCACTTCTTCTTTTACTTACCTTTCAGCAGAGATCATCAGTGTGAGTGACCATGTCTTCAGTGAGAGCGCAGGTACGTGCCAGTGGGTTTTTTTTTCTCCCCTTTTTCTTTTTCCTTGTTTTTCTAAGGTTTTTCTATGCATTATTTCTTTATAACAACCTGACATACTGACTGGCTACTTTATTGCAAATGGTGTCCCCTCTTGTGAGGATGATACCAGCTTATTTCATGACTAATGAAGGGCACTGCCCACACGTAAGATAGATTCCCCACATGTAACCGGTTATGCTCCGTCCTGCATGGCCCTCGGTGCAACACCTTGATGGAGGAGGTTTGATAGAGGTTCTTCTGGCCCCCTCCTCTGCTGCAGGCCAGGAGGACCATTGTGTGGTCAACCTAGCATTTTGGATATACTGTTTGAGTTTATCTTTGGGCTTACACGATTTGGCACTTATCCGCTCTGATCAGTATGTGTACCTCCTGGGCTGCCTTTATCCTTCTAGTGAGATTATTTCTCAGCTAACTTATGTTATATCCCATACTTTTGCATTTTGTTTAAGTTTTGCGTCCATGGATATGTTTATGATGACACACTATTTTGTCTTAACCACTTCAGACCAGGAGGGATTAATCCCCTTCCTGACCAGGCCATTTTTTACGATACGGCACTGCGTTACTTTAATTGACCCAATAAGCGTATATTGATTGGTTTCTGCGGGGAACAGCAAAAACACATGAAAAAAAAAAATTTGCGGTTGCGGTTTTTTGAGTCACTTTTTTTTCACAGGTGCAAAATGCTCCAGAATTGCAGCAAAAATGCATATGCATTGTTACTGTGTTTTTGCAAGAGAGCAGTGTGGCAATATCCTTAGCCGCCTTTCAAACAAGGGGACCGATTGGGTCCACCTGTCAGTTTTTCAGGCAGACCTTATCGTACCTTCTATTCTTCTCTATGGAGTGGCGGGTGTAAACAAACATGTGCCTGTTTACACCTGCCAACATCCAATCTGATAAAAACAGATGGATGGGGATCCCCATTCCCCTTCCCTCTAGCTGATTGGATCAGATGGCATGACTAAGCTCCGAGGGGCGGAGTGAAACGTGTTGGGGGCGTGGCCTCTTTGGAGTCCAGGCTGAGGTTGCCACTCCATTCACCTCTGTAGGGCACCTTAGATGTGCGACTTCCAGGGGCCACTCCTCTTTTCCCTTAAACTCTATAGGAGCCAGGGCGGGCTCCATCCCTTGTCAGCACTCTAACAGCAGCTGCAGATGTACCGTCTACATACCCCCTCCTTAATGAGCCTGAGCGGCACACATACACTTTTCTGGATCAGATGGCGGTCGGGTGTAAACAGACAGGCAGTCCATTTATATCTGACCGCCTCATAGAGGAGAGTGGACTGTGTCTGCTCTGCATAAGTGAAGAAGTCACGGACCTGTCATCCGCCAGGCGGAGCCTGCCCCGTGTGGAAGGGGTCTATCTTTATTTTTTGCAATATGTTTCCATTTCATATGTAGTGCATTATTTATAATAATGAAAAAATGTTAATGTAAAATAAAAAGCAAATGGATCCGAATCAATTTGTATCATTCATTATGTCATTACGTTATTTCAGATACTTCAAACATTACCAAAAGGCCGAAAATATTGCATCCTGTCATCCGAATTAAACAAATGAATACGGATCATTTATTTCAGATTCGTTGAAATTCTTAACTATTGTGATTCGGAGATTCGGATACATCTGACTCTCCGAATAACAAACATTTCCTCCAAATTTCGATTCGTAGCAAAATGAATCTCATATGTCTAAAACTAAGTCATATGTGAAAAAGCACAGACAGCCCACACACTATGGGAGACTTAATGGTTAACTCACGTAATGCAAAGGGCAAGGAGACAGCTGATCAGATTATTTTATAGCAGGAAACTGTTGGGAAAACCCGGGAGTAGTACAGGCAGAAAGTATGGAGCTTCACTACTGTACAGAACATCTGCAGGTCGCTCTGATTTTCTCCTTAGTGGTCGCAGGAGGTGAGTACAAATGTTCAATGTTTTCTATATTGTCACCATTCTGCAGTATTCTTCATACATGTCCCAATCACAGCTGTGTGTGTCTTTATCACATGTCTGCTGGATGAGTGTGAAGTGTGTTCTTGGGGTGTCTTATTGATTTCTAGTCCCCCCCCCCACAACTATTCATACAAATGCTCTGCAATGCATACATACACCAGTAATCACATGTAATATAAACAGTATATAAAAATTAATAATAACAATAACATTATTATTATTTTATATAATGTAAATATATATATATATATATATATATATATATATATATATATATATATATATATATATATAAAATTATTAATATATAATAATAATAATTTATTATAAACACAGTGCTTTGGGGGAGAAGGGGTCATGTGTGCTTTATGGAAAAGGCAGGTAGTGTGCTGGGACTTGTAGTTCTACAGAGATAAGTGAAAGGAAGATATAGTGTGCTGGGACTTGTAGTTCTACAGAGAGAGGAGAAAGGCAGGTATAGTGTGCTGGGACTTGTAGTTCTATAGACAGGGGTTGGTGAACTTTGTCATTTACTATATTTAAATGAATATTTCAGATTTTTAAGACATTTCTGTAATACACACGGTAACACACATGAATGTTTCAGAACTTTACAATATAGTAGCACTTTTCATAGAGACAGGGATTTTTTAAGTTATTACTGAGTGCATTAGAGATAATTTTAACAATTTTAAAATATTAGCAAGTGAGTGTGGTGCTGCACTAATCCAAGTAAATGAATAAATAAATAGATGAAGGGTGTACTGCAGTGCTGAGCATCTAAATGTGTAAAAGGCTAGCCCAAAGCGTGGGCGTGAGGTGTATTCCCAGTGGGTGCAATATAATGAGGTATTGTGAGGTCCATGTTAGAAATATTGTGAAGTCCAAGTAACAAATAAAGTATAACTAATCTTAAAAGAGGGTACATACAAATATCCGGACTTGTGCAAAAATGCAGTTAAATCAACATGAACGATAAAAAGCATGCAGTGTCAAAATCATCAAGTGATACATAAGATATGTGGGTGACGAAAAAGATTGATGCACCCAATTTGCAAAAAGGTGGAATAAAAAACAAAGACATACAATGTTACACTGTACGTCCAGAGAGATCTCCAGGCTTATGGAAATAGTCTAAAGTGTCAAGTGCAAGCAGTCAGTGCTCAAATGCAACGTACAAGCATATATACAGTCCAGAAAACGTGGCTTGTGCAGCAAAGCAATCTTCAATGACTCATCAGTCCTTAAGGTGCCAAACAGTGCAATAGTGCAAAACAGCAAACTTTATTCCTAGACCAATCACTTGAATAGGTGGGGAATGTGGAGTGTATAGATCAGGGAAGGATACTCAGTCCTCTTCATGCAGCAATCCTACACTAGTAGGTAATGGCCCCTTACCTCATTATACTGAGGTTACAGCATAAATCAAACACCACACATAGCTGCTCCTATGGGGGTTTGGTCTTGGGTCCCAGGCTGGATCTCTGTATACCCTAGACCCTCAGGGGGCAGGGTGGTCAGTAGAGGAAAGGGATGCCATATAGTGTAGTAATTTTTTTAAAACCAAGTAGCTTTATTAACAGTAAAAGTTGTACTCACACAATGTATAGCAGAGCGCGCAAGTAACCAACGAGCAGCGAGCTCGTACACTTCTGACAGTGGAAGGTGCCTGTCCCGCCCCTACGCGTGGCGTCACGTGACTTCATCAGGGGATGCTGGGAGGCACACAGACTTGTCTTTAAATAGATCAGGTTTAAATGAATGTACGGCGGCCAGTTTCTCGAAGTCCAATGGGGAAATGCCATAGCAGCCATTTTCCCGGAGTTGTACGGAGGCGGCCATTTTAATGGTTATCGAAACGCTGACAATAACGTCAGTATAATTAGTAGCCTGCGTCTGATGGATGTCACAGGCAGCAGCATGCCAAGGAGAGCTACGGATGGAGTTACTTGTGCAGTTAATCAGGAAGGGAAGACCTGGATACACAACCAGATCATCCCAGTCACTACTTATAACCAATCAGTGACAGCCAGAATTTCAATGATAGTGGGCAATAGAGAGCCCATAGGGATTTTAGATAGTGTATAGGAAAGGGTAACTAATACGTCTGCATGGGATATCGTTCATGTTGATTTAACTGCATTTTTGCACAAGTCCGGATATTTGTATGTACCCTCTTTTAAGATTAGTTATACTTTATTTGTTACTTGGACTTCACAATATTTCTAACTTGGACCTCACAATACCTCATTATATTGCACCCACTGAGAATAGACCTCACGCCCACGCTTTGGGCTAGCCTTTTTACAAATTTAGATGCTCAGCACTGCAGTACGCCCTTCATCTATTTATTTATTCATTTACTTGCATTAGCGCAGCACTACACTCACCTGCTAGTTTACTATACCAATAGGTGTCCGCTAGGACCCTATCCGGTGCAAGCGGCTTTTCCCATTACTATTATATTTCCTACATGGTAGCACAGGGATAAAATATTCTAAACAATTTTAAAATATTGTTTAACCCCTTCCCGCTGACCCTACCCATATATGCGGCCTCACAGAAGTCAATCCACGGGGCTGAAGATTTGTGTATCTGTCTTTGTGCTGAAAGTGCGCCGCACAGCACGTTCCCAGCACAGAGAGCGGGGTCTCACTAGGAGGTACTAATGATCAGGACCCGGGACTCCCGCTTTCAGGTCACTTGATTGCTGTGATTGCCACTGATTCGCTATCACAGTGATCAGTCACTGTGAGCCCGCCTCTGTGTTTACTCCCTCTTATGAATGAATATGAAGATACATTGTATCTTTCTCTTATTCCAAGAGAGGAAGATAAAAACAAACAAAAGTGTGTAAAAAAGAAAGAAAGAAAGAAATATTAAAGTAGGGGGAGAGCAGATGTGGGACTTTGCACAAGGCACATGGGAGCAGAGGCATGAGTTGGGTAAAAAATGCAGTTTATTAATAAGGAAAGATAATTTTACAGAAATTCATACAGTACATAATTGAGCATAAATAGTACATAAATAGTTTTACACAAATTCATACAATACATAATTAGGCACATGGCTCTGCATATGTTGGCACTCAGCTCTAAGGTATAGGATATTAAAGATGTAATCAAAAATAATGTGTCAAAAATGACAAATACAAACAAGTAAATACATGTAAATAGGAACGTGATATGCATATGGGTTCATATAGTGTACACCTAGCGGTAGATTGGAGCTCTACGTCGTTACGTCGTTTCGGGGCCTTAAAGCCACTCATCAGGAGCGATACCGAGGTGGTACCTATGAGTTGGGGAGATAGCGGTGATAAATGGTGTGAATATGCAAAAGGGTAATTGTGAATAATGAATATCATAATATTGGTTGTAGCTCTGGACTCACAGTAATGTCTGCGCAGAGGCGACGCGGCCCAGGGTGCCACGCCAACCATAGTTGCCCGGGCCCGAAGCTGAGGGGGCATGGTCCGACAGGCGAGACCAACCCAACGAACCCCCCAGGTGGGGTCAAAGTATGAGGACAGATGTGTGGGTGGGGGGTGGTCCCTTGATGAGGGAGGGTTGGCACTGGGTGTCTGTGTGAAAAGAAACATGGATAATAAGTGTGAAGTAAGTGGAGTGAAAAACTGGGGCAGGGTGGGGTGTGGGGTGAGACAGAGAAAGTGTGAAAAACGACGAGGAGAGGGGAGGGGGAGGGAAAGAGAGGGAGAGGAAAGATAAAGGGGAGAGGGAGGGGGAAAAAAAAAAGGAATGTGGAGGAAAAGAAAGAGAAAAAAGAAGAATGAAGAAGGGAAAAGAGGGGGTGCAGAGGGGGACTAGAAGCAGGGACAGAAGGTAGCGAGGACAAGAAGGGAAAGGTAAGACAAGGGAACAAGATGGAGGAGAGGGAGAACACAGAGGAAAAGTGAGGAATTACATGGTGAAAAGAATGAAAGAGAGAGAAACAGAAAGGGAAAAGGGGGGTGAGTGTTAAAAGTGCGGAGAAAACATACCTGTGCAGATGCAAGTAGGGGCGTGAATGCCGGCTATGAGATGTGCAGGTGGAAGGTGAGGGCAAGGAAGACAGAGGAGGGGACCACAACCAGGAGGGACGATGCCGCGGTGAATGCCGCCAGAGAAGGCCCCCAACGTCAGGCACCAGCGGCCCAGAGAATCGGGGGGAGAGCCCCAGACCCTAGCAGCTGGGCGCAGAAACTGGCCAGCCGTGGGGCGGCCCCCTAGACTCATCGAGCGCTGGAGGGTGGAATCCCAGGCACCAGCTGATAAGGCGCCACGCGGGACGCCGAACAGCTGGTGCGGGAGGCGTGATGTCGACGCGCAGTGGGGAAGACCCCGCCCACCTCCGCCCAAAGGAGGGAGGGGAAAACCACAGTGCGCGTCACAGCTTCGGGGAGGGACAAAATAGGCCAGCGGGGACAACAGAGGACCCCGTCGAAAACACGCACACACACTGGGAGCACAAAAGGTTAAACTGTGACGCCAGAGAAATCCTGGCCCAGTATAAATGACTCAAACAGAAACAGTCAATATGTGGAAACAGAATATGATCTATCATGCTGGAATGAACTGGGCAAATAAGAATGAGAATTACGCTTGGGATAGATGGAAATATCAGGGGACATTTAGAGGGAATGTATAATGCTCAATGTGGCGCCCATGTGCCTCCATCCCTAATTATATGATGAAAGTTAGAGCAACAGGGTAGGACTTTACATGAGGGTATAGGGGCCATTCAAAACCCCTCCTCCATCCCAATTAATAGTAAAGTAGGGGGAGAGCAGATGTGGGACTTTGCACAAGGCACATGGGAGCAGAGGCATGAGTTGGGTAAAAAATGCAGTTTATTAATAAGGAAAGATAATTTTACAGAAATTCATACAGTACATAATTGAGCATAAATAGTACATAAATAGTTTTACACAAATTCATACAATACATAATTAGGCACATGGCTCTGCATATGTTGGCACTCAGCTCTAAGGTATAGGATATTAAAGATGTAATCAAAAATAATGCGTCAAAAATGACAAATACAAACAAGTAGATACATGTAAATAGGAACGTGATATGCATATGGGTTCATATAGTGTACACCTAGCGGTAGATTGGAGCTCTACGTCGTTACGTCGTTTCGGGGCCTTAAAGCCACTCATCAGGAGCGATACCGAGGTGGTACCTATGAGTTGGGGAGATAGCGGTGATAAATGGTGTGAATATGCACCTTCCACCTGCACATCTCATAGCCGGCATTCACGCCCCTACTTGCATCTGCACAGGTATGTTTTCTCCGCACTTTTAACACTCACCCCCCTTTTCCCTTTCTGTTTCTCTCTCTTTCATTCTTTTCACCATGTAATTCCTCACTTTTCCTCTGTGTTCTCCCTCTCCTCCATCTTGTTCCCTTGTCTTACCTTTCCCTTCTTGTCCTCGCTACCTTCTGTCCCTGCTTCTAGTCCCCTTCTGCACCCCCCTCTTTTCCCTTCTTCATTCTTCTTTTTTCTCTTTCTTTTCCTCCACATTCCTTTTTTTTTCCCCCTCCCTCTCCCTTTTATCTTCCCTCTCCCTCTCTTTCCCTCCCCCTCCCCTCTCCTCATCGTTTTTCACACTTTCTCTGTCTCACCCCACACCCCATCCTGCCCCAGTTTTTCACTCCACTTACTTCACACTTATTATCATGTTTCTTTTTCACACAAACACCCAGTGCCAACCCTCCCTCATCAAGGGACCACCCCCCACCCACACATCTGTCCTCATACTTTGACCCCACCTGGGGGGTTCGTTGGGTTGGTCTCGTCTGTCGGACCATGCCCCCTCAGCTTCGGGCCCGGGCAACTATGGTTGGCGTGGCACCCTGGGCGCGTCGCCTCTGCGCAGACATTACTGTGAGTCCAGAGCTACAACCAATATTATGATATTCATTATTCACAATTACCCTTTTGCATATTCACACCATTTATCACCGCTATCTCCCCAACTCATAGGTACCACCTCGGTATCGCTCCTGATGAGTGGCTTTAAGGCCCCGAAACGACGTAACGACGTAGAGCTCCAATCTACCGCTAGGTGTACACTATATGAACCCATATGCATATCACGTTCCTATTTACATGTATCTACTTGTTTGTATTTGTCATTTTTGACGCATTATTTTTGATTACATCTTTAATATCCTATACCTTAGAGCTGAGTGCCAACATATGCAGAGCCATGTGCCTAATTATGTATTGTATGAATTTGTGTAAAACTATTTATGTACTATTTATGCTCAATTATGTACTGTATGAATTTCTGTAAAATTATCTTTCCTTATTAATAAACTGCATTTTTTACCCAACTCATGCCTCTGCTCCCATGTGCCTTGTGCAAAGTCCCACATCTGCTCTCCCCCTACTTTACTATTAATTGGGATGGAGGAGGGGGTTTTGAACGGCCCCTATACCCTCATGTAAAGTCCCACCCTGTTGCTCTAACTTTCATCATATAATTAGGGATGGAGGCACATGGGCGCCACATTGAGCATTATACATTCCCTCTAAATATCCCCTGATATTTCCATCTATCCCAAGCGTAATTCTCATTCTTATTTGCCCAGTTCATTCCAGCATGATAGATCATATTCTGTTTCCACATATTGACTGTTTCTGTTTGAGTCATTTATACTGGGCCAGGATTTCTCTGGCGTCACAGTTTAACCTTTTGTGCTCCCAGTGTGTGTGCGTGTTTTCGACGGGGTCCTCTGTTGTCCCCGCTGGCCTATTTTGTCCCTCCCCGAAGCTGTGACGCGCACTGTGGTTTTCCCCTCCCTCCTTTGGGAGGAGGTGGGCGGGGTCTATCCCACTGCGCGTCGACGTCACGCCTCCCGCACCAGCTGTTCGGCGTCCCGCGTGGCGCCTTATCAGCTGGTGCCTGGGATTCCACCCTCCAGCGCTCGATGAGTCTAGGGGGCCGCCCCACGGCTGGCCAGTTTCTGCGCCCAGCTGCTAGGGTCTGGGGCTCTCCCCCCGATTCTCTGGGCCGCTGGTGCCTGACGTTGGGGGCCTTTTCTGGCGGCATTCACCGCGGCATCGTCCCTCCTGGTTGTGGTCCCCTCCTCTGTCTTCCTTGCCCTCACCTTCCACCTGCACATCTCATAGCCGGCATTCACGCCCCTACTTGCATCTGCACAGGTATGTTTTCTCCGCACTTTTAACACTCACCCCCCTTTTCCCTTTCTGTTTCTCTCTCTTTCATTCTTTTCACCATGTAATTCCTCACTTTTCCTCTGTGTTCTCCCTCTCCTCCATCTTGTTCCCTTGTCTTACCTTTCCCTTCTTGTCCTCGCTACCTTCTGTCCCTGCTTCTAGTCCCCCTCTGCACCCCCTCTTTTCCCTTCTTCATTCTTCTTTTTTCTCTTTCTTTTCCTCCACATTCCTTTTTTTTTTCCCCCCCTCCCTCTCCCCTTTATCTTCCCTCTCCCTCTCTTTCCCTCCCCCTCCCCTCTCCTCGTCGTTTTTCACACTTTCTCTGTCTCACCCCACACCCCATCCTGCCCCAGTTTTTCACTCCACTTACTTCACACTTATTATCCATGTTTCTTTTCACACAGACACCCAGTGCCAACCCTCCCTCATCAAGGGACCACCCCCCACCCACACATCTGTCCTCATACTTTGACCCCACCTGGGGGGTTCGTTGGGTTGGTCTCGCCTGTCGGACCATGCCCCCTCAGCTTTGGGCCCGGGCAACTATGGTTGGCGTGGCACCCTGGGCCGCGTCGCCTCTGCGCAGACATTACTGTGAGTCCAGAGCTACAACCAATATTATGATATTCATTATTCACAATTACCCTTTTGCATATTCACACCATTTATCACCGCTATCTCCCCAACTCATAGGTACCACCTCGGTATCGCTCCTGATGAGTGGCTTTAAGGCCCCGAAACGACGTAACGACGTAGAGCTCCAATCTACCGCTAGGTCTACACTATATGAACCCATATGCATATCACGTTCCTATTTACATGTATCTACTTGTTTGTATTTGTCATTTTTGATGCATTATTTTTGATTACATCTTTAATATCCTATACCTTATATCCTATATGGAGGAGGGGTTTTGAATGGCCCCTATACCCTCATGTAAAGTCCTACCCTGTTGCTCTAACTTTCATCAAAGAAAGAAATATAATATAAAATATCTAGAACAAGGTTTGATCTAGGTCAGTGTCAGAAAAACAAGGGAAAGAACTTATATCAGTAATAAATCCAAAAGCAAACAGTTACAGAACAAACAAAACATTGCATCTTACCAATTCTAAATGTGATGGCTGCATTAATTTTATAGGAGACTTAAAGTGATCGTAAAGCTTTCTTTTTTTTCAATAACAAATATGTTATACTTACCTGCTCTGGGCAAGGGTTTTGCACAGAGCGTCCCGAAACTCCTTTTCTGGGGTCCCCCTGCGGTGCTCCTGGCTCCTCCCCTTCTTGAGTGCCCCCACAGAGAGCCACTTTCCATGGGGACATTCGTGTGGGTGCGCTCCCGAGTCCTCCTGCTGCGTCCATTGACAGACAATGGGACTCAGCCCCGCCCCTGGCTCCCGTGTCACTGGATTTAATTGTCAGCAGTGGGAGTCAATAGCATCTGCTGCTATCAATCTATCCAATGAGGACAGATGGCTGGAGCTGCTGTGCTCCTCCCAGTCACTGGAACGATCGGGCTCAGGGAAGAAAAGGGGGGGGGATCTGCTGAGCACAAAGGTTTTTCACCTTAATGCATAGAAAACCGTGAGGGCTTACAACCCTTTTAATGATTAACTCACATAATGCAAAGGGCAAGGAGAAAGTGATATAAAAAAGTACAGCAATGGCTGTGGGCTTGGCTCTTATGATGGGGGTCACATTCTTTATAAATATGGGATCAGCAGCAGTGGAGGGACACCCCAGATGATGTCCTTTGGAGACGAAACGTGTCGGGACGGTCCTCACTGCTGCCTCTATTGATTTTATACCAGTGCTGTTTTTATGCATTATGAGAAAGGCAGGTATAGTGTGCTGGGACTTGTAGCCCTACAGGCAGGAGAAAGGCAGTTATAGTGTGCTGGGAAACTTGGAAAGAAGAAAGAAATGGCTGCACATCCAGAAGTCCAGATTGCCTTTTATTATTCACAAGGATAACACCAAATACACCAACATATGGTCACGTAGACACGTTTCACACATACATCTTGTGCTTAATCATTAATCCAAGTTTCCCGCGGAGGCGGGCCGGGGCTGGCACTCCATGAGACTCTCCAATTAGTCTCTCATCACACACCTGGAGCAGCGGTTCTTTTTCTTGTATAGTGTGCGGGGACTTGTAGTCCTACAGACAGAAGAAAGTATAGTGTGCTGGGACTTGTAGATCTACAGACAGGAGAAAAGCAGGTATAGTGTGCTGAGGGAGGAGAGGGAGAGTGAGAGTGAGAGGGGGAGAGAGGAGGGTCAGAGAGAGAGAGAGGGGGGGAGAGAGGGGGGAGAGAGGAGGGTGAGAGAGAGAGAGAGAAAGAGAGAGAGAGAGAGAAGGGGATAGGAGGTAGAGAGAGAGAGGGGGAGGGAGAGAGAGAGAGAGAGAGAGAGAGAGGGGAGAGAGACAGGGAGAGAGAGAGATGGGAAAGAGAGGGGGGAGAGAGAGAGGTGAGATACAGAGAGCCAGAGAGGTAAGGGAGGGAGGAGGGGGAAGGGAGAGAGAGAGGGGGGGAGAGAGAGAGAGGTGTGAGAGAGGGAGGAGTGTGTGTGAGAGAGAGGGGGTGGGAGAGAGAGAGAGAGAGGTCAGAGAGAGGGAGAGATGAGAGAGAGGGGAAATGAGAGAGAGAGAGGGGGGAGAGAGACAGGTGGGGTGGGAGAGAGAGAGAGAGAGAGGTCAGAGACAGGAGTGTGTGAGAGATGAGAGAGGGAGAGATAAAAGAGAGGAGTGTGTGTGAGAGAGAGAGAGGGGAGAGAGATGAGAGGGAGAGATGAGAGGGCGGAGAGAGAGGGGAGAGGGAGAGAGAGGGGTGGAGGGGGTGAGAGAGAGAAGGGGATCAGAGGGAGAAGGGAGGTGTTCAATATGCCTGCTACCCACAATCATGGCAGCCAGGCTCTATAGGTGCTGTGTGCTGTATATTTAACCACTTGCTTACTGGGCACTTAAACCCCACTTCTATCCAGCCCAATTTTCAGCTTTTAGCGCTGATGCTCTTTGAATGACAATTGCACGGTCATACAACACTGTACCCAAATGAAATTTTTATCATTTTTTCCCCACAAATAGAGCTTTTTTTTGGTGGTATTTGATCACCTCTGCAGTTTTTATTTTTTGTTAAAAAAATGTAAAAAGACGGAATTTTAAAAAATATATATTTTTTTAATATATTGTTATAAAATTTTAAAACAGATAATTTTCATTGATGTACGCTGATGAGGCGGCACTGATAGGCACCGATAGGTGGCAGTGATGGGCACTGATGGGTGGTAGTAATGGGCACTGATGGGTGGCAATAATGGGCACTGATCAGCTACACTGATAGGCAGCACTGCTAGGTGGCACTGATTGGCACCACTGGTGGGCATTGATAGGTGGCACTTGTGGGCATTGATAGGTGGCACTGGTGGGCACTGTGGGCACTGTCAGGTGGCAATGGCAGGTGGCACAGATGAGGCATAATTGCTTCTTCCTCTTCGGGACCGATGTCCCTTGCAGATGAGCCGGTGATCGGCTTTTTTTTCTCCTCACGCTGTCAGTGTCAGGGTCAACAGGGATAGGATGGAAGGCGGAGCATATTGAGCCTATCCTGTTTGAATACACTGTAATGGGCACCGCCCGGCGCCGATCGGATTGGATTGGCGCTGCACAGTGCACCCCCTCCCAGCTAACAACATAGTTACATAGTTAGTCAGGTTGTAAAAAGACACAAGCCCATCCAGTTCAACCAATAAAAAATAAAAAAATAAAAATATACATACAATCCCATATACACAATCCTTCACACACAGTTGATCCAGAGGAAGGTGAAAACCCCAGCAGAGCATGATCCAATTTGCTGCAGCGGGGAAAAAATTCCTTCCATGGACAGACCTTGGGATGACACACAGGCAATAGTTCACCAGCTAACCTCATGAGCACACACTGCACCTGCCCTCCTCCCTTCAGCAGATCACTACCACCCACCTCATCAGGTGCCCGTTTTTCCAATGCAATCAGTGGATACTGTTCTCACTAAATGCACAGCCATAGATCATTCATTTGGCAGAGTGTGTAGGAGCTGAATGATCAGATTACAGCTTGAGAGCTGTTGTATTAAAAACAGGAGAAGTACTGTATGTCCTAGGTTCTGTAAAGCTCACCATACACTATATAATCTGATTGTACAATCTCAGTTAGATCTACCATCAACTATGTAATGCAAGCTGCTGTTAGGGGCATCTGACTTTTTTTACTGCCTCTAAACGCCCCTTTATGTTAGCCTATGTGTCCATTAGGGATGGGCTGAACACCCCCCTGTTCAGTTTGCATCCAGAACAAGTGAACAGGCAAAAAATTTGTTCGAACACACGAACATTGTTAAAGTCTATGGGACACGAACATGAAAAATTAAAAATGCTAATTTTAAAGGTTAATATGCAAGTTATTGTCATCATAAAAAGTGTTTGGGGACCCGGGTCCTGCCCCAGGGGACATGTATCAATGCAAAAAAAAGTTTTAAAAACTGACGTTTTTTTCGGGAGCAGTGATTTTAATAATGCTTAAAGTGAAACAATAAAAGTGAAATATTCCTTTAAATTTCGTACCTGGGGGTGTCTATACTAGTATGCCGAGTATGCCGAGCATGCCAAGTAGCGCATGTTTCCCTTGTTTATAACAGTCCGGGAATCCTGCGTTGCATCAGGGGGGGGCGGGGTCACCCGTACACGTCACTCGGAAACCCCGGCGTTTCCTCTTGTCAGAGGGGGACTGGGTCACGTGACGGGTGGCCCAGCCCTCAGCTACATAAGAGCTGGCGCTGCGTCATTGGCTGGGTGCCTCCGGTGGTGGCAGGATCCTGTGCGTGTTCCTCGCTGGAGTCACTGGAGATCATCCATCGCTGGAGTTCGAGAACTGGATTACATCGCTGGAGTAGAAGCATGGATTTATTGGATTACATCACTGGAATGTCTTTTTTATTTTTTGATTTTTTAATAAAGGACTTGTCTTCTGTGGTTTAACATTTTGACACTTTCTTTTTGTGAAATGGTAGGTGTACAATGTACCCCTTACCAATTCACATAGGGGGGCGGGATCTGGGTGTCCCCTTTGTTAAAGCCGATAAGCCCCCCGCCTGCAGACCCTCACAACCACTGGGCAAGGGTTGTGGGGATGAGGCCCTTGTCCCCATCAACATGGGGACAACCTCCCCATGTTGAGGGCATGTGGCCCGGTACGGTTCAGAGGGGGCGCTCTCTCATCTCCCCCTCTTTTCCTGGAGCCTGCCAGGTTGGGTGTTCAGATAAGGGTCTGGTGTAGAATTTTGGGGGAACCCCACGCCATTTTTCTTTTAAATTTTGGCGCGGCGTTCCCCTTAAAATCCATACCAGACCTCGGGTCTGGCATGGATTTTTGTGGGGAACCCCATGCCATTTTTTTTTTTAATTTTGGCGTGGCGTTCCCCTTAATATCCATACCAGACCTGAAGGGCCACGCATTTTTTTTTTTTTTTTTTCAATGACTTTCAATGACTTTTATGTGTATTGTCGGGACCGACAATTCATTAATATCCGGCACTAGCGCTAGTACTTTAAATTACTTTTTTTTCCTTCAGAAATGTCATTTTGCTCTCGGACTGTTATAAACACGGGAACACATGCACTACTTTACAGGCATACTATAGACACCCCCCAGGTACAAAATTTCAAGGAATATTTCACTTTTATTGTTTTACTTTGAAAAGAAAAAAGTGGAAAGTTCCCCACAGGGCTTTTTAGCAGCAAATAGGAGTCAAATATTTTGTAAAAGAATCACAGATTTTTTATTATTATTTCAAAGGATGGTTAGACACAAAACATATATAAAAATATACCTCAAAGGTTATGGTCTTCTTCAGGGTGTCCTTACATTTCCTTTCTACCAGGAAGGCTCGCTTAACCAGAGACTTCTTTAAAAACAGATAATCTTCTCTAGTGCGATCCCGGACCCACTGAGAGCCTGTCCATGCCCTCAACCCAAGGGGGCGACCCCGATCTGTGAGGCTTACAAGTGGTCACATGTTTAACGGCCCCCCAATTGATCAATCTATCCATCTTGCAAAGCATATATGTGTGCTCTCCGCCAGACGACGCCCAGGGAGAGCACACATATATGCTTTGCAAGATGGATGGATGCAGTATTTATACTCTTCTGATCTGAACACACAATTACTTCAACAACGCAATAAGGTGCTCCTGCCTGAAGAAGACGATAACCTTTGCGGTCGAAATGCATTGGGGCATTTTTTATACATCGGATAGTGGAATTTCAAGTGTAACAATGTATCACCCTTGATGTATAACCTTTCCTAGCCTAATTTGCCTCGCCTTGTATATACCAGAACTCATATTTTAATTAATTTGTTATATATATTTTGTGTCTAACCATCCTTTGACTCCTATTTGCTGCTAAAAAGCCCTGTGGGGAACTTTCCACTTCTTTCTTTTCAAAGATTGTAATTGGGGTGTGCAGCCCTCTCAGACTCTCATATGTGTTGCTCTATGATATAGTTATTGTTTCACTTTAAGCATTATTAACCACTAGGCGTCCGCGCTATAGCCGAAAGACGGCTACAGCGCGGACTTCAATTGCCGGGAGGGCGTCCCTGGACGTCCTCCTGTTTACTTCCGCATTGCGCGCTCCCGCGGGCGCACGTCGCGGAAGTTTTGTGCTGGCCGTGTCCCTCGGACACAGCCAGTCACAGATCACCGTAAACGGCCAATGACAGCGGCCGTTTACAGTGCGATCGGCGGTGCCAATGAGAGAGGATCTCATATGTAAACATATGAGATCCTCTCTCATCGCCGGCTCTCCCTCCTCACACAGAGACAGCGTGTGAGGAGGGAGAGCGGAACCGCTGCGGCGGTGAGTGTAAAAGAAAAAAAAAAAAGGAAAAAGAGGTGTCCCGCTGTTAACGGTCCCTGCCATCTGCCCTGCCATCTGCCCTGCTATCTGCCCCTGCCATCTGCCCCTGCCATCTGCCCCTGCCATCTGCCCTGCTATCTGCCCCTGCCATCTGCCCTGCCATCTGTCCTGCCATCTGCCCCTGCCATCTGCCCTGCCATCTGCCCCTGCCATCTGCCCCTGCCATCTGCCCCTGCCATCTGCCCTGCCATCTGCCCCTGCCATCTGCCCTGCCATCTGCCCCTGCCATCTGCCCCTGCCATCTGCCCCTGCCATCTGCCCTGCCATCTGCCCCTGCCATCTGCCCTGCCATCTGCCCCTGCCATCTGCCCTGCCATCTGCCCCTGCCATCTGCCCTGCTATCTGCCCCTGCCATCTGCCCCTGCCATCTGCCCTGCCATCTGCCCTGCCATCTGCCCCTGCCATCTGCCCTGCTATCTGCCCCTGCCATCTGCCCCTGCCATCTGCCCCTGCCATCTGCCCTGCTATCTGCCCCTGCCATCTGCCCTGCTATCTGCCCCTGCCATCTGCCCTGCCATCTGCCCCTGCCATCTGCCACTGCCATCTGTCCCTGCCATCTGCCCTGCCCTGCCATCTGCCCCTGCCATCTGCCCCTGCCATCTGTCCCTGCCATCTGTCCCTGCCATCTGCCCCTGCCATCTGCCCTGCCATCTGTCCCCAGTGCCATCTGTCCCCACTGCCACGTATAAGTGCCATCTGTCATCAGTGCCACATAGTGCCATCTGTCATCAGTGCCATCTGTCATCAGTGCCACATAGTGCCATCTGTCATCAGTGCCATCTGTCATCAGTGCCATCTGTCAGTGTCACGTGCCATCTGTCATCAGTGTCACGTGTCATCAGTGCCACGTATCAGTGCCACCTGTCATCAGTGTCATCAGTGCCACGTATCAGTGCCATCTGTCATCAGTGTCATCAGTGCCACGTATTAGTGCCATCTGTCATCAGGGCCACGTATTAGTGCCATCTTTCATCAGTGCCACGTGTCATCAGTGCCACATATCAGTGCCATTTGTAATCAGCGCCACATGTCATCAGTGCCACATATTAGTGCCATCTGTCAGTGCCACGTATTAGTGCCATCTGTCATCAGTGCCATGTATTAGTGCCATCTGTCATTAGTGCCATCTGTCATCAGTGCCACATCAGTGTCAGTGCCATCTGTCATCAGTGCCACGTATCAGTGCCATTTGTCATCAGTGCCACGTCAGTGTCACATGTCATTGTCCTGGTTCTCCAGGGCCTTCAAAAGTGTAAGAGGTAGTCAACAAATTAGATGTGTAATTTATGCTCCTAGAACACCTGATGGTGCTCCCTGCATGTTGGGCCTCTCTATGTGGCCAGGCTGTGAAAAAGTCCCACACATGTGGTATCGTAATACTCAGGAGGAGTGGCAGAATGTATTTTGGGGCGTCATTTGTGGTATATACATGGCATGTGAGAGAAATAACCATTACAATGACAATTTTGTGGGGGTAAAAAAAAAAAAAAAAAAAATCTTCATTTTGCAAAGAATTGTGGGAAAAAATGACAACATCAAAAACCTCAACATGCATCTTACTAAATACCTTGGATTGTCTACTTTCAAAAAAGGGGTCATTTGGGGGGTATTTGTACTTTCCTGACTTGTTCGGGTCGCAAGAAATGAGATAGGCCGTCATTACTTCAGGTGTGATCAATTTTTTATGATTTGCACCATAACTTGTAGACTCTCTAACTTTCACAAAGACCAAATAATATCCACTAATTTGGGTTATTTTTACCAAAGATATGTAGCAGTATAAATTGTGGCCAAAATTTATGAAGCAAAATTACTAATTTGCTAAATTTTATCACAGAAACTAAGAAAAATGCGTTTTTTTTCAAAATTTGCGGTCTTTTTTCATTTATAGCGCAAAAAATAAAAAACCCAGAGGTGATCAAATACCACCAAAAGAAAGCTCTATTTGTATGAAAAAAAGGACAAAAAAATCATTTGGGTACAGTATTACATGACTGAGTAATTGTCATTCAAAGTGTGAGAGCGCTGAAAGCTGAAAATTGGTCTGGTCACGAGGGGGGTTTAAGTGCCCAGTTGTCAAGTGGTTAAAATCACTGCTCCCGAAAAAACGTCCGTTTTTAAAAACATTTTTTGCATTGATACATGTCCCCTGGGGAAGGACCCCAAACACTTTTTATGACAATAACTTGCATATTAACCTTTAAAATGAGCACTTTAGATTTCTCCCATAGACTTTTAAAGGGTGTTCCGCAGCTTTTCGAATTTGCTGCGAACACCCCAAATTGTTCGCTGTTCGGCGAACTCATGTTCGACTCGAACAGATAGCCCATCCCTAGTGTCAATGCACACATAAACTTTCAGAGGCATTTGGAGACATAAGTGTTAAGGGGCAGTAGAAAAAACAACAGCCTGTGCGTCTAGGAGCAGAGGCTGTTGAGCTGTAAAAACGCAAAATGCTAAACGCTGTAACAAGCTGTTAGCCGCTCTTGGCGCGTTTAAACATTTTTACATTATAGGGAGTGTTTTTACTGTAAAAACACCCAAAAAATGCTAATGCCTAAAAATGCACATAAACACTAGTCAAAAACGTGGCTGAAAGCACTATTTTACAGCTGCTTTTTCCTGGCAGCAGCGCTGGCGTTTTTTAAACGTTCTGTGTGCATGAGGCCTTATACACCTAAAATTAACTAGTCACACCTTTGTCAATGGCACGCCAACATCAATTCACATCTGTGCATTTCTGAACACATGGCAAACTGCACAGGAAAATAGGATTTTTATAACAACTTACCTGTAAAATCCTTTTCTTGGCGTACATCATGGGACACAGAGCCTTAAGTAATTACTTAATAGGTTATGGGCCACCTTCAGGTGTGGACACTGGTACACCCAATCAAGGAAGTTCACTCCCTATATAACCCCTCCTCCTTCCAGGAGCACATCAGTTTTTGTAGCAAAGCAATATACTTAAACCCCATAAAGAGGGGAGGGACCTCTGTGTCCCATGATGTACTCCAAGAAAAGGATTTTACATGTAAGCTGTAATAAAAATCCTATTTTCTTTATCGTACATCATGGGCCTAAATATTTACTTAATGGGACATCCCATAGCAATGCTACTTGAGGGGAGGGAGACACAACCCGGAGGGTACCTCCATACTTGAGGACCTATACTGCTGCCTGCAGTACACTGCGCCCAAAGGCGATATCCTCATACCTCCTTACATCCACCTGATAAAATTTTGTGAATGTATACACTGAAGACCAAGTTGCGGCCTTACAGATCTGAGCCATGGAGGCCTGATGACGCACTGCCCAATAAGCACTAATCGCCCTGGTAGAGTGCACCTTAACTTGAAAAGGGAGAATCTTATCCCTTAAATCATAAGTTTTGAATTATAGCTTGCCGAATCCACTTAGCGACAGTAGATTACGGCGCTGCCTGTCCTTTCTTAGGACCCTCTGGCAGAATAAATAAGACATCAGTCTTACGAATCTGAGCAGTTGCCTTTAAATAGATTTTTACTGCTCTCACCTCATCAAGTTAACTTAGTGACCTTTCTTCCCTGGAACATGGTTTTGGAAAAAACAATGGCAGGACAATATCTTGGTTCAGGTGGAAACCTGAGACTACTTTTGGTAAAAAAGGGCATAACACCACTCTGTCCTCATGAAAAATCAAATATGGCTCTTTACAAGAAAGAGCAGCCAATTCTGAAACCCTTCTTGCTGAAGATATAGCAACCAAAAATACCATCTTCCTTGTCAGAAGGACTAAGGGAATATGCTGTATCGGTTCAAATGGCTGTTTTTGTAACACTGACAAAACTAAATTCAAGTCCCAAGGGCTTAAAGGTGATTTAACTGGCGGATTAATCTGCATCACCCCTTGCATAAAACCCTGAACTAAAGAATGCGTAGCAAGCAAACTTTGAAATAAAATCGATAAGGCTGAGACTTGGCCCCTAATAGTACTCAGGGCCAACTTCATCTCTACGCCTAATTGTAGAAAGGCAAGAGTTCTGCCTATGATATATATCCAAGGGTGCCAACCCTTGGATTCACACCAGGAAACATAAGCCTTCCAGACTCTATAATATATAGCTCTGGAAGCTGGCTTCCTTGTATTAATCAAAGTAGAGATAACTGACCCGGAAAGCCCATGTTTCTTCAGAATGTTGGTTTCAACAGCCAGCAATGGCGTCCCTGGGGGGGGGCAGAGGGGGCCCTGACCCCCCCAAACATTATGCTGTGCCCCACCATGTGCCCCCCCCCCAATTAAAAAAAAAAAAAAATTTATTTACAAAAGATCAATGTCTAAAAGGGAGAGAGTCCCCAGTCAGCTCCTGTGGGTGATTCCTCCCCCTCCCTCTGCTCGCTGACACTGCATAATGTGAGCGCTCACACAACCACGGCTGCCCGATCTGCTCCTTCCCCTGCATCCTCATTGGCAGGGAGAAGAGCGAGTTGCAGGAAGCACTCCACCAGGACTCTCAGTTACTGAAAAAACAGACTGATTTCTCCCATCCTTAGGACAGGAGAACCAGCCTGTAAATTCCAAGAGATGCCAGACCAGCGCTGTCAATAGCAGGGGCAGGACAGCAAGAGGAGGCTGGGGAACCCCACAGTGGCAGAACACCAGGGCCCGGTGGCAAGACAACCTTTGCAACCCTGATAGTTCTCCCACTGCTTTGGATCCTTATATTTTCTTGGTATTCTGGTGACATATATCCCTTGTTTTCTGCCACCCTGGGAGGGCCCCAATACAGTAGGAAGGGAGCTCACTGCAGAACATGTAAAAGGGCCGTTGTGGGGTCGTAGTAAAGGGCCCCAGGATATATATATATATATATATATATATATATATATATATATAAAATTGCAGGCTGTTAAATTTAGCGTTCGTAAAGTAGGATGGAATATCGGCCAATGTGAGAGAAGGTCTGGCCTTAGTGGAAGGAACCATGGGTCCTCCACTGCCATCTTTACGATTTCTGCGTACTATGACCTTCTGGGCCATGCTGGTGCTACCAGAATTACCTGCTTTCTTTCCAGCTTGATCCTGCAAAGAAGTTGTGGCAGCAACTTAATAGGGGGGAATGCATAGATCAGTGAGAACTGATCCCACAGGGTCACCAACACATCTGTTCTGCCTGCGAGTGGATCCCTTGACCTGGACACAAAGTTGACTAACTTCATGTTGAATTTGGACGCTAGAAGATCTACGTCCGGAGTCCCCCATCTTTGGCAAACAGCCCGAAAAATGTCGGGGTGAAGTGACCATTCCCCTGGGAATAACTGCTGGTGACTTAAGTAGTCCACCAATTCTCTATTCCCGGAATGAAGACTGCCGATAGGCACGGAATATTCCTTTCTGCCCAAGTTAGAGTATGGTTCACTTTTCTCTGCGCTGAGAGACTCTTGTTGCCCCCTTGGTGATTGATATAGGCCACAGCCGTGGCATTGTCGGATTGGATCCTGACAGGACAATCCCTTAACCTGGAAGTCCAGGCTTTCAGAGCCAGACGCACTGCCCAAATCTCTAGGATGTTGATGGGCAAGGTTCTTTTGGTTCTTGAGCACTGTCCTTGGACAGTTGTCTTCTCTAGTACTGCTCCCCAGCCTGAAAGGTTGGCATCTGTCGTTACCACTTTCCAGATAACTGGTCTGAAGGATTTTCCTTTTAGCAGATTCTTTAGTAACCACCAACAATTGAGGCTTTGGGACACCCTTGGGGACAGCCGCATTGGCAAGTCCAAAGCTTGGATCGTTTTGTTCCAAGCAGATAGAATACTGTTTTGCATAGGGAACTGCTTCGAATGAAGCCACCATCTTTCCTAAACAACCTCATGCAAAGGCGAATGGAGGGATCTCCTTTTGACCTGACCCTCCTCACCAACTCTCTTATGGAGTTGTCTTTTGTCTGGCTTAAGAACACCCTTTTTCTGGGCTGTATCTATGATCAGACCCAAATACTCCAGCTTTTTTAGCGGTTTTAAGGGAGACTTCTTTAGGTTGAGAACGCAATCCAGACTTTTCCAGGTAACTGGTTGTAATGCGTACACTTTGCTCCAAACACCGATTGGTCTATTAGCAATAGATTGTCTAGGTATGCCAAGACTGTTTATGCCCTGCACCCTTAACCTGGCTAGAGGTGGGGCTAGCACTTTTGTGAACACTCCGGGTACTGTAGCTAGCCCGAAGGGCAAGGCTACAAACTGAAATGCTGTTCTACTTCAAACCGCAAAAACCTTTGGTGAGCGTGAAATATAGGGACATGTAGATATGCATCCCTGATGCTGATAGACGCCAGAAGTTCTCCTCCTTGTAGGATAGAAACTGCTGACCTGATCGACTCCATAGAAAGGAGCGGATCTTCATGAACTGATTTAGATTCTTTAGATCTATAATGGATCTGTTGAATTTCTGCGTGGATCTGTACAAGTACAGGAAATGCATGAAAAGGTTGTGAAGGTTTTAAGGAACCTAAGAAGAAACAGAACTATCTGGTAGCTTGAAAGAGGCACGAACCATCTCTATAGGAGATTTGTACCAGCAAGCTCTCAGATTGCGAGGCTGAAAAAGGTTCAACTCCAGTTGTTTTCTTCGCAGAGGAGTAATCGGTTTGCTTTCTTCCTGATCACCTGAGGGTAACCCCTCATCCTCTACCCACTGTTCCCTTGATAAGGGGTCTAAGGTGGGGGAGGGGGATCTAACACGCTTCCTATCCTTTTGGATAGATTAAAGTCACTCATTTTCCCTCTAGGCCCTGCAAGGTGGAGGAAAAACGCATTTTCAATCATGTATATAGGGGCTGAATTGTTTTCTGTGCCTGGGCCTGACCCTGAGGCTTTCCTCTAGAGTCTGATGGTGGAGGTCATCGCCACTGCCTAGAGGCGGATGCCCCAGGTGCAAAAGAAAAAGTCAGTTTAAATGAAGGACGTTTATACTTTCTTTTGACTAACAAAAGAGTACTCTTCCCACTAGAAATCGTTTGGATATATTTATCCAAGTCATCCCCAAATAGTCGCTCCCCATAAAAAGGGAAACTAGTCAAAGCTTTTTGCAAGGTGCTTCAGCTGACCAATTTTTTAAACACAGGGTCCTACGCATGTGTATTAGCACAAGCGCAAGGCGGGACACCTGGTGAATAGAGTCTTTCATGACATTTATAGTTGGTAGTTCGGCCAACTCATGGGCCTGTTGTGCAGGGATCTCCTTTAGGGTAGTTTAGGGACTAACAGATGCCTATTGCAGAGACTGCGGGCTGAGAAACGGCTCCTGTCGAGGAAATAGAGGCTTTTAATAGAAATTCCAACTATTTATCTGTTGGATCTTTAAGCATTTGTGCATTGTCTACTGGACATGTTAAATTTTTTATTGATGCTGGAAATCGCAGTGTCAGCTGCTGGCACTTTCCATCTCTTTGTGAATTTCTCCTCCATGAGATAGAGAACTAAGAATCTCTTTGGAGGGAAAAAATGCTTATTCGGTTGATCCCATTCAGCATAAATAAGCTTTTCTAGTAATGCATGCACAAGAAACGCATGAAAAGGTTGTAAGGGTTTTAAGAAACCCAAGGAAGAGACCGAACTTTCAGCTGACTCTGTTAGGGGTAGCATGAAAGTAGAACGAACCATCTCCGTAAGAGTTTGTACCATCAATCTCTCAGATTGCGAGGTTGTAAAAGGTTCGTATATGTCATTATATGCTATTTTTGTTGTGTTGAATGCTTGATTTTTAGCCATTCAGTTAGATACAACAACATTTGTTGTTTTTACTGTCTTGTATATAGCAGAGCTGGATGATATAGGACACAGCATGAACAATTTCAACTACTTTTTTACATGTCATTCCTGTTGTGTTGAATGTCTTATTTATAGCCATTGGTCATGCCCTTAACGTAATGTATATCAGCTTGAAATACAGGATAACCTTTGGCCATTTATGTTTTAGTCAGATTTAATAACATTCGTTTTTACCGTCGTATATAGCGGAGTTGAATGAAGCTGGAACTAATAACTTCAACCACTTCATTATATGCCATCTTTTGTTGTGTTGAATGCTTGATTTCTGGCCAGTTAGATACAACAATATTAGTTACAGCGGAGCTGGATGAAATTGGAGACAGCATGAACAATTCTACTACTTCATTATGTCATTTTTTGTACTAAATGCTTGATTTCTAGCCATTGGCCATGCCCTTATTGTAATATATGTTATATTATTAGTATTGTATCTGTATCTGTTTATGTTGTTGTGTCTATAGCGTTGTATATGTGTCCATGAAGAAAAATCTTTTTATAAATTTTTTTTTATATATATTTTTTACATTTTGGATCTAAGCACATGGAGAGATCATGTATTTTTACATTTATATACACTATTTACATATACACATACACATTATTTGTACATCTTTTTTGTATATCCTCCTCTTTTCTAACCTCTCCACTTTTTGGAGTTTGGTCAGTATGACGTAATTATATTATATGTTTGATATCTATTAAGGATATTTATTTATTCGGATATACACACACACACACACACACACACATTATTGAGCTTCACTTTTTTTTCACTTTTTTTCTTTTTTCATCACTCATTCTATGCATAATTTAGTCGATATTATTCCACATCAAAGAATTTTTTACACTTCCTTTTTGCATTTTTTGCATCTTTTGCACATTTACCCTTTTTTATTTATTATTTTTATTCACTTATATTATTCAAAGGAATTTTTTAGGCACTACTTTTTTCACAGTTTTAAGTTCCCACTTCCATTTCAGTCACAGCTTTTTTGAGTTTGTAGATTGATTATCACTAATCAACTTCCTGGACACATGTTCAATGAATATTGGTATATATAGGGGATTCATTCATATGATATTTAGCTATGATTAAGCACTGACTACAGTGTGAAACGCGTCAGCTTTCCTGCTTTGTGATGCTGTGGCATGTATTTTTATGATTATACTTTAATAAAGATCGAAGATTACTTTTGAGTGCGGCTGTCCAGGATTTTTCATTTACCTCTTAATTACCAGCATTGCCTGCACCAGTTACTTCCAGTATGGAGAAAATGTTTGTTCCTCAGAGACCTCCTTCAGAACGGTGATATTTTTCTCTCTCGTTGTAAAAGGTTCATCAACTGTTTTCCTCCGCAGAAGAATAATCGGCTTGTTTTTCTACGTGATTGCCTGAGGGTAATACCTCACCCACTGTTCCCTTGGTAAAGGGTTTGAGGTGGGGGAAGGGAATCTAGCATGCTTTCTATCCACTTGGATGGAGGATGCGATTAAAGCCGCTAATCTTTCTTCTAAGCCCTGCAGGACAGAGGAAAATGCATTTTCAGTCATGTATTCAGGGGCTGAAGTGTGAGAAGCAGTTGTACCACCAATAGGTTCCAATGACTCACCCTGGCTTGCCATATCTGCCTGGGGGTGGAATTTTTGGCACCGTTGTGGTAGTTCTGGAAGTCATAATGCTAAGCACAAAAGCAGAGGCAATTTTAAGACAAATATACTATTTGCTGAGCAATAGTCTAGCAGCAAATGCTATCATACAGATCAGCTTTTGATGCTGAATAACAATTGTATTTTCCTGTACTGGAAATACCTGTATACACCGCTTACGTGCCCCAGTGCTCCTGTGTCCTGTGTGACAGCCTCTACTCTTCAGCTGCTCTGATAGAGACTGTTTGTTCTAAGAGCACTGGCTTTATATAAGAGACTTCAGGTGTGAGCCTGATTACTTCCCAGTGCGCGCCATGTGCTCCACGTGGACACTGAGTCCTGCACACGGCGCCGCCTGCCTTAGCCACGCCCCTTCAGTGACCCGCCCTCCTCCTTTCAAATGAACCTTAGCGCATGTGCGGATGGCAGGGAAGGCAGGGAAAGTATCACATGTTCCTTATACCCAGAAGTACTGAATATTGCTCAGACTAGGGGTCCTGGCAGGAAAATAAGTTGAAGGGATCACTGGCTCCTTCTGGCCAGTAAGGTGAACCCGTTTTTTGCCAAGTATGGGAAAACGCCAGTTTCTCAAAATATTGAGCACTACCACCTATCCTATCTCTGTGGTGAGCCTAAAACTAACCTAAAACCTTACACTAGACCCTAGGACCAGCTGAGCTGTAACCCCCATTCTGCTCCGTGTGGTTCTGAGTTCCAACTCCTCCGGGGATTATTCGATTCCAGATTTTCAGTTTTGCATGGACTTTAATTTCACCCCCCCCCCCTCCACATGGTATATTATTATCATATTTTGATATTTATTTTCTATGTCGCAGTAACCATTTTCTTCTTTTCAGCATCAAGACCTCAAGTATTATGTACACACACAAGCCGTGCTGTACTGGGAGGACATGTTATTCTGTCGTGTGAGTTCCAAGCTGATCTGGATGTTCAACAAGTCACCTGGCAAAAGAAGAAGGGGGAGAATACTGAGAACATGGCGACCTACAGTGAGAAGTTCGGCAGCAACATCGCTGCACCATTTCAGGGACGTGTCTCAGTTCTAAGTGCCAGTAGAAGAACCTCTTCTATAAAGCTTTCTAAGCTGGAGAAGGAAGATGAAGCTTTTTATCTTTGCCTCTTTAAAGCACATCCAGAGGGTGCCTTCAAAGGAGAAGTTTCCCTGAACAATATCAGTAAGTCAGACTAAAATAAACCGTTAAGGAAAACATATTACAGAAATAAGTGGCAAAAATGGGCCCACTTGGATACATGAGTGCTTGTCTGTGATGATAAAAGCATAAGTGATGCATATGGAGGGTGCAGGGAGAAGTAGGGAGGAAAAAAAAGGGGCTGATGGTGGAGCGGGAACTTATATTAAAGAAGACCAGCTAAGCCAAGGAAGAGGACAGAACAAAGAAGAAGAGGAGCGTAGAGAACCTTAGGATGACACAAAGATGCACATTGATAGAGTGTCAGTTAGACTGCATCATAGATGGGAAAATGGACAGGTTCAAGAGTGCATTTTTCAGTAACAAATCATAGACTAGAAGGTGTGAGAGAAGGTAGCAAGAGGAGCAGGTCAAAGGACAGCAGGGGGGAAATATTATGCTGACCTAGAGAGGGCAAGGCTAGTGTTTACAGGTATCCAGCATATCAATAGGAATCTCTCACTTACCTATTTATGTCACAGTAACAGAATTAATAGCTGCTCCCCAACTTGTGTTCTCTTTACCACTTGCTTACTGGGCACTTAAAGCGGGGGTCCACCCACACCGCCAAAAAAAAAAAAATATTAAAAGCCAGCAGCTACAAATACTGCAGCTGCTGACTTTTAATACATGGCCACTTACCTGTCCAGGAGTCCAGCGATGTCGGCAGGCGACGCCAAGAACCCGCTCGGTTCTCGGCAGCTGCCGCCGCCATCCTAGGTGAGGGAATCAGGAAGTGAAGCGTTGCGGCTTCACTTCCCGGTTCCCTACTGCGCATGTGTGAGTCGCGCTGCGCGTCCCAAGTGGTCCCCGCTCTCTCCTGGGAGCTGTGTGACTCCCATGGGAGTCTATGCTGGAAGTGGGTGCAAATACCTGTCTTAGACAGGTGTCTGCACCCCCCTCCCCCCTGAAATGTGCCAAATGTGACACCGGAGGGGGGGAGGGTTCCGAAAAGCGTAAGTTCCATTTTTGTGTGGAACTCCGCTTTAAACCCCCTTCCTGCCCAGGCCAATTTTCAGCTTTCAGCGCTGTCACTCTTTGAATGCTACAGTGTACCCAAATTACATTTTTATAATTTTTTTTTACACAGATAGAGCTTTCTTTTGGTGGTTTTTAATTGCTGTTGTTTTTTTTTATTTTTTGCTAAATAAAACAAAAAAAAGACCGAAGGTTTAAAAAAAAAAAAACATTTCATAGTTTGTTATAAAATTTTGAAAACAGGTAATTTTTCTCCTTCATTGATGTGTGCTGATGAGGCTGCACTGATAGGCACTGATAGGCTGTGCTGATGGGCACTGATAGGCACTGATAAGGCAGCACTAATGGGCACTGATGAGGCGGCACTGAGAAGTGGCACTGATGGATGGCACTGAAGGGCACTGATAGGTGGCACTGATAAGCGGCACTGATGATCATTGATAGGTGGCACTGATGGGCACTGGTAGGTGACAATGATAGGCAGCACTGATCTGTGGCACTGATTATGAGACACTGATAGGCAATGATTGGCAGCACCGGTGGGCATTGATGGGTGGCACTGTGGGGTTTGGGTTTGGGATTGCAATGGGGTTGGGTTTCGGCACCCAACTTTTGGAAGTGTGCTGAACCTAAATCGAACTCTGTGTTACCTAATCCTGACCCCTGAACTCTGTGTGTATGCATCACATACTAGCACATTATGACATATTTACCTCTCAAGCGGAGGATGAGCTTTCACTGCTCTTGGTGCTTCCATCTTCTCCTGGTCTTCCTTCCCGGGTTTGCTCTCTTAGATGGCCGGGCCCTAATGACATCACTCCAGCATATGTGCATTGAAGTTACTTCACCATGGCATACAGCGGGTGCTGTAAATTAGACATGTGCAATGTGTTTCATAATGAATTGAAATTCTGCCAAATTTTGCATCTTACGAGTACATAACGAATTTCAACTAATACGAAATAAATTATAGTGAAAATAACAAATGGATTCGGCATGATTCTTTAAATCGTTAAAGGTCTAATGAAACAAAAGGACAACTCGGAGTAAATCTTACAGTCCAATCAGCTGATTAATTTTGTGCTGGAGTTTGGATTACTGCAAAGTGCATTCCTGAGAACTGAGTGAGAAGGGTGTTGTATTGTATTTGAGCAGAGAAGAAGAGATATTGTCATTGTGTGTGTTAATGGATTCAATAAACAAACAAATCGGTATCACGAATATATACATACATAAATGTTCAATTATCCGAAAACTAATCAATACTCTACAGAAATAACAAATTATCCGAAAATGAATTAACGTAACATAACGAATTTAACAGAACGAAATTATGTATTTTATGGATGTGACGAGCGCGGCGCTCGTGGATATATTAACCCCCAGCTGTTTTTTAAATGTAAGTGCATGACATTTCTGCCTACTTAATAAAGTATATGCTATACGGGATCACGCTATGTGCGTTTTTTTGTTTCCTATACCGCACAATTTAATTCTGCATGACGAGCGGTGAGGAGCAGGAAGCGGGGATATTTTGGAGGATTCAAAGCCAGCATTTGGGATTATACGAGCTCGGCGCTCGTGGGATGAGGCATGCGCTCATTGCTTACAAGTGAGTGCAACCCCTCACCACCCCCCCCTCCCCACTCCTCCTCCCCTTCTGTGTCCTCCACATCAAACGTAATTATACTATATGCTGTTTGTCTTGTTTTCTGCATATGACATACCGCATCCTCAATCAACGCCATCCGCTGTACCTTTGGATTCCCCTACTTGCTGGGCTTCCATTATATATGCTGTATACCTTACAGCTGTAAGGTAAGGGGCCTGTGGACACAGAGGTGCCCCCACTGAAGATCACTCCCCTCCTTTTATTTACACCATAGGCTTTGGATTTGCATTCAGAAGTGTCACATTTGGTGGCGGGACTGTTGTCACATTTTTTATTTTATTTTTTATGTCTGTTGTATTTTTGGATTATATTTGCAAGTCGCCAAGTGTTGGTGTGCTACCAACATTTACCACTGGGACTGTTTAATATACTTTGATATATATTTTTCATTCATGTATTCATTTTGTTAATACTAATTAATTATTCGTTTCTCATGCTATAATTTTGTCAGCATATTTATACACGGTTTAAGGAATTTTATTTATATACTTTTTGGGTTTTTGCACCTTTGTAGCGGATTTACATACCCATGCGCACTGCTTGCTGGTATTTACTTTCAAAATTATTTTCTTTGTTGATTGATATTAAGACTTTTTGTATGCACTACTAAGTGTTAATTTTTTGCAGTTTATTATTCATTTATATATTTGCACTTGTCAGCCCTTCTTCACATATTTGACTCATGTTTTCAGGTCATCTGTTATGTTTGATATATGCACTATAGTTTAGTCCCCCTCCTCCTTCCCCCTTTTTTTCCCTATTCCCCTCCTATCACAGCGCAACTACCACCCCCCTACTTATACTAAACAAAATTTTCCGTTGTGCACAAGTCCACCGTAAATGTGGTCTTAGCTGTGCATGCATGGCTCAGATTACTTTTGACGGGCTTGGAGAGGGATTTATGACAGGGTGGCAGTGTTGTACAGGTAAGGGATAGTAAGAGAATAGTGAGAGGGGGATCATGTAAAAAAGGGGTAGGAGTAGTGTGTACAGGAGAAAAAGGGGTCAGTGTATATAGGGGTGCAGTGTGTGGAGAGGGCGGGACAATGTGTACAGTGGGGGAATTTCATTTGGGATAATTCCCAGGTTGTGTTTGTTTGTTTGTTATTTCTACTCAGACTAAAAAGCCACGCCCAGTAATCATCATGATTTAACCACACCCCACTTTTTTCTGTTGCTATTTCTCTTTTGTGACCCTCATTCTCAAAAGTCAGGAAAGAGCAGAATACATTTTGGTCTAAATCAATGGAGAAAGATTATTTAGTTGCAAAGTTGATTAAAAACCACCAAAAGAAAGCTCTATCTGTCTAAAAAAGATACAAAAATTAATTTAGGTACATTGTTGCATTATCAAGTAATAGTTAAGTCTCGGTTCACAATGGTCGCTCAACTCTGAAGCCGCCCCGCACAGCGCAACTTTAGCACAGCTTGCAAACGACTTCTTTAATAGAACTCAATGCAAGCCGCTCCGAAGTCGCCCCCAAGTAGTACATCAACCTTTTTCCAAGTTAGAGAGACTTGAGTCGCTCCAATCAGAACGGTCGCCCTAGTGTGAACCGAGCCTAAAGTATGACAGCGCTGAAAACTGAAAAATGGTCTTGAAGGGAGTTTAACATGCCAATCTTCAAGTGGTTAAAAAAAGTCCTTCATAATACAGAGAGACACACCATATGGTGCAACTGCCACAGAGGCTATGCTGGGAGAATGCATGGACACAAATGCACAGAGGGGCTGCCAGAACAGCTACACAATCGAAAGTGGCCACCATAAAGTCTGCCTAATGCAAAGTACCATAAATAAAATACAGTAAAAGCTTGGATTGTGAGTAACTTGGTCTGCGAGTGTTTTACAAGATGAGCACATTTTTTGTCATAAATTTTAACTTGATAAACGAGCGAGGTCTTGATATACATGTAGTGTCACGTCACAACTGAGTATAAGGCTCGGTTCACACTGCAGTGACTTGGGATCCGACTTGTGAGACTCCAAGTTGTGTGACATGAGAAATCAAATGTTAGTCAATGAGAGCTGTCTTAATTAGCACTACTGAAGTTGCTCCAACTTTAGAAAAGGTTCCTGTACTACTTCAAGGAGTCTTCTATCTGACTTGTGCCCATAGACTTTAATGGAAGTTGCCTCCAAGTCGGATCCTTATCTTAGTTAATGTGAATTGGATCCGACATTACAGGAAGATTACACAGGCATTCCCTAAAGTTGCCTCGAAGTTACCTGGCAAAGTCGTGCAGACTTTCAGGTCGTGGCAGTGTGAATCCCCTCTCTTCTCTGTTATACTCTGTAGCTCCTGAAGTGCAGGTTAATTTGTTTTATTTTTACAGTACATTTTATATTGTATTTTGTATTGCTGTAATCATTTTTATATGAATAAATGATTGTGGAACGAATCATCTGAGTTTCCATAATTCTTATGGAAAAATTTGCTTGGATATACGAGTGCTTTGGATTACAATCACGTTTCTGGAATGAATTATGCTCGCAATCCGAGGTTTTACTGTATTGAGCACTGACGTGCTAGCAGAGGCGTATCTAGTGAAAATGGTGCCCATGACAAGCACTGAAACTGCGCCCCTGTCAAAACATTTGAAACCCATCTTTCAGATAACCTAACAAAAAAAACAGCTAACAAAACTAAAAGTCAAGCTCTTTATTCTTTCAATTAATAAATTACAGATTGGCACTGATGAGCTGCACTGATGGACACCGATAGGCAGCACTGATGAGCTGCACTGATAGGCACTGATTTGCAGCATTTATGGGCACTGATAAGGCAGCACTGATGAGGTACCACTAACACTGATATGCGGCACTGATGAGCTGCATGATGGGCACTAATAGGTGACACTGGCACTGTCAGGTGACACTGATGAGCTGCACTGATAGGTGGCACTGATAGGTGACACTGGCACTGACAGGTGGCACTGATGAGCTGCACTGATAGGTGGCACTGTCTGATAGATGACACTAGCACTGATAGGCAGCACTGATGAGCTGCACTGATATAGGTGGCACTGATAAGTGGCACTGTCTAGCTGTGTTGGGGTGGCTTTTGGTGACATATCAGGGTTCTAAACAGACCCCTAATATCTCACTTTTGAGACAGAAAAAGGCACTGAGGACAGAGATTCCCCAGTCCCTTTCTCTGCAGCCTCAGCTGCACTGGACAGTGAATGAATGGGAAGTGCTCTTTGCTGAGCGGCTTACCATTCATTCACAAACTGAATAATAGCAACCCCCCCTCCCCCGCAGCAGCTGACAGGAGAGAACAGAGGGAAGCTATCAGTGCTGCAGGGAGCCATTGCAGAGCGAAAAAAGACAGGTGGCAACCCTGTCTCCCTCCATACCCCGACTTCTCCTGCCTGGGACTCGGGAACTGGGTGCCGTGCTCCTTCTGCAGCATTCTCCTGAGTGAGCGGAGAGCCAGGGACCGGTTGTGTCCCTTCCTCTTGAGAACCGAGCTGGGCAACGGACTGCACGGTGTGGGACATACAGGTCAATATCACTTTCGGGTGCAGGCGGAGTGATCTACCACACTGCAGCTCCCGACAATTATATTAAAGCCCTAGCCTGCCTCAGCGTATTGATATAGAAGGGGCTGGGACTTTCATTTAATTGTTGGGATCCACAGTGCGGTAGATCACTCCACCTGCACCCAAAAGTGGTGAAAGTGGTGAAAAATTTCTGCCCATTATCGGCCCTGAGTTGCGGACGCCAATGCTCCCAGTGTCAGTTTCATTTAATTGGGGGGGCACATGGGGCATACAGGATAATGTTGGGGGGTTCATGGCCCCCTCTGGCCCCCCTCACGAGCGGCCCCTTCATATGGCGCCCATGGCACTTGCCATATGTGCCATACCCTGGATACGCCACTGTGTTCTAGAACAATATGTGTAGTGTGAAATTCAAAGCTTTCGTTTTCCAGATAAAAAAAAAAATAGTCTGCAGCAGTGTTGGGTCACCTCTGCTACATTAACCACTTCCCGCCCGCCGTATGCAAAATGACGGCCAGGAAGTGGTTCAGTTATCCTGACTGGGTGTCATATGTCGTCCAGCAGGATAAGCTGCTAGCACACACGGTGATCAGTGGTGTGGTGTGTCAGTCTGACACACCGCATTTCCGATCTTGGTAAAGAGCCTCTGACGTAGGCTCTTTTTATCACGTTTTCAACTGTGTCAAATCACAGCTGATCACAGTGTAAATAGGAAGAGCCATTTATCGGCTTTTCCTCCACTCACACTGACAGGCGCGCATAGAGGAGAGCCAATCGGCTGCTCTCCTGACAGGGGGGTCTGCGCTGATTGTTTATTAGTGCAGCCCCCCCCCGAGGATGCCCACCCAGGACCAGCAGGGATGCCCACCCAGTACCACCAGGAATGCCCACGCAGGACCACCAGGTATGCCAATCAGTGCCTATCAGTGATGCCTGCCAGTGCCTCCTGATCAGTGCTGCCTATCAGTGCCACTTATTAGTGCCTATCAGTGCCGCCTATCAGTGCCCACTAGTGCCACCTTTCTGTGCCACCTATCAGTGCCCAGTGCTAACTATGAGTGCCTATCAGTGCTGCCTATAAGGTGCCGCACTTCAGTGCCCATCAGTGCTGCATATAAGTGCCACCTCATCAGTGCCCATCAGTGAAGGAGAAAAAATACTTATTTACAAAGTTTTTTAACAAAAGCAAAAAACCTTTATTCTTTTCAAAATTTTCAGTCTTTTTTTATTTGTAGCGCAAAAAATAAAATCCCCAGTAGTGATTAAATACCACCAAATGAAAGCTCTATTTATGGGAAAAAAATGATAAAAATTTTATTTGGGTACAGTGTTGCAAGACCGCACAATTGTCATTCAAAATGCAACAGAGCTGAAAGCTGAAAATTGGTCTGGGCAGGAAGGGGGGAAAGTGTCCTGTATTGAAATGGTTTTTGTTACTTCTGGAATCACCCACCTAAAATATGTGCCTGTTAGCAAGACGACAAAGGGACAGCACTCAGATACCAACCCATATAAATGTTGTGTTGGAACCTGTCAACATCTTTGATCATTTGTTCATTACATTTTGCCAATGCAGTGACTCCTCAGCAAGTAAGGCAGACTCCTTCCGATAGACTGCAAATGGTCCAATAATTGCATCCTAAGCAATAGATACATTTTGTCTCATACTTATGGGTGGTTGAGCAGAATTTCCTGGGTGCAATTACTATTGTAAATGTTAATGGAAGATTTTTAACTTGTCTGGGCAGGTCCGCCTCTAAAGGAACATCCCAATAAAGTTGTATCTGTCGCAGAGGAACTGGACATGGAGGATGCCAATAAAGGTGAGTGTGATTCCTTGCTGTAGCCTGACATTGGTCAGGTCACATGATGTGCTCTTTTCTTGCCTACATGAGAACCAATGACAGGACACCCGTACACAACAGAGTGGCCATTCATCAGTGTCTTGCCTATTTAGAAAATTGATTGTGAATTTTATCACAAGCCCGCTTCATCCAACCATACAGTCAGGTCCATAAATATTGGGACATTGACACAATTCTAATCTATTTGGCTCTATACACCACCACAATGGATTGGAAATGAAACGAACAAGATGTGCTTTTACTGCAGACTTTCAGCTTTAATTTGAGGGTATTTACATCCAAATCAGGTGAACGGTGTAGGAATTACAACAGTACGTGCCTCCCACTTTATAAGGGACCAAAAGTAATGGGACAGATTAACAATCATCCATCAAACTTTCACTTTTTAATACTTGGTTGAAAATCCTTTGCGGTCAATTACAGCCTGAAATCTGGAACGCATAGACATCACCAGACGCTGGGTTTCATCCTTGGTGATGCTCTGCCAGGCCTCTACTGCAACTGTCTTCAGTTCCTGCTTGTTCTTGGGGCATTTTCCCTTCAGTTTTGTCTTCAGCAAGTGAAATGCATGCTCAGTCGGATTCAGGTCAGGTGATTGACTTGGCCATTGCATAACATTCCACTTCTTTCCCTTAAAAACTCTTTGGTTGCTTTCGCAGTATCCTTCGGGTCATTGTCCATCTGCACCGTGAAGCGCCGTCCAATGAGTTCTGAAGCATTTTGCTGAATATGAGCAGATAATATTGTCCGAAACACTTCAGAATTCATCCTACTGCTTTTGTCAGCAGTCAAATCAATAAATACAAGAGAACCAGTTCCATTGGCAGCCATACATGCCCACGCCATGACACTACCACCACCATGCTTCACTGATGAGGTGGTATGCTTTGGATCATGAGCAGTACCTTTCTTTCTCCATACTCTTCTCATCACTCTGGTACAAGTTGATCTTGGTCTCATCATCTCACTCATAGGATGTTGTTCCAGAAATGTGAAGGCTTTTTTAGCCTATCTGCCTTTTTTAATTGTTTTAAATGTAAGAGTCCATCTATTAGTGTTTTAATAAATGAAACATCAGGTTATTTTTAGCGTACTACACTATTGGAAGCCTTTCTCCCTTTCCTATATCATTGCAATACCTGTTATACACCGGAGTCCATTAGGACAGGGGTATGGAAATCTACAGAGATTGAGGAGAAGCCGTTTGAGCCATGGTTTGTCTATGAGAATCTGATGGGGCTTTATTTGGATTCTGCACTAGGGTGTCCTTTTATAAAACTGAGATCAGCGGCGATCCCGAGTCTCACAGCTGATCTCAGGTCATTACCAGTTTATGAAACTGAGATAATCAGCGGAGAACATGTTCTCCGCTGATTATCTCAGCACAGTGAGAATCTGTAACTGACTTCACAGAAACGGCCAGTTTATGAAGGTGCGATCTCAGCACCTCACTGGCGATCTGTGACAGAATTCTCATTTTCTGATTCACCATTTCAGAAGTGGAGAATCAGAGTGAGAAGCCTGAAACTGGCTGAGTATTCTGGAGAAAGCAAGAAGTCTTTTGACTTCTTTCTTTCACCAAACAGTCATAGTACATCTTCCCCACCATTACACACCCCAAAACCAGCAGGATAGGAATTTATAGTGTGTATATATATATATATATATATATCTCTATGTCTATCTATATATCGATCAATCGATCGATTGGATCGATAGATCGATAGATCGATAGATAGATAGATAGATAGATAGATAGATAGATAGATAGATAGATAGATAGATAGATAGATAGATAGATAGATAGATAGATAGATAGATAGATAGATAGATAGATAGATAGCTATATATATATAGCTATATATATAAATATATATTTTAGATGTTCACGTCTTTGACTGGGTTCACACTTGTGCGATGCGTGAACCAGCGTGATTCCTGTGCGGGTTTCCACATTGTACCTACATTAACATCTGCGTACCACTGCGGGTGTCAATGTAAAGTTAATGACACCCCCAGATCATTTCACAGATCGCAGTGCGAACTATGTAATGGTGCAGGAATCGGATCGCATGGATGTTCACACCCATGCGATCCGATTCCAGTGCGGACCAAATAAAGGGTCCTATACCATTTTGGTGCAAATGCAATATGATTTAGGGCCAGTTCCCACTGCTGCGGTGTCCGAGATCGGATGTGATTCGCACCGCACTGCAGTGCAAAATCACATCCGATCTCTGTGCGATGCGATTTCAGCCATACAGATAGTATTGCTGAATTTGCATTGCACTCGGACCAAACTCATACAGGACCCTTTTTTTGGTCCACAGCAGAATCGAATTTACTATCCCCATCCATTTATTTATGGTTTTATCTCTTTACAGTTAGAGACTCTCTACAGCTGTAGAGACTTATGAGAGTGCATATACCCTTGGAGTTTTTTTCACTTTGCACTTTATATACATTTTTATCTTCACTTTTTTGCTGTGTTATATATTTTATTGTTCACATTGTGTCTCCATCAGCACTTTAATAATTCACACATGGAAAAATTATTTATCATTTTTGGGTGATTTTATAAGACCGCGCGAGATCACTTTATCATTCCTTTTCTATTTTGTGTATTGTGAACACTTTTAGGTTTTGCTGCTGGTCCTGTACATTTTATTTACACACCCTGGCCATAGATACAACTCTATTTACTCACATTAGCGCGAAGGATGCTCTCACAAATTTAGGTACATTGTTGCATGATCAAGTAATTGTTAAGTCTCGGTTCACACTGGGGCAGCTTCAAAGTTGCTCAACTCTGAAGCCGCCCCGCACAGCGCAACCTTAGCGCGGCTTGAAATTACTTCTTTAACCTCTTGCTGACCAGCCGGCGTCATTATTCAGCGGCAGGTCGGCACGTTCCCACGAGCCGTCGTAGCTGTACGTTGGCTCCTTTAAGCGGGATAGCAGGCGCACGTGCCCGCTGCACTGCAGAGGGTGCCGATGCTTGTGGCCGACGGTCGCGATCACCGCTGGCCACGAACAATCGCGGGCACGAGAGGCAGAACAGGGATGTGTGTGTGTCAACACACATTTCCCAGTTCTGTGAGGAGAGACAGATTGTGAGTTCCTAATAGCTAGGAATCACGATCTATCATTCATATTTTTTAGACGCTATAACTTTTGCGCAAACCAAACAATATACGCTTATTGCGATTTTTATTACCAAAAATATGTAGAAGAATACATATCGGCCTAAACTGAGAAAAAAATTTGCCTTTTTTTAAAAAAAAATTGGGGATATTTATTATAGCAAAAAGTACAAAATATTGTGTTTTTTTCAAAATTATTGCTCTTTTTTTGTTTATACCGCAAAAAATAAAAACTGCAGAGATGATCAAATACCACCAAAAGAAAGCTCCAAATTTGTTTGGACACAGCGTCGCAGGACCACGCAATTGTCAGTTAAAGCGATGCAGTGCCGTATCACAAAAAATGCTCTGGTCATTGAGCAGCCAAATCTTCCGGGGCTGAAGTGGTTAATAGAACTCAATGCAAGCTGCTCCGAAGTCGCCCCCAAGTAGTACATCAACCTTTTTCTAAATCAGAGAGACTTGAGTCGCTCCGATTAGAACGGTTCCATTGGCTAAGTTGCCTGACAGGTCGACCGAGTGTGAACCGAGCCTAAAGTATGACAGCGCTGAAAACTGAAAAATGGCGTGGAGAGGAAGGGAGTTTAACATGCCAATCTTCAATTGGTTATAAAAAGTCCTCTATGATACAGAGAGACACACCATATGGTGCAACTGCCACAGAGGCTATGCTGGGAGACTGCATGGAAATGAATGCACAGAGGGGCTGCCAGAATGGCTACACAATTGAAGAAAACACCATAAAGTCTGCCTACAGCAAAGTAAGATAAATAAAATACAGTAAAAGCTTGGATTGTGAGTAACTTGGTCTGCAAGTGTTTTACAAGATGAGCAAATTTTTTGTCATAAATTTTAACTTGATAAACGAGCGAGGTCTTGATATACATGTAGTGTCACGTCACAACTGAGTGTAAGGCTCGGTTCACACTGCAGTGACTTGGGATCCGACTTGTGAGACTCCAAGTTGTGTGACATGAGAAATCAAATGTTAGTCAATGAGAGCTGTCTTAATTAGCACTACTGAAGTTGCTCCAACTTTAGAAAAGGTTCTTGTACTTCTTCAAGGAGACTTCTATCTAAATTGTGCCCATATACTTTAATGTCAGATCCTTATCTTAGTTCATGTGATTTGGATCCGACATTACAGGAAGATTACACAGGCATTCCCTAAAGTTGCCTCGAAGTTACCTGGCAAAGTCGTGCCGACTTTCAGGTCGTGGCAGTGTGAATCACCTCTCTTCTCTTTTATACTCTGTAGCTCCTGAAGTGCAGGTTCATTTGTTTTATTTTTACAGTACATTTTATACTGTATTTTGTATTGCTGTGATCATTTTTATATGAATAAATGGTTGTGGAGCGAATCATCTGAGTTTCCACTATTCTTATGGAAAAATTTGCTTTGATATACGAGTGCTTTGGATTACAATCACGTTTCTGGAATGAATTATGCTCGCAATCTGAGGTTTTACTGTATTTAGCACTGACATGCTAGCAGAGGCCTATCTATTGAAAATGGCGCCTATGGCAAGCACTGAAACTGCGCTTCTGTCAAAACATTTGAAACCCATCTTTCAGATAACCTAACAAAAAAACAGCTAACAAAACTACAAATCAAGCTCTTTAATCTTTCAATTAACCACTTGCCGACCGCCTAACGCAGATATACTGCGGCAGAATGGCACGGGCAGGCAAAATCACGTACCTGGTACGTGATCTGCCTCCCGCGGTCTGGGGGCGCATCGCCCAAGGCGGTCGACTTCGTTAGGGGAGCGATCCGGGCAGAGGGGGAGACCACTCATTCATGGCCACCCCCTCGCGATCGCTCCTCACGAATCAGATTTTTCCTCTGCTGCTGTATAGTAAACAGCGGCAGAGGAAGTGATGTCATCTCTCCTTGGCTCTGTATTCTCCGTTCCGGCGCCGAGGAGAGAAGACATCTGAGTGAGTTGCACAACACAACACACACAGTAAAATACATCAGGCACACATTACATCCCCCGATCACCCCCTGATCACCCCCCAATCACTGCCCCCAACTGTCACACTCACACCAAGCAGTTTTTTTTTTTCTGATTACTGCATTGGTGTCAGTTTGTTAGTTAGAAGTGGTAGGGCAGTTAGGGTTAGCCCCCTTTAGGTCTAGGGTACCCCCCTAACCCCCCCTAATAAAGTTTTAACCCCTTGATTACCCCCCGTCGCCAGTGTCACTAAGCGATCGTTTTTCTGATCGCTGTACTAGTGTCACTGGTGACGCTAGTTAGGGACGTAAATATTTAGGTTCGCCGGCAGCGTTTTATAGCATCAGGGACCCCTATATACTACCTAATAAAGGTTTTAACCCCTTGATTGCCCCCTAGTTAACCCTTTCACCACTGATCACCGTATAACTGTTACGGGTGACGCTGGTTAGTTAGTTTGTTTTTTATAGTGTCAGGGCACCCGCCGTTTATTACCGAATAAAGGTTTAGCCCCCTAATCGCCCGGCGGTGATATAAGTTAGGTTTAAGGGTCAGATAGGGTCTGCGTCACCCCAGGCAGCGTCAGGTTAGCGTCAGTACCACTAACACCCACGCACGCAGCATACACCTCCCTTAGTGGTATAGTATCTGAATGGATCAATATCTGATCCGATCAGATCTATTCTAGCGTCCCCAGCAGTTTAGGGTTCTCAAAAACGCAGTGTTAGCGGGATCAGCCTAGATACCTGCTAGCACCTGCGTTTTGCCCCTCTGCCCGGCCCAGCTCAGCCCACCCAAGTGCAGTATTGATCGATCACTGTCACTTACAAAACACTAAACGCATAACTGCAGCGTTCGCAGAGTCAGGCCTGATCCCTGTGATCGCTAACAGTTTTTTTGGTAGCGTTTTGGTGAAGTGGCAAGCACCAGCGGCCTAGTACACCCCGGTCATAGTCAAACCAGCACTGCAGTAACACTTGGTGACGTGGCGAGTCCCATAAGTGCAGTTCAAGCTGGTGAGGTGGCAAGCACAAGTAGTGTCCCGCTGCCACCAAGAAGACAAACACAGGCCCGTTGTGCCCATAGTACCCTTCCTGCTGCATTCGCCAATCCTAATTGGGAACCCACCGCTTCTGCAGCGCCCGTACTTCCCCCATTCACATCCCCAACCAAATTCAGTCGGCTGCATGAGAGGCATTTTCTTTATGTCCTCCCGAGTACCCCTACCCAACGAACCCCCCCAAAAAAGATGTTGTGTCTGCAGCAAGCGCGGATATAGGCGTGACACCCGCTATTATTGTCCCTCCTGTCCTGACAATCCTGGTCTTTGCATTGGTGAATGTTTTGAACGCTACCATGCACTAGTTGAGTATTAGCGTAGGGTACAGCATTGCACAGACTAGGACACACTTTCACAGGGTCTCCCAAGATGCCATCGCATTTTGAGAGTCCCGAACCTGGAACCGGTTACAGTTATAAAAGTTACAGTTACAAAAAAAGTGTAAAAAAAAGAAAAACAGAATAAAAATATAAAAAAAAAAAATAGTTCTCGTTTTATTGTTCTCTCTCTCTCTATTCTCTCTCTATTGTTCTGCTCTTTTTTTACTGTATTCTATTCTGCAATGTTTTATTGTTATTATGTTTTATCATGTTTGCTTTTCAGGTATGCAATTTTTTATACTTTACTGTTTACTGTGTTTTATTGTTAACCATTTTTTGTTTTCAGGTACGCCATTCAGCTGCAGCGCGGATTTATTTATCTTGACAGCAACAGCGTTTGCTCCCACGATATATAAAGCCGTGACTCCAGCGGAGGTGATATATGTCGAAGCATGGGGGCAGCAGGGGCGGAGGAGCGATTTGCTCCTAACTTTTGGGGCGGATGCCCCCATGCTTCGGCATATATAAATGGTGCATGTATGCCCATCATTAGAAGTGGGTGGATGAAGGGAGGTATTCTAATGGTGGGCATACCCACCAATCAATCTCTTTTTTTCGTTCAGTCCACATTCTGCATGAAAAAAAAAGATTACAATATATGCCCAACAAGGACCAGCAACGTACTGGTATGTTGCTGGACTTTGAGTGGTTATACCAGAATGATGCCTGCAGGTTTAGGTATCATCCTGGTATCATTCTTTTCAGCCAGCGGTCGGCTTTCATGTAAAAGCAATCCTAGCGGCTAATTAGCCTCTAGACTGCTTTCACAAGCAGTGGGAGGGAATGTCCCCCCCCTCCCACCCTCTTCCATGTTTTTCTCTGGCTCTCCTGTCCCAACAGGGAACCTGAGAATGCAGCCGGTGATTCTGCCAGCTGACCATAGAGCTGATCAGAATGGCTCCAATCATCTCTATGGCCTAAGAAACCGGAAGCTACGAGCATTTCATGACTTAGATTTCGCCGGATGTAAACAGCGCCATTGGGAAATTGGGAAAGCATTTTATCACACTGATCTTGGTGTGGTCAGATGCTTTGAGGGCAGAGGAGAGATCTAGGGTCTAATAGACCCAATTTTTTTGAAAAAAGAGTACCTGTCACTACCTACTGCTATCATAGGGGATATTTACATTCCCTGACATAACAATAAAAACTATAAAAAAAAAAAAAAAAAAAAAAATGAAAGGAACAGTTCAAAAATAAGATAAAAAAAAAAAAAAAGCACCCCTGTCCCCCCCCCCTGCTCTCGCGCAATGGCGAATGCAGGCATTGGTCTGGCGTCAAATGTAAACAGCAATTGCACCATGCATGTGAGGTATCACCGCGAAGGTCAGATCGAGGGCAGTAATTTTAGCAGTAGATCTCCTCTGTAAATCTAAAGTGGTAACCTGTAAAGGCTTTTAAAGGCTTTTAAAAATGTATTTCTTTTGTTGCCACTGCACGTTTGTGCGCTATTTTAAAGTATGTCATGTTTGGTATCCATGTACTCGGCCTAATATCATCTTTTTTATTTCATCAAACATTTGGGCAATATAGTGTGTTTTAGTGCATTCAAATTAAAAAAGTGTGTTTTTTCCCCAAAAAATGCGTTTGAAAAATCGCTGCGTAAATACTGTGTGAAAAAAAAAAAATGAAACACCCACCATTTTAATCTGTAGGGCCTTTGCTTTAAAAAAAATATATAATATTTGGGGGTTCAAAGTAAATTTTCCTGCAAAAAAAAAAAAAAAAAATTTTCATGTAAACAAATAGTGTCAGAAAGGGCTTTGTCTTCAAGTGGTTAGAAGAGTGGGTGATGTGTGACATAAGCTTCTAAATGTTGTGCATAAAATGCCAGGACAGTTCAAAACCCCCCCAAATGACCCCATTTTGGAAAGTAGACACCCCAAGCTATTTGCTGAGAGGCATGTCGAGTCCATGGAATATTTTATATTGTGACACAAGTTGTGGGAAAAAGACAATTTTTTTTTTTTTTTTGTTGCACAAAGTTGTCACTAAATGATATATTGCTCAAACATGCCATGGGAATATGTGAAATTACACCCCAAAATACATTCTGTTGCTTCTCCTGAGTATGAGGATACCACATGTGTGAGACTTTTTGGGAGCCTAGCCGCATACGGGACCCCAAAAACCAAGCACTGCCTTCAGGGTTTCTAAGGGTGTAAATTTTTGATTTCACTCCTCACTGCCTATCACAGTTTCGGGGGCCATGGTATGCCCACATGGCACAACCCCCCCCCCCCAATTACCCCATTTTGGAAAGTAGACACCCCAAGCTATTTGCTGAGAGCTATAGTGAGTATTTTGCAGACCTCGCTTTTTGTCACAAAGTTTTGAAACTTGAAAAAAGAAAAAAAAAAGGTTCATCATTTTCCCGCAACTTGTGGCAAAATATAAAATGTTCCATGGACTCGACATACCTCTCAGTAAATAGCTTGGGGCGTCTACTTTCCAAAATGGGGTCATTTGGGGGGGGGGGGTTGAACTGTCCTGGCATTTTATGGCCTTCAAAACTGTAATAGGTAGTGAGGAGTGAAATAAAAAATTTACGCCCTTAGTAATCCTGAAGGCGGTGCTTGGTTTTCGGGGCCCCGTACGCAGCTGTGCTCCCAAAAAGTCCCACACATGTGGTATCCCCATACTCAGGAGAAGCAGCTAAATGTATTTTGGGGTGCAATTCCACATATGCCTATGGCCTGTGTGAGCAATATATCTGTGACAGACCTAGCCGGGAGAGAGACTTTTGGAGGGGACTGAATGCTAGCCTCTTGCCGATCGATCGTGGGCCCTGGCATTTGAGGGAACGGTGCTCTTTGTGAGCTGTATGCCTGGGGACCCTTGAGGTGGTATTACTGTAGATTCAGGTCCTGGTCCCCCAGGACACACAGACTCTGGGGACCCTGGGTTTGCCATGTTGGAAATAGTGGCTGATTCATAATGCTGGGACAAATACTGTTAGGAGATGCTGATGTCAATTCCAGCTGCCTGTCTATCTGTTGCCTGCTAGAATGTGTATTGTAAATAAGTCTCTAGTATGGGAACTAAGAGTTTTTAGATCCCCATTGTTGTTTGTGTTAATTAACTCTGCTATTGTGATAATGTTGATTGGGTTCTCTGAGCTACAAGACGGCCAGTCTGGCCTAAAGGTCATGTCTGAGTCATCTAGGCTGTCTAAAGGGATTAGTTAATTAGCCCATGTTATATATGTTTCTGGTCACAGGTGTATGTTCAGAGTAATATGAGCCAGAGGTATGCACCTCCACTTTTAGTGTATAAAAGAGCCTGTATTTTTCAATAAAAGAGATTCCTGGTTGAACTTACATACAGCGTGCCTGGTGTTTGTTCTGAGCTACACAACTGGATTAGAACGGCACATAGCTGTAGTTCTAATCCCGGAGCATCGGATGACTGAACCATCAGACGTGCGATCTGCAATCTGATTCTATAGCAGCAGAGGTGTGTCGGGAGAGTGGAATCGAGCGAGCAAGGGGCTCGTTACAATATCATTTAGTGACAACTTTTTTTAAATTTCTTTTTTTTTTTTTGTCATTATTCAATCACTTGGGGCAAAAAAAAATAATATTCAATGGGCTCAACATGCCTCTCAGCAATTTCCTTGGGGTGTCTACTTTCCAAAATTGGGTCATTTGGGGGGGGGGGTTTGTACTGCCCTGCCATTTTAGCACCTCAAGAAATTAGATAGGCAGTCATAAACTAAAAGCTGTGTAAATTCCACAGACGCTATAACTTTTGCGCACACCAATAAATATACGCTGATTGACATTTTTTTTACCAAAGACATGTGGCTGAATACATTTTGGACTAAATGTATGACTAAAATTGAGTTTATTGTATTTTTTTTATAACAAAAAGTAGAAAATATATAGTTTATTTTCAAAATTTTCGGTCTTTTTCCGTTTATAGTGCAAAAAATAAAAACCGCAGAGGTGATCAAATACCATCAAAATAAAACTCTATTTGTGGGAAGAAAAAGACGCAAATTTCGTTTGGGTACAGCATTGCATGACCGCGCAATTAGCAGTTAAAGCGACTCAGTGCCAAATTGTAAAAAGTGCTCTGGTCAGGAAGGGGGTAAATCCTTCCGGGGCTGAAGTGGTTAACAAATTATGGATTGGCACTGATGAGCTGCACGAATGGACACTGTTAGGCAGCATTTATGGGCACTGATAAGGCAGCACTGATGAGGCAGCACTAACACTGATAGGCGGCACTGATGAGCTGCACTGATGGGCACTAATAGGTGACACTGGCACTGACAGGTGGCACTGATGAGCTGCACCGATAGGTGGCACTGTCTGATAGGTGACACTGGCACTGATAGGTGACACTAATGAGCTGCACTGATATACGTGGCACTGGAACTGATAGGTGGCACTGATGAGCTGCACTGATATAGGTGGCACTGTCTAGCCCTGTTTGGGGGCTAAACAGATCCCTAATATCTCACTTTTGAGACAGAGAAAGGCACTGAGGACAAAGATTCCCCAGTCCCATTCTCTGCAGCCTCAGCTGCACTGGAGGGTGAATGGATGGGAAGTGCTCTTTGCTGAGCGGCTTACCTTTCATTCACAAACTGAATCATAGCAACCCCCCTCCCCCGCAGCAGCTGACAGGAGAGAACAGAGGGAAGCTATCAGTGCTGCAGGGAGCCATTGCAGAGTGAAACAAGACAGGTGGCAACCCTGTCTCCCTCCGCAACCCGACTTCTCCTGCCTGGGGCTTGGGAACTGGGTGCAGTGCTCCTTCTGCAGCATTCTCCTGAGTGAGCCGAGAGCCAGGGACTGGTTGTGTCCCTTCCTCTTGAGAACCAAGCTGGGCAACAGACTGCGTGGTGTGGGACATACAGGTCAATATCACTTTTGGGTGCAGGCGGAGTGATCTACCACACTGCGGCTCCCAACAATAAAATTAGAGCCCTAGCCTGCCTCAGCGTATTGATATAGAAGGGGCTGGGACTTTCATTTAACCACTTAAACCCCATACCATTTGGCTGGCAAAAGACAAGATCGTTTTTAGCGCTTCGGCACTGTGTCACTTTAACTGACAATTGCGCGGTCATGCGATGTGGCTCCTAAACAAAAGTGACGTCCTTTTTTCCCCACAAATAGGAGCTTTCTTTTGGTGGTATTTGATCACCGCTGTGGTTTTTTTTTTTGTGCTATAAACAAAAAAATAGCGACAATTTAAAAAAAAAAAACACATTATTTTTTACTTTTCGCTATAATAAATATTCCCAAATAATATATAAAAAAACATTTTTTTTCCTCAGTTTAGGCCGTTATGTATTCTTCTACATATTTTTGATTAAAAAAAATTGCAATGAGCGTTTATTGATTCGTTTGCGCAAAAGTTATAGCGTCTACAAAATAAGGGATAGTTTTATGCCATTTTTATTAATAATTTTTTTTTTTACTAGTAATGGCGGCGATCAGTGATTTTTATTGTGACTGTGACATTGTGGTGGACAGATCGGACACTTTTGGCGCTATTTTGGGACCATTCACATTTATACAGCGATCAGTGCAATAAAAAATGCATTGATTACTGTGTAAATGTGACTGGCAGTGAAGGGGTTAAACACTAGGTGGTGCTGTAGGGGTTAAGTGTGTCCTGGGGAGTAATTCTAACTGTGTTGGGGAGGGGCTATGTGTGACACGATTACAGGGAGCTGTGATCAGTGTCCTGTCACTAGGCAGAATGGGGGAAATTCTTGTTTACATCAGCATTTCCCCGTTCTTCCACTCCATGAGACGATCGCGGGTATCCCTGCGGACATGGAGTCCGCGGGACCCGCGATCACACTCACGGAGTTTGCGGCAGGCGCACGCGCGCCGTCGGCTGCACGAGCGCCCCCGCAAACCGCTTCTTAAAGAGCAACATACAGGTATGTTAATCTGCCTGTACGTGCCCTTCTGCCGATGTATATCGGCGTGAGCCAGTCGGCAAGCGTTTACTTGTCGGGAGCCGCAGTGCGGTAGATCAATCCGCCTGCACGCGAAAGTGGTGAAATAATCCCTATTTCTGCCCATTAATGGCCGTGAGTTGCGGACACCAATGCTCCCAGTGTCAGTTTCATTTAATTGAGGGGGCACATGGGGGGTACAGGATAATGTTGGGGGGGGGGGTCATGGCTCCTTCTGGCCCCCCTCATGAGCGCCCCCTTCATATGGCGCCCATGGCACTTGCTATATGTGCCATACCCTGGATACGCCACTGCATTCTAGAACAATATGTGTAGTGTGAAATTGAAAGCTTTAATTTTCCATATTAAAAAAAATAGTCTGCAGCAGTGTTGGGTCACCTCTGCTACATTAACCACTTCCTGCCCGCCGTATGCAAAATGATGGCCAGGAAGTGGTTCAGTTATCCTGACTGGGTGTCATATGACGACCAGCAGGATAAGCTGCTAGCACACACGGTGATCAGTGGTGTGGTGTGTCAGTCTGACACACCGCATCTCTGATCTTGGTAAAGAGCCTCTGATGTAGGCTCTTTACCACGTGTTCAGCTGTGTCCAATCACAGCTGATCACAGTGTAAATAGGAAGAGCCATTTATTGGCTTTTTCTCCACTCATACTGACAGGCGCGAGTAGAGGAGAGCCGATCGGCTGCTCTCCTGACGGGGGGGCTGCGCTGATTGATTATTAGTGCAGCCCCCCCCCCCGAGGATGCCCAGGACCAGCAAGGATGCCCACCCAGTACCACCAGGATTGCCCACTCAGGACCACCAGGTATGCCAATCAATGCCCAATAGGGATGGCACTCAGTGCCTATCAGTGATGCCTGCCAGTGCCTCCTGATCAGTGCTGCCTAACAGTGCCATCTATCAGTGCCTATAAGTGCCCACCAGTGTCACCTTTCAGTGCCACCTATCAGTGCCCAGTGCTACCTATGAGTGCCTATCAGTGCTGCCTATAGGTGCCCATCAGTGTCCATCAGTGCTGCACTTCAGTGCCACCTATCAGTGCTCGTCCGTGCTACTTATCAGTGCCGCCTATCAGTGCCCATCAGTGCTGCATATAAGTTCCACCTCATCAGTGCAGCCTCATCAGTGCCCATCAGTGAAGGAGAAAAAATACTTACTGTATTTATTGGCGTATAACACTCACTTTTTCACCATGAAAATTGGGTGCAAATAGTGCGTGCATGTTATATGCCAATGCTTAAATTTTAGCTGCCTCGGAGGGGACAGGGAGGGGGTCGGGACGAGCGCCGTCAGAATAATACAGTGAGAATCTCCTGTTTACTTGGCAGCCTCTGTAATAGGAAGTCCCGTCTCCTGGGACGCCATTGGACCACTATTCTGTCCATCATAGGAGATTCTCATTGTATGTAATCTGTCGACGCTCGTCCCTCCCTGTCCCCTCTAGGCTGCAGATGGGCATCGATCAGGCTGCACTGATGGCAATGGTGAGGCTGCTGCATTGATGGCAATGGTGAGGCTGCTGCATTGATGGCAATGGTGAGGCTGCATTGATGTGGACTGATGAGGCTGCATTGATGGCACTTGTGAGGCTGCAGATGGGCATTCCTTATTTAAAATTTAAGTTTTTTCCTGAAACTTCCCTCTTAAAATGAATGTGCGTGTTATACGCCTGTGCATGTAATACGCCGATAAATACGGTATTTACAAAGTTTTGTAACAAAAACAAAGAAAAACTTTATTTTTTCAAAATTTTCTGTCTTTTTTTATTTGTAGCGCAAAAAATAAAAACCCCAGTGGTGATTAAATACCACTAAAAGAAAGCTCTATTTATGGGAAAAAAATGATAAAATTTTAATTTGGGTACAGTGTTGCATGGCCGCATAATTGTCATTACTGTCATTCAAAATGAAGCAGAGCTGAAAGCTGAAAATTGGTCTGGACAGGAAGGGGGGAAAGTGTCCTGTATTGAAATGGTTTTTGTTACTTCTGGAATCACCCACCTAAAATATGTGCCTGTTAGCAAGAAGACAAGGAGACAGCACTCAGATACCAACCCATATGAATGTTGTGTTGGAACCTGTCAACATCTTTGATCATTTGTTCATTACATTTTGCCAATGCAGTGACTCCTCAGCAAGTAAGGCAGACTCCTCCGATAGACTGCAAACGGTCCAATAATTGCATCCAATGCAATAGATAAGTTGTCTCATACTTATGGGTGGTTGAGCAGAATTTCCTGGGTGTAATTACCATTGTAAATGTTAATGGAAGATTTTTAACTTGTCTGGGTAGGTCCGTCTCTGAAGGAACATCCCAATAAAGTTGTATCCGTCGCAGAGGAACTGGACATGGAGGATGCCAATAAAGGTGAGCGCGATTCCTTGCTGTAGCCTGACATTGGTCAGGTCACATGATGTGATCTTTTTTTGCGTACATGAGAACCAATGACAGGACACCCGTACACAACAGAGTGGCCATTCGTCAGTGTCTTGCCTATTTAGAAAATTGATTGTGAATTTTACCACAAGCCCGCTTCATCCAACCATATGCTGAGCTGGAAGGAAAATCCATTGCTGTCAGGGGGAACATATTCTAATAACTAGCAAATATGTGCCAGTTTCTTGATAAGGTCATACCAACTAGTGATTTCAGATTACTTTGGATTTGGAGATAATTTTGGATTTTTGAAGGTCTGGGATTGGAACATGTGATGAAGAGAACTGGTCCCTTATCTGTACTTTCTAGGGAGTATAGATTGAATTGTACAAAATCTAAGGGCTCATTCACATTGTGTACATTGGCCAGCATCGCTCAGCACAGGCCCAATGCAATAACAGGTAAAAGTGCATTGTTCTCAATTGGTCCACATGTTGCTTTGATGTGCATTAAATGAAAATAGAGTATGCTGCATTCAAACATCGCGCAACGTTATGTACACTACAACACATCACAGTGCACATAAGCGGAATTTAAAATAACGTATTTTGAATCCTGATGTGAAAAAAGACAAAAAAAAACCACAGCAACCACTTGCTGCTACAGGGTGGCAGTTCTGCGCCAGATCATGTAGGTGGGCCGATTCTGCTGTGATTATTTATAGCAGAAGCCGACCTACCGGTGCCGGGCACTTGATGTCCTCCGGCACCCGCCGATTGTCAAGTAGAGACTTAGAACAGAGCTCTGTCTAACAGGGGGAAGGGATGGATTTTGTATTCCTACAAAGCAAGGGACTAAAATCCATCTCTTCTCATAATGTGGGAAAGAATGTCCCAGCACAGTATTCCAGCACCTGACACCTGATACCCTCTGAGGGTTTTGCAGTGTCTCCTGCAGGATAGCGATGCAACAGTGTCCAAAAATGTATGTACTGTATACAGTCTATTAGGGCTATATCAGAGAATAGGTGCAGGAACTTTACAAGTCACCCCTTGTCTCCACCCCTACCCACCTCTGAGCAATGATAACAGGAAACGCAGTCAAATAGATACCCTGCAGCCAGCAACAATAGATCCCCCCAGCAACAATGGACCACCCACAACTAAAATACCCCCTCCCCAGCAAAAATAGACCCTCTGCAGCAACAACTGGTCTCTTCGCAGCCAGCATTGATAGACCCCCAGCAACAATAGATCCCCCATCAACAATAGATTACCTACAAGAAAATACCACTCCCCTCCCTCAGCAACAATAGACCCTCAGCAGCAACAACAGATCTTCCGGCAGCCAGCAACAATAGACCCCCTCCCTCAACAGTTGACCCCTCCCAGCAACAACTCACCCCCCAGCAACATAAGACCCACCCCCAGAAACAATAGATCCCCTGCTAGACCTGACCAGCAACAACTGCAAAAATACAACCCTCTCCAGTGACAATATATTCCCCAGCAGCCAGCATCAACAGACCCTGCAGCACACCCTAGCACCCCTTGCCATTACATACATTCAGTGCTGCTGGAGGTGCCAAAACTGCATTCCCCGACGTTCCAGCTGAAAAAAGTGGGAAGGGAATGCAGAGGGAACAGCAGTCAGGATGTGGTGGAGGAGTGCGGAGGGTATAAGGTGATAAACCTCTGTAAATTAATAAAGAGTCTAGTTTTGTCAGTAAGTGGAATGAGTTTAGATGTAGTGACCTTTGCACACTCCTATCCATGTAGGCATATTGATGTATTGGCATGGCCTCCTATGAATATTATGTTTGTATTCTTACAGGTGACCAAGAAATACACTATTCCTGGGTTCGGGATCAAATAGTTTTTGGTGGAGTAATCTTATTGGTGATAGTGATTTTGATCCTGTTCTGTTGTACAGCATGGAGAAAGTAAGTTAAATAAATGTATGGGGTGTGTGTGTCTGATCATTTTCCTCTTAGAAAGAAGAAGAGGAGAAAAGAGGAACTAATGAATGAATAAGCAGCAGCTGGAACCCATGACTACTGTATAACAGATGTCACTTGCTACCCCTTTCTTACCAATTACCCCTTAGCTGCATACCCCAACCTTCTACCCCAATAATTGGAGACCACACCCATATGGAGTAAAATATTGGCCGTAGCAGCCAATTAACTTTATTAAACATAACCAATAATAAAATAATTTAACATCAACATCACATAAACCGTATAAAACACCTGACATATCCTTTTTTAACTACCACTCCCGTTGGTCTTTGCAGGGAAAAACCCACCAAACTTAAAACTCAAAAACTCAGGCACTGCGGTACTATAACTATAAAATAGGCCTCCAGCTGACAAGCTAGCTCGGAGACAATCAACCAATAGCCCACAGTGCCCCAATAACCAATTCAAGCTAAAACCCTTGTTAGCTGAAATCTCACCAACGGGCCTCATACTAGCGATGGGTCCCGATCTCTTACATATCTGGGGTTTAATCCTTCACCCGCAAAGGCCAACATCACGCCACAGCACACACCAGGGTAACACCTTACCCTTGTGTGCCCTGCCACACCCTCAAAGCTCGCTGGATCCCATCTTGCAGACCCAATGCCCATAAATCTATCCCCACATTGTTCAGGTGTACCCCATCTCTCTTTAAATATCTCCAGGTATCAACCTCCAATTCCAGGTGCCGTATCGCTAGACCTCCATTCCTCACTACAAAACTGCTAATCTCTTTGTTGACCTTCTTCCTCGCCCGGTTGATCTTGTCAACCGACCTGGCCAGTCTCCAAGTGGTACGCGCCACGATATCCGACCACACAATGAGCATGCGTGGAAAAGACATCCTGAGCTGCCAAAAATCGAACTTAATGTCTCTCACCAAATCCAACATTGACCTTAGCCCCAGATCATGGCCACCCACATGCAATAATAACACGTCCGGCGCTCTGTCCATGCGTGCCAATTTGCTAACTTCTGACACTGTCCTACCCCACAGCATGCCTGGCACCCCAAACCACCTTAAACAAACTTCCTGCCTGGAAAACCCCAGCTGTCTCCCATCCCTTCCTGCATCTCCCCTCCTGGCCCCCCAACAGACATACGAGTGGCCAACGATCCACACAAGGCATTGCTGTCGACCTGCAAGAAAGAAACACAAACAAAAAACCCCCCAAAACATCAATACCTCCTAACAATACAACGACAGAACAATACATATCACCATATTCCTGCATTACTTTCAACCCCCTCAGAAAACTTTGTGTTTTTTTTTTTTTTTTATATATACCTACAACAAGTGCGGGCGAACATAAGACCTAAACCGCCTCGATTCCCATCTCCCAATTCTCTTTACTGCTGCCTCATCCAATTCCCACCGAACAGCTTCCGTAGCCGCCCCTATCCTAAAAGAGTGAGATGAAAACTTTTCACCCTCCAAACCTAATACCCCCAAACATTTCTTGAAAATAGCAATAAATTGAAAGCGAGATAAAAATGACCCATCCTGATGTATTAAAAAGGGGGCCTCCCCCCCCGGGCGTATCGCTGCAAACCCTTGCACCAAATGCACTGGGCACAAAGGAGAACCGGGCAGTGAGAAAACCTGCACAGTCCTACCCTTGCCCCGCTGATCCGTTTTGGACTTTTTAACTAATATGGACAACCTGTCCTCCCAACAGCTGACATCCGACCCTCCCAACCCCCCTTTTTCTTTCTTGGAGGGACTAACTAACTCACTAATCCTGAATGCCCCAAAGAACGCTTCGGCGAATGCCGCCTTGAACAACACCACCTCGTATCCTGGTGAACAGACATTGTCTAAACACCCAACAATCCGACCCAACAACTGGAACGAAACTGGCCGCCTGGAGTCCCTCCCCGGCTTAGCCCGTCTGTAACCCTTCAATGCCTGCCTCACCCAAAAATCTCTAGTAAAATCCGGTAAACCTTGAAACTTTAACAAAAACGATAGAGCCGCCAACTTCTTGTCGATCCCAGACACCGACACCCCATCCTCCAAATTCCTGGAAACGAAGTATAAAACTAACAACCTGAGTTCCTGGTCTTCATGTCCTTCCTTCACCTGTCTCAGCAGAGCTGCCCATTCCTGCCATACTCTGTTGTAAGCCGCCCACGTCGCATCGCTCACCGACCGTGCATCAGCCACGACATTTTCCACCCCTGGGAGGTGCACCGCATAGATAAACACGTTTAGCTGTAAGCATCTCAATACCAGGTGTCGAAGCAACCTGATTACCTTATTGATTACCTGCACCACTCCCAGGTTGTCCCCATGAAACCTAACCTTTAAATTCCTAAACAACTCACCCCATAACTCCACTGCCAATACCACCGGGAATAGTTCCAAGAGCAGCATGTTCTTCAGCAAACCTGCGTCCTTCCAAGACTGCGGCCATGGCCCTGCACTCCACTTACCTCGGAAAAAGGCTCCAAACCCTGCTGATCCCGCCGCATCCGTGTACAACTCCAGATCGAAATTACTCACTGGCCCTGACATCCACAACGCCCTGCCGTTGAACTTAGCCAGGAACGTGTGCCAAACTTTCAGGTCCTCCCAGTGAGCCTTCAGCAAACGCACGTAGTGCCTTGGTGATTCCACCCCCGCCGTACTTGCAGACAGCCGCCTGCAAAATACTCTTCCCATAGGCAAAATTCGACACGCAAAGTTCAACTTACCTAGTAATGATTGTAACACCCGTAACTGAACTTTCCGCAGCCCGCTGATACACCGAATTTCCGCCTGTAACGCCGTCAGCTTATCCTCAGGTAGCCTACACTCCATAGCCTCGGTGTCCAGAATGATGCCTAAAAAACTCAACTCCATTTTAGGACCTTCCGTCTTCTCCGGAGCCAACGGGATGCCAAACTTTTCTGCAATATGCTCCAAGGTCGCCAACAGGACCGCACAAACTTCCGACCTAGGAGGGCCCACACAAAGAAAATCATCCAAATAGTGGATGATGGAGTTCAATCCCGCGACGTCCCGGACCACCCATTCAATAAAGGAGCTAAACTTTTCGAAGAGCGCGCAGGATATCGAACACCCCATAGGTAAACAACGATCTATGTAGTATTCGTCCTGCCAACAACAACCCAGTAAACTAAAACTTTCCGGATGCACCGGTAACAGTCAGAAAGCAGACTCTATGTCAGCTTTTGCCAACAATGCCCCTTGCCCATACTTCCTAACCCAGACTACTGCAGCATCAAATGACGTGTACGACACCGCACACTCTTCCGGATTGATGGCATCGTTCACCGACCCCCCTTTTGGGTATGACAAGTGGTGTATCAGCCTAAACTTATTAGGCTCTTTCTTTGGCACCACCCCCAGCGGGGACACTACTAAATCTGGTATTGGCACTTCTGCAAAGGGACCACTCATGCGGCCTAACCTAACTTCCTTCTGCAACTTTTCACCCACCACTTCCCCATGAAGTAACGCTGACTTCAAATTGCGCAACCTCGGGGGTGTGTCAACCAAGCGAGAAGGGATTCTAAAACCCTCCAAAAACCCCCGCACTAGTAATCGTGCTGCCTCCTTATCCGGGTACCTATCTAGGAAGGGCTCCATCCTTCCCACTCTCACCGGCTTTGTCCCCTTTACTAACAGACTCTCCGGCACGGCCTTTTCCTTGTTTAAAACACCGCGATAGCGGGTGGCTTCCCCCCCGCAGCCTGAACATTCGTGCTTGTACTTGCACGACCCTCCAAATCTACATGACCCCTCATTAAATTGCCAACAAACCCCCTTTTTTCTTGTGGCCGATTGACCGAGTTGGCTGATCCACCGGCCCCCCCCTGAAAAAACTGCCCCGTCGACCTAGTTGAAGTCATGAGTCGCATCCATAGGCTGATGTCCTTGTGGTCCCACCTCAACGCCGGGCGGATGGCCCTCCGCTGTCGGAATTGCTCATCATACCGCAGCCAAGCCGTGCCCCCGTAGACTTTATAAGCTTCTCCCACGGCGTCCAAGTAGCAAAACAATGCCGAACAGTGCTCCGGATTCTTCTCCCCAATCACACTCGCCATGATCGCAAAAGCCTGCAGCCAGTTCGTAAATGTCCTTGGTATTAGCCTATACCTCCTTTTTTCCTCATCCTCTTTTTTAGTATCCTCCGGCTTGACTCTATCTAAATTAAACTTTTCCAGGGGCAATAAAGCAAAAATCTCTACATATTCCCCCTTCCAAATTTTTTCTCTCACTTCAGGCTTCAAATGCGCTCCAAGCGGACCCTCAAAGCACACATAAACCTCGCATTTCGCGGCATCCGCCAGCCTCACTAAGTCATGCTTCTTCGCCCCCTCCAACCTCCGCCTGCACCGCTGCCCCTGTGACTTCTGCCACGGGCGCCGCCCGCGCAGCACTAGGACCAGTAGAAATGCCCGTGCCCACTCCAAGCCCCTCCCCAGGATCAACCCATGCCGCCGCCGGAGACTGGCTCCCGCTTGGCCCTTGCTCAAACCTCTTTAGTAATTCCTTCAAACCTGTGACAAAACCATGCAGCCCTGCATCTGCCGATGCGCGGTCAGCGACCTGCATGGCCAGATTGACAGGCACGGTCGCTGCCGACCGCCCCGCAGCTGCCAGCCCCCACATCACACCCCACATTACAAGAATTATGAAGACATGTCTTCTTACCCTGCTGCCTGGGAGGATGTCCACCAGCCGAAGGTCCCGTCACCACCGCCACCGGTTCTTCTCGCTGCCCATCGCCGTCCGACTGCGACAGCTCTCCTTCCGACCTGTCTTCCTCCATCTCTGCTCCTCTCACCGATAGCCCTCCAGCAGCTGCACTACTGGATGCCGCGGCTGTGCTGTTCTCCCCGCTCCTCATCCGCGCAGCTGATCCGCCCACCGATTTCTTGCTCGCCTTTCTCGGCTCAACGACCTCCTCCCTGTAGTGCCGCCCAAGGCCACTACCCGCATCCCTCTCTCTCTCCGCTCTCACCGTGGGGCCCACCACCGATGTACCAGCGTGACCGGCTGCCGCAACATAGTCCATTTTTCGCTGAAGCCCCGCCCCTGCCGTGGATCTGCCTGGGGCCTGGCTTTCAGGGCCTGAGCTATCTTCCCCAGCATCCGAAATAGGACTGCTGGCTCTCCCCACTGCTGTGCTGCTGCCACTTCCACTGCTGCGCATCTGCCTGTGCCCCATCTTCCCCGCCTCTTGTACTGGCCGTCCCGCCCTGTCCTGCTGTCCTTTCCCGGCCAATGAGCGTGTGGGCTGGGGATAAGTACCATGCCTCCTGTTGCTCAGCGCTGCTGTACTCTTCACGGGCGGCCCTGCCTCCGACCGACCCGCCTCATCCATCTGCTCATCCCTCCCAGGCTCCATAGTGAAAGGGGGAAACGATCGCCTTTGACCCCCCTCCTGTTGCGCCGCTAATCTCTTCGCGGGAGGCCCAGAAACCGGCCGACCCGCTCGCCCCTTCTGCGCCTGCGTCCTCACAGGGAGAGACACAGGAGCGTCAGGCGAGAAGCGAGTAGGCGGCCTGGTTCGCCTACCTCTCGCAGATTCCTTTGCTACCGCCAGGGCCGCTGGGGAAGACTCAGCGGCCCTCCAGCCATCCAGGTCCCCTAGACGCCGCCTCGGCTTTCAAACGGGCAAACAGGTCTTCCACCGCTGCCATGCTTCCACGCTTGTTCCTCCAACACCAACTGAGCTGGGGAGGGATCTTCCCCCAGCTCAGTTAACTCTGCTCCGCCCCCCCCATACTTTTCACCACCAACCACAATCCTCCTTACAACCACTCTACCTTGCAAGTACCCCTCTTAACCCTGTCATGCCCGCCCTCTGCCTATTTCTTTTCTGTCTTTTGCTCCGGGCTTACTTTCCCTCCTTTTCTATACATCTGATCTAAATGCTGTCCCTGCATGTGACCTGTATATTAACCTTTCAATTCCCTTTTACTGCACATTTGCACATTAACCAGTTCCATACCTCCCAACTTTTGAACTTCAGAATGAGGGACACTTGGAACTACTGCATGTGCACCCGCAGCAGTGTATAATTCAGGTTTATTATACACCACTGGGTGCACATGCCATAGTTCCAATTGGTCCTGTCCCTTTACACCTTCTAACCTGGCCAGCAGTGTATAAATGTCAGCTGTGTGTCTATGCCAGTGTTCAACTCCAGTCCTCAAAGCGCTCTAACAGGTCATGTTTTCAGGCTCTCCATTATTTTGCACAGGTGATTTGATCAGTTTCACTGCCTTACTACAGCCGTTACATCTGAGGGAAATCCTGAAATCATGACCTGTTGGTGCGCCTTGAGGACTGGAGTTGGGAAACACTGGTCTATGCACTGGTTGCAAAGGGAGCAGAGCCCATGAAATGCATATCTGCCTGCCCATCCCCGTCATTGCAGGATGGATTTGACAGCTGCAGGGCCGGATATCCCCCGGTGGGCCGGCTGTCTGGCTGCCCCTGGGGCTGCTGTGAGGGCAGTGGCGCCTGAAAGAAATATGGCTGCGGGGCCGCCGGGCTGACATGCAACTGCGCAGGCGACAGTGCTGTTCTCGGAAATGCGGGCTCGGATTGTTCTCGGAAGTGTGTACGGGCTTTCCCTGAGCTAGCCGTGCTCGGAAAAAGCCCGTACACACTCGGCAATTCTCGGAAATGCGGGCGCATGCGCAGTGACACGATGGTGCCATTTTTAAAAGTAAAGCAGTTAAAGCGCTCGCCGCAGTGAGTACTCGCCTGGTGGCCTCTTCCTATGTCCCCCCTGCAGCCTCTGACTTCCTGCCCCCCCCTGCAGCCCCTGACCTCCTGCCCCCCCCTGCAGCCTCTGACCTCCTGTCCCCCCCTCCCCTCTGCAGCCTCTGACCTCCTGTCATCCCCCCGCAGCCTCTGACCTCCTGTCCCTCCATGCAGCCTCTGACCTCCTGCCCCCCCCCGCAGCCTCTGACCTCTTGCCCCCCCTGCAGCCTCTGACCTCCTGTCATCCCTCCGCAGCCTCTGACCTCCTGTCCCCCCTCCCCTCCGCAGCCCCTGACCTCCTGTCATCCCTCCGCAGCCTCTGACCTCCTGTCCCCCCCTCCCCTCCGCAGCCTCTGACCTCCTGTCATCCCCCCCGCAGCCTCTGACCTCCTGTCCCCCCTCCCCTCCGCAGCCTCTAACCTCGCCTGTTGTCCCCCCCCCCACAGCCTCTGACCCCTCCTGTCATCCCCTCCGCAGCCTCTGACCTCCTGTTATCCCCTCCGCAGCCTCTGACCTCTCCTGTGGTCCCCTCCGCAGCCTCTGACCTCTCCTGTCGTCTCCTCCGCAGCCTCTGACCTCTCCTGTCGTCCCCTCCGCAGCCTCTGACCTCTCCTGTCAACCCCTCCGCAGCCTCTGATCTCCTGTTGTCCCCCCACAGCCTCTGACCCCTCCTGTCGTCCCACCCACAGCCTCTGACCCCTCCTTTCGTCCCCTCCGCAGCCTCTGATCTCCTGTTGTCCCCCTCACAGCCTCTGACCCCTCCTGTCATCCCCTCCGCAGCCTCTGACCTCTCCTGTCGTCCCCTCCGCAGCCTCTGACCTCTCCTGTCGTCCCCTCCGCAGCCTCTGATCTCCTGTTGTCCCCCCTTACAGCGTCTGACCCCTCCTGTCATCCCCCCGCAGCCTCTGACCTCTCCTGTTGTCCCCCCCGCAGCCTCCCCTCCGCAGCCTCTGATCTCCTGTTGTCCCCCCCACAGCCTCTGACCCCTCCTGTCATCCCCTCCGCAGCCTCTGACCTCCTGTCATCCCCTCACAGCCTCTGACCTCTCCTGTCGTCCCCTCCGCAGCCTCTGATCTCTCCTGTCGTCCCCTCCGCAGCCTCTGATCTCCTGTTGTCCCCCCTGCAGCCTCCCCTCCGCAGCCTCTGATCTCCTGTTGTCCCCCCCACAGCCTCTGACCCCTCCTGTCATCCCCTCTGCAGCCTCTGACCTCCCCTGCTGTCCCCTCCACAACCTCTGACCTCCCCTGTCGTCCCCTCCGCAGCCTCTGACCTCCCCTGTACCATCTGCAGCCTCTGACCTCCCCTGTATCATCCGCAGCCTCTGACCTTCCCTGTAGCATCTGCAGCCTCTGACCTCCCCTGTACCATCCGCAGCCTCTGACCTCCCCTGTACCATCTGCAGCCTCTGACCTCCCCTGTACCATCAGCAGCCTCTGACCTCTCCTGTACCATCCACAGCCTCTGACCTCTCCTGTACCATCAGCAGCCTCTGACCTCTCCTGTACCATCCGCAGCCTCTGACCTCTCCTGTACCATCCGCAGCCTCTGACCTCTCCTGTACCATCCGCAGCCTCTGACCATCTCTTGTCTTATATCACGTCTGCAGTCTGGAGTGGAGTCAAGAGTGGGAGTGCTGCCGGGATGGGGGTCATGGGAGAAGTCAGACATGTATGGACTGTAGAGAGGAAACTACAGGATAAAACCAGAGCCCCCGAGCTGGAGCCGACTGACTGAGCCCTGCATGGTGCACCTGAGAGGAGGTCAGTGACAGCGCCACCAGGCCAGCCTAAGGGGGGGGTCAATACAATATTGTAAGGGGGCACTGATATAAAGGTTTACCCCTTATATCAGTAAACCCCTTACTTTAGTGTTTTCTTTCTGTGGAAGGTGGTCTCTGGTCACCAGAGTCCTCCCCACATTCCCAGAGTTACATCATAGTCTGCAAGATTCCACCTTACAGTGCAAGGGGGAACTCTGATGTAAAGGGGAATGCAGTGGACTCTGATATAAGTGGGGTCTCTGGTCAACAGTGCCCCCCTTTTATATCAGAGTTCCCCCTTAGATCATGATCTGCAATGTTCCCCTTTATGTCAGAGTTCCCTTGCACTGTAAAGGGGAATCCTCCTGATATATGGGGGAACTCTGTGTTGGGTTATATTAATCTGACTTTCATGTAAATGGAGAAATATGGTTTTTGACTTTTGTTTAACTTAACACATTGCTAATAGCAGTTTATAGCTTAAATATTGATATTTGCACTGAAAACTGCCATTTACGGCACCTTTTTTTTTTGCAGTGTCAATAAAAAATGTGCCAGTAAATGCCATGATTTTTGCCAGAAAAAAATTGCTGCTGTTTGTAAATTCCATGTCTCTCTTATCTATATATAATACACTCTTCAAATGGGCTTTAAAATGCATGGTTTTCCCTTTTGTGAACAAGAAAATAACGACGTTATGCAGTTGGGCTGGTATAAAAATGCTATGGGGCTGGTATGAAATTATTTCCAGGGCTGGTTTTTATTCCCAGCCCGGCCCTGGACAGCTGCACTCTCTCTCATTGCGCCTGTACCCCCGCTGGCTTGTCCGCCAATCCCTGGCTGTGCTGGATGCTCACATTGCTGCAGGTCCTGCTCAGCTATTAGCATATACTGAATAGATGGATTAATTATGCAGGAACAAAGCCCTTGTACCCCCGGAACTGTGGGACAAATGTGAAAATGCAGGAAAGTCCTGCCCAATCTGGGACTGTTGGGAGATATGCTGTTCATACCCATCCTTCCACTGTACAGTGTCTTGAAAAAGTATTCATGCCCCTTGAAATTTTCCACATTTTGTCATGTTACAACCAAAAACGTAAATGTATTTTATTGGGATTTTATGTGATAGACCAACACAAAGTGGCACATAATTGTGAAGTGGAAGGAAAATGATAAATGGTTTTCTAACATAAAAAATAAATAAAGTGCGCTAATTATATGAAAATACACACATAGATGTGAATACATGTGGGTAGTAGTAAAAACCACAATCTACTGAGAGCAAGTAAATGACTCCATGAGTGGTAAAAATATATAAGTGCAAAACATAAAAACTCAAATAAAAAGAAGAAACAAAAAATGTGTACATGTGAAATACAATGATATTAATAGCGTGAAAATCTGAAAATCAAACAAACTCAGTCCATGGGTTCAAATATAAAAAGTTCATCAGTGAAAAAAAGCTTCCATCCACTATACAGCTCAGCAGAAACTAATCCCCCTATGAGTGGATTGACAAAGGAGAGAGTAAATATCTGAAAAGTGTGGCGTGCATTTGTATTCAGTCCCCTTTACTCTGATACCCCTAACTAAGATCTAATGAAACCAATTGCCTTTAGAAGTCACCTAATTAGTAAATAGAGTCCACCTGTGTGTAATTTAATCTCAGTATAAATACAGCTATTCTGTGAAGCCCTCCGAGGTTTGTTAGAGAACCTCAGTGAACAAACAGCATCATGAAAGCCAAGAAACACACCAGACAGGTCAGGGATAAAGTTGTGGAGAAGTATAAAGCAGGGTTAGGTTATAAAAAAAATATCACAAGCTTTGAACATCTCATGGAGCACTGTTCAATCCATCATCCGAAAATGGAAAGAGTATGGCACAACTGCAAACCTATCAAGACATGGCCGTCCACCTAAACTGACCGGCCGGGCAAGGAGAACATTCATCAGAGAAACAGCTAAGAGGCCCATGGTAACTCTGGAGGAGCTGCAGAGATTCACAGCTCAGGTGGGAGAATCTGTCCACAGGACAACTATTAGTCGTGTTCTCCACAAATCTGACCTTTATGGAAGAGTGACAAGAAGAAAGACATTGTTGAAAGAAAGCCATAAGAAGTACTATTTGCAGTTTGCGAGAAGCCATGTGGGGGATACAGCAAACATGTAGAAGAAGGTGTTCTGGTCAAATGAGACCAAAATTGAACTTTTTTTTTGTTTTTTGTTTTCAAAAATTTTTTATTTTTGGAAAAAATTTAACTTTTTGGCCTAAAAGCAAAACACGATGTGTGGCGGATAACTAATACTGCACATCACCCTGAACACACAATCCTCATCATGAAACATGGTGGTGGCAGAATCATGTTGTGGGGATGCTTTTCTTCAGCAGGGACAGGAAAGCTGGTCAGAGTTGATGGGAAGATGGATGGAGCCAAATCTTAGAAGAAAACTTTTTAGATTCTGCAAAAGTCTTGAGACTGGGGTGGAGGTTCACCTTCCAGCAGGACAACGACCCTAAACATACTGCCAGAGCTACAATGGAATGGTTTAGATCAAAGCGTATTCATGTGTTAGAATGGCCCAGTCAAAGTCCAGACCTAAATCCAATTGAGAATCTGTGGCAAGACTTGAAAATTGCTGTTCACAGACGCTCTCCATCCAATCTGACAGAACTTGAACAATTTTTCAAAGAAAAATGGGCAAAAATATCACTCTCTAGATGTGCAAAGCTGATAGAGACATCCCCAAAAAGACTTGCAGCTGTAATTGCAGAGAAAGGTGGTTCTACAAAGTATTGACTCAGGGGGGGCGCCACACAAATGTATTCAGCGCTGCCTCTCTAAAACATAAATAACATCTATCTATATCAAAGTGCTATAGTGCCAAATAAATTCATACGATGTATTTCAAAGTAAAGTGCAATCAATAAAGTTCATCTATTGTGAAGTACGGGATTGGTGACACATTGGTGCAATCTTGGTGATTTCCTGTGTTCCCCTCCTGGGTCCCCACTCATCAAATAGAGATGAAAAATACACCTGTGTGTGTAAAGATGGTATCTTCTGTCCAGCGGATATATAAGTTGGTTGAACCTCAGAGAATGGAATCTTCTCCCCTCCACCGCTTGTTATGGGTCCAGCATACTTTACTCATTCATAGGCGATTGAAGAGGTAAAGTTCAGACAAGTGAAAAAACTGCTGCCTTGGCATCCAAACAGCCTTCACAGATAATCCTCATCTGAGGATTATCTGTGAAGGCTGTTTGGATGCCAAGGCGGCACTTTTTGCACATTTTAAAGACTTTGATGTAAGTGTAATGATTTTAAACCTTTTAAATAAACCCTGCAGTATTACACTATATCCTCTCTTTCTTCACTTGTCCGAACTTTACCTCTTCAATCGTCTATGACTGAGTAAAGTATGCTGGACCCATAACAAGCGGTGGAGGGGAGAAGATTCCATTCTCTGAGGTACAACCAACTTATATATCCGCTGGGCAGAAGACACCATCTTTATACACACAGGTGTATTTTTCATCTCTATTTGATGAGTGGGGACCCAGGAGGGGAACACAGGAAGTCAGAGAGATTGCACCAATGTGTCACCAATCCCGTACTTCACAATAGATGAACTTTATTGATTGCACTTTACTTTGAAATACATCGTATGAATTTATTTAGCACTATAGCACTTTGATATAGGTAGATGTTATTTATGTTTTAGAGAGGCAGCGCTGAGTATTAATTTCTTTTGGTCAGTTTTTTGGGGTACTTACCTCACACTATAGCTGCAGCCTCATTGTATATATACATTGTATATGTATGTGTGTGTGTGTGCAAACATATACACACACATACATTTTGGATTCACTGAAAAAAAAAATATATATTTTTCATTTTCATTTTGCTTGATTGTTTATTTCCACACATATTTTTATTTGTAATTTTTCACTTATTAATAATTACTCCACAGCACGGGTTTATTCTTACTATTTTCAGCCATACAAATGTACCCCACACTTTTCACATATTTACTTGTAAAGAATGTTAGAAAACCATTTATCATTTTCCTTCTACTTCACATTTATGTGCCACTTTGTGTTGGTCTATCACATAAAATCCCAATAAAATACATTTACGTTTTTGGTTGTAACATGAAAAAATGTGGAAAATGTCAAGGGGTATGAATACTTTTTCAAGGCACTGTATGTGTCTTTTGCATTAACTCTGTCACAAACTGCCTCCTTTATATAAGACCTATGATGTTGCTGTATTTAGTGCACCATTACCAAGATCCACGAGAAAAATTATATATCTATGGACCCCAAAGGGGTGGCGACCCCAGGGATTTTGTGGGTGGGAGGGAGGCAAAGAGTAAAGAGAAGTATATAGGTGGAGGATAACAGAGTATATAAAATTTGTATTACTTTATTCAAAATTGCACATAATGTAGAAAATTAAAAGCAATAAAGTGTACAGACACTGCAAATGATCCTAGACATACAGGCTCTACTAGTGAAGAACTCATACGTGTATGATACATATGGAAAGATCCAACATGTTTCGGAATATATGAAATGTAAATTCCTTCTTCAGGGGATTTCCTGTGCAGTTATACAATGTAATCTGCAAATGTATAGAAGATAAAAATATACTGAGAAACAAAGTACAAAAATATTAGGCATCTATAGTTTGGTGGGCATACAGGAGTTGGTTGGGGAGCTTGGAAATAAATGTAGCTAGTAAAATGGCACATCAACAGAAAGTAAACTTACTTCACACCATTTACAGTTGTTTTATGAGAATCAAGGAGGATGCAATGTTCCCGGTGTGGTGCTAGCAGTCTTGATCTCCCAAATTTTTGAGGTAGTGCAGGAGAAGGGGTTGGAGTAGATTGAAAACTCAAAACAACGTTTTTAGTCATGTTGCCCCATATCAATGTTCATGGGTAACGACATTTGAAACAGGCAGAGTCATAGAATGCATCCGACCCGTGCGGTCCACAAGGAATGGCTACGTATGCCAAAACCTATGGTATAAAGATAATGTATAGTCAAGTATGCTATACTGATTATAAACTCTGGTAGTTTGATCTATATATGAAAGGAAAACATGACCTATATTGGAAGATTGGTGGAAGCTGGATAGACTCAGAAAAACATGCAACTACAGTAGGGGGGGGGGGGGGGGGGAGCAACAAGGAAGGGTTTTAAAGAGTAACATTGTAAATCTATAGATATAGACCTATGCTCTGTTATGTCCGTAGGTGTGGAGCCAACAGGCAGGTTTCCTCATTATGGCAAAAAAGGGCTCTAGGGCCCTATATAATATATAAAAGTACATTATTTTTGAGGGCTATAGCAGTACAAAATTGCCCATGAATTATAAATAAGAAAGCCATATGTTAATTAATAAAGTTGGTTACCCCCTATCAAATATATGTAATTGCTAAGACATAAAAGAAATAAGAATAAAAGGAGTATGATAGCCAGTGCTTACTTTGTAGTTGAGAGTCTGCATACATCTGCTCCACAAGACACGCAAAAGGTGTATGAGAGGAGACTGGTATGTTACCAGATTATAAACCAGCTGATTGCGAGATAAAACTGCCCATAAAGGGCGGAGAATCTCGCAGCTGTGAATGTTTAATAGGGCAGAAACGTAAGAGCAGAAGGGAGGGCTGTATCAGCTAGGTGATACACCTCCCACAGCGGACAAGTGTCAGCAAGGGAGGTGATGGTATCACCTAGAGCTCGTTCCCCGGCGCAGCGGCACATGACGCCGTCACGCCATGGAGAGAGAGACGCCAGTGTATCGAATCCGAAGATCCGCCGTACAGCGCATGCGCGGACGGTGGGATGCTGCAGATCCCCAGGCGTCCACGGTATGGCTCCACGCATAGATGCGTGGAGCCTACCAGTGCCGGGGGACAGCGCAAGGGTCAAATAACAAACCGACAGTGTCTGAGTGATATTGATTTGAATGGAAGAAAGGAATAATTGGTAATACATTGGAGTATTAAATATGGGAGATCAGAACTAATAATTATAATAATGCGCAAGAGGATAATATAATATTACATTGCATTTTCCCGATTTACATACCATATATACAGTTGAAAAGTATTAAATGCATTCGTACCATCAATGAGTATTGAATACATTTGTGACATTGATACTCTAGTGAGGAACAGCAAGGCTATTGGCAGAATAACTGAAACCCCATAGTCATAATGCACATTATAAAAAACAAACCATATAATGAAATAAATGCTACATAATATATAAATTATTATACAAAATGAAGAAAGGGAGAATGGAAACAGATGAAGGAAGAAAAAAACAAGGAATACAAAAAAATCAGAAATGTAATATCCATAGGAAATGTGGGAACCCCTACATATCTCCTTCATAGCCCCCTGATGTAAACCCTTGGAGGAAGGGATTGAAACTCAGGATCTCGTTTAGTCCTGGGGGTGAGGTGGCGTTTAAAGTAGAAATCCACCTCATCTCACGTTGAAGAAGTAGTTTGTTCAAATCCCCTCCTCGAGGATTATGGTGTAGCCGATCCAAAACTAAAACTGATATTTTCGGAAAGGCTTCCCTATGAACTGTAGCCATGTGCCGTCCCCAAGGGAACTCTGGGTTTTTCAATAAAAGATCTACATCTATTCACACGCAAACTCCAGTTACAAAGCATGTTCAATAAAACCGATGTAGATTCAAGTACCTTTCGATCCATTAAAGAGCGACAGGCATTGAAGGATCTGAACACATTGTTCGAGGAAAGTGACACTCGAGACCTTATAGACAGAATAGATTTGGAATCTTTTTTGAACCCATCTATTAGTTCCAACATAAAGGATCAGACATCTTCTAAATTGAAGAAAAAATCTGACCTATATCCCCTCCAGGCACCAACCAGGGCATATCTACATTCCTTAAATTATCAACTCAGGAAATCAGAGAGTTAAATGCAAATAGAAGTCTCCCTGAGAATCTAACAAACAAAGAGAAACAGGCCTTGAATGCACTAGCTAATAACCCCAACCTAGTCATTAAACCCTCAGATAAGGGCGGAAATATCGTACTAATGAACAACGATAAGTACATATCGATGTGCATGCAGATACTCAACAACACTGAATGGTATAGACCAATCAAGCCTGAAATAATCACTTCATTCAACAAACAATTCTATATTCTGGTAGATAAAGCATTCAATAACAATATTATTTCTAACCAACTATGGAAATTAATTCGTACCCCTTTTCCTATTATCCCTACATTCTACTCCCTCCCCAAAATTCACAAGAACAACATAGATCCCCCAGGTAGACCAATTGTGTCGGGTAATGGTTCCATCACCGAGAACCTTTCCAAAATGGTAGATGAACATTTAAGACCGTTCGCACTTTCCCTACCGCCATACGTAAAGGACACAATCCACCTACTCAATATCATCAACGGCGTCCGGGTAACTAACGAGACCATCTTGGTCTCCATTGATGTCGAAACACTTTATAGTTCAATTCCCCACGACAAAGGGGTAACTTGTATTCAAAAAGTATTATCACAAACTCCTCTGTCTAAGAGACCATTTAATGAATTTGTATTATTAGCACTGGATTTCATACTTCGACATAATGTGTTCAGCTTTCATGGCCAACATTTCCTCCAGGTACAGGGAGTAGCCAGGGGCACTTGCTGTGCCCCTGGCTACGCCAATCTGTACCTGGGGGAATGGGAGAAAACCCTGATGGAAGACTATGGTGCAGGTACATTGATGATATCCTCGTCTTATGGGATGGACCTGTGGAATTACTGTGTACCCTACTAGATGTTTTGAACAATAATGCATTTAATTTGAAATTTACGATGGTTTATGACCATAATTCCTTATTATTTTTGGATATCGAGATATTTAGAGAACCTAATAATTATCTAGCCTGTAAACTCCATCGGAAACCTACATCAGGAAATACAATTTTACATTCTAAAAGTTTTCATCCTAGACCTCTAATCAATTCAATCCCGTTCAGCCAATTTTTGAGGATTAAACGTAATTGCTCTAACAACAACGACTTTCTTAAGGAAGCCAGATCCCTTAAGAGTCGACTACTAGACAGAGGCTATAGCCATAAGTGTTTGAAAAAAACTTTTAATAAAGCTAAAGCCCGGGATAGACAAGACCTATTACAAATGTCTGATAGGTCCATTTCCGCCTCTAATCCTTACACCAGGATTATTACAACCTTTTCAAACGAACATATGGAACTGAGACAGATTCTTTCTAAATATTGGCACCTCCTCACCAATGACCCGGTGGTGGGCCCTTTAGTGTCACCTAACCCTTTGCTCACCTTCCGACGAACCACGTCGGTGGGGGACCGACTGGTTAGAAGCGAATTTAAGGGCCTTATTCTGGGAGCCCCTGTAATACCTTAGGCACTTTCCCATGTGGCTCCTGCGGATACTGCCGCTATATGAATACCAACAAGCAACCGTACCTTCCCAATGGCTGGTTATTCTCTGCAAAAAATTATGCCAACTGTCAAACCACATTCGTTATCTATCTCATACAGTGCGAATGTGGCTGCTATTATGTGGGCAAAACCATTCAAAAACTATGCAAACGCCTCTACCGCCACATATTGGCAATGAAAACTAAAAACCCAGAGTTCCCTTGGGGACGGCACATGGCTACAGTTCATAGGGAAGCCTTTCCGAAAATATCAGTTTTAGCTTTGGATTGGCTACACCATAATCCTCGAGGAGGGGATTTGAACAAACTACTTCTTCAACGTGAGATGAGGTGGATTTCTACTTTAAACGCCACCTCACCCCCAGGACTAAACGAGATCTTGAGTTTCAAACCCTTCCTCAAAGGGTTTACATCAGGGGGCTATGAAGGAGATATGTAGGGGTTCCCACATTTCCTATGGATATTACATTTCTGATTTTTTGTATTCCTAGTTTTATTCTTCCTTCATCTGTTTCCATTCTCCCTTTCTTCATTTTATACAATAATTTATATATTATGTAGCATTTAATTCATTATATGGTTTGTCTGTTATAATTTGCATTATGACTATGGGGTTTCAGTTATTCTCCCAATAGTCTTGCTGTTCCTCACTAGAGTATCAATGTCACAAATGTATTCAATACTCATTGATGGTACAAATGCATTTAATACTTTTCAACTGTATATATGGTAAGTAAATCGGGAAAATGCAATGTAATATTATATTATCCTTTAACATCCTCTTGCGCATTATTATAACTATTAGTTCTGATCTCCCATATTTAATACTCCAATGTATTACCAATTAATACTTTCTTCCATTCAAATCAATATCACTCAGGCACTTTTGTTTTTTGACCCTTGCGCTGTCCCCCGGCATGGGTAGGCTCCACGCATCTATGCATGGAGCCATACCTTGGACGCCTGGGGATCTGCAGCATCCCACTGTCCGCGCATGCGCTGTACGGCGGACCTTCGGATTCGATACACTGGCGTCCCTCTCTCTGTGTCGGCGGTGCTTGGACGTCTGACGTCATCGCGCCAGCTGGCGTGACGGCGTCATGCGCCGCTGCGCCGGGGGAACGAGCTCTGAACTTGTCAGCTGTGGGAGGTGTATCACCTAGCTGATACAGCCCTCCCTTCTGCTCTTACGTTTCTGACCTATTAAACATTCACAGCTGCGAGATTCTCCGCCCTTTATGGGCGGTTTTATCTCGCAATCAGCTGGTTTATAATCTGGCAACATATCAGTCTCCTCTCATACACCTTTTGCGTGTCTTGTGGAGCAGATGTATGCAGACTCTCAACTACAAAGTAAGCACTGGCTATCATACTCCTTTTATTCTTATTTCTTTTATGTCTTAGCAATTACATATATTTGATAGGGGGTAACCAACTTTATTAATTAACATATGGCTTTCTTATTTATAATTCATGGGCAATTTTGTACTGCTATAGCCCTCAAAAATAATGTACTTTTATATATTATTCAGGGCCCTAGAGCCCCTTTTTGCCATAATGAGGAAACCTGCCTGTTGGCTCCACACCTACGGACATAACAGAGCACAGGTCTATATCTATAGATTTACACGGTTACTCTTTAAAACCCTTCCTTGCTGCACAGGAAATCCCCTGAAGAAGGAATTTACATTTCATATATTCTGAAACATGTTGGATACTTCCATATGTATCATACAAGTATGAGTTCTTCACTAGTAGAGCCTGTATGTCTAGGATCATTTGCAGTGTCTGTACACTTTATTGCTTTTAATTTTCTACATTATGTGCAATTTTGAATAAAGTAATACAATTTTTATACACTCTGTTATCCTCCACCTTTATACTTCTCTTTACTCTTTGCCTCCCTCCCACCCACAAAATCCCTGGGGTCGCCACCCCTTCGGGGTCCATAGATATATAATTTTTCTCGTTGATTGTTTCTGGGATGTGGTGAGAGGTGAGCTCCACCTTTGAGTCTATTCGACCTACTCATTTATATTGTTTGATGGTACAACCACATTTTTATGCATTACCAAGATCCATCTTTTAAGCACAGAAATAGAATGAATCTGAATTTTGAGGTACCATTCATATACTGTACTTACATTTTTTTAATAAAAAATATATTTTTTTTGTTTTACATAAATAAATAAAATTGCCTCCCAATGCTTAATTATATGTTTTTAACCACCTCAATACAAACATTTTTCTTTTTAAAACAATGTTGCAAAAAAATAGATCACTTTGGGGTATCTACTTTACAAAGAGGGGACATTTTTAAGGCGCTCACACTGCCCTGGCATTTTTATTCTAACCAAAAGTAAGAAAAACAGGTTTTCATCCAATTTTTGGTCTTTTTTTTTCCTATATATAGTAAAAAAAAAAAAAAAAAAAAACAGTTATTCAAACCACCAAATGAAAGTTCTATCTGTCTCAAAAAAAAAAAATAGAAAATACAGCGGATACAGTGTTCAGTAACTGTGAGTCAAAGTATCACAGCAATGAAAACTGAAAAATCATCTGCTCTGGAGATCACAATTTATGCTGGATTTACAATGCTGGATTTTTTTCAGGGTTAATTCAGATTATTTTGTAAAAAATATGTATGCTTATTTAAAGGCGCCTCTAATCTTAAAGGGGGCCTGCCAGATTCTGCTATCTCCCAGCCAGGGTTGTGGAGTATATGCCCTTGTCATCAACATGAGGGCCCTCCCACGTTGAGGTTGTGTGACCTGGTATGGGGGGGGGGGGTTGAATGCTCAGATTAAGGGTCTTGCGTGGATTTGGGGGGGGGGGGCTACGCAGAGTCCCTGTGAAAATTTGTACCAGATCACAAGGCTTTGGTATGGATATTATAAGGGAAGCCATGTCATTGCTATTTGTGCTCCCTAAATATTGAGTTCCCCCTAAAAACAGTGTTACTTTCATCAACAAAAATATTTTCGGCGACTAGAATACGACTAAAATTAAAACAATTTAGATGACTAAAATTAAGATGGCATTTTAGTCGAAAGACCATGACTAAAACGAAATTGAAATTTGACATCAAAATTAACACTGCCTAAAAATCAATGCTAGATCTGAGGGCCATTTTCTGTTATTTTTGCATGCCCCCCCAAGATGTATACTAGTGGGGACCTCGCCAAATTCACACAACAGACCCTCATTCTCATTCTATAACTTCAAGCAATATTAGAATCATTGACAATCATTGATCCTTGCCAATTTGTACATTTTTTTTTTTGCCTTGGTATATGGCACCCCCCCCCCCCCCCCCCCATCAGACCCAGACTGGCCTTAGAGTAGACTGGGTAATTGCCAAGTGGCCCGGGGCCGCCCGGTCTATTCACCTCCTGCTATGTGGCCATACATGTGTCTCTTCCCCTGGCAGAACTACCAGCGAGGTTGCTGGCTGCAGGGCTTTGAGCTGTGTCTCTCTCACAGACAGCTCAGAGCCAGCGCTGACAGTTCCCTCCGCACGGACGGGAGAGGAGAGAGCTCATCTGCTCCTCCTCCCACCCCTCTACTCCTGTGTCTGCCCTACCCACACTCTCTGGGGATGTGTGGGCAGGAAGTTTGAAGCCAGCAGCCACCAACCAGTACAGGAAAAGGTGCTGGTAGCCTATGTATGAGCCTCCAGCCTGGGGTGTATAAGCTCACCCTCTCTCCTGCCTCCCAGTGTATAAACTAATATAGAGAGTGTTCTGTGGACTCTGAGTCCCCCTTTACATTAGAGTCCACAGCATTCCCCTTTACACAAGAGCCCACCTTAATCAGGGTTCCCCTTTATATTACAGTTCACAGAGCTCCCCCTTACAGCATAAGTGGAAACTCTGCGAACTCTAAGGGGGGCTGTGCAGACTCTAATGTAAGGGGGCTGTGTGGACTCTGATGCAGGGAGGGTTGTGCAGACTCAGATGCAAGGGGGGTTGTATGGACTCTGATGTATGGGGGTCTCTGTTGACGCTGTGGACTCTGATGTATGAGGGTCTCTGCAGACTCTGATGTAAGGAGGTTTCTGTGGACGCTAATGTAAGAGGGTCTCTGTGGACTCTGATGTATGAGAGTCTCTGCAGACTCTGGTGTATGGAGGTCTCTGAGGACTCTGATGTATGGAGGTCTCTGCCGACTCTGATGTATGAGGGTCTCTGCAGACTCTGATGTAAGAGGGTCTCTGCAGACTCTGATGTAAGAGGGTCTCCGCAGACTCTGATGTAAGGGGGGCTCTGTGGACTCTGATGCAAGGGGGGCTCTGCTGACTCTGATGCAAGGGGGGCTCTGCAGACTCTGTTGTAAGGGGGGTCTGCTGACTCTGATGTAAAGGGGGCTCTGTGGACTATGATGTTAGGGGGGCTCTGCAGAATTTAATGTAAGGGGGCTCTGTGGACTGGAGATCTGCACAGTGAGCAGAGAGTAAAAGGGGGCACTATGATTAGAGAGATAAGGGGGGTCATGACTGCACTATAATAGGGGGCTGTAATTGGTAGGGGCACTGTAATGTAAAGGCACACTGTGATATAAAGGGGACTGCACTGTAATCATTACAGTGCCCCTTTACAGTGCAGTCCCCTTTATATTACAGTGTCCCTTTACATTGCAGTGTGGAGGACTCTATGAATTCCCATCACCAACCGCCTCCCCCCCGCGAATGCCTGTCAAACCCCCCTCCCCCCACCCCACCGGTCCCTGGAAAAATTGGCTGCTCAGTCTAAAATGCTGGCCTTTTTTTTGTCCCAGTCCGGGTCTGCCCCCCCATGATATTTGTTTGACAATCCCTTGCTTTTTGCCTAGAAAATGTCTGTTACTGATATCTAAGGTTTGTCTCCTATGGACTTCAGTGAGGTTCGTATTTGGCATCCGAACTTTGACAGAATTTGCCAAACTGGCTCTGAGCCAAACCTAGGTACGTTCAGCTTATCACCAATTATCTGCAGCGATTCATGTACAGCAATCCATGTGCAGCGATCCATGTACAGTGATCCATGTACAGCAATCCATGGCAGCCAACTGAACTGTTATTTCATTGCATTTAAGTCAGTAAAAGTTGAAATCAAATTATTATAGGTATCTGTAGGAAGGTGTTATTCAACATCATTTTCAATAATGCTTAAATTACAGTATTCTATTCTCTTTAGTAAATTGATCAAAACTGAGTGCATGGATTGCCCATAGCAGCCAATCAGATTTCAACAGTCTTGTTTTTATTGCATCTTGAAAATAAAATGCAAAAACATGAAGCTTACATTACCTATCCCCAATGAAATAAAAATCAACTGTTTGTAAACTTTGTTTCATATAAATATAGGAAAGAGCCTGTGGCACCAAAGAAACTGGAGAAGGCTGAGACTGGACAATTAACACCGATCCGCTCCAAAAACAGATCAGACGAGGTGAACAATGGATCAGCAGAAGTGGTCAACTCTTCATTGTACACACTGATGAATGACTCTGGAATAGAAACACCATCATCATCAGAAGTGACACCACCCAGGAGTATTCACAAGGTAACTTACTATAAATATATTCTTCTCTAAGGTAACTGTTAAAACATTTATATGATATGTAATTAGTTTTATCTACAAAAATGTGCCATTTTGTTTAATTAAGTCAACCCCATTAAAAAAAAAAATTAAAAAATCACTTGCCCGGTTTAGCTGCAATTTGCAACTTTTTTCCTGTGCTGTCCTTTGAAGACTTACCACCCATCACCATATATCTTTCCTCTTGTGAAACCGGAAGCATGCCCCCCTGTGCATGTATCATCATTCTACCCTGTCCTCAGAGTACTAATGCATAGAATGGCACTCACTTCAAGCCACAATAGTGGGTGATTTATGCCTGTTATACTCTGCACAAGACTTTAATGTAGGCTTGCTCAATCTTCTTAACTCGAAGGGACCCTTGATTTACCTTTCCAGGTTCATGGGAACCCCTGCTAATAATTACTATATCTATGCTCCTTGCATTTATTGTCATTAAAAAAAAATCCCCATTACAGATCGCTAAAAAGACCATTGCTGCCAGTGGTTACTGTTCTGAGAGGCAAAAAATGTTTATCTACCCGGGGATCCGGGGATGTATGGAAGGAAGTTTGAAGCCAGCAGCCACCAGCCACTAGAGGAAAGGTGCTGACAGCCTATGCATGAGCTTGCAGCCTGGGGTGTATAAGCTCACCCTCTCTCCTGCCTCCCAGTGTATAAACTAATATAAGGGGTGCTCTGTGGACTCTGAGTTCCCCTTTACTCCAGAGTCCACAGCATTCCCCTTTACATAAGAGCCCCCCTTAATCGGGGTTCCCCTTTATATTACAGTCCACAGAGCTCCCCCTTACAGCATAAGTGGAAACTCTGCAGACTCTAAGCGGGGCTATGCAGACTCTATTGTAAGGGGGCTGTGTGGACTCTGATGCAAAGGGTCTCTGTTGACTCTGATGTATGGGGGTCTCAGTGGACTCTGATGTAAGGGGGGCTCTGCTGACTCTGATGTAAGGGGGGCTCTGTGGACTCTGATGCAAGGGAGGGTCTGCGGACTGTTTTAAGGGAGCAGGGAGCGGTAGGAGCTGAAGATCTGCACAGTGAACAGAGAGTAAAAGGGGGCACTGTGATTAGAAAGTTGTTTATAGTTCAAGGGACCCCAACCAACAACTGGAGGAACCCTAGGGTTGCATAGAATCCTGGTTGAGAAAGGATGTTTTAATGCTTTAGTAAACAACATACATAAGAGACAATTAAAAAAGTGTCAATGATTTGACCAACCCCACCAGGTTCCAAACTTGGTCAGTGAGACCACCCATTACATTGTGGGACCAATAGAGAGCCCCGGGTTGGGAGAAATCGTCAGTGTTAGCCTTAATCGGGGTTTATTTTCAGACGGAACTCACCGGAACTATGTTCCGGAACCTCTGGCAGCCCTCTCCTCTCCCGGACAGTCCGGTTTTTGAATGATGTGTACGTGTTCTCATCTGCTCTAGATCCAGACACGTCATTCACACAGGACTGCACCGGCAGTGACATGTCTGGTGTCTGCACGATCAGATGCATGTCTCCTGTCCCTGCAGCAGCCTGTCTCACTCACACACACACACACAGCAGAACAAAGCTGTCTCCTCCCCCTCCTCCTTCTCATTCAGCTCTGTATACACAAGAGGAGGGGACCTCTGCCGGGTTAGCCCCCCCATATCAAAATTTTTGAAAAAATCTTATGCAGTTTGTTAGATCTTTGTTAGATCAGGTTAGATCAACCGTTGTTTGCTTTAGATCTCACACAGAAGAAGCGATATTAACAGTTATTTGCTGGGGGGGCTAACCCGTCATCAGCCCCCCTTATCAAAAAATTGACCAAACAGTTAGCTATTTTGGAAGCAATTTGTTAGATCCGGTAGGATCAAGTGGTTTTAACGTTAGATCTCACATAATTAGAGACTTATTAAGTGATTAATGAGGGGGGCTGCCCCCCCCTTATCAAATTTTCTGGCCAAAAATCATTCAGGCTAATAGATATTCGTTAGATCCGGTAAGATCAAGTGTTTTTAACGTTAGATCTCACATCATTTCAGAGATATTCCACATCAAAATAGAGATATTAGGTGGTACATATGGACGCGTTAGCCCCCCTTATCAAATTTTTGGGCCAAAAATCATTCAGGCTAATAGATATTCGTTAGATCCGGTAAGATCAGGTGTTTTTAACGTTAGATCTCACATCATTTCAGAGATATTGCACATCAAAATAGAGATATTAGGTGGTGGACGGGTTAGCCCCCCCTTATCAAACTTCAACCGTCTCTGGATGGTCTCTGGAACCTTCTTTGCATGGTTTTTCAGCGGGTGCCTGTAGTCTCTCCTCACACCTCCGTTCACCTTCCTGCCTCATGGTGATCTCTCCTCACACCAACAAGCTTAAGTCTTTAGCTTGCCCCCCCTTCTTGCAAAGCAGGCTGGGCTTGGTAGTTCCACCCCCTGTAGAAATCAATGAGGCTGTATTGTGGGCCGTGGTCCTCTGCTGCTGCTTGATTGGCTCCCTCTCCCTGCCAATAGGGACACAGTAAGAGGAGAGGGAGGGGGAGAAATCCCCCACAGGGACTGACAGGCGTGCTCTCCCTCAGCGAGTGCCTGTGTCAGTGTCTATTCAGTCCGGCGGTCGCTTTGCAGGAATGGCGGGAGGTGCGGGACCATGGGTGATAGAGTAGCCCCCGCTACACACTCCCCCCCACCAAAGAACCTTTGGTCCGCCAAAGGAGGTAAAGAGTCTATGACTTGTTACATGCTTTTGATATACACACGGAAAAAAAAAAACAGGTTAGTGTGCACAGGAAACCATTTACAATTTACATCTGCATAAAACCCTGGCAGAGGAACATCCCACCAATTAGCATAGTAGGGGAGGTTAACTGGAATGGCCCAGCTAGATGTGCCAGGGGCTGAGTGTCAGAAACCAAGAAATCAGGCCGAGACAGAAGTACAGTTAAATCACACTTGTTTAATAATAAAAGTAAAAAGAACAAACATAGTCAAAACATAGCCAAAGTTCAGTAACCGGAACGGATAGGCAGCCAAGCCAGATGTCAGGGATAAATGCAGTGGAACAGCAAGCAGGATCTGGAGCCAGAAGGTATGTCAGCAAAGCAAGTCTTGAACAGGATCGCAGGAGATTGTTTCTGTGATGTTGGCGAAGGCAGAGATCCTCTGGACTGGACGGCTTAAGTAGGCAGGACTGATGAGCAGGATATCATCAACAGCTGAGTAACTGTGGAGAGATAGGAGCTGGCAATTATCCGACAGCTCAGTGGCCAGCTCAGAGAAGGAAGGGCTGAGCCCAGCCCTGACAGTGAGTTGGGATTGTCCACCACCAAATCTGCGGTGGAAGGGTCAGTTTCTTCAAGAGTCCTTTTTGCAATGAGAACGACCTCCTCAGAGCTTTCACCCAAAGTATCATATGTTAGTCTTTTGGGCGGGTGAATAACCCTTCGCTCTCACTGTTCTTTAGGTTCTGGGGTTACAGGCACACTGGTCTCTTCTTCTTCCTGCATATCAGCTTCAGCTTCCTCAATGAAGGATGGAAAGTCTTAGGGGTCTCTTGTCAGCAGGGAAGATTGAGAGTCTTCCAACTCTTCAAAAGGTGGACTTTGAGGTACAAACTCAGGAGCCTCTGGCCTCAGAGTCACCTCAGTCACCTTGGGAGGAGAAGAAAGAGGGTGGGGGTGGGTGGCAGGCCCTGGCATTTGAGATGGCCACAGACAATCTTCTCTTCATCCTTGCTGTTTTCATCTTCAGCAGAGTGAGAGTGGTACAGAGTGGTACAGAGTGAGATCTAGTCACTGGCCGGGATCTTTGAGAGGCCGTGTGTGTGGACTGTAAATCTGGCTGTGGTGGCACCTGAACTGCTTCTGACATAGGCAACAGACGATTGTGATGCTAAGTCTTCAGCAGGCCAGTGCTTCCCTCTGGCCCAATTTGATATACTGGGTGTCTGGGCAGATGCTTGCAAACGACATAGGGCTGTGACTTTCAGCGGTTAGCCAACTTGTGCTTTCCAGGGACACCCAGGTTTCTCAGCAATACTTTGTCATCCGGCTGTAGGTCCTGCACTCGTACCCTAAGGTCAAAGTTTATTTTGTTTCTCTGTCCTCAGGCATATGAGGCAGCTTGAGCCTTATCAAAGGTGGTTTTCAGACGTCTCTGCAGGTGATCCACATACACTCTGTGGAAAGTTGCTAAGGTATGGTCAAGGGATGTGCCGAAGGCCAAGTCTACTGGCAGCCGGGCCTACGGTCCGAACATCAAACTATAGGGAGAGTAACCTGTGGCATCATTGGCAGTGCTGTTATAAGCATGCACAATAGCCACTATATGCTTGCTCCAGTGCTGCTTTTGTTCTTAACTTAGAGTTCCAAGTATATCCAGGAGGGTTCAGTTGAATCTCTCTGGTTGAGGATCTCCTTGTGGATGATACGGCTGGTTTTAGACTTCCTGATGCCCAACAGGTCTGAAAGTCTCTTGATGAGACTACTCTTGAAATCTCTCCCTTGATCAGAGTGGATGCGTTGGGACAGACCATAGTGCACAAAGAATTTCTCCGCGAAGATCTTGGCCACCATGGATGCTTGTTTGTCCCTCGTGGAAAACGCCTGGGCATACTGAGTGAAATGGTCAGTCACTACCAGGATATTTCCCTGCCCACTCAGATCAGGCTCCAAGCACAGAATGTCAATGCACACCAGCTCCATGGGTCCTTGACTCTGAAGATGGTCCATTGGGGCAGCTCATGAGGCAAAGTCTTCCTTTAGATACATCTGATGCAGGAGTGGCAATAGTCTTCAACTGCAGCTTGCATGCAGGGCCAGTAGAACCGGTCCCTCACCAGGAGAAAAGTCCTCTTGGGCCCTAGGTGACCATGATTGTCATGTAGGTGTCAGGGCTGGGCTCAGCCCTTCCTTCTCTGAGCTGGCCGCTCAGCTGTCAGCTAATTGCCAGCTCCCATTTCTCTCCACAGTTACCCAGCAAGTCGTCCAGCTCACTTGATCTCTGCCTTCACCTTTGTCAACATCACAGAGTCTTTCTCCTGCGTTCCGGTTGAAGACTTGCTAGGCTGACGTTCCTTCTGGCTCCTGATCCTGCTTCCTGTACTACTAAGTTTATCTCTGGCTCTCTGACATTTGCTTGGCTGACTACCCGATCCGGTTACTGAACTCTGGCTTGTTTTGACTACGCTTACTCTGTTTACCTTATTATTATTATTAATAAACAAGTGTGATTTAACTATACTTCTGTCTCGGTCTGATTCATGGTTCCTGACAGTAGGGCAGTTAATACTGTCTCTGTATGTTTTTAAGGTAGGAATAGCTGCCATTTTTCTTCAGAATCGTCAGAGGGGCCCCTTCGATAGACCAACCCTCTGTGCACCTGAAACTGATCCCACTCTCGGTGCAGCAGATGGGTTTTCTTCGGGGAGTCAGTGAGGAGCAAGTCAGGGCATTGGCTCTCCAAGGCCTTCAAAGCCAAGTTACAGGGAGTGTTCTCCAACTGGTCCCTCCGCAGGTCTTTGACAGCTTGGGCAGACCTTCATCCCCAACTTGGGTGACATTGCAATAACATCTGGGGACACCAACGGCTGACACTCCAACCTCTTCGGTCCTGGATCCTACTCCAGGTTGATGTTCTGCTCCTTGACATAAGGCTCGTACCCTTAAGATGTCAGTTGGGCCTATTCTTCTGGAGGGTCTATGGAACAATGGGGCCTTCTTGACAAAGCATCAGCGTCTTGTTTCCTGACCCCAGTCGATACTTCAGGCTGAAAATAAACCCTGATAGAGCAGCCAACCATCTGTGACCCGTGGCGTCCAACTTGGTGGAAGTGAGGATGTAGGTGAGAGCATTGTTGTCGGTCTTGATCACGAACTCCGCTCCATACAGTTAATCCCTCAGCTTATCCACCCACTTCAAGGCCAGGAACTCAAGTTTGTGCATGGGATAGTTCTTCTCGGCGGGGGCCAAGTTCCGAATCACGTAGGCAACAGGCCGTAGATGGCAGTCATGCTCTTGATATAGCACCCCACCTAACCCATCTCGACTGGCATCAAAGTGTAGCTCGTATGGCTTGGTTGGATCTTCATAGGCCACGACTGGAGCGGTTGTTAGGCTTCACTTCAGCTGCCTAAAACCTCTTCACACTTCAGAGTCAATTGTTCCTGAATGAACTCTCTGGGTTTTCTGGGCCCTCCAGCTGGTCTGACAGGCTTCGCCAGATCAGGGTCAGCGTCTTAGCGAATCCCTTGACAAAACTTCTGTAATAAGAGCAGAATCCCAGAAATTACCTAAGCTCAGTCACGTTGGTAGGCCTCGGCCAGGAGGTCAGTGGCCACTTCATCAGCAGACACAATGTGACCAAGGTAGTTGACTGAGGGTTGATAAAACTGGCACTTTTCCAGAGACAGCTTCAACCCCCTCACCATGGAGTCTCTTAAGGACCTTCTGCAGAAACTCTTCATGCTCTTCCAGGGTCTTGCTGAAAACGATGATGTCGTCTAAGTACACCAACACCTCAATCAGTTTCATGTCACCCACGGTCTTCTCCATTAGCCTTTGGAAGGTGGCTGGGGCACCAGACAGGCTGTCAGGAAAGTCCTATCAGTATCAGACGCCCTGTGCGGGCAGTCGCACGCATGCGCACCAGGCGGGCTATTTAAACTGATCTGTCACATAAGAATCTTGCTGTCTGCTCTACAGCGTTACGTGTGCACTTCCTGAGAACCTGTTTCCTGTACTAGACCCAGCTTGTCCCTGATTATCCTAGCTGTCTGCCTGCATCTGATCCCGGCTTGTCTCCGACCATCCATGCTTTCTGCCTGCATCCGACCCCGGCTTGTCTGACCACTCTTCTGCCTGACCTTTCGGCTCATCTACAGTCCGTTTGGCTATCGATCCGGCTTGTCTGACCTTCCAGTCTGCTGCACCAGTGTTCCAGTCTGCTGTCCTGTGTGTTCCAGCCTGCTATCCAGTTCCAGTCTGCTGTGTGGTTCCAGTCTGCTGCACCAGTGTTCCAGTCTGCTGTCCTGTGTGTTCCAGCCTGCTATCCAGTTCCAGTCTGCTGTGTGGTTCCAGTCTGCTGCACCAGTGTTCCAGTCTGCTGTCCTGTGTGTTCCAGCCTGCTATCCAGTTCCAGTCTGCTGTGTGGTTCCAGTCTGCTGCACCAGTGTTCCAGTCTGCTGTCCTGTGTGTTCCAGCCTGCTATCCAGTTCCAGTCTGCTGCACCAGTGTTCCATTCTACCTACCAGCTCAGCTTAATCTCCACTGCACAGTGTTTCCAGAGTTCCAGACCTACCTCCTGCTGTTGATCCTGCCAGGCACTCGTGCCACGCCTGACTCTTGTGCTTCCTGTATACCCTACCAGGGCCCTCGAGTCGGAGCCGGTAGAGAGGCCATCTCATGCAAGTCGGGCTCGTCCACAAGGTACGTGACAGTAGCAGACAGCCATGACCGAGCCCGAGCAGGAAGCCTCTCCTATGGAAGAACTTTGTATGCACCTGGCCGGCCTTACACAGGCTGTTAAGAGTCTCCAGGAAGGATATACACGTCTGGAAGAACGGGTCCAAGTACTGTCTGGTCCCACTGAGACCGAGGGATCTTCTCTGCCATCTACCTCTGCTAGCAGTACTACTTCCCCTACAGTAGTGATGCTGCCCCCTGAACCAAGGGTTCCCACTCCTGAAAAGTTTTCTGGAGAACGAAGTAAATTCAGGGCATTCCGGAATGCATGCGAACTGTACTTCGCCCTTCAACCTCGCACCTTCTCGCTTGAAGCCACCAAAATAGGTTTTGTGATCTCACTACTCCTGGGTGACGCCCAAACATGGGCTCACCGCCTTCTGGAACTGAAAGCCGAGGTGTTGACCAATTTAACCACCTTCTTTGATGCAATGGCCCAGCTATATGAGGACTCACAGCTTTCTGCAACCGCAGAAGCCGCCCTGCACACCCTTCAACAAGGGCGTAGGGCAGTAGAGGACTACGTTGCGGAATTCCGCCGATGGAGTGCAGACACGGACTGGAATGACGCTGCCCTCCGCTACCAGTTCCGTATGGGACTTTCAGACCCTTTAAAAGATGAACTGGCCCGAGTGGGAATTCCTCTGACTCTGGATGCCTTGATTAATCTTGCTATACAGATCGACCGACGGTTGAGGGAGCGAAGAGCAGAAAGAGGTGCTGGGCCTACTCGCCCAACCTGGATGTTGCCTAGGGTCCCCAGCTATACCGATCCTGCACCCACCTCTAGTCCTGCTGTTACACCTGATACCTCTGAGCCCATGCAACTTGGAGTCCTCCGCCCATCTCTCACGATGGAGGAACGCCAACATCGCCGGGCTAACAACCTGTGCCTGTACTGTGGGGAACCAGGACACTATGTCAGGAACTGTCCTAACAAACTCCGTAAGTGCCTGTCTGTCTCCTCTGGTGATGTGACTGCTTGGCCTAAGACTTCCGCTCACTTGACTCTTTCTATATCTTTGCAGCTCCCAGGAAATACTTTACAGGTTCCCGCTATCCTTGACTCCGGGGCTTGCAGCTGCTTCTTGGACTCATCCTTTGCAGCTAAACACCAGATCCCACTGCGTTACAAGGCCCATGGACTCTCTATTCATCTGGCCGACGGGTCTGCAATAAAATCTGCAATAAAATCTGGGCCGGTTATACAAGAATCCGCTCCCCTTCCAGTCACCATCTTCAACTTGCACCAAGAACTGCTTCGCCTGGACATCATCACTTCCCCTTTATTTCCTACCTTCAACTGGGTCACAGGAGAAATTACGTTTTCCTCTCAGTACTGTCAACAGTTCTGCACTTTGAAGGACTCTGGTGAATCCCCTGCTCTGTTATGTCTCAACACTGATTCTGAGTTATTCCAGGCGGTCCCCAAGGTCTATCATGACTTTTTAGATGTCTTTAGTAAAAAAGGGGCTGAAACCCTTCCTCCTCATCGGGCTTACGATTGCCCCATCGAGCTCCTTCCCGGAGCCGAAGTTCCCTTTGGCAGGATATTTCCTTTGACCGAGCTGCAGCAAGGAGCACTAAAAGCATACATCGACGAGAACCTAGAAAAGGGTTTCATCCGGCCCTCTACTTCCCCAGCAGGTGCAGGCATCTTTTTTGTTGAAAAAAAGGATCACTCTCTTCGTCCTTGTATAGACTACCGCAAACTCAATAAAATAACTGTTAAAAATCGGTACCCTCTCCCCTTGGTACCAGAATTATTCCAGAGACTGGGGACTGCTACTATTTTCACCAAATTAGATCTCAGAGGGGCTTACAATCTAGTTCGCATCAGAAAAGGGGATGAGTGGAAGACAGCTTTCCACACTCGCTTCCGGCACTTTGAATACATGGTGATGCCCTTTGGACTATGTAACGCCCCTGCAACTTTTCAGTACTTCATAAATGATGTTTTCCGGGACTATTTGGATCTATTCGTCATAGTCTACTTAGATGACATTCTCATCTTTTCTTCTTCCCTGGAATCCCATCGACGACATGTTAAATGTGTTTTAGCTCGTCTCCGGCTACATGGCTTGTACGCTAAGGCTGAAAAGTGCGAGTTCGAGCAAGAGAGTATTCCATTCTTGGGGCTAATTATCTCCGTGGAAGGGATCAAGATGGATCCCCATAAGGTTGCTGCAATTCTTGACTGGCCAGCCCCTACTGACAAGAAAGGAGTCCAACGTTTCATTGGCTTTGCCAACTTCTATAGAAAATTCATTAAGGGGTTCTCAGCCATCATTGAGCCCATCACTCAATTGACCAAACAAGGGGTGCGTTTTCATTGGTCACCCGAAGCTCAATCCGCCTTTGAATCTCTCAAAAGACTGTTTACCTCTGCTGCTGTTTTGAAACATCCCGATTCCTCTTTACCATTTATCCTGGAAGTGGACGCTTTTGAGAGTGCTGTTGGTGCGATTCTTTCCCAGCGACAAGGGACCAAAGCTCTGTTATACCCTGTAGCCTTCTTTTCTCGCAAACTATCATCCCCAGAAAGGAATTATGATGTAGGAGATCGGGAACTACTGGCCATAAAATCCGCTCTGGAAGAGTGGCGGTATCTTTTGGAAGGAGCTGCTCATCCTATTCTGATCTACACAGATCACAAAAACCTGGAATATCTGAAATCCGCAAAGAGGTTGAGACTGCGACAAGCCAGGTGGGCCTTGTTCTTTTCTAGGTTTTCCTTCCATGTGACCTATCGGCCAGGCTCCAAGAATATAAAACCTGACGCTTTGTCTAGGATGTTCCACAAGCCTCAAGAAACCTCACCTCCAGATACGATCCTTTCTCCTGGAAATTTTTTCCTGTTGCAAGAAGACTTACTTTCCCAGATTAAGCAAACTTCAGTAGGGTTGGTACCTGCTATGAGAACAAAACTACAAGAAAAGGATGGTCTGCTTTGGTTCGGGAGTAAGATCTTTGTACCTGAAGGCCTACGGGTCACAATTTTAGAACTTTGTCATGATCATGCACTAGCAGGACATTTTAGTGTTACCAAGACGGCGGATCTTGTCCTGCGCACCTTCTGGTGGCCCCAAGTGCCTAAGGACTGTAAGAAGTATGTGGAATCCTGTACCATCTGTGCTCGGAATAAAGTCAGTAGAACCAGGGCCTGGGGATTACTGAAACCTCTACCTGTCCCAGACAGGCCATGGAAGATGCTGTCTATTGACTTCATTGTCGAGTTGCCTCCGGCTGAAGGGCACACTGCCATCTTTGTGGTGGTAGATCGGTTATCTAAAATGGCTAATTTCATTCCAATGAAGGGTACCCCCTCTGCTCCTGAAACTGCACAAACGTTCATTAGAGAAGTGATTAAATTCCATGGAATTCCGGCTAATATCATTTCTGACCGAGGAGTACAATTCATTTCCCGATTCTGGAGAGCCTTGTGTAAAGCCCTAGGAATTGAACTATCATTTTCCACCGCCTATCACCCCCAGACGAATGGCCAAACGGAGAGGACCAACCAGACTCTCGAGCAATATCTTCGTTGTTTCTCTTCCTTTTCTCAAGATGATTGGTTCTCGTTGCTTCCCTTGGCTGAATTCGCCCTATAATAATGCTGTCCATTCTGCCACAAAGCAAAGTCCGTTTTTTGCCAATTATGGGTTTCACCCTACCTTTTTGCCCAGCTCCATTCCTGAAAGTTCTGTACCAGCAGTCCAGGAAACAATACATTTTTTCTCTGTAAATAACCAAATATTACAGGAAACCAAGGGCGAAGTCCCAAGAACGTAACAAGGTAACTTTCGACAGGAAAAGACGAGGGGAATTGCTACTCGAACCAGGTGATCTTGTATGGTTATCCACTGTAAACCTGAAACTGACTTGTCCCTCCAAGAAGTTGGGTCCTAAATTCCTGGGTCCTTTTCCTGTAAAAAGGAAAATAAATGAAGTAGCTTTTGAATTGGAACTCCTGGACTCACTCAGAATTTATCCTGTTTTTCACGTTTCCCTGTTGAAACCTTTTGTCTCCAATCCTTTTCCTGAACGAAATTTGAATCCTCCAGATCCTGTAATAGTGGACAGAGAGGAAGAATTTGAAATGGAAGCCATCCTTGACTGCAGGAAAAGGAACAATCAAGCCCAATTCCTGATCAAGTGGAAAGGGTATGGCCCGGAAGAGAACTCGTGGGAGCCTGAGGAGAACATACATGCTAAAAGCTTAGTTCAATCCTTTAAGAGAACCCATCCTGAGAAATGGGCCAGGTTGGGCATCCGGAGGCTGCCCCTTGGGGGGGGGGGGGCAATGTCAGGAAAGTCCTGTCGGTATCAGACGCCCTGTGCGGGAAGACGCACGCATGCGCGCGCGCACCAGGCGGGCTATTTAAACTGATCTGTCACATGAGAATCTTGCTGTCTGCTCTACAGCGTTACGTGTGCACTTCCTGAGAACCTGTTTCCTGTACTAGACCCGGCTTGTCCCTGATTATCCTAGCTGTCTGCCTGTATCTGATCCCGGCTTGTCTCCGACCATCCCTGCTTTCTGCCTGCATCCGACCCCGGCTTGTCTGACCACTCTTCTGCCTGACCTTTCGGCTCATCTACAGTCCGCTTGGCTATCGATCCGGCTTGTCTGACCTTCCAGTCTGCTGCACCAGTGTTCCAGTCTGCTGTCCTGTGTGTTCCAGCCTGCTATCCAGTTCCAGTCTGCTGTGTGGTTCCAGTCTGCTGCACCAGTGTTCCAGTCTGCTGTCCTGTGTGTTCCAGCCTGCTATCCAGTTCCAGTCTGCTGTGTGGTTCCAGTCTGCTGCACCAGTGTTCCAGTCTGCTGTCCTGTGTGTTCCAGCCTGCTATCCAGTTCCAGTCTGCTGCACCAGTGTTCCAGTCTACCTACCAGCTCAGCTTAATCTCCACTGCACAGTGTTTCCAGAGTTCCAGACCTACCTCCTGCTGTTGATCCTGCCAGGCACTGGTGCCACTCCTGACTCTTGTGCTTCCTGTATACCCTACCAGGGCCCTCGAGTCGGAGCCGCAAGAGAGGCCATCCCCTGCAAGTCGGGCTCGTCCACAAGGTACGTGACACAGGCCTTGATGCATACGGTCAAATCCAAACATCCCCTGCGGGGTAATGAAAATGGTCTTCTCCCGATCCTCAGGGTGCATGGGGATTTGGTAATACCCACTCTTCAAATCCAGCACGCTGACCCACTTCGCTCCTGACAGGCTCTGCAAGGCATCTTATATCCTTGGGGTGGTATAATGGTCGGGAATGGTCCTTCAGTTCAGCGCCTGGTAGTCAATATCCAGCCTCAGTGACCAATTCTTCTTCCGTACCACGACTATTGGGGAAGCGTAAAGACTCTGGGACTCTCGGATGATACCTGCCCTCTTCAACTCTGCCAGTTGTTCATGCAGATCCTCCAAGTCCCCTAAAGGAATCCATCAAACTCTTTCCCTGAACGACTTATGCACTCGAAGAGATGGATCTGGTATTGGGCACTTTTTGTACACCCCACATCAAATTCACTCTTGGAGAATGCAGCCTGCCATCTCAGGAGCTGAGTCTTGGCCCTTTCCTTCCATTCAGGCAAAAGTGGAGTATTTTTCGGATAGAGCTCCTCCACAGAGATCCCATCCTTTGCTCCCCCCACCAAATCAGATGGCGGTGACTTTTTTGCAACCCTTTGGTTGAAACCACCTCGGGAATTATCTCCACTCCCATGTCTTCTCTCTGTCCGACTGATTGAAGGACAATGAAAGGGCCTGCTTGCTTCCAATTTAGCTTGACAGATGCTCGTAAATAGGCCACTTTACCAGGCTGTAACACCTTCTCACACTTGTCCAAGTGCCAGATCTTTCCCATCTGTTTTTGTACCAGGTGTACCAGGTGCTGGTAGACTTGTCTCAACATGGGGTGCAAACTTGTAGTTGAAGTGCCCGGCTCCAGAACAAGAGGTGTCAGCCTTCTGACAAGATCAGTATTGGTCCCTATGATGAGAGAACTCTTACTGGCCCCTGGTGGGCGAGGACAGACCACTGCCTGAGTTTAAAAAGTCTCGGCTTTCCCAGCCATGGAGGGATCGAAGGTCAGTTGGCCGGTAGATAGCCATCATAGGGGAAGTTCTGTGTCACAATGCCCCATATCTGCAACTCACTTAAGGTTCACTTAAGCTCCAGTATCCAGAAGGGCCTTGATGTAGACTCCCTTTACTTGGATGGGAACAACAGGAGAAGGTCCCACCAGCTTGTCAGGGAGCATGGAGGAAGTGGTGGCCCTGGCCTGTTCGGTGGTTTGTATCCGCGCTCCTTTCTGCGAGGTTCTGATTGGGCTTAAGTCTGCGCTAAGTTCTGGGAGTCTGGTGTGCATTGACTCTCCGACACCAGGCAGCATTTGTCAAAAGAAACAGGACACTGGGTTGATTGGAGGCAACAACTGTGGGCCCTCTGCAAAGTTTTGGCTGCTGTCTCTTCGTGTCATTGGTTTTGAGCCAGCTACCGTAGATGGGCACCCGGTTGGCTCCTTCACCAGAGTCCTCCGAAGTTTCCCTCTGGCTTCTGGCACTGTGCTTCAGGCTTCACTGGGCTTGGACACACCTGTTGATTAATGTCCCACATAATTTCAGCATACCTCGGTATGCTCAATGGCACTCCTCACTGGTACACATGAAAATGCTCATCACCGCCTCCAATATAGACACTAGTATGGATATACGTGCATCGCTACCAAATATCCATAATATCCCTGTAATTATGGATAATCAAACATAAAATCACTTGATCTTATCGGATCTAATGAATATCAATTAGCTGGGGTGATTTTTTGGCCAGAAAATTTGATAAGGAGGGGCCAGCCCGTCCATATGTACCACCTAATATCTCTATTTTGATGTGGAATATCTCTGAAATGATGTGAGATCTAACGTTAAAAACATTTGATCTTACCGGATCTAACGAATATCTATTAGCCTGAATGATTTTTGGCCAGAAAATTTGATAAGGGGGAGCCAGCCCCCCCTTATTAATCACTTAATAAGTCTCTAATTATGTGAGATCTAACGTTAAAACCACTTGATCTTACCGGATCTAACAAATTGCTTCCAAAATAGCTAACTTTTTGGTCAATTTTTTGATAAGGGGGGGCTGATGACGGGTTAGCCCCCCCAGCAAATAACTGTTAATATTGCTTCTTCTGTGTGAGATCTAATGCAAACAACGGTTAAAACCACTTGATCTTACCAGATCTAACGAATATCTATAAGCCTCAATATATTTTGGCCAGAAAATTTGATAAGAGGGGCTAACCCGTCCATATGTACCACCTAATATCTCTATTTTGATGTGGAATATCTCTGAAATGATGTGAGATCTAATGGTAAAACTACTTGATCGTACCGGATCTAAGGAATATCTATTAGCCTGAACGATTTTTGGCCAGAAAATTTGATAAGGGGGTCTAACCCGTCCATATGTACCACTTAATATCTCTATTTTGATGTGGAATATCTCTGAAATGATATCTAACGTTAAAACCACTTGATCTTACCAGATCTAACGAATATCTATTAGCCTGAATGATTTTTGGCCAGAAAATTTGATAAGGGGGGCAGCCCCCCTCATTAATCACTTATTAAGTCTCTAATTATGTGAGATCTAACGTTAAAACCGCTTGATCTTACCAAATCTAACGAAAATCTATTAGTCTGAATGATTTTTGGACAGAAATCTTGATAAGGGGGGGGCAGCCCCCCTTATTTATCACTTAATAAGTCTCTAATTATGTGAGATCTAACGTTAAAACCACTTGATCTTACCGGATCTAACAAATTGCTTCCAAAATAGCTAACTTTTTGGTCAATTTTTTGATAAGGGGGGGCTGATGACGGGTTAGCCCCCCCAGCAAATAATTGTTAATATTGCTTCTTCTGTGTGAGATCTAACGCAAACAACGGTTGATCTAACAAAGATCTAACAAACTGCATAAGATTTTTTCAAAAATTTTGATATGGGGGGGGGGGCTAACCTGGCAGAGGTGAGGAGGGGAAGCAGGAACATGCGCTGACTTCAGGTCTGTACAAACTTTTCTATGCTTTATAGATAGACAGGGAGGAGGGGGAGAGAGAGTGGCTGGGATTGGGAAGGAGGAAACGAAAACGATGTACACTTGGTGGAGTGATTGGGGGGTTAGGAGGATATGTGCTTTGGTATGAGAAATCAGCCATGGTATGCCAGAAATCAGTGTGGGATTAATTTGAAACCTGACAGCCCTTTCCAGCACTAGCCCCCCTCTCCCCCCAGCACATTTCCAACCCCCCTTCCAGAACTAGCTCCCCTCTCCCCCCCAGTACATTTCCAACCCCCCCTTCCAGCACTAGCCCCCCTCTCCCCCCAGCACATTTCCACCCCCTTTCCAGCACTAGCTCCCCTCTCCCCCCAGCACATTTCCAACCCCCCCTTTCCAGCACTAGCTCCCCTCTCCCCCCAGCACATTTCCAACCCCCCCTTCCAGAACTAGCTCCCCTCTCCCCCCCCAGCACATTTCCAACCCCCCCTTCCAGCACTAGCCCCCCTCTCCCCCCAGCACATTTCCACCCCCTCCCCCTAGCCCTCTCCCCCCTCCCCTTTCCAGCACTAGCCCTCCCCCCCTTCCAGCAGTAGCCCTCCCCCCCTTCCAGCAGTAGCCCTTTCCCCCTTCCAGCACTACCCCCCCCTTTCCAGCACTAGCCCCCCCTTTCCAGCACTAGCCCTTTCCCCCCTCCCCCTTCCAGCACTAGGCTTCCAGCACTAGCCCCCCCCCCTTCCAGCACTAGCCCTCTCTCCCCTCCCCCTTCCAGCATTAGCCCTCATCCCCACCTTCCAGCAGTAGCCCTCTCCCTCCCAGATATTCTCCTTCTCACAGGGCATGATTATGGCATCTGGGACCCTGAGAGATGGAGAACATTTACCTTGGAGGCCCAGCCACACAAGCTCCTGCTTGACAAGTTAGTGGAGCCTAGTGCCAGAACTTGTTCCAGCACTGGGCTTCAGGACTGATTCATGGGACGCTGGGATTTTGTTTAAGGCCCCTTTCACACGATCGGATCATTCAGGTCCGCCTGTCAGTTTTGACGGCGGCCCTGAACGGGCGCTCCATGTTAGTCTATGGAGCAATGGATGTCAGCGGAGACATGTCCGCTGACATCCGACCCGGTCCGATCCGCTAAAAGCAGATGGATGGCCCTACATCCAGGTCCGTTGCTGGCGGATCGGATCGGGTGAGATCTGATGAAAACGGACATGCTGTCCGTTATCATACGATCCCTCCATAGGCGGCAGCGGCGCCTAACAAGCCCCTCCCCGCTTAGTGAGCAGAGAGGGACCTGTCATCCGCCGGCCCAGCGGAGATCAACGGAGAGATCTCCCGCTGAGCCGGTGGACCGAGGCGGACTCCGTGGAAGTGGAGTCCGCCTCGCGTGAAAGGGGCTTTAATCTCAGGAAAGGCCCATTAAAACTGGGACAGTATGGAGGTTTGAATTTGGATTAGAAAGCGGGAAAGGATTTGTGTTTGTGGGGGAAAAGTTTGTACTGGCAGGGGGGATTTAGGTGGGAAGATATGTGATGGAACTGGGGAGAGGACTTCTGTAGGAGAGGCTTGGAGGAAAGAGGACAAGGGGAGAGGAATTGTTCCAGGATGGGAAGCATGTTGTGCTGGAAGGGGAGAGAATTTTGTACTGGGAGGAGGATTTATGCTTGGGGGATGTTGGGGTGGGGTATTTTTGCTGGGATGAGGAGCTGTGCTGGTATATGGATTTGTGGGGTGGAAGGAGATTTGTGCTGGGAAGAGGGATTTTTTTTAGGGAGAGCTTTGCAGGGACTAAGTTCATTCAGAGAGGAGTGCACTGTGAAAGTGTGTGGAGGAGGGGGAATATGTGCAGAGAGGTAAAGTTTGTGTGCGTTTAGCAGAGGGGAGAGCATTGTACACAGAGGAGAGCTTGGGGGAACTTGTGATGAAAGGGGAGCTGAGAAAGTATGTGTGTGGAGGGGAAGTCAGCAGAGAGGAAAACTGAGGGGTTTTGTGATGAGAGGAGAGCTAGGAGGGGATTTGTGATGAGAGGAGAACTAGGAGGGGCTTTGTGATGAGAGGAGAGCTGGGGGGGATTTTGAGGAATTTGCCTTATATGATACACAGTTCTAAGCCTTAACTCATTACAATTTTTTGGCGCCGCTGTAAATCTCTCCTCTAAGGAAGGTGTGACTGGGGGCAGGGTTTGGGCATGGTTGGGGCGGAGAGTTGGACAGAGAGGGTGAGTTCCTGCACCCTTTCTCTGAGAAAAAAAGCCCTGGCCTTAATGTTTTACAGGGGTAGTCAAGATATTGCTTCTAATTTCAACTGCTTATATCTATGGATCTGCAAATTGTTTTGATGTGTAGTCACCTCCGCTTATGCATTTATTCATATCATAATCCGTTCATAATCCATTTCCCCCAAGTTTGAGTTGGGTTTACTTTAATGATTCCAGCAACACCTTACATGAGCATTCAGGGCCGGCGTCACCATTAGGCGGGACAGGCAGCCGCCTAGGGCGCCAGGATGAAGGGGGCGTAAAATCCTTTGTCGACACAGTGACCCCGCACCGCTGGCTGCTATCACACACAGTGCCGCACCGAGCAGATTGGAGCTCTATTGCGGGATGCAGGGTGACAAGCCAGAGGATGAGCCGGGCAGTGATAAGGATAAACAAGAGCCAGCAGAGCAGGGGTTGGAGTCTGTGTGGCCAGCTGCAGGAGGAGCGTCTTCTCTCCCAGGCACCATGACCGTACAGTTTGGAGATCGAGAGTGGCTATACCCCTCTAGGTCCGGCACTCCACAGCCTCTGGCATCCTGTCACAGTGAGAGCGGGGAAAGCCAGCTTGTGCAAGAGTAGGGCTGTATCCTGTCTCCACTGTCCTCCTAACCCCGCCCTCACTCAGCTGCTTGTCCAATTCGATCCGCCTCTCATTTGTGCCCACCCAGCTCCGCCCACACTCCAGCCACATGCATGCCATGCACTGTACTGTGCTGTGAGAGCAGTTCTTTGGGCAGCAGTTTTCAAACAATGGCTGCCACAGCCCTGGGGGACACCACCCTGAAGGGGAGAGCATAATTGGTGAGTGAGACCTCCAGAATAACCCCCCTCTCTGTTCCCACCCCTTTGTGCTATGCACCTTCTTCCCCCTCCCCCCTCTCTTCCTCCTTCTCACCTTCCTCTCTCTCTCACCCCCCTAGGCTAGGTCCTAGCCTGTCTGTATACCGTCCTTGCCTGCCTGTATACTGTTCTAGCCTGTCTGTATACTGTCCTAGCCTGCCTGTATACCGTCCTTGCCTGCCTGTATACCGTCCTTGCCTGCCTGTATACTGTCCTAGCCTGCCTGTATACAGTCCTAGCCTGCCTGTATACAGTCCTAGCCTGCCTATATACAGTCCTAGCCTGCCTATATACTGTCCTAGCCTGCCTGTATACTGTCCTAGCCTGCCTGTATACTGTCCTAGCCTGCCTGTATACCTGTGGACCATGGCTGGTGTGAGGTAGCGAGCCGGTGCCACCACTATTTGTCTCCAGGCCAGGTCCAGAGGTGCAGGTGCGGACTTGCGGACCACGGCAGAAAAAAACTGTGGAGAGGCAACGCAAACATCTCCCCCGCCACCTTCACAATATACATGGGCAGGGCAAAGGGGGTGGAGTCAGGGGCAGAGCCAAGGGGGCGGCAAAATGAGTACTTGTGGCTGCAGGCTGGGAAATGCCCTTGCAGCCCGGTGGGATAGCTCGAGGGGGTTCAGACTCGTGTACAGACATGCATTAGCTTATCTCCGATACTGGATTTTTCCAAGCAAACTGCATAGTCAGGAAAATGTCTCCCCTATTTCCATGTTAATCTTCACTGATTCTTATGCTGTCTGTCTGTTCATTGACTATGTAATTAGTGTGGTGGTGGCAACTCATTAGTGGGGTTTTTTTAAAACTGGAGCAGGCAGAATCTGGAGAAGCTTTGCATAGTAACCAATCAGCTTGTTTCTTTAGCTTGTTCAGTTAAAGCCCCATTCAAGGAAAAAATTCTTGTGCCATTTGTCATGGTTAACCCCCTTTTTTTTTATTTCTTATTATCATAGGAAAAGGGGGCCCAAAATAGTAAAATATATATATATTTTTAAATTTAGCTGTATATTTCTTGTTACTACCATAACCTACCACCAAAGAACAACCCAAAATAAATTCATCATGCAGCGATACCACATGGTGTATATTAGTTGTTGTATGTATCTGTAGTACAGCCCAAAATCAATAGTGCACATTTTGCTTTTTTTCCCCACCTAAAACACACTGATACTAACTGACATAGATAATAATTAACCACTTGACAACCGCCTCACGCCGATGTACGTCGGCAAGGTGGCACGGACAGGCAAAATCACGTACATGTACGTGATTTGCCTTCCGCGGGCAGGGGGGTCCGATCGGACCCCCCCCCCCCCCCGGTGCCCGAGGCGGTCGTCTTTTGTCCAGCGGCGATCAGAGGTGAGGGGGAGACCATCCGTTCGTGGCCCCCCCCCTCGCGATCGCCGCCGGCCAATCGAATCATTCCTTTGCTGCTGTATGCTAAACAGCAGCAAAGGAAATGATGGCATCTCTCCTCGGCTCGGTAATTTCCGTTCCGGCCCGAGGAGAGACGACATGTGAGTGAGTGCACCAACACACACACACACAGTAGAACATGCCAGGCACACTAAACACCCCGATCCCCCCCCCCCGATCGCCCCCCGATCCCCCCCCGATCACCCCCCCCCTGTCACAAACTGACACCAGCAGTTTTTTTTTTTTCTGATTACTGCATAGTGTCAGTTTGTGACAGTTACAGTGTTGGGACAGTTAGTATTACCCCCCTTTAGGTCTAGGGTACCCCCCTAACCCCCCCTAATAAAGTTTTAACCCCTTGATCACCCCCTGTCACCAGTGTCGCTAAGCGATCATTTTTCTGATCGCTGTATTAGTGTCGCTGGTGACGCTAGTTAGGGACGTAAATATTTAGGTTCGCCGTCAGCATTTTATAGCGTCAGGGACCCCCATATACTACCGAATAAATGTTTTAACCCCTTGATGGCCCCCTAGTTAACCCTTTCACCACTGATCACCGTATAACCGTTACGGGTGACGCTGGTTAGTTCGTTTATTTTTTTATAGTGTTAGGGCACCCGTCGTTTATTACCGAATAAAGGTTTGGCCCCCTGATCGCCCGCCGGTGATATGCGTCGCCCCAGGCAGCGTCAGATTAGCGCCAGTACCGCTAACACCCACGCACGCAGCATACGCCTCCCTTAGTGGTATAGTATCTGATTGGATCAATATCTGATCCGATCAGATCTATACTAGCGTCCCCAGCAGTTTAGGGTTCCCAAAAACGCAGTGTTAGCGGGATCAGCCCAGATACCTGCTAGCACCTGCGTTTTGCCCCTCCGCCCAGCCCAGCCCAGCCCACCCAAGTGCAGTATCGATCGATCACTGTCACTTACAAAACACTAAACGCATAACTGCAGCGTTCGCAGAGTCAGGCCTGTTCCCTGCGATCGCTAACAGTTTTTTTGGTAGCGTTTTGGTGAACTGGCAAGCGCCAGCGGCCTAGTACACCCCGGTCATAGTCAAACCAGCACTGCAGTAACACTTGGTGACGTGGCGAGTCCCATAAGTGCAGTTCAAGCTGGTGAGGTGGCAAGCACAAGTAGTGTCCCGCTGCCACCAAGAAGAAGACAAACACAGGCCGTCGTGCCCATAGTGCCCTTCCTGCTGCATTCGCCAATCCTAATTGGGAACCCACCGCTTCTGCAGCGCCCGTACTTCCCCCATTCACATCCCCAACCAAATGCAGTCGGCTGCATGAGAGGCATTTTCTTTATGTCCTCCCGAGTACCCCTACCCAACGAACCCCCCCAAAAAAGATGTTGTGTCTGCAGCAAGCGCGGATATAGGCGTGACACCCGCTATTATTGTCCCTCCTGTCCTGACAATCCTGGTCTTTGCATTGGTGAATGTTTTGAACGCTACTATGCACTAGTTGAGTATTAGCGTAGGGTACAGCATTGCACAGACTAGGCACACTTTCACAGGGTCTCCCAAGATGCCATCGCATTTTGAGAGACCCGAACCTGGAACCGGTTACAGTTATAATAGTTAGTTACAAAAAAAGTGTAAAAAAAAAAAAAAAAAAATATATATATATAAATAGAAAAAAATAGTTGTCGTTTTATTGTTCTCTCTCTATTCTCTCTCTCTCTATTCTCTCTATTGTTCTGCTCTTATTTACTGTATTCTATTCTGCAATGTTTTATTGTTATTATGTTTTATCATGTTTGCTTTTCAGGTATGCAATTTTTTATACTTTACCGTTTACTGTGCTTTATTGTTAACCATTTTTTTGTCTTCAGGTACGCCAGTCACAACTTTGAGTGGTTATACCAGAATGATGCCTGCAGGTTTAGGTATCATCTTGGTATCATTCTTTTCAGCCAGCGGTCGGATTTCATGTAAAAGCAATCCTAGCGGCTAATTAGCCTCTAGACTGCTTTTACAAGCCCCCCCCCCCCCACCGTCTTCTGTGTTTTTCTCTGGCTCTCCTGTCTCAACAGGGAACCTGAAAATGCAGCCGGTGATTCAGCCAGCTGACCATAGAGCTGATCAGAGACCAGAGTGGCTCCAAACATCTCTATGGCCTAAGAAACCGGAAGCTACGAGCATTTCATGACTTAGATTTCGCCGGATGTAAATAGCGCCATTGGGAAATTGGGGAAGCATTTTATCACACCGATCTTGGTGTGGTCAGATGCTTTGAGGGCAGAGGAGAGATCTAGGGTCTAATAGACCCCAATTTTTTCAAAAAAGAGTACCTGTCACTACCTATTGCTATCATAGGGGATATTTACATTCCCCGAGATAACAATAAAAATGATTAGAAAAAAAAAAAAATATGAAAGGAACAGTTTAAAAATAAGAAAAAAAAAAAAAAGCACCCCTGTCGCCCCCTGCTCTCGCGCTAAGGCGAACGCAAGCGGCGGTCTGTCGTCAAACGTAAACAGCAATTGCACCATGCATGTGAGGTATCACCACGAAGGTCAGATCGAGGGCAGTAATTTTTGCAGTAGACCTCCTCTGTAAATCTAAAGTGGTTACCTGTAAAGGCTTTTAAAGGCTTTTAAAAATGTATTTATTTTGTTGCCACTGCACGTTTGTGCGCAATTGTAAAGCATGTCATGTTCGGTATCCATGTACTCGGCCTAAGATCATCTTTTTTATTTCATCAAACATTTGGGCAATATAGTGTGTTTTAGTGCATTAAAATTTAAAAAAGTGTGTTTTTTCCCCAAAAAATGCGTTTGAAAAATCGCTGCGCAAATACTGTGTGAAAAAAAAAAATGAAACACCCACCATTTTAATCTGTAGGGCATTTGCTTTAAAAAAATATATAATGTTTGGGGGTTCAAAGTAATTTTCTTGCAAAAAAAAAAATAACTTTCATGTAAACAATAAGTGTCAGAAAGGGCTTTGTCTTCAAGTGGTTAGAAGAGTGGGTGATGTGTGACATAAGCTTCTAAATGTTGTGCATAAAATGCCAGGACAGTTCAAAACCCCCCCAAATGACCCCATTTTGGAAAGTAGACACCCCAAGCTATTTGCTGAGAGGTATAGTGAGTATTTTGCAGACCTCACTTTTTGTCACAAAGTTTTGAAAATTGAAAAAAAAAAAAGTTTTCTTGTCTTTCTTCATTTTCAAAAACAAATGAGAGCTGCAAAATACTCACCATGCCTCTCAGCAAATAGCTTGGGGTGTCTACTTTCCAAAATGGGGTCATTTGGGGGGGTTTTGTGCCACCTGGGCATTCCATGGCCTCCGAAACTGTGATAGGCAGTGAAGAGTGAAATCATAAATTTACACCCTTAGAAATCCTGAAGGCGGTGATTGGTTTTCGGGGCCCCGTACGCGGCTAGGCTCCCAAAAAGTCCCACACATGTGGTATCCCCATACTCAGGAGAAGCAGCTAAATGTATTTTGGGGTGCAATTCCACATATGCCCATGGCCTGTGTGAGCAATATATCATTTAGTGACAACTTTTTGTAAATATTTTTTTTTTTTTTTGTCATTATTCAATCACTTGGGACAAAAAAAATAAATATTCAATGGGTTCAACATGCCTCTCAGCAATTTCCTTGGGGTGTCTACTTTCCAAAATGGGGTCATTTGGGGGGGTTTTGTACTGCCCTGCCATTTTAGCACCTCAAGAAATGACAGGCAGTCATAAACTAAAAGCTGTGCAAATTCCAGAAAATGTACCCTAGTTTGTAGACGCTATAACTTTTGCGCAAACAAATAAATATACGCTTATTGACATTTTTTTTACCAAAGACATGTGGCCGAATACATTTTGGCCTAAATGTATGACTAAAATTGAGTTTATTGGATTTTTTTTATAACAAAAAGTAGAAAATATCATTTTTTTTTCAAAATTTTTGGTCTTTTTCCGTTTATAGCGCAAAAAATAAAAACCGCAGAGGTGATCAAATACCATCAAAATAAAGCTCTATTTGTGGGAAGAAAAGGACGCAAATTTCGTTTGGGTACAGCATTGCATGACCGCGCAATTAGCAGTTAAAGCGACGCAGTGCCAAATTGGAAAAAGACCTCTGGTCCTTAGGCAGCATAATGGTCCGGGGCTCAAGTGGTTAAAAAAATTATTTAAAAAAAAAATCCTGCCCAAAATATACCAACCTTGACACACTTTTTTTTCTCTCTGCAAGGAAAGAGAGATACAATGTATCTCTCCCCTCCATTCACAGAGAGAAATAATGGGGGCAGACTTCATAGTAACTGATCACTGTGATAGCCAATCAGAGGCTATCGCAGTGATCAGGTGACCCGGAACTGGGAGATCTGGGTCCCGATCGTTAGTACGGGACCCGGAGCTGTCACTGAGACCCTGGTCTCTGTGCTGGGAGCGCACTGTGTAGCGTGCTCCCAGCACAAAGACAGATAAACATATATGTGGGCCCACGGAAAAAAAGCCCAGTCCAGTGAAGCCGCATATATGTGTTACGTCAGTATTTACTTGGCACAACCTTGTTTTATATGTTAAAAAAAAAAAAAAATGGAGAATATGGTGCCTTTGTGTGCCCTAAAATTAAAATAAGTGCATTTTTTTCAGAAAATTTGATAAACAGCTAAGCTAATATGATGTGGCATTAAAAATGTAAACTACCGCCATTTTATTGTTCAGGGTCTCTGCTTTCATAAAATATGTATTGTTTGGAGGTTTTAACTGATCTTCAGGCCTAAAAAATACTAAATCAGATCTGGCAGCAAACGGGTTCAAAAGCAAACCTTCATGTTAGTGCTTCAATGTGACATCAGTTGGTGAAACTCACAGAAGATCTGATTAAAGTGTTCCACAATATATTAATATTTGGACCTCAGATATATGCAGCATATTTCTTTGTGCCATTTTTGCATGTTTGTGCCATTAAATTATTCTTTCTTATTCTCAGGAATCCCCGGACAGTTTATTAAACAAAAGAAAACGGCAAACACCTAGAAAACCTATCAGTGCAAGAAGACTGGACTTCTGAGTAAACTACAGCTATGGATATTTTTTTTAATCGATAGGAATATGGTTATTAAAGCCTTTAGTATTAGATAGAATGGCTCATGCTGTGCACAGTGTGACATGGGGGTGGGCGGGGACATATGAAGCAGTGGGTCCAATGAAGAGCACCGGTGGGAGGAGTCACAACAGAGATCCTACCAGAGGTAGTGGAAGTTACCTCAGTCCGCTCTTTGGAGCAGCAGGAGAAAAGTCCCCTTTAGCCCCATGATTTCCTTTTTTCTGTCTGATTTAGTCATTTGTGTATCTGCATATGTATGTCCCTGTGTATATTTGGGTGTATGAAAAATTCTATACTTAGCCCTTCAAACTGTCTTCTAATCTTCAAGTTTCTTTGAATACTTTTGTAGTGGGCATTATTGTCACAGCAAGCAGGGCCGGTACAAGGCAGGGGCGGAAGGGGCACGTGCCCTGGGAGGTACCATTTGCAATGGGGGGGGGCGCAGCCTGCAGGCGAAGTTCTGCCACGGCCGCCACCGCCAGTGTATAAGTGAAAGTGACCTATGTTTCATAATGTCAGCGCCCAGCTTCACTGTATAATTGCGCTCTGCCTCCTGCATGATCCCCAAGTTCCGGACCTCAGCACAACTTCTGTGTCACAGACAGTTTACTCCCCTACGGAGGAGTCCCGTAGTCCCTGCCAGCGCCGTAACGTCACTCACGCCCGGAGGTGTGGGAGGACGCAGAGGAGCGCAGGGAGCTGTGTCGGAGTCGGCACGCTGTTACCTCGAGGAGCCGAGGAGCTGCTGCCTGCCTGGCTGGCTGTCTCTACTAGTGTAGCTGCTGCTGGATTCTGTAGCTGGAGACTGGAAGGAAGCTAAGGTAGAAGATTTAGATTGCAGTGTGTGCCAGTGTTCTGACTGAACTTGTGTAAAAGTACTAAAAAAACAGATTAATAAATGGCTGGATTGGGGGAGGGGAGGAGGCTGAGGCGAGGTTAACCACTTAACAACCGGCCCATAGCCTACAACACTGTGCAATATTCTGCAATACCCCACAATACCCAGCCAATACTGTGCAATACTCTGCAATACCCCACAATACTGTGCAATACCCTGAAATACTCTGCAATACCCCACAACACTGTGCAAAACTCTGCAATACCCCGCAATACCCCACAACACTGTGCAATACCCTGAAATACCCCACAACACTGTGCAATACCCCACAACACTGTGCAATACCCTGAAATACCCCACAACACTGTGCAATACCCCACAACACTGTGCAATACCCCACAATACTGTGCAATACCCCACAATACTGTGCAATACCCCACAATACTGTGCAATACCCTGAAATACTCTGCAATACCCCGCAATACTGTGCAATACTCTGCAATACCCCACAATACTGTGCAATACCCCACAATACTGTGCAATACTCTGCAATACCCTGAAATACTCTGCAATACCCCACAACACTGTGCAATACCCTGAAATACTCTGCAATACTGTGCAATACCCCACAATACCGTGCAATACCCCACAATACCACACAACACTGTGCAATACCCCACAACACTGTGCAATACCCTGAAATACTCTGCAATACCCCACAACACTGTGCAAAACTCTGCAATACTCTGCAATACGCCACAACACTGTGCAAAACTCTGCAATACGCCACAACACTGTGCAATACTCTGCAATACCCCGCAATACTGTGCAATACTCTGCAATACCCCACAATACTGTGCAATACCCCACAACACTGTGCAATACCCCACAACACTGTGCAATACCCCACAACACTGTGCAATACCCCACAACACTGTGCAAAACTCCACAACACTGTGCAAAACTCTGCAATACCCCGCAATACCCCACAACACTGTGCAATACCCCACAACACTGTGCAATACCCTGAAATACCCCACAACACTGTGCAATACCCCACAATACTGTGCAATACCCCACAATACTGTGCAATACTCTGCAATACCCTGAAATACTCTGCAATACCCCACAACACTGTGCAATACCCTGAAATACTCTGCAATACTGTGCAATACCCCACAATACCGTGCAATACCCCACAATACCACACAACACTGTGCAATACCCTGAAATACTCTGCAATACCCCACAACACTGTGAAAAACTTTGCAATACTCTGCAATACGCCACAACACTGTGCAAAACTCTGCAATACGCCACAACACTGTGCAAAACTCTGCAATACCCCGCAATACTCTGCAATACCCCGCAATAACCCACAATACCCTACAATACCCCGCAATACTCTGCAATACCCCGCAATAACCCACAATACCCTACAATACCCCGCAATACTCTGCCATACTCTGCAATACTCGGTGATACCCAGCCATACTCGGCGATACCCTGCAATACCATGCCATACTCAGCCATACCCAGCCATGCTCGGCGATACCCCGCCATACTCTGCAATACTCGGTGATACTCAGCCATACCCAGCCATGCTCGGCCATACTCGGCCTCTGTATGTGACCAGGCTGTGGAAGTCTCACACATGTGGCATCGCCATACTCAGGAGGAGAAGGAGAATCTATTTTGGGGTGACATTTTTGGTATGTACATGCTATGTGTTAGAAATACTGTATAAATGGACAACTTTGTGTTAAAAAAAAAAAAAAGTGTTTTAACCACTTCCCGCCCGCCGGCTGACATACGACGTCCTTGAGTTTGTGCGGGGATATCTGAATGATGGGTGCAGCTACAGACATCATTCAGATATCAGCTTTTTTAGCTGGCGATTACCTACACCATAAGAATGATCATAGCGGCTGTTCCACTGCTTGATCGTTCTTACGGGAGGCGAGAGGGGACACCCCCCCCTCTCGCCACCCTCAGGTGCTTCTACCGACTCACCGCTATGATCAAAGCCAGGATCTTTTTTTTGTTTTTTTTTATTTCAGGCTTCCCAGCCTAGAGGTGAGATGTGAGGTCTTATTGATTTCTCACTGTAAAGAGGACCTGTCATGCCATATTCATATTACAAGGGATGTTTACATTCCTTGTAATAGGAATAAACGTGGTCAAAAAAATTTTTTGGGGAAAAAGGCGTTAAACTAAAATAAATAAAGTAAAATGAACAATAAAAAAAAATTAAAAAATTTAAAGCGCCCCTGTCCCTGTGTGCTCGCATGCGGAAGCGAATGCACACGTAAGTCCCGCCCACATATGAAAACGATGTTTAAACCACACATGTGAGGTATCACTGCGATCGGTAGAGCGAGAGCAATAATTTTGGCCCCAGACCTCCTCTGTAACTTTTAATAAATCTGCAAAAATGTCAACAATTCTGTGTTTTTCTGTCAATATGGGGTGCTGTGTGTACATTAATGAGGAAAAAAAAATGAACTGAAATGATTTTAGCAAATGGCTGCAATATAACAAATGAGTGAAAAATTTAAGGGGGTCTGAATACTTTCCATCCCCACTGTACTTGACATTTTTGCAACTGTCTTCAGCAAGTTTACAGAAATTTTCATTTATTGCCTTGATTTCTATTTTGCACTCTTTTTTAAATTAATATTTTGTACTAAGGGGTTCTTTTTGGCTGAAGGCCCTGTATGTTGTTTAAAATATGTCTGTTTGTTGTTTTTTGCATGCTCGGGGCTTTCACACTGGATACACAGCAGCGGCACTTTCGGGTCGGTTTGCAGGCGCTATTATTAGCGCAATAGCGCCTGCAAACCGCCCCAGTGTGAAAGGGCTCTTAAGGGTTCTTCTTTGCTGAAGGCCATGTATGTTGGTTGAGAAGTTTGTGAAATTTTTTGATTTTTGCACTTTTACTATTTATGTGAATATTTGGTATTGGGGCACTACCTCACACAAAATAGTGCAAAACTGAAAACTTTAGTATGTTCACATGGGCCTCGACAGAAAAAACAGTTAACCAGGCCTTTCTACAAGCACATTTGTTGCATTATTATTTCAAAGTGCCTCCAATAAAAATATATATTAAAATGTGTGAGTGAACTCAGTTTCTATCGCATTAAATATAATTGAACTTGTATTGTTTTAAGTATATTCCTGTTTTGAAACGACAATGATTCTTTATTAAAAACGGGGGGGGGGGTGCAGTTTGCCATCTTCGCCCTGGGCACCAAATGGTCTTGTCCCAGCACTGACAGCAAGCAGTGACCCTTGGCTGGCTGAAATGGCACTAAAAAGGCTGATGAAGTGGCTCAGCCTGGAGGTTATTGATGAGGATAAAAATCGGCGCAAAATCAATCCCACTAACAGCAAGGGAAATCAAAAATGTTGTCTTCTTATGCCTTTTAACATTTGTTGCAGGTTTTTTTGGAATGACTGAAGCCCCGGTAAGCTCTTGAACCAGAGTAAGTGGTTGGGGGCAGTATTGACTTCAGGCATAAATAAGTTGGGGGTTTTTTTTGGGAAAAACCAAGCAAATTTTGCTTGTAAAATCTCAGATCAGCCAAAAAGGGATTTTTGGTATGTGCATGATTTTGACATCATAGACTCTGTTATCTTATTGGGCTCTGGCTAATATATATAGTGACAGTAGGAGATGCTGTCATGGTAAAATTGGTTGTTTGGGGGATACAGGTTGTGCACATTTGCTTGGTGAAAGACTGCAGAGCATAGATGTGGACTGAAGAAAACTGCTTTCACAGCTTTCTCCAGGTTTTGGTATTCCATCATGGGGCTCTGTAGTTTAGAAAATCCATAGTGTCTTGGGTGGGATGGGATCTCCAACCCTGTGTCCAGATTTTGTAGATGACCAGCCCTTATAATGAGGGTATGGGAAGACCTTATGGCTCCCAGTTGGAGACTGCTCCACACCAAGAGACAGGAGGTCTCCAGGAGTCAGAGGGGCTGCAGGAGGCAGCCGGAACATGTGCGACTGCAAGAGGCAGTGAAACGGCCTGAGGACTAAGGCCAGAGCGGAGCTGTGGTCGCTAAAGTAAAGCCGTCCACATGGAAGAATCCTGTGGTCTGGGTGACCAAGATAAGGAGCAGAGGTGCTGCTAAAGAGAGCCAGGTGGGCTAGCATTTTTCGTTGTGTGTATTTGCTGGAAGAAGAACCCCTGCGTGGGAAATCTTTATGTTATGGACTTTTTTTGCCTTTTTAATAAAAATGGGCTACCATGCCCTAAAATATAGTTCCTGACTGGCTTGAATCACTGGCAAAAGCTTCTACTACGAGAGCCAATGGTTCCCCATGTTTCTCTATATATATTTTTTTATTTCTTTTTATTACAGAATTAAAGTATATAGATACAAAACATAGCCTTTGGACATTCCCTGGCTAGCAATCACATAAAACATAACATTACTAACTGTCATCGTATCTAATAACAAAACCACAGCATTCCATACACTTCACTCAGTTGTTCTCATATAAATTCAATGCAAGGATTAATGGAAGATGAAGAGATTCCTGTCCCCTCTCTACCTTCAGATGATGTGTCAGGAGAACATGAACTCATAATTGGAATTCATACCTGAACAAATGTAACATGAGTTGCTGCAGAGGAGTAATTCCACATACAGTATCTCACAAAAGTGAGTACACCCCTCACATGTTTGTAAATATTTTATTATATCTTTTCATGTGACAACACTGAAGAAATGACACTTTGCTACAATGTAAAGTAGTGAATGTACATCTTGTATAACAGTGTAAATTTGCTGTCCCCTCAAAATAACTCAACACACAGCCATTAATGTCTAAACCGCTGACAACAAAAGTGAGTACACCCCTAAGTGAAAATGTCCAAATTGGGCCCAATTAGCCATTTTCCCTCCCCGGTGTCATGTTACTCGTTAGTGTTACAAGGACTCAGGTGTGAATGGGGAGCAGGTGTGTTAAATTTGGTGTTATCGCTCTCACTCATACTGGTCACTGGAAGTTCAACATGGCACCTCATAGCAAAGAACTATCTGAAAAAAAGTATCTGAAAAAAATAATTGTTTCTCTACATAAAAATGGCTTTGGTTATAAGTAGATTGCCAAGACCCTGAAACTGAGCTGCAGCACGGTGGCCAAGACCATACAGCGGTTTAACAGGACAAGTTCCACTCAGAACAGGCCTCGCCATGGTCGACCCAGGAAGTTGAGTACACATGCTCAGTGTCATATCCAGAGGTTGTCTTTGAGAAATAGACATATGAGTGCTGCCAGCATTGCTGCAGAGGTTGAAGGGGTGGGGGGTCAGCCTGTCAGTGCTCAGACCATACGCCGCACACTGCATCAAATTGGTCTGCATGGCTGTCATCCCAGAAGGAAGCCTCTTCTAAAGATGATGCACAAGAAGGTCCGCAAACAGTTTGCTAAAGACAAGCAGACTAAGGACATGGATTACTGGAACCATGTCCTGTGGTCTGATGAGACCAAGATAAACTTCTTTGGTTCAGATGCTGTCAAGCGTGTGTGGCAGCAACCAGGTGAGGAGTACAAAGACAAGTGTGTCTTGCCTACAGTCAAGCATGGTGGTGGGGGCTGCATGAGTGCTGCCTGCACTGGGGAGCTACAGTTCATTGAGGGAACCATGAATGCCAATATGTACTGTGACATACTGAAGCAGAGCATGATCCTCTCCCTTTGGAGACTGGGCCACAGAGCAGTATTCCAACATAACGACCCCAAACACACCTCCAAGATGACCACTGTCTTGCTAAAGAAGCTGAGGGTAAAGGTGATGGACTGGCCAAGCATGTCTCCAGACCTAAACCCTATTGAGCATCCGTGAGGCATCCTCAAACGGAAGGTGGAGGAGCGCAAGGTCTCTAACATCCACCAGCTCTGTGATGTCATCATGGAGGAGTGGAAGAGGTCTCCAGTGGCAACCTGTGAAGCTTTGGTGAACTCCATGCCAAGAGGGTTAAGGCAGTGCTGGAAAATAATGGTGGCCACACAAAATATTGATACTTTGGGCCCAATTTGGACATTTTCATTTAGGGGGTGTACTCACTTTTGTTGCCAGCGGTTTAGACCTTAATGGCTGTGTGTTGAGTTATTTTGAGGGGACAGCAAATTTACACTGTTATACAAGCTGTACACTCACTATTTTACATTGTAGCAAAGTTTAATTTCTTCAGTGTTGTCACATGAAAAGATATATTAAAATATTTACAAAAATGTGAGGAGTATACTCACTTTTGTGAGATACTGTGTATCTTAGGCTAAACCTTATGGCTCGGTTCACATAGGGGCGACTTGTCAGGCGACCTAGTCGCCTGACAAGTCGCCTCCCGTTCTGTGCTACGGAACCGTTCTAATAGGAGCGACGCAAGTCGCTCCGACTTAGAAAAAGGTTCCTGTACTACTTTGGGGGCGACTTGCATAGACTTCTATACAGAAGTCGTTTTGCAAGTCGCCTCAGAAGTCGTTTGCAGGTCGCCTCGCTGAGGCGACCTCCAAGTCATGCCGCCCCTGTGTGAACCGGCACTATCAGGAGCACGTGGATTCAGTGGAACTCATTAGGCAGTGTAAAGTTACTTCTAAAAGAAAAAGAGCGAATCTATATAGCCAGTGTGATGGACAATCCAGTGCTATGTACATAAAGATAGCACTGGATTGTCCCTCACACTGGCTATATAGATTCGCTATGTCAGTCTGTGAGCTCACAAGTTCACACTATACGGTGGGAATCTGGTGCTACATGTTATACGTATATACCAGGGGCTTAGATAAGGGGGGGGGGGGTCAGGGGTGTTCAAACCCCCCAGAGCATCCTGGCAAAATGCCCATACAGTGTCCCCGCTGTTTAGCCTCAGCATCAGCACAGTAGAAGCAATCAGAGATTCGGACTGCAGCAGCCAGCCCCCCTTCTATTGTGCCCCACCCCCTAAGTTTAATAAGGGTTTCCCCTGAAAAGCATGAAATTACTGCAAGGTCTCAGATGCCGGCAATTGACAGTGCACGATTGAGGGAACTCCTAGACTCCTCCTCGAGGTATCATATGACACAGCCGAAGGGAGACTGGGGATGCAGAAGTTTTCCTACTTCTGTGCCGTGCTGAATCTGAGGTCTGGTAAGTGGGGATTCATCAATTTCCTGTTTTAGGAAGGAGGAAGTGAGAATTCCAGTCTGTGGGGGTTTCCTTTGGTGGGAGGTTAGGGAAAGGGGGTGGGTTTGCTTTTGGAGAAGGGGGAGTTTCTTGTAGAGAAGTTTACAGGGGTTGGTTAATGGCAGGGATTTGCTTCTGGGATGGAGTTTGATTGGATGAAGAGAGATTTTCTTCATAATTAGAAATCTTTGCTGGGGGAGAGGGTGTTGACTGTGGGAGGTATTTTTGCTTTTGTGGGGGCCGTATTTTACAGTGGGAATCTTTGCTTGGGGAGAGAGGGTTCTTAGGAGGGAGAGGGGGATTTTTTTTCCTTTAAAATGTTTTTTTTTTAAATTATACTTAGGTGGATGGAACATCAATCCAATGTTGCATCTGTCCCCAGCTGCTTCTAAGCCCAACAACAGAGCGATCAAAGACCGCTGTTCACTCAGTTCCCAGCCGTCAGTGAGCAAAGAGAGGTGACTGTCAGTCCCTGACTCTGCCCCCCCTCCCCCACGCTCACTGGAATGCCAGGCTGTGGAGGGGACAGGAGCGGCTGGCTCAGGGTCTCTGCGGCTCACTGAGAGGCTGAGCGAGCTGCTGGTCCAGGCATCTGGGTGAATCCTGACTTTACAGTTAGGATCTTTCCACAGCCTGGTCCTGCTGAGCGATGTCAGCTGACAGCAGGCTATAGCTGGCTGTCGGATAAAAATGGGTCACAAAAGTGCAGAACGATCTGCGCTCCTCCCTAGGAGAAGTACAACCAAGCGGTATGCCGTCCCTTCAGATCGCATGCACCGGTGACATCACCGGCTGCTTTCCATGTGCATATCTCCTAAACATCACAAGTTCAGGAGATATTCACTGTACCTACAGATAATCGTTATTATAGGCTTACTTATAGGTACAAGTTCAAAAGCTGGATTTACTACAGTTTAAGACTGAGTAAAAGCGAACCATATTGACCAGGTGCTATCATCCTGTGGTAGGCAGTGCACAATATATTTTTTTTTCATTTCTTAAAACATTTCATAAAATTTCTTGGGGCACATTTTTTTAAGGTTTAAATAAATCACTGAATTTACTGCCCACCACAATATGTTACCACTTGCACAGTAAGGTTAGCTAAAATCCAGTTTTGGGTCTCATTCATACAGTGGGGCAAAAAAGTATTTAGTCAGCCACCAATTGTGCAAGTTCTCCAGTTAAAAAGATGAGAGAGGCCTGTAATTGTCATCATAGGTATACCTCAACTATGAGAAACAAAACGTGGAAACAAATCCAGACAATCACATTGTCTGATTTTTGAAAGAATTTATTTGCAAAATATGGTGGCTCTCACAGACCTGTATCTTCTTCTTTAAGCGGCTCCTCTGTCCTCCACTCATTACCTGTATTAATGGCACCTGTTTGAACTTGTCATCAGTATAAAAGACACCTGTCCACAACCTCAAACAGTCACACTCCAAACTCCACTATGGTGAAGACCAAAGAGCTGTCGAAGGACACCAGAAACAAAATTGTAGATCTGCATCAGGCTGGGAAGACTGAATCTGCAATAGGCAAGCAGCTTGGTGTGAAGAAATCAACCGTGGGAGCAATAATTAGAAAATGGAAGACATACAAGACCACTGATAATCTCCCTCGATGTGGGGCTCCACGCAAGATCTCATCCCGTAGGGTCAAAATGATCACAAGAACGATGAGATAAAAGAACCACACGGGGGGACCTAGTGAATGACCTGCAGAGAGCTGAAACCAACGTAACAAAGGTTACCATTAGTAACACACTACGCCGCCAGGGACTCATATCCTGCCGTGCCAGACGTGTCCCCCTGCTTAAGCCAGTACATGTCCGGGCCCGTCTGAGGTTTGCTAGAGAGCATTTGGATGATCCAGAAGAGGATTGGGAGAATGTCATATGGTCAGATGAAACCAAAGTAGAACTGTTTGGTAGAAACACAACTCGTCGTGTTTGGAGGAGAGAGAATGCTAAGTGGCAACCAAAGAACACCATACCTACTGTGAAGCATGGGGTGGCAACATCATGCTTTGGGGCTATTTCTCTGTAAAGGGAACAGGAGGACTGATCCGTGTACATGAAAAAAATGAATGGGGCCATGTATCATGAGATTTTGAGTGCAAACCTCCCATCAGCAAGGGCATTGAAGATGAAATGTGGCTGGGTCTTTCAGCATGACAATGATCCCAAACACACCACCCGAGCAACGAAGGAGTGGCTTCGTAAGAAGCATTTCAAGGTCCTGGAGTGGCCTAGCCAGTCTCCAGATCTCAACCCCATAGCAAACCTTTGGAGGGAGTTGAAAGTCTGTGTTGCCCAGCGACAGCCCCAAAACATTACTGCTCTAGAGGAGATCTGCATGAAGGAATGGGTCAACATACCAGCAAGTGTGTGACAACCTTGTGAACACTTACAGAAAACGTTTGACCTCTGTCATTGCCAACAAAGGATATATAACAAAGTATTGAGATGAACTTTTGATATTGACAAAATACTTATTTTCCAATTTGCAAATAAATTCTTTCAAAAATCAGACAATGTGATTGTCTGGATTTGTTTCCACATTTTGTCTCTCATAGTTGAGATATACCGATGATGACAAATACAGGCCTCTCTCATCTTTTTAATTGGGAGAACTTGCACAATTGGTGGCTGACTAAATACTTGTTTGCCCCACTGTATAGCCTACATGACCATGGTGCAGCAAGTATACTGCAAATACCTGCACCCGGGATCTCAGATGTTCTAATATCTGCTCAGCCTGTACACCTGAGTGATGGGCTGAAAATAGCCAAGGCTGTCTGCTGCTGTAAACATGTATCCACCTGTATCTGCACATCCAGTGGTGACCTGCATATAAGGATACATTTTTGCCCTAAAATCTCTCTGCATCCAGGGTCAGAAATTTGTCCCTAACAGCAGGTATCCACTGTGACCCATGGTTTGTTAGTATGTCGCTCAGGCTGATTCGATGTGGGGAGTAATGTAGATGATACCGAATGTGCTGCAGGAGTGCCGACGAGGGATGGAGCTCATCCCAGCTCCTGTAGTCACTGAAGGGAAGAGAGAAAAACAATCCCTGGTGCCGCATATCCACGGAGTCCTATGGTAATGTAGTAGTGATGGGAGAGACCTCAGCCTGGGTTCCCGCCAGGCCACATCCCAATGTGTTTTGCTTTGTCCCTCGGAGCTTAAACATGGGGACCACTGGATGTGCAGATACTGATGTTAACAGCAGTGTCTCTTTTCAGCCCATCACTCAGGTGAACAGCCTGAGCAGCTGAGAAAAATTGGAACATCTGGGATCCTGGCTGTAGGCATTCATGGTATATTTTCCATTCCATGGCCATTTAGAACATATGAATGAGATCTAAAGCCTGGTTCACACGGTAAGTTTTTTTTTTTTTTAAAAGAAAAAGAGAGGGGCAAGTGGGACTTTAAATGAAGCATGTCAATTGAAAGTATAATAATGAATACATGTGATTAGGTAAAATGATTGGATTTAATTTATAGTCAAGTCCATGATTTTGATGCATACAGTACCAATAAAGTTGTATAGATACAAACATAGTCGCATGAATTAATATATAAACATATTTAGCAGTTACAATCATTGAAGACTCAGTAGTGTAAACAAATCAATGGACATACATATATGCAATTCATAACAGAAATACATGAATTAAAATCGCCAATCAAAATCACAAAATCGCATGAAATAAGAAAACTCAATAAAAAATTGATAAATGTCAGGAATATGATTTAGGCTTGATAGGGCATCCTTAGTTTGAGAACCCGACGCATTTCTTGGCTTCTTGCCAGTCATCAGGGGTAGGATGCATAATTTAACTGAGAAAAACAAAGGAATGTCATAAATATTGATACATGTGGAATCTCCGGCTAATAGAGAAAATTGTATCAGAAATGTCCAAATTGTCTACTTTGAATAGAGAAGCTACTTACAAAATAGCCCAAAGGTCAAGAAGAGTTACCAGCAATGGGATCTGTTAGGGTGTGAGATATAACCATCTCAACCGGGGTTGAGGCAGGGCACCGACCATCCTCCCAAAGTGATTGGAGGGTGGGCCAGGAGAAACCACAGCCGACTGATTCCTGAGCCCTCAATATACTGGTCAATGAGTTGTAAATGGGAAAATCTGCAGAAAATTAAAGAAAATGGGATGTGTCAAAGAAAGTAAATCTAGAGTTGAACGTGTTGGATGGATAGAATGACTGAAAGAAATGTGTGCTTGGTGCATCTGAAAAAGTAAAATGAGATAATAAGGGGGAATGGAAATAAATTGGACGCATAAAAATGCATGTGAAAAAAAAAAGGAAAAGAAATCCATAGGAAATGTGTGAGGATAGAGGGTGTCGTGCGCTAGGTAAATAGGTGAGAGGATGGGAATGTGTGTACTGTAAGCAGGAAAAAAGATATTAAAAAAAATATTAATTACCCATGTGTTGAATAGTGGCTGCTTAATAGAGCGGTCCCTTCCCAGCGAAGCACAGTGAGGGAGTGAACTGTCGGTCCCAGCTGATATACTCTGGCCCTGGGCGGGTCCCTGCCAGCGTCATGCATGACGTCATTGGCAGCTGAGAGACGAGAGAGCAATCACAGCTGAGAGTACCTCAGTGGATGTCTGCTCATCACAGCTGTAGGCGTCAGATGTAAAAAAAAAAAAAAAAAAACGGCTCCCACCTTGACGCCGCTTGGGGGGCCAATTTGTGCATGGCGCCGATGCGTTGAGATCGGGCCCCAGCCGCCCCGAAATAAATAAGGGGAGGTGGGGAGGGAGCTGAGCGCATCGCAACCCCGGACAGAGAGACTGCAAAATATCAAAACACCCCAGCCCATATGCTGGATTTAAATCAATAAGTGGATTCCAGGGAATAAAAACCTTGGAATTAATACAAAATAATTCTCAATAAACTCAAGGAAACACATGTAAAAATATGTTATATAGTCACGGACTGTTTAAGACCGAGATTGTGTTGGAAAATTGGTAACGGAGTTAGGAAAAAGATACAAAAAGATATTTGAACTAAGGATGAACAAAAATTAATGATGGTGCGACTTGGTCTCCGAGCCTAAATCATATTCCTGTCATTTATCAATTTTTTATCGAGTTTTCTTATTTCATGCGATTTTGATTGGCGATTTTAATTCATGTATTTCTGTTATGAATTGCATATATGTATGTCCATTGATTTGTTTACACTACTGAGTCTTCAATGATTGTTACTGCTAAATATGTTTATATATTAATTCATGCGACTATGTTTGTATCTATACTACTTTATTGGTACTGTATGCATCAAAATCATGGACTTGACTATAAATTAAATCCAATCATTTTACCTAATCACATGTATTCATTATTATACTTTCAATTGACATGCTTCATTTAAAGTCCCACTTGCCCCTCTCTTTTTCTTTTATATATGGACCCGGGATGGAAGCATGCCATTGATATTTAGTTATGCGACTGGTCACTTTCTTTTGTTTATAAGTTTTTTTTTTTAGTTCAACCCAGCGGGCTGAAGGAAAAAAAAACTAGGGAGCTTGGGAGGAGCTTGCTGTACTAATGAGTACACTACCGCACCACAACTGTGTGCATTGCTTTCTATTCAGTTGAATGGGGATCTGCATTGCAAAGTCTCATGGCCCCACTCTGCTGTCACATGTTTTTTACCATACCTTCCCCAACATAAAAGTGTAAATTAAGCCTTTGAGTTTGAAAGACCTGAACCCTCCCCCCCAGGAAAAAAAATTATCTACGGCCCTGGTATATACATATTGTGGAGCTGTCACTCTAGTCCTGCCCCTCCCCACTGGACCATCCACAATTAGTGGGTTGTCCTTGGGGCCCTTATGAGATGGGTTATATGGATGCATTTGGGTATTTAAGTAGCTGAAGGAGGTAGCACTGCCAGGCTCTTAGGAAGAAGGTACTCCTTCGAAACGCATCAGCCATCAGATTGCCATCAGATTAAGGCTTTTTATATTGCGGTTTTCCTTCACATGTTTGTGAGTAGTTTTTAATATATTCTTTTATTAAACTTATCAAAGGATAATGCACAAGGCTGGTGCGCCCTCTTTTTCTTTTTCTTTGTTTGACTGCTAGGATATCCCTATCCAGGAGGGCAGCAAGGCCTGTGACACATGTTGAATTCTAGGTCACCTGATCAACAAACTTGTGTGCAAGAGTATTTGTTGTTTTGCTGCTGATCTAAAGTTATTTCTCAACCTGTCAAACGTATATAGTGCACTCCCATCACAAATGTCTGAAAGGTATCTAACTCCTTTAGCAGGCCATAGCCCAGGGTTCGGTAGTGAATAAAATTCCAGTAACATGGGATGAAACCAAAGCGGCGTTGATGGGGACCTTTTACCCTGCACTACATTGGGTTTAATAATGACAATATGCCAGGCCTTAATAACTGCTCTCATAGCAGCAGTAAGTGGTGGGCGAGAGACTCTCTGACCCCTGTAAAGGAGATTACGAAGGTTTTCATAGGATCCAGCATGTGCAGCTTCCAATACCACAGAGGCATTTGTGTCATCAGAGATAAGCCAATTGTTAGCATAGGTGAGCATGGCTGCCAAATAAGTAAGTATACAAGTCTGGGCAGGCCAAGCCCCTTTGTGCTCAAGGTCTGCATAAGAACTTCCTGCTAAATCTAGCCGGGCGGGATTGCCATAAGAAGGAGCCTATAAGTGAATCTAAAGGTTTAAAAAATAATTTTGGTAGCCAGACTGGCGAGTGCCTAAGGCTGTACAGTAGAACAGGGAGGATTTTCTTCATAATTAGAGTGATTCTCACGATAAGGGATAAAAGGAGATGTGACCAGGGTTTCAACCTCTGTTTTCACCACTGAAAAGCTGGGGATAAATTAAGTTGTCTGAAATCCCTAGTGTTGGAGGAAATAATAATCTCTAAATATTTAATAGTTGTTGCCCATTGCAAAGGGAAATTAGGATCGGCCAGCCTTTTAGCCTCCTGATCAATCGGTAAGACAAGAGATTTACCCCAGTTGGTATTTAGACCCGAGAGGGCTGCAAAACCATCCAGGATCTGTAATGCTTCTGAGAGTGAGGGGCCGGGGTCCTGCAGAAAGAGTATTAAATCATAAAGCCCTATCTTGTCTACGATGGACGATCTACACAAATCCCAACTACCTCATTGGATGCCCTCAGTGCCTCCGCCAACTATTCCATAGCCAGCACGAACAAGGCAGGGTAAAGAGGACACCCCTGCCTTGTCCCCTTTTGGATTGTAAAAGGAGATGACAACCTGCAATTCAGCTAAATATTTGCCACAGGGACTTTGTATAAGATGTCAATCCACCTCCGAAAGACCAGACCAAAACCAAAGAGCTCTAACACCTGCATCAAGTACTCTCACTGGACTGTGGCAAAAGCCTTTTCGATATCAAAGGCTACCACGACTCTTGAGGCAGTCTCGTCGGGCTGAAGTTGGAGATGAGTGAAAACCCTACGGATATTGACATCAGTGGATTTGCCAGGCATAAAGCAAGTTTGGTCAAAGTTGATAATTGATGGTAACACTTTCATTATCCTATTGGCCAGGACTTTGGTGAGGATCTTTAAGTCATAGTTCAGTATCAGTAGTGATATAGGCCTATAGGAAGAGCACTGGTAAATCTTTACCAGGTTTGGGCAATAGCACAATATGTGCCTTATACATATTATCTGGTAGCTGTCCAACCTCTAAGCAATAAGTGAAAAGCTTTTGTAACCTAGGGCCATATGCGCCTTATACCATTCTCCCAGCAGACCATCTGGCTATGAGGACTTGTGATTAGCGAAAGATTGGACAGCAGCCTCTATATCCAGGAGTGATAGGGGTTTATCAAATCCTCCCTATCCTCGGCAGACAAAAGCGGCAATCCTACGTCTCCCAGGAAATCAAGCAATGACCTACTTGGGTCCAGAGGGGAATCCTGATACAGCGTATTATAGAACTGATGAAACTTCCCTTAGGATGCCTTCTGGGTCTGTAACATAGCTCCCCACGGGAGACTGTATCCCAGGAATCAGTTTGATAGGAAGGTTCCGCCACTAGATTAGCTAACAATTTCCCATTTTCTCACCTGATTCAAACAATTTGGCAGCCAGACATTGTGCATTGGACTGCACCAATGAGGTGTAATGGAGCTTTAGCTCCCTCCTAATCGGCGACAGGCCAGAGAATGATTCAGGAGTCGGATCCTCTGTGAAAGCTACAGAAGCCTCTGACTCCCGCTGCCCCAGTTGGGCGGCCTGTGAGGTGAAATTAGAGCGCAAGGCCTATGATAGAGGAAATATATTCAGCTCTAGTGTGAGTCTTGCACACCTCCCACACCACATCAAGGGAGGTGGAATCTTCATTAAGCTGCTAAAATTCAGATAATTTAGGAGACACCATTTCCTGAACCTTTGGCTCACCAATCCAGTGTGGCGCTAGTCTCCAACATCCTGGTTCACGGCTCCCAAACAGAGGGAGCAAGATTTAGTGAGGAGAATGGTGTAAAAAAGACCTGCCGGGAGGTAGGAGGCCGCTCAAACACAGGAGAGAGCCGAGGCAGATCCAAACATTAATGCTGGATTCACACCTATGCATTTTTAGTGCTTTTTGCATTTTGCAGATTTGCACTACAGAACATGTTCCATAGGAAACCATGTTAAATGAACTGTAGTGCAAATCTGCAAAATGCAAAAAGCACTAAAACTGCATAGGTGTGAATCCAGCCTAAGTCTATGCGAGAACCTGATTTATAGGTACTCGAAATATGAGAATAAAATGTGGCCCCTGGATGCTTACACTGCCAAATTTCTTGCAGGTTGAGAACATCCGCCCAGACAGCCAGATCCAGAGGGACAGCTCTAAATGGGTTGGATATGTCCAAAGTATTATCCAAGATGGCATTAAAAAAATTAAAATTTTTGTTATTATACATAATATTATTTTTTTTGGATATCTAAATCATGATATTCATATACTTCTTTGACAGATTAACAATATGATGGTTTCAGATGGAATAGTGAGATGAATGTCTGCTTGATTAATCATTTCTGTATCAGTGGCTTTGAAAAAAAATCAACCCATGAAGGAATACAATTATACTAATGAGTAATTAACCAAGTTCAAATCAATTTTCCATATGTGATTATTTGAAAAAAAAAAGGAAAATTCTCATGAATGTGATTGTGATGTTAGATGTGTTCTGATCTGTATAATACACCTGTCATCATCCTCATTGTATAATACACCCGTCATCATCATCGTCCTCATCATAGTATAATACATCCATCATCATCATCCTCATTGTATAATACACCCATCATCATCATCATTGTATAATACACCCATCATCATCATCATTGTATAATACACCCATTGTTATCCTCATTATATAATACACCAGTCATCATCATCCTCATAGTAAATACACCCATCATCATCATCATTGTATAATACACCCATCATTATCATCATCATTGTATAATACACCCATCATCATCATCCTCATCCTCATTGTATAATACACCAGTCATCATCATCCTCATTGTATAATACACCCGCCATCATCATCCTCATCATAGTATAATACACCCATCATCATCATATAATACACCTGTCATCATCATCATCCTCATTGTATAATACACCCACCATCATCATCCTCATCATAATATAATACACCCATTGTTATCCTCATCATTGTATAATACACCCGTCATCGTCCTCCATGTATAATACACCCGTCATCATCATCCTCATTGTATAATACACCTGCCATCATCATCCTCATCATAGTAGAATACACCCATCATCATTGTATAATACACCCGTCATCATCATCATCCTCATTGTATAATACATCCGTCATCGCTATCCTCATCATTGTATAATACACCCATCATCATCATGCTCACTGTACAATACACCCACCATCATCATCCTCATTGTATAATATACCCGTCATCATCATCATCCTCCTCATCTTTGTAATACACCTGGGTTCAACAAACAGTTGAATTCTAAATTCCAAATTCCAAAATAGTGGATGCTTCTAATCTAGAAGCATGGAGCACCAGCCCTGGTTTTATGAGATGATCCTTCTCCTTTAGCCTGGGTTCACACTGATGCGATGCGAGAACCAGTGCGATTACAGCGCCGGTTCCCGCATCGCATCTCTCCCGCAGGCAGTTCACACCGCCCTCTGCGAACCGCTGTGTGTGTCATTACAATGTTAATGACACCCCCAGATTGAATCACAGATCACAGTGTGAACTGTGAACTCGCACAGGAATCGGATCGCATAGGTGAGAACACCCATGCGATCCGATTTCAGTGTGGGGGAAAAAAAGTCCCTGCACTTTTTTTTCCTGTGAATCTAATGTAAGTTCAGCCATACAACTGTATGGCTGAACTCGCATCTCACAGACATCGCATGTGATTCGCACCTCAGTGCGGGTGCAAATCACATGCCATGTCTTAGATCGCAGTAGTCTGAACCTGGGCTCATACCCAACCTCCAGTAGGTAATAAGAGAAACCAACAAAACAAATGCAGGGAAGTAAAGGGTTAACCTCCTCACCTGATAACAGAACATTCATTACACACTCAGGCTCCGCCTTATTTACTGCTGGGACAGTATAACTCCATAACTGGACTCAAGTTCAACAAACAGTGAGATAGCTGAAGATAGCAGCACTCAGAGGGGCAACCTGTCACAGGGGAAGATCAGTGTCTCTCCAGCAATAAATAAGGCTGAGCCTAGTGTGCAGGGAGCTCTGTTATCATGTGAGTGAGTGAACGATTTACTTCCCACCATTTGCTTGTTGCTACTGAGGAGGAGCTGCTCCAACTCAGACATCTCAAGTCTCCCACGACTCGCAGGATACTCCCACATTTGACAGCGGGCTCACGCACACCCGAGAGTGCGTCACGATCTCCTGGCTGAGTCTGCACTGCCACTCAGCCTGGAGTAATCACAAACAGCGGGTGTCTCCCAAGTCCCGCTGTGTCATGCAGCTGCAGTCTTAACTGTTTGGCGGCCATCTACTGTAACAAAGCCCCTCCTCCTCATACATGATAGACGGAATACTGATTCAATTTCCCACCATTGTATCAGTGTTCAGTTGACTGTCTATCATGGATGAGGAGGAGGGGCCTTGTTATGTACCCGCTGTGTGTAATCAAGGTACAGGCAAGGCTGCAAATGAGGATACAGATGGGCACAGTGAGGCTGCATTGTTGGCACAGTGAGGCTGCAGATGGGCACTGATTAAGGTTGCCACCTGTATGGGATTCACCTGGACAGTCCGGTTTTTGAGTCATGTGTCCGGTTTTCAGCACGCTCAAAACGCTGACACATTCAGACCAGATGGTAGCTTCCTCTATGCAGGCTTCCGGGAGAGTGTTTATACCAGCTGGTGTCTTGCCGAGAAAGTTCCCTCGGCGGATAAGGTCCCCCCTGTACTGCGCAAGCGCTGAGCTTGCGCAGTACGAATGACTAGGAGCTGTACACGGCGCCTGCCCTGCGCCCTGGGTCCAGGCTGAAGCCCCACCATCCAAGTGGACCTAGAGGGGGAATAAAAATGTGCCGAGCGAAGCGAGGCCATGCCCGAAGCGTGGCGAGCGAAGCGAGCCCGCGAGGGGCCCTCTTACAGGCGCCGTGTACAGCTGATTTCTTCTCTATTTCGCTTCGGCTATTTCCACCGGCTCCTACTGCGAAGGCGCTGCGCCTGCGCAGTAGAGGGGGGTCCTTGTCCGCCGAGAGGAACTTTCTCGGCAGAACACCGGCGCAGAACCTGCCCCTGTCACCTCCCCGCTCTCACTATCTCTCTCTGCCGCTGTATGAATTTCCGGGATTGTGGGGACGCTCCTGAGCATGGAATACCAGCGGATATGTGTGCGGGGTATGTGTTTGCCCCTGGTGAAGTGTCCTTTCCATCTCAGAGCGTCATACATTGCAGCTGCAGAGGATGAGTTCCTGCAGAGTGAAGACAGCAGTGTATTGGGTGAGGGGCGCAGGATTATCACAGGTGACACTGTACAGGCTCTAAGTGGTACAAGCGTCCCCTCGTACACCACAGCTCAGAAAGAGGCAGCGGTGGTGCAGTGAACAGGAGGTGGGGGAGGTTATGATCTCTAGCTGCAGAGAGCCGGTGGAGGAAGCAGTCACTGTGCAGCAGTGGCACCGAGCAGGTCTGTGCTGTGCAAGTTACAACACACACAGTAACAGGTGGATACAGGGGTTGGGGGCATGAACACTTACTGTGTGCTCTATTGGCCATGAGTGAGATCTGCAGGACTTCCACACACCAACCCCACACCCCCACACCCCATCAGCTGTCAAAGAGGGATCCACATCTCCATCCACATCTATGCCATCCTGGACATTCCACTACAAGGCAGATCTCCTCTTCTACAGCCAGGATCCATGCAGAAGAGTACACACACTGTACACAGACAATACATACTGTACACAGACAATACACATGTCACACACACAAACACACAATATACATGTTACACACACAATATACATGTTACACACACTCACACACACACACAATACACACACATGTTACACACACAATATACATGTTACATACACACACACACAAAATACACATGTCTCACACACACAAAACACACACAAAAAATACACATGTCACACACACACAAAACACATACAAAAAATACACATGTCACACACACACACATAAACACACAATACACACACACAAAATACTAGGGATGCACCGAAATTTCAGCCACCGAAACATATTGGCCAAAAATGACCCTTTCGGCAAAAAGCCGAAAGAGAATTCTTGCCGATACTGGCACCGAAAATGGGGTGGAGCCTGGGTGGGGTGGGGCGGGGCTCCGCCCCCGCCCCTGGTGCCACCAATCAGGGGGGCTTCCTATATCGTAGAACAGAGGCGAGCCGCCGCCTGTTTGATTACAGCGTCCAATCCTGGGATGGATGATCTGTCTATCAAAGTGCCCAGACAAGGGGGAGGGGCTGTATGTGATGGCACGCAGCGGAGAACACAACTATTGAAATAAAAGCTGTGATGTTCCCGGCGCTGTAATCAAACAGGCGCCGGCTCTCCTCTCCCTTCACTGGCTGCAATAGGGACACTGGCTGCACTACTGGGGACATTGGCTGCACTACCGGGGACACTGGCTGTACTACTGGGGACACTGGCTGCACTACCGGGGACACTGGCTGCACTACTGGGGACACAGGCTGTACTACTGGGGACATTGGCTGCACTACTGGGGACATTGGCTGCACTACTGGGGACACTGGCTGCACTACTGGTGACACTGGCTGCACTACTGGTGACACTGGCTGCACTACCGGGGACACTGGCTGCACTACTGGGGACACAGGCTGTACTACTGGGGACACTGGCTGCACTACTGGGGACACAGGCTGCACTACTGGGGACACTGGCTGCACTACCGGGGACACTGGCTGCACTACTGGGGACACAGGCTGTACTACTGGGGACACAGGCTGCACTACTGATGACACTGGCTGCACTACCGGGGACACTGGCTGCACTACCGGGGACACTGGCTGCACTACCGGGGACACTGGCTGCACTACCGGGGACACTGGCTGCACTACTGGGGACACTGGCTGCACTACCGGGGACACTGGCTGTACTACTGGGGACACAGGCTGCACTACTGGGGACACTGGCTGCACTACCGGGGACACTGGCTGCACTACCGGGGACACTGGCTGCACTACCGGGGACACAGGCTGTACTACTGGGGACACAGGCTGCACTACTGGGGACACAGGCTGTACTACTGGGGACACTGGCTGCACTACCGGGGACACAGGCTGTACTACTGGGGACACAGGCTGCACTACTGGGGACACAGGCTGTACTACTGGGGACACTGGCTGCACTACTGGGGACACAGCAGGCTGTACTACTGGGGACATTGGCTGCACTACTGGGAACACAGGCCGCACTACTGGTGACACAGGCTGCACTACTGATGACACTGGCTGCACTACCGGGGACACTGGCTGCACTACCGGGGACACTGGCTGCACTACTGGGGACACTGGCTGCACTACCGGGGACACTGGCTGCACTACCGGGGACACTGGCTGCACTACCGGGGACACTGGCTGCACTACCGGGGACACTGGCTGCACTACCGGGGACACAGGCTGTACTACTGGGGACACAGGCTGTACTACTGGGGACACAGGCTGTACTACTGGGGACACTGGCTGCACTACCGGGGACACTGGCTGCACTACCGGGGACACTGGCTGCACTACCGGGAACACAGGCTGTACTACTGGGGACACAGGCTGCACTACTGGGGACACAGGCTGTACTACTGGGGACACTGGCTGCACTACTGGGGACACTGGCTGCACTATTGGGGACACAGGCTGCACTACCGGGGACACTGGCTGCACTACCGGGGACACTGGCTGCACTACTGGGGACACAGGCTGTACTACTGGGGACATTGGCTGCACTACTGGGGACACTGGCTGCACTACTGGTGACACTGGCTGCACTACCGGGGACACTGGCTGCACTATTGGGGACACTGGCTGCACTACTGGGGACACTGGCTGCACTACCGGGGATACTGGCTGCCCTACTGGGGACACTGGCTGCACTACCGGGGACACTGGCTGCACTACCGGGGACACTGGCTGCACTACCGGGGACACTGGCTGCACTACTGGTGACACTGGCTGCACTACCGGGGACACTGGCTGCACTACCGGGGACACTGGCTGTACTACCGGGGACATTGGCTGCACTACTGGGGACATTGGCTGCACTACTGGTGACACTGGCTGCACTACCGGGGACACTGGCTGCACTACCGGGGACACTGGCTGCACTACCGAGGACACTGGCTGCACTACCGGGGACACTGGCTGCACTACCGGGGAGACTGGCTGCACTACCGGGGACACTGGCTGCACTACCGGGGACACTGGCTGCACTACCGGGGACACTGGCTGCACTACCGGGGAGACTGGCTGCACTACCGGGGACACTGGCTGCCCTGCCGGGGACACTGGCTGCACTACCGGGGACACTGGCTGCACTACCGGGGACACTAGCTGCACTACCGGGGACACTGGCTGCACTACCGGGGACACTGGCTGTAGTACTGGGGACATTGGCTGTACTACCGGGGACATTGGCTGCACTACCGGGGAGACTGGCTGCACTACCGGGGACACTGGCTGCCCTGCCGGGGACACTGGCTGCACTACCGGGGACACTGGCTGCACTACCGGGGACACTGGCTGCACTACCGGGGACACTGGCTGCACTACCGGGGACACTGGCTGCACTACCGGGGACACTGGCTGTACTACCGGGGACATTGGCTGTACTACCGGGGACATTGGCTGCACTACTGGTGACACTGGCTGCACTACCGGGGACGCTGGCTGCACTACCGGGGACGCTGGCTGCACTACCGGGGACACTGGCTGCACTACCGGGGACACTGGCTGCACTACCGGGGAGACTGGCTGCACTACCGGGGACGCTGGCTGCACTACCGGGGACGCTGGCTGCACTACCGGGGACACTGGCTGCACTACCGGGGACACTGGCTGCACTACCGGGGAGACTGGCTGCACTACCGGGGACACTGGCTGCACTACCGGGGACACTGGCTGCACTACCGGGAACACTGGCTGCACTACCGGGGACACTGGCTGCACTACCGGGGACATTGGCTGCACTACCGGGGACACTGGCTGCACTACCGGGGACACTGGCTGCACTACCGGGGACACTGGCTGCACTACCGGGGACGCTGCTGCACTGCCGGGGACACTGTCTGCACTACCGGGGACACTGGCTGCACTACCGGGGACGCTGCTGCACTACCGGGGACACTGGCTGCACTACCGGGGACACTGGCTGCACTATCGGGGACACTGGCTGCACTGCCGGGGACACTGGCTGCACTACCGGGGACACTGGCTGCACTGCCGGGGACACTGGCTGCACTGCCGGGGACACTGGCTGCACTACCGGGACACTGGCTGCACTACCGGGACACTGGCTGCAATGGGGACACTGGCTGGCTGCATCTGATGGGCACTGGTGAGGCTGCATTGATCTCTTGTACCATGTCCGTCTCTGACCATTTTCTGTATAAAAATATTTTTAAAAACAGTCACCTTCGGTATCGGTTTCGGTTTTCGGGATCAAGGAAGATTTATTTTCGGTATCAGTTTCGGCACCAAAAAACCCATTCGGTGCATCCCTACAAAATACACGTCACACACAAACACACAACACACACACGTTACACATACAATATACATGTTACACACACACAATATCATAGCTCCCAACTGTCCCTGATTTGGAGGGGCTGTCCCTGATTTGGAGCAATGTCCCTCTGTCCCTCTTTCCTCCTCATTTGTCCCTCATTTTGGTCTGTTCTATATAGTTGTATATAAAATATACTTTTTATCTTTCAAAATGTGTTTCCCAGTGCTAAACCTTTCATCCAACTTCTAAATTGCTGCATCTGTAAGTTTAAAAGCCAATATAAAATGAAATGTAGTGGTAAAAAACTTGTGGATTTAATTAACCTTTTTTTTTTGTTAATTCTCCTTTAAGGGGGTGTGGCAGTGGGCGTGTCTTATGAATACATGCACTTGCTAGTAGGTGTCCCTCATTCCCATCTCAAAATGTTGGGAGGTATGCCATATACATGTTACACACACACACACAATAGACACACATGATACACACACAATGCACACACAACATATACACACACTGTACACACATATAATATATATATTTATATTTGTATGGTTAGCATTTTATTTAATAATGCAAAAATGGACATGTAGCCATTCACTTCCCAGAGAGAAAGGGGGGGGGGGGGTAGTGAAATAAAAAGAGAGAAAGGGGGAGGAATAAAGAAAAAGGGAAAGAAAGAATAAAAGATGGAGAGAAGAAAGAAAGACGGTGTGTGTATACAAAAAAACTGCTGTGCGCCGCTTAAGCCCCGGTTCACACAGGCCGCCTGACAAGTCACGTCCCGTTCTGTACTACAGAACCGTTCTAATAGGAGCGACGCAAGTCGCTCCGACTTAGAAAAAGGTTCCTGTACTATTTTTGGGGCGACTTCAGGCGACTTGCATTGACTTCTATACAGAAGTCGTTTTGCAAGTCGCCGCTGAAGTCGTGTGCAGGTCGCTCTGTGAGTCGGCCTGCAAGTCGTGTTGCCCCTGTGTGAACCGGCAGTAAGGGCCCTTTCACACTGAGGCGGGGGCGGCGTCGGTGGTAAAGCGCCGCTGCAAAGCGCCTCTGCAGTATAGCTGCACTGTCCCATTGATTTCAATGGGCAGGAGTGGTGAAGAAGCGGTATATACTCCACTCCTTCACCGCTCCGAAGATGCTGCTATCAGGACTTGTTTTCCCATCCTGCTAGCGCACCGCTCCAGTGTGAAAGCCCTCGAGGCTTTCACACTGGAATCAAAGCAGCGGCACTCTCGGGTCGGTTTGCAGGCGCTATTATTAGCGCAATAGTGCCTGCAAACCGCCCCAGTGTGAAAGGGCCCTAAGTGTTCGGGTTTGACAAGAAGTAAAGGTGACAATTTCAGAGGGGCACTCACATGACCGCAGGGAATCAGTGGCCGATTGGCAGGACCGTCCTCTGCAGTTCATCATCCATATGGGTCACTCACTAGCCTCAGCGATGGTAAGGTGAGGATCACAGGCCCCCGGGTTTAGTGCGGTGAGGTAATGGGCCCCCAGGTTCAGCAATGGTTCAGCAACAGTTTCCAGGCCCCTTAAATGAGGGGCCTTTACTTAGCGCCAGCAGTCTCCCCTTAGGCAGACAGTCCATGGACTCCATTCACACACAGTTCTTATGTCAGAGCAGAAGGGACACGCAGAGGTTGTTTTTGTCATCGTCTTCTCTTTACATTGAAATAGAGTTGCTTCTTATGCTCAGCTTTGCACTGACTGACACGGCAGATGCTTTCACTTTACCTCAGAGTCATCCATTGCTTTGTACCAGAGTGCTGCAGTTCAAATATTAAATGCCCAGGGGGGCAAAAACCAGAGCCAACAACACTTCCTCAATCCTCGGGGGCTGTTGACAATATGGGGGGGGGGGGGGTCACATCTTGGAGTAAAATGAGGAGACTGTGTCCCTCTGATCACCACACAGCAGTTACCTCAGGTGTTCCCGCCATCCAGCTGCTCTCCTGTGATTGGTTGAGAGAAGCCTTCCCCAGGCTGCATTTCCCTCACAGGTACCAATTCCAGATAACAGAGCTCAGGGACAGGCCTGAACTGTGTGAGGAAAGAAAGAAGTGAATGTCCACTATTCACCATTGTAGTACCAGGAACACAGACAATCAGTCAGATGAATAAATCCTTTTAGGTGTAGCAGAAGTTTAGCTCTTCAGACTATGGCCCATACACACGATCCGAAAATCAGACGACAGATTGTCCAAATTTTTATTTTTTTTCATACTAGTTGCGTATCGAAAATGAAGAGTTTACTAAAGTTACGAAAATTCTCGTATGAGAGAATAAAAAATCGGAAGTGATGTCATGTATTGTAGTGTATTTCTATTGTATTTTCGGAAGACAACTGTACTGATTAAGCGAAAATCATATGAGAAAAATGTTCATGTTTGTCCAATCGGATAATATCGGATGATCTGTCCTGATCGTCTCTCGAAAGCTCTGTACTAACAATCCATTTATGGTACGATCGCTTCTAAATCTGTACTTTTAGGGCCTGTTCACACCAGAATGCAGTGAAAAATGCATACATAAAACCATTGCGTTCACATGCGTTTTGTTTTTTTTTTGTTTTTTTATCACTCAAGGTCAAACCAGTCAGATACAAAGGATAAACAGCAATTATCACAGAACAGTCAGGTACAGTACAAGGCGTTCAGCTGAACTCGCACGATTTCACTCCCGCATGTCAGTACCGATTTCACAGACATCAGTGCGGGTTTCTGCACAGATGTCTATGGAAAGCGCACCCCGAAATCGCAAAAAAGTAGTACAGAGACGACTTTTTGAAATCGGTGCGCCGCTGCAGATGTAGCATTGCACCGATTAGGATGGTGCCTTTGCCGCCGATTTGACATGTCAAATTGCATGTCAAATTGCATGTCAAAACGCACCAATGTGAACCAGGGTGGAACTACCAGGTTCGCAAAGGTCACACTTGGGTTGAGCCCTAGCATGGGGGGGCCCAATGACGTCAGGAAAGAGCACTTCGCCAGGAAGAGGCTATAGCTTGTTAACACTGCGATCCTCAAATGTCACCGCAGATATCTGGCTGCCAGTGGGAGACTGTTTCAAAAAGATGACAGAGGAGACCCGCTGTAATGGGAAACCTACGCTTTCCTTCTTCGACAGGTCCTTCTCCCTGAGCCTCGGTTCACACCAGAGGCGGCACGACTTGCAGGTCGCCTCACCGAGGCGACCTGCACACGACTGCCGGGGCGACTTGCAAGACGACTTCTGTATAGAAGTCTATGCAAGTCGCCCCAAAAGTAGTACAGGAACCTTTCTTCTAAGTCGGAGCGACTTGCGTCGCTCCGATTAGAACGGTTCCATTGTACAGAACGGGAGGCGACTTGTCAGGCGGCTAGGTCACCTGACAAGTCGCCCCTGTGTGAACCGGCTCTAATGCTACTCCTAACCTGTTCCTAATCAGTCAGCTGGGGCTCTGTTCTAAACTTACTCCCACAACGTGGCTACACCGAATGATGAAAAATTCCACTATTTAATTTATTCTCAGTTAAAATGGCTGCCTGAATCCCATGAGATTTCAGAATCCAATAAAATTGCTGTCCACCCCAAGATAGCTGCCTGGAGCCCATAACAGGGGATAATTATGCCGCTTACACACGATCAGAGTTTCTGACAACAAATGTTCGATGTGACCTTGTTGTCGGAAATTCCGACCGTGTGTATGCTCCATCGGACATTTTTTGTCGGAATTTCCAACAAACAAAATTTGAGAGCTGGTCCTCAAATTTTCCGACAACAAAATCCATTGTCGTAAATTCCGATCGTGTGTACACAATTCCGACGCACAAAATTCCACGCATGCTCGGAATCAAGCAGAAGAGTCGACACTGACTATTGAACTTCATTTTTCTCGGCTCGTCGTACATGTTGTACGTGACCGCGTTCTTGACGTTCGGCATTTCCGACAACATTTGTGCGACCGTGTGTATGCAAGACAAGTTTGAGCCAACATCCGTCGGAAATAAATCCATGGATTTTTTTGTCGGAGTGTCTGATCGTGTGTACGTGGCATTAGTCTTCAATGGGCTCCAGCCAGCCTGGAGAAATGGCCCAGCGCCATCATCAGGTGGAAGGATATAATACAGCGTCAACCTGCCTACAAGGTTATCCCCTAGCAAAAATGGAAAAGCTCTGTTGTGAGAGCAAGACTCGGAGTGCAATAACCTAGCGCTAGTGGTATGGAGCTCCTTTTTTTTTTAGCAGACTACTAAAAAGGATGTAATCTCCAGAGTTTTGGGATGTGATATATCATGAACTGAAACAACTGATTGTTGTTTAGCACTAGAGATGACCCAGCTGCACTTTTCTTTTATTGAGAAAGAGGAGGATAGAATGTCTTCAAAAATTATTTTAGTGAATTAGGAGATAAACTTTAATTCACAAATGTCTGGGTCGAAAAATACCAGCGTTGCATGTGACTCCAGGGAAATAGTGAGAGATTAATCATTTAAAGGGTATCTAAATACAAAAAAGCAAAAATCTTATATATTGCAGATCACCAATCCTTAGATGTAGTAGCTGGACACTTCCTGTCCTAGGGTGACAACACTGTACTGTATCTATAGAGGAGCACCATAGGACAGAAAGTGTTTTAGGACTACACAACACCTCTCCCTATTTCCATTGCATGGGGAAAGATGTTCTGCAGCCCCCAGAGATAGCCGGGATCAATGCTAGCTGATAAGAGTTAGCATTGGGTGGAGGATACAGGAGGGGATCAGCTTGTAAGCAGGTTGAGTTTAACGCTGTCCCAGTGAGGAGGGTTAAGTGTTAACATGCTTCCCGGGTCTTTCTTGGTGGGTTTTCTTGGGTCCGGCAAGGGTGTGATCCAGGGGGGTGCGCATACTGTAAGATATGTTGCCTTTGCCGGAGTTTGTCCGGAGTAGTCTGCTGCCGAAGCTGGAGTACCCATGGGTATAGAGCCTTCTACAGAGTACCGGACCTCTACGATCTACAATTCAACTGAAGATACCAGTTCTGGAAATCTGCCACTAAGGACTTTGCCATAATGGACTCTATCCTTTGCAGGTATGCTGGGGCAGCTACAAAGCCTGAGTTTGGGATTAGGGATGTTAGGAAGAGACTGTGCACTTTATTCTATATGCTGCGAATTTCCAGTAACATTTTTGGAACTTTGTCCTTGCCTGGTCTGAAGCTATTCAAGGCATGCAAGTCACCGGCAGGCACCCATAGTCTACAGCTCGGATCAGTTACACACATTGGGGTATGAAAGCAGCAGTACAAGAGTTAAAACAGTTGAAGACACGAGTGGTTGTCAATGGTAACGAAGGTTGTCATAAGTGTGTACAGGTGACAGCTGGGATACCCTTTTGCAGGAGGAGTTGTTGTCGGCACTCTCTCTGTAAGCAGTCCGTCTCCCATGGCAATGGGAGCAGATCAGCCCAGCAGAGGTCCTCAGTCTGTGCACAGGTACAGAAGAGGAAGAGTTAACTGAGTGTGCGCACAGGGTCTGCTCAGGCGCATGGAAGCACCTCATTCCATTACTGGGAGTTAGATAGCAGTGATACGATGCACAGGTAGAGAGGGCTTTGGCTCAGCGTGTCCCTCCTAAATGCATCAGTGACTGTTTTTGTACATTAACATTGAGGGAGTCAACTAGAGTTAAAGTGTTACTAAACCCACAACAGCAAAATCAGTCTGTATATGCAGTAAAGCATGCTTGTTATACTCACTGTGGAACCTAAGGGGTTAATCCTGTACATTGTGTAAAAAGGCTGATCCTGTCTTCTCTGATCCTCTCCTTTTTTCCACACTCTATCTCTTGATAAGGCAGAGCCTTTGGAGTCACTCTGCACATGCTCAGTTTGGTGTTTATTGCTAGAGAGTTGCTTTTTTTTTGGGAGGGTGCATGTGATCAGCACAGTGCCAGTCAGCACTGTCCAGACAGAAGGTCAGGGGTCCTACACCCTCATAGGACAGTCAGAAGAGAATGAAAACTCTTCCCACAAACTTTAACCAGACACTGATAGAAGTCACAAGACTGCTATATACTGCTGATGAGAAAAGGTATTTAGCAGTTTATATTTACTAACATGATTGCATTTCCATATTCTGTGTACTGTTGGAGACCAGATATAGTGAATGCAAGCCCCTGGGTTTAGTAACACTTTCAGTCGTTTGAGAAACAAAAGACTAAAAGAGTGGACTTTAAAGGCACACAGGTAGACCGTCTAAAAATAATTAGATTGGTTTATTAGGTACAAAATTGATTAAGTGAAAAATAATTTTTTGTTACATATAAATGCATATAAAAGTCCATATACTAGTATTTTATGCCCCACACATAAGCTCTGACACCACTTAATACAATAGAGAAATACAGTGATACATCCAAAGAAGCGGAAATTGAAATTCCCGTGGTATTATTCAAATAAGAATGTAAGTAGAGAGGACTGTGGGTCAGGATGTGGATCCGGGCACAAATATTATTTTATTCGCTCGACATGTTACGCTTCTTCAGGGGCATAGAAAGTTAATGTAGTCATCAAACGCATAGGGAATAATAAAATATATTGCTGGTAAGCAAAAATATCTGGATATATCCGAGGACAGGAAAACATAAACACAGCCCTATAAAAACACAGGTACTGGTAGAGTAGGCCAGTGTTCATGTGATAAAGGGGTCTGTTTGGGTATCATAGAAAAAACAGACTGGAGGATCAGAGAGACTAACACCTCTGGGGTTTTGGAGCCAGGCTGTGTGATGTAGGTTAATCTCCTGGTAGCCAGTACAGCGTTTGCAAACAGACCCCTTTATCACATAAGCGCTGGCCTACACTGCCAGTACCTGTGTTTTTATAGGGCTGTGTTAATGTTTTCCTGTCCTCGGATATATCCAGATAATTTTGCTTCCCAGCAATATATTTCTTTATTCCCTATTCGTTTGATGACTACATTAACTTTTTATGCTCCTGAAGAAGCATACCTCTACGCGCAACATGTCGAGCAAATAAAAGAAAATTTGTGTCCGGATCCACATCATAACCCACAGTCCTCTCTACTTACATCCTTATTTGAATAATACTATGGGAATTTCAATTTCTTCTTCTTTGGATGTATCACTGTATTTCTCTATTGTATTAAGTGGTGTCAGAGCTTATGTGTGGGGTATAAAATACTAGTATATGAACTCTAATATGCATTTATATGTAACAAAAAATTATTTTTCACTTAATCAATTTTGTACCTAATAAACTAATCTAATTATTTTTAGACGGTCTACCTGTGTGCCTTTAAAGTCCACTCTTTTAGTCTTTTGTTTCTCATATGTCCATTATTGGGACATTGGCACGCTGATACTTGTATACACCCATTGTCACCCTGTGAAAGTACACTAAAAAAAAATCGGAATCTTTTGCAATTTTCAGTCGTTTGTTCAAGTAAAGGTACCCCATGTGTAAGGCAGTGACCCTGTTCAACATGCCTAGCGTAGCCCAGAAGATCCCACCCTGGGATAGGCCTCCTATGTGACCCACACTTGGTGCCCAATGAGTAGTGTCACCCAAATAGCACCTAGCTCTTACAAGTGTAGCACAGATTTGTAACTAGTCTGGCTGTTTGATCTCAGGTTCCATTCCCTGATAGGCACTCAGCAGCCAGGCACGTGGTATTTCCCAATCACTCAAGCCAGAGAACTGACTGTGCATGTCTGTTTTTTTGTGTTTTTTTATTTTTGGGTAGGAACTTAGATAGGGTGAGGATGAGCCTAGGGAAACTCCAATGAACTTCAAACTGGTAGTAGAGGACACTAATGCTGAACTAATACTTCAGGGTGAAGGCACCCCCTTTGAAGTGTAGATAAAGTGATACTAAACAGGAACTCCTCAACAGGAAAACAGAGGTTACCAGGGGTCTCCCAGCCAAACAGTAGCCCATAAAAGATTTTTGCAGCTGCAGGTTGATTTCCCAGGGATGCCACAGCCCTCAGGCTGGGTCTTACTCCCCCAGTAACAAGACAGATCAGCTCTGGGTTCCAGTCTATTTATACCCCTCCCAGCCCCCCCCCCGCTGGCCACGCACCATACTGACCAGATATTGGCTGGAGGAGCATTAATATGCAGGATGGGATCTGTGTTCTTTTACCTACCCACTATGCCCCAGCTCCCTGGGATACAGGGGGAAGTAAACAAGCCCACACCAGCAGAGCCCCAGAGCTGACTTAACCAAACAGTTGTTGCTCTCCCTGACTACGGGGAGGCTTAAAAATAAATGTAACCACTATTAGTCAAAGGTGACACTACATACACCCCCTCCCCTCTCAAATAGGGCCCTGTCCTCATGGGCCGTCTAACAAAAAGCTCTTGAGCCCAAGAACGAAGTATACTGTAGCAAAACAATAAAAAAGGAGGGATTTGGGGTAAATAACAAAATAACAAAATCTTGTTTACGGCATACCGCATAATAACTTTTAAATAAGACAATTTAGAAAAATAAATAGCACATTTACAATGAAGGAGAGACTGGTGCCTGGCCTGATAAAATAGTTCCTCTGGGGAAAGGACTAATGTGAATGATTTAACATGGTCTATAAAGCTATAAGGAATTGGTTGGTGCTATATTAATAAGGGGAATAAGTGACAGTTTGCTTTTAGTGTTTTTTGTTTTCGTGAGGGATGTTGGGTGACTTAAGATTCGAGAATAAAAGTTTCTCCTGTATTACCACCAGTATTGCATATACTCATCATGACTAATGATAATGAAAAAAAGTAGCCAACTTACAGCATTCATTGTTTGATTTACAGTTTATTAATTATTTTAGAATAAAAGTGAAATTAAAAAGGTAAAATAAATTAATTAGTCCACCCAAAAAAAAATCCTAAAAAGGTAAACCAGCTGTCTCTTCCATCTCGCAGGTCTGCACGCTTGCTGTGCACATTATTAAGTGGCCCCCATTCTGCGGGAGGATCTGGAACATGCAAAGGAGGATGAGGCCACAGAAAACTATAAGGTAGACAGGAACAGAGTTGGGAATGATGGAAGGGTGATTTTGATGTTGTTATATCTAAGGCATACCGTAAATGGTTGACTTGGTTGGCTTGATCCATCAGATTGAATTGGTTGACTTGATCCTTCAGCTTGAATTGGTTGACTTGGTCCATCATATTGAATTGGTTGACTTGATCCATCAGATTGAATTGGTTGACTTTGTCCATCAGGCTCAACCTACACTATTTTGGGTAGCATGGCTCTATAAATACCTGCACCATGAGAATTTAAAAAAGAGCAGTCATTTTTTACAATTTCAGAAGTAGATCCTCCTAATTCCATCACATGCAGCCAGGTTTTTCTCCTTTGCTTCTGACAGCTCACTAGTAGAATTGTAGATGGTGTTGACTTTTTGGGTAAAACTGGCATATGGCTCCACATCTTCTACAATCTAACAGAAAAAAAAACAACCAGTTAGCAATATTTATGGAACTTATTTGCCAACATTTCTGCTTAAAAAATCTGTTGTCAGGTTCCACCCTTTATCCAGGAAACATATTTTTACCATTATTATTATTTATAATATATTATTTTATGCAGGAAAAACACTCTATTGTGAGTTTCTATGCATTCTATACTTTAAGGTGAAAAACCTTCTGTGCTGCAGCTTTCCCCAGCCCCCCCCCCCCCTACATTTTTCTTACCTGAGCCTGATCCGATCCAGCGATGTGCATGAGAGCAGTGGCTCCCTCCTCACTGGGCAGATTGAGAACCATAGGCTCCCACTGCTGTCAACCAAATGCTGTGACACGGGAGCGGGTTCCATTGTCTGTGTCAAAGGATGCAGCAGTGGGGCTCGGGTGCCCCCATGGAAAGTGGCTTTTCGTGGGGGCCCCACCAAAGAGGGGCCTGCAGTGCCAGCGGGTAAACCCAGAAGAAGATGATCTGGGCTGCTCTGTGCAAAAGCATTGCATGAAGCAGGTAAGCATAGACATGTTTATTGTTTTAATTTAAAAAAAATGATGGTTTATTATCACTTTAAGGCTCCTGTATGACAGTGTAAATAAACCAAAAAACCTCCAGTCAATTCCTCCTTCGTGTCTCCACACTTCCCCTCCCAGACACTGCAGCCCACAGTAGGAGGTTTCAACAACAGAGGCAGTGCTGTTGATCCAGAAAGCAGTGGGCAGGACTAGGTGTGGCCAGGGGATGATTGACAAGCTTCAGCACACTGGGTAGCTCATCCCTCTGTTACTCTGTAGCGGATATAATGTTCTTAGTCAATGAGCTGCAGGTTCATAAAATCCATTTATTGCTTTTTTTTGCCAAGTGGCCGCTGTCCTTACCCTGGATGCGGGCGGTGAGAGCAGCGGTCGGAGCTGATGTGGCCATCTTCCAGTGCGGTTGCCCCTGTCCTTAAGCGTAGCGGGCTCTGGGAAAGCTGCCCCGGTGTCCTCTCCTGGAGCAGCTTCCGCGGTGCATCTCCTCTCTGCTCCTACCGACGCTAGGCGTCCAATAGGATCATCTGATGTTTCGGCCAATCAGGAAACGGATTTCATACCTGCTTCCCGATTTGCTGGGAGGAGGATCAGTGTTGCAACAGCGAATATCCATTCGCTGTTGAGACACACATGGGTGGGATTGGAGCACATCCTCTGCGACCCCGAGCCCACCCTATTTTGAAGCCTATTAGAGCCGCTGGCTCTAATCAGGTGCTTAAAAAAAAAAAAAAACCTGGCCACTGTAAATCATGCGCCCTGTGCCCTGAAATGGGCCAGATGCATGAACAGGGGGCGGCCGCGGTGGCCATGGTTAGATTCATACTATGTATGAATCTATCCACTGCATAGGGGGGGTAGCGTGGAGAGAGGGGCGGAGAGGGGGTGGCTTCCAGGTGCCCCTAATGAATAGGCCGCCGCTGTAAGTGACCAATGTATGGTCAAGTGTTTTCGTCCAGGACACAAACTAACCAATGGATGAAGGTATGTGATTACCATGATATTTAACCAATGAATGGCAATCAAACACTTGTACATAAGAAGAGTGCTACCATATTTGAGCACAACTAAAAAGCATAGTAATATAACAAACATAAAATATGTATTTGCAGGTCCCGGGAACATTTTATCATTTCTTACCACAGCGGGGTTTTCCTGCAATTCAGAAGTGTCTTCTTTTTTATTTGCAAATAAATTCCTACAGAAACAAAACAAAGAAACAAAATGTAATGTTAGTTTTGGTGGACCTCTCTGTTCATACATAAAAGTGAATTACAGAACACTCTGCTGACCAGTTCAATCCACTCAGGGCTGGATTAACATAGGGGCTATTGGAGCTGCGGCTCCAGGCCCCTTACCTTAAGATAGGCCCATTTGCCAAAAAAAATCAAAATGCCTGTCAGAAGCTACATACAGAGCGGCCAGATTAAATACAATGGCACACTCTGTTTGCAGCAGACTGAGATGCTGAGCTCACAGTGCCTCTCCTCACTTCTTGTCAGAGGCACTGAACTCAATGGACAGCTTGGAGCCTGCAGAGTTTGACAGGCATCACCGCCTGTCAAACTTGCCTATTGATTTCAATGGGGCCACTCTGCAACTGAAAGCTGAACTCACTCATCGAGCAGCATAGTCCAACAATGTAAAATTACCATTCAGCAATGTAAAAAAAAAAAAACAAGGAGGCAGCAGTAACACTTCATGACCGCCTGTCAGCTGCTGCTATACCACTCGTTGAAAAGCAATCCACCACAGATCACTTTTTGGAGGGCAGTAAGCATTACAGCAAATGTGAAAGAAACTTGAAACACATTATCCATTTCACACATACCACCAACCCTGCATTGATATGTAAATAGAGGCGGCATTCTTATGTATATCATGCCCCCCTGAGGTCATATCTACCATCTCTTCTGCTGAATGATGCCCACTGGGGAGGTAAAAAAGTATATGTTTGAAAGGCCTGCCTACAACTATAGTCATTAAGCCTAACATCAGCCTGTTCTGCAAAGGTAAGCAAATTAGAGGTGGAACCCTTCTTCAAAAGAACATGGTGCCAGAGCACCCTGAATTTTGGTGCATGTGAATACGCAAATCTCAGCAGATGCGTAAGGATGTCATTAACAATTAATGGCACTGCTGTGTATCTGCTAAAGGGCACCACATTTCTGTGTTGTCAGGAAAGCAATTTTGCATGCGTTCCCGACACACAAATGTCTCAGTTACATTGGTGGTCAGTGTAAATCTTCTCATTACATTGGGGCTTGGTGTACAATGCTTTCATTCACACTAGTGGCCAGTGTGAAGGTCCCCCTTACATTGGTGGTCAGTGTAAATCCCTCTTTACATTGGTGGTTACTTTGATTGCTCCTATTACATTAGTGGTCAGTGTAAATCCCCATCACATTAGTGGTTAGTGTAGAAACTCCTCTTTATATTGGTAATCGGTAAAAAAAATCCAAACTTCCATTTGTGGTCAGTTTCAATTCCTCCCTTACATTGGTAGTCCATGTAGAAGCCCCCTTTAAATTTATGGTGAGTGTAAATCCCCTCTTACATTGGTGGCCAGTGTAGAAATCCCCCTGTATTGGTTGTTGATGTTAAATTCCCTATTAAATTGGTTGTCAGAGTAAATTCTTCATTACATTGGTGATCTGTGTACATTTTTCTTCACAATGGTAGTAAGTGCAGAATTGCCCTTACACTGGTGGTCAGTGTAAATCCGCTCTAACATTGGTGGTCATTGGGCATCATTGTATATACCTCCTTACACTAGTGGTTGGTGTAAATGCTCCTAATACATTGGTGTCAGTGTAGAAATCCCTCTTGATATTGGTGGGTGCCATAAAATCACCCGTTACATGGCGGTCAGTGCAAATTCCCCCTCACATTGGTGGTCAGTGTAAATCCTCCCTCACATTGGTGGTCACTGAATATTCCCCATTACATTGGTGGTCAGTGCAGTATACCCCACTACAGTATATATGTACTTGCCAAAGATTTCCAGCTTTGCTCTACATGATTCAGAATTTGCCACAGTGTACTGCCTACTAACTAATCCCATCCCCCCACCACTGCCACTGATTCCATCAACCCCCAGCATTGCCACTGATCCCAGTTGTCCTAGGATCCCTAGGAGTTTTCTGTCAATTGATGGGTCCCCTCACCTTCCCAATCCATTGTGTGCAGACAGTGAGAAGATAATGTGATATATCCTTTGGCAACCAATCAGTAAGCAGTAATGATGTGCACTAACCTCATGCAACCAATCATTGAGTGGTAAGGATATGCAGTAACCTCTAGCAACCAATCAGTGAGCAGTATTGATGTACAGTAATCTCTAGCAACCAATCAACAAGCAGAAGTCATGTGCTGTACCCTCTAGCAAATAATCAATGAGCCATAATGTGTGCTGTAGCCTCTAGCAGCCAGTCAGTGAGCGCTACTGATACACTGTAACCTTAGGCAACCAATCACAATCGCTGCCTGATCTGATTCAGTCAACTGATTTTGAATCTAGCTGCTATTTATTGTATGTCTCAGAGCAGGTGGAGAGAAAAATTACATGGAGAGGGGGGCCAAAAAAATGTTTGCCCAGGGTCCAACCAATAGGAAAGACGGCCCTGCATGGCCATCCACCTAAACTGACAGGCCGGGCAAGAAGAGCGTTAATCAGAGAAGCAGCCAAGAGACCCATGGTAACTCTGAAAGAGCTGCAGAGATCCACAGCTCAAGTGGGAGAATATGTCCACAGGACAACTATTATGCTGCGTACAAACGACCAGTTTTGCCGTCGGAATAAACTCCGAAGGTTTCACCATCGGAACTCCGACGGAATTCCGCTCAAGCGGTCTTGCATACACACAATCACACCAAAGTCCGACCGTCCAGAACGAGGTGACGTACAACACATACGACGGGACTAGAAAAAGGAAGATCAATAGAGCATGCGTCGTTTTTGGTTCATTGGAACAGCATACGGACGGGTGGTTTTCCCGATAGGAATTGGTTCCGTTGGAAATATTTAGAACATGTTCCATTTCTATGTCTGTCAGAATTTTCGAAAAAACAAAGTCTGATGAGGCCTACACACGATCGGAATAGACGATGAAAAGCTTCCGTCTGACTTTTTCTGTCGGACATTGCGCTCGTGTGTGCTCGGCTTAAGTCATGCATTTCACAAATCTGGCCTTTATGGAAGAGTGGCAAGAAGAAAACCATTGTTGAAAGCAAGCCATAAGAAGTCCTGTTTGCAGTTTGGGAGAAGCCATGTGGGGGACACAGCAAACATGTGGAAGAAGGTGCTCTGGTTAGATGAGACTAAAATTGAACTAAAAGCAAAACGCTATGTGTGGCAGAAAACTAACACTGCACATCACCCTGAACCCACCATCCAGCATCATGTTGTGCTTTTCTTCATCAGGGACAGGGAAGCTGGTCAGAGTTGATGGGAAGAAGGATGGAGCCAAATACAGGGCAATCTTAGAAGAAAACCTGTTAGAATCTGCAAAAGACTTGAGCCTGGGACGGAGGTTCACCTTCCAGCAGGACAACGACCCTAAACATACAGCCAAAGGCTCAATCCTTTTACTTGGGAAAGGGATTAACTCTGAGGTGACCAGGAGGATGGGAGGAGGGGGTCTAGGACCGATATCCATGCACATAACAGTATGTGGCTTCGACTGAAAAACCTGTGATGCCCTGCAACCTGTATGTTGAGGTGGTAACTAGGGACTCAACTGTGCATGATGACCACATAGACATATCTAGGCCCCGCCTAGACTAAGTTTCCCCTATCTAACACACTCTCCCTGTCTTGTCACTCTCACCACCTCCAATACACTAACTAACTATGTGGCTCCTGCACCTTAATGACTGCTGTGAGACTCTACTTTAAGTTGGGTCAAAGCCTGAGTAGGGCAATATGGGCCACTATCAACATTTTATGACTCCAAATTCTCGAATTGGAATCAAATTCAAAGTCTGGAAATTCCCTAAGATTTTAAAGAGTAACTCCACTTTTGATGAGGAAAAAAAAACATTCCCCTCTGGGTGATCTATGTACATTGCAAGGATTTTAACAAGCTTTGTTGGAGATTCACACCTTTTGTTATTCTAAAGAAATCACTATGTGTTTGTCTGTGTCCAACTGTCCATGTGCGTGAGTCTAATGGGAATGGTTTCATAATTATCAACTAGCTGCTGCACCTGTAAGCCTCTAATGAGGAAAATTGCAGGGTCAGCATCCCTTTAGACGTGATTTCCTATTGGGAGTATTACATCAAAATGACATTTTTGTTGCAGGGGATGCCTGAATTCTAACTTGTATCTTCTGGGAAAATCAGTGAGCCAGTCACACAAGCAAGAAATTGCATTCGGTGTACACAACTCCTCCAGATAGCCATATTGCATTGCATTTTACAGAAAATTATGGAGTTGCAGATGGAAAAGGAAAGGTAATTTTTAATAACATTCAATCACAATATGACTTGTGCCACAATCGTATACGCTATATTATTTTTTATGTTATTTGCTAATTTTTTCCCACAAAAGTAGAATTACCCTTTAAGTTTGACCCAAGTCCGAATCTAATCCTTAGCCAGCGGGCTATAATAATATAGAGAAAAACTCCACGCTCAGGATAGCAACAATATTATAACAATATTATGACAGGTTGCAGCCTCCCCTAATCAGTCCCTGAAATGGAACTGAAGAAAGTAATGATGTGCAGGTGTGGGGTTGGTGGCGCTACCTACTGGCTAACATATAAGGATAAATATAGTGGCAATGTGCATGCCAGAGGTGAATGCATGTACGGGAGGGTTAGTTACCCTGATAATTGTACAATACACAAATAAAAATAAATATTAAGTGAATCCCAATAAACCTCATGTATATATGTGTGCATGAAAATAACATTGAGAAATAAGCCTCATGGGGTCCATGTACCACCAAAAAACCTAATGTCCAAAAAATAGAAAATGTATATACATTATGTGCAAAAGTATATATGTATAAAACCCAAAACCAGCAAAGTCCAGTGACACATATGTGTAGTCATAAACCGTAATAAAAAATCAGCATAAAAATGAAAAATATAAAATATATAAAAGAAATATATAAAATATTAGTGAAGCTCCAAATTGGCCAGCAAAAATCAAAAAAAGTCCAAAGTGCTCAAAGTGACTCTTGTGTTCAGAGAATCAAGTGACTTCTGTGTTTCCCCTGATGGGTCCCTACTCACCAGCTCCCTGCACCCCTGCAGGGGTAATGGGCATGTATAGATAGCCTGGGATGGTTCCTGGTATCTCTCCTCATGGTCTGCATGTGGTATCTGTGGTCTGTAGGGCCTCACCAGCTCACTCCACCCAGTAAGGCTCGGTTCACACAGGGACGACTTGTCAGGTGACCTAGTTGCCTGACAAGTCGCCTCCCGTTCTGTGCTATGGAACCGTTCTAAGGGGAGCGACGCAAGTCGCTCCGACTTAGAAAAAGGTTCCTGTACGACTTTGGGGGCGACTTGGATAGACTTCTATACAGAAGTCGTTTTGCAAGTCGCCCGGGCAGTCGTGTGCAGGTCTGCAAGTCGTGCCGCCTCTGGTGTGAACCGAGGCTAAGGATATCCAAGGGAGTCTCCCTGGTCACTTCTCCCAAAGTTGATTAGTCAGCTAGTTAGATCCTGTGTCAATTCCATACTGCCAAATGGAAGGAGAGATACCAGGAACCATCCCAGGCTATCTATACATGCCCATTACCCCTGCAGGGGTGCAGGGAGCTGGTGAGTAGGGACCCATCAGGGGGAGCACAGAAGTCACTTGATTCTCTGAACACAAGAGTCACTTGAGCACTTTGGACTTTTTTGATTTTTGCTGGCCAATTTGGAGCTTCACTAATATTTTATATATTTCTTTTATATATTTTATATTTTTTATGCTTATTTTTTATTACGGTTTATAACTACACATATGTGTCACTGGACTTTGCTCGTTTTGGGTTTTATACATATATATTTTTGCACATAATGTATATACATTTTCTATTTTTTGGACATTAGGTTTTTTGGTGGTACATGGACCCCATGAGGCTTATTTCTCAAAGTTATTTTCAAGCACACATACAGTATATATGTGAGGTTTATTGGGATTCACTTAATATTTATTTTTATTTGTGTATTGTACAATTTTTTCTATTTTTCCTTTCTTGCACACATTGGTATGGATGCATGGAGCCTGCATTATCAGGGTAACTAACCCTCCCGTAAATGCATTCACCACTGGCATGCACATTGATATTATATTTATCCTTATATGTTAGCCAGTAGGTAGCGCCACCAACCTCACAGTGGGCTATAATAACCTTTGAAAACCCACATTTGTGTGTGTGAAAAACTAAAACCAAGTTGCAAAAGGTATCTCAGAAGATACCAGAGGAAATGACCTACAAATTATTGTGAGGTGAAGAAGTGAAGCGATATTCTCTAGTTGGAAATGTCTACTACTTTAAAATATACAACCAATATTTTAGTTCTCTTCTTAATAAAGTTCTTAATAAAGAAAGCCTTAAATTGCAATTTACAAGCTAAAACACATTTAAACATAACACCCACAGTATGAAAACAAACCCAGGAAATTCTTTAATGACAAGGCAGAACGTTTTATAAAACAGTTTTTTGGCCAAGGAACATTAAGTCATTTGAAGCAGAATCAGCTTCTATGTAGCACTAGCTAATATCATATCACCAGCTTAGGCAATATTCTACAGTGGTTCACATATGTGACCCTCGCCTCTTCCTATGGTGTATTATGAATTTTTGGTAAGAATTCTCTTCTTTTGTTCCAGTACAGTAACAATATTTCCCTTTGCATCCTCAGGAAAAAGAGGAACCCCTGCAGTAATATATTTTTCAAATGTGTATACCTGAGACAGGATCTTTGCCAAAGGAGGAGAATGGTGACAATGACCACAATAATGACTGCTACTGGTAGTGACACCCACCACATTTTCTTTGTTCCTGGGAAAATAAATTGGTGTGTTTGTTAATATCAGACATGAGTTATTTGTCAGAGGAAATAAGGATTAGAGCAGGCTAGAAGACATAACCTTACACACGAATCCTAACATTTGGCCCTAAGGCATACCTCCCAAACTTTTTGAGATGAGAATGAGGAACACCTATCAGCAAAAGTATACAGGCATAGGACACACCCTTTTGTACAAAAAAACAAGATTGGTTAAACTCACAAGTGCTTTTTTACTACTACTATTCCTTTATATTGGCTTTTGGAATTTACAAATGCAGTAATTTAGAAATCAGATGAAAGGTTTAGTGCTGGAAAACACTTTTTGATAGATAAAAATTGCATTTTATATACAACTATATAGATCAGAGCAAAATGAGGGACAAATGAGGAAGAATGAGGGACAGAGGGACATTGCTCCAAATCAGGGTAGGTCCCTCCAAATCAGGGACAGTTGGGAGCTATGCCCTAAGGCACTGACAAATTACAAATTGGTTTATATAATTTTTAAATATTCCTCTCTCACTGTCCACTACAACAATTTCAGCCCCCGCTGTCCCCCACAACAACAATAGCTTCCGCTGTTCACTACTACAACTTGCCTATTCGGCAGGAGCCAAATGTCATGCATGATAGCCAGTGGCAGCCCGTAATGCAGGGCGCACGGGTGCCGCCCCCCCTATCCATGAGTCTGACCTCCTAATTTACATGCAGGGCGCAGGACGCATGGATTCCAATTGGGGTTTTTTTTTTTTTAAGCACAAGATTAGAGCCTAAGACTCTAATAGGCTTCAGAAAAGGGTGGCTTGGGGCGCAGAGCATTACATCCTGAGCCCACCCAGTTGTGTGACAATAGCAAATTAACATTCACTATTGTCTTCCTTATTCGTTTCCTGCTTCCCGATTGGCCGAAAAGAGAAGCGTTCCAATTGGCCTAGGAGGAGGAGGGAGGCGACGCATGGTGGAAGCTGCCGTGATGCTGAGGAGGAGACGCAGGGGAAGCTGCCACCTGGAGAGAAGAGCTGCCCGTGCTATAGACGGGGTAAGTGCCAGGTAACAGTCCCACCGGGGGGCACCTGGCCAACCAGACGGGTGGCTGTGCGTGCACTGCTTGACGCCACCCCCCTCCAAATTTTTACTTAACCACCAGTTAAGCGTTATTACTACCATTATTATACAGTACATGACAGCTTCCCACTGTCAATGGTGCATAGGGAAGCCGGAGGGTACAGGGACTACCGAGACCTTAACAATCAGTGACTTCCCTGGCCCCATTCACTTACATGACCCAAAATCCTTGGCCGTGTAAGCAAAGGGGCAGGGTGGTAGTGACATTACTAACCAAGTACGGACATTTTTGGTGAATGATGTCACACATCCCCACCCCCTTATATAAACCTAATAACAGCTCTGAAGATCTGTCATGTGCAGTGTGAGTGGACTGAGTGGCATATTGAATGTTTTTTTCTTTTAACAATTGGCAGGCGACGTTCTTTGTGATTGAAGCTAAATTTTTTTCTAATCAACATAGGCCCCACCCCCATGTGGCCTGGTATAGTTAAGTCCTTACCTGATATACCAGTCTGCGTAGGTCTCATATGAATTGGGGGGGGGGGGGTATTTTTTCCCCTCCTTAACAGCCTTTTATAAACAAGTGGCTGGTAGATTGTGATTTTAAATACACACCTGCCTGCTATAGCAGCTGGGAGTGTGTTTAAATTTGTTCAGCAGGCAATGGGCTATCGAGTAGAATTGATCATTCTTTAGCTGCCACTGTCCACTACAACAATTTCAGCCTCCACTATCCACAAAAACAATTTCAGCTTACTATGCACTACAACCACCGCTCCTACTGTGAAGGAATGTGATGTAGATAATAATAATAGTAATCTGAAAATGTCTATTTTCTTATGTGCATACATATTTTTCTCCTTACTCATTATATAAGTATACAGATTTGCTCTGTTCCTATATTTTCTCAAAATGGCGTGTACCCCCTACCTCCCACACACAGAAGAACGCGGAACTGGAGATAAGAACAAAGAGAGCCAAACCTCGTTATGAAAATTATCCACCTTCTTTTCTATCTTAACCAATGAGATGTACCTATTAGACTAACATAGCAATGACGTATTTGTGTGTATAAAACATTAACACCGCCTTGAATAAATCAGAAGTGTAACAGTAACGAAACTGAGCGTGTCTCAGTGTGTTTACTTTTATATGCATGCATATCAACACTTTTCAAATTAGAGACAGCAGCAGATAACCTTGAGCTCGATTGTAGCTCTTAATCAGAACCATAAAAGTTGGTGCCGAAACCCGGGACCTCAGGCTACGGTCGAAGTTATACCGCGACAAGCATTCGGGCGTTAATTGAAAGATAACAGAGGGGGTCTTGCGCAGCCCTAACAGTACCGGTGAGTTGATTTATATTCTTACCACTGTACGACTCTCTTATCTTTCGGTTGACGGCTGGATTCTGTCGGTATGCTGAGACTGTCTTAGAGGCAGGTATTTCCTCGCCTGAGGTTGTTTTAACGAACCTGCCAATGGGTTTCTGCTGACTGTATTCTTTGTTCACTGTCTGCCATTCTTTGGGCTACGAAACTCAGCAGTCTAAGGGTGCTACATGTGTGAATGGGTAGTCTCATCTCCAGATGAGCTTTTGGCCTCTGGCATGAGATTGTTTCCCGTGTAGCAAACGTTGTAGACTTGTTACTCTAGGTTCGACGAACCTTTGAGAGGAATTTCAGCTGCTGGCTTTGCAGCCTGAAGTGCTACATGTGTGAATGGGTAGTCTCATATCCAGATGAGCTTTTGGCCTCTGGCATGAGATTGTTTCCCTTGTGGCAAACGTCTATAAACGTGTTTATTTTGCAGGGTGGACTGCCCTTGTGGTTATTTTAGCCTGCTGAAATTTTGCAGTTCGAAGAGTGACAGGTGTAATGTCCTGTCCTGAGTGTATTTGTGGTTTATTGTTTGCAATACATGAGAGGGGGTGGGGACTGGTGAAAGTCAGAGAAGGAGGCTACCCGAAGGATCTGTTGGGTCGCGGGCCGTAGCTCCTCACTACCCCTGATGTGTTTGTTCTTGTTCTGAGATTAACCGTACATTAGTCTTATGAGCTCCCACCGAAGGAATTTGCTGATAAGAACGCTGAGAAAAATATTAACCCCTTGGTTGTACGAGAGAAAAAAGAAAGTGATTTTTCTCTTTTAAAAAAAGGAAAAGAAAGTGATATTGCAAAGAAGATGTTGAAATAGTTAACAAAGTTGAAAGAAATGGCAAAAGTTATGTTGCTGAAGAGACAGGGAGAAAAATCCTGTGTGATAAAGAAAATTGGATAAAGGAAGTTAAGAAAGATGGCGATTGTATTATGTATGTATAGCTGATGATATGTTGGAACTTTAAACAAAGGAGGGGAGGGACAGCACTGCCCTCCGTCTAACAACCACTCCTTTCTCACCACCCAAGCACAACCCACTGTGACAACTCAGCCCGGCGGCCATCTTAGTGCACCCATGCCTTCACTTTCTACCCAGTCCAGTGCACTTCCTGCCGGCGGCCATCTTGGTACACCCAGTAAGCTTAAACAGCCTGTACCCAGCCCTCCCTGTTTTAGACCAAGATGGTTCATACCACACACCTGTCTTCCCCAATACGGGAGCATCACATTCCCAGGCTGGATATGTTAATGATGAAGAAGCATCTGAATGGGAAGCCCGACAGCAGGCAGCAAGGCCACCCACTGATTTAACCCCCAATCCGGCTCCAGACTCTCAGTTCCGAGAGGATCTCAAACACATGCTGGCAACCGTAAAGAACAGTGCCTCTTGTCAGCCCCTGCCCCAACAACAGTCTCGGTTACCAGAAGGGGCACCAGTGATGTATGTCGCTTTTACTCTATCACAAGCAGCGGCCTTAGTGACAAGTCTGCCTGACCCAGAGAAGCAGCCAATTCCCTTCTACCACAGGATAGTGCAGATACAAGAAACTTACTCAGCTGCCTGGAGAGACTTGATCAGACTATGCCAAATCAAAGCAGGATATGTCTTTTGGCCAGTCATGCAGATGGCCTTCAATGATGCCTGCCTGACAAGTGCCACTTCCTACACCTCAGGCGTGGAGTTCTGTGCACAACTCCACGACTGGGCAAAGGAGAAGTTGACGGATCAGAAGACCACAATCCAAGATATTACCCAAGATAAAGGGTAGTGTGTGAAGAAGTATCATGCTAGACTCATAAAGACACACACACACATGTTATCAACTGCTTTTGTTTCAGGGCTCAGAGAGGATATCAGAAAAAGCCTGATGGTGGCCCGCCCTGAATACCATTCAATGAAAATGTCTGATTTATTGTTGGTGGCCAGAGGTATAGAAAATCAAAAAGGTAAAAAACCAACGCCCCTCATGGTAACCCATGACGAAGATCCCGCCTACACTCGTCCACCACCACTGCCCAATACCAGGGTAAGGATCACCTGTTACAACTGTGGGAAACGGGGTCACTTCAAAAAAGAATGCAGAGCCCCAAGATGTCCCAGATTGACAGGGGTGCAGCCAAAAGTGTGTTGAGGGCGGTGAACCTGCCTAATAATTCTTTCCTTTCCACTTCCTGATTTGCTTGCCAGATTTGTGGTGTCCTCTACATGTCCCTTGAATCTACTAGGAGCTGATGTGTTGTCCAGACTACAGGCCTCAATCAGGACACGCCTGAAGGGGGGATGAAGTTACATACTCCCCTATCTTTAGAAGACTAATCTGCTTTGTGTTCTCTGTCTCTCCTGATGACACTTAATGAAGAAAAAAAACTTCAAGTTCAATACTGCAGGAAGTACTTGACAGAATCCCTGCGTGCCTATGGTCCACAGGACCGGGAGACAACGGTAACTTAAAGGTGCCACCAGTTTCAGTCAAGCTAAAAGAGGGCGCTTCATTGCCCCGGAAACCACAATAACCCCAAGAAGAGAATCCTAAAAAGAGAACCAGGTACCTACTGTGGATGCCTTTGACTGCAAAATACCTCACAGAGGTGGACCTTACAAACGTTTTCCCTCCTGCTGGTACCTTTTTGCATTCATCCACGGAAAGAAACGGCAACATACCTAAACAGTTGTGCCACAAGGGGCACAGAACTTTCCAAGCCAGTTTGCAAAAGCTATGGCTATCATCCTTGACACATGACAAGAGGAACACCCGGAAGTGATTCTCTTCCAACATGTTGATGACCTTCTCTTTTGTGCAGCTGACTTACCCCCTGTTGAAGTCACCTCAGAAAGCCTGTTGTGCTATCTTGCCAACCAGGGCTGCAGAGCCTCAAAGCCCAAATTGCAGTGGTGCTCAACACCTGTCATTTTCCTTGGACTAATTTCCTAGTGCAGAGCATGGATTCCAGAAGCCTTCCTACTGATGCTCTGCAATCAGACCCCTTCCAGATGTCTCCTGAAGAAATATCTAAGTTTGAGGCCCTCAAGTGTGCCATCTCAGGCGCTAGGGCTCCCAGCCTACGACAAAACGCTCAAGCTCTTTGTATCCGAACGTCTGGGACATGCTGCAGGTGTACTCACCCAATCACACGGCATCAGCCTACGCCCCATAGGATATTATTCCTGTCGGCTGGATGCGGTAGCAAGAGGAGGCCTATTGTGTCTGCGAGCTGGATTTGCTACACAAGACTTGCTTGACAAAACTTTGAACTTGGTCCTCGGACACTGCCTCGTTCTGCTTGTTCCCCATGACGTTGTTGCCATATTCAACCAAGATCCAGCCGAAACACTTGTCCACTACCAGACACTTGAGACTCCTGTGTTCCCTCCTACTGGACAGCATTACTCTATTAAGTTGTCAAACACTGAACCCTACCACCCTTCTTCCACTTCTCGAGGGGGGAAAGGAGGAGGAGGAGTAGAGTCTTGACTTGTTACCTCCGTGACCCTCGCAGTCACCACTGAAAACACTGTTCTACAAGCTGAAGCCTTAACACCGGTGATGTCTACACAGGAGGCAGAGCTATAAGCACTTACTACAGCACGTAAATGGGCAGAGGGAAAAAGAGCCAACATTCATGGACTCAAGATATGCTTTCAGCATTGCCCATGATTATGGTGTTATCTAGGACAGAGGATTCCTGATGGCTGCAGGAACACCTGTGAAAACTTGATTGATGCCTTGCTTCTCTCAACCCAAGTGACTATTCTGAGTAAAAGCACACGACAAAATGAACTCAAAAGAAGCTTAAGGCAATCATCGAGCCAATACAGCTGCCAAACAGACAGCTGGTGGTCCGCGGGAAGTGGACAGCAGGGTGGTAGAAGAAGACCACCCCGTGCTTACCTTACAGACTTTCCCAGTGGACAGAGTTTATCTAAAAGAACTACAGGAAACAGCAAGTCCGGATAAGAAGGAAAGCTGGAAACAGAGAGGAACAACTCTCAGAAATGGACTATTCGAGTGCAACAAGAAGCCTTGTCTACCCAGGAGTATGTACCCAGCCGTGGTGCAATGGGCACATGGAGCTGCCCACTTGACAAAGACTTTTATGAACTCTCTTATCAACAAGTGTTGCACCAAGAGTTACTCCACTGACCGACAGCTTCTGCAGATCATGCATTATCTGCACCAAATGTAACCCAGAATGCACAGAAGAAGCACCTGGCAAAAGCCCTATACCCCATTCCAGAGGATGCAAATTGATCATTCTCAAGTGCCAAGAAGTGGCAGATTCGAATACGCCCTAGTGGAAGTGGTCATGACTGCCAGGACCACAGCTAAGAAATTACTAAGTGAGATAGTATGTAGATTTGGGGTCCCAGAGGTGATATTGAGAGATCAGGGACCAGCCCTAACAACAACCCTTACAAAAGAGATTTGGGCAGCACTGGGGGTTCAGTTGGCACTACACATCCCATACCACCCTCAAAGTAGCGGGAAGGTAGAAAGGATGAATGGGACACTAAAAACAGGATGTTAAAGATGGCCCAAGAGACTAACATGAGTTGGCCAGACAGTTAGCCCATTGCCCTGTTCAGTGTCAGACACACCCCCAGGGGAAACATGCCCTATCCCCTTATGAAATTTTGTTTGGTTCAGCCCCCAGACTTGGTTGTTACTTTCCACAATAGTTACAGTTGCAGTCTGATGTGTTGACTAATTATGTAACCACATTATCACGAGAATTAACCTGAATGCATGTCCAGGTGTTTTCTTCCATTCCAGATCCTGAATCAGATACAGGAACACACCAACTACTGTCTGGAGATCCTTGAGCCAAGTTATGATGGTCCATTCCAAGTTTTGCTGACCACAGCTACCTCAGTCAAGTTGGCCAGGAAGAACACCTGAATGCACGCTTATCACTGCAGGAGAGCGTGTTTTCGGGTGCTGCATATCCTTTTTCTGTTTGATCTAGGGGGGAGGGGCCCAGGAGGTGGCCATCACAAAAATGATAACATAATTACGTTTTGGTGTAACTCTTCAGGTACACATGTGACCACCTTTACCTTAGATTACTGTGACATAGTACCTTGTCCGTTTGACCCTTCATGGTGATGCCATTGGTACAGTGATATCCCTGACGGTAAGGACATATATGTATGCCACACAGACAGTTACTGGGGACAGAGTTGTGGTTTCTGTGGGGGCCAGTGGGTTGGAACACAGGGCCAGAATGGGCGACCACAGAGTGCATTAGACAAAAAAGATGAAAATAGAAAGCCCCCATATCCTAACCAAAGATATCCCTGATACATACACTGACCCAGCACACAGTCAGAGGAGGAAGCGAGCAGCTCTCTCCGGAAGCTTTGATCCTCATGTATACATACATGTCATAGGGGTTACAAGGGGGGTCCCTGATGAGTTTAAAGGCAGGGATCAGGTAAAAGCTGGTTTTGAGTCTTTGATCCCCATAACAACTGTCAGCAAGAATGTAGATTGGATTAACTACATGTCATGGTTATGCAATAGAGTTTGTCGATCAGCATACCTGTCTCCATGTGTTCATCTCTAGAGACCAGCTGACCCTCACCAGACTGCTTTTGTAACCTCCCCTATAAGCATGGCCCCACCCCAGGCCCTATCAGGGAACCCTATATTAACCTGTGCACTGCAAGCCAGCAGTGCTGATCAACCACTGTGTGTTAGCCTCTATGTGTACTTGCTATGTTTCCTACATCTGATTTCTGTTACCGACTTTGGCCTGTTCCCGGCCATCCCTGTTTGCCTGTGACCCTGATGTTCCAGACAGCTCCCTCTTTCCTCATCTCCTGTAGTCTACCGTGAGCGTGAGCTGTGAGACCCTGGGGACCGCGACCTGGAGCCAGACTGCAGCGCAGTCCATCCTCACCACTAGAGGCTCTGGTGAACACCCGCTGGCTCTTAGACTCCGCGCCCTGGGGAATCTATGCTCTAGCTCCCAGTGGGATCTGTGTCAGTGATCCAGTAGACCTGATTCCTGAACCTCCCAGGGTACAATCCGCAGCAGTCAGCCGTAGGGTCCACTACCTTGCGGTGCACTCCTGATCCCAACGGTGTGCATCTGTCACCCAGCCTCTAGGTGACCTGACACTACACATATTATAACCAACAGAGATTTGTAAATTACTCTAAAGATGCCCTCCAGGGAATTTCTGATCAGTTAGCCCCCACTTCCTACATGACATTCCAGGACCGGATGGCCTTAGACATGGTGCTAGTGGGGAAAGGAGGTGTTTTGTAAAATCATATGAAAAACCGGGAACCTGTTGTACATACATTCCTGATAATACTGGCCCAAATGGTAAGGTTACTTTAGCTATAAAGAAATTAGAAGATCTGTCACTAGAGTTGAAGAAGAACTCAGGTATCACAGACCCATGGGACCAATCTTTTAGCTGGATGAGTGGGTGGCAGAAGGTGCTCGCCCAGATACGGGTAACGGTATTAATAATCCTGGTTCTTTTAGCCCTGATTGTATGCTGTATTCTATCTTTTGTAAAAAGTTAATGAGCAAGGCTGTAGACAATAGCACACCTACATTTCTCCACCAAGAAGAAGAGGACCTCCTTATGATGGAAGATGATAAACCCTTCACTCCTCCACAGTCACTCCCTGTCCATAATCTCACAATCCTATAGGGTTATAGGGATAGATAGCGCCTGACTGCACCTCTCCAGCTGTATCGAGGAGGGAAGTGAACAGTTGCTGCCCAATTCTATATACAGCCTAAAAGAGTTGCTGAGGAGAAGGGCCAGGCTAAAAAGTAGGACCTTTAGTATTAGGGACAGAAAAGAGAAAATAGTCATTTTAGGGGGGATTGTGAAGGAATGTGATGTAGATAATAATAATAGTAATCTGAAAATGTCTATTTTCTTATGTGCATACATATTTTTCTCCTTACTCATTATATAAGTATACAGATTTGCTCTGTTCCTATATTTTCTCAAAATGGCGTGTACCCCCTACCTCCCACACACAGAAGAACGCGGAACTGGAGATAAGAACAAAGAGAGCCAAACCTCGTTATGAAAATTATCCACCTTCTTTTCTATCTTAACCAATGAGATGTACCTATTAGACTAACATAGCAATGACGTATTTGTGTGTATAAAACATTAACACCGCCTTGAATAAATCAGAAGTGTAACAGTAACGAAACTGAGCGTGTCTCAGTGTGTTTACTTTTATATGCATGCATATCAACACTTTTCAAATTAGAGACAGCAGCAGATAACCTTGAGCTCGAATGGAGCTCTTAATCATTTCCATAAAACTACTATCCAGTACATCAACTTCAACTTCCACTATCTACAACAACAACTTCAGCCAACATTATCCACTACAAACGGTTTAGCTTTCACTGTCCTCTACAACAACTTCAGCCCCACTAATCACTACAACTTCAGAGTCTACTACAACTTTGACTCCCACTATCCACTACAAACGGTTTAGCTCCCACTGTCCACTACAACAACTTCAGTCTCCACTATCTACAACAAAAACTTCAGCTCCCACTGTCTACCACAACAGCTTCAGCTTCCACTGCCCACTACAAGAACTTCAGCCCTCACTATCTACTACAACAGCCTCAGCTCCCACTGTCCACCACAACAACTTCAGCCTCCACTATCCACTACAACATCTTCAGCTTCCACTGCCCAATGCAACAACTTTGGCTTCCACTGTCCATTACAAGAACTTCATCTCCCACTATCTATACAACAATTTCAACTTCCACTGTTCACTACAACAACTTCCGTCAACACTGCCCACTACAAATACTTCAGCTCCCACTGTCTATCACAACATCTTCAGCTTCCATTGTCCAAAACAACTTCAGCCTCCACTATCCAGGACAGCAACTTCAGCCTCAGCTATCCACTACAACAACTTCAGCTCCCACTGCCCACTACAACTACCTCAGCTCCCATTGTCTAATACACAGCTTCTGCTCCCACTGTACACTGCAACTTCAGGTCCCACTGTCCACAACAACATCTTCAGCCTCCATGATCAACTACAACAACTTCAGCCCTCACTGTCCACTACAACAACTTCAGCCTCCACCATCCACTACAACAACTTCAGCCTCCACCATCCACTACAACAACTTCAGCCTCCACCGTCCACTACAACAACTTCATCCTCCACCGTCCACTACAACAACTTCAGCCTCCACCATCCACTACAACAACTTCAGCCTCCACCATCCACTACAACAACTTCAGCCTCCACCATCCACTACAACAACTTCAGCCTCCACCATCCACTACAACAACTTCAGCCTCCACCATCCACTACAACAACTTCAGCCTCCACCATCCACTACAACAACTTCAGCCTCCACCATCCACTACAACAACTTCAGCCTCCACCATCCACTACAACAACTTCAGCCTCCACCATCCACTACAACAACTTCAGCCTCTGCTATCTACTACAACAACTTCAGCCCCTGCTATCTACTACAACAACTTCAGCCTCCACCATCCATTACAACAACATCAGCCTCTGCTATCTACTACAATAACTTCAGCCTCCACCATCCACTACAACAACTTCAGCCTCTGCTATCTACTACAACAACTTCAGCCCCTGCCATCTACTACAACAACTTCAGCCTCCACCATCCACTACAACAACTTCAGCCTCAACTATCTACTACAACTTCAGCCTCCACCATCCACTACAACGACTTCAGCCTCCACTATCTACTACAACTTCAGCCTCCACTATCCACTACACCAAACTCTATAAACATAGTGGTGGTCAAGTGAAGAAAAATGAAGTGTGTACTGCTTGGTGGGAGAAATGTTTGCCCCCTCCTTCTGAAGGAAAGTACAGAGTTATTTTAAGGGCACAGTCATAACACCCTATAAAACCATGAATTTGAGATACAAAATAATACAAATAATATGGAGAGATAAACAATAAACAACATACCTGTGGCGGGTATTGTAATATTTAATACCACTGGACTTTTGAATGCTGGATGATGAATAATGCACATTGCTTCAGTCTCATTGTCCTCCTTCTGGGTGTAAGTGCTGGTTACTGTAGTGGTTTTGTTTTCTTCCCTGGAATTTGTATTAGTGACTTCATAGAGGAATGATGAGTTCCACCATATAGTTGCGGCAGGATGCCCTCCAATAGCTTGGCACTCAGCAGACTTGGAGCTGGTTAACCTTATTAATACAATTGGTGTCACTGAAAATAATAAAAAAAACTTTTTTATACCCTCTTCTGCTTTTTGCATTTCCTTACATAAAACTCCAAACAAATCGCTAACTACAGAGATGAAAGACATATTGTATATGGGAGCTGCTTTACCTGCCAAAAGATTTGTGTTTTAGTCCAGCCAGTCTTTGGATTTATACCTCCCTACCTGACAATATAACCAGGTTGGTGACATGAATTTTCATTACTGTGACCAAGTTGGCCAATGAGGCCAATGAAGGAGTACTAGGTGCTGCATTCTACACATTGCTAAAGGGAGTTGGGGGGGGGGGGGGTAGTTTTGGGAGCCTGTATGGATTGTTAATAGTATAGACACCAGTCTTTGTGCCTGATGTGTTGTTGTCTTTTGGGAGAGGGGATGATCTTTTCTTTTTAAGATAGCACAACCTTGCAGTTCAATAATAATTCATCACAGCTATGAGAAACTGTATACAACATGTTCACCATCCTCATTCAACACATCAAGCCATAGCCACAAAAGGTTTATTTTTCAATGGAAAATCCAGGTCACATTAACATTTACTATACAATGATTCAAGCATGATATAGCCATACAGAGACCTTCCACTTTTGCCGACACTGAGTGTACAGCTTATGAGATCATATCAATCTGACCTCATTCCCTGTTATCACATTGCTTGTAAACCCCATTATGTTGCTATTTTCACTTTTATGCCATATACACTATATTGCAAAAAGTATTGGGACACCTGCCTTTGCATACACATGAACTTTAATGGAGTCTTAGTCCATACCCCACCATAATCCCCCCCTCCACCAAATTATTTGGACCAGTGCACAAAGCAAGGTCCATAAAGACATAGATGAGCGAGTTTTGAGGTGGAGGAACTTGACTGGCCTGCACAGAGTCCTGACCTCAACACGATAGAACACCTTTGGGATGAATTAGAGTGGAGACTGCGAGCTAGGCCTTCCCGTCCAACATCAGTGCCTGACCTCACAAATGCGCTTCTGGAAGAATGGTCAAACATTCCCATAGACACACTCCTAAACCTTGTGGACAGCCTTCCCAGAAGAGTTGATGCTGTTATAGCTGCAAAGGGTGGGCCAACGCAATATTGAACCCTACGGACTAAGAATGGGATGCCATTAAAGTTCATGTGCGTGTAAAGGCAGGCGTCCCAATACTTTTGGTAATATCGTGTATGTTATTATCTGTATGGTTATACATTTGGATAACATTTATATCATGGGTACATTGCATCATGATATATTTCGGAGATCATTTTATGTAATTGGGGCTGAGGGCTTTGTTTTCTATAACATATATACATACAGTATACATTATATATAGATATGAATATTTAGCATATTGGTCACTGTGTCACATTTGACTATATAGATGACAAATACATGTTACCCTAAAGTACATAAAAAGACAAAGTTTTTTTTAAAAGTTTTTATAGAGTAATGAGAGGAGAGTAATCTCCTGACTCGTGACTGTCCACAACTTTATCCCAGAGATCCCCGGGAGACAGTGCCTTGCCACCCATAGTTGATTGTTTGCGTCAGTTGCACAACCAGGGACTGAAATGCTCCAGGAAAGCTCTTTTCATGTTGAGCTAATCAAAATGACCACAGTTGATCACAGTTGAAAGTCAAATGGCTTTGTGTACCATTGAGAAGGTGATTAACCACTTGAGCCCCGGACCATTATGCTGCCTAAGGACCAGAGGTCTTTTTCCAATTTGGCACTGCGTCGCTTTAACTGCTAATTGCGCGGTTATGCAATGCTGTACCCAAACGAAATTTGCGTCCTTTTCTTCCCACAAATAGAGCTTTCTTTTGATGGTATTTGATCACTTCTGCAGTTTTTATTTTTTGCGCTATAAACGGAAAAAGACCGAAAATTTTGAAAAAAAATGATATTTTCTACTTTTTGTTATAAAAAAAATCCAATAAACTCAATTTTAGTCATACATTTAGGCCAAAATGTATTCGGCCACATGTCTTTGGTAAAAAAAATGTCAATAAGCGTATATTTATTGGTTTGCGCAAAAGTTATAGCGTCTACAAACTAGGGTACATTTTCTGGAATTTACACAGCTTTTAGTTTATGACTGCCTATGTCATTTCTTGAGGTGCTAAAATGGCAGGGCAGTACAAAACCCCCCCAAATGACCCCATTTTGGAAAGTAGACACCCCAAGGAAATTGCTGATAGGCATGTTGAACCCATTGAATATTTATTTTTTTTGTCCCAAGTGATTGAATAATGACAAAAAAAAAAAAAAAAAAAAATATTTACAAAAAGTTGTCACTAAATGATATATTGCTCACACAGGCCATGGGCCTATGTGGAATTGCACCCCAAAATATATTCAGCTACTTCTCCTGAGTACGGGGATACCACATGTGTGGGACTTTTTGGGAGCCTAGCCGCGTATGGGACCCCGAAAACCAATCACCGCCTTCAGGATTTCTAAGGGTGTAACTTTTTGATTTCACTCTTCACTGCCTATCACAGTTTCGGAGGCCATGGAATGCCCAGGTGGCACAACCCCCCCCCAAATGACCCCATTTTGGAAAGTAGACACCCCAAGCTATTTGCTGAGAGGCATATTGAGTCCATGGAATATTTTATATTTTGACACAAGTTGCGGGAAAGTGACACTTTTTTTTTTTTTTTTTTTTTTTTTTGCACAAAGTTGTCACTAAATGATATATTGCTCACACAGGCCATGGGCCTATGTGGAATTGCACCCCAAAATACATTTAGCTGCTTCTCCTGAGTATGGGGATACCACATGTGTGGGACTTTTTGGGAGCCTAGCCGCGTACGGGGCCCCGAAAACCAATCACCGCCTTCAGCGTTTTTAAGGGCGTGAATTTTTGATTTTACTCTTCACTGCCTAACACCGTTTCGGAGGCCATGGAATGCCCAGGTGGCACAAACCCCCCCCAAATGACCCCATTTTGGAAAGTAGACACCCCAAGCTATTTGCTGAGAGGCATGGTGAGTATTTTGCAGCTCTCATTTGTTTTTGAAAATGAAGAAAGACAAGAAAAAACTTTTTTTTTTTTTCTTTTTTCAAATTTCAAAACTTTGTGACAAAAAGTGAGGTCTGCAAAATACTCACTATACCTCTCAGCAAATAGCTTGGGGTGTCTACTTTCCAAAATGGGGTCATTTGGGGGGGTTTTGTGCCACCTGGGCATTCCATGGCCTCCGAAACTGTGATAGGCAGTGAAGAGTGAAATCAAAAATTCACGCCCCTTAGAAAGCCTGAAGGCGGTGCTTGGTTTTCGGGGTCCCGTACACGGCTAGGCTCCCAAAAAGTCTCACACATATGGTATCCCCGTACTCAGGAGAAGCAGCAGAATGTATTTTGGGGTGTAATTTCACATATTCCCATGGCATGTTTGAGCAATATATCATTTAGTGACAACTTTGTGCAAAAAAAAAAAAAAAAAAAAAAAAATTTGTCTCTTTCCCGCAACTTGTGTCGCAATATAAAATATTCCATGGACTCGACATGCCTCTCAGCAAATAGCTTGGGGTGTCTACTTTCCAAAATGGGGTCATTTGGGGGGGTTTTGAACTGTCCTGGCATTTTATGCACAACATTTAGAAGCTTATGTCACACATCACCCACTCTTCTAACCACTTGAAGACAAAGCCCTTTCTGACACTTATTTTTTACATGAAAAAGTTTTTTTTTTTTTGCAAGAAAATTACTTTGAACCCCCAAACATTATATATTTTTTTAAAGCAAATGCCCTACAGATTAAAATGGTGGGTGTTTCATTTTTTTTTTTCACACAGTATTTGCGCAGCGATTTTTCAAACGCATTTTTTGGGGAAAAAACACACTTTTTTAAATTTTAATGCACTAAAACACACTATATTGCCCAAATGTTTGATGAAATAAAAAAGATGATCTTAGACCGAGTACATGGATACCAAACATGACATGCTTTACAATTGCGCACAAACGTGCAGTGGCAACAAAATAAATACATTTTTAAAAGCCTTTAAAAGCCTTTACAGGTTACCACTTTAGATCTACAGAGGAGGTCTACTGCAAAAATTACTGCCCTCGATCTGACCTTCGCGGCGATACCTCACATGCATGGTGCAATTGCTGTTTACGTTTGACGACAGACCGCCGCTTGCGTTCGCCTTAGCGCAAGAGCAGGGGGCGACAGGGGTGCTTTTTTTTTTTTTTTTTTTTTTCTTTATTATTTTTTTGCTTTTTTATCTTATTTTTAAACTGTTCCTTTCATTTTTTTTTTTTTTAAATCATTTTTATTGTTATCTCGAGGAATGTAAATATCCCCTATGATAGCAATAGGTAGTGACAGGTACTCTTTTTTGAAAAAATTGGGGTCTATTAGACCCTAGATCTCTCCTCTGCCCTCAAAGCATCTGACCACACCAAGATCGGTGTGATAAAATGCTTCCCCAATTTCCCAATGGCGCTATTTACATCCGGCGAAATCTAAGTCATAAAATGCTCGTAGCTTCCGGTTTCTTAGGCCATAGAGATGTTTGGAGCCACTCTTGTCTCTGATCAGCTCTATGGTCAGCTGGCTGAATCACCGGCTGCATTCTCAGGTTCCCTGTTGAGACAGGAGAGCCAGAGAAAAACACGGAAGACGGTGGGGGGGGGGGGCATTCCCTCCCACGGGTTGTAAAGGCAGTCTAGAGGCTAATTAGCCGCTAGGATTGCTTTTACATGAAAGCCGACCGCTGGCTGAAAAGAATGATACCAAGATGATACCTAAACCTGCAGGCATCATTCTGGTATAACCACTCAAAGTTGTGAATGGCGTACCTGAAGACAAAAAAATGGTTAACAATAAAGCACAGTAAACAATAAAGTATAAATAATTACATACCTGAAAAACAAACATGATAAAACATAATAACAATAACAATAACAATAACAATAAAACACTGCAGAATAGAATACAGTAAAAAAAGAGCAGAACAATAGAGAGAGAGAATAGAGAGAGAGAACAATAAAACGACAACTATTTTTTTTTATTTTATATATATATTTTTTTTTTTTTACACTTTTTTTGTAACTAACTTTTATAACTGTAACCGGTTCCAGGTTCGGGTCTCTCAAAATGCGATGGCATCTTGGGAGACCCTGTGAAAGTGTGCCTAGTCTGTGCAATGCTGTACCCTACGCTAATACTCAACTAGTGTATGGTAGCGTTCAAAACATTCACCAATGCAAAGACCAGGATTGTCAGGACAGAAGGGACAATAATAGCGGGTGTCACGCCTATATCCGCGTTTGCTGCAGACACAACATCTTTTTGGGGGGGGTTCGTTGGGTAGGGGTACTCGGGAGCACATAAAAATGCCTCTCATGCAGCCGACTGCATTTCGTTGGGGGATGTGAATGGGGGAAGTACGGGCGCTGCAGAAGTGGTGGGTTCCCAATTAGGATTGGCGAATGCAGCAGGAAGGGCACTATGGGCACGACGGGCCTGTGTTTGTCTTTTTGGTGGCAGCGGGACACTACTTGTGCTTGTCACCTCACCAGCTTGAACTGCACTTATGGGACTCGCCACGTCACCAAGTGTTACTGCAGTGCTGGTTTGACTACGACCGGGGTGTACTAGGCCGCTGGTGCTTGCCAGTTCAATAAAAAGCTTCCAAAAAAACTGTTAGCGATCGCAGGGATCAGGCCTGACTCTGCAAACGCTGCAGTTATGCGTTTAGTGTTTTGTAAGTGACAGTGATCGATCGATACTGCACTTGGGTGGGCTGGACTGGGCCGGGCGGAGGGGCAAAACGCAGGTGCTAGCAGGTATCTGGGTTGATCCCGCTAACACTGCGTTTTTGGGAACCCTAAACTGCTGGGGACGCTAGTATAGATCTGATCTGATCGGATCAGATATTGATCCGTTCAGATACTATACCACTAAAGGAGGCGTATGCTGCGTGCGTGGGTGTTAGTGGTACTGGCGCTAACCTGACGCTGCCTGGGGCCGGTGCTTGCTAGTTCACCAAAATGCTACCAAAAAAACTGTTAGCGATCGCAGGGATCAGGCCTGACTCTGTGAACGCTGCAGTTATGCGTTTAGTGTTTTGTAAGTGACAGTGATCGATCGATACTGCACTTGGGTGGGCTGGGCGGAGGGGCAAAACGCAGGTGCTAGCGGGTATCTGGGCTGATCCCGCTAACACTGTGTTTTTGGGAACCCTAAACTGCTGGGGACGCTAGTATAGATCTGATCAGATCAGATATTGATCCGATCAGATACTATACCACTAAGGGAGGCGCATGCTGCGTGCGTGGGTGTTAGCGGTACTGGCGCTAATCTGACGCTGCCTGGGGCGACGCATATCACCGCCGGGCGATCAGGGGGCTAAACCTTTATTAGGTAATAAACGGCGGGTGCCCTGACACTATAAAAAATAAACGAACTAACCTGCGTCACCCGTAACGGTTATACGGTGATCAGTGGTGAAAGGGTTAACTAGGGGGCAATCAAGGGGTTAAAACATTTATTAGGTAGTATATGGGGGTCCCTGACGCTATAAAACGCTGACGGCGAACCTAAATATTTACCTCACTAACTAGCGTCACCAGCGACACTAATACAGCGATCAGAAAAATGATCGCTTAGCAACACTGGTGACAGGGGGTGATCAAGGGGTTAAAACTTTATTAGGGGGGGTTAGGGGGGTACCCTAGACCTAAAGGGGGGTGATACTCACTGTCCCAACACTGTAACTGTCACAAACTGACACTATGCAGTAATCAGAAAAAAAAAAAAAAAAAAAAAAAAAAAACCTGCTGGTGTCAGTTTGTGACAGGGGGGGGGGGGTGATTGGGGGGGGATCGGGGGGCGATCGGGGGGGGGATCGGGGTGTTTTGTATGCCTGGCATGTTCTACTGTGTGTGTGTGTGTTGTGCACTCACATTGATGTCTTCTCCCCTCGGCGCTGGAACGGAAAATACCGAGCCGAGGGGAGATGACATCATTTCCTTTGCTGCTGTTTAGCATACAGCAGCAAAGGAGTGTTCCCATTGGCCGGCGGCGATCGCGAGGGGGGGGCCACGAACGGATGGCCTCCCCCTCATCTCGGATCGCCGGGGAACAGAACGGGACCGCTTCGGGCACCGGGGGGGGGTCCGATCGGACCCCCCACCCGCGAGAGGCAAATCACGTACATGTACGTGATTTTGCCTGCCCGTGCCGCCTTGCCGACGTAAATCGGCGTTAGGCGGTCCTTAAGTGGTTAACTATACCTGATTGAGTTTACAAGTCATTTATGGGAGTGGGGTGATCCTTTTTCCAACTCAGTGATTCTGTTTTTGAATTTTTTTCATTTGTTTTCTGACATGTTGATATACCTTTCACTTGGATGTTATAGGTTGCACTAAGTAAATACAGCTGGAAAAAACAAAAACTGTGTCTGTCTTCATTTCAGGCTGCAAAGCAACAAACTGTGATTAATTTAAAGGGGGTGGGGTGATTCTTTTCTATACCCACTTTATACTATCAGTGTCCCAAACCAGAAGGTTTTATGTGTTGTTCTGCAAATGTTTAATGTGCTTTAACATGGAGGATTACATGGTGTGACAGGAGTCACTTTGGGCGGGGGGCTTGTGGAACCCAGCTTACCTTAAAAAGCTTTGGAAACTCCTTGTCCAGCTCCCCTGGCCCCACCTCTGTTTCTAAGTAACCCTGTTTCTATTAGGGGCACAGGGTGACCGAGAACCCAAGTCTGATCTGCACTAATCAGACTCACCGTACAACCACACCGGACGCAGCTTTTCCTTTTACCCCTGGTTATCCTGGGTCTTATATGTAAGGTTTGTGTTGAAAGAATGAAGGGGCTCTTTCGCTTTGGACAGTTATATCTCTGAACAATATCCCTCAAGAAAATATGAAGATAAATTCCACCTTTCCAACTATTGGAATATTGTATGAGCTTGGTTTCATAAACGGTTGTCGACTTTTTACTAGATCGTTTGAGGTGTGGCTGTATCCCATTGTTCTATTGTTTGTGTCTGCCTTGGGAGCAAAGTATTATGGGATGTATATGCTTATGTGGATTGGCTTACATGTTAATGAAACCATTATCAGCATGTAGACGGGGGGCAGGGTGGAGGGAGGGGGGAATTCCTCGAACAGCCCTCCCTGCCGATAAGACGGTCTACTGCTGGAAAGTTGAATACACCTGTGTGTCTCTTGTTACTGAATGTAGGTTACCCCACCCTGTGACACTTTGCAAAGAAGGGGGTATGGTGGTCCCCTGAGTGTATATCTCTTTGTGCCTGTGTTTGAATAGTGTTTGTTACCACCCCACACTAATGTCTTGACAAGTGAGTGGGTGGGCTAAGGGACCTTGGATCACGCTGGTACCGGGCAAAGGAAGCGTATACGGCGGACATACTCTTCATGATTGTGGGGGTTCATGACACATGTCTTTAACACAGTAACACTTTGTTCTTCTATTTAGAATATGTCCTCTCAGTAGGTGACACATATAACGTCTCAGTGACTTGTTTCTTTTACTTAAGACAATAGAATAGTTGGCAAGTCACATTCATTTAGACAGTTATAGGATTCTTCATTCACAACTGGTACAGAGGTAGAATATTAGAAAATTGGCTGTGCCTTTGGCTGTACTGCTAGTTCAATACATGGTCCCTAGTGGTATACAGAATAGGTGCAATAGAGAACTGGTGCTGCCCATATCTGAATTGGTAACTGTCCATAGTAGCATGGTCCATGTCACATGTTTCCCAGTAGAACAAGCCCATTGAAGGGATAGAGGCACAAAACAAATGATCACATCACAGATTCTCTCTAGTCAACTCCCACCCCCTCGATTCCCAGAGGTCAGCCCCCTTTACATATGATACACTGACCGGTCACTTTATTAGGTACATCTTGCTAGCAACGGGTTGGACCCCCCTTTTGCCTTCAGAACTCCCTTCGTTCTTCGTGGCATAGATTCAACAAAGTGTTGGAAACATTCCTCAGAGATTTTGGTCCATAGTGACATGATAGCATCACACAGTTGCTGCGGATTTGTCAGCTGCACATCCATAATGCCAATCTCCCCTTCCACCACATCCCAAAGGTGCTCTATTGGATGGAGATCTGGTGACTGTGGAGGCCATTGGAGTAAAGTGACCCCATTGTCATGTTCAAGAAACCAGTGGAAAGATGATTTGAGCTTTGTGACGTGGTGCGTTATCCTGCTGGAAGGAGCCATCAGAAGATGGGTACACTGTAGTCATAAAGGGATGGACATGGTCAGCAACAATACTCTGGTAGGCCGTGGAGTTTAAACGATGTTCAATTGGTACTAAGGGGCCCAAAGTGTGCCAAGAAAATACCCCCCCACACCATTACACCACCACCAGCCTGAACCTTGATATAAGTCAGGATATATGCACGCTTTCATGTTGTTAATTCCAAATTCTGACCCCACCATCTGAATGTTGCAGCTGAACTCAAGACTCATCAGACCAGGCAACATTTTTCCAATCTTCTATTGTCCAATTTTGGTGAGCCTGTGAGAATTGTAGCCTCAGTTTCCTGTTCTTAGCTGACAGGAGTGGCACCCTGTGTGGTCTTCTGCTGCTGTAGCCCATCTGCTTCAAGGCTTGATGTGTTGTGCATTCAGTGATGATATTCTGCATACCTTGGATGTAGCGAGTGGTTATTTGAGTTACTGTTGCCTTTCTATCATCTCAAACCAGTCTGCCCATTCTCCTCTGACCTATAACATCAACAAGGCATTTTCCTCCACACAACTGCCGCTCACTGGACATTTTCTCTTCTTCGGACCATTTGGTTTAACCAATCTTGTTTTTTTTGTACAATTCTCCTTTAAGGGGGCGTGGCAAGGGGTGTGTCCTATGCCTGCATACTTTTGCTGATAGGTGTCCCTCATTCCCATCTCAAAAATTTGGGAGGTATGTATAAAGTACATGAATACAGTATATATCCATACTTACCAACTGTCCCGAATTTCCCGGGACATTCCCCGGATTTAGACTCTTTTCCCGACTTTATTATTTCCCGGGAAAAGGTCCCAAGAAATCCACTTTTTCCTGGCTTTTTCCGTCGGCTGCCATTTTTGAGAAGACCAGAAGTGGAGTGAAGCTGGGTGGCTATAATAGAAACTGAGCTGCTGCGGCCCCACCCACCCCAGCGCTCCACCCTGCTCAGGGGACTGATGCAAGGACGGTCTCTGCTGGGACACCTGATGCAAGGACGGACTCTCCTGGGACACCTGATGCAAGGACGGACTTTGCTGGGGGCACCTAATGCAAGGATGGATGGTTGGTGGCAGGCGACATGGCAGGTGGCACGCTCAGGTATCCCACTGATTCAGCATTATGGTGAGTTGAATGATTTCATTTTATATTACAATGTAATAATAGAAATAATGCACTTCAATCATCCTGACACCATATCAACCTTTGTGCCGGGATGATTGAAGTGCTAACACCAGGTGTTTGGAGTATCTTTATCTGCTGATTGTTAAACTTTCTAGAATACACATATTTCATTGTTGTGTAGGATCTGGGGCTGCTGTCCCTTCATCCCTCCCCCCCCCTTTCCCTCTCCATCCCTCATTCACCTCAGACACGAACCACACCCCATTTGAGCCACGCCCATTTAAGACACGCCCACTATTCCACGTAAGCCACACCCATTTTTCGTGCTCCACATTTTTACTTTTCCCCTGTGCCATGCCCACAAATGCATGCCCAGCCCCCTAATTATAACAAGACTCCCCCTACAGCCAAATAAGTGTCCCTAAAATGTTTTTTACAATGTTGGCAACTGTGTATATCCCCTCCAAGAGGGAGGATCTGACACACCTGCAGGGTAAGTATGTCATACATGACCTGACCCCCACACCATCAGCCAGAGAAATAAAAAAGCAACAGTAGCACCAACATAAATAACATATGCAAAACATAATATAACCATACCATTCAGTAGCTATCTATATATACAATTGTGTTGGCAGTTTAAGGAGGGACAGCTGACAATGCTTTTAGGGACAGAGAGAGTTTTCATCTGGCCGCTGATAGATCCAACGTGAGTCTGGAAGGCTCCTATTGGTGAAAGTAGAATAACCCTTTCATGACTAAGCCTATTTTTGACATTTGGTGTTTACAAGTTAAAATTCACATTTTTTGCTAGAAAATTACTTAGAGCCCCCAAACATTATATATATATATTTTAGCAGAGAATCTAGAGAATAAAATGGCGATTGTTGGAATATTTTATGTCACACGTTAATTGTGCAGTGGTGTTTTAAACGCAACTTTTTGGGGAAAGAGACACTGTCATGTATTTTAAAAAACCAAACAGTAAAGTTAGCCCAATTTTTTTGTATAATGTGAAAGATGATGTTACGCCGAGTAAATAGATACCAAACATGTCACGCTTTATAATTGCACGCACTTGACAAAGTCCATAGGCGACGCTTTAAATTTATTTTACAGTTACCAGGTTAGAGTTACAGAGGAGGTCTAGTACTAGAATTATTGCTCTCACTCTGACGATCGCGGCGATACCTCACATGTGTGATTTGAACATCGTTTACATATGCAGGTGCGACTTCTGTATGTGTTTTCTTTGCTGCACAAGCTCGCGGGGATGGGGGAGCTTTAAAGATGTTTTTTCTTATTTATTTTATTTATTTTTATATTAATAAATTGTGTTTTTAAAAAAAAAAAAATTTGATCAATTTTATTGCTGTCTCAAGGAATGTAAACATCCCTTGTGACAGTAATACGTGGTGGCAGGTACTCTTTATGGAGAGATCGGGGGTCTAAAAGACACCCGATCCCTCCTTTGCACTTCAAAGTATTCAGATCGCCATTTTTGGCGATTCTGAATACTATACATTTTTTTAAAACCAGCGCCATTGGCAGCTGAGTAAACAGGAAGTGACGTCATGACGTCGCTTCCGTGTTTCCAATTAGGAGGCTGGAATGAAGGCTCTCACAGCTTCGTTCCAGACTGTCACTAGCCGCCGGAGGCGGCGGATTGGTCATTGGGCCTCCCGATGGAAGGGGAGGCCCGGTAAGAGCGGCGGGAGGGGGGGTCGTCCCCTCCCGCTCCTCTGCTATAACAGCCGAGCGGCTTTTAGCCGCATCAGTTGTTATACCTGGAAAGCCGATCGCCGGTTCTAAAAAACAGTACCGGGATGATGCCTTCAGCTGTGGGCATCATCCCAGTATAACCCCCGAAAGCCAAGTACGCATATCTATGTACGCTCGGCGGGAAGGGGATAAGCTATACGGGCACAATGTCACAAAAATGACATCTGTCGGATTCTGTTCATAGATCCCCTGCTGATCACACGGGATAGTGCCAGTGTCTGACCCCTGTTGTCATATAATATAGTCTCTATAATATTTTTAAAAATTATTTGTAAATCCCTTTTGTAGAAGAATATACAGCATTACATAGGATTTCTTTGTCGTTAGAAAGATTGAGGTTTGCAGCATTTATACTTTATGCTCTTTTAATTAACAGAAGAGGTAGAAAGCCACACACTGATGAAGCCTGTGGGAAGGTGAAATGTGTCAGAGGGGCATGGCTTCTAGAGGAGACAAGTTAAAGTCGATTTCTCATATTCCAGCGGATACCAAACTTTCTAAACAAAGGGCCAGTTTACTGTCCTTCAGACTGTAGGGGTGCTGGACTCTGGCCATCAGGAGTACAAAATGTCCCAGCATTAGTGGGAGTAAACAATCCCCCATGATTAGTGTCAGTGGAAGGATTTGTGCCCCATGATTGGTGTCATTGCGAGGAATTGTGCCACATCGTTGGTGTCATTGGGAGGAATTGTGCCCCATCATTGGTGTCATTGGGAGGAGTTGTGCCCCATGATTGGTGTCATTGGGAGGAATTGTGCCCCATCCCTGGTGTCAGTGGTAGGAATTGTGCTCCATTGTTGGTGTCATTGGGAGGAATTGTGCCCCATCATTGGTGTCATTGGGAGGAATTGTGCCCCATCCTTGGTGTCAGTGGTAGGAATTGTGCCACATCGTTGGTGTCATTGGGAGGAATTGTGCCCCATCTTTGGTGTCATTGGGAGGAATTGTGCCCCATCGTTGGTGTCATTGGGAGGAATTGTGCTCCATTGTTGGTGTCATTGGGGGGAATTGTGCCCCATTCTTGGTGTCGTTGATGGGAATTGTGCCCCATCCTTGGTGTCGTTGACAGGAATTGTGAGCCATCGTTGCTGTCATTGGGAGGAATTGTGCCCCTTCGTTGCTGTCATTGGTGAGAATTGTGCCCCATCATTGGTGTCATTGGTAGGCACTGTGCCCAATCATTGGTGTCATTGGGAGGAATTGTGCCCCATCATTGGTGTCATTGGGACATATTGTTGGTGTCATTGGGAGGAACTGTGCCCCATTATTGATGTCATTGGTAGGAATTGTGCCCCATCGTTGGTGTCTTTGGGAGGAACTGTACCTTTCATTGGTGTCAGTGAATAAAATAGTGCCCCAAGGCCTGGATAAAAGCAAGCAGAGGGCCACATCTGGCCACCGGTCCCCAGTTTGGAGACCACTGTCATATTCCATACCTGGGCTGATTACCTGTGTGGGGCTCCCTAAATCTTCCGTTTCTGTTTGTTTCTGTGGGCTGGGCAAGCACCCGACAGCATTGGCATCACTAGGTGGATGCGTGTCAGCACTTGGAGTGGCGCTTTTTGTTTGTTTTTATACTCTTTTAGTTTATAATAATTGTGTTCATGTGATCTTTGTTATTTTGTGTAAGACTCTTACCTAATGCTTGTAATGTAATTGTACTTATTAAAGTTCCTCTTTCATTTACAATCTCACAAGTATAATTTCCTTCATCAGACAGTGTGATGTTCTTGATGGTGAGGGTCACCCTTTGTGTGCCAATGTCCTGGTCTGTGCGTTTACTGCAGTTATTGAATGTCTTGTTGCCATCTATTGCGAATGACACGAGGCAAGGTGGCTTATACACACGATGGACCTTCCAAGTAGACATGATAAATTCATTTCCCGGCTCATTTGTGCAGTTTAGAGTAGCCGTGCTTCCCGCAGAAATTACTCTGAGATCTAGAAAAGAAATACAAGTACATGGAGTAAATTGAGCATACCAGTACACGTATCAGAACTTTTTTAAATAAGAAAGAGATCAATTTAAATGTTTTTTTAAAAGCGCATTTCCACTTTTGAGGCCAAACTGGGATAATACTTACTTTACAGTATATTTGTTGCATGTTCCCATTTTCCCATTAACATAGCATTACTTTCCATCCAGCTGCTCCATTTATAAAAGGTGGTACTACCATAATTGAAACCCAGGACCCTGCATTCACTATATCTGGTCTCCCCAGGACTCTGCATTCACTATATCTGGTCTCCCAAGGACCCTGCATTCACTATATCTGGTCTCCCAAGGACCCTGCATTCACTATATCTGGTCTCCCCAGGACTCTGCATTCACTATATCTGGTCTCCCCAGGACCCTGCATTCACTATATCTGGTCTCCCCAGGAGCCTGCATTCACTATATCTGGTCTCCCCAGGACCCTGCATTCACTATATCTGGTCTCCCCAGGAGCCTGCATTTACTATATCTGGTCTCCCCAGGACCCTGCATTCACTATATCTGGTCTCCCCAGGAGCCTGCATTCACTATATCTGGTCTCCCCAGGACCCAGCATTCACTATATCTGGTCTCCCCAGGACCCTGCATTCACTATATCTGGTCTCCCACAGTACACAGAACATGGAAATGCAATTATTTTAGTAAATATAAACTGCTAAACACCTTTTCTCATCAGCAGTATATAGCCATCTTGTGACTTCTATCAATGTCTGGTTAAAGCTTGTAGAAGAAGTTTTCATTCTCCCCTGATTGTCCTATGAAGCTGCATGACCCCTGAACCTCTGTCGGGACAGTGCTGATTGGCCCTGTGCTGATCACATGCAATCTCCAAGGAAAAAAAAAAAACTCTCTAGCAATACACACCAAACTGAGCATGTGCAGAGTGCACTCCAAGGCTCTGTAATATCAGGAGATGGTTTGTGGACTGTGGAAGAAGGGGAGGATCAGAAAAGACAGGATCAATCAGCCTTTTTACTTAGTGCAAAGGATTAGCCCCTTAGGTTCCACAGTGAGTATAACAAGCATGCTTTACTGCATATACAGACTGATTTTACTATTGTGGGTTTAGTAACACTTTAAGTCTTTACTGTACTGGCAGATCTCAATATTAGTTGTAAACTAGATGAGCACACCATCTGGCCTAATGGAGGGTTAAAGGATAGGGTTATACATTGTATGTTATTCTGCTTAAAAATAAACAAAAACTGTCCCCTAACTGCATGTTAAAAGCTGTTCTGAACAATGCAACCTGTCTTTAGAGTCCTATATATAAATCTGCCCCAAAGAGGCAGCTGGAAAGGTGATTATTTTTTAAATCATTTTAGGTATGTTATGTGAATGAGAACACATAACAAACATAGAGTGTGCTTTCCCAAATTTGAAACAAAAGTGGAAATACAATTTAAAGGTAAACCCATTTCAAACATAAAGGGTTGATTTACTAAAGAGGATTTGCACTTTGCAAGGGAAATTCAGCAAGAGCTTTGTGATTGTGGTGTCCAATTGCTTGCAACAAAAAAAAAGGTTTTGCTTGCACATGATTGGATGATGGAATTCAGCAGAACTTTATCTCATTCGGTAAGCTCTGGAGAAAATTCCCTTGCGAAGTAAACAGTCTATTTGCCTTTTGTAAATCAACCCCAAAGTCTTATGCCCTGTACACACGGTCAGATTTTCCGATGGAAAATGTGTGATAGGACCTTGTTGTCGGAAATTCTGACTGTGTGTAGGCTCCATCACACATTTTCCATCGGAATTTCCGACACACAAAGTTTGAGAGCAGGCTATAAAATTTTCCGACAACAAAATCCGTTGTCGGAAATTCCGATCATGTGTACACAAATCCGACGCACAAAGTGCCACGCATGCTCAGAATAAATTAAGAGACAAAAGCTATTGGCTACTGCCCCGTTTAAAGTCCCGACGTACGTGTTTTACGTCACCGCGTTCAGAACGATCGGATTTTCCGACAACTTTGTGTGACCGTGTGTATGCAAGACAAGTTTGAGCCAACATCTGTCGGAAAAAAATCCATGGATTTTGTTGTCGGAATATCCGATCAGTGTACGATCGTGTGTACAGGGCATTAGGCTACTTTCACACTGAGGTGCTTTACAGGCGCTACAGCGCTAAAAATAGCACCTGTATAGCGCCTGTAAAGCGCCTCTCCTGTGTCTTTAGTGTGAAAGCCCGAGGGCTTTCACACTGGAGCGGTGCGCTTGCAGGACGGTCAAAAAAGTTCTGCAAGCCGCATCTTTGCAGTGCTATAGAAACGGTGTATTCACTGCTCCTAAAGCGCCCCTTCCTATTGAAAACAATGGGGCAGCGCCGCAAACCCGCCAGCAAAGCGCCGCTGCAGCAGCACATTGCGGGCGGTTTTAACCCTTTATCGGCCGCTAGCGGGGGTTAAAACTGCCCTGCTAGTGGCCAAATAGCGCCGCTAAAACGGCGGTAAAGCTTTACCGCTGCTGTCCACAACGCCCAGTCTGAAAGTAGCCTTAAGCTGGATTCACACTTATGCAGTTTAAGGCTCGATTCACATCTATGCATGTTGCTTTCGAGCGTTTCTGCAGTGCTTTTTGCGGCGATTGCCGCGTTTTTGAACATGCGTTTTTGCCACATTTTTGCAGCGTTTTTGCCGCGTTTTTTTTTTTTTTCTTTACAGTTTTTTTCAATACTGTATACAGTGTAAAAAAAAAGAAACAAAACACGGTAAAAACGCGGCAAAAACGCGGTACTTGCGTTTTGGATGCGGGTCCATTGAATTCTATTACATGCAAAACGCTGCATTTGCATGAAAAAAGTCCCCGACCCTTTCCAGAAACGCAGAGGCACAAAAATGCATTGATGTAAACATGTACCATAGGAACCCATGTTAAAAAATTCCCATGTATTTCTGCAAAATGCATCAAAAAACGCATTAGTCTGAATAGAGCCTGAGGCTCCATTCACACTAGCGCGTTTTTTGATGCATTTTGCATTTTGCAGAAATGCACGGGAATTTTTTAACATGGGTTCCTATGGTACATGTTCACATCAATGCCTTTTTGTTTCTCTGCATTTTTGGAAAGGGTCAGGGACTTTTTTTCATGCAAAATGCAGCATTTTGCATGTAATAGAATTCAATGGACAAGCATCAAAAACGCAAGTGCACCGTTTTTGCAGCGTTTTTGATGCATTTTTGGTGCGTTTTTGATGCGTTTTTGCCAGTTTTTTTTTTTTTTTTAATTTTTTTAAGACTGTAAAAAAAAAAAAAAACAAAAAAAAAAAACGCAAAACGCAAATCGCGGCAAAATCGCGGCAAAAACGCTTCTCAAAAACGTGGCAAGCATGAAAAAAAAACCTCCAAAAACGCTCAAAAGCAACATGCATAGATGTGAATCGAGCCTTAGTGCTTTTTGCATTTTGCAGATTTGCACTGCAGTCCATTTAACATGGTTTCCTATGGAACACGTTCTGTATTGCAAATCAGCAAAATGCAAAAAGCACTAAAAATGCATCGGTGTGAATCCAACCTAAGGCCTGGTTCACACCTATGCAGGTTGCAGTTGATGCATATTTCAGCTGCATTTTGCGTTTTTCAATACACATTTTTGATCCATTGAAGTCTATGGAACCAAAAATCAGAAATAGGGTCCCTGGCCCTCTCCATAAAATGCACAGATATGAACATGACCCATAGGAAACCATGGTAAATGGACTGTAGTGTGTTTCTGCAAAACTGAAAATGCACTAAAAAATGCATAGGTGCAAACCGGGCCCACACAAATCTAGACAACAATATAAAGGTGCATGTCCATCGATACAAGTCCTTGTATAAAAAGTCCTTTTTGTGAGGTAGTGCACAATATCCCTACACCCTTAGTGGTGATTATTCATAATATAGGTGACAATCTTGCTCCCACATCACCTCTGTGCTCTCTAGCCTCTAACCTCAGGTAAGTATTAAATCAGCATAACCTATGGTTCCTTGGACGGTGTAGTGGCGTGTAGTCACCCCTTGGGACCCTCTATAGTTGTTTCCGATGATCTGCTCTGATCTGTTGTCTCTGTTTCCTCCAAGGGGGTTCCCACTAATGTCCTCTCAAAGGGGTAAATATAAAGGAAGAAGAGCGCTCTCGTAGTGTAGTAACTTATGCCCTGTACACACGAGCGGACTTTTCGACCGGACTGGTCCGACGGACCGAATCCGGCGGACAATCCGACCGTGTGTAGGCTTCATCGGACCTTCAGTGGACTGTTTCTGTCGAAAATCTAAAGGACTTTAGATTTGGAACATGTTTCAAATCTTTACGTTGGAACTCCGCCGGACCCAGTTCCTATAGAGAAATCCGCTCATCTGTATGCTAGTCCAACGGACAAAAACCGACGCTAGGGCAGCTATTGGCTACTGGCTATGAACTTCCTTAGTTTAGTCCGGTCCTACGTCATCATGTATGAATCCGTAAGACTTTGGTGTGATCGTGTGTAGGCAAGTCCGTTCGTTCGAAAGTCTGTCGGAAGTCTGACAAAAGTCCGTCGGAAAGACTGTCGGACCTTTGTTGCCGAAAAGTCCACCCGTGTGTACACGGCATAAGAATGAATTTATTAGAATCATAACATCATACAGTGCACTCACATTAAAAAGCTGAGTAACGGCGTATATCCACGAGCTCCGAGGTCATTCCACAATCGCGTCACTTTTGGTATACCGGAAGTGACGTGATTGTGGAACGAGATCGGAGCTCATGGATATACGTCGTGACTCGGCTTTTTAATGTGAGTGCACTGTATGATGGACTGGCCAAGCATGTCTCCAGACCTAAACCCTATTGAGCATCTGTGGGGCATCCTCAACTGGAAGGTGGAGGAGCGCAAGGTCTCTAACATCCACCAGCTCCGTGATGTCATCATGGAGGAGTGGAAGAGGACTCCAGTGGCAACCTGCAATGCTCTGGTGAGCTCCATGCCCATGGGGGTTAAGGCAGTGCTGGAAAATAATGGTGGCCACACAAAATATTGACACTTTGGGCCCAATTGGGACATTTTCACTTAGGGGTGTACTCACTTTTGTTGCCAGCGGTTTAGACATTAATGGCTGTATGTTGAGTTATTTTGAGGGGACAGCAAATTTACACTGTTATACAAGCTGTACACTCACTACTTTACATTGTAGCAAAGTGTTATTTCTTCAGTGTTGTCACATGAAAAGATAGAATAAAATATTTACAAAAATGTGAGGGGTGTACTCACTTTTGTGAGATACTGTAACTGTCAGCGCCTCACTACTCTCTAACAATTTATTTATGAATAGTCAAGGATAAGCTATTTAAAGCAGAGCTCCGCTGAATTTTTTTTTTAAAAGTCAGCAGCTATAAATACTGCAGCTGCTATATTTTAAAACATGAACACTTACCTGTCCAGGGCGCCCGCGATGTCGGCACCCGAGGCCGAACCGTCTCTCGGTCCTCGGGTGCTGCCGCCTCCATCTTCAGTAAGGGAATCAGGAAGTGAAGGCTTGCAGCTTCACTTCCCGGTTCCCTACTGCGCATGCGTGAGTCGCGCAGCGCAATACGGATGGTCCCTGCTGTCTCTGGGACTCATGTGTTTCCCAGCAGACGGCGGGGGGACAGGAAGTGGCGTAAATAACCGCAGATTCTGCGACTATCTATGCCGGAAGTGGGTACAGATACCTGTAATATACAGGTATCTGCACCCCCCTCCCCCCTGAAAGGTGCCAACTGTGACACCAGAGGGGGGGAAGTTCCACTTTTGGGTGGAACTCCACTTTAACTGAAGGCGGCAGGCTTGCTATACATTTTTTTACCCCACACACAGAGTGGTAGCGCAAGAGTAACACATATAACAAATATCAAAGTTTTTATTTTGTTTGTGTCTTATTTTACACGTATATATGCCTTTAAATTGTTGTATTATATCTCTTTTGTACTCTAGATTTACAATATTTTTTTACAAAAAGCTTGAAATAAATGACAAAGGATTAGTATTTAATAGTATCTATTAGGGTTACACCGATACCTATACTAGTGCCGATACCTGAGCATTTGCAGGAGTACTTGTACTCCTGCAAATGCTCCAATGCTTGACCCGATACCTGGCGGGAGGCCAGTACACCCAGCATCCTCAGCATAGCAGCCTCATGGCTCATGGTGAAGCTGTGGGGGCAGTTACAAGCACCAATCTCCCTGTATAGCTTTTCTGACGGCCGCTTCTCCTCCTCTCCCGCGTAAAGGAGATCTGTGCTTGTAACTGCCCCCACCGCCGCACTGATCATCCCCAATTGTCCTTCCTGCTCCCCGGGTCCTCCGGTCCCCCCTCATCCTGGATCTCTCAGGATGGAGAGCAGAGGAAGGAGCCAGTAAAACTGTAATTTACCGGCTCCTTCCTTTTCCAAATACACAGAGTCAGTGATCACTGACTGTCCATTCATAACTGAGCATCGTAAACTGTATTTACTCTGCTTCAGTTTAAGAATGGGGAGGAGCCTCTGTTTTCTATCCATTCATCTTCAGTGCAGAGAAAGGGACTGGGGAGTCAGTGTCCTCAGTCCTTTTCCCTGTCTAAAAGGGGAGATGTCAGGGGTCTGTTTAGAACCCTGATATCTCACCAAAGCCCCCCAACAGGGTTGATAAAAAAAAGGAAACATTGTAATAAATAAATATTTAAAAGTAAAATTGTAAAAATAATAAAAAAATATATAAAAAAAACACTGACACTGTTCACTACCCCCCCCCCCCCCCCCCTCAACAAAGAAAGAAAACATTGTAAAAAAAAAAAAAACAATTGTAAACAAAAATTAAAAAAAATGTAAAAAGGTAAAATGTAAAATAAATACAATAAAAATAAAAAACTACTGGCACAGCCCATGCCTCATCAGTGCCCATCAGTGCTGCATATTAGTGCCACTGCCATACGGAAAAATAAAAGTACCGGTGAGTACTTGAATAAAAGTCTGAAAAAAGTAATATCCTTGCACACCTAGTATCTATGCACAGCAGATGCTGCATGACTGAGATTTGCATAACTCCCAAAGCTGAGAAGGACACTTGATCATGTAAAATAGATACTAGAGCACCACCTACCGTTTCAAAAAAAGAACACAAAATATTAAACTTTAACTGAAGCCACAACTTTTTTCTAATTTTACAGAAAATGCGGAAGACCTAGAACCTCATTTTTACTTGTGCTCTCACAAGGAAGTTTCACATTCTGTTCTGGTGAATGCTGTCAATAGGGCAGAAAGTGAGGGGAGAACTAGAATTTACTGGAACTAAAGTAGAAGGGAAATGCTACATTGAGGTTTTGGGTTTTGACAGCCATCAAAGGGGGAATTAAGACTCAATTTAGAGAGATTTCCTCTAACTTTCTGTTGAGCCACAGGAACAGGAAGCAAGGGCAATCTGGCTCAATGGGGACACTCACAGCGTTAAAAACCCCTAATAGGAGTTCTTTATCTTCTCCCAAAGCATGAAAAAATAGTTTGGATTTGAACTGAACTTTAATACAGAACAGAGCATCCCCGAGTTCTGCTTTATCAGGGCAGCAACTGCCTCATCTAAGGGAGCCTCTCACCCTTGACTCTTTGCCCCAAGTAGCTAATTGAGCTTATATAAATTCCCTTATTCTCTCCTAAAGCCGCGTACAGACGAGCGGACTTTTCCACCGGACTGGTCTGACGGGCGGAGTCCGGCGGACAATTCAACCGTTTGTGGGCTTCATCGGACCTGCAGCTGACTTTTTCGGTCGAAAATCTGATGGACTTTAGATTTGGAACATGCTTCAAATCTTTCCGACGGACTCGAGTCTGGTTGAAAAATCCGCTCGTCTGTATGCTAGTCCGACAGGCAAAAAACGACGCTAGGGCAGCTATTGGCTACTGGCTATCAACTTCCTTATTTTAGTCCGGTCGTACATCATCACGTACGAATCCGTCGGACTTTGGTGTGATCGTGTGTAGGCAAGTCCGGTCGTTAGAAAGTCCATCGAAAGTCCGTCATAACTCCGTCGAAAGTCCGTCGGAAAGACCGTCGGACCTTTGATGTCAAAAAGTCCGACCGTGTGTACGCGGCATAACAGTGACTGCACCAGCTGGAGTAGTCAACTAAACAAAGACTGCCAACAATCATGCAGACAGGGCAAGGATGTTTTATTAGAATGCAAAGTGACATGGGTGACACAAATATTTATTAAAAAAATACACATATATTTTAATATATATGTGTGTGTGTGTGTGTGTGTATATATATATATATATATATATATATATATATATATATATATATATATATATATATATATATATATATATATATACACCCCTCCAAATCATTGGATTCAGGTGTTTCAATCACCTCCATTTCCACAGGTGTATAAAATACAGCATCTAGGCATGCAGACTGCTTCTGCTAACGTTTGTGAAAGAATGGGTCCCTCTTAGGAGCTCAGTGAATTCAGGCTTGGTACTGTGATAGGTTGCTACCTGTGCAATAGGTCCATCTGTGAAATTTCCTTGCTACTAAATATACCACAGTCAACTGTTCGTGGTATTATATAACAAAGTGGAAGCAACTGGAACAGCAGCAACTCAGCCACGAAGTGGTAGACCGTGTAAAATGATAGAGCGGGGTCAGCGCATGAAGCGTACATTGTGCAGAAGTCACCAACTGTCTGCAGAGTCGATAGCTACAGACCACCAAACTTCATGTGGCCTTCAGATTAGCACAACAACAGTGCATAGAGAGCTTCATGGATTGGGTTTCAATGGCCAAGCAGCTGCATCCAAGCCTTACATCACCAAGTGCAATGCAAAGCATTGGATAGTGGTGGTGGTGGACTCTAGAACAGTGGAGACGTGTTCTCTGGAGTGGCGAATCACGCTTCTCTGTCTGGCAATCCGATGATTGTGTCTGGGTTTGGTGGTTGCCAGCAGAACGGTACTTGTCTGCCTTCATTGTGCCAAGTGTAAAGTTTGGTGGCGGGGGAATATTGGGGTTGTTTTTCAGGGGTTGGGCTGCGCCCCTTAGTTCCAGTGAAGGGAACTCTTAAGGCATCAGCATACCAAGACATTTTGGATAATTTAATGCTCCCAACTTTGTGGGAAGTTTGGGGATGGTCCCTTCCTGTTCCAACATGACTGCAGACCAGTGCTCAAAGCAAGGTCTATAAAGATATAGATGAGCGAGTTTGGGGTAGAGGAACTTGAGTGGCCTGCACAGAGTCTTGACCTCAACCCGATAGAACACCTTTGGGACGAAGTAGAGCGGAGACTGTGAGCCAGGCCTTCTCGTCCAACATCAGTGCCTGACCTCACAAATATGCTTCTGGAAGAATGGTCAAACATTCCCATAGACACACTCCTAAACCTTGTGGACAGCCTTCCCAGAAGGAGCTGTTATAGTGGCAAAGGGTGGGCCAACTCAATAGTGAACACTATGGACTAATACTGGGATGTCATTAACCACTTCCCACCCGCAGTATGTCATATGACGTCCTGGGCTTTGAGTGGGGATATATGAATGATGCCTGCAGCTGCAGGCATTATTCAAATATAATCTTTTTCCACCAGCGATTCCCTGCACAGGAATGTTTACATTCCTTGTAATAGGAATAAAAGTGATCAAAATGTTTTAAAGTGCCCCTGTCCCCACATGCTCGCACGCAGAAGTGAACGCATATGTACGTTGTGTCCACATATGTAAAAGGCACTCAATCCACACATGTGAGGTATCGCCAGGAACATTAGAATGAGAGCAACAATTCCATCCCAAGACCTCCTCTGTAGCTCTAATCTGGTAACCTCTAAAGAATTTTAGAGCGTTGCCTATGGAGAGTTTTAAGTACCGAAGTTTTAGCGCCATTCCACGAGTGTGCGCAATTTTAAAGCGTGACATGTTAGGTATCTATATACTCAGCGTAACATCATCTTTCACATTATACAAAAAAATTGGGCTAACTTTAGTGTTTTTTTTTTTTTTTTAATTCATGAAACGTTTGAAACGTTTGAAAAATTGCTGCGCAATTACCATGTCACATAAGAAGTTGCAACAACTGCCATTTTATTCCCTAGGGTCTCTGCTAAAAAAAAACATATATAATGTTTTGGGGTTCTGAGTAATATTCTAGCAAAAAAAAAATATGATTTTTACATGTAGGAGCGGAGTGCCAGAATTGGCCCGGATGGGAAGTGGTTAAAGGCCATGTGCGTGTAAAGGCAGGTGCCCCAATACTTTTAGTAATATAGTGTATATGTAAGATTTTAAACTCTTTAAAAAAAATAAACCAAAAACCACTACACATTTAAACATGGGTGCAATCACACCACAGGACCATTAGAATATTGCACTGTTGTTCTTCTAAAGGGTCTAGATAGTAAATTCAATTTCAAGAACTTGCCTTGGGTTTGATTCATATGCTTTCTTTCACCAGAGTGGCAGGCATGTGAAGACAACGAAAATAGGTCAGCAATACAACCTACATATTTCTCTGTATAGGTTTCCTTTGAGTTGAGTTTTATCTTTGTTTGCTTGTCACGTAAAGTTTCCTGTGTGACACGGCTGGGTAAAGTACGAGGTGTGGAGTACTGACTCATTCTATACAATGGGATTCCCCAACTATAGGTAGTAAAGTTATTGCTTCATCACGGTATATTTGGTCCCTATATTTGTCTTTCACCTGTGTTTAATGGTTGTAATTTTGCTTTTTGTTTTATAACAGACTCTGCAGAAGACAGTATATTTGCATATAGTACAGAAGCACCATTGGCCCTCCTAGTGAAAAAATGTCTGATAGCATTTTGTGCTCCCAGCAAGTTTACTAAGTATATTTTCACTTTTTGAGTGGCAGCCAGGATCTTGCTCACCAAACACCCAGGGACATCTGTCCAGCCCATGTCATACTTGCATTCTTGACGCTAGTGACAAATTACAAGCATCAGGATCACTATGGCATTTCCTTTGCATATCTATGGAATGTTCCCCCCGCTGTGCTGGACAGTTAAATAAAACATCCACCATAACAGTGCTATAATGGACAGACCACTGAAATACAACCTCACCAGAGTTGAGCGGGATGCAATTCTGGGATCAAAACATTGTTATCCACCCTGCCGACAAAGGGGGTTCTATTATCTTACAAAACGTACAATATCTGACGACCATTAAGAATTACTTACGCAACTCTAGGTCAAACATACCTATTCTGTACACCCAAATGACCCAACTTGGCGATTCAAGTCGGAAGTGATGAAATGCGTCAGTTGCGTGATCTCCACATTAGCCGGAAGTGACGTTTGCGGGTCACCGACAGCTGGAAACACCAGGAAGCAGCCAAGTGTGGCGGTCCTTTTGACGCTGCTGTCTCCCTGTAACTGGGGATTGGTGGCAATATTACGGTTTGCTTTTAATGCTTCATTAATTTCTTTATCTTGTCCGTACAACCTGTAAGGGGTTCTATTTGGTTTCAATAAAGTAAATCAAACGGGATTACGCTATGTGATTTTTTTTTTTTTATCTTCTCACATGATCCTGGTTTATTGGAGCTGCCCAAACCGAATAGAAATACTAGCAGAGTCAGTGGATATTCCCGAGAAGTGGCAACAAAAAGATATACTCGTAATACTTGATTTTATCAGATTTCTGGTAAGTTTAACCCCAAAGGGGCGAGTTTCTTTTCACGTGGTGACAAGCCTGGTTGTGTGGTGTACGAATTTATGAACTTTCATCACCTATAAGAAAATCTGATTCATTCACCTGAAACCACTTCATGGGACTCTTTCTTTTACTTGTATGAGGAATTGTATAAGAACGTGTCATAAGTATATAGACTGACGTGAGCGCTGCTATGGTGGTTTAAAGTCACATGATATTTTGGACTGTTTTAACTGCCATTTGTTTTAGATTCAAGCTTATAGTCGATGACAAGCTCCGTGAATGCTTCTTTCAAGGCTGGCTCTCTAAGGGCTCGTTTACATTTGTTTCAAAATGTGGCATTGGACACAATTTTTTTAAAGCCCTCTGAATGCTAATCAAGGTGCCTATCACTAAATAAAGTGTTTACCTTACAGTCCTGTTCACACGTTATGTTTGCTCTGCCTTTAAAAATTATACCCCATGTCGCTTTCTTGGTTCTTCAAAGTGTCTCCAAAGCCTCCTTAGAAAATTAATGCCACGTACACACAACCGGACTTTACGGCAGACTTTGTCCGGCGGACTTTTCGACAGACTTTACAACGGACTTTCTGAATGAACAGACTTGCCTACACACGATCAACCAAAGTCCGATGGATTCGTACGTAATGACGTACGACCAGACTAAAATAAGGAAGTTGATAGCCAGTAGCCAATAGCTGCCCTAGCGTCGGTTTTTGTCCGTCGGACTAGCATACAGACGAGCGGATTTTTCAACCAGACTCGAGTCCGTCGTAAAGATTTGAAACATGTTTCATTTCTAGGTCCGTCGAACTTTTGGGGAAAAAAAGTCAGCTGGAGCCCACACACAATCGAATTGTCAGACGGACTCCGGTTCGCCGGACCAAGTATGCCGTAAAGTCCGGTCGTTTGTACGCGGCATTATACATCACTTGCTTTTCACCTGAAACGTTTGAGGGGCTTTTATTCAAGGTTAGCTTTGCTTTGTTTTGGAGGTATTGCAGGTATGAGATATCCCACTGGGAAACCAACAAGTGAACCAGAAAAACTTAATCAGCAGACGCTTCTGGTTCATGTGTATATATTCTGGTAGTGTCTGGTGCAAACGTCACATCTGGTGTGCAGCATGGGGCCACAGGAAGGTGTGCAGGGTCCAGACTGGAGCAGAGCAATTAGCAGACAGCACACATGGTGTGCAGCATGAGAACACTAAATTAGAAGGTCCACGGACTGGAGAGAGAGAGGACTGATCAGCAGAGCTGGGGTACCAGAGCAGGAGAAACTAGCAGATGTCACACAAGATGAGCAGTGTAGTAGCAATATAGTGGGAGGTGAGCAGGGACCAGAGATTAAGGAGGATCAGTAAACAAGAGGATCAACTGACCTGAGGGTTACTACTGAGCGGATGATCAGCAGAGCTGGGGGTTACTACTGAGCAGGGGATCTGCTGAACGAGAGTACTAATAAGCTGGTAATCTGCTGAATGAGAGCACTAATAAACTAGGGATCTGCTAAACAGGGGTACTAATGAGCTGGAGATCTGCTAAGTAGGGGTACTTGTGAACTGGTGTCCTACTAGGCCTAGAAAATCAACACACACAGGGCATTTACCAAGCTTCAAAAAGCATTACTGAAGCATCAAAAACACATAAAAAAAAAAAACACGCTGAAGCGGTAGGCGCTTTAATGTGTGTGTCCAAGCAAGTGTAAATGAGCCCCAAGGATGAACTAGGATCTCTCACCACCAATTTTCCCCGGTACCCCTTTATTTACACCTTACCAAAAATACACAAAAAAAATTCAGAATATACATGCACTTTTTTTTATTTTGATGTTGACATGAGAATGCAGTGAACAATAAAGTGGCCACAACATTTGGCCAATATATTGATGGAAAAATAACCGTATTCTCTCTGATAGTACAGTTTGAAATTGAGCTAGTGTTACTGACTCCAGTATTTGACACTAAGCCACGAGTGTTGGGTGGATGGCGGTTGGTCTATTATCAAGTCAATGGAGGAAGGGGGAAGGAAAGCCTTGACTAATAGATCATAAAATATTGTTTAGGTGAAGGGTGGTAGATAAGTTGAAGGGTTATTAGTTAATAGTATAGTTTGATACCATTGAGTATATTGAACGCATTGTACTATAGTTTGTTAGATATTAGTTGGCAAAGTTTGAATAAAGGATTTGCAGACATCAAATAATTTGTGAAACATTGTGTAGGGAGGCCTCCACCCATTCCATGCAGAAAACATAAGACATTTTATCTACAAACAATGATAGTAGGGCGATTTGGGGTAAAACCTTTCATTTTCAGCTAGAATGAGGCGAAACCGAGTTCCACCACCTCTGGCACTTACAGTACCCTGTTCTTGATGCTCACTACTGCTATTTCTAAACTTAGAAGTCCAACTTAGAAGTCCAGCTTCTGTAGTTACATGTGACAAAGCTCCCCTCCTGGTGGTGGCACTGAACCCTTCCTTCCCTGCATATCCTAATGAGAAGGCATAGCATTTACAGTAATAAATGCATGGGTATGTTTTACAACACTGTAACAAATTGAAAGTTTAAAGTGATCCTGTAAAACTGCAGATAAAAGAGATGCATGTAAAAAAAAAGAGTATGAAAACGTTGCTGTCCTACACCTGTGCTACTGAATGCCATGCCAATCCAGAGAAACCCTGGGGGTTGTTGATCTCCTAGATCTCCTGGTCCTTGGCTTAGTGCTTCAATCCACCTATCTGCCAGGACATGAGGGAAGGGGGTTGTAGATGCACTCACATCTTCTTCTGGGGGGTGGGGGGGGGGGGGTGTTGATCTCCTGGATCTCCCGGTCCTTGCCTCATTGTTTCATTGTTTCATCCCACCTATCTCCCCTTCACTACAGGACACGAGGGAAGGGGGTTGTAAATGTACTCACATCTTCTTCTGGGGGGGGTGTTGATCTCCTGGATCTCCTGGTCCTTGGCTCATTGTTTCATCCCACCTATCTCCCCTTCACTACTGGACATGAGGGAAGGGGGTTGTAGATGGACTCACATCTTCGCCTTCAGTTCCAGAAGATCTTGTCTCAGTATTATCACATAGGGCTCTACAATATAAAATGTTTCAGGTATTCGCTCAGCTGTCACAAATGATATCTGTATTTTGACTAATACATTTATGTTCTATGATCACCAGTTCCATCTAGTGGTCATGATGCAGTATTTTCCTGATTGAGATATTTCTGGAAAATACTGCATTATGGCCATTAGATAGGGCTGACCATCATAAAAAATAAACGTATTAGACAAATACAAGGTTATTCAAGACAGCACAGTGAATTCTTCAGATGTTCACACAGAGAAATTTTTATAAGGGCCCTTTCACACCTAACGCAATGGGATGCAGTTGGATGCATTTGGGACTGCATTCCAACTGCATAGACAGTTCAAAATCAAGGTGAACCCAATGCCCTGTACACACGATCGGACATTGAACGGACATTCCGACAACAAAATCCATCAGATTTTTTCTGACAGATGTTGGCTCAAACGTATCTTGCATACACACGGTCGCACAAAGTTGACGGAAAATCCGATCGTTCTGAACGCGGTGACGTAAAACACGTACGTTGGGACTATAAACGGGGTAATAGCCAATAGCTTTCCTCTCTTAATTTATTCTGAGCATGTGTGGCACTTTGTGCGTCGGATTTGTCTACACACGATCGGAATTTAAAGGATCGGATTTTGTTGTCGGAAAATTTTATCCTGCTCTCAAACTTTGTGTGTCGGAAATTCCGACGGAAAAAGTCAGATGGAGCCCACACATGATCGGAATTTCCGACAACACAATCCGATCGCACTTTCTCCGTCGGAAAATCCGACCGTGTGTACAGAGTATTAGAGGGAGGGGAACTTTAGTTTGGTTTGGTTTTTTTTTTTGTTCTCTCTTCTTGTTGCTTGTTTTTCTTTTTACTGTATGTTTGTATAATATGTTGATATGGAAAGAAAAAACTTAAAAAAATAAAATCTGAATTTAAAAAAAGGTAATCCTATGGGCATAGTTCACATTACTGCAGTGCAGTAAAAAAAAAATAGAGCATGATGCATTTTTCCGCACCGCAAACACGCAAAAACACATGCAAATGCACTGCAACACACCACAGTCCACTTAGAAGTCCAGGGAAGGAAGGAAGAAGGAAGGGACCTCACAGGACAAATGCAGATAGAAAAACGCACGTCAACTGCATGTAGTAATGCACATCAAACGCATGTATATGTGCAAGGTAAAAACATGCAGTAGATGTGCAGTTTCTGGTGTGAATGGGCCCTAAATAGACACCATACAGTCTTTCTATCTATACACAACCATCTAGTAACTATGCACTAAAAGATGATTTTCCCAGGTGTATGTAAACCTGAAAGGATAAGTTCACCTTTTGTAACATGTTACACCCATATTCAGGGTGTAACATGTAACATGTTACAGATGCACCGGCCCCCGAACCTCCCCAGCTCCTCAATGTGACAGGCACCGGGCGATCTTCTTTCCCAGCTCTCTGTCACATTCTGCAGAGAACGTGGCCCACCAGGCCACGTCACTCATTCACAGGGTTCCGTGATTAGAAAACTACAAGGTCCGGCAACCTTAGCGACTGTCAGCTTGTCAGCGCTGTTGAGTCTGCAAGAGCCCTGCAAAGCATCCACCTATATGCTATTCATGGGTGTAAATGCTTTCCAGTCTCCCATCAAAAAAAATAATAAATGCACATTTTTTTACCTGCAAAAAAATATGCCTTTATTATTAATAAAAAAAAAAAAAAAAGCTGAACTGATCCTTTAAAAATCAACATCACTTATTTCATCCTCTTTGTCTGTAAAATACACCATTTTCTTTTTATCTATTTAATAGGTGCAAAAATACCAGAAATCTTGGGAGCCGATAGTGCTCCCTGCCTCTGCTGATTGTTATCAGTTACATTGTTCTTAGGACTACTGATCTACTGGACTACTAGTCCCCACCCATCTTTAATATTAAAAAAGGACAGGGGGAGTTTCTAGCAGTCATGTCCTGTTTTTTTTTTTGTCTTAAAGCGGACCTTCGGTCATTTTTTCAACTTTCCATCTATTAACTCTTCTGCCCTTGTTGTTTTAACTTTGGATAGTAAAACATTTTTTTTTTCTGCCAGTAAATCCCTTATACAGCCCACTTCCTGTTTCTTGTCTGGAAAAAAAGCCTAGGCTTATGACATTATGCACAGCTCTCTCTTTCTCTCACTCAGAAAGAGAGCGGGGACGAGTCATAAGAGGGCCAATAAAAGCTGCAGGGCTGCAGAGCTGGAGGTGTGCCTCTGTGTGTCTGTGTAAATGCAGGAAGGGAACAGGCTTGGACTTGATAAAACACAGTGGACCAACACCAGAAGATGACATGGCTCCCCAAATCATCACTGACTGTGGAAACTTCACAATGGACCTCATGCAACTTGGATTCTGTACCTCTCCACTCTTCATCCAGACTCTGGGACCTTGATTTCCAAATGAAATACAACATTTTCCACAGTCCATGATGATTCGGGGCACCATGTTATCTGCTGGTGTTGGTCCACTGTGTTTTATCAAGTCCAAAGTCAGTCCAGCCCTCTACTAGGAAATTCTAGAGCACTTCATGCTTCCCTCTGCTGACCAGCTTTATGGAGATGCGGATTTCATTTTCCAGCAGGACTTGGCACCTGCCCACACTGCCAAATGTACCAACATCTGGTTTAATGATCATGGTATCCCTGTGCTTGACTGGCCAGAAAACTCACCTGACCTAAACCCCATAGAGAATCTGTGGGGTATTGTCAAGAGGAAGATGAGAGACACCAGACCCAACAAGGCAGATGAGCTGAAGGCCGCTATCAAAGAAACCTGGGCTTCCATAACACCTCAGCAGTGCCACAGGCTGATCGCCTCCATGCCACGCTGCATTGATGCCGTAATTCATGCAAAAGGAGCCCCGACCAAGTATTGAGTGCAGACCATACTGTACGTGGACATACCTTTCAGTAAGCCAACATGTCTGTATTAAAAATCCTTTTTTTTATTGGTCTTATGTAATATTCTAATTTTCTGAGATACTGAATTTGGGGATTTCACTAGCTGTAAGCCATAATCATCAAAATGAAAAGAAAGAAATGCTTGAAACATATCACTCTGTGTGTAACACATCTATATAAAATATATGTGTTTCACTTTTTGAATTGATTTATTGAAATAAATAAACTTTTTGGTGATATTCTAATTTTATGAGATGCACCGGTATTCATTTTTGACTTTTGGGTTTGGATGCGTTTTATTACACTTTACACCCACTGTACTCCCACTTACAGGATGATTACATCATATCACGATTATTGTCCTCCCACCACTTACAGTGTAAAAATCAGATCACATTTTGAACACACCAGCTAAAGCTGCATTGGTGATTTCCCGGGAACCAACGGAAATCTCATTCTCATACAAAAACCATCATCAGGTGTTGTAATCTCGTAACAAAATATCAGTGCGCCAATAGTGATATTAACTAATATATTTTGTGGTGATAAAGGAGAATCCAAAGAATCCTTTGCAGTGGGGCAAAAATATTCATTGGATCTTGAGGCTAACTGTGTGAGTTTGGGGCCGTGCACTTGCACCCGTATGGATGTCAAATTGGGAGCAGGGTCTGTGTCTGTGCATCAGCCGTGTCCCAATTGACTTGGATGGGACTGCATGGATGGAACACCCGGGCTTCGCTGTGTGGGTAAACAGGGTTCTTGCACTGGCGTATGCTGTAGGATGTCCCATGTAAATGAGATCTAAGTCAAGCCTAAAACGTTTTGGATAGAGCAGGAAAGGGTTACAACCCCTGGTAGGTTTCTGCTGCTATCCGAGGCTTGCTTAGAGAGATTTACTCTTTGTTCCTTTCCTGTTGCTGACAATGTATTACAAGGCAAGAAGTGAGGGGGATTTTTCAACAGTAACACAGACAGAATAAAATGCATACCAAAAAAAAAATGGTAACTGAATATATAGGAAATTCAATCTCATAAAATAGGTCATTTAATATTTGATGGACAACAAGTGCAGCGCTCAATGGGACCAGCATACAAAGAACTTCACTATTGATGTGTTGAATCAAGTTCATTTATTAAATGCACGCTTAAATGTTTAAAAACAACAGTCAAATGGGGATGAGATAATCAAAATAAACGTAGTAAAAAGAAACTTATTGCCATTGTTGAAATACTCTGAGAAATTAGAGTAACAAAGAGTTACACAATCCATGATTCATGCAAAAACCGAAGCAATCCTGCTAGACAAAGTTTCTAAATTTGAATCCCTCTGGAGACCTTGGGTTAAACATTACTTACCCCCTGGTCTTGACTGTTCCCTAATTCTTCCGAGAGTATATGGTATCTGCCCCGCTACTATGATTACCTTCACCTGATTCTCTAAACTATTGGTTCCCCTTGGCATTTCCTACCTTCTCCCTCCCGTGCCCTATCCCCCTCACTTGGTTTATTCCTTTTTATTTACCTGATCTACTAACTGTGACAGAAGATGTTTTGAATGGCTGGGATACTTGACTTACACACCAGATAAAGCCAAGCCAAAAGTAGGAACTTGGCCCTGGTATAGCCTAATTTATTCCCTCAGCTATTCTATAACACCTTAACTTTATATTTCTTTATAGGCTCACTCACCTCTATTCTCTTCATTGATAACCTGATCATATTATCTCAATTAACTTAATTTCTCAATATTAACTATGGTCAAAAAGCTGTCATGAAGCTATGATTACAACACTTCATATTACATAATCTTATCCTACGACCAGATGTGTTAACTATTTTCATTTACCTTTATAGGAGAAGCTTTCCTGAATGTTTATGCATTTCCCTACTATATTATTGTACCTGCTCTGTTAATGGGCTGTCTATTCCTATTATATTATTGTACATGCTCTGTTAATGGAACTTTGTTGTAAATTATAAAATTCAATAAAATATCTGAAACAGAAAAAAACTAAGTGTGCCCTGATACACAAACACCAATTCCAGATGACCACCTAAAGGGGATATCTCCTCAACCCCCCTCACACACAATGGCAATGACACTGGTCATGTCTTCACTCATAGATCTTAGTGTGGCATCCAAATAAGGGGAGAGTTTATTTAATAAGAACCCTTGTGACCTATTGTCCTGAATTTAAATAGAATGGGGTGTCTTCACTTCTCCTGGAGTCGAAATAAGTAGAGAAGAGTCCATCGTATGTGAGGAGGGATTCAATAGATATTCCTTACGGATTCAAGAGATATTGCTTATGTTTATGGATTGGGATTGGTGTTTGTGGATCAGGACACATTTAGTTTTTAACGCTGTGGCTGGTTGTCTATATACTGACCAAAAAGTTACTTTCGGTAAAGTAACTCTTTCCTTAAGAGTTTGAGGAAGTGGCTTGACATCCTAACTGATATGTCAGTTAGTAGATTACTGATGCACATGGAGACTGAAGGGGTGAGCTAAGGAGTAGAAAAATAGATTTGGATGTTGTCAGCATAGAGATAGTATTGGAAACCATGTGAAGTTAACTGACCAAGGAATGAGGTGTAGATAGAGAACAAAACACATCTAAGGACAGAGCCTTAGGAGGCTTCAATAGGAAGAGAAGAGAATGAGTTGTAAGTGAAAGACCACTTAGATAGGAAGTAGGAGAACCAGGGAAAAGGCAAGCCAAGGGAGTGGAGTTTATTGAGGAAGAACAGGTGGTCAACTTTATGGAAGGCAGCAGAAAGGTCATATAGTAAGAATACTCATTAGTAGCCACTGGTTTTAGCAATTTGTAAAAGTGAGTTTTTGAAGGGCAGTTTTTGAGAAATGTTGTGGACAAAAACCAGATATATTAGTCTGTCATAACCGCTATAACACCAGAAAATAGGCAAAAAGTAGGACTGCCAACATAATGAGCTAGTAAGGCTGCATTGCATTGCACAGTGCTGTCCTTCTAATATATTTCAAGCAAGCTTTGGGGCTGTAAAGAAACAGGTTAGGTAGACTTACAGAAAAAAAAAAAACAGAGAAGAACTTCAGCTTATTATACATACTCAGTCCTTTAGGGTGGCCAGAGTAGGGGAAGTGACTCAAAAAAAACTGCAATTTTTAAACATTTTATATTGCCCAAACCTTTTTTGGTTTTGGAAAGTTTTGCTGTCTGTGTCCAGGGAAGTGGCATGCGGACAGGGCAAGAAAAGAGAGGCAATCTCTCCAAAGTGAAAGGAATTCATGCCCTATGCAGCTGCTACTGAAATACTAGTCCCATTGAATAGTTTCCCTCTGGAGACAGCTCTAAACTTGGATTTTCCCATTAGTTCCTGTCTCTGTGACAATATACTATATAGAGAATATATAAAAAGGGTGACTCTACAAATAGAGAGAGTGACAGATGGCAATAAGCAAGGGAGCACAGCACCCATCAGGCCACATAGCAGCAAAGATCTCAGAGGGTCAACAACAGGTAAGAATAACTCTTGGAAGGAAGCTGGCCAGGGGTGGACCTATAAAGGATATTTTTACAAAAAGGTGGAGACATTTGAAGGTGAAGGTGAAGGAGAATCAGTTGAATACTTTTGCTCCTTCTGACTCAATGTTGACTCAATCATGTCAAGACAGAATGTTCTGATAAGATATGAGCTCAAGGGTGTTCGGACAAAAGACCCACCTGAGCTATCCTGTCGGAAAGCTGTTGAAGCCAGCAGCTACGTATTCATAGGCTGTAAAGACATTCCCACCCATGCAAGGGGTATGTATACACACAGCTACAGGACAGGGAATGCCTCTACTGCCAATGATTGACTGTCAGCTTTGCCAGCTTTATGGCAGGACAGCTTGGGCCGGTTCATTCATGTGTCCGAACACTCCTGATAGTCATAGATGAACATACAATATCTATCTATCAGGGATTGAAAGCAGTAGTAAACCCAAAAGCAAATATTTAATATACAGCAGCTTACCAATTCTTAGATGTGATGACTTATTAGTTTTCTTTTTTTGATCTTTCTTTCTTCTATTTTCATGTAGTGAACCAGCCAGCAAGTCTGTTTTTCAAAAGCACAGCTTTTTTAGCTCTCCAGCAGAATGTATCAGTTAACATGGATGAGACCAGGCACTTAACACTGGCAGGGGGCATTAAAATGATCAGTTTTTTTTATTCATGCAAAACCTTTATTCCCCTGCTCTCCAAACTGTGGCCCGGGGGCCGAAAGCGGCCCTTTGCTTGCCTTTATCCGGCCCTTGGGTTCCTGCGTATCCCACTGATACGCAGCGCTATTCCTTTCACTTACACCAACAATAGGGACATAATTCCTGCACTGACATCAATTGGAGACTATTCCTCCCACAGACACCAGTGATGGGGCACTATTCTTTCCACTAACATCAAAGATAGAGCACTATCCCTCCCAATGACACCAATGATACGGCGCTGTTCCTCCCACTGACACCAATGATAGGGCATTATTATTCCCTCTGACACCAATGCTGGGGCACTAATAATTCCCCTAATACCAAAGATGGGACATTGTTTACTCCCACTTGTAGTAATATGACTGAACCGGAGTGACTCCATCTTTATAAGTTCATATAAGATTAACTTGGGTTAATCTGCTAGTTAATTTAAGTTCAGTATTCATAGACTGTAACAGTTTTTGCAAGGCACACAAATAGGAAAATATAGCTTATGGCAGCATCTTTCTATATAAAGTTTTTGTGGTGACATGGAACATAAAACAGGGAAGCTGGACCCATGACCATGAGTCAAGGAAGCAGATGGCATAATTGCTATTACTACGTCTGCCATGTTTAAGGGGTTGGGCATTTGGATATGTAATGATATGCGATGTACACCTCTGTATTAACCCTGCCCATTTTCCATATTGTGATTGGCTAATGATAACGTATATAAGTTGTATACCCGCCTAGAATTAAAATAGATAGATAGGTTTTGAACATCAACTTTGACTCATCTTTTCTTGTGCTCAAAAATAATATCTCTTCAGTACTGCAGTACTGAGTGGGTCTTGTGAGTGTGGTAATTGCCATAATTATACCTAGCTGGTCTTGTCAAGTATATAGAAATACCGTTTGATTCCACTTCACCACTGATGCTGGGACATTTTCTACTCCCATTGGCCGCATTCCAGCCCCCAAAAAAGTCTGAATCCCAGTAAACCAGCCCTTTGTTTAAAAAGTTTGGAGACCCCCTGTCCCAAAAGACAAAAAACAACTGTCTGCTGTAACTGATTATAACATGTGAGCTGGAGTTTGGCTTCGATTTTTCTATTTTTTTTGTGGTTCTAAACCTACTAATACATTTAACTCCCTGTACTCATTCCTCCAGAGTTGTGTCTCACTAATACAGGAGGTGTATTGCTGGCCACATTACCAGGTGAAAACAGAGGGGAAAAGCCAAAGAAAAGAAAACTAATGCAGCCACCACATCTAATGTTTGGTAAGAAAAATTTTTGGTTTTGGGTTTATTACCGATTTAACCGATTGCCGACCAGCCATCGTCATTTTACGGCGGCAGGTCAGCACGATCCCACGAACCGTCGTAGCTATACGTCGGCTCGCGGGCTCTTAGGCGAGCAAGCTGCACAGCGGGGGGTGCTGGTGCTCACACACGGGGACTTCCCTGTGACTTTCCCGTGTTGTCAGAGGAGGGCGGGGTCACCGGGTGGCCCCGCCCTCCGTTATATAAGAAATGTCAGAAGAACCGAAGCCTCGCACGGCGGAAGACTCCCACTGAGGTGATCGTGCGGACGGAGTGGAGAAGATGCCTGGAGGAAGATGCGGGACGAGAAGAGCAGAGGAAGAAGAAGATGCAGAAGAAGAAGATGGAGGAAGAAGAAGAACACCGAAGGAAGACCAGAAGAAAGAAGATGAAAGAAGTAGAAATTAATAAAGGACTTGTCAAAAACTGTCTCTTGTGTTTTTTAACCTTTTTGACACTTTTTTTGTGAAATGGTAGGGGTACATTTGTACCCCATTACCAATTCACACGGGGGGGGCGGGATCTGGGGGTCCCATTGTTAAAGGGGGCTTTCAAATTCTGATAAGCCCCCTCTGCAGACCCTCACAACCACCGGCAAGGGTTGTGGGGATGAGGCCCTTCTTCCCATCAACATGGGGACAAGGTGCTTTGGGGGGCTACCTCAAAGCACCCTCCCAATGTTGAGGGCATGTGGCCTGGTACGGTTCAGGAGGGGGGCCCCCCTCTTTTCCTGCGGCCTGCCAGGTTGCGTGCTCGGATAAGGGTCTGGTATGGATTTTTGGGGGGACCATTTTGTTTTAAATTTTGGCGCGGGCTTCCCCTTAAAATCCATACCAGACCCTTGGGGTCTGGTATGGATTTTGAGAGGGACCCCCACGTCATTTTTTTTATTTTGGCACGGGGTTCCCCTTAATATCCATACCAGACTTGAAGGGCCCGGTAAGGAATTTAGGGGAACCCCACACATTTTTTTTTCTATTTTGGTTCGGGGTTCCCCTGTGGGGAAATCCCATGCCGTTTTTATCAATGAACTTGTATGTGTATTGTCATTGTAATTCATTAATAGCCGCGAGTAGTTTTAAATTACTTTTTTTCCTTTGAAATGTCATTTTGCTGTCAGAATGTTCTAAACACGGGAAACATGCGCCCCTTTACAGGCATACTATAGACACCCCCCAGGTACGAAATTTAAAGGAATATTACACTTTTATTGTTTCACTTTAAGCATTATTAAAATCACTGCTCCCGAAAAAACGAACGTTTTTAAAACTTCTTTTTGCATTGATCCATGTCCCCTGGGGCAGGACCCGGGTCCCCAAACACTTTTTATGACAATACCATGCATATAAGCCTTTAAAATTAGCACTTTCGATTACTCCCATAGACTTTTAAAGGGTGTTCCGCGGCTTTCGAAATTGCAGCGAAAACCCCAAATTGTTCGCTGTTCGGCGAACTGGCGAACAGCCAATGTTCGAGTCGAACTCATATTCGACCCGAACTTAAAGCCCATCCCTAGTAAACACACACTTTCCTGTTGTGTTCTGAGAGGAGTGACAGATCGTGTGTTCCTATTAGCTAGGAACCACGATCCGTCACTTCCTCTAGTCAGTCTCCTCCCCCTTCAGTTAGAATCACCTCCCAGGGAACACAGTTAACCCCTTGATCGCCCCCTAGTGTTAACCCCTTTACTGCCAGTGACATTTTTACAGTAATCAATGCATTTTTATAGCACTGATCGCTGTATAAATGCCAGTGGTCCCAAAAATGTGTCAAATTTGTCCGATGTGTCCGCCATAATGTCCCAGTCATGATAAAAATTGCAGATCACCGCCATTACTAGTAAAAAAAAAAATAATAAAAATGCTATAAATCAATTTCTTATTTTGTAGACGCTATAACTTTTGCGCAAACTAATCAGTATAGGCTTATTGCAATTTTTTTTTACCAAAAATATGTAGAAGAATATATATTAGCCTAAACTGAGAAAAAATTGACTTTTTAAAAAAAAAATGGGGATATTTATTATAGCAAAAAGTACAAAATATTGTGTTTTTTTCAAAATTGTCGCTTTTTTTGTTTATAGCGCAAAAAATAAAAACCGCACAGGCGATCAAATACCACCAAAAGAAAGCTCTATTTGTGGGAAAAAAAGGACGTCAATTTTGTTTGGGTGCAGTGTCGCACGGCCGCGCAATTGTCAGTTAAATCGACGCAGTGCTGTGCCGCAAAAATATGGCCCGGTCATTCAGCAGCCAAATCTTCCGGGGCTGAAGTGGTTAAGACAAAGAAGTAAAAACCCAAATATCCATGTAAATAAAATCAGATCATTGTAAGCCCCCATCAGTGTTATGTGGTTTATTCAAATCCCTGTAACTGCCACTTTTGCTGGGCAACTTGGCCTGTTAAAGTGGAAAGTGAAAAAAATAATGGATCTACTTGCAGAATGAACAGGTAATAAATCCATGATACAAGGAGGACTCAGAAAAATGAAAACTGCTGAAAAACAAAAACAGCTTGCATCATCATAGACCCCGCCCATTGTGTTTGGGCATAGACAGCATCACCATCTGCGGGTCCCCTGATAATGCTGTCTACAGCGAAACACGTTGGGCAGGGCCTACGAACGTAACATTACTACATATAACTTCCAGTCATGGGTTAGATGGTGTTTACCATGCAGGACTAATTGCGGAGACTATTTCACACATGCTTTTGTAAGTGTGCGTTTTGTTTTTGATGAATTGAATATTTTAAGCGGTATTTGTCCTATGGAGGTTGTTTTTTTTTTTTTAAATCAGAGCTCCATCCAAAAGGAGGAAGCTCCACTTGTTTTCTTCACTGCCACATTTGGCACCTTTTGGGGGGAGTGGGTACCTGTTTTTGACTACCCTCCTTTTTCCAGGGCCATTCAGAAAGCACAGCGCAGCGCACTTTGCACATGCGCAGTAGTGAACCGGCTGTGAAGCCACAAGGTTTCACTGCGGGTTTCCTTCACAAGGAATGGTGGCAGCAGCACCCTGAGGACCGCTTGAAAAATTACCTGGGGTGCCAACATTGCGGGATTCCTGGATAGGTAAGTGTCCTAATATTAAAAGTCAGCAGCTACAGTATTTTAGCTGCTGACTTTTACATTTTGCAGGGGGGGGGGGGCTGGAGCTCCGCTTTAAGGGACTTATATGGCAGAATTTTGATCTGGGGCTGTGTGATGGCGGTTTCCGGTTCAGATGCATAGAGAGTGTCAGAGCCGTTAACCCTTTGAATGCTATACAATGAGGTATACCGCGCAAAACATGTTGAGAAAGAGTAATGCATGATTTGTGAGGATCCACTATACCTCTGTTCTCCTCTATGGATCACATGCAGTATTAGTGTCACACATGTAATGTTGGGATATATTTCCAAATGGCATTAGAATGTGTATTTGTATCACTTTTTATGTTATTCAGGGATATTTATCCTAAATTTTTATATTTTGTATTAATAAAATATATCCTTTTAGGAATTTTGTGTACTCTGTTCAAGCTGGTACCGCGATAGTCCATCTCCTCCTCCCCCTCTCCCCTTCTTGGTGACCTGTTGGGGACAGGTTTTCTTTGTCCCAATCTCCTCAATTCATTTTGGATGACGGTACCTTTTTACCGTTATATATTTATATTATTTATGAGGCCTAAGCTTCATTGATACAATAAGGCTTGGGGATTATTTTTGGTGGAGCACTGTTTTCAGTGTTTTCGACGCTTTTCGCTGTGTTTGAAGATTCAAGCATTTTGTCATTTTTTCACGCATAAGTATTGGGGACGCAGGTACCTGTTAATATATATTTTTTTTAAATATCCAGCACAATCTTTTTCATATCATTTTGTCACTTACTGTATATGAACTGTTCTCATATGGGAAACACATATATGGATACTTCTGGTGAATTTGCACTATATGAGTTTACAGCAATATTAATTTTTTTGTACACATTGTTGTTGATTTTTTTTATGCTTTTGGATTATAGATTTTTTTTTGTTTTATTATTATAGCTCTGCACTTTATATATTATATTTCACATTTGGTATCAAAGCGTGTGCTTGCTGCTCTAGTTTGTACTGTACATGATCTGGTCATTTTTCACATATATCATATGGATTGCATTACTTTACAATCTAAAGACAAAAAAATTAACTCAATGAAAATAAATTACCTTTTTTTTCTAGTTTGAAGAGTGTTAATTTTAAAACAACTAACCTTACTGTAAATAAAAATTACAGATTTTATGTGATTTTTCACCTTTATATTGACACTAAAACTTACTCCCTGGTACAAAGCATAGAGAAGTTATTTACAAATGAAATAATTTTTTTTTTAATTTTATGAATTTTTAAAATTTGTAACTGAACAAGCAAAAAACAAAAACTGGTAAAAGTTAATATGTAAATGATAATAAAAAATCATCAAACAAATAATAGAATAAAGGATCTTATTAGCGCTGGTCAAGAAGACTTATGCTGCGTACACATGATCGGACTTTCCACCAACAAAACCGTGTTTTTTTTTCTGAAGGATGTTGGCTCAAACTTGTTTTGCCTACACACGGTCACACAAATGTTGGCCCAAAATTCTGAACGTGAGAGCGCGATGACATACAAGACGTATGACGAGCCGAGAAAAAGGAAGTTCAATAGCCAGCGCGGCTCCTTCTGCTTGATTCCGAGCATGCGTGAACTTTTGTGCGACGGACTTGTGTACATACGATCGGACTTTCCGACAACAAAGTGAAGTTGGCTGAAAATTTGAGAACCTGCTCTCAAACATTTGTGGACAGAAATTGAGACAGCAAATGTTCGATGGAGCATACACGCGGTTGGACTTTCCGACAACAAGCTCACATTGAACATTTCCCATCGGAAAGTCTGACCGTGTGTATGCGGCATTACTATTAAAAAAAAAAAAAGTGATTTTTTTTTTTTTATTGACATTGGCTGCAGATCACAAGACAATCCTTTGAACTGCACATAAAGGAACTAATATGCTGTAACTATAATTTTGTATTTAATTATCAGAGAGGCCTGTAAAATATACTGAGAACAAATCACGGTACCGTAATTTTTCTGCATAGAGCAGCAATGGCAAGGGAGAAAGCTTTGGACATGCCCAAAGTACTTACTGTAGATTAAGTTATTCTGACTGTGCCTCATTCCATCTACTGGTTAAAAAGAAAAACCTATGTGGATGGGAGGAGGCACTGATAGTTTGCTTTTAAAAATATCACCTCTCGAGCTGTCACCTTCAATTCTTGCTTCACCACCTAGTGTGTTGCCTTTTTTTTTTTTACAATGTCACCATTTAGTAACCAAAATAGCAAAGCTGAAGCACAACTTACAGTTTGGATTCATTTACTAGTATCCTGCAGTAGGTCACATAAGGTGCCTTAATTGGATTCACATGGTAAATGTGGGATATTTAGGACATCTCCTTTTACGAGTTTGGTGTGGAGGAACTTCAGTGGCCTGCACAGAGCCTTGACCTCAACCCTACTGAACTCTACTCTCTCTCTAGTCCAACATCAGTCTCCAACCTTACAAATGCTCTTTTGGTTGAATGAGCACAAATTCCAACAGACACACATTAGTATTTTTATTTATTTTTTTTTCATTAAAAAGAAAAACTCCAATGAAGGCAAAAACAACAAGCAACAAGCAAATAAACACTGTATTCATGTACAATATATGGCAAAAGTTTGTGGGCACCTGACCATCACCACTACTGTTTGTCACTCTTCAAAATAACTGACTGTAAAGGGTAAGTTCACCTTTACAGAAAAATCTGTAAGGTGAATTTACACAGGACCCCCTCCTGTCTATCTGACCTGGACCGCGGCAATCTCCCATTCTGAGCCCCGGTATATCCGCATCAACGGTCCAGGGCTTAGAAACCCCCTCTACATCCATGCGTCTTCTTCCCAGCTGACAGGACAGGCTATGCAGCTTCTGATTGGTTGGCGCCGCCCATGTGATGGCGCTGACCAATTAAATTACCCTGTTTCCCCGAAAATAAGACCTAACGTGATTGTCGATGATGGCTGCAATATAAGCCCTACCCCCCAAATAAGCCCTAGTTAAAGGTCTTGTAGGTCTTATTTTCAGGGTAGGGCTTATTTTCAGGGAAACAGGGTAGGGCTTATTTGGGGGGTTGGGCTTATATTGCAGCCATCACTGACAATCAAGCTAGGTCTTATTTTCGGGGAAACAGGGTAGAATGCACCGAACCACCCCTCCCAATGAGGTACATTTTGGACATTCAGCTGAGGGGATTTCTAAGCCCCAGACTCCTGCCAAGGATATACCGGGGCTCAGAATAGGAAATCACTGCGGTCCAGGTCAGCGGAACCGGGGGGAAGGGGTCCTGTGTAAGTTCACCATACAGATTTCTCGGGTGGCCTTCACAAAGCCTTGACCTCAACCCTACTGAACACCATCCATAAAGACATGGTTTTATGAGTTTGGTGTCAAGGAACTTGGGTGGCCTTTACAGAGCCCTGACCTCAACCATATTAAACTCTTTGAGCTCTCATCGAACAACAGTACCTGACTTCACAAATGCTCTTACGGCTAAATGGGTAAAAAAGTTCCATAAGCACAAAATCTTGCAGAACGTTATTCCAGAAGGGTGGAAGATGCTGTAGCTTCAAAAGAGGAGGGGGAAAAGCTCCTTATTAATGTCCATGGTTCTGGAACAATATGTCCAACAAGCACATATAGATGTGATGGTCAGGAGTCCATATACTTTTTGCATTTTAGTGTTTGTGCTTTTTATCTTCATAAAAGTTCCAGAAGTACTTTTTGTAACAGTTAAAAAAAAAGCTATGGTAATTAAAATATTAAGTCAAGCCCATCATTATAATGAATTACAGAATACAGCATACAACATCTAGAAAAGACAGGTTAGATAAGGTTTTAAGAAGATACAAAAAGAAAAGAATAAAAATAAAATACAACGGGGAGGAAAGAAAAAAGTAAAAGCATAACCAACCTTTTTTTTTTTTTTTTTTAACCAAAACCCATGCTTTGTATTTGTGGCTGTAACGGATGCTTATATTGCTGTGGTCCAAGGGTCTCATTGCAGAAAGTGAAAGCAGCTTACCTGATCTCCCCTTGCGACAGCCAATAGCAACCACGAGCAGGAACAAAATTTGTATTTCTTGCAGAAATTTCATATTGAGTTTATCAGTTTTCATGTAGAAAGTTCTTCACTTTGAGAAGCTCCCAGCAAGTGTTGGTCATCGTGAACATCAACTCAACTCAAGTCTCATCAGAAATTGTCTACATTCTGCTCCATATAGATAAGGATGTGATGTTGCCAGGGACTCTCTCTTTTTTAGGTCTTTTCACCACCAGACAATTTCCTGTGTCTTAACTTCAAATGACACAAAGGAAATAAACTGGGGGAAAGACTTTATTTTCAGAAACTTGTGATGTAGAGCAGTGGGATGATACGTTTTGACTGATTGTTAAACCCAAGAAAGTATAATTTTCTATTATAGCAGTTAGGTTACAGTTTTTACTTATTTTTACTGTGAAAAAAAAGTTTAACTGGAAATTCCCTCTGTAGGATTCATTCATGTAGTAGTGTCGTTCTGCTCTACCAATAACATCTTAAGGGTTTCACAACGGAGCAGTACATTTATAAATCTCCATGAATACATTTCTGACACATTACAATGTACAGTACAGCAACAATATAATTTTTTTTTAAACTGTAGCTTTATCATAAAAAGTAATCATAGTCCCTTAAAGTGGGAGTAAACTCCCATGGTTGATTTTTACCTATAGGTAAGTACAGTGGGGGCGGAAAGTATTCAGACCCCCTTAAATTTGTCACTCTTTGTTATATTGCAGCCATTTGCTAAAATCATTTAAGTTCATTTTTTTTCCTCATTAATGTACACACAGCACCCCATATTGACAGAAAAACACAGAATTGTTGACATTTTTGCAGATTTATTAAAAAAGAAAAACTGAAATATCACATGGTCCTAAGTATTCAGACCCTTTGCTCAGTATTTAGTAGAAGCACCCTTTTGATCTAATACAGCCATGAGTCTTTTTGGGAAAGATGCAACAAGTTTTTCACACCTGGATTTGGGGATCCTCTGCCTTTCCTCCTTGCAGATCCTCTCCAGTTCTGTCAGGTTGGATGGTAAACGTTGGTGGACAGCTATTTTTAGGTCTCCCAAGAGATGCTCAATTGGGTTTAAGTCAGGGCTCTGGCTGGGCCATTCAAGAACAGTCACGGAGTTGTTGTGAAGCCACTCCTTTGTTATTTTAGCTGTGTGCTTAGGGTCGTTGTCTTGTTGGAAGGTAAACCTTCGACCCAGTCTGAGGTCCTGAGCACTCTGGAGATTGTTTTCGTCCAGGATATCCCTGTACTTGCCCGCATTCATCTTTCCCTTGATTGCAACCAGTCGTCCTGTCCCTGCAGCTGAAAAACACCCCCACGGCATGATGCTGCCACCACCATGCTTCACTGTTGGGACTGTATTGGACAGGTGATGAGCAGTAACTGGTTTTCTCCGCACATACTGCTTAGAATTAGGGCCAAAAAGTTCTATCTTGGACTCATCAGACCAGAGAATCTTATTTCTCCATCTTGGAGTCCTTCAGGTGTTTTTTTTAGCAAACTCCATGTTGGCTAAAATGTGTCTTGCACTGAGGAGAGGCTTCTGTCAGGCCACTCTACCATAAAGCCCCGACTGGTGGAGGGCTGTAGTGATGGTTCACTTTCTACAACTTTCTCCCATCTCCCGACTGCATCTCTGGAGCTCAGCCACAGTGATCTTTGGGTTCTTTTTTACCTCTGTCACGAAGGCTCTTCTCCCCCAATAGCTTAGTTTGGCCAGACAGCCAGCTCTAGGAAGGGTTCTGGTCGTCCCAAACGTCTTCCATTTAAGGATTATGGAGGCCACTGTGCTCTTAGGAACCTTAAGTGCAGCATAAATTTTTTTTGTAACCTTGGCCAGATCTGTGCCTTGCCACAATTCTGTCTCTGAGCTCTTCAGGCAGTTCCTTTGACCTCATGATTCTCATTTGCTCTGACATGCACTGTGAGCTGTAAGGTCTTATATAGACAGGTGTGTGGCTTTCCTAATCAAGTCCAATCAGTATAATCAAACACAGCTGGACTCAAATGAAGGTGTAGAACCATCTCAAGGATGATCAAAAGAAATGGACAGCACCTGAGTTAAATATATGAGTGTCATAGCAAAGGGTCTGAATACTTAGGACCATGTGATATTTCAGTTTTTCTTTTTTAATAAATCTGCAAAAATGTCAACAATTCTGTGTTTTTCTGTCAATATGGGGTGCTGTGTGTACATTAATGAAGAAAAAAATGAACTTAAATGATTTTAGCAAATGGCTGCAATATAACAAAGAGTGAAAAATGTAAGGGGGTCTGAATACTTTCCGTCCCCACTGTATATAGAAAGGCTTACCTATAGGTACAGTAAATAGCTCCTAAATGTGCACCATTATGGAGATATTTACTTGGGAAGCCGCCGGTGAAGTCACTGATGCATTCGCTGTGAAGGAACGGCACCATGCCATTCCTTCAGAGCCCTGTGCCGTGAGCAGTGGCTCCAGCATGTACGCGCGGGAGTGACGTCATTGTGGCTCGTCCAATCAAAGGCCCGGAGCCCTTGAACACAGAAGGGAGACCGGGTAAAGATGGAAGCCCTATCAGCGGTGACAGCGTGTGCCACTGGAGGGCTTCGTTTTAAGGTGCATCCTAGCGATGCCAAGCATACTAGCATATTTTAACTTTGCCTTGCAAAAAAAAAATGGCAGTTTACTACTGCTTTAAATCCCAGTAAAGAGAGTGTGCCTAGAAATAAGAGGAGCATCTTGGGAGCATTAATTCATCATTTCATCAGTTTGCTGCAGACAGGAGAAACATTTCCTCAGTCTCCCCTTAACCACTAATCACTCACTTAGACTGTTCAAAGAAACTTTCTGGAAGCTTCATATTGGGAGGCAGCTGAACTCTGAAAGGCAACATTTGTACACACAACTATTATGCAATTACTGTAATTTACAGTGTTGTGAAATCTTGTCAAGCATATTAGTCTACGAAGTAGAATGCTCTCGTGAATAATGCCTGATCAAAGATGGCCCCACCTATCTGGAGTGAAAAGCAGAAGATGGCATGGTTATGGAGAGTTTTGTGATTTTTGCGAGAGGTAATACATATCTAGTGTTATACATTACTTATTATAATGCATCCTCATCCATTTTGAGTACAGCTTTGGCACAGCCATCTGAAACTTAAATTTAGTTTTGCATTACATTCATTAAAGCTGTAGTAGACTGCAGCATTTAAAAAAAAAAAATCCCCTGCAAGGCAATAGCCTAACGTGCTAGTAAGACACACAGAGCGTGGCTCAGCCCTGTCCCAGTTCCCTCCTCACTGGTTCCCGCTGCTGTGTCTCAGCCAATAAGGAGGGAGAGACCTGGGAGAGCCGATGCTCTTGTACACATTGCTGGAACGAGAGGGGGCTCATGTAAGTATTAGGGTGGGCTGAAGGGAAAGCTGCACACTGAAAGTTTTCACCTTGATCCATACAATACATAAAGGTGAAAAAACGTCAGCCTTTAGAGCCACTTTAACCCTGTTATGTACAGTATGTCACAAAAGTGAGTACACCCCTCACATTTTTGTAAATTATTTATCATATGTTTTCATGTGACATCACTGAGTGTACAGCTTGTATAACAGTTTAAATTTGCTGTCCCCTCAAAATAACTCAACACACAGCCGTTAATGTCTAAACAGCTGCAACAAAAGTGAGTACACCCCTAAGTGAAAATGTCCAAATTGGGCCCAATTAGCCATTTTCCCTCCCCGGTGTCATGTGACTCATTAGTGTTACAAAGTCTCAGGTGTGAATGGGGAGCAGGTGTGTTAAATTTGGTGTTATCGCTCTCACTCTCTCATACTGGTCACTGGAAGTTCAACATGGCACCTCATGGCAAAGAACTCTCTGAGGATCGGAAAAAAAGAATTGTTGCTCTACATAAAGATGGCCTAGGCTATAAGAAGTTTGCCAAGACCCTGAAACTGAGCTGCAGCACGGTGGCCAAGACAAGGGCTGGACTTACCATAGGGCTTGAGTGGGCTCAAGCCCATGGGCCCCGCCCAATAGGGGGCCCCGCAGGCCCCAGCCGAGTGTACTTTGGCTATACTCGGCTAGTTCCGCTCACAGTCATGCCTAGTCCCCCCCTATGATGGACATAACACAGGGACTGGGCGTGACTGTGAGTGGAGCTAGCCGAGTGCACTCGGCTAGCTCCGGCGGCGGCGCTCAGCTCCCAGTCACGCCCAGTCCTGCCATTGGACCTGTGTTATGTCCATCATGGGGCGGGACTGGGTGGGACTGCAAGAGGAGCCAAGAAAAGCCAACAGGAGCCAAGATACACAGGACCGGCTCTGTGTATCTCGGTGGTGCCATATTTAAACTGCAGTGACACTGACAAGTCACTGCAGTTTAACTGCAGCCTGGGCAAGGCTGCAAATGACATGGACAAGGCTGCAGATGGACACTGATAAGGCTGCAGATGGAGGCTGCAAGGCTGCAAATCACACTGACAAGACTGCAAGGCTGCAAATGACACTGGGCAAGGCTGCAAATGACACTGGACAAGCATGCAGATGGACGCTGTGCAAGGCTGCATTGATGAGCATTTAAACGTAAGTTTTTTTCCTTAAGTGCTAGTTCACACCAGACGTAGTTCCGTTTAGTTCCGTGCGCTTTTTTTCTGCACAAAATGCACACGCACAGTGCTTTCCATGTATTCCAATGGCTCTAGTTCACATCATGCAGTCAGTTTCCAGTCAGTTTCTGCACCGGAAACTGACACTGCATGGTGTGAACTAGAGCCATTGGAATACATGGGAAACACTGTGCATGCATTTTGAGTGCAGAAACAAAGCGCACGGAACTGCGTCTGGTGTGAACTAGCACTAAATTGTTTTTTTCCTTAGAATTCCTTAAACTCTTATCTTGAGGTTTGCTGATTATTGGCAGTTACGTAGTGCCTCGTTTACTGCCGTTGAGAAAATCTGTCTGCATTAGACAGTGATGTAATGGCAGACAAATGGTATCAGAGTGGCGCGCTTAAAAGAAAACTAAAGGTTTAAAGTAATGTATAGAAGGTAGGGCCCGAAAGTGGCTCAAGCCCAGGGGCTGCCACCACCCTGAGTCCTGCCCTGGCCAAGACCATACAGAGGTTTAACAGGACAGGTTCCACTCAGAACAGGTCTCGCCATAGTCGACCAAAGAAGTTGAGTGCACATGCTCAGCATCATATGCAGAGGTTGTCATTGGATCATTGGATATGACGTTGTCAAGGTGATGCCATCCACTGCACCTAGTGTGAATATATCCTAAACTGTGCAAGTAAGCCTGATTATAGGTACAAGTTCAAGAAATTACTTTACTATTACTTTAAAGTCCAGCTGCATTCAATATTTTGGTTTTAAACCGAATCAAGGGGTTTTTTTTTTTGTTTTGTTTTTTTGCTGCCTGTGTTCTTTGTGGGGATATTTCCTCTTATTTATTGTCAGGACAGAAAGTAGTGGGAAATTTCTTCAATTGGGACTAGGGATGAGCCGAACACCCCCCTGTTTGGTTCGCACCAGAACTTGCGAACAGGCAAAAAATTTGTTCGAACACACGAACACCGTTAAAGTCTATGGGACACGAACATGAATAATCAAAAGTGCTACTTTTAAAGGCTTATATGCAAGTTATTGTCATAAAAAGCGTTTGGGGACCTGGGTCCTGCCCCAGGGGACATGGATCAATGCAAAAAAAGTTTTAAAAACGGACGTTTTTTTCGGGAGCAGTGATTTTAATATTTCTTAAAGTGAAACAATAAAAGTGTAATATTCCTTTAAATTCCGTACCTGGGGGTGTCTATAGTATGCCTGTAAAGGGGTGCATGTTTCCCGTGTTTAGAACAGTCTGACGGCAAACTGATATTTCAAAGGAAAAAAAGTCATTTAAAACTACTGAATAATAATGAATTGCTGGTCCGACAATACACATAAAAGTTCATTAATAAAAATGGCATGGGAATTCCCCACAGGGGAACCCCGAACCAAAATTTTTTTTAAAAATGACGTGGGGGGTCCCCCTAAATTCCATACCAGAACCTTCAGGTCTGGTATAGATTTTAACCACTTCAGCCCCAGAAGGATTTACCCCCTTCCTGACCAGAGCACTTTTTGCGATTCGGCACTGCGTCGATTTAACTGACAATTGCGCGGTCGTGCAACATGGCTCCGAAACAAAATTGACGTCCTTTTTTTCCCACAAATAGAGCTTTCTTTTGGTGGTATTTGATCATCTCTGCGATTTTTATTTTTTGCGCCATAAACATAATAAGAGCGACAATTTTGAAAAAACCGCATTATTTTTTTACATTTTGCTATAATAATTATCCCCAAAAAATATATAAAAAAACATTTTTTTTCCTCAGTTTAGGCCAATCCGTATTCTTCTACACATTTTTGGTAAAAAAAATCGCAATAAGCGTTTATTGATTTGTTTGCGCAAAAGTTATAGCGTTTACAAAATAGGGGATATGGGTTATGGCATTTTTATTAATAATTTTTTTTTACTAGTAATGGCGGCGATCAGCGATTTTATTGTGACTGCGACGTTATGGCGGACATGTCGGACATTTTTGACACATTTTTGGGACCATTGTCATTTATACAGCAATCAGTGCTATAAAATGCATTGATTCCTGTATAAATGACACTGGCAGTGAAGGGGTTAACCACTAGGGGGCCGGGAGGGGTTAAGTATGTCCTAGGGGAGTGATTTCTAACTGTCAGGGGGATGGGCTGGTGTGTGACGTCACCCCCAAAACACCTTGTCCCCATGTTGATGGGGACAAGGGCCTCATCCCCACAACCCTTGCCTGGTGGTTGTGGGGTTCTGTGGGCGGGGGGCTTATCGGAATCTGGAAGCCCCCTTTAACATGGGGACCCCCAGATCCCGGCCCTCCCCCCTGTGTGAAATGGTAAGGGGGTACAAAAGTACCCCTACCATTTCACAAAAAAACTTTCAAAAATTTTAAAAATGACAAGAGACAGTTTTTGACAATTCCTTTATTTAAATGCTTCTTCTTTCTTCTTTCTTCTATCTTCTTTCTTCTGTCTTCTATCTTCTATCTTCCTTCGGTTTCTTCCTCCATCTTCTTCTTCTTCTGGTTCTTCTGGTTCTTCGTCCGATGTTCTCGTCCGGCATCTTCCTCTGCGGCGTCTTCTTCCCTTTTTCTCCTCGGGCTGCTCCGCATCCATGATGGCATGGTGGGAGGCTCCGCTGTGTGACGCTTCTCCTCTTCTGACGGTTTTTAAATAACGGGGGGCGGGGCCACCCGGTGACCTCGCCCCCCTCTGACGCACGGGGACTTGATGGGGACTTCCCTGTGGCATTCCCCATGACGTCAGAGGGGGCGGCGTCACCCGTTGCATTACCCCGCCCCCTTCTGATGTCACGGGGAATGCCACAGGGAAGTCCCCGTCAAGACCCCGTGCGTCAGAGGGGGGCGGGGTAACCGGATGGCCCCGTTCCCCGTTATTTAAGAACCGTCAGAAGAGAAGAAAGCGTCACCCAGCGGGAGCCTCCCATCATGCCATCATGGATGCGGAGCGGCCCGAGGAGAAGAAGGAAAGAAGACGCCGCGGAGGAAGATGCCAGGTGAGAACACTGGAATAAGAACCAGAAGAACCAGAAGAACCAGAAGAAGAAGAAGATGGAGGAAGAAACCAAAGGAAGATAGAAGATAGAAGAAGCATTTAAATAAAGGAATTGTCATTAAACTGTCTCTTGTCATTTTTAACATTTTTGGCAGTTTTTTTGTGAAATGGTAGGACCCCTTACCATTTCACACAGGGGGGAGGGCCGGGATCTGGGGATCCCCTTGTTAAAGGGGGCTTACAAATTCCGATAAGCCCCCCGCCCGCAGACCCCCACAACCACCAGGCAAGGGTTGTGGGGATGAGGCCCTTGTCCCCATCAACATGGGGACAAGGTGTTTTGGGGGGCTACCCCAAAGCACCCTCCCAATGTTGAGGGCATGTGGCCTGGTACGGTTCAGGAGGGGGGGGCGCTCTCTCGTCCCCCCTCTTTTCCTGCGGCCTGCCAGGTTGCGTGCTCGGATAAGGGTCTGGTATGGATTTTTGGGGGGACCCCACGCCATTTTTAAAAAAAAATTTGGCGCGGGGTTCCCCTTAAAATCCATACCAGACCTGAAGGGCCTGGTATGGAATTTAGGGGGACCCCCCACGTCATTTTTTTTTATAATTTTGGTTCGGGGTTCCCCTGTGGGGAATTCCCATGCCATTTTCATCAATGAACTTTTATGTGTATTGTCGGACCGGCAATTCATTAATAGCCGCAAGTAGTTTTAAATGACTTTTTTTCCTTTGAAATGTCATTTTGCTGTCAGACTGTTCTAAACACGGGAAACATGCGCCCCTTTACAGGCATACTATAGACACCCCCCAGGTACGAAATTTAAAGGAATATTACATACACTTTTATTGTTTCACTTTAAGCATTATTAAAATCACTGCGCCTGAAAAAACGGCCGTTTTTAAAACTTTTTTTTGCATTGATCCATGTCCCCTTATGGCAGGACCCAGGTCCCCAAACACTTTTTATGACAATACCATGCATATAAGCCTTTGGCACTTTTAATTTCTCCCATAGACTTTTAAACGGTGTTCCGCGGCTTTCGAATTTGCCGTGAACACCCCAAATTGTTCGCTGTTCGGCGAACTGGCGAACAGCCGATGTTCGAGTCGAACATGAGTTCGACTTGAACTCGAAGCTCATCCCTAATTGGGACATAAACATAAACACCAAAACATATTTAGGCAGAGTGGGGAAGGCTTACAACTTCTTCTTGTTTGTTTTATGCCTGTATGTGCCTTCCTGTCCTGATGACAACTCTGCTACCCACCCCCCCCTATTTATTGTATGGGCATCACAGCAACAAGAGGGTTAAATGTCTACAATGGTTTCACTAACAGAAATGAAAAAAAATACTTTTTTAAATCCACTAACTGGGTTAAAAAAAGGGTTAATTTCATTGTCCTCCTTCAAACTCCAGAAGGTTTGGTGCAGAGGAACCTTAAAAATCACCTTCAACCCCCAACACACACAGACTGCCCAAATGAACCAGGGAAATTGTGGCTGATGCTGCCACACAGGAAACCAAAAACATTCGTTCCATGATCTAACAAGACAGTTAGATTGTTTACCTCTACCAAAAAAAAAATAATCATATAATCCCTGTTTTATGCCGTAACGTAATAATTGAGTTTGCCATTACAACTTTATGCAGAATAGGATTCTGCAGCTCCTTAGCAGCACAGGATATTGTCTAACACTACCTGTTACTGTTAAAATATACTATGATGGAGCAAGCATACTTACCAACTGTCCTGAATTTCCCGGGACATTCCCGGGATTTAGACCCTTTTTCCGGATTTAGCCATTCCCGGGAAATGTCCCGGGAAATTCTTATTTTACCGTTTTTGTTTTTTTTTCCGCCACCGCCGCTAGAGGTCCGTGGCCGACGGAGACAATGTCTCCATCGGCCGCCATTTTCCCAAAGACCAAAACAAATAATTACTGTTTAGTAATGGTCGGGTGGCTGCCAATAGAATTTGAGCTGTGGCACCGCCCACCTCCCGACCCGCTGCCGTCTGTCTGTGACCTGATGTGGGAAGGGGCGGGGGTGGGCGGCGCCACAGCTCAATTGCTTTTGGCAGCCACCTGGCTATTTTGTCTCCACTGCTGGGAATGCCTGATGTAAGGAAAGGGGGGGCTCCATTGGGGGATGCCTGGTGTAAGGACAGGACTCTGCTGGCAATATCTGATGTAAGGGAGGACTCTGCTGGCAATGTCTGATGTAAGGGACGACTCTGCTGGCAATGCCTAATGTAAGGGGGGACTCCGCTGGCAATGCCTGATGTAGGGGGGGACTCCGCTGGCAATGTCTGATGTAAGGGAGGACTCTGCTGGCAATGCCTGATGTAAGGGAGGACTCTGCTGGCAATGTCTCATGTAAGGGAGGACTCTGCTGGCAATGTCTCATGTAAGGGGGGACACTGCTGGCAATGCCTGATGTAAGGGGGGACTCCGCTGGCAATGCCTGATGTAAGAGAGGACTCTGCTGGCAATGCCTGATGTAAGAAAGGACTCTGCTGGCAATGTCTGATGTAAGGGAGGACTCCGCTGGCAATGTCTGATGTAAGGGGGGACTCCACTGGCAATGTCTGATGTAAGGGGGGACTCTGCTGGCAGTGTCTGATGTTAAGGGGGGGCTCCACTGGCAATGCCTGATGTAAGGGGGGACTCTGCTGGCAATGCCTGATGTAAGGGAGGAGTCAGCTGGAAATGGCTGATGTAAGGGGGGACTCTGCTGGGGACACCTGATGGCATCTGGTGGCAGGCGACGTGGCAGGTGACACGCTTAGGGCTTCCACTGATTCTGCGTTATGGTGAGTTAAATAATTTCATTCTATATTACAATGTAATATAAATAATGCACTTCAATCATCCTGACACCATAACAACCTTGGTGCTGGGATGATTGAACTGCTAACACCAGGTGTTTGGAGAAGCTTTATCTGCTGATTGTTAAACTTTCTGGAATACACATATTTCTATTGTGGTGTAGGATCTGGGCCTGCTGTCCCTTTTTCTTTCTCTCCCTCTTTCTTTCTTTCTCTCCCTCTTTCTTTCTTTCTCCCTCCATCCCTCATTCATCTCATACCACACCCCTTCCGAGCCACGCCCATTTAAAACACACCCACTATTCCGCTCAAACCATGCCCATTTTTCGCTGCTGCACATTTTTCTGTTATGGTATGCCCCGCCTACAAACGAATACCACGCCCCCTAATTATAGCAAGGCTCCGCCTATATGCAAAAAAGTGTCCCAAACATTTTTTTGCAATGTTGGCAACTATGAGCAAGCCACCAGGCCAAAGAAAATTTCCTATTATAAGCCTCCTTCCTTGTACACTTACCATATCTGAATGTATACGGAAGGGGATGCAAAATGGGTTGTGGCGAGGGTAGGATATCCTTAGCCCTCTGTGTTTGCATGCTCTATTCCTTGTAGGGGTGTTGGATATAGTGGTCACCTGTTGGGAGATGGGGGGAAATTGTGGGTTACCAGTTGGGTGTACAGGGATTTGGCAGTGGAGGATTATAAAAAGGGCAGAACAAGTGAATACTAAAATCTAAAAAATAAAAAATTCTCCAATTCAGTGCTCTTCTTAGTAAGTCTATTTCAGCTTTGCAAGCTTAAATTTTTTTTTTTCAGAAGAGATTTTTCATGGCAACCATGGCGGAAGATTTAAGAAGGGGATCTGTGCCCCCTTCTCTGGAAGGGCGGCCGATTTGAACAGTTTTTCCAGGCAGACACACACCCACACACAGGCACTGGCGCTCCGGAGTGTATGGAGTATATGAGCATTTGATCTTCCACCACAGCCACCATGACTGGTAACTGGAACAGCTTGCACATTACATTTGTAGCACCCTGGAGTTTAGGCAGGGTTGCTCCTCATAATTTACTTACCAGAAACAGTCATCTTGGCTAATTGTTAAGCCGCGTATGCACGACCGGATTTGCCGTCGGAATAAACTCCGAAGGTTTCTCAGACAGAACTCTGATGGAATTCTATTCAAGCGGTCTTGTCTACACATGGTCAACCCAAAGTCCGACCAAAGTCCGACCGTCCAGAACGCGGTGACTTACAGCACTTACGACGGGACTAGAAAAAGCAAGTTCAATAGCCAGTAGCCAATAGCTTCTGTCTCGTACTTGCTTCAGAGCAAGCGTCATTTTTGGTCCGTCAGAACAGCATACAGACGAGCGGTTTTCCCGATAGGAATTGGTTCCGTTGGAAAGACTTATGCCCCGTACACACGGTCGGACTTTGTTCGGACATTCCGACAACAAAATCCTAGGATTTTTTCAGACGGATGTTGGCTCAAACTTGTCTTGCATACACACGGTCACACAAAGTTGTTGGAAAATCCGATCATTCTGAACGCGGTGACGTAAAACACGTAGGTCGGGACTATAAACGGGGAAGTGGCCAATAGCTTTCATCTCTTCAGGGCCGATCCTAGGGTCACAGACGCCTGGGTGCAGAAATATTTCTGGTGCCCCCACATGGGCGTGGTCATCTTACCAACTCCTCCCCTTTACAAATGATTCTATGGCAACGACTCAAATACAGAGCTGCTCCCCTAAGAAGTCTTTGTTACCCTGAAATCCTCCCATGATCTCTTAACAATAATGAAAATACAGGAAGAGAGAACACTAATGAGACCTGGAGGGGAGTCTCTCTGATGCACACAAAGAGGGCTTCTGTTAGAAAGAGTCCCCAGACATAATACAGGATACGGTCAAAGACTGCAGACATGATACAAGAGATGGTCAGAGACTGCAGACATGATACAGGAGATGATCAGAGACTGCAGACATGGTACAGGAGATGGGCAGAGACTGCAGACATAGTACAGGAGATGGTCAGAGACTGCAGACATAGTACAGGAGATGGTCAGAGACTGCAGACATAATACAGGAGATGATCAGAGACTGCAGACATATTACAGGGGATGATCAGAGACTGCAGACATGGTACAGGAGAAGATCAGAGACTGCAGACATAATACAGGAGATGATCAGAGACTGCAGACATACTACAGGGGATAATCAGAGACTGCAGACATAGTACAGGAGATGATCAGAGACTGCAGACATGGTACAGGAGATGATCAGAGACTGCAGACATAATACAGGAGATGATCAGAGACTGCAGACATAATACAGGAGATGGTCAGAGACTGCAGACATAATACAGGAGATGGTCAGAAACTGCAGACATAATGCAGGAGATGGTCGGAGACTACAGACAAGATAGAATATATAGTCAAAGAGACTGCAGACATGATACAAGAGACAGTCAGACACTGCAGACATGGTACAGAAGCTGGTCAGAGATTGCAGACATGATAAAAGAGATGGTCAGAGACTGCAGACATAGTACATGAGATGATCAGAGACTGCAGACATGATACAACAGACAGTCAGAGACTGTAGACATGATACAAGAGACAGTCAGAGACTGCAGACATAGTACAGGAGATGGTCAGAGACTGCAGACATGGTACAGGAGTTGCTCAGAGACTGCAGACATGGTACAGGAGATGATCAGAGACTGCAGACATGGTACAGGAGATGATCAGAGACTGCAGACATAGTACAGGAGATGGTCAGAGACTGCAGACATAATACAGGAGATGATCAGAGACTGCAGACATATTACAGGGGATGATCAGAGACTGCAGACATGGTACAGGAGAAGATCAGAGACTGCAGACATAATACAGGAGATGATCAGAGACTGCAGACATACTACAGGGGATAATCAGAGACTGCAGACATAATACAGGAGATGATCAGAGACTGCAGACATAATACAGGAGATGGTCAGAGACTGCAGACATAGTACAGGAGATGATCAGAGACTGCAGACATGATACAAGAGATGATCAGAGACTGCAGACATAGTACAAGAGATGGTCAGAAACTGCAGACATAATGCAGGAGATGGTCGGAGACTACAGACAAGATAGAATAGATAGTCAGAGACTGCAGACATGATACAAGAGACAGTCAGACACTGCAGACATGGTACAGAAGCTGGTCAGAGATTGCAGACATGATAAAAGAGATGGTCAGAGACTGCAGACATAGTACATGAGATGATCAGAGACTGCAGACATGATACAACAGACAGTCAGAGACTGTAGACATGATACAAGAGACAGTCAGAGACTGCAGACATAGTACAAGAGATGGTCAGAGACTGCAGACATGGTACAGGAGTTGGTCAGAGACTGCAGACATGGTACAGGAGATGATCAGAGACTGCAGACATGGTACAGGAGATGATCAGAGACTGCAGACATAGTACAGGAGATGATCAGAGATTGCAGACATGGTACAGGAGATGATCAGAGACTGCAGACATGGTACAGGAGATGATCAGAGACTGCAGACATAGTACAGGAGATGATCAGAGACTGCAGACATTGTACAGGAGATGACCAGAGACTGCAGACATAGTACAGGAGATGGTCAGAGACTGCAGACATAGTAGAGGAGATGGCCAGAGACTGCAGACATAGTACAGGAGATGGTCAGAGACTGTAGACATAGTACAGGAGATGATCAGAGACTGCAGACATGATACAAGAGACAGTCAGAGACTGCAGACATAGTACAGGAGATGGTCAGAGACTGCAGACATGATACAAGAGATGGTCAGAGACTGCAGACATGATACAAGAGATGGTCAGAGACTGCAGACATAATACAGGAGATGGTCGGAGACTACAGACAAGATAGAATAGATGGTCAGAGACTGCAGACATGATACAAGAGACAGTCAGACACTGCAGACATGGTACAGAAGCTGGTCAGAGATTGCAGACATGATAAAAGAGATGGTCAGAGACTGCAGACATAGTACATGAGATGATCAGAGACTGCAGACATGATACAACAGACAGTCAGAGACTGTAGACATGATACAAGAGACAGTCAGAGACTGCAGACATAGTACAGGAGATGGTCAGAGACTGCAGACATGGTACAGAAGTTGGTCAGAGACTGCAGACATGGTACAGGAGATGATCAGAGACTGCAGACATGGTACAGGAGATGATCAGAGACTGCAGACATAGTACAGGAGATGATCAGAGATTGCAGACATGGTACAGGAGATGATCAGAGACTGCGGACATGGTACAGGAGATGATCAGAGACTGCAGACATAGTACAGGAGATGATCAGAGACTGCAGACATAGTACAGGAGATGACCAGAGACTGCAGACATAGTACAGGAGATGACCAGAGACTGCAGACATAGTACAGGAGATGGTCAGAGACTGCAGACATAGTACAGGAGATGGTCAGAGACTGCAGACATAGTACAGGAGATGGTCAGAGACTGTAGACATAGTACAGGAGATGATCAGAGACTGCAGACATGATACAAGAGACAGTCAGAGACTGCAGACATAGTACAGGAGATGGTCAGAGACTGCAGACATGATACAAGAGATGGTCAGAGACTGCAGACATAATACAGGAGATGGTCGGAGACTACAGACAAGATAGAATAGATGGTCAGAGACTGCAGACATGATACAAGAGACAGTCAGACACTGCAGACATGGTACAGAAGCTGGTCAGAGATTGCAGACATGATACAGGAGATGGTCAGAGACTGCAGACATGGTACAGGAGATGACCAGAGGCTGCAGACATGGTACAGGAGATGATCAAAGACTGTAGACATGATACAAGAGACAGTCAGAGACTGCAGACATAGTACAAGAGATGGTCAGAGACTGCAGACATGGTACAGGAGATGACCAGAGGCTGCAGACATGGTACAGGAGATGATCAAAGACTGTAGACATGATACAAGAGACAGTCAGAGACTGCAGACATAGTACAAGAGATGGTCAGAGACTGCAGACATGGTACAGGAGATGATCAGAGACTGCAGACATAGTACAGGAGATGATCAGAGACTGCAGACATGGTACAGGAGATGATCAGAGACTGCAGACATGGTACAGGAGATGATCAGAGACTGTAGACATGATACAAGAGACAGTCAGAGACTGCAGACATAGTACAGGAGATGATCAGAGACTGCGGACATGGTACAGGAGATGATCAGAGACTGTAGACATGATACAAGAGACAGTCAGAGACTGCAGACATGGTACAGGAGATGATCAGAGACTGTAGACATGATACAAGAGACAGTCAGAGACTGCAGACATAGTACAGGAGATGATCAGAGACTGCAGACATGGTACAGGAGATGGTCAGAGACTGTAGACATGATACAAGAGAAAGTCAGAGACTGCAGACATAGTACAGGAGATGGTCAGAGACTGCAGACATGATACAAGAGATGGTCAGAGACTGCAGACATAATACAGGAGATGGTCAGAGACTACAGACAATATAGAATAGATGGTCAGAGACTTTAGACATGATACAAGAGACAGTCAGACACTGCAGACATGATACAGAAGCTGGTCAGAGACTGAAGACATGATAAAAGAGAAGGTCAGAGACTGCAGACATGATACACGAGATGGTCAGAGACTGCAGACATGATACAAGAGAAGGTCAGAGACTGAAGACATGATACAAGAGAAGGTCAGAGACTGAAGACATGATACAAGAGAAGGTCAGAGACTGCAGACATTATACAAGAGATGGTCAGAGACTGCAGATATAATACAGGAGATGGTCAGAGACTGCAGTTCCTATGGACGTTAGTAGATAATGGCCGATCGTCCCTCTCACCTGACCCAGCGATGGTTCCTCTGATCAGGAATCAGGTCACTCTGAATTGCCCGTGGCGACTCCGCTGGGTAGCACCCAGATCTGTATTCTGGCAGTGACTCCATTCCTTTCTACGCCAGGGATGGCGCTAGGCTGTGTGTCTTTCCCTCTGGTGGCGCAGGGCAGTGGGGTTCCCTCTCTGATGGTGTTCCCTCAGCACTGCCCTCTCCCTCTGGAGTCCTGGGTGTACTTCCCTGAAAGCTTTCCCAGGCTCCTGTATCTCTCTCTCTCCCATTCAGCTGAGCATGCTGTGTGGGCTGCAGTTTCCGTGTTACAGTGGGGCTGCCAGTCCTCGGGACTACATGTCCCACAATCCTCTTCTCTGCTCCTTTTTCTAGTCTATTTTTTCCCTGGCTGATATGAAGGCGGGGGAAGAAACATAGTGGGAGGCTGTGCTGGCCAGCGCCGCTCACTAGTATAGCAGTGCACGTGCGGAGGAGAGGGAAGGGGCGAAAGAAGAGCCCACAGCTGCAGTGACGTCACTAGGGTTGGTGTCACCAGGTGCGGTATAACATGGTGTCACCCCCCTTCCACCAACTTTAGTCGCCCCTCAGTACAGACCCCCCTCCCCTAAGTATAGACCCCCCTTCGTCAGTGCAGACGCCCCCACTAAGTATAAACCCCTCTATCAGTACAGACCCCCCTTCATCAGTATAGACCCCCCAGGACAAACCACCCCCCCTCCATTAGTACAGACCCCCCACAGGACAACCCCCCCCTTCATTAGTACAGACCCCCCCAGGACAACCCCCCTCCATTATTACAGACCCCCAGGACAAACCCCCCCTCTATTAGTACAGACCCCTCAGGACAACCCCCTCTATTAGTACAGACCCCCCAGGAGAACCCCCCCTCCACTAGTACAGACCCCCACAGGACAAATCCCCCCTCCATTAGTACAGACCCCCCCAGGACAAATCCCCTCTCCATTAGTACAGACCCCCCATGAGAAACCCCCTCCATTAGTACAGACCCCCAGGATAAATCCCCCCTTCATTAGTACAGACCCCCCAGGACAACCCCCCCTTCATTAGTACAGACCCCCCCAGGACAACCCCCCTCCATTGGTACAGACCCCAAAGGACAACCCCCCTCCATTAGTACAGACCCCCAGGACAACCCCCCCCTCCATTAGTACAGACCCCCAGGACAAATCCCTCCATTAGTGCAGACCCCCCAGGACAACCCCCCTCCATTAGTACAGACCCCCCCAAGACAACTCCCCCTCCATTAGTACAGACCCCCCCAGGACAACTCCCCCTCCATTAGTACAGACCCCCCAAGACAACCCCCCCTCCATTAGTACAGACCCCCCAGGACAAACCCCCCTCCATTAACCCCCCCAGGACAAACCCCCCTCCATTAACCCCCCCAGGACAAACCCCCTCCATTAGTACAGACCCCCAAGGACAAACCCCCCTCGATTAGTACAGACCGCCCCAGGGACAAACCTCCCGCTATTATTACAGACATATTAACACCTGGGCGGCAGCTAGAGAGGACAGTGTGCAGCCGCCCCGCCCGGGTGAAGAGCAGATTGAGACAGGCAGCAGCTTTGGCGGGAGTGAGAGACAGAGGAGGAGAGAACCTGTGTCAGGCTGCAGGCACGGCCCCCCCCCCGCCCAGCGAAGTCACTGCACGGCTGGTCTCTCTCAACACAGAGACCAGCCGCTCCGATCTCCGGCGGCTGCTCTCCTCTGACAGGAGGAGGAGGGAGGGGGACGGGCTCTAGCAGTGTAAAAAACAGCGGCCGCTCCGCGGCGGTGACCTGCGGACAGAGCTACTTCTGGACACGGAGGGGAGGAGGAGGAGGGAGGGAAGCACTCTGGCGCTTCAGCGCCCCCACCTCTCTGGCGCCTGGGTGCACTGCACCCCGTGCACCCGCCTGGGATCGGCCCTGCATCTCTTTATTTATTCTGAGCATGCGTGGCACTTTGTCCGTCGGATTTGTGTACACACGATCAGAATTTCCGACAACGGAATTTCCGACAACGGATTTTGTTTTCGGAAAATTTTATAGCTTGCTCTCAAACTTTGTGTGTCGGAAAATCCGATGGAAAATGTGTGATGGAGCCTACACATGGTCGGAATTTCCGACAACAAGGTCCTATCACACATTTTCTGTCGGAAAATCCGACCGTGTGTACGGGGCATTAGATTATGTTCTATTTCTAGGTCTGTCAGAATTTTCGAAAAAAAAAAAGTCAGATGAGGCACACACACGATCGGAATAGACGATGAAAAGCTTCCGTCTGACTTTTTCTGTCGGACATTCCACTCGTGTGTACGCGGCTTTAGAGATCAATTGATTTCTCCCTAAGTTTGGCCTTGTTGCACTTTTCTCTTCTACCGCTAGGTGGCCAGGTACCTGGAGGTACTATATACCAGAAGGGCAATGCAAGGTCAGATTATAGGTATATGCGGTATCTCAGCCAATGGGCAGGGGTTTTCTTGAATCCCTTGGCCTGCTGGGAGAACCTATATATTTGGATGGAGTTACATGATCTGTGTTCTGTGCCACCTGGATGGCTGTCTGGGTGGACATGTGTTGTACTGCCTGGGCTGCTAGGCCAGAGATTGGGCCTATCCCGGGGGCATCTAGTTGCTAGGCTGTCTGAGGGCCTATCCAGAAGCAAGAGAGCAGCGCAGGGTTTGGATTGCGGCTTGCAGTCCAACCAGAAGTGACGGTTCTGCTGGCCGGAGAATCTGTCATGGTCGAAGGTAGAGGGGAAGCTGCCGCCACTAAGGGACCAACCACCTTATTACCAGGGACCACAGTGAGTAACTGAAGCAAATACCGGAGCAGTATTCTCACCAACCGGGGACGGTGAAGAAATAGGAAACTTCAGTGGGTATCAAGCCAGGGACCCAGCCAGCGGAGGTGACGCTTGCAGAGCAGCCTTGTGTGTCAAGCCAGGGACCGAGCAGGCCAGTAGGGTGAAGCTTGAGAGGTATCTTGAGTGCCAAGCTAGGGATCCAGGAGAGAGGCGGGGTGACACTTGAGGAAGATACTACCATGAAGACTGAAGGAGCTCAGGGGATATAGTGTCAGGGAGATGATTCCCTAGTGAGAGACCGGGAGCTCAGCGGGCAGAAGAACTACAAGGAGTGATTGTAGTGGGAGTGAAAGAACTGTTACGCTTTGTGTTAGGAACTGTTAAAGACTGTTGCCATAGGAGACAGCATTCCTGCACGGGCAGATGTGATGTCTTGCTGGATGTCTTTCCCTACATGCTGTCCTCCTGTTAAAGTCTTGGAGTCTGCCAATTAATCTTGCAATTACCTAAGGGTGTCCTGGCCCTAACCCTCTCTCCCAAAAGTTTGTTAAGAGAAATAAAATCTCTTTTGCATTCAAGAAGTGTCTGGCACCCAATAACTTTAACTACCTTGCACCCATCATGCCTCACAACCCACCACATACAGAAGTATGTCAGCTGTCTCTGGCCCTGAAAGTTCTCATTAGACTGAAGGAGGCCTGGGATCTTGCTACGCATTATTCCACAAGTTCTTTATGGCTTGTATTGTGTTAATGGTTTTTGGCATATATAACTGATTGTTATGGACTTCATTAATTTTATTTTGGTTATTACCTGGAAGCTTCTCTAAACTTAGAGCACACTTCATGTCCTGTAGTGGAACATTGGGCAATTTTTATAATACATACAGGTCTTGAGCACTGTTGAGTTTGGTGGTCTTTTTTGCATATTCACTGCTCCAAGTGTTTTTCCACAGCAGCTGTGTGTTATGTACTGTAACGCAGGGGTTTTACCAGAATCCTTGTACTGGATGGTGTGTATTCCTTAAATAAGGAAATGGCTCCCTCTAGTGGTTGCAACAACTATGCATGATACCAACAACTATGCATGATACTGTGAAGCCTAGAGGAAGTGACTCATTTGTTTAACTAGGCTGTGAACTACTTACCCACGATGCCCTGTTCACCTACCCACAATGCCAGGGACAGAACAGCCTACTGGGTAGGCCTATAAAAGAGACAGCGCGGCCATGCTTCTTTCTCTTCTTCCCGGGACGTGAGACCTGCCTGCAGGGACCTGTGTGGGTGTATTGGAAGAACTGTGGCCTGCTTGCTGCAGAGCGGAGTTGAAGCTTCCTGAGTAGGCTTAAGTGCACTGGACCAGCGCGTGATCGGACCGGAGGATCCAGGACACTCAAAGGAGCCAGCAAGACGGTTCCCGGTCATCTGACGGAGGGTGAAGCTTGATGGTGCCTTTGGCTTTCATATAACATAGAGTGTTCGGACGCACTTTTCATAGAAGTGGAAGTTTGCACGTGTTTCACACAACCAAGTTCACAGTTCACCTACCACCTTAATCTTATTTTAACATTTGCTTACTCATTGGATTACAATTACTGCAGATAAGGCTAGCTGAAGAAAGAACATCAAAGACTTTGCCATTCACTTATTATTTCTCTTACACACACACACTCTGCGGACTACAGTGCAACCTAGGGGGAGCCCTTGAGTATATGTACTGTGTTGCCTTGTTATCTAATACTGTATAATGTACTGCAGGTTAGGAGTGTGTTTGCGCAGCTGCATTGGGAGTGGGAAAGTTCCTAGTGTCAAGGTTTTACCGCCCTGAGCATCAGTCCCACTTTGAGGCACACCCGCGTTACCCATGTGATCTTTGAGTCTGAACATTTATATGTACCTTGATTGTTATTGACTTTGTGTATCAGAATCAACATTGTATTCTATATTCTAAACCAGTTTCCAGTAAACTTACTGTGTGGTTAATGTACAAATGGTGTGAGACGTTGTCTATTCCTATAGCAGGTGGAGTGACGGATACCCAGGTAACGGTAAATTACAGTATATTGTATTATAATTGTGTAGCTTCTTACCATTGGGCCTCACACAAACACTGCCACGCAGTTGTGCCTAGGGGTTCAAGCCTATATTCAGGGGTTGATAGGCAGAGAGCAGGTTCAAAACTAATTATCAACAGCTCCTTAGGGGTCAGTGCTACATGTACTTTTTTACTCATCATACATTTGTTACATAGTTACATAGTAGGTGAGGTTGAAAAAAGACACAAGTCCATCAAGTCCAATGTGATATAATGGACTCAGCACTTGACTTTTGGATTTATTGTTAATAATTATCTTAGTGTATTTAATAAAAATATTGTTTTGATATTTTCAGGGCGGGGGGGCTTTCAAGTAGACTGTATGGAGCCCCGTGATTTCCTAACAGCAGTCCTGTGCTGACCGGCGGTGAATTCCGCATGCCAGGGCTGGGTGGCAGGATAAATAACAAGCACCGGGCAGGCAGGCCTAACGGAAATCTGTTATTCAGCTTCCGTAGTGTTATGTTAGGCCTGCATGGCTGAACCCTTCCACCATGCCTCAGGGCACGCCGCACATGCCAATGCAGGGCTCTTACAGAAGCATGGGACTTCCATAGCGTTGGGCCTGTGCGGCTTCACCCTTTCACCTCAGGGCCCACACTGATGCACGGCCCTTAAGGCCCACCAAAATCCTCAGCACCAGGCGCATGATGCTGTTAATCTGGCCCTGGGTTCCTGGTGAACAGGAGTAAAAAATCCCCACCAGTGTCCTACCGAGAGATGGTCGTCCCCCTGGCATGGATGGTGTATGCCGCATTCAAGCAGAGGCCGACTCCATGCCCCACCGCATGCTCTCCTCCCTTGGCCAGCCCCGACCGAGCTGCCCTGGCTCCATCTCCTGCTGACCAGTTTAAGAACCTGGAGTCAGTGCAGCAGGCGCTGTGCACCCTGACCTGCCCGGTGGGCAGAGAATACCTGGGGTGGAGCTTCAGCCTGGGATGGGGTCGGGAGGAGGGATAGCAGGAAGGGGGCCCAGTCACTGTATCATGGACCTCTCGGTTGTACTTGCCCCTTGGCAAAAAGTTGCTGGTCAGCCCCTGATCTATGGCCAACTGGAGGCCAGGAAGCCATGGAAAGACAGGGTGGGGACAAACACATAGCTGTTCAGGGTTTCATGTAATGGTTTATGTGTCATATTGTATTTTCCCTGTTAAAAGAAAAATAGATAGAAGTGATATTTGGCTCTATTTAGAAATTTTATCTACACCTTATTTTAAAACAATATCACGCCTTTTAATTAGATTGGAATAATGTACAGATGCAGACATTCTACTGAAGTCAGGCTTAGGGGAGCCTTCTAATGCCGCGTACACACGATCAGGATCTTGGTCGGAAAAAGATATGATGGCTTTTCCGACGGGATTCCACTCAAGCTTGTCTTGAATACACACGGTCACACAAAAGTTCTCTGAACTTTTGACCGTCAAGAACGCGGTGATGTACACCACTACGACGAGCCGAGAAAATGAAGTTCAATGCTTCCGAGCATGTGTTGAATTGTTTCTGAGCATGCGTGATTTTTTGCACGTCTCAATCTTTTGCTGGTTGGAATTCCGCCAGCAAAAGTCCGATGGAGCATACACACGGTCGTATTTTCCGACCAAAAGCTCACATTGGTCTTTTGCTGGCGGCATTTCCGATCATGTGTACGGGGCATTAGAGATGTCTTTTGTCCGGCCAAACTATTTTTATTTAAATTTTTGATAGATTGGAAAAGCCACTTCCCATCCGCTTATGCTAACATGCATTGTGTTAAGGCAGCCTGTTCAATCAGAATGTATTGACATTGCACAGCAATAAAAGAAAAACTAGACCTCAGCATTTTTCTGTAACTTGGCTCACCACAACACCGGTATGTGATACTTTTCAGGGTGAGTCTGCTGGCGCCTACTATGCTGTGTGTTGGGGATACATACTAGTGTAATTATTATTATTATACAGGATTTATATAGCGCCAACAGTTAGCTTCACACCTTAAAATGTGTCATGCTTTACCGTGCCGTGTGGTAATATGTGCTAAAGCATGCATTTTAGTGTGTGTTACTGCAATGCATGAGTGTGAAGGGAGCCATTTACAGAAAAAATGTGAGAAAGTGAGGGAAAATTTGCAAAAATTGTTTGTTTTTGTATGTAATGCGGTGAAAAGTTAGGACCCCCTTCAGAGTTACAGTAAATGAGAGGGGATGTCTTTAACTGCGCCATGGATAGCAGTAAAACCCCAACAGGGGTCCTGGCGAAACTCACGTGATGTGAGTGAAATGCGTTGACGTCGCAGCTTCATGTGACCTGGCTCCCCTTTCATTCCCATCTGACTAACATTCCACCCGCACAGCCTGCACTGAGGTTTGGAGGACTGCTCAGGTGACATGAGTGTTACTCATCTACTGACTTTCGCATCCGCCCCACAGCTACCTGGGAATTTCTGTGGAAATCAAGGAAGTTCATTGAGTAGCGGGTCCGCTACCATTGTGAATCACCTGTCGTGGAAGACAGAGCATCAACAGGAGATCGGGTGAGACTGTTCTTGGACACCGTTCCCGTTCCCTCATGCTATTAGCCCTCTGCTGTTACCATTGCTGTGTGGATGTTTCCAGATTCATGACTAACAGGCCACAGTGACTAAACTAATATTCCCTCTTTCCACCTCCTTGGCTGTCACTTTTATATGGCGATTGAAATATACCTCCTACCTCCAGGTTGTGCCTGTCTGTGCTTTGCAACTCAGCTTTCAGTCCTCAGCATATTGCGGTTTGTGGCCCATATACATGGGCTGTTCCTTTAGTGCCTCAATAAGGCTTAATAAGGTCTCTTGACAGTTTTCCATTCATTTTGGAATACAAGCCATGGCTGTACATACCAAGTGCTTGATATCTATTTGCCTCTAAAGCTAGCTGTATGCTTGTCAGTGGTTAATGAATGAGAGCCCGGGTCCTTTATTTTAATTTTCTGACAACGTTGTCAGGAATGGTTTTTATTATGGTGTGGTGAAGGTTTTGGTCTTTTTGTTTGTTTGATGAACTTATATACAAATAAACGTCATCAATTTGATAGTTACATCGCTGTGTGTTTCCCTTTGGAGTCCCTTCACGTTAGTATACTTTACCTCAGTCATTTTCTTTCATTCTAACTCTTCCCCATTCTCTCTGGCACAAAAAAGTGTTTGGATTTACTGTACTTTAACAATTAACTTATGGAAACAAAACAAGCTTTAAGATAATAGTGGAATATTTTAATAATATCTCTAATATTTACAATTATGTTTAGTTCATCCACACAGTCCATTCTCATCACTTCAGATGTCTAATTTAGCCGTGTCACCTTAAGAGTCCCCCAATACACAACGTTCTCCCTCTGGGTATAGGTGTCATAAGGCTCAAATTCTTGTGTGTCCTGCAAAGACAGAGGCAAACATTTACACAATGGTTTTATTTTCAGGATGTACAGAAGTTACAGTATTATAGTTCACAGAAATCATAAAGAACACCCCCCCATGAGAAACGTGGGACTTTAAATGTACCAACAAGGAAAAATATATGTAAACCTCTTGTACCGAGCCCGACCCCATCAGTTCAAAAGGGGGGCCTGGGCACCTACGGAGGAGGAGGGCAGACTGTACTGCCTTATTGCTGACATTTGTGACTTTTGTGGGGATGGGGGATCAGTTCTAGTATCAGTGACCCAGACAGACTGAAGCCTCTGGATCAGCAAGAAGCCTAGCATTTTTATATATAAACATATGTATTGTTTGTGATGGGAGTCACTTTGGGCGGGGGGCTGGTGGAACCCAGAACCCCCTGGAGAGGTTGGGAAACCCTTGCTTCAGCTCCCCATGCACCTCCTATGTCTAAGTTACCCTGTGTCTATTAGGGGCACAGGGTGACCAAGAAAATGATGGACAGCTACTAATGGACATTGAGAATGTGGCTTGGATTTCTAATGGAACAGTAATATTTATGCACAATATCTCCCAGGAAATATACAGAGACTATTCCTGGTTTGTTTGATTCTGAATTATACATGTTAATTGAAAGAGCTGATCACAGCTCTGTACCTCTGGCCTCTGTACAATGTAGGAGACAGTCCGTCTGCTACTGGTGGTCTCCTGCTATTGTGTGAAGGTGTTCTGTGTTTATACTTATGATAATGTGTATTCTACTGTGTGAAGCTTGGTGACAACAAGTCAGACCTGTAGTGAAATCCTGATTAATCACAACAATGGCCAGGTCGGCTTGGAGTTACCTCGACTGCTTTAAGTGACTAGGTAATTATCTATGTTAATTCTGTTTCTGGTTACAGTTTGTATTGCTAGGGTAATATGATCAGAAGGGGGGATGTCCTCCTGGTGTATATATTTGTGTGAGTTTGTTCAAATAAACATTCCATGTTCCTACAAGCTAGTGTTGGCTAGTGTTGTACGTTTTGGCTATAATATCAGATCTCTGATGTTCAGACTGGAGGAGGCTGTATACTGACGGAAGCACTCAAGCAGAGTGCGATGGGGGTTTGGTGACATTGCTCTTACCAGAATAATATAAGGGTAGAGTGTAGTGTGGATCAACCTGCCAACATCCTATGTAGCAACAGAACAAAGGCATACATGTGTCGGCACATGATATCATCACGCCCTATAGGTGGGGCGACACTATGTGTTATCATGCCAAGGGGAGCCTCCCTAAATACCAGCTTATGCCACACGCCTCGTGGCGGCTGTTTAGTGCCAATGCACAGCGCATCTGTCAATTGAAGGATTATTTCCTCCCTTGAGGATGATTGGATATTTAAAGTACCTGCCCACCTATCTTCAGCCTCTGCTTGAGCGTGATGGCTGACGACTTGCATTCCTTGAAGAATCCTCTATATGGTAATATACTTTTTTCTTTTTGGGATCTCCTTTCCACGTATGCTTTTGTAGTTTTTAATTGGTGTCATATTGTGATTCTGAGACCTATACAAACACCATTCCCTATTTTAGGGATGTTTTAAATGCACTGCACATACAATGCATGTCGGATCCTATTTATTATACCCTCTTAAGCTCCTTAGTGTTCGTTTGGGTAATTATTACATTTTAATTTTTTCATAGAGTGTTGCCTTGCACTTACTCTAACAAGCAGGATTGAATGTGGTCCATTAACCTTTTATGTGTATATGGTTCACCTTTGTAAGTACCAACAGCAGCTTGCAATATGTAAATGATTAATATACGTATATGTATAATGAAACATGACTTTATGTAATTAACTTTAATGAGCACTATATATTTATGTTGTAGAAGTACAAATACCCATTATCTACCCTGAGGAAGGACTACATGTCTGAAACATGTTGGGATTCATTATTAGAACTCATCTGGGCTGACCTCTGTTTTGTCATCTGCAGCCCTCTGGGTGTATCTGATGTTGTCAGTGTATTTGGAGTACTATTATGAGGTTTAATGTAGAAAAATGTAAAATCGTGCATTTGGGTGGCAAAAATATGAATGCAATCTATAGACTGGGGGGAGAACCTCTGGGGGAATCTAGGATGGAAAAGGACCTGGGGGTCCTAGTAGATGATAGGCTCAGCAATGGCATGCAATGCCAAGCTGCTGCTAATAAAGCAAACAGAATATTGGCATGCATTAAAAGGGGGATCAACGCAAGAGATAAAACGATAATTCTCCCATTCTACAAGGCTCTGGTCCGGCCGCACCTGGAGTATGCTGTCCAGTTCTGGGCACCAGTCCTCAGGAAGGATGTACTGGAAATGGAGCGAGTACAAAGAAGGGCAACAAAGCTAATAAAGGGTCTGGAGGATCTTAGTTATGAGGAAAGGTTGCGAGCACTGAACTTATTCTCTTTTGAGAGGGGATATGATTTCAATTTACAAATACTATACTGGTGACACCACAATAGGGATAAAACTTTTTCGCAGAAGAGAGTTTAATAAGACTTGTGGCCACTCATTACAATTAGAAGAAAAGAGGTTTAACCTTAAACTACGTAGAGGGTTCTTTACTGTAAGAGCGGCAAGGATGTGGAATTCCCTTCCACAGGCGGTGGTCTCAGCGGGGAGCATTGATAGCTTCAAGAAACTATTAGATAATCACCTGAACGACCGCAACATACAGGGATATGTAATGTAATACTGACACATAGTCACACACATAGGTTGGACTTGATGGACTTGTGTCTTTTTTCAACCTCACCTACTATGTAACTATGTAACTATTCTATTATGTTTTGTCAACACAGGTATGGCTCTTTAGATACAATGTTATTTTATTAGGACACAGGTCCTTTTTATTGAATATTTCTGAAATAAAATTGACTTTTGTCTTTATTGAATATTTCTGAAATAAAATTGACTTTTGTCTTTTACATACACTTATGTACATATGTGTATGTAAAAGACATATGTGACTCTGCCTTCAAAGTCCATGATGAGTCTTTATGTACTTTGCTCATACCTTTATGCTATGTGTTGCTCTTAAGACCAGTTTAATCTGCTGTTTTGCCTTCTCTGGTTCTTACATCCTCTCATCATCAACATTCTGATGATTTTAATGAAAAGTTTTCATTTTCTTTACTTACCTTATATTACCCCCAGTGATGTCATCGCTGGGTTTCTCTATGCAATACATTCAGATTACAGCTGGTGGGAGTGACTAGCAGGGTGCATTATATCCCAACACCCTGCTTCAGTGCTCCTGTCAAGAGCCATCAGTCCTGATGCAAGCAATGGGCTTCTCTTGGGAGAAGTTATGCAAACAGACAGTGCCTTGAAAAAGTATTCATGCCCCATGACATTTTCCACATTTTGTCATGGTACAACCAAAAATGTAAATGTATTTTATTGGGATTTTATGTGATAGACCAACACAAAGTGGCACATAATTGTGAAGTGGAAGGAAAATTATAAATGGTTTTCAATTTTTTTTTATAAATAAATATGTGAAAAGGAAAGTGTACATTTGTATTCAGCCTCCTTTACTCTGATACCCCTAACTAAAATCTAGTGAAACCAATTGCCTTCAGAAGTCACCTAATTAGTAAAAGTCCACCTGTGTGTAATTTAATCTCAGTATAAACACTGTTCTGTGAAGCCCTCAGAGATTTGTTAGAGAACCTTAGTGAATAAATAGCACCATGAAGGCCAAGGAACACACCAGACAAATCAGGAATAAAGTTGTGAAGTCTAAAGCAGGGTTAGGTTATGAAAAAGTATCCCAAGCTTTAAACATCTCACGAAATCACTGTTTAATCCATCATCTGAAAATGGAAGGAGTATGGCACAACTGCAAACCTACCAAGACATGGCCATCCACCTAAACTGACAGGTCGGGCAAGGAGAGCATTCATCAGAGAAGCAGCCAAGAGGCCCATGGTAACTCTGGAGAAGCTGCAGAGATCCACAGCTCAGGTGGGAGAATCTGTCCACAGGACAAGTATTAGTCGTGCTCTCCACACATCTGGCCTTTATGGAGGAGTGGCAAGAAGAAAGCTATTGTTGAAAGAAAGCCATAAGAAGTCCCGCTTGCAGTTTGCGAGAAGCCATGTGGGGGACACAGCAAACATGTGGGAGAAGGTGCTCTGGTCAGCTGAGATCAAAATTGGCGGAGGTTCACCTTCCAGCAGGACAACAACCCTAAACATACAGCCAGAGCTACAATAGAATGGTTTAGATCAAAGCATAGTCATGTGTTAGATTGGCCCAGTCAAAGTCCAGACCTAAATCCAATTGAGAATCTGTGGTAAGACTTGAAAATTGCTGTTCACAGACATTCTCTATTTATCATTTTCCTTCCACTTCACAATTATGTGTCACTTTGTGTTGGTCTATCACATAAAATCCCAATAAAATACATATATGTTTTTGGTTGTAATATGACAAAATGTGGAAAATTTCAAGGGGTGTGAATACTTTCTCAAGGCACTGTATGGTGGGACAGAGCCAACTTAAAAAGGTTTTAGGGTCTTCCAATGTGACCTCTACAGTATCTGCAGGGTGCAGCAGGTGTGCAACATTTAGCAGCACTGAAAAAATAATGCTAGCAGATAAAAAAAAAAAGAATAACTCATAGTATAGACTGTGGTCTATTGTATACAGTAACAGTTAAGGAGTCTCCTCTGGGGGCGTGGCCTAATGTAGCATGTGAACGGACATCTTTCTTAGCAGCTCTGGGATCCCTTTGCATAATCCTGTGTAATACTGCATACCTGCCTATCCAATTTGACTGATTTCTCTCCTGGCTAATTTGGGAAGGCCCTGTGACATCTCTTGGGACTTTGGTGGATGGGAAATCATAAGAAGAAGCAGCCCCCAGCCAAGATGAGTATTACCACGCGCTCTTGCCAAGATGGCCATCACTCCACCGCTCCTCACCCGTTCCTGGCATCCATGCCGAAACTGTTTGGAGTGGAGCCTGATCCCTCTCCGCGACCCTCTCCTGGAGCCTCCACTTCTCCAGCGCTGCTGTCCCAAACCTCTCCTAGTGACGACGGCATGGAAGACGGTCCGGAACCGGAGCCTACCCTGCTGGATGTTCTTAAAATTATTAAGAATTATTAAGGTAAATCATACTGATTTTATGGGTAAGGTGGCAGAGCTCAAACTGGATATAACTATAATGATCCAGGACATGCATAACATACAGGGACCAGGTCTCGGACATGAAGCGCCGCATCAGTGATTTGGAGGACACTGTTAACCCTGTCCTTCCTATAAAAACCTGTGGCACCAAAATCAAATCATTGGAGGACAAGGTGGACGATTTGGAAAACCGTCTACGCAGGAACAACCTACTCTTGGTAGGCCTGCCCGAGCAGGTTGAGGGTTCTGACGTGGTATCCTTCCTGGAAAGTTGGTTTACCCTGGAATTTGGGAAGGACTGTCTATCTCCCTGCTTTGTCCTGGAAAGAGCTCACAGACTTCCTGGCAGACCGCTACTTACAGGTAACCCTCCCCGCACCATGGTGATCCTGTGCTCTGCTCACATAAAAAGGGATCCTAAAGATCAACAATGCAATGGTAGTCCTCTTCCCTGACTACTCCCCAGCTGTCCATGCCTCGAGGGCCAAGTACCAACACGTCAAGCAAAAATTGAGGGAGAAGACATCCAATACTCCATGTTATTTCCTGCCACATTGAGGGTTATCTACCAAGGCCAGGTGCATTTTTTCCAAACCCCTGTGAATGCTCTCTCCTGGTTTGAATCCGTGCAACAGTCTGGTCATTTGTCTGATTGTGTACCTAAAACCTGATTGGGGCTCTCCCTCTGGTAATGTGTTCTACCTTTTCCATTCCAGCATCTGGTATCACTGCTGGGGCAGGTATCTACAAATTTATGTCCTGTCATGAGGATATAGATCCCCATCTGGGAGACTATGCTGCTATTGCTAGTTTTATCTTTGATCACTGACTGATCCAATGTTTGTTCATTGACTTTGGCTGTATTGGCCATGTTCCCTGCATCAACTTGCTGTTTGGGGTCTAAGCCCGCTCCTTGTTTTTGGTGCAGGGAAAGGGTTAAATTTTGGCTGTGGTTTTTATTACAAGTGTCTATTCTTGATATAGCTCTAATGTTAGTTGGTATGATTGAAGTGTGTATGTGTGTGGATATCCACTCCTGATTTTCAGGAACCCATCTGGCAGGACATGTGTCACTACTGGAGGGACAATGCTGGGTCCTCCTCGACAGGCCCCGCATGGGATGCCTTTAAGGCAACCGTGCAGGGCTCCTATATCTCTAATATTGTTAAGCATAGGAAATCTACACAGGCTACCCTTCGAACCTTGGAGTCCTCCTTAGAGACAGCCAGGGCCCAATATATGCACTCCCCACTCCGGACCCCCATGATGTCTTGGTAGGGACACATAAGGCACTGGATCTCCATAGGGTGGACACAACTCAAACAACAACTCTTTTTGTCTGCAAGGTTGCACGAGCATAGTGGAAAAAATGTTAAGATGCTGGCCTATTTTTCTCGCACGGAATACACGGATAGGTCCATACCACAAATCCAAATACCCGATGGCTCAGTTTCATCAGATCCTTTGACCATAAACCTGACATTCAAGTCCTTCTATGAACACCTATATTCGGACCCACCCTCCCCAACTGAACTTGAGTCGGTGGGGTTCTTTGAATCCATCCCATTCCCTGAATTGGAGGACTCACACAAACTTATTTTGGATAAACCCCTGACGATCTAAGAAATTACAGAGGCCATATACGCTCTCCCCCCCTAACAAGACTCCAGGGTTAGATGGTTTACATGTTGAAAGTTACAGGAACTATGCAGAAGACTTAGCACAGAAACCACATTCTCTGTTCGGACAGGCATTAGAGGAAGGTGAGTTTCCCGGGTTTCCCACCTCTATGTGTGAAGCGCTGGTTGGTTAACCACAAAACTAACGCCTGGATCAAAGTGATGTGATAGCCTGTGTATTGTTATAAAAGCGTTATAAAAACTGTATGAACATGGGGGAGGTGTTTAGCATGGCTCGGATTGGTAACATCCCATGGGTGGGCTATATCTTGAATGTATACCATAAATATGCTGTACCCAGACCAATAAATCGAACAGTGTGTAGATCTAAAAAAAAAAAAAAAAAAGGAAGTCTCCTCTCACCCAGTGACCACATCATACATTGTAAGTACTGTGATCTACTGTAATACATAGAAGTGTTACACTTACACATGATTTAACACGCACATGCTTGAAAAAACATCTGAAGCTAAAAGCACTCCAGCCAAGATTTGCCTTTAAACCAGAAATTTCCCTGGCAGTCCTTTTTTCTGCCAATTGATGTCCTCCTTCTAATGGCCAGCATCATTCAACCCACTGGCGGAACTACCAGGGTCGCACCGGGATCCTGGTGTTCCGCCACTGTGGGGTGGCCCATAAGCGTCTGTTACACTCTCACTTAAACTGCCCAGACAGACCCAGCACTGACAGCCCACTTGCATCCCCCCCGCCTTGCATGGACAGGGGAGGAGAGTGACCTAGATCTACTCCTTCTCAAGCCCCTGTCCTCCTGTGTGTGCCCATGGCCCCACCCACACTCCAATCAGATTGGAGTGTGAGCGGGGAAGCCGGGGATGAGTGGACGGGGAAGACACAGCCGGGAACAGCATGGAGAATGAGCGTGGAAGATATGCAGACTGCACAAGCCTCCTTCCTTCTTGGGGTGAGTGAGCTCACATCCATCCATTCACCCCCTCCGTTATCTCTCCTGCCTCTGAATCAGTACAATAAGGGGTGATTAGATTTAAGATTTAAGGGGGTGCTCCACAGACTCTGATGTAAAGGGGGCTTTGGTGAGCAGAGACCCCCTTTGAGAAAGTCACGTGACATGTGATGATACACGCGGGGAGATGGAGTCAGTGACGTCTCCGCATAGTGTTCGGCAAACACAGCCATAGCTGTATGAGCGGTGAAGCTGTCTGACCATTATAACAAAAGCGATTCAGCTACTGCAAATGTGTGAGTGGATTACATTGTTTTCTCAGTCTTGCAGCATTTAAAAACACTGCGCAATGATGGTTTTTCTTTTATCTCTATGTGAATCATCACCTTGCAAATGTAATTCATCATGCAACTGTGATCTGTGAGTATTGAAATACAAGCAAGTTCATCAAAGGCAATTGATTGGACATTCAGACCTCAGGTGGATTGACACAAACAGACACTATTTATTGTTTTTTTTTCCATCTACATATATCTAGGGATGTGTGTTCCCTTATATGTTTTTGATGCATCTATTTGCATTTATTCACTTTATTGATTGATATATTTATTTGCACCTATTCACTTTACTGATTGTGATATCAGGGTATATGTTTTTGATGCATTTTTTTGCATCTATTCACTTTATTGATTAATTATTTATTTGCACTTATTCACTTTACTGATTATGATATCAGGGTATTTTTATGGTTTAGGATTTTATATATAAGCACCACTCCAAAAGATGGGGATAGTTTGATAAGCACACCAACATATTTTATATTGATTTAAAGTAACACAGTGCCGTATCGCAAAAAATGGCCTGGTCATGAAGGGTATCTTCCGGAGGGCAAGTGGTTAAATAAAATACATTTAATGATGTGAAAAAAAGCAAAAAGCTGCATGTTTTATATCTGCCTAGGCTTTAGGTAGCATAAGCTAAATAATGAATTTCTGATCATAGCAAGAGTTAAGTTTCCAATCAAAAATTTGACTTTATTTACAAGATTCCCATTAAATGCACGGTACAAAGTTTCTGGTAAATCACTTTTACCTTAATTAGGCTTATAAAATATGTAACACATGGAAATTATTTGCAAACCAGCTTGAGATTTCACTTTCACAACTAGCAGTTTACCACATACCTCTGCAAAACCTTCCACTTGTTGCGGGGGAGATGTGTTAAGTGACTTTTTGGAGCACGTTCTGCAAATAAAGGCCAGAAAATGAAAATATTAATTTCAAGAGAACCAGTCATGATTAGGTTTATGCAGCCCAAATGCAGCCAGATTATTTATTAAGTCTTTGATAGGGAAGGGTTAGAACCCTTGTTGACTTTCTGTTGTTTTCCATTGGGAGAGTTGTTTTCTATTTCTATTTGATGGGTGACAGATAGGAAAGGCAAAGTAAATCTCCCCAATGGAATTACAGATGGTAACAAATACATTTTTTTTCTAGTATGGAAGATTTAGAACCATACTGTTGTTTGTATACCCATTGGGGACATTTCCCTGTGTTTCCTATTTAGGGGATGGGTATCAAGAAATGAGATAGGGTGTCAGTACATCAGGATTGTCCAATTTTTAGATATACAGTACAGTATCTCACAAAAGTGAGTACACCCCTCACATTTTTGTAAATATTTTATTATATCTTTTCATATAACAACACTGAAGAAATAACACTTTGCTACAATGTAAAATAGTGAGTGTACAGCTTGTATAACAGTGTAAATTTGCTGTCCCCTCAAAATAACTCAACACAGCCATTAATGTCTAAACCGCTGGCAACAAAAGTGAGTACACCCCTAACTGAAAATGTCCAAACTTTGCCCAAAGCTTCAATATTTTGTGTGGCCACCATTATTTTCCAGCACTGCCTTAACCCTCTTGGACATGGAGTTCACCAGAGCTTCACAGGTTGCCACTGGAGTCCTCTTCCACTCCTCCATGATGACATCACAGAGCTGGTGGATGTTAGAGACCTTGCGCTCCTCCACCTTCCGTTTGAGGATGCCCCACAGATGCGCAATAGGGTTTAGGTCTGGAGACATGCTTGGCCAGTCCATCACCTTTACCCTCAGCTTCTTTAGCAAGGCAGTGGTCATCTTGGAGGCGTGTTTGGGGTCGTAATCATGTTGGAATACTGCCCTGCGGCCCAGTCTCCGAAGGGAGGGGATCATGCTCTGCTTCAGTATGTTGCAGTATATGTTGGCATTCATGGTTCCCTCAATGAACTGTAGCTCCCCAGTGCCGGCAGCACTCATGGAGCCCCAGACCATGACACTCCCACCATCATGCTTGACTGTAGGCAAGACACACTTGTCTCTGTACTCCTCACCTGGTTGCTGCCACACACACTTGACACCATCGGAACCAAATACATTTATCTTGGTCTCATCAGACCACAGAACATGGTTCCAGTAATCCATGTCCATAGTCTGCTTGTCTTCAGCAAACTGTTTGCTTCCTTGTGCATCATCTTTAGAAGAGGCTTCCTTCTGGAAAGATTTGATGCAGTGTGTGGTGTATTATCTGAGCACTGATGGGCTGACCCCCCACCCCTTCAACCTTTGCAGCAATGCTGACAGCACTTATACGTCTATTTCCCAAAAACAACCTCTGGATATGATGCTGAGCACGTGCATTCAGCTTCTTTGGTCGACCATGGCGAGGCCTGTTCTGAGTGGAACCTGTCCTGTTAAACTGCTGTATGGTCTTGGCCACCGTGCTGCAGCTCAGTTTTAGGGTCTTGGCAATCTTCTTATAGCCTAGGCCATCTTTATGTAGGACAACATTTTTTTAAATTTCAGATCCTCAGAGAGTTCTTTGCCATGAGGTGCCATGTTGAACTTCCAGTGACCAGTATGAGAGAGTGAGAGCGATAACACCAAATTTAACACACCTGCTCCCCATTCACACCTGAGACCTTGCAACACAAATGAGTCACATGACACAGGGGAGGGAAAATGGCTAATTGGGCCCAATTTGGACATTTTCACTTAGGGGTGTACTCACTTTTGTTGCCAGCGGTTTAGACATTAATGGCTGTGTGTTGAGTTATTTTGAGGGGACATCAAATTTACACTGTTATACAAGCTGTACACTCACTACTTTACATTGTAGCAAACTGTCATTTCTTCAGTGTTGTCACATATAACAAAGATATAATAAAATATTTACAAAAATTTGAGGGGGTGTACTCACTTCTGTGAGATACTGTATATATCATAGTTTGTGGACTCTATAACTTTCCTACAGACTAAATAACATACACCAATTTGGAGTATTTTCACCAAAGAAATGTAGCAGAATAAATTTTGGCCTAAATTTATGAAGAAAGATTATTTATTTGCAAAATAGAAATTAAGAAAAACAATTTTTTCGTTTATTTAGCAAATTATAAAAAACGCCAGCAGTTATTAAACAGAACCAAAAGAAAGCTCTATTTGTGGGAAAATAATGATAAACATTTCATATGGGTACAGTGTTACACGACTGCGCAATTGTCATTCAAAGTGTGAGAGCGCTGAAAGCTGAAAATTGGCCTGGGCAGGAAGGGGATAAAAGCATGGGCGTCGGCAGAACTTTTTTCAGAGGGGGGCATCATTTTAGGGTCACCCATGCGCCGCCCCTTTTCGACAATGTCATCACATTGTCATGGTCAGAGACAGCAGGCGTAGTACAGTTCCTAGGATAAGTAATGGATAATGGCCGACAGGCCCTCTTACCAGACCCAGCGAAACTACAGCAGTGATCCCTCCAGCTGGACAATCACTCACTCTGGGTTCCCCGGGGGTGATTCTGGTCAGTAGTGTAACATGTCTGTACCCTGGCAGAGGCTTAGTCTGTCTCTCTCTAGTGGCACTGGGCAGCATGGCTCTCTCTGGTGGCGCTGGGTAGCCTGGCTCTCTCTCTCTGGCACTGGGCAGTGTGGCTCTCTCTCTGGTGCTGGGTAGCGTGGCTCTCTCTCTGGTGCTGGGTAGCGTGGCTCTCTCTGGTGGCGCTGAGTAGTGTGGCTCTCTCTCTGGTGACACTGGGCAGCGTGGCTCTCTCTCTGGCTTCCGCCCAGCACACGCCTCTTTCTTTGTCCTGTATCACTCACTCCCTCAGCTTTTTTCCAGGCTGCAGTCTCTCAATCTCTCTCTTGATCGAGCTGTAGCCTCCTTCCTATGGAAAATGGGGCCACCAATCTTCGGGACTACATGTCCCATGATGCTCTCCTCTCCTATTCTCCTTTGATTGGCCCTCAGTTATGATAAATGGGGAAGGAGCGGAGTGGGCAGGAAGCTGGGCGGGGAACCTGGTGAGAGCCGCCATCTCTTCTCTCTGACAGGAGAGGGGGGGGCGAGCGGGGGCAACCTCTGACAGCCCACAGCTCGCCATTCTCCTGACACAGCACCGCAGACTTCTCTGCTGGACTGAGCAGGGAAAAGAGCCCGCAGTCAGACTACACTGATGGGGGGACTTTACAGCACCTTGATGGTGTCACCCGCTGGCTGCCCGCACCCCCATAGCGATGCCACTGTGCTGAATGTGCCAATCCGATCCCTGATTTCGGGGGGGGGGGCACTTGACCCCCCTTGCCCTTACCTGCGGACGCCCATGGATAAAAGTGCCCTGTATTGAAGTGGTTAAAGCAGAACTTCTGTGATTTTTTTTCATCTTTCCATCTATTACATCTTCTGCCCTTGTTGTTTTAACTTTGGATAGTAAAACATTTTTTTTTCTGCCAGTAAATCCCTTATACAGCCCACTTCCTGTTTCTTGTCTGGTCATTAGCCTAGGCTTATGACATCATGTACAGCTCTCTCTCTTACCCTCGTGAGAGTTTGCCAGGAAGAGAGAAGTGATGAGTCATAAGAGCTGCAGAGCTAGAGGTGTGTATCACTGTAAATCCAGGAAGTAAAAAGGCAGTGGCGCCAGCTGCCCACAGTTAAATTGGATGGAGCCAGAGTCAGTGGAGAGAGATTTCTGCAATACAGAATCACAGTATATATAAAATAATATGCAAAGTGGTTGGAGGGAAGCTTCAGAATGGCAAAATTTAGTGTTCCACTGTGAAATGTGGGGTGTGGCTTAAATTGTGCTAAATACTGGGCATGGCTTAAAGGAGGTGTGGTTTAACAGAGTCCGAGATGCCTCACAGTGCAGAGTGCGGTAATGTTAAATAGGGAATGTACAGTGTGGAGTGCCTGGTGGTGGGTAGTATGTGCAGGAGAGGAGTGCGGAGTGTATGGTGGTGGGTAGTATGTGCAGGAGAGGAGTGCTGAGTGTATGGTGGTGGGTAGTATGTGCAGGAGAGGAGTGCAGAGTGTATGGAGGTGCTTAGTATGTGCAGGAGAGGAGTGCAGAGTGTATGGAGGTGGGTAGTATGTGCAGGAGAGGAGTATGGAGTGTATGGAGGTGGGTAGTATGTGCAGGAGAGGAGTGCTGAGTGTATGGTGGTGGGTAGTATGTACAGGAGAGGAGTGTAGAGTGTATGGAGGTGCTTAGTATGTGCAGGAGACGAGTATGGAGTGTATGGAGGTGGGTAGTATGTGCAGGAGAGGAGTGCGGAGTGTATGGAGGTGGGTAGTATGTGCAGGAGAGGAGTGTGGAGTGAATGGAGGTGGGTAGTATGTGCAGGAGAGGAGTATTGAGTGGATGGTGGTAGGTAGTATGTACAGGAGAGGAGTATTGAGATGATGGTGGTAGGTAGTATGTACAGGAGAGGAGTGCAGCATGTATGGAGGTGGGTAGTATGTACAGGAGAGGAGTATGGAGTGTATGGTGGTGGGTAGTATGTACAGGAGAGGAGTATGGAGTGTATGGAGGTGGGTAGTATGTACAGGAGAGGAGTAGGGAATGTATGGTGGTTGGTGGTACAGTATGTGCAGGTGAGGAGTGAGCAATAGGAGATTATGGGGCCCCCCAGGCAATAGATTATGGGGCCACACAGTATACACACACACACATACAGTATACACACACAGACACACAATATACACACACAGTATACACACATAGAATACACATACACACACTGCAAAAGGTACTGGAGAGGCGGGGCAGCTATAATCTTGGGATTTTTAAAAAAACACAGATTTTTACATACTGTCCCTGGTTTTATTGAGGCTGGCAACCCTGATGGGGCCCCTTAGTGGCATGGGGCCCTCGGGCAGTGCCCGAGTGTCCGAATGGTCAGTCTGCCCCTGGGAGTGAGGATTGTGGAGTAGGGTAGTATGTGCAGGAGAGGGGTGTGGAGTGTATGGAGGTGGGTAGTGTCAATAGGGCAGTGGGTGTTGTCATTAGTTATTTATTTTTATTTTTTTTTTAATTTTTCCTGCATCTGGCAAGAGAGGAGAAGAGGGAAGCCGACTGTGGAGGGACGAGGGGGGCAGAGGAGAACACAGAGAGGGGCTGGAGGAGGACACAGCGGCCAGAGGAGGAGGAGGACACAGGGGACAGTCCAGATGATCGGTGTGGGGGTGGGGAAAGTTGCACGCACCTATCTCCCTGTATGGCTTTTCAGCTGACAGCCGCTGTCAGCGGCTTCACTAAAGGCTATACAGAGATCGGTGCGTGCAACTTTCCCCACCGCCACACCGATCATCTGGACTGCCAACCTGGGGATCATCCATGTGTGCAGTGTGGGTCACAGTGGGTCCCCCCCTCGGGGGCCCATGTGCAGTGACCACTCTGCACCCATGGATGATACGCCACTGCTTGATGTGCTGATGGGATTTCTTCACTCTCTTTAAGGCTGGGTTCACACTCTCCTAAACCTGCACGGTTTAGGAGATATTGACCCTGCATGCAGCCTCTGTCAGCGGCGCATGCGCTCTGCAGGTCCGGCAGTCCGTGCTGCATGCGCGGGAGTGATGTAATCGCGGCTCTGGCCACTCACAGCACCAGAGCGAGCGATCGTGGAAGAAACGCCAAGGGAACATGTCAGGTCCCTCAGCAGTGAATGGGTGAGCTGCGGTAGCTTCGTTCTAAGGTAAGTATTTTGAGGCATACTAGCACTTGTGCTGCTATTGTCTTGCAGGTTGTTTTTTTTTTCGTGGTTTATTACCTATTTAAAGGAACAGTATTGCTTGACTTGGACACTGTTTGGGCATTTATACCCGGGTTCAGAGGGACTTACGTTTGAGAACTCCAACAGAGGATTTGGGCCCCGATACATAAAGCAGTGGGAGGGAGTTTGCCTGACATTATCGGACCTCTATTTTTGCATTGCCCCTTAGTATAGGGATTAGAGGTAAAGTGATGACTCCACTTGTTACTTACTGAGTCACACATTATTTTGTAACTGTCTCCATTGGTAAAGTGTTTATTATTGCTTTTCCATCTTTTGACTGTTGATTTATTGTTTGTTGTTACAATATATATTTACCTTTCAGTCTTGATGTTTCAGAGGGGGTGTCATTCACATCTGGAGTCGGGGGACGCAAACATCAGCAGCTCCTTCGGGAATAAGCGCTACACTAGTGTAAGGAGAGTTTTAGATACTACAGGGGCCAACTTCAAAGTCCAAATGTTGCTTTGTCACACAAGGCTCACTTTAAGAATTATTTCATCTCTTTTGGTAGCCAAAAAGCTCTGTCCATGCATTGCAAAATAGTTATTAGAAGCAATTCTCGGGACAATTATTTTTAATAACTGATTAGCATCAGTCAGTGCTGTTTACAGGTAAAACTTACAAAACGAATTTTGTATTTTAAGACATACCTGATTTTCTTTTGGTTCCAGTAGACAATACACAGGGCAGTGATAAGAAGGATGGCAAACCCTACAAGGATCCAGATCCAATTCCTGGTTTTATCTGTAAAGAAACAAAATTGTACAATGATTAAAACATGATAATGGATAAAGTCAAAGTTGGGAAACTCAAGACTCAAGTGCCACTGGACCCAGCTGTTATGTGCAACCATGTATCTATCATCCACTCACTCTACTGCTACTGGATGTTTTCTTACTTCCCACCAGTGGCGGCCCATCTATAGGGGGCGCCTGGGCGCCACCCCCCCCCCCCCCCCCCTGTAGTAAAAAAAAAAAATTCAAAAAAAAAAAAAATTTTTTAAACGGCCCCTTTAAGAACAAAAAAAAAGAAAAAAAGTCCTTTAACAATACTTCCGCATAGTGGAGGTAAAAAACGGGCGGTTGCCCCCTCTCCATGCTGCTTTTGTTCTTTATGTGATCACGATTTTAGTTGTGGAGTTTTATTATAAAAAACCTCCCTTTTTTACCTGCACTATGCGGAAGTTTTAATTTTTCTTTGCATACCACCTGGATGAGAGCGATTATCCTGTTTGGGCTCCTTGTGACATATCCCGCCTCCAGAACCTGGAGTTTGGAACCCTCACTTAGATGACCCATCTGGAAGATTCCTTGAGGCTCCGTTGATGACCCCTGGAAGTACGGCTGAAGTCCATCCAACCAGCCCTACCCTTCTGAAATCCTCTCTTCTGCCTGGCTGGGCTTACCGCTCGATTGACTCCATGTCGCTGACAGGGGAGTCCTCCGGTAAGAGTACCCATCTTTTCTCATCCACCGATGTTGAATATTTCTGATGTTGGTTTCCTCTACGGATTTATATCATCTATCAACACATGCTTGCCACCCACCACCTAAGATCGACCCCTTCCTTGTTCTGACACCATTGGACCCATCACACTTTATAACCTTTACCTTGTGACTTTATGATTTATCTTATATTGGATGCACCACTGAATTTAAGGTTTGTAGACATGATGATATTTTGTCCATTTCTCACTTAGCGCTGCATTTTACACTTTTTCTCACTAGACCACCAGATCCCAATCATCACCGGATCTCTTGAGCTCTTCCACAGCTTTCCCGCTGTATTCTCCTCAAGCGCCACCCCTGCTAACCTGCTGGGTCCCTGGCTTGGCACTCGTTGAAGCTTTCCCACTTCTTCACCATCCCTGGCTGGCGAGAAGACTGCTCTGGTACTTGCTCAAGCTTACTCACTGTAGTCTCCGGTAATATGGTGGATGGTCCCTTAGTGGTGACTGGTTCCCCTTTACCTTGGACCACAATTGGGTCCCGATCCAGCTGAACCTTCACAACTCGGTTGGACTCCAATCCTGCAGTCCCAACCCTACGCTGCTTCTCCTGCTCTTGGATAGGCCTCAGGCAGCCTAGCAGCCAGGTGCCCCCGGCATAGGCCTCTGGCTTCTGGCCTAGCAACTCGGGGTGACAAAACACACGTCCAACTAGACAGCTGTCCAGGTGGCATAGAACCCCGATCACCTGTCTCCGTCCAAATAAATAGGCTCTCCCAGCAGGCCAAGGGACTAAAGAAACCCTTGCCTATTGGCTGAGACACCCCATCCATTCATGATCTATCCTTGCTATGCTCTTGTCTAGCTAATGTCACCAGCCACAATGCCACCTAGTGACAGAAGAGAAAAGTTCAGCAATTCCAGAATTGGGGGGAAATCAGTGGATCTCCTAACAATTAGCCAGGACAATTACTACCTGGCAAACTAAGTTTGTTAGCAACCCTGCCTAAACACCAGGGTGCTACATAAAAATAAACCTAAACTGTCCTGAAATTGATAGGCACATATCATTGTCAGTATTGACACATCAAACACTAACACCTCATTCATTTAAACATTATTTTATCCCATAATTAGACTAAGTTTACATAGAAACAGTAATAACAGGCAGTTAATTCATGTTTTTACCATCCCCCGGCCAGCTACTTGAAAACGAAGAACTTTCACTCACAATGCCAGATACTTTGCAGTGCGGCAAATTTAACACAGCATGCCATTTTTGATAGGTGGTGTCACTTGCCAAACAGGAATATTAAAATCAATGGGACCACATCACAATCATGTGTCAAACATGGTATTTCAATGAAAAATACCCCCTTGAAATTAAAAAAAAACAACAACACAGGTATTCAGGAGGTGGCAATTTAACCTCCTGAAGCAGCTTGAAGCAACACTTCCAGCATTTCAGAAGCAAATCAAAACAGCTCAGAATCAAGAGAAAGCAACTGAGAAGCACTTGAAAGCGTTCTGCATTTGACATGGTTTAGATTTTAAAGCCAGAGTAAAAATATAGGCATAATAGAACAGTGTGGGACAAATCCAACAAAGACTTTTGTTGTATAAGATTATAGCCTGTCGGGTTTTTATTGCTAAAAGAAGAAATAGCCAGCACCCCTTGCATTATGCAGAAATAATAAAAGCAAAAGGTGTTAAAGTTGTAATAAAGCTTCGGCTTTTTTGTAAAAAACAAAACAAAATGTTATACTTACCTGCTCTGTGCAGTGGTTTTGCACAAAGCAGCCCCAATCCTCTTCTTTTTGGGGTCTCAACCGGCGTTCCTGACTCCTCTTCATTGACTAGTGCCCCCAATAGCAAGCTGGAAGTGCGTCAACGCGTTTCGCCCCTCCTCCAGTGTGCCCCAGAGGGGCGAAAACGCGTTGATGCACTTTTCCGGTTTCATCTAACCATGGACGCTAGTTCCACCCTCCGCGAAACGCACGTCGATCAGCGGCGTTCTTGTATGTTTTTACTGATGCCTGTTTAAACCAGATATTGTGTAAGTGGCGCCTTGGATTGTGTGATTCTTCACATTACCTACAGTACTTCACTATTAGTCCTTTCTCTTTCTCATCCGTTTTTTGAGCATGGTCGTGTATCCTGAATGTCCCAGAACAACTGTTGAAGAGGTTTCTTGACCCATCCATTCGTCATATACCAGATCTTATTGATCACAGCGTTTTTGACCCCAGACTGCAAAGCCGGTGGTCTATGATTTCTGTTGAGTGGGGTCACAAGTGGGGAGTGTGGCACACGGCACCAGCTATCTCCCTGGAGCACATATGTACTTTATTTGGAGCACTTTTCACTTTGATTATTGAATATGTTCATATATTTACCATTATATTGAAAGTATCATGGAAGGGTTACAATGTTTTACCCCTTTATTTTTCTAATCATCCTATAAGAAGCTGTTTATATACCATTATTTAGAATCCTACACATGTTCTGATCCTGAAACCGATCGCCTTCTGGCAAAGAGTAAGAACGATCTCACAGAAAGTTACCAACTTCAAACTCCCAGATGATCTCTCCTTTTTTCTTACATAATTCATGTATCCAGGAAAAAAACTACTACAAGTCCATTTTGCAGTGTAGCACCCTCCTAGATAGGTGTTTGGATTTAGATTTAGTGCTGGCTCACTGTGTTGAATGGAGCTGTGTGTGTTTTTGTGTAAACTTAGTTGTGATCACTGTAGCCAGTGCAGCTGATTAATTAGGTCAGTTCAGTGTTCTCAGCTGCTGAGTCTGACACTGCTTTACTGAGAATTCTCTGGAATATAGATGTGGAGCTATGGCAGTTGGCATTTTGTATTTTTTTGCAGCCCTGACCTATCCCAGGGAGCAGGGCCCAGAAGGCAGCTGGGAGTCTGTATACATTCTCTGGGAGACTGAGCTTCTGGGTCTTATCCTGCAGAGGATCATTCCGGCCTGGAGAGATTGCTGCCCTCCAGGACAATGCTGCCATGTGCTTACTGTTTGTGAGGTCTCAGGTGGACAACATGAGGGCCCGGATGCTGAAGCTACTGAGAGCTGTCTGCTGAAGATCTAGCCTGGTATCACAGGAGGAAGGTGCATAGTTGCAGCATTGAAAAAAAAAAAAAATTCGGGACACTTTTTTTCATGCAGGCGGAGCTATAATTCGGGGGCGTGGCATGCTATAATTAGGGGGCGTGGCATTCTTTTGTGGGCAGGGCATACTGTAACAGAAAACTGCGGCGTGCAAAACGCGCCGCGGCAAAAAATGGGCATGGTTTGAGCGGGTGGATCTTAAATGGGCGTGGCTCGGAAGGGGTGTGGTATGAGATGAATGAGGGATGGAGGAAGAAAGAAAGAAAGAGGGAAAGAAGGGAAGAGAGAAAGAAAGAAAGAGGGAGAGAAAGAAAAATAAAGAGAGAAAGAAAGAGGGATGGAGCGACAGCAGGCACAGATCCTACACAACAGTAGAAATATGTGTATTCCAGAAAGTTTAACAAATCAGCAGATAAAGATACTCCAAACACCTGGTGTTGGCGCTTAAATCATCCCGGCACCAAGGTTGTTATGGTGTCAGGATGATTGAAGTGCATTATTTCTATTATTACATTGTAATATAGAATGAAATTATTTAACTTACCATAATGCAGAATCAGTGGAAGTCCTGTGTGTCACCTGCCATGTCGCCTGCCACCAGATGCCATCAGGTGTCCCCAGCGGAGTCCCCCTTACATCAGGCATTTCCAGCTGACTCCTCCCTTACATCAGGCATTGCCAGCTGAGTCCCCCCTTACATCAGGCATTGCCAGCAGAGTCCTCCGTTACATCAGGCATTGCCAGCAGATTCCCCCCTTACATCAGACATTGCCAGTGGAGTCCCCCCTTACATCAGGCATTGCCAGCGGAGTCCCCCCTTACATCAGGCATTGCCAGTGGAGTCCCCCCTTACATCAGACATTGCCAGCGGAGTCCCCCCTTACATCAGACATTGCCAGCGGAGTCCTCCCTTACATCAGGCATTGCCAGCAGATTCCTCCCTTACATCAGGCATTGCCAGCGGAGTCCCCCCTTACATCAGACATTGCCAGCGGAGTCCCCCCTTACATCAGACATTGCCAGCGGAGTCCCCCCTTACATCAGACATTGCCAGCGGAGTCCCCCCTTACATCAGACATTGCCAGCGGAGTCCCCCCTTATATCCGACATTGCCAGAGGAGTCCCCCTTACATCAGACTTTGCCAGCGGAGTCCCCCCTTACATCAGACGTTGCCAGCGGAGTCCCCCTTACATCAGACATTGCCAGCGGAGTCCCCCCCTTACATCAGACATTGCCAGCGGAGTCCCCCCTTACATCAGATATTGCCAGCGAAGTCCCCCTTACATCAGACATTGCCAGCGGAATCCCCCCTTACATCAGACATTGCCAGCGGAATCCCCCCTTACATCAGACATTGCCAGCGGAGTCCCCCCTAACATCAGACATTACAGCGGAGTCCCCCCCTACATCAGGCATTGCAGCGGAGTCTCCCCTTATATCAGGCACTGCCAGCAGAGTCCTGTCCTTACACCAGGTATCCTCTAATGGAGCCCCCCCCCTTTCTTTACAGATCAGGCATTCTCAGCAGTGGAGACTCTCTCCGCCGACATTACTAATCAGAATGGGACAAAATAGCCGGGTGGCTGCCAATAGCAATTGAGCTGTGGCGCCTAGGGTTGCCACCTCATCCCTTTAAACCCGAACACTTATTAATTACACAGGTTCTGTGGCTGATTAAGGTGGTAATTAAACTCACTTAGTGTCTTACCTGCATTCAATTAGCCACAGAACCCGTGTAATTCATATGTGTTCGGGTTTAAAGGGATGAGGTGGCAACTCTAGCGGTGCCACAGCTCAAATTCTATTGGCAGCCACCCGGCCATTACTAAACAGTACTTTGGTCTTTGGGAAAATGGCGGCTGGTGGAGACATTGTCTCCGTCGGCCACAGACCTCTAGCGGCGGCGAAAAAAAAAAATCGGTAAAATAAGAATTTCCCCCCTTACATCAGGCATTGCCAGTGGAGTCCCCCCTTACATCAGACATTGCCAGCGGAGTCCTCCCTTACATCAGGCATTGCCAGCAGAGTCCTCCCTTACATCAGACATTGCCAGCGGAGTCCCCTCCTACATCAGGCATTGTCAGCGGAGTCCCCTCCTACATCAGGCATTGTCAGCGGAGTCCCCCCTTACATCAGGCATTGCCAGCAGAGTCCTCCCTTACATCAGACATTGCCAGAAGAGTCCTCCCTTACATCAGACATTGCCAGCAGAGTCCTGTCCTTACACCAGGCATCCCCCAATGGAGCCCCCCTTTCCTTACATCAGGCATTCCCAGCAGTGGAGACTCTCCGCTGCCATTACTAAACAGAATGGGACAAAATAGCCGGATGGCTGCCAATAGGAATTGAGATGCGGTGCCGCCCACCCCCGCCCCTTCCCACATCAGGTCACAGACAGACGGCAGCGGGGCGGGAGGTGGGCGGTGCCACAGCTCAAATTCTATTGGCAGCCACCCGGCCATTACTAAACAGTACTTTGGTCTTTGGGAAAATGGCGGCTGGTGGAGACATTGTCTCCGTCGGCCACAGACCTCTAGCGGCGGCGAAAAAAAAAAATCGGTAAAATAAGAATTTCCCGGGACATTTCCCGGGAATGGCTAAATCCGGGAAAAGGGTCTAAATCCCGGGAATGTCCCGGGAAATTTGTGACAGTTGGTAAGTATGAAGGTGTTGCTTGGAAATTGGAAGAATGCAATCAACTGTCCCTGGACATTTTGTGAGTACAAACTGCTGTAAAAGATCTTAGAGACTTTTGGGCTGCTGCCACCCCTCTAGTGCTAGAGAGTCAGCTGTATGTTTGTCTAAAGGGGTGTGTCCTGAAAAGCCCAGTCTATCTAGTTCTCTCTGAAGGGACTCTGCTCTTGGTGCTCTAAAGAATTAAGCTTGCATGCTTTGAACCTCCCTATCGGTATGATTATGTCGGATTTTAGGTGCTGAAAGCGATACAATTATTTTGCATAGAAATTTGGCGTTTTATATTGAAGGCCTGTAATTCTTAGCAATAACACACTTAAATCTGTCCAAACAAGAGTCTAGTAGATATCCCGGTTATAATAAAGTTTGAAACATGAAATCATAAATTTTAATATAATAAATAAATATAAAAAATTATAAAAAAGAATTATATAATAATAATAAAATTATTTTCCCCACGATTCACTATCGCTCAATTCTGCAAGTGTTCTAATTTACTATCACTGTTTTCTAACCACTGTAAAACCACTTTTGAGGTAAAGGGACACTTTTTGGTTGCTATGGACAATCTCAGTTTCCAGGCAGAAAAAACAGTATATATAATATAAAACTACATGGAGGGCATTGGACAAAGCACTGGGGACAAAAGGGATGTGAAATAATTTCATACAGTAATGTAATCTGTAAGATTACATTACTGTATGTGTTATGATTTTTCAATTTTTTTGAATTTGCCGCCAGGCTCCGCCCCTGTGCGTTGTGATGCTCGCAGGGAACGGAGCCCGACACAGAGAGGCTTCGGGCAGAGGACGGAGCCCACGGACAAAGCAGGGGGACATCGCAGGATCCTGGGGACAAGGTAAGTAACCTGCACCAGGATCCTGCAATGCAATCCCGAGTGTGGCTCGGGGTTACAGCTAATGGTACTGAAATTTAACCCCGAGCCACACTCGGGAAAACCACCAGGGAGGCTACATGCTTCTGCTACAAAGCCAGATCCACAGTTTGCTATAAGCAAGGACTTTCTGCTTCAGCTCTACATTTAACTTTTTCACTACAAAGTCAATTCCACAGTTTGCTATATGCAAGGACTTGTGCTTCAGTTTTAAAGAAAGGAGTTCACTGACCTCAATCTGTACTTAGTTCTGATTTTGGAGTATCCCACTCAATTCCCTCTACCCTATCCAAGTTCTCCAAAAAGAAAAACAACACCCCTAGACTGGTTATTGAGGAAAAGTATGGCTAAAATTGTGTGCCTGGCTGTGGGGCAATCCACTGGTGAAGAACCTCCTATGGGTGTTATGCCACGTACACACGGTCGGACTTTACGGCAGACTTTGTCCGGCGGACTTTTCGACGGACTTTACGACAGACTTTCTGAATGAACGGACTTGCCTACACATGATCAACCAAAGTCCAAAGGATTTGTACATGATGACGTACCACCAGACTAAAACAAGGAAGTTCATAGCCAGTAGCCAATAGCTGCCCTAGCGTCGGTTTTTGTCCGTCGGACTAACATACAGAGGAGCGGAATTTTCGACCGGACTCGAGTCTGTCGGAAAGATTTGAAACATGTTTCATTTCTAGGTCCGTCAAACTTTTGGGGGAAAAAAGTCAGCTGGAGCCCACACACCATAGAATTGTCCGACGGACTCCAGTTTGCCGGACCAAGTATGCCGTAAAGTCCGGTCGTGTGTAGGCGGCATAAGTGCTACAGCAGCATCCTCTTAATGCAGAAAAAGTCTGTATTCTACTACGGTCGAAAGATCCTTGCTCACCATGGATTGTTATGTAGAGACTAAATGTAGAAGAGATAAGAAAAATGGAGGATCTTGCCTAATTCTCAAAAAAACAAAAAAAAAAACAAGCATGAAACCTGCTATAACCCTGGTCTTACTGGAGTGAATTTCACTTTTCAGATGAAGGTAAAACTCTGATGTCCAAAATGACCTGACTTCAGTCTGATCCGACTTCCGTGCTTTCAAAGGAACCTTGCTTCCCAAACCCTACCTTCCACCTTGCTTTTCCTATTTAGTCTTAGTACCTCTTTCTCCGATCCCCACTCCTTTCCCCTACTTACCTTACACCATTGCTCTCCCACAAATCCATCCCCCCATCCTATCTTTTCTTTCCATTATCTCTTCTCCTACTATACTTCCTTGCCCCACCCCAACCACTGATTGGGAGAACATTTAATCCTCTCACCCTGCATACTCCTCTGTTGATGTCAGTAGACCTGTACTGAAGGGAATATTTTCTTTACATAAACAATTGGTTAGTTGTATTTTCCTCTCAGGAATAACCACCTGACCTCTGGAAGGTTTTACCCCCTTCATGACCAGGGCATGTTTTTCTTTTCAGCACTATGCTATTTTAGCTAGCCAATGCTCAGTTATGCAACACTGTACTTAAATTACCTTTATATCATTTTATTTTCACACAAATACAGCTTTCTTCTGGTGGTATTTGATCACCACTTTTTTTTTATTATTTAAAAAAAAAAATACTTTTTCTAATTTCTGTTATAATACATAGTGTATTTTAATTGGTTTGTGTGAAAGTTATAGCATCTGAAAACTTTGGAATATATACTGAAATTTATGCAGCTATGATGCTGTACTGGCAATGGTGGTGATCAGCGACTTATAGTGTGACTGTGACAGTGTGGCGGGAAATCTGGTGCTAACAGACACTGTCTGGAAGGGTCACTGACTGACTAACAGACACTGATGTCTCTAGTGACACTAATACAGTTATTACCGATAATACTGCACACTGTATGCTGTACTAATGACACTGGCTGGGAAAGGGTTAACATCAAGGGACTAACTTTGTGCCTAACAAGTGTAATCTGTGTATTCTGCACTGCTTTTACTTACTAATCTGGCTGCTTTTCTCCCTGCTTTTCAGAGAGAGGAAACAGCCAGATCGCCGTTCTCTGTACACAGAGATCTGTGTGCTTGTACACACAGAACTCTGTGTGTGATTGGACATAGCCAATCGGTAGGTTCCAGACTAAACCATTGGCTGAAATCTGCTGCCAAATTCGTGCTGTGTCCAATCCCCGCACAGTACAGCATGCGTGTCCCAAACCTGGAAGACAGGTGACAACGAACAGGTACATTGTCTGGCCTGCCTATGCCAGCTGTCCGAAGTAAATCTACTATGGGTGGCTACTAAGTTGTTAAATGAGAAATTTTGCTAGGCCACTGTGTAATACAAATTACATAAAGACATTTCTCAAACAAAATATGTATAAAAAATGATATACAAATAAAATAAAATGATACAAAAAAGTTTTTGGGTTTAAAGTTCAGCAATAAAGTGTCAGAAACAACCATTCACCTTTTAGAGGTTGATTGATTATAATTCCCCCAATGCAGGCACCAACACCACCACCCAACACCAACACCACCACCCAACACCACCACCCAACACCAATACCACCACCCAACCCCAACACCCAATACCAACACCATCAGACTGGACACTAACTAAGTTCTCTGCTACAGCTCATACGGCTTAATCACATAAACCAGCTATGGTATCAATACACAGCTTCAGTATGGCATCTGCAGTGTACCCAAGGACCCTCTGCTCTCCAATAGTGATATCATATCGAGCTGTTTTGAGATTATCGGGTTATGGCTTTTATGGTAAAGTGAGTGGCAACTTTAGTCACTTTCCCCAGGTAAGGAGGAGAAAAGCTTAATTGCTTGGGTTTGTAGGAAAAATATTTGCTTTATACATATACTTACCCATTTCACCTTTTATTGGAAAGGGCAAATCACCTAAAACGTTGGTCTTCAAATGTGGAGGAAGAAGGCTGCCTAGGGGAATCTAACATACTTCACATACACTCACTGATTTTACCTGATAATGCAATAGATTGGTTCCAGACATTCACAAATGTGGGATGAGACACAAGACATGTCACGTTGTCTCCATCAGACTTGTATGTACTGATCACTGTCCAAGTATCATTCAAATCTTTAATTTTGGTTATGTTTATATCATCTGAATGTGGGATCCAGGAGATCTCTGCAGACGGGAATCCACCACTTGCTCTACACTCCAGAGATCCATCAGTGTTTATATCCAGAGACACAGAGGGCTGAGCTACATGAAAAAAATATGAATAAATATTTATTGATTACACTATTGATGCTGTTAACAGAGGCGTATATACAGAAAAGTTCTGGCGCAAATAATGGACTGGACCCTCTTACTGCTACCAAAGGGGCTGAACTTCCCCATACTGGGCCCCCCACCCTTCCTCAGGTTAGAAGTGTTTCAGTCAATTTAAAGCAGAACTAACCCCATCAATTTAACAGTTTTCAAAACAGTCACAGACATGACCTGCCAAGAATGACAACTATCACAACTGCAGATCAAACAGAGGCTAGGATAGCAGCTCCCTTGGCTGTAAAGGATAGGAGGATTTAGTTCCACTTTAAAAGGGTCCTTACCATTCACAGCCATTATGAATAACCCCCATATTACATCTAATATGTTTATTTCTTATGATTTCCAGCTCCATCTAGTGCTCATAAAGGGGCATTTGCCTGATTTCAGCTAGATCCAAGCACTATATAACTCAAGTACTCTCGTAATACAGACACTTCTGATAAACAATAACCAAAATAATATCTAAATTGAAATAAAGTGTATATCAAATATTTCTTTTATCAGCTATCTGGCACTGACATGTGTTTTCACATCAAAGATAGAATCTCACTGAATAAAGTGCAGAGCAGCTGTAATCATACATTAATTAGACATGTGCGGTTCATTAAGTTCCCAATCGAAATTCTGACAATTTTTTTACAATAGTAATGAATTTAAACAAATCTGAAATAAAGAAACAAAATTTTGGAAGAAATTGGAGTTGTTTTCATATCCAAAATATAAGGGATAGAATGGAAAATAAAAGAACAGAATAGAAAAGAATAAAAAAAGAATAGAATAGAAAAAAAACCTGAAAGAATATAACCATCTTCTGAAATTCAAATTTCAAATAGATTACATTTGAATTAGAATAGAACAGAAAAAAAATTGAATAGATTAGAATAGAATAGAAAAGAATACAATAGAATAGAAAAAAAACAAGAGAATAAAATAGAAAGAATATAACCTTCTTCAGAAATTCGAATTTCAAATATAATACATTTGAATTAGAACAGAAAATACAAAAGAATACAATAGGACATTAAAAACAAGAGAATAAAATAGAAAGAATATAACCTTCTTCAGAAATTTAAATAGGATAAATTCAAATTTGAATAGAAAAGAATAGAATAGAAAATAAAAGAATAGAATAGCATTAAAAAAACACTAGAATATAATAGAATAGAAACAATATAACCATTTCCCCAAAATAGAATAGAATAAAATACATTTCAAATTTGAATAGAATAGAAAATAATAAATTTGAATAGAATAGAAAATAAAAGCATCAAATAGAAAAGAATAGAAAAGGAGTAGTAAAAAAACCATAGAATAGAATAAAATAGAAAGAATCTAACCATCTTCTGATATTAGAATTTCAAATAGAATAAATTTGGATTTGAATAGAATAGAAAAGAATATAATACAATAGAAAATAATAGAATAGAAAGAATACAACAATATAACAATTTTAATGTCTAACATTAATAAAAATATGTATACAAAAAAATTACAGTGTTCTGGAAAATAAGTGTAAATTGTTTTATTACTGTGTTTCAAGAAAATGTCCGAATATCGCCCCTTTATATAAATGGAGATGTGCTGTGCTCCCACTTATTAATGACAGAACAAACTATAGTTCATTTAGTGTTGAATATTCCAGCCCATACATAAATAGATCAGTCCATCTCCGGTGCTCATAAATAAATAGGTGTTCGGTGAAGTGATATATAACACATTCCATCCAAGTGTTTAACCCAGGGGTCTCAAACTGGCGGCCCTCCAGCTGTTGTGAAACTACAAGTCCCATTAGGCATTGCAAGGATGACAGTTACAAGCATGACTCCCACAGGCAGAGGCATGATGGGACCTGTAGTTTCGCAACAACTGGAAGGCTGCCAGTTTGAGACCCCTGGTTTAACCCCTCAGTGCTCATTATGCTCACACCTCTGTTGTTGACTGATAAACATTTATGGGCCAAATTTAACCTCTTTAAGGAATTATATCCTCGCTCTCTCTCCTTCAACCTTCAGTACTCCTTTTCCTCCAATTCCACTTTCCACCTAATATCATACAGGTATTGACAATTCTTCCCTTTTAAGTGATTAATAGCGCCACAATCCACCTTATAGCAATCCACCAGATTTCAGAGCATCCTCTGAAGAAGTCATGTCTAGTGACGTAACAAGTAAGGGCGGAGCCAGTGACATCATCATGCAATTATAGGAAGTAGACAGGCACCAAGCTGAGCAGGGCTGTCCACAAAGTATACATCTCTTAAGGGAACATTTGCATGCGAATTCCGCAGTGCACTGGATTAGTGCATGAATACATGTGAGTGTGTTTTTACTATTCTTAAAGCGGAGTTCCACCCAAAAGTGGAACTTCCGCTTTAAGGGTAGGTGACCCCCTGACATGCCACATTTGGCATGTCATTTTTTTTGGGGGGGGGGAGTGGATACCCTCTTTTTTGACTATGCCGGCAGAGAGGAGGGGGAGATGAGCGGGGATTCGTTCCCACGCATCGCTGGACCCTGGGACAGATAAGTGTCCGATTATTAAAAGTTAGCAGCTGCAGTATTTGTAGCTGCTGACTTTTTTTTTGTTTTTAAGCGGAACTCCGCTTTAATAAAGGAAAGAGTCTGGTGGATTTCCGTTAGGTGGATGTTGGAGCTATTACCCACGTAAAGGGAAAGAGTTGCCAATTTGTGATACAAGGTGGAAAGTCCTGAAGGAGTCTTGAAGGTGGAAGGTAGAGTCCTGAAGGTGGAAGGTAGAGTCCTGATGGTATAAGGTAGAGTCCTGAAGGTGGAAGGTAGAGTCCTGAAGGTATAAGGTAGAGTCCTGAAGATGAAAGGTAGAGTCCTGAAGGTGGAAGGTAGAGTCCTGAAGATGGAAGGTAGAGTCCTGAAGATGGAAGGTAGAGTCCTTAAGGTATAAGGTAGAGTCCTGAAGGTGGAAGGTAGAGTCCTGAAGATGGAAGGTAGAGTCCTGAAGGTATAAGGTAGAGTCCTGAAGGTGGAAGGTAGAGTCCTGAAGGTATAAGGTAGAGTCCTGAAGATGAAAGGTAGAGTCCTGAAGGTGGAAGGTAGAGTCCTGAAGATGGAAGATAGAGTCCTGAAGATGGAAGGTAGAGTCCTGAAGGTATAAGGTAGAGTCCTGAAGGTGGAAGGTAGAGTCCTGAAGATGGAAGGTAGAGTCCTGAAGGTATAAGGTAGAGTCCTGAAGGTGGAAGGTAGAGTCCTGAAGATGGAAGGTAGAGTCCTGAAGGTTTAAGGTAGAGTCCTGAAGGTGAAAGGTAGAGTCCTGAAGATGGAAGGTAGAGTCCTGAAGGTATAAGGTAGAGTCCTGAAGGTGGAAGGTAGAGTCCTGAAGGTATAAGGTAGAGTCCTGAAGGTGGAAGGCTGAGTCCTGAAGGTGGAAGGTAGAGTCCTGAAGGTGGAAGGTAGAGTCCTGAAGGTGGAAGGTAGAGTCCCGAAGGTGGAAGGTAGAGTCCTGAAGGTGGAAGGTAGAGTCCTGAAGGTGGAAGGTAGAGTCCCGAAGGTGGAAGGTAGAGTCCTGAAGGCGGAAGGTAGAGTCCTGAAGGTGGAAGGTAAAGTCCTGAAGGTGGTAGAGAGGAGAGTGAGGCTATGACCCCTTAAAGGGAAAAGTGGATATTTGACCTCTACATGTTTATCAATCAACAGCAGAGCTGAGAGCATAATGAGCACAGAGGGGTGAAACAATTGGATGAAATTTGTTATATATCACTGAGCACCTATTTCTTTATGACCACTGGAGTTGGACGGATCTATTTATGTATGGACTGGAATATTATAATTGAAATACTTGGTTTATGTAATGTTTGTTCAGAATCACTGTGACCCTTAACCCCTTTCTCCTGATGCATGTTGGGGGAGGGGCTGTACCAGGAAGTCAGTCAGTATGTGTGGGACTGGAAGCAGCAGCATGATACTGAGAGGGAGATCTGATGTATAAGACTCCTCCATGTAAGAATGTACATTGCTTTCCGAGTGAGTAATAAACCCTTCCCTGGTTAAAGCGGAGTTTCACAAAAAAAAAAAAAAAATTAGATGTCAGCAGCTGCAAATACTGTAGCTGCTGACTTTTAAAATAAGGACACTTACCTGTCCCGGGGTCCAGCGATGTCGGCACCCGAGACCGAGCCGTCCCTCGATCCTCGGGTGCTGCCGCCGCCATTCACACTGAGGGAATCAGGAAGTGAAGCGTTGCTGCTTCACTGCCCGGTTCCCTACTGCGCATGCGCGAGTCGCGCTGCGCGTCTTCACTGGTCCCCGTTGTGTTGTGGGAACTGTGTATTTCCCACAACACAACGGGGGTGGGCGGGGACTCTGCGGCTAGCTATACCCGGAAGTGGGTGCAGATACCTGTATTATACAGGTATCTGCACCCCCCTCCCCCCTGAAAGGTGCCAATTGTGACACCGGAGGGGGGGAGGAATCCGATGAGCGGAAGTTCCACTTTAGGGTGGAACTCCGCTTTAAGAAGTGCATCCAGCCTGTGTGTAACTTGCTGAGCAGATACTGGCAGCATTGCTAGCAATACCCTGAGAGACCCTGTGTCAAAGGGAAATAACAGTTTACAACTCTAAATGAACTATAGATTTTTATTTTAATAATAAGTGTGAGCACAGCACATGTCCATTTGTATAAAGGTTTGATATATAAAAATTTTATTGAAATGCAGTAACAGCACAATTTACACTTATTTTCCAGCATGCTGGGCAATTTTGTGTTTAATTTTTTTATATATATTGAAGTATGTTTACTGCAGCTCTACACTTTATTCAGTGATATTAGCTCCAAACAGTGCCTCAGGGGTGGAAGTTACAATCTCCTCCATATCTAAAAGCATTGGGTATTGTCGCTGGCTGTAGAAAAGGAAGGAGCAGCGAGGGAGCACAGGCAAGGTGATTATTAGGGAGTCGGAGGTCACTTTGCACAGACAATGTCACATTAACCTGCATGGACAAGAAGACAGTAGAGTTCACTGTTCAAGCTCTTCACTTTTTAAGTGGATTTTCCCTTAGCTTGGTGAATGTGGTGAAAATTCACTTTGTAAAGAATACCCAATCATGTTCAAGGAACATAAAGATTTTTTTTTGCTTGTACTGATTGAATGGAAGTCAGCAGAGCTTCACCTCATTCGTTATAATAAGGGAACATTCTATTGCAAAGTGAAAATTCCCTTGTGAATGAACAGCTTATTTGCCTTTGGTAAATCAACCCTATTGTCTTTATTTGCTTTATGCATTTTGTTAAAGATGAAGTAAATGTTCTAATTGTGTATTTTTGCTTTAGTATTTGAAGAAACAACCATTTTTTATATTAAAAAAGAAAAATGAATAGGTTACAACATACCTAATACTTGTAAAATAGTTGTAGTAATGAAGGTCCCTTCTATCTGTGATGACATCTCACAGGTATAATTTCCTCCATCAGATATCTGGGTGTTCTGGATGGTCAGTGTTATATTGGTAAATGTCATTCTTGTACTGCAGTTGCTGTATATCTGGGGTCCTCTATTGGCAAAGTCAGCATATGAGGATAAACACGAAGAATTATTAATGTGATGGATCTTCCATATAACTCCCGTTATATTTCCTCCAGGATCACCTCCACATTGTAGAACTGTAGAATTGCCTTTTCTTCCCACAACAACTGTAACATCTGTAATCCCCAAAAAATTATATAATTGCAATTATTGTGTGTTGAATTAAGCAGTCAAGTGTTATCACAGGTACTATATTCTGAGCTGTAGATATTGGTATATATATATATATATATACACACACACACAAGTATCACCATAAGGTCTATAAATCAGCAGGTTCCTTTCTAGGAGCATTTATCAGTATATCTGGAAAATTCTGGACCTTAGAGTATTTATTCTAAACATTCCATTTTAATAACATATACATGCTACAGGAAAAAAATAATTTTAGAAAGCACAAATAATGATAAAGATGACATTAAATGATTGAGTAATAAGTAGTGTTGCTGTTTGTGTTTGAGTAAAAATGTAATTCTCCCTGATTATCTCATATTTCATTTGGGAATGCTTTATGCATTCCCCTGGGAGGGGGTGGATATCTGGGGCCCCTTTATTTTGAAGGGGGCTTTGAGATTCCTGCAAATCCCCCATATAAATTTTGGGGGGACCAGATGTGGGGAAGAAGCCCTTGCCTCTCACTATTGGCACAGGGTGCCTTGCAAGGGGGTAGACTTTGTCTCCCTTCCTTGCAAGGTACCCCCAATATAATACTGGTCTGGCTATGCCCTACTCTTGCTACCTTAAGGCGATCCCTGAAAACTCATCTCTTCGGGAAAGCCTATCACGTCTCCAACTAATCTTCTACCACTTCCATCAGCTCATTCCCCACAGTTACAAACTTTTGTACCACCTGCCCCACCCTATTAGATTGTAAGCGCTTCTGAGCAGGACCCTCTTAATCCTCTTGTATTTTATTGTATTATAACTGTATTGTCTCATTTTTATATTGTAAAGCGCTGCGTAAACTGTTGGTGCTATATAATTCCTGTATAATAATAATAATACCCTCACGTGACCTGGTATGGTACAGGGAAAGGGGCCGCATATTCACTGACCTCCTATTATTGGCCACCAATGCTACATGCCTTGGTCTGGTCTGGCTGGTCTTTTTGTTTCAGTTTTTTTAATGTGCATTGGCCTTTTCACATGTACACCAAGTGTAGGTAGCTGCTGTTTCCTCTAATGCCTGTATCTGTATGTAGCACCCTCCTTTAGCTAGGCTGTCAGGTTAAGTTTAGTTGTTGGCTTAACTGTAGCCAGTGGAACAGTGATCAATTAGATGATGTCCATTAGGATGAAATGCGTTGGTTAGCGTTCATGAAGTAATTGCGATTCTTGCCCTATATTCATGGATTTGATGACTGTATACATAGTGCTAGTTTAAGTGAATACATGTAAGTGCACATCTGTTTGTATGAATAAACATTTTCATACAGTGTTACACTATGTGCGGTTGCTTGCGGTTTCCACCATATATAGCCGAGAACTTCTTGCAGTTTGAGGTTGCCCATGAGTTTGGAGCCTGTCTTTTGATGGTTGAATCTCTTCATCCTATTCGGGGCCGGTGGGTTCCCTATTAACCCTCTGGGAGAGTGGAGTATGATTGGGGTGTTTCCCCACAATTGCTTGGTTGACTCCATGCCTCTGGTAAGTGTGCTGACCTTACTTCATGGTGGTGGATCACACAACAATGGTGAAGCCTGATAACATTGTGCCCTTTCTTGGGTGACCCTTACCAGATTCATGGGATTTTGGAATATCACACATTTTTTTTAATTTACTTATAAACCTTGTTTTGAATTCTGAATCTTATCATATTATTTGCTAATTTTGGATGTGTCAAGGTTTTTTACCATATTCCAGTTTTGATTTATACTGTATGTCTAGATATATTTTGCATTTTGGACTGGTTATATATATAGTAGGTATCACATGTAATGGACACATTGTATGCCTTGAGGAATTTCACTGTACAAATTGTTTACTGAGAATTCATTTTAATCCAAGGTCTCATATTGCTTTTTGCACATATCACTTTAAGCGCTGCACTATTGTTTATTTTATCTATTATTTTTGTCTAAATGGGGCTTCCTAAGCTGGGTGTTTTATTTCTGCCATCTGCTTCTGAAATAAGCTTCTGGAATATAGGGCAGAGAGAGTCAAATGTCTAGTATGAATATTTATTATGTCCCCGACAATCCTTGGAAGAATGAGTCCAGATGGTGGCTGGGAATGTGATAAATGTTTGGGAGTCCTTGCCAGAGTGTTCTTCCTCTAATAGGAGGGTTCCAGTTCTCCTTGGGCTGCTGTCCCTGGGAGGCAGCTAGAAACAGACAAGAATTGCAGTCTGGGCCTTAGCGGGAGATGGGCTGAGGGCATGGAGAGGAATGTTAAAAGTATTGTTTCTGGAGGGCATGGCTCTGAAGTCCTGGTCTGGAGAAGGATCTTTCATCTCCCTCACTAAGGATCTACCTGTGCTTAGTTGCCAGCATTTCAAAAAAGTTTTTAGGGACAAATTTTTTTTCTGTGTGTATAGAAAGCTGCTGTAGACGGAGCATGTACTTTAATTAGGGGCAGAACATTCATTTAATATAGGCATGGTTTTACAAGAAGGTTAATCATGTGCTTCCATCAGCGATCTAACAGCATATCATGTCCACCCATGAAGGATCTGCTAGCACTGAAAGGTTTAATTATATACAGTGAGCAAGAATCTGCTAGCAATAACAGGGTTAATCATGTCTCTAGCCATCAGGGATTCTAGGTAGGCCACAGACTGTGATTTCCTGCAACCTATGTAAATTCACCCTCCCGCCAAGCAATTGTCTGCTCCCAGTGGGGAGCGGGGGAGATCGGGAAAGCTATCCCCGCTGGGAGAAGACAGTGATTATTGCTATATATTGCTACTATAGCAGCCGCTAGCAATAATCACAAGTGAATCCGGCAGGGTGGTGCTATAAGAATGTCTGTTAAGAAGCTTGTCCTCCTAATCATTGCCACTTTCGTTTTGGTGTATCTTGAATCCCATGAAACCCTCTCCTCCTGGACCCCTCTCCTGTTTCAAGTTATTCAGCAATAAGTTCTAAAGACATCCCTAGACTGAGTCTGTATTGTCGGTATTCAGGGAACTGTACTTGTGGATAGCAGCCTCTGTCCTTTTGTAGGAGAACCTGTGATATTCCGAACGGCCCCTCCCGTTTTTTTTTTGGTTTATAGCGATAAGAATAAAAACCGCAGAGGTGATAAAATACCACTAAAAGAAAGCTCTATTTGTGGGAAAAAAAGGACAGCCTTGCACGACCACACAATTGTCAGTTAAAGTAACGCAGTGCCGTATCGCAAAAAATGGCCTGGTCATGAAGGGGGTAAAACCTTCCGGGGCTGGGGTGGTTATAGTGCCCCTGTGTTCACATGTAAAGGCAAACACATGCGTCAGTCCTACATCAGTATGTAAACAGCAATCGCACCACACATGTGAGATATCACCACGAACATCAGATTAAGAGAAATAATTCAAGCACCTCCTGTGTAAATCTAAAGTAGTAGGTTGTAAAGGCTTTTAAACTATCTTCTATGGAAAATATAATTTACATCGTTTGTCGCCATTACACAGGTGTGCTCAATTTTAAGGCGTGACATGTTTGGTATCTATTTACTTGGGATAACACCATCTTTTATATTTTACCAAACAATTGAGTTACAGTATCTCACAAAAGTGAGTACACCCCTCACATTTTTGTAAATATTTTATCATATCTTTCTATGTGACAACCCTGAAAAAATGACACTTTGCTACAATGTAAAGTAGTGAGTGTACAGCTTGTATAACTATAGTTTAATTTTTTAAAAATTCGATACACTGCCAAACATGAGGTACACAGGTAAGTGGATACCCCCTTCACAACATCCCGACAATAATTTTTGGAGAGATAAACAAAAGAGACCTTGGGATTGTACGGGTGAGGGGGGGAGTAGAAGTAAATTACCTAAGAAGTAAGGAGGGAAGAGGTTTTTTTTTTTTAAAGGGATAATATGATTGGTAATACAGGTACCCAGGAGTAATAAAAAATATATATATACTTTATTAGAAATATACAAAAGAAATATTTAAAACAGTGAACAGTTCATACAAAATATCTAGACCATATACATGAGTGTTTTAATTAAGGAAAACATGCATATACGTGGTACTTGAGAACCCAACATGTTTCGGATAAAAAATGCAATTCCTTCTTCAGGGGATTCCTGTAAGGATATTGTATGATCTGGGGGGTACATAGGTATAATATACCAATCATTAGTACACATATACAGTATACATATAGCTATAAATGGTAGGTCATAGGAGCTTATAAGGGCAAACAATCATGATAAAAACTTGGGAAAACAAGAAATATATGTATATTTGTATATATCATAAGGAAGAGAAAGGACTTACTCGTTCACAGAAATGTGTGCATATCCCAGGCCGGACTGTAACCTGGTAGCTTAACAGATGGTGCTCCAAATCCTAGTCACCACAGCATCAGCTACGCATTGTGTTTAAATATATATAGCCACATATAGGCTTATATAGTGAAAGCCAAGGGCCAAAGGTTGGATGGAATTTCGGTAGTGATAATACTGAGGAATCTTAGAGCCTCCCGGATGCGTCAAACACGGGAATTCACCAGTGTCCACAAGGAACAGCAAGGAGAAGAAGGGGGGAATGTACAGCCCTAAATATAAATATAATATGATATAACTATTATATAAATAGATATTAAAAAGACATCGCCCTGTCAATTACCAATATCTCCACCGCGCCTGCTGGAAAATAAAAGTGTAATATAACTGTGTACACTGATAACAAAACGTGTGGTGAATCAACTCCCCACTACTAAAGTGAAGCAGCCCCTTTAAAATAAATCTAATATAAAAAATGTATTTAATCTAGTATGCCTGTGCAGTTAAAACTACCCACAGGCGCTACACAGAAAAAATGAGAGGCGCTATTGATCAATACAAGTGAACATGTGCTGCAAACCAGTGATGGTGTGACCCCCTAAAGGTGCCAGCGTATCTAAATGATTAAAGTAAACAAACAAAGTTGTAAAAAAATGTGAAAAAAAGTGTTCAAAACCACACACTAAATGTACTCAATGTATGGTAGCAATACAGTGATGGTGTGACTCCCTCCGAATAACTCACCATCAATGAGTGGATCTTTTAAACAAAGATAATAATAACTCTCCAGTGATGAAGGGCAAAATATTCATGCTACGCATGCATTACATATATAGAAAATATTCACACTTTCAAAAAAATCAGTCCAAAAAAAAATGACATGACATCACACGTGATGAATAGTGTCCTAAGTAAGTGATCAATCTTTATGCAACCAGGTGATAACATAAATCTTCCACCTCTCCCTTGGTGCACGGTGCTTCCGCTCCCTCAAGAATAACACTCACCGACTAGCTTTGCCTGCACTCTCATGCACGGCAAAAATCGCTTATTTACCACCCCCGGGTAATAGGATCAATCGTTGTTTCCACGGTGATTGTTTAAACATGAGGCCCACATGAAAGAAATAATAAGTGCTCCAATAGTGTGAACCAGTTAAACACTTTTATTAACCACTTGCCGACCGCCTCACGCCTATATACGTGAGCAGAGCGGCACGGGCAGGCAAAATCACGTACCTGAAACGTGATTGCCTTCCCGCGGGTGGGGGGTCCGATCGGACCCCCCCCCCCGGTGCCAGCTGCGGTCGGCATTTGGTTGGGAGCGATGACAGACGAGGGGGAGGCCATCCGATCGTGGCCCCCCCCTCGCGATCGCTCCCAGCCAATGAGAAACATCCCCTGTATAGTACACAGAGGCAGAGGATGTGATGTCATCTCTCCTCGGTCTGGCAGTTTCCGTTCCAGCGCCGAGGAGAGATGACATGTAAGTGCACCAACACTCACACACAACACAGTAGAACATGCCAGGCATACATTACACCCCCGATCCCCCCCCGATCGCCCCCCGATCCCCCCCCAATCACCCCCCCCCCCTGTCACAAACTGACACCAAGCAGGTTTTTTTTTTTTTTTTTTTCCTGATTACTGCATAGTGTCAGTTTGTGACAGTTAGCAGTGGTGGGACAGTTAGTATTACCCCCCTGTAGGTCTAGGGTACCCCCCTTACCCCCCCTAATAAAGTTTTAACCCCTTGATCACCCCCCTCACCAGTGTCGCTAAGCGATCATTTTTCTGATCGCTGTATTAGTGTCGCTGGTGATGGTAGTTAGGGACGTAAATATTTAGGTTCGCCGTCAGTGTTTTATAGCGACAGGGACCCCCATATACTACCTAATAAATGTTTTAACCCCTTGATTGCCCCCTAGTTAACCCTTTCACCACTAATCACCGTATAACCGTTACGGGTGACGCTGGTTAGTTCGTTTATTTTTTATAGTGTCAGGGCACCCGCCGTTTATTACCGAATAAAGGTTTAGCCCCCTGTACGTCTAGGGTACCCCCCTTACCCCCCTAATAAAGTTTTAACCCCTTGATCACCCCCTGTCGCCAGTGTCGCTAAGCGATCATTTTTCTGATTTATTTTTTATAGTGTCAGGGCACCCGCCGTTTATTACCGAATAAAGGTTTAGCCCCCTGATCGCCCGGCGGTGATATGCGTCGCCCCAGGCAGCGTCAGATTAGCGCCAGTACCGCGAACACCCACGCACGCACCGTACACGCACCGTACACCTCCCTTAGTGGTATAGTATCTGAACGCATCAATATCTGATCCGATCAGATCTATACTAGCGTCCCCAGCAGTTTAGGGTTCCCAAAAACGCAGTGTTAGCGGGATCAGCCCAGATACCTGCTAGCACCTGCGTTTTGCCGCCCGGCCCAGCCCAGCCCACCCAAGTGCAGTATCGATCGATCACTGACACTTTTCTTTGTAGCGTTTTGGTGAACTGGCAAGCACCAGCGGCGTAGTACACCCCGGTCGTAGTCAAACCAGCACTGCAGTAACACTTGGTGAATGTTTTGAACGCTACTATGCACTAGTTGAGTATTAGCGTAGCGTACAGCATTGCACAGACTAGGCACACTTTCACAGGGTCTCCCAAGATGCCATCGCATTTTGAGAGACTCGAACCTGGAACCGGTTACAGTTATAAAAGTTACAGTTACAAAAAAAAAGTGTAAAAAAAAAAACACAAACAAAAATAAAAAAAAATAGTTGTCGTTTTATTGTTCTCTCTCTCTCTATTCTCTCTATTGTTCTGCTCTTTTTTACTATATTCTATTCTGCAATGTTTTATTGTTATTATGTTTTATCATGTTTGCTTTTCAGGTATGTAATTATTTATACTTTACCGTTTACTGTGCTTTATTGTTAACCATTTTTTTGTCTTCAGGTACGCCATTCACGACTTTGAGTGGTTATACCAGAATGATGCCTGCAGGTTTAGGTATCATCTTGGTATCATTCTTTTTAGCCAGCGGTCGGCTTTCATGTAAAAGCAATCCTAGCGGCTAATTAGCCTCTAGACTGCTTTTACAAGCAGTGGGAGGGAATGCCCCCCCCACCGTCTTCCGTGTTTTTCTCTGGCTCTCCTGTCTCAACAGGGAACCTGAGAATGCAGCCGGTGATTCAGCCAGCTGACCATAGAGCTGATCAGAGACCAGAGTGGCTCCAAACATCCCTATGGCCTAAGAAACCGGAAGCTACGAGCATTTTATGACTTAGATTTCGCCGGATGTAAATAGCGCCATTGGGAAATTGGGGAAGCATTTTATCACACCGATCTTGGTGTGGTCAGATGCTTTGAGGGCAGAGAAGAGATCTAGGGTCTAATAGACCCCAATTTTTTCAAAAAAGAGTACCTGTCACTATCTATTGCTATCATAGGGGATATTTACATTCCCTGAGATAACAATAAAAATGATTTAAAAAAAAAAAATGAAAGGAACAGTTTAAAAATAAGATAAAAAAGCAAAAAAAAATAAAGAAAAAAAATAAAGAAAAAAAAAGCACCCCTGTCGCCCCCTGCTCTCGCGCTAAGGCGAACGCAAGCGGCGGTCTGGCGTCAAACGTAAACAGCAATTGCACCATGCATGTGAGGTATCACCACGAAGGTCAGATCGAGGGCAGTAATTTTAGCAGTAGACCTCCTCTGTAAATCTAAAGTGGTAACCTGTAAAGGCTTTTAAAAGCTTTTAAAAATGTAGTAATTTTGTTGCCACTGCACGTTTGTGCGCAATTTTAAAGCATGTCATGTTTGGTATCCATGTACTCGGCCTAAGATCATCTTTTTTATTTCATCAAACATTTGGGCAATATAGTGTGTTTTAGTGCATTAAAATTTAAAAAAGTGTGTTTTTTCCCCAAAAAATGCGTTTGAAAATCGCTGCGCAAATACTGTGTGAAAAAAAAAAAATGAAACACCCACCATTTTAATCTGTAGGGCAATTGCTTTAAAATAATATATAATGTTTGGGGGTTCAAAGTAATTTTCTTGCAAAAAAAAAAACTTTTTCATGTAAACAATAAGTGTTAGAAAGGGCTTTGTCTTCAAGTGGTTAGAAGAGTGGGTGATGTGTGACATAAGCTTCTAAATGTTGTGCATAAAATGCCAGGACAGTTCAAACCCCCCCCCAAATGACCCCATTTTGGAAAGTAGACACCCCAAGCTATTTGCTGAGAGGCATGTCGAGTCCATGGAATATTTTATATTGTGACACAAGTTGCGGGAAAGAGACAATTTTTTTTTTTTTTTTTTTTTGCACAAAGTTGTCACTAAATGTTATATTGCTCAAACATGCCATGGGAATATGTGAAATTACACCCCAAAATAAATTCTGTTGCTTCTCCTGAGTACGGGGATACCACATGTGTGGGACTTTTTGGGAGCCTAGCCGCGCACGGGACCCCGAAAACCAAGCACCGCCTTCAGGCTTTCTAAGGCCGTAAATTTTTGATTTCACTCCTCACTACCTATCACAGTTTCGGAGGCCATGGAATGCCCAGGTGGCACAAACCCCCCCCCAAATGACCCCATTTTGGAAAGTAGACACCCAAAGCTATTTGCTGAGAGGTATAGTGAGTATTTTGCAGACCTCACTTTTTGTCACAAAGTTTTGAAAATTGAAAAAAGAAAAAAAAAAATTTTTTTTCTGGTCTTTCTTCATTTTCAAAAACAAATGAGAGCTGCAAAATACTCACCATGCCTCTCAGCAAATAGCTTGGGGTGTCTACTTTCCAAAATGGGGTCATTTGGGGGGGGTTTGTGCTATCTTGGCATTTTATGGCCTTCAAAACTGTGATAGGTAGTGAGGAGTAAAATCAAAAATGTATGCCCTTAGAAATCCTGAAGGTGGTGCTGGGTTTTCGGGGCCCCGTACGCGGCTAGGCTCCCAAAAAGTGCCACACATGTGGTATCCCCGTACTCAGGAGAAGCAGCTGAATGTATTTTGGGGTGCAATTCCACATATGCCCATGGCCTGTGTGAGCAATATATCATTTAGTGACAACTTTTTGTAATTTTTTTTTTTCTTTTTTTTGTCATTATTCAATCACTTGGGACAAAAAAAATAAATATTCAATGGGCTCAACATGCCTCTCAGCAATTTCCTTGGGGTGTCTACTTTCCAAAATGGGGTCATTTGGGGGGGTTTTGTACTGCCCTGCCATTTTAGCACCTCAAGAAATGACATAGGCAGTCAGAAACTAAAAGCTGTGTAAATTCCAGAAAATGTACCCTAGTTTGTAGATGCTATAACTTTTGCGCAAACCAATAAATATACGCTTATTGACATTTTTTTTACCAAAGACATGTGGCCGAATACATTTTGGCCTAAATGTATGACTAAAATTTAGTTTATTGGATTTTTTTTATAACAAAAAGTAGAAAATATCATATTTTTTCAAAATTTTCAGTCTTTTTCCGTTTATAGCGCAAAAAATAAAAACGGCAGAGGTGATCAAATATCATCAAAAGAAAGCTCTATTTGTGGGAAGAAAAGGACGCAAATTTCGTTTGGGTAGAGCATTGCATGACCGCGCAATTAGCAGTTAAAGCGACGCAGTGCCGAATTGTAAAAAGTGCTCTGGTCAGGAAGGGGGTAAATCCTTCCGGGGCTGAAGTGGTTAAAATCACTGCAATCTTCTAATATATCACTCACATTTAAAACGATAAAGACCAGCCAAACAGTTAAAGTGCAGATCACATCAAACTGTGTATAGTGGAACCAAACTGCAACAAATGGTCACGGCGGACCCGAGGTGTGTCGGCGCACAGCGTTCAATCTCACCACCTCCCTGGCAGCTCCTCCGTGCCTCCGTGTACTCACAAACTTTAATTTAAATTTAAAGGGATGAGGTGGCAACTCTAATCCAAACAGTGATTCAGCTGGGGTCTGCAAGGAAAGTGATACCCTGGTATAAGGGTTAGCATTGCGAGTGGGTCTATGCTGTGATTGTAGCAAATTCTGTCTGTCTCGTTTGTTAGCCTTGTTGAAGGCTCGTTTTAAGCCTCTACCTAGGAGACGATTTTTTTAGGGCTTTAGCTTCTCGCAAGAAATCGTCATTATTGGAGCAGTTACGTTTTATCCTGAAGAATTGGCTGAATGGTATGGAGTTGATTAGTGGTCTCGGATGGAAACTATCCGAGTGTAGGATAGTATTCCCAGAGGTGGGTTTACGGTGAAGTTTACAAGCCAAAGAATTGTCCGTATCCTTAAATATCTCAACATCTAGAAAAGTTACAGATTTGTAGTTATAAGTCATTGTGAAGTTTAGATTGAATTCATTACAATTTAGTGCAATTAAAAAGTTATGAAGTAGGTCAACAGTTCCCTCCCACAGGATGAGGATGTCATCGATGTACCTACGCCACATAGTGATATGGCGCAGGTACATCGAGAGACCCCCATCACTTAATAGAGACCTCTCCTATTCCCCCAGGTACAGATTGGCGTAGCCAGGGGCACAACAAGTGCCCATGGCCACGCCCTGTACCTGGAGGAAGTATTGTCCATGAAAACCAAAGATATTATGTTGAAGTATATAGTCCAATGCCTGTAGTATAAATTCATATGGTTTTGAAGAGGGGGTAGTTTCTGATAGAATTTTTTGGATGCACGCTAGTCCCTTACTGTGCAGTATAGAACTATACAATGTTTCGACATTGATAGAGACCAGGATAGTATGGTCAGATACTCGAATTCCATTGATAATTTGAAGTAGGTGAATTGTGTCTCTTATATACGATGGTAAAGATGACACTAATGGTCTAAAGTGTTCATCTACTACTTTTGACAGGTTTTCAGTGATGGATCCGTTGCCCGACACAATGGGTCTGCCTGGGGGGGTCTTTTGAATTCTTGTGAATCTTGGGGAGGGAATAAAATGTGGGAATGACTGAGAATGTGGTGCAGATAAATTTCCACTTTTGATTGGAAATTATATTGTTATTCAATGCTCGATCGACGAGAATGTAAAATTCTTCGTTGAACCGAGTGATTGTTTGAAATTCAATGGGTCTGTACCAATCTGTGTTCTTAAGTATTTTCATGCACATAGATATGTATTTCTCATTATCCATCAAAACGATGTTTCCGCCCTTATCTGAGGGTTTAATAACTAAATTTGGATTTTTAGCTAACTCATTGAGGGCTGTTTGTTCACTGATTGTTAAATTGTCAGCTATTTTAGAATTTGTGCTTATACTTTTAATCTCTTGGGTGATTAATTTTAAGAAGGTAGCTATGCCATGATTGGAACTCGGTGAGGGATGCAGGTCGGATTTTTTCTTTAGCTTGGAAACTGTTTGTTCTAATGTAGGATTAGTAGATTCATTTAGATAGAACTCCAGATTGATGGTATCGATAAGGTCTCGAGTATTACTCTCTTCTAGGAGTGTATTTAAATCTGCTAGTGCTTGACGTTCTCTGATTGTTTGGAAAGTAGTTGAGTCAGCATCAGTTTTGTCAAACATGCTTTGTAGCTGAAGTTGGCGCGTAAACAGATGTACGTCTTTTATTATTTCAAATTTGTCAGTTTTTCGGTTGGGACAAAATGTAAGTCCTTTGGATAATACCGAGGTTTCATCCAATGTCAGAGGATGTGATGAAAGGTTAATTATATTGTATGGTTGAGATGTAGTATGTTCTATGTCGGAACGATGGAGGGGCAGCTCAAGTTTTTTGACTGGAACAGACTCGGGATTTTAACAGTAGTAGAGGAAGTTATTTCTATTATTCGGTCCCACAGAAGTTGGACCGGAAGTATTATCAGAAAAGGTAGGTGTTTTAATAGGAGTTTTACGTGTACGATTCCCTTGATTGCATTTGGGTCTGCTCTCAGAGCTATCACCGTCTCTCTGTCTTTTTTGTTTCCTTGTATTTCTATTTGTTTTTGAGAGTGATTGTGATACACTGGAGGCTACAGATGAGGTGTCAGAGGCGTCAGATTGGTAGCCGTGTTGTGTATGGCGACGTTGGTGATTTTTGTTGTTGGTCTGTTGGTGCCATTTATAGGCCCGGCCTTCTTGGAAGGCCTGTTTGTCACGTAAGAATTTATTTTCTTTTTTGGCAAGAATATCTCTAAAAGCCTCAACATGTGCCTTTAAAAAAGGCGGAAACAATGTTTTGATGGATAATGAGAAGTACATATCTATGTGCATGAAAATACTTAAGAACACAGATTGGTACAGACCCATTGAATTTCAAACAATCACTCGGTTCAACGAAGAATTTTACATTCTCGTTGATCGAGCATTGAATAACAATATAATTTCCAATCAAATGTGGAAATTTATCCGCACCACATTCCCAGTCATTCCCACATTTTATTCCCTCCCCAAGATTCACAAGAATTCAAAAGACCCCCCCAGGCAGACCCATTGTGTCAGGCAACGGATCCATCACTGAAAACCTGTCAAAAGTAGTAGATGAACACTTTAGACCATTAGTGTCATCTTTACCATCGTATATAAGAGACACGATTCACCTACTTCAAATTATCAATGGAATTCGAGTATCTGACCATACTATCCTGGTCTCTATCGATGTCGAAACATTGTATAGTTCTATACCGCACAGTAAGGGACTAGCGTGCATCCAAAAAATTCTATCAGAAACTACCCCCTCTTCAAAACCATATAATGAATTTATACTACAGGCATTGGACTATATACTTCAACATAATATCTTTGGTTTTCATGGACAATACTTCCTCCAGGTACAGGGCGTGGCCATGGGCACTTGTTGTGCCCCTGGCTACGCCAATCTGTACCTGGGGGAATAGGAGAGGTCTCTATTCAGTGATGGGGGTCTCTCGATGTACCTGCGCCATATCACTATGTGGCGCAGGTACATCGATGACATCCTCATCCTGTGGGAGGGAACTGTTGACCTACTTCATAACTTTTTAATTGCACTAAATTGTAATGAATTCAATCTAAACTTCACAATGACTTATAACTACAAATCTGTAACTTTTCTAGATGTTGAGATATTTAAGGATACGGACAATTCTTTGGCTTGTAAACTTCACCGTAAACCCACCTCTGGGAATACTATCCTACACTCGGATAGTGTCCATCCGAGACCACTAATCAACTCCATACCATTCAGCCAATTCTTCAGGATAAAACGTAACTGCTCCAATAATGACGATTTCTTGCGAGAAGCTAAAGCCCTAAAAAATCGTCTCCTAGATAGAGGCTATAGCCATAGATGCTTAAAACAAGCCTTCAACAAGGCTAACAAACGAGACAGACAGAATTTGCTACAATCACAGCATAGACCCACTCGCAATGCTAACCCTTATACCAGAATAATTACCACATTTTCAAACGAACATACAGAGATAAGGCATATTCTTTCTAAATATTGGCATGTCTTGACCAATGACCCACTAGTGGGCCCCTTCGTTTCCCCCAACCCCCTAGTCACCTTTAGACGCAATACTTCTGTTGGGGATCGTTTAGTCAAGAGCGAATTCAAAGGACTGACCCATGGTGACCCCTGTAACACCCTTGGCACCTTTCCTTGTGGCTCATGCGGCTACTGCAAGTATATTAACACAAACAAAAATTCATGCCTTCCAAATGGGTGGATTTTTTCCCCCAAAACATTACGCCAACTGTCAGACCACACTCGTGGTGTATCTAATACAGTGCGAGTGTGGCTGTTTTTATGTTGGTAAAACCATCCAGAAACTTTGTAAGCGTCTTTACCGACACTTAGCGGCTATGAAAACAAAAGATCCAGATTTTCCATGGGGTCGCCACATAGCGTTAGTCCATAATGAACGCTTCCCAAAGATTACAGTCCTAGTATTGGACCGCCTCCACCAAACTCCTAGAGGTGGAGATGCAAATAAACTACTTCTCCAACGAGAAAGGGGTGGATTTCAAATTTGAATGCCACCTCACCCCCAGGCCTAAATGAAATACTAAGCTTTAAACCGTTTCTACAAGGCTTTACGTCAGGGGGTTACGAAAGGGACCTATAATCACCTAGTTAGTTTCCATCGTCATTGTATAGCAACCAATTGCCTTATAGATACAATTATAGACATATTTTGCCATATGAAACTCATAATATATGATGTTATAATTTAATGTTCTTTCAAAAAGCTCTATTGTACAATTTGACTTCACTATACTTAAGTATTATTGTGAGGATCACATGTGATATACACTGTATATAAAGGCGCTAATGTTACTACTGCAACCTTTATGAATATGTCACATTGTATTATGGTATGGTATATGTATTATTTGCATGTATTGTTATGTACTTTAATTATGTATGTCTTATGTATTTTGGCATGGCATATCCATGGGCGGACTTTGCTTGACATGTGGTTGCCCCCCCCCCCTTTTTTTGCCCCCCCCTCTCTTAGCCCGCAGCATCAGTTTGCCCTTATGTATAATCAATCATTCTACTGTGACATGTCGTTCCACTCAGGATCTATTGCCCCAGGGTAAGTCCATTCATGTTTTCTCACTGGCATATGTCCCCCGGCACGGGTAGGCCCCACATCTCTGTATAGTGGGGCCTTACATAGGGCTCTTGGCGATCCATCTGATCCGCCGCTCGCGCATGCGCGATGCGGCTGCTCTTTTGACCTGCCTTCACTGAGCCCCTCTTTCCCGTGTCGGCGGCGCCGCGACGTCTGACGTCATCGCGTCCTATGACGCGTTGGCTTTGGACGCTGCCGTGCTGAGGGAACAGCCTTCGGCGCACATTACCTCCTCTGCTGACACTGATCAGCTGGAGGGTTAGTGACGCCGAATCCCGTCCACCCCCCACTGCATCATCATCATCCCCTCCGCTGACACTGTTCAGCTGAGGTAGCTGATGATGCCGAACTGTGTCCGTCCCCCTAGTGCACTATACAATAGATTAGCAGTACACATCCCCCGCCCAGTATAGGCGGGGTTTTCTCTACTCAGCTATTTTTAAACCTCCAGTTGCAGACAGACTTTTGAGCTGCACATCTAGACTGCACATCTAGGAGGAGGTTGATGTCCTTTCTAACAGTCTGACAACTTTAAGTAAGTACTAGATTTTACCATATTAATATGGCGATTTCCTCAGATATTATTGACATTCTTACTATCTGTCATGCGAATAGAGAGTTATATATATATATATATATATATATATATATATATATATATATATATATACACATACTGGGGTAAAAGCCATTGATCCACTGTGCAAACACACTTGTTTAAATGGATTGTACATATCATAGAGCGAACCCCATACAGGTTAACCCATTGCTACCTCCCCATACCTTACTTACTATACCATTTTATATTTATTGGTTATATTTCTTCTCCACGATTTAATTCTGGCACGATAGGAGGGCCCAGGTAGATGCTCATATACTCATAGACGCATGTAGACGCATATATACTCATTCGCACATTGACTATTGTATGTGTTGATGTACTCTGTCGATCAATTTACCTTCTGATACTTATATCATATTATATTTATATTTAGGGCTGTACATTCCCCCCTTCTTCTCCTTGCTGTTCCTTGTGAACGCTGGAGAATTCCCGTGTTTGACGCATCCGGGAGGCTCTAAGATCCTACACAATGCGTAGCTGATGCTGTGGTGACTAGGATTTGGAGCACCATCTGTTAAGCTACCAGGTTACAGTCCGGCCTGGGATATGCACACATTTCTGTGAACGAGTAAGTCCTTTCTCTTCCTTATGATATATACAAATATACATATATTTCTTGTTTTCCCAAGTTCTTATCATGGTTGTTTGCCCTTATAAGCTCCTATGACCTACCATTTATAGCTATATGTATACTGTATATGTGTACTAATGATTGGTATATTATACCTATGTACCCCCCAGATCATACAATATCCTTACAGGAAACCCCTGAAGAAGGAATTGCATTTTTTATCCGAAACATGTTGGGTTCTCAAGTACCACGTATATGCATGTTTTCCTTAATTAAAACACTCATGTATATGGTCTAGATATTTTGTATGAACTGTTCACTGTTTTAAATATTTCTTTTGTATATTCCTAATAAAGTATATATATATTTTTTATTACTCCTGGGTACCTGTATTACCAATCATATTATCCCTTTAAAAAAAAAAAAAAAAACCCTCTTCCCTCCTTACTTCTTAGGTAATTTACTTCTACTCCCCCCCTCACCCGTACAATCCCAAGGTCTCTTTTGTTTATCTCTCCAAAAAGTACAGCTTGTATAACAGTGTAAATTTGCTGTCCCCTCAAAATAACTCAACACACAGCCATTAATGTCTAAACCACTGGCAACAAAAGTGAGTACACCCCTAAGTGAAAATGTCCAAACTGGGCCCAAAGTGTCAATATTTTGTGTGGCCACCATTATTTTCCAGCACTGCCTTAACCCTCTTGGGCATGGAGTTCACCAGAGCTTCACAGGTTACCACTGAAGTGCTATTCCACTCCTCCTTGATGACATCACAGAGCTGGTGGATGTTAGAGACCTTAGGATGCCGCACAGATGCCTAATAGGGTTTAGGTCTGGAGACATGCTTGGCCAGTCCATCACCTTCACCCTCAGCTTCTTTAGTAAGGCAGTGGTCGTCTTGGAGGTGTGTTTGGGGTCGTTATCATGTTGGAATACTGCCCTGCAGCCCAGTCTCCAAATTGAGGGGGATCATGCTCTGCTTCAGTATGTCACAATTTGTGTTGGCATTCATGGTTCCCTCAATGAACTGTAGCTCCCCAGTGCCGGCAGCACTCATGCAGCCCCAGACCATGACACTCCCACCACCATGCTTGACTGTAGGCAAGACACACTTGTCTCTGTACTCCTCACCTGGTTGCCGCCACACACGCTTGACACCATCTAAACCAAACAAGTTTATTTTGGTCTCATCAGACCACAGGACATGGTTCCACTAATCCATGCCCTTAGTATGCTTACCTTCGGCAAACTGAGGACTTTCTTGTGCATCATCTTTAGAAGAGGCTTTCTTCTTGGATGACAGCCATGCAGACCAATTTGATGCAGTGTGTGGCGTATGGTCTGAGCACTGACAGGCTGACCCCCAACACATTCAACCTCTGCAGCAATGCTGGCAGCACTCATACGTCTATTTCCCAAAGACAACCTCTGGATATGACGCTGAGCACGTGCACTCAACTTCTTCTTCTGGTCAACCATGGCGAGGCCTGTTCTGAGTGGAACCTGTCCTGTTAAACCGCTGTATGATCTTGGCCACCGTGCTGCAGCTCAGTTTCAGGGTCTTGACAAACTTCTTATAGTCTAGGCCAGTGATGGCAAACCTTGGCACCCCAGATGGCAAACCTTGGCACCCCAGATGTTCATGCACTCTGCAGTGTAGTTGAGCATCATGGGAAATGTAGTTCCAAAACATCTGGAGTGCCAAGGTTTGTCATCACTGGCTTAGGCCATCTTTATGTAGAGCAACAATTCCTTTTTTCAGATCCTCAGAGAGTTCTTTGCCATGAGGTGCCATGTTGAACTTCCAGTGACCAGTGTGAGAGCGATAACACCAAATTTAACACACCTGCTCCCCATTCACACCTGGGACCTTGTAAAACTAACGAGGCACATGACACCAGGGAGGGAATATGGCTAATTGGGCCCAATTTGGATATTTTCACTTAGGGGTGTACTCACTTTTGTTGCCAGCGGTTTAGATATTAATGGCTGTGTGTTGAGTTATTTTGAGGAGACAGCAAATTTACACTGTTATACAAGCTGTACACTCACTACTTTACATTGTAGCAAAGTGTCATTTCTTCAGTGTTGCCACATGAAAAGAGAGAATAAAATATTTACAAAAATGTGAGGGGTGTACACACTTTTGTGAGATACTGTATACTGTTATTCTGTACTTGCCAAATATGCTGCACAAATCTCCCTCCACTGAGTCTGGCTGCAGCCATTTTAACTGTGGGCAGCTGGATTTACACAGACACACAGAGACACACCTCCAGCCCTGCAGCTCTCATTGGCCCTCTTATGACTCATCTCCCCTCCCTTCCTCTCAAACTCTCACGGGAGTGAGAGAGAGTTGTGCATGATGTCATATGCCTAAGCCTTTTTACCAGACAAGAAACAGGAAGTGGGCTGTATAAAGTATTTACTGGCATAAAAATAATGTTTTACTATCCAAAGTTAAAACAACAACAAGGGCAGAAGATTTAATAGATGGAAAGATGAAAAATGGCTAAATTTTCACTTTAAACACTAGTTAGATTTATTGAAAATAGTAGGGTTTGTTAATGATTATTATATAGTATACGGTATATTTGGTATTTATTCTACTGTTATATCTATACAACATTTTTTGAAAAAGGGCTGCTGTGGCCATATATATCCAGCCATATAGGGTGTCTATATATTGTAGGGGATTGGGGTCCTACAGTCAGAGGCCCTCCTCATCTGGAGGTTATAGGCTTTCAGCTACAATTGCTGTGCTGTGCATGTGTTATTCTGCAATAATGAACCCGGGACTGTCCCTGACAATCAGGAAATGCTCTTGCAAGATGCTTTTGATAAGAGAAAATGTATTGCGGTGTCATCTTGATTCTAGAAAACAGAGGAGTCCCCTTTGTACTGTTGCCTACAGAATGAAGGTTTTCCAAAAAACGCCTATCTGCACCTTCACATTATATGAATTGTAAAGTCAGGAATTAAAATGATGTATAAATGCTTGTCATGTTTTCTACTGACTCAGAACACTTTTTCATGTTTCCTACCTGTGACTTCTGCTTTCTGTTTCAGTAACTCTTTACACACATCAGAGAAGGCATAATCAGGCTTTCACTTAAAGTGATACCAAAGTCTCTCTTTTTTTTTTTTAAATAACAAACATGTTATACTTACCTCTTCTGTGCAGTGGTTTTGCACAGAGCAGCCCAGATCCTCCTCTTCTCGGGTCCCCCCACTGGCTCTCCTGGCCCCTCCCTCCTGTCAAGTGCCCCCACAGCAAGTAGCTTGCTATGGGGCATCTGAGCCGAGCCGCAGCTCTGTGTGTCCATTCAGATACAGAGCCGCAGTTCGGCCCCACACCCTCTCTCTCCTCATTGGCTAACTGACTTTGACTGACAGCAGCGGGAGCCAATGGTGCCGCTGCCGCGTCTCAGCCAATCAAGAGGGAAAGTCCCGGAAGGCTGAGGCACTTGTGCACATCGCTGGATTGAGATGGGGCTCAGGTAAGTATTAGGGGGGCTGCTACACAGAGAAGGTTTTTTATCTTAATGCATAGAATGTATTAAGATAAAAAATCTTCTGACTTTACAATCACTTTAAAAGGAAAAGTAAAACCTCACCGTAAAAACAATCCATTCAGTTTAACCACTTACGGACCGCCCACCGTCATTATACAGCGGCACTTTGAAGAGGAAAATCGTTGTTATAGCAGTAGCTAGCCGCCATAACCCTGGTATCCACTTCTTCAGCAGGCGGTCCTTTTTCAGATAAAAGTGGTCTCAGCGACGGATTCGCCACTCTCCAGTGCCCTCTGCTGCTTACCGGAGACGCCTTTAAACTTTGCCTTTATGTTGGTGAGCACAAGAGCACCTACATATGTGCTTAAAGCAGTGATAAACCCAAAAGCAAATATTTATTATATTGCGGATTACCAAGTCTTTCATGTGATGTCTGCATTTGTTTTCTTTTTTAGCCTTTCTTTCTTATATATCCATCTGGTGATCTGGCCAGCAAGTCTGATTAGCTTTTATTTATTAATTTAAAACCCTAAAATGAAAAAAAATTTTTTACTGTAGCTGCTTATAAAGTGTAAACTGGATTTTGGCTTCAATTTGTTAAATCTGCTAGTATAGTTAACACTCCCCTCCCCTCAGATTAACCAAGCTGCTGTCTCATATGCCTCTTGTGCTCCTTCATCCAGAGTGGAGGCATTCTAATACCGGAAGTGTGTTACTTGCCAGATCACCAGTTGAAAACAGAGAGAAAACGAATGCAGCCACCACAGCTAATGATTGGTAAGCTGCAATATATTGCATTTTTGGTTTTGGTTTAATGTCACTTTAACTTCAACAGAAAGCTCCTCAGTGGAGGGTACTGTGGGCAGTGGAATAAAAAGGACTATTTTGCTAATTGCACCTACGACCATCCAGATCGCAGAGCACCCCTGGGGCATGGGTAAGTCCACAATAAAATCCAAAGCTAAATAGGTCCATTTAGGTGAAGGATGGCAGGCTTGGACAGTTTAGTCTTACCATGGACACAGGTCTCAAAGACATCAACAAAGACTGGAGTGTCAGAATGAAGGAAAGGCCTTCAAAGGTCTGTAGAGTCAATCTCTAGTGTCTGCTTGAAGCTGGGATGTCCAAGCTTGGAATTATGGATTTGCTGCAGCACTTGAAGGAACACAAAAAGTGGAACAAGCAGAAGTCTCAGGGGGATAGTTGGTGGAGCTTTGGACAGGTAATAAAAGTTTAGAGAGTTACGTACATTGAAATAGAATAAACAATATGTTCCATTCATCTCCCTGTTTTAAGTGGCTTATAAGCCCCTCTCAAATCAAGTTTAGTGAAGATTTTTGCACCCTGAATTTGAGAGATGAGTTAAGTCATGAGTGGTAGTGGATAACAATTGAAACAGTAATTTTTTTAGAGTGATATTAAAGACCATTATTATTACTTTTTTTTAATAACAAGCATGTCATATTAACCTGCTCTGTGCAGTTGGTTTTGCACAGAGCAACCCCAATCCTCCTGTTCTCAGGTCCCCCATCGGCACACCTGGCTCCTCCCTTCCTGCTGAGTGCCCCCAGATCAAGCAGCTTGCAATGGGGGCACCCAGTCAGACTTGCTCCCGAGCCAATGCTCTGCGTGTCCATTCACCTACGGAGCCACGGCTCGACCCCGTTATTGCTCGCGCCTCATTGGCTCACTGGCTGTAATAGCTCCTGCTGCTGTCTCAGCCAATGAGGAGGTAGAGTCTCTGAAGAGCTGGATCACAATGGGGCTCAGGCAAGTATTGGGGGGAGCTGGGGGGGGGGGCTGCTGGACAAAAAAGTTTTTTTACCCTTCATGCATAAAATACATGAAAGTAAAAAAGCTTGAGCCTTTTGAACCACTTTATATCCATGCTAGTCAATACAGGGTATGAGACTTCTATCTTTCTTTGGCACGTGATGAATGTGAACCCAGCCCCTGTAGGTGACGTGGAAGGGCATATGAAGTCCATTTCCAGGTTTTCCTGAGTAAGGCTTGCAAGTCTTTATTCTCAGAACAATTGTAAATGTGATGAGGGGGAAGAATGCCATTACAGAAGAGAGTGGTAGGAAGGCAGACCTTTAGGTTCGCAAGCCGCAGACTTTGGATGCAGGTGCTGTTTCAATAGGCTAATCATGAATATATTTCCTCCAGTTGCCAGTCAATGGATGGATTATGACCTTATTAGCCAAGAAATTCCTAAGATTGGTGGATGGAAGGGTGAACGGATGATTAACTAAAGAATTTAAAGTGAAGAAACCTGATTCGGAGTTCAAAAGGCTGAGTGATGCAGTAGACTAGCCTTCTTTAACAGGTTGATTCGAAATGGACAGCAGATGAATAGGAGCTACCAGCTTGATGATAGGAATAGCCAGCAGGTTAACTAATCCTTTGTGGACAAAGTTTCCTGTGGTCAATAAAAGCTGAGCAAGGAAATGGCCCTTTACTGTAGCTGTCCCTACGGACCGTTATATGGAAGAGGGTCTGGAGCAGGACAAAAAGCCTGGACCAGAACCCCACAAGTCATGGGCAGGACCACCAGGTATACAGGACATCTCCCCTTTCTCCACAAGTACGAAAGCATCTGTCACTACTCACCGGGAAAGTATGGGCGACCCGAGCAGGGATCCAGTACCCCCTGATTTCCAACTGTTTTCCAAGCCTTACTCCAGTCCTCCTAGATGTATTGGGGATCGGAGGTCCTGCTCCTATTAAGACATGTAGGAGAGAGATTCTGATGATGGTCATCTGTTCAAAGATGCATAGATGGCTGAGATGAGGCTAGGAGCCCCCGGGGCATGCTGGCTCGCATGTTCAAAGAAAGTTTTTGGGTAAGTGGACATGCGGCGCAGGGCAGCAATTCAATGTTTATGTCGATGAAAGCAAAAGTGCTCCTGGACTGGGACCTCATGCGTCTCTCCAATGGCCTCCTAGGAAGGAAAGGATCAGGAGGAAAGAAAATCTTGGACCTGACTGAAGCCCCGGGAGAGCCAACAGGAGAACGCCCAGGGTTCCTTCAAACCTGGGGGAAAGGGGGGGTTATGTATGATGGGCAGCAGCGGCAGAAAGGAAAATGCCAGAGTAGCGGACCGAATCCCATACCCTTATGCCACGTACACATGGTCGGAATTTCCGACAACAAATGTTCGATGTGAGCTTGTTGTCGGAAATTCCGACCGTGTTTAGGCTCCATCGGACATTTGCTGTAGGAATTTCCGATAACAAAAATTTGAGAGCTGGATCTCAAATTTTCCGACAACAGAAAATCCGTTGTCGGAAATTCTGATTGTGTGTACACAATTCCGATGCACAAAATTCCACGCATGCTCGGTATCAAGCAGAAGACCCGCACTGGCTATTGAACGTAATTTTTCTCGGCTCGTCGTACGTGTTGTACGTCACCGCGTACTTGACGTTCGGAATTTCCGACATTTGTGTGACCGTGTATATGCAAGACAAGTTTGAGCCAACATCCATCGGAAATAAATCCACAGTTTTGTTGTCGGAATGTCCGATCTAGTGTACGCAGCATTGGACTATCCAACATCATTGAGCTCAAGGGGGGGCGTAACTTATGGGGGAGTCAAAGCAAGGCCTGTATTGAATATGGATTACAGTTGGGTAGTTCGAGCAACACACAAAAAGGGACATCCGAGACCGCTTGAAGCATAGCCAGCAGGTAGATCTGCACCGCTGCATAGTATCTAGAAACGTTAGGGACCCCCAGGTTGCCTTGTAGCCCATGAACATAGAGGGAGGGTCTAGGAACTCTGGGGTGTTTCTGGGCCCAAATAAATGGAGGAATCCAAATCTGAAGGAGGGGAAGAAAAAAGGGGGGCACTCGCACTGGTAGAGAGATGGATATTGCCAGGAATGCATAAGGGAGATTAGAGTGCGCAACAGAGGGTAATAGTGGAGAACAGGGAAGAGTAGGAAGATGTCAATTTAATTCCTTGATAATCGATCGAGTAGGGAGCCCAGCGGTATGGGGAGTGCTCTTTAGATTGTTCCACAACGTTGGTGGAGAGAGTTACATTCATTGCCGTTGTCTTAGAAAAGTTGATCCAGAGACCCGAGAAGGCATCCAATCATGTTCAAGCAAAAATGCACACACAATTAAGCCTCACAAAGACCATTCAACCATAGGTCCGTCCCTTCAATGCTTACATCTCATCAACAAAAAATTAAAGCTGACCTCTTACCCAGGCCCATTAGCCCCCATTCAGTAAAACCCTGATATCACGCCAGGCCTTTCCTCCCAGTTCCTTAGTAAAGGGTGGCCACATGAACAAATTTGAGCCAAACGTTTCTTTCAGAAAGACTCCCAAATCCATTATGAAATGCTCCAAGCTAAAATGTTTGACTCAACTTCCCCTTCTGGACACACGTCCAGTTAAGAAACTTCTTTAAATGCCCAAACACGCCCCCAGACTGGTGTAGGGAACACACACCTTTTGAATCTTTCTGTAATAAACTCTCCCCACAACGCCATATAGTGCCTTTCATGTACTTCATTCAAACCATGAGGTGAAGTCTAGTGAACCTTGTCAAAGATGGCAAAAAAATCTTGACTTTTCCTTCACGGAAAAGGAATAGAACTACACAACATCCACAAAGGCACAGTAAACACACACAATTCAAGAATCTGGCTACAAACTACTGGCAAATTGGTACCTAACACCTATACCTATACCTAGACTAAGCAAATTTTCCCTTACATCACCATAATCTCTCTGCTGGAGATGTGGAGTCGAACGTGGGTCCCCAATACACATCTGGTGGTCTTGCTTGAAAGTGCAACCCTTTTGGAAAGATACATGAAAGTATAAAAAAAAATGTCCACACTTGTGGAAAGTGGGGTCCCCCAGAATTCTGTCCTGGGACCAATCCTATTTAATTTAATTTATTCATAAACGATCTGGAGGATGAGATAAACAGCCCAATCTCACTATTTGCGGACGATACAAAGCTAAGCAGGGCAATACCATCTACTTAGGATGTGGAAACCTTGCAAGAAGATCTAAACAAATTAATGGGGCGGGCAACTACAAATTAAAATGAGGTTTAATGTTGAAAAATGTAAAAAAATGCATTTGGCTGCCAAAAATATGAATGCAATCTACTCACTGGGGGGAGAACCTCTGGTGGAATCTAGGATGGAATAGGACCTGGGGGTCCTAGTAGATGACAGGCTAAGCAATGGCATGCAGTGCCAAGCTGCTGCAAACAAAGCCAACAGAATATTGGCATGCCTTAAAAAAGGGATTCACTCACTCTACAAGACTCTGGTCCAGCCGCACCTGGAGTATGCCGTCCAGTTCTGGGCACCAGTCCTCAGGAAGGATGTGCTGGAACTGCAGAGTGTACAGAGAAGGGCAACAAAGCTAATAAAGGGACTGGAGGATCTCAGCTATGGGGAAAGACTACAAGCATTAAACGTATTCTCTCTAGAGAAGAGTTGCTTGAGAAGGGATGTGATTTATAAGTACAAATACCATACTGGTGACCCCACAATAGGGGAAAAACTTCTCTGCGAAAGGGATTTTAAAAAGACACGCGGCTATTCACTAAAATTAGAAGAGAAGCGGTTTAACCTTAAACTGCGTAGAGGGTTCTTTACCTGTAGGTAAGGAAGTGGAATAATCTTCCACAAGCAGTGGTTTCAGAAGTGAGCATCGATAATTTCAAAAAACGATTAGATAGGCACCTTAATGACCACAAATACAGGGGTATACAATGTACTATTGACATATAAGCACACATACAGGTTGGACTGGATGGACTTGTGTCTTTTTTCAACCTCACCAACTATGTAGCTATGTAACTTACTCTAGACTTTACACCCGCATAATACCTTCTGCACCACTCATCTCTTCCACACTCCACATATCCTTGGTTCTACACTTTGTAAACGCAGCTAAAAGATGCATCCCGCTAAAATGGGGCTCATCTACCCCACCAACACTAGTAGATTTGACCCACTATGTACGTCAAACAGCAGAAATGGAAGAGCTGATACACATAGCGAGGGACAATCCTACTAAATTTATTAATGCCTGGGCATGATGGATTCACTATTCAGACTCCCCTTAACATGAATCCCCTTTTAGCTGATAACATAAACCTTGTCCGTTGTTTAACTTCCCTTTTAACTCTACTTTAACTCTGTCTAATTACGAAACAAGCTTCAAAAAGTAAATTGTTAAAATTTGAAAATTCAATTATATTTCCGTACAATAAGAAAGAATTATACCTGTGAGTGGTCACTTAGGTGAAAGTGCTAACCACTACACCACTGTGACATGACCAATGCCACTGTTTTGCTGTAGATTTATTAACACACAGCATCTGTTTGGTTTTATTTTAATCTTTTGACAGTTTATACATTGCTTAGGTCAAGTCTTGCTTCCATATACATATCCTTCTATTGACAGAAATCTGGAAATGTTCTATTTGATTGCTTATATTTCTTAATTTGTTTTAAAAAAAATTCAATAAAAACATGGGGAAAAAAAAGAACAACTAAGCTGATTATCACTTTTCCCATCAACATACTTACATTTGTAATATTTTTTATTGGCACTAGTTACAAGAAGAGGAACTTATATTTACGTAATTCCTCCTGATTCTGCTCTCACCTTCCAAAGTTCTCCATCATTGAGCTCTATAATTTGTCTTGATGTCCGATGAAAGGCAATTATCTTTTATAATAAATAATTTGCTCATATATATATTTGTATCTTCAGCATTTGCCTAAAGAGCATAACACTCCTATACCCATAACTTTTTCTAAGTTTTGGATAGAGTGGCAAAGGATTAGATCTCATCTGGATTTACTGAAGTGGGCAGCCCCATTGGAGAAAATTCTTTACTACCAATCCAGTACAAAGGTTGTCTCCAGGACAGGAAGAGATGGAAAATCTTTGGATAGCCATACAATCTGACAGGGGCTCCAACCATTCTCTATGATACCTAAAACGAGCATAAAAAAAGTTTGGGTATAGACACATTAGCATTATTCATGCAAGCTTGGATATTTCCATGTGATTGTCTCCACTTTGATAAATTTTCTGACACATACATTATTAATGCTGTGTCTTGCCATTTGAAGTGAACACCTGCATGAGTAACAATACTGTCCCCTATTTGGATCAAGTCATCACAAAGGTAACTATATTTGCCATTGGAAACAAATTGCCAATCAAGACTCTAAATTAGCAAGCACTATGCCCTAAAGTGGTGCCCTGCACTTTCAGATCCTACAGTACTTAAAGCGGGGGTCCACCTAAACCGCCAAAAAAAAAAAATATTAAAAGCCAGCAGCTACAAATACTGCAGCTGCTGACTTTTAATACATGGCCACTTACCTGTCCCAGGGTCCAGCGATGTCGGCAGGGGACGCCGAGAACCCGCTCGGTTCTCGGCAGCTGCCGCCGCCATCCTAGGTGAGGGAATCAGGAAGTGAAGCGTTGCGGCTTCACTTCCCGGTTCCCTACTGCGCATGCGCGTCCCAAGTGGTCCCCGCTCTCTTCTGGGAGCTGTGTGTTTCCCAGGAGACAGCGCGGAGGGACAGGAAGAGGCATAGACTCCCATGGGAGTCTATGCCGGAAGTGGGTGCAAATACCTGTCTTAGACAGGTATCTGCACCCCCCTGAAAGGTGCCAAATGTGACACCGGAGGGGGGGAGGGTTCCGAAAAGTGGAAGTTCCATTTTTGTGTGGAACTCCGCTTTAAGATCTTACTGTTATATTACTTACTGACTCATCTCAGCACCATCTTTCATTAATAAATTGTGCACATTTTATCATTTATAGTCAAAAGGTCCAAAGCTTATTACATCCTGTATTCAGTATGTTATGATTGCAATGTGTGATCTGGAGATGTAATAACACTTGAGGATTTTGAATGTAAGGGATAATTCCTAAAATACATCAACAAAGCTTTTAGGATATATATCTCTTACATCACTCTCCTCATCTTCTGCTGCCTCTCCCCTCCTCCGCTTTTATGGGCAAGTACCAGCTGTCAAAATAACATCCAATCATTGCTTTGTATAAGTTAAAATGCATCTGCGTTAGTCTTGAAGTGTCATTGAGTAAATATAAAGAATTAATGTATTGTTTCAATGTATTTATTATTTAATACATATGTAGCTCAATTAAAAGTGTGACATTTATTAACAAAATAAAAAATTTATTGGAAAAAAAGTGAGATTTGACCCGCATATAACATCACTTTACAACCCTTAGTTAATCCTAATCAGCTCCCCTTAGCTAAGATTCACTGCAGTTCTTTTTATATTTCTATTTTTTAACTATATAAATATATATATATATATATATATATATATATATATATATATATATATATATATATATATATATATAAAGAGAGAGAGAATAAAAAAGTCTACACACCCCTATTAAAATATCAGGTTTCTGTGATGTAAAAAAGATGAATAATTTCAGAACTTTTTCCACCTTTAGGCTGGGTTCAGACTGCTGCGGTGCGAATTGAACGCGATTTTGTTCCGATTGCGTTGCGAATTTGCATTGCGATTTCTTCCTTTTTTTTTGCGAATTTACGGCGATTCTACGGCTAACATTGCGAATTGGTTGTCAAATTGGGAGTGTCAAGCGATTTTATGTCTGTCCAATAGAGTCCAGTGTTTATGCTGACGTATAAAGAGCTGTATCACTTCCTTTTCTATCCCTGGTTTGGGTAGTGTGTGGAGAAGAGCGTGTGTTTGTCTGTCAGCATGTATCAGCAGTCATTGCCCTTGGTTATGGCAGCAGTTGTAACTGCTACAGCTGGAGTCATGATAAAAAAGAAAAAAGCCAAGTTGAGGAAGAGGAGTATGATGCAGAGAAGTAGAAGATACTGGGTCCACCCTGTAATAGCAAATAGGGAGGAGAGAGGCCAGTTCAGGCTAATCTATAATGATCTACGTGCTCATAATGAGAAATTTTTTAACTACGCTCGTATGTCAGTGAGCAGGTGAGTAAAATTCATTCAGACCCCCTACCTACCTCCCTCCTGTATCCCTCCCCCACTAATCCTAACCATTCCCAGAACCCTAACCCTAATCCCAACCCTAACCCCCAAGTATTCCTTGCCCTCCCTAACCCACAGTACATCCCTCTTCTCATCCATTATCTCTCCCTCTCATCAATACATTTTTGAGATATATCCTAGCTATCCTCCCTTTCACCCCACTTTCTCATCTGATGAATCTTCACATATCTACGCACTCTCAACTCTTTTTGTATATATATAACTTTTAGCTTTGACGAATTGCTACGACTGACCTACAGCTATTTGGAACATCAGAACACCAACTTCAGGAAGAGTGTGGAACCAGCAGAGCGATTACTAGTAACCTTAAGGTAAGATCTAGTACCTAATCTCATAGAAAAAAGGAAACCAATGCAAAGTATCTTCTAATCCAACATATTTGTTGACGTTTATTTTTTGTTTAAATCAAACAAGCCAAAAAAGGCAGTAAACATTTTTGTGAAAATGTCAAGTATTTAAATAACACAAACTATCTTAAATAACATGTAACATAAATCTTTTAGAACGATAGTCTTCACAGAAATTTAAAGGTATCGTCACCCTATCCTGAAATATATTTCTTTACCAGAAATATAATATAAACATAAAGAAATAAACACAAAATAAAACAATATTCTTCACAGATTATAATAAGTCTCTGCTCCCTTTTTAAAAATATTAGAACTCGGCCCTGGGACCTCTGAGTATTTTGGCAAAGGTGCACTCAAATAATTCGAATAGGTTAGCTGTCTTGATTGGGTGCCATATTGTGAATCAATATGAGGCTCCCCGGATGCCATTTGAGGGATGGTAGAGGCCGCTGGAGGATTATTGTAGGACACGGGAGGTAATGTGGTGTAATAGTTGCCGCTCTTGGCTGCTCTAGATCTAGAAGGCGGTACAATGTGTAGATTTTGTGGTCTGATGTTTCTTGAGATTTCAGAATTGGTGGGGGGCATTGGTGGTGTTAAATTTTGAGGTCTGACAGGGGGGGAAATCACAGTCGGAATAGGTGACGGAATGGGATGTGGGATGTCCGAAGTATTGATATCATAAATACTTCTTACATTTTCTAAGCTTGAAGGGTAAGGGTTTGGTACATTTTGGGGTGGAGGAGGATGGTTGGATAATGAGGACGGATGTCTGGGAACAGTGAATGAGTATATGCACTGTTGGACAGCCATTCTCATTGCAAAATATCTATCCTCTGGAACCTGTTGTACAAGAGGAAGTAAACTCATTATGAATAGAGTGTGAGGGCAGCGCTGTGCCTCAATTTGTTGGGAAATTCCGGACACAATGCTTATCAGCTGCCCAGTGCCATCATCCTCCTCTTGCAATGGAGCTCTCCTGTTTGTTTTGGAGCGCCTATTAGATCTTGGCTGTGACTGTGATTGAATAGGAGCCGTTGATGCTTCAGCAGCAAAGGGCTCCTCCGGACCAGACTGCTCCATTGGAGACTGCAGCAAAGGGCTGCAGCCCACAATTTCCTCCTCAGCAGGGGCTTCCACTTGGTCTCCCGGAAACATAACTTCCTCCTCCTGCCAACTGGATTCGGTGCTGTAACATATAAAAGTTTAATAAGAAATTATTGTGTAAATAGAGGGTAATTTATATCTCAGCCAAAACCAACTAAAATGTAAATGTGGTAGATTGAGGAGGTATAGGGAAAGAAGGAGTGATGGTGAGAAGGAGGGTGGAGGGAGGTATAGTTAATAATTGCTTACTTCCTTAGTTCCAGGACTGGGTTTAGAAAAGCTAAGTATCCAGCAAAGGCGTAGGGCTTTTTTTTGGAGGCAGCTGAGCCACTCTTGGTCTCCCGCTGATTTTTGACATATTTTGTGTATGTGTCACGTAGACTACGCCATCTTGTCTTGAGAGCGAAAACTGAAAAAAAGCATGAACACTGTTAATTATGCTTCTCTTTCCTTTCAGGTACCTAGCTACTGGCAATTCATTTGCTAGTTTACATTTTGAATTCAAGCTGGGAAAATCAACAGTAAGTTTGATTGTGCATGAAACGTGTGCAGCTATATGGCAAGTGTTGAAAGAGTTGGTGATGAAGAAGCCGACTAGGGAAGACTGGGCTAAAATAGCCGAAGTTTTTTGGCAGCGGTGCAATTTCCCAAATTGTTTGGGTGCAGTAGATGGAAAGCACATCCGAATAATCAGCCCAATTCGTAGTGGCTCTAAATACTTTAATTATAAAAAGTATTTCTCAATCGTTTTAATGGCAGTGGCCGATGCAAATTATTCATTAACCTATGTGGATATTGGTTCATATGGAAGTAGCTCTGACTCAAGCATCTTCTCTCATTCATCCTTTGGCAAGATGCTTCGTGAAAACACATTGAACCTTCCAGATAGCCAACCACTTCCTGGAACCAATCAACCTCTGGAGCCTTATGTGTTTGTTGGGGATGAGGCATTTCCTATATCCAAGCATCTTCTACGCCCATATGCCAAAAGAGGACTTACCATTGAAAAGAGGGTCTTTAATTACAGACTGACAAGGGCAAGACGTGTAGTAGAGTGTGCTTTTGGCATACTTGCTAATAAGTGGCGTTTCTTGCACTCATCTATCTGCCTGAGTATGGAGCACGCCATCAGTGCAGTGCAAGCAGCCTGTGCATTGCACAATTTTGTTCGTGCTCGGGATGGATACATATTTGAGGACAGTTTGATGCATGACCTTGAAGTGCCAACGTGGATCGGAACCCGTGGCAACTACAGTGGGGAAAATGTTCGCCACGACTTCACAGAGTACTTTATGTCCGAAAGTGGGCAGCTATCATGGCAGCTAGATGCAATTAATGCCTAAAAAATTAAAACACTGTACTCTGATGAACATACTACATGTTGTAAATTATATTTGTGTGAAATAAAATGTTACATTAGCTACAGTTCACATGTGTGTCTTGACATTATTTTACAGGGTGTGTGTGTGTGTTTGTATTTGTGTACATATAGATCTGAAAATAACATATCATTAATACATCTAACCATAACAAGAACCAGCCTAACCCTAACCCGAATCTCAAAACTAACCCTAACACTAATCTCAAAACTAACCCTAGCACTAATCTCAAAACTAACCCTAACACTAATCTCAAAACTAACCCTAGCACTAATCTCAACACTAACCCTAACACTAATCTCAAAACTAACCCTAATGCCGCGTACACACGGTCGGACTTTTCGTCTACAAAAGTCCGACAGCCTGTCCGACAGACTTCCGACGTACCTTCGGCGGACTTGCGGCAGACTTTCTTACGAACGGACTTGCCTACACACGACCACACAAAAGTCCGACGGATTCGTACGTGATGACGTACACCGGACTAAAATAAGGAAGTTCATAGCCAGTAGCCAATAGCTGCCCTAGCATGGGTTTTTGTCCGTCGGACTAGCACACAGACGAGCGGATTTCGGGGTCCGTCGTACTTACGACGTAAAGATTTGAAGCATGTTTCAAATCTAAAGTCCGTCGGATTTGAGGCTAAAAAAGTCCGTTGAAAGTCCGGAGAAGCCCACACACGATCGGATTACCAGCCAGCTTTAGTCCGTCAGCGTCCGTTGGACTTTTGTAGACGAAAAGTCCGACCGTGTGTACGCGGCATAACACTAATCTCAACACTAACCCTAACACTAATCTCAACCCTAATCTCAACCCTAATCTCAACCCTAATCTCAACCCTAATCTCAACACTAAGCTCAACCCTAATCTCAACACTAAGCTCAACCCTAATCTCAACACTAAGCTCAACCCTAAGCTCCACACTAACCCTAACTGTAAACAAGCTAAGCACAGAGTGCAGGTAGCAATTGTACTTACGCAGGTCTTTCTGGACATTAGGTGTCAGGCTGTCCCACTCTGGAAACAGGATCTTGACTATCTCCTGCCATCCTTGGTTCTTCTTCCCAGTATCTTTGTGACGTGGGTCCCTGCAGTCCCAGAGGTATTGCCTTTGTTGGACCAGCCTTATCAGATCTTCATTCTCTATGCCAGTCTTTGTGCGCCTGTTTGCCATTGTGGTATGTGACTGTGAACAGCACAGCACATGGAGAAAACAGGAAGGGAGTTAGTGAGGGGGAAGGGTGTGGCTGTGAGGGGAAAAGGATGGGAGGAGTTGGAGGGGGAAGCCAAAAAAAAAAAATAGAGCAGTGATGTGAACGTCCGATTGCGTTTTCATTGCGAATACAATTGAAGTCTATGGAGCTGAATTCGCATCGCACACGGATCAAACTCGCACATGACCTTTTTTTCACGCAGGTTAGATTCGCAACGCATTGATGGGAACGGCACTCATGGAAAACAATGTTATTAAAATGACTTGCGAATTTGAGCGATCGCAGCGGCTCAAATTCGCAATAGAATTCGCAGCAGTGTGAACCCAGCCTCAGGCTAGGTTCACACTGCTGCGAATTCTATTGCGAATTTGAGCCGTTGCGATCGCTCAAATTCGCAAGTCATTTAAATTACATAGATTAACATTAGTGCCGTTCACATCGACGCGTTGCGAATATAACCTGCGTGAAAAAAAGGTCCTGTGCGAGTTTACTGCGTTGCGTTGCGAATTTAGTCTCCATAGACATCAATGTAAATCGTTCTTGAATCGCATTGATGGTTCACATATGTGCGAATTCCACCACACTACTCTCCACAAAAACCAGGAAGTACACAGGAAGTTAAGACCCTTTTTTTTTTTACATTATGATTCCATTGGCTAGACTATCAATCGCAGCTATATCCAACTCCTGAAATTCGCGGTAAAATCGCGGTAAATTCGCGGTAAAATCGCGGTAAATTCGCGGTAAAATCGCGTTAAATTCGCACTGCAGCAGTGTGAACCTAGCCTTAATGTGACTTATAAACTGTACAACTCAATTGACCTTAGATTGTAAGCTCCTTGAGGGCAGGGACTGATGTGAATGTACAATGTATATGTAAAGCGCTGTGTAAATTGTTGGCGATATATAAGTACCTGAAATAAATAAATAAATAATAATTGAAAAAAAAGCTAAAATCTTTTAGGGAGGGGAAGTAAAAATAAAAAACGAAAATAATGTGGTTGCATAAGTGTGCAATCACATTTAGGCTGGGTTCACACTGCTGCAGTGCGAATTTACCGCGATTTTACCGCGAATTTACCGCGAATTTACCGCGATTTTACCGGCGAATTTCAGGAGTTGGATATAGCTGCGATTGATAGTCTAGCCAATGGAATCATAATGTAAAAAAAAAAAGGGTCTTAACTTCCTGTGTACTTCCTGGTTTTTGTGGAGAGTAGTGTGGTGGAATTCGCACATATGTGAACCAATCAATGCGATTCAAGAACGATTTACATTGATGTCTATGGAGACTAAATTCGCAACGCAACGCAGTAAACTCGCACAGGACCTTTTTTTCACGCAGGTTATATTCGCAACGCGTCGATGTGAACGGCACTAATGTTAATCTATGTAATTTAAATGACTTGCGAATTTGAGCGATCGCAACGGCTCAAATTCGCAATAGAATTCGCAGCAGTGTGAACCCAGCCTTAAACTCGTGTTAAATAGGAGTCAGTACACACCTGCCATCATTTAAAGTGCCTCTGATTAACCCAAAATAAAGTTCAGCTGTTCTAGTATATCTTTCCTGACATTTTCTTAGTCACATCCTACAGCAAAAGTCATGGTATGCAGAGAGCATCCAAAGCATCAGAGGGATCTCATTGTTAAAAAGTATCAGTCAGGAGAAGGGTACAAAAGAATTTCCAAGGCATTAGATATACCATGGAACACAGTGAAGACAGTCATCATCAAGTGGAGAAAATATGGCACAACAGTGATATTACCAAGAACTGGACGTCCCTCCAAAATTGATGAAAAGATGAGAAGAAAACGGTTTCAAAATGAATAAAGAATGAAGCTTTACTAACATCAACGAGGGACTCCCTGAAGACCACTGCTTGTGATCCATACATGCTGTAACCTTAGTAAGGTGAGGGGCTTGTACACACACACAGATGCTATCACAGAGGATTGGCCAGGCACCGGCTTTTGTTATTTATTCACGGTGGAGGGATCTACTATTCATTTTGAAACCGTTAGACTGTCACAGCCTTGTTTGGATTGCGCATATATATATATATATATATATATATATATATATATATATATATGTATGTATGTATATATGTATATATATATGTATATGTGTGTATGTGTGTATGTGTATATATATATATATATATATATATATATATATATATATATATATATATAATTGAAGATATTCATTCAGTAGTGCACATGGGACTTTTGATATCTATTTCTTGATTTTGATTGACTTGTTTATATACTTTATTGGTCTTATTGATTTTTATGATCAAGTTTTCACCAATGAATATGGATGTTCGTTATTTATAGTAATTATATTTGTGTTACTTCCCACTTGACACTATGAATACCTAGTTAGTTTTTTACTATATATATTTTATTGCACTAGCACTTTATTAATTTAGTTATTTCACAGAGCGCAACACTATCATTTATCCATTTACCCCTCTGTTAAGGATCAGCTTACCAGGTGTTTGCCGCAGTGTACCCTTAGTTTTGATTTTGACAGGGCGGGAGTTATGTACTTATTCAAGTAAGGGACAATGTTGTTGAGAAGTACAAGTCAGGGTTAGGTTTTTTTTAAAAAATATCCAAATCTTTGATGATCCCTAGGAGCACCATCAGATCTATCATAACCAAATGGAAAGAACATTGCACAACAGCAAACCTGCCAAGAGACGGCCGCACACCAAAACTCACGGACCGGGCAAAGAGGGCATAAATCAGAGAGGCAGCACAGAGACCTAAGGTAACCCTGGAGGAGCTGCAGAGTTCCACAGCAGAGACTGGAGTATCTGTACATAGGACGACAATAACCCGTACACTCCATAGAGTTGAGCTTTATGGCAGAGTGGCCAGAAGAAAACCATTACTTTTAGCAAAAACAAAATGGCATGTTTTGAGTTTGCGAAAAGGCATGTGGGAGACTCCCAAAATGTATGGAGGAAGGTGCTCTGGTCTGATGAGGATGGATGGAGATGTTTTTCAGCAGTCGGGACTGGGAAACTGTTGAGGGAAGGATGGATGGTGCTAAATACAGGGATATTTTTGAGCAAAACCTGTACTACTCTGTGTGTGATTTGAGGCTAGGACGGAGGTTCACCTTACAGCAGGACAATGACCCCAGACACACTGCTAAAGCAACACTTGAGTGGTTTAAGGGGAAACATGTAAATGTGTTGGAATGGCCTAGTCAAAGCCCAGACCTCAATCCAATAGAAAATCTGTGGTCAGACTTAAAGTTTGCTGTTCACAAGCGCAAACCATCCAACTTGAAGGAGCTGGAGCAGTTTTGCAAGGAGGAATGGGCAAAAATCCCAGTGGTAAGATGTGGCAAGCTCATAGAGACTTATCCAAAGCGACTTGGAGCTGTGATAGCCGCAAAAGGTGGCTCTACAAAGTATTGACTTTAGGGGGGTGAATAGTTATGCACATTGATTTTTTCTGTTATTTTGTCCTATTTGTTGTTTGCTTCACAATAAATAAAAAAAAAACATCTTCAAAGTTGTGGGCATGTTCTGTAAATTAAATGATGCCAATTTCTCAAACAATCCATGTTAATTCCAGGTTATGAGGCAACAAAACACGAAAAATGCCAAGAGGGGTGAATACTTATGCAAGGCACTGTAAATGGAACAACCCTTCAAGCCTCTCTTCACACTCCTACACCACTTGGTGTGGGGATTTCTCACATGATATAAAGACTAAGTAAGCTTACCTGCTGAGGCTGTAATTCCACAGATACACAATATCAGGAGAGGAACAATCATGTTGCTTGTAGATAATGTATTTCCGGCTTAATGTTGAGGATTAAAAAAAAAATATCGTTCTTTGTTTTCCATGATTAAACCAACTCAGCGTCCGAGTGTACAACTGCTTAACTTTACACTTTCTCGGCTGTAGAAGTTCCTTTAACACTGTTCACTGACACTTCCTGTTATTTACCTATTGACATTTTAAAGCAGAAAAGGCTATTAACCGCTTCAGCCCCGGAAGATTTTACCCCCTTCCTGACCAGAGCACTTTTTGCAATTGGGCACTGCGTCGCTTTAACTGACAATTACGCGGTCATGCGACGTGGCTCTCAAACAAAATTGACGTCCTTTTTTCCCTACAAATAGAGCTTTCTTTTGGTGGTATTTGATCACCTCTGTGATTTTTATTTTTTGCACTATAAACAAAATAAGAGCGACAATTTTGAAAGAAACGCATTATTTTTTACATTTTGCTATAATAAATATCCCCCAAAAATATATAAAAAAAACAATTTTTTTTCCTCAGTTTAGGCCGATCCGTATTCTTCTACATATTTTGTTAAAAAAATAAATCGCAATAAGCGTTTATTGATTGGTTTGCGCAAAAGTTATAGCGTTTACAAAATAGGGGATAGTTTTATGGCATTTTTATTAATAATTTTTTTTTTTACTAGTAATGGCGGTGATCAGCGATTTTTTTTATTTTTTAATTGTGACTGCGACATTATGTCGGACATTTTTGACACATTTTTGGGAACATTGTCATTTATACAGCAATCAGTGCTATAAAAATGCACTGATTCCTGTGTAAATGACACTGACAGTGAAGGGGTTAACCACTAGGGGGCGGGGAGGGGTTAAGTCAGTACTGGGGAGTGATTACTAACTGTAGGGGGGATGGGCTAGCTGTGACACGTCACTGATCTCTGCTCCCGATGACAGGGAGCAGAGATCAGTGACACTGTCACTAGGCAGAATAGGGAGATGCTTGTTTACATCAGCATCTCCCCGTTCGTCCTCCTCTGTGAGGCGATCGCAGGTATCCCTGCGGCGATCGAGTCCGCGGGGCCCGCAACCCGAGTCGCGGAGCTCCTGGCCAGCAGGCGCACGCAATAGCACGACGGGAAATTCAAATGGACGTACCTCTACGCCCATTTGCCCAGCCATGCCATTCTGCCGACGTTCATCGGCGTGCGCCGGTCGGGAAGGGGTTAAAAGATCAGCAGATAACAAAAGAAAAGAAAAAAATTGCACTGACTTGTCGTGTATAAAAAAAAATCTCTAATAATACATTTAGTAAAGATGTAATTTTGATGGCTCTTCTGTGACTTGCATTTCATAGGATTATTATTATTTATAGGATTACTGGAGATGAAGCATCTGAATATATATAATATACACTCACCGACCCCTTTATTAGGTACACCTGTTCAATTACTTGGTAACACAAATTGATTGCTAATCAGCCAATCACATGGCAGCAACTGAATGCATTTAGGAACCTAGATGTGGTGAAGATGACTTGCTGAAGTTCAAACCAAGTATCAGAATGCGGAAGAAAGGGGATTTAACCACTTGCCTACTGGGCACTTAAACCCCCCTCCAGCCCAGATAAATTTTCAGCTTTCAGCGCTCTCACACTTTGAATGACAATTACTCAGTCATGCAACACTGTACCCATATGCATTTTTTTGTCCCTTTTTAATACAAATAGAGCTTTCTTTTAGTGGTATTACTATTTAATTACCACTGGGTTTTTACATTTTTTGTGCTATAAATGAAAAAAGACTGGAAATTTTGAAAATTAGTAATTTTTCTTCATACATTTGGGCCAAAATTTATACTGCTACATTGCTTTGGTAAAAATAACCCAAATTAGTGGATATTATTTGTTCTTTGTGAAAGTAATAGAGTCTACAAGCTATGGTGCTAATCATTGAAAATTTATCACACCTGATGAACTGACGGGCTCATTTCTTGAGACCCTGAAATGTCAGGACAGTAAAAATACCCCCCAAATGACCCCTTTTTGGAAAGGAGACATTCCAAGATATTTAGTAAGAGACATGGAGAGTTTTTTTGAAGTTATCATTTTTTCCCACATTTCTTTGCAAAATTAATTATTTTTTTTTCACACAATTGTCATATTACCAGTTTTTTTTCACATGGCATATGCATACCACAAATTACATCCCAAAATACATTCTTCTACTCCTCCTTAGTATGGCGACACCACATGTGTGGGACTTTTTCACATCCTAGCCACATACAGAGGCCCAACATGCAGGGAGCACCATCAGGTGTTCTAGGAGCTTACATTACACATCTAACTTGTTGACTACCTATTACAATTTTGAAGGCCCTGGAGCACCAAGACAATAGAAATGCCCACAAAATGACCCCATTTTGGAAAGCAAACACCCCAACGTATAATCTGAGGCATAATGAGTCGTTTGAACATGTAATTTTTTTCCACAAGTTTTTGGAAAACGTGGAAAGAAAATTAAAAAACATTTTGGACCTCATTTTGGATAGCAAACACCCCAATGTATATTCTATGAGGCATATTGAGTCTTTTGAAAATGTAATTTTTTTCCACAAGTTTTTGGAATTTGTGAAGAAAAAAACTTATGACACCGTGGCACTGATGACTGATGGCACTGATGGGCACTGTGACACTAATGGGCACTGATGGCACTGTATGCACTCTGACACTGATAGGCACTGTGACACTGATGGGCACTGTTAGCACTGATGGGCAGTGATGACACGGGGACACTGATGGACATGGTAACACTGATGGGCACTGTTGGCACTGATGGGCACTGTTGGCACTTATGGCACTGTGGGCACTGATGGGCATGTGACACTGATGGGCACTGTGACACTGATGGACACTGTTGGCACTGAGGACACTGATGACACTGATGGACACTGTGACACTGAGGGGCACTGTGACACTGATGGGCACTCTGACGCTGATGGGCACTCTGATGCCGATGGGCACTGTACTGTGACACTGATGGGCACTATATCGGTGTAGCGCTACCCCCACAGGAGCCACTTAAGTGTATTTGGTTCCGTACTCTGCCTCTGAACCCCAATAACAGCCTCAGCCCCCTCTGACACACCTGGCAATAGTGTAAGTGCAAGGACCAATGAGAAACACACACCTTCTGGTAAAACACAGAAATTGTCTTTACTGCAATATTTCTGCGGGAAAGTAACAAACAGTAACAGTATATAAATATTCAAGCAATCAACTTGAGAGAAATAACTGAAATTAAGAGCAATATAGCTCAATACTATATTCGGGATGCTTTCAGGGGATTCCAAACCTGAGAATGCCCCCAAGAACAGAGGCACACTTAAACAGGAATTGCAGTCTGCTCACATAATTTGTAATTAATGTAAACGTCTTTGCCATTCTGAAGCTTCCCTACAACCACTTTGCGTATTATTTTATATATATTGTGATTCTGTACTTGCCAAATATTAGACATGTACACAGCCAAAAAATTTGTTCATTTTCGTTTTCGTTTCATTAGTTTATTATTTTTTTTGTTTTTCGGGTCATTCGTTATGATCGCGATTCATAAATTCGTTCATTCGTAAATTCGCAAATGCGTTCATTCGTACATTCGTAAATTCGAACATTTGAACATTCGTTCATTCGTACATTCGTTCATTCGTACATTCGTACAATTTTACATTTGTACATTTGTAAATTCGTAAAATCGTACATTTGTAAATTAGAAAATTCGGAAATTTGTAAATTCGAAGTTTGAAAATCCAAAAACCCGAAAATTCAAAAATCTGAAATAGTAACTAAGTATTAAATTATAGGTATTGTAATTTCCTTTCAAATTTGACTGTCAGCGAACGTAACAAATACGAATTTATCCGAAGTTACGAATTATCCAAAACGAATGCTGCATCTAAACAATTGGAACGGAACAAATTAATAATAAAAAATAATAATAAAACGTTGTTATTATTATTAATTCATTACGTTCCATTCCGTTTTTTTCGGATCATTCATAACTTTGGATAAATTTGTATATGATACGTTCACTAACAGCCAAATTTGAAAGGAAATTACAATACCTATAATTTAAAAGTTACTAGTAATTACTAATAGTTAAGTTATTATTATTTAACTATTATTTCAGATTTCCGAATTTTCGAATTTACAAATTTACAAATTCACTAATTTACGAATGTACGAATGCCCGAATTTTACGAATGTCCAATTTTATCGAATTTTCGAATATTCGGAAAAAATTTGTTAAACGGGTTTTCGTTAATTCGTTTATTCCCGAATTAACGAATTTGTCGAAATTCGTTAAACGAATTCGGAACGAAACGAATTGCACATGCCTACCAAATATGCTGCAGAAATCTCCCTCCACTGAGTCTGGCTGCAATCATTTTAACTGTGGGCAGCTGAAGCTGCTGCCTGTTCACTTCCTCGATTTACACAGACCCACAGAGGCACAGCTCCAGCTCTGCGGCTCTCATTGGCTCTCTTATGACTCATCCCCCCTCCCTTCCTGGCAAACTGTGCACAATGTCATAAGCCTAGGCTTTTTTCCAGAAAATAAACAGGAAGTGGCTGTATGAGGTATTTACTGGCAGAAAAACTATTTAATGGCTTGGCTTCCCAGATAAACTATCCCACACACCCACTAGATATACAGAGACCTGAACATGTGTGTGCGAGCCCATATGGCACTAGCAGCTTCAGTCCCTTTGAAGAAAGATGAGGCTTTGTATCTTCAACTAGCCACTCTTGTTGGTGCACTTAAACTTCTGAATAGCGGGGCCAAACAACACAACTGGTCCGGATTATCATGTTAGGAATGCAGAATCTTCTTCAGCAAGGTAAAAGGAAAATGGCGTCTATATATCTGTATCTGAATGGACTTGTGTCCTGTGGTAATACAGTGTTAGCAAGGTGACTGAGAGCAATGATGTCTGTATACAGTGTCCATACAACTCTGTCTGTGTGCAGTGTCCTTGTTTCCTGCAAATGGGCAAAAGCCCTCTCACCCAAACCTGCTGTCAAGGCCAAAACGAATGTCCTGGAACAGGCAGGCTCTTCTAGTAACCTGACTTGTCACCTCACACTGGAACGCTTCACACCGTCAGTGCAGGTGCCTCTGGTTATGCACCTGGGATCCCCCTCTCACATGCTGGATGTCCCGACTGGCTGTGGATGCCTAAAATCACGCAGTGGAGTGACCTGGCAGAACCTTTCCCAGAGGTATAATCTCTTGCTATGCCTCGTGTAGTCTAAATTCCCTCAAATAAGCAAGATGGAGTTTTTAGTTTCCTGATTTCTAGAGCAGGCTGGCTCTTGTAGTTTCACCCTATACAAGGCTATGGGGCCGTTTGGTAAGGGGACTACACATTCCAGAATCCATTGCAGCAGTTCCTGTTATTGCTCCTATAATTGGCTAGCTTCCCTCTGCCAATGAAGAAACAGGAGCTAGAGCAGAGTTGGCTGTCCTGCCTGTTAATGCCTCTAAATCATATACAGTGAGAAGAAAAAAAGGTAGGGGGAAAACTCCTTATAGCTGCAGACATTCCGAACTTGTCCCTGTCAGTTTGGTTGTTTTAATTTAAGTCTCAGGCTGCAGCACCCGCTACATCGGCAAGGAAAAAGTTAAAGATCACTCATTGTGATCACAGATCACTCTCCCTCCTTGTAACGACACCCCGAGTATGAAAGGGGTAAAAGCTGTTTAGGACATTCCATTTCCGAACACAAAGGCAGCTACCGAACACTCCGATCAGCCGAACAAGAACCCCATACGAATAATTCTTCCCCCCCAAATACGAGACGAGGCTCTGTCTTGAGGGTCAAACAGGAATTAACTCATTTATTATCATACATGAACACAACAGATAAAATAACTCAGAGACTCTTTCCCCCCACCCTTGTAAAGGAGGGCGGGTTAAACTGTCCAATGACAATAGACACACAGGTCAGGTGTGTTTAAACTTCTCATCAATAAACAGTCTTATCAAGGCAGACAGACACAATAGAACATTGGAATACAGCCCCACCCAAAACTAGCACAGCAAATAATACACAGCACAATGAGACAGCACACATTATATATACATATATACAGCATTGAGTCTGAGTAGCACAGATCATAGTGGGGTTCTCATTCACCTTGTGCCCCTTTTAGTGACTCCCCATCACAATGGCATATCCAGGGTCCCCAGAGTCTGTGTGTCTTGGGGGACATGGACCTGAATCTAAAGTAATGCCACCTCAAGGGTCCCCAGGCGTACAGCTCACAAAGAGCACCTTTTCCCCAAATGCCAGGGACCATAATCGGTTGGCAAGAGGCTGGCATTCAGTCCCCTCCAAAAGCCTCTGTCCTGGCTAGGACTGTCACACTCCTCATCCGCTGAGTCTGTGTAAGGAGGGAAAGCCGTCAATGAGAGATGATCTCATATGTTTACATTTGAAATCATCTCTCATTGGACACGCAAATCACATGGTAAATGGTCACTGTGATTAACCATTTACCTGGATCTGTGATTGGCTGTGTCCAAGGAAAATGGCCATCACAGATTTTCTCCAATGCGCGCCCGGACGTGCGGGGAGCATGTTTCTGGGAGGACATACATGGATAGCCTCCTGGCAATTAAGGCCCACGCTGTAGCGTGGGCGCAAGGTGATTAAGTGACTTTGAACATTGCATGGTTGTTGGTGCCAGACGGGCTGGTCTGAGTTAGGGATGAGCCGAACACCCCCCCGGTTTGGTTCACACCAGAACCTGCGAACGGACCGAAAATTCGCACGAACGTTAGAACCATATTGAAGTCTATGGGACTCGAACGTTAGAAATCAAAAGTGCTAATTTTAAAGGCTAATTTACCCCCCCCCCCCCCCAGTCCATTACCAGGCCCTTTGGGTCTTGTATGGATATTAAGGGGAACCCCGCACCCAAATTAAAAAAAGGAAAGGCGTGGGGTCCCCAGGCCCTATATACTCTGAACAGCAGTATACAGGCGGTGCAAACAAGACAGGGACTGTAGGTTTGTTGTTAAGTAGAATCTGTTTGTAATTTTGAACTGGTACATTTTTAAAGTGTAGCTCCAGCCAAAAAAATCTATTTTTAAGCTTTTTGGAAAACATAGGGAAGGGTTATCACCCCTGTGATATTTGTTTTGCTGTCTGTGCTCCTCTTCAGAAGATTTCACCTCACTTTCTGTCACAATGACAAATGTTTTTAGAAAATTTGGAGGTTTTTAGTGAAACAAGGATTGGTGATAAAGCATCAGTGGAAAGGAGAAACGTTTTTCCCATATTAACTCTTACAGGAGAGCATTTCCCTTCCTAGGGGTAGATTTCATCTCACTTCCTGTTGTCTCCTTCCGTTTGCAAGTAGGAGTCGTTTGTAAGTTGGATGTTTTAAATTAGGGGCCTGCCCTATATACTCTGCAGAAATTGTGGCCTTAGGTGTTGGTGTTGCCACAACACTGTAAGCCCTCACAGGGCCCTGCTGTGAAATATTAGATCAAGAAATGTAATTACCAAGTCAGATCTTGCCCCTAGGTATTCCTGCACCATGTAAAACAGACACTGGCGATGGTTGCTGGAACCGATCATACCTTGGGTCTGCGGACTAAAAAAATTGTCTGAACGCATCGGTCAGACGGCCACCTTCTCCACCGCTCCTTCTTTGACTGACCAAAGCCTCGGCAACACGTTGTCCAGGAACAGGAGTTTGTAACCTCCCAGTCTCTGAGAACGCGTTGCACAGACCTTTCTGCAAGGCATCCCGAAGATGTTTCATCCTCTGCTCCCTCTGCGACAGCAAGATAAGGACTGCAACCTTACTCTTGTAACGTGGATCAAGGAGGGTTGCCAGCCAGTAACGATCCCTCCCCTTAATACCATGAATACGAGGATCCTTCCGCAGGCTTTTCAGTACCAGGGAGGCCATGCAGCGTATGTTTGCTGAGACATTCGATCCGAGGTCCTCTGGGTCACTAAGGACAACATGATCCGCAGCCACCTCCTCCCAGCCACGTACAAGTCCATGGGTTTCTTGGGACTGTAAATGATCCCTTAAAGACTGCTGCTGATGCTGAGTGCCAGGCTCCACCTCCATGCTTACACAATCCTCCTCCTCCTCCTCCTGTGTGTTCGGCGGGCATGCAGTAACACTGTCTGGATAAAGGGGGCCTTGAGAGCTAAGGAAGTCCTCCTCTTCCTGCCTCTGTTCTGCCTCAAGTGCCCTGTCCATTATTCCACGAAGCGTGTGCTCCAACAGGTGGACAAGGGGGACAGTGTCACTGATGCATGCACTGTCACTGCTCACCATCCTCGTGGCCTCCTCAAATGGTGACAGGACAGTGCATGCATCCCTGATCATGGCCCACTGGCGTGGGGAAAAAAAAACAAGCTCCCCTGACCCTGTCCTGGTGCCATAGTCGCACAGGTACTCATTGATGGCCCTCTGCTGCGTGTGCAGCCGCTGCAGCATGGCCAACGTTGAGTTCCACCTGGTGGGCATGTCACAGATTAGGCGGTTCTTGGGCAGGTTAAATTCCTTTTTGGAGGTCTGCCAGCCGAGCACTGGCATTATATGACTGGCGGAAATACACACAGACTTTCCTGGCCTGCTTCAGCACATCCTGTAAGCCCGGGTACCTGCCCAAGAACCGCTGCCCCACCAAGTTAAGGACGTGAGCCAAACAGGGCACATGGGTCAGTTGTCCCTGTCGGAGGGTGGAGAGGAGGTTGGTGCCATTGTTGCAAACCACCATTCCTGGCCTAAGTTGGCGTGGCGTCAACCACCTCTGAACCTGCCCCTGCAGAGCTGACAGAACCTCTGCCCCAGTGTGGCTCCTGTCCCCCAAGCACACCAGCTCAAGCACCGCATGGTATCTTTTGGCCTGCGTACTTGCATAGCCCCTTGAATGCCTACGGAGCACCGCTGGTTCTGAGGACAAAGCACAGGAAGAGGCCATGGAGGAAGAAGAGGAGGAGGGGGTGGAGGAGAGAGGTGTGTCAGAATCACCAGTAGTGGCATTTTGGAGGCGTGGTGGCAGAACAACCTCCAACACTACTGCACCTTGTCCTGCATTCTTCCCAGCTGCCAGCAGAGTCACCCAATGCGCCGTAAAACTTAGGTAACGTCCCTGTCCTTGCCTGCTGGACCATGAGTCAGCGGTAATATGCACCTTACCCCTGTCCAGCGAGGCCAAGACATTGCCTTCCACATGCCGGTAGAGAGCCGGAATCGCCTTCCTTGAGAAAAAGTGGCTTTTGGGAACCTGCCACTGAGGAACCGCAAATTCCACAAACTCACGGAAGGGGGCAGAGTCTACCAACTGAAAAGGTAGCAGTTGAAGTTCTAGCAATTTTGCCAAGCTAGCATTCAACCGCTGGGCATGTGGATGGCTGGGAGCGAACTTCTTTCTGCGGTGCAGCAGCTGGGGCAGGGAAATTTGCCTGGTACAATCTGATGTCGGTGTACCGATAGCAGATTGCCCGCAAGTACTTGGCTGTGACACACCTAATTCTACACCTTCATTCCTCTCAGTGCAGGTCTCAGAGAGGACTGAAGGTATAGTGGGGTTGGAGATCACAGCTGATGAGGAGCAAGGAGAGGTCCTCTTTGTTCTTTGGTGTGGGTCTTTTAGGTACGCTTGCCAACGAACTGCATGGCAGGTCAACATATGTCTGGTCAAGGATGCGGTGCCCAAGCGGGAGATGTTTTGGCCACGCGAGATACGCTTGAGACATATGTTGCAAATAGCAGCGGTGCGATCTGATGCACTCGTCTCAAAAAAGGCCCACACCAAAGAACTTTTGAAAAAACGCGCAGAGACAGCAGCGCCCTGCACATGCGGAGCTCTGCGGTGTGATGCAGTCAATGTGCTGCCCTTAGGCTGGCCCCTGGAGGGCATCCTGCCTTGTTGGTGATGTGCCTCCTCCTCCTCTCTCTTATCAGGCACCCACATTGAGTCAGTGACCTCAACATCCCCTCCCTCCTCATCACTGGAGCAAACCTGGCAGTATGCTGCAGCAGGGGGAACATGACTGCCAGATTGCTGTCCTTCTTGGGCACCCCCTCTTTCTGTGCTCACGTTACTGCCTTCATCTAGCTCAATATCATCATCAGAGCCTTCAAAATGCTGGACATCCTCCTGGAGCATGTACCCAACACTGTGGTCAAACAGTTCTAGGGACTCCTCAGGAGGACATGGTGCGGCTAGGGAAGGAGTGACTGATGCCATTGAGCTGAGGGAAGAGGCCGCGTTGGCAGCTGAATTGCAAGACAAAGTACCCTGAGCCTGGGTGAGAGAGGATGAGGAGGATGAGGACAGCTTGGACATCCACTTGACCAAGTCTTCGCATGTTGCGGCTCAACACGGCCAGCTGCCGAAAAAAAGGCCAAGCGTGTCCCACGGCCACGTGCTGATGAGGATGCACCATCTCCACGACCAGCACTGTTGCCTCTAGACACAGAGCCTGCTTGCCCTCCTTTTATTGGTTTGTGACTGTCTGCCTCTCCTTGTTGGCCTTCCTGACATACTATTGGCCTGCAGTGAGCTGCAGAAAACTGGGATATATATATATCTGCCTGCCTGTAATATTAGTATGATAACCCCTGCACTTGTCTTCAGGTAGCTATAATGTAGGTGCAACTGTGCAGGGTACACAGTACAGTAACTGGAAATACATCAAGAGCCTACACAAGCACTTGGCTGCAGGTAGCTATACTGTAGGTCAGACTGTGCGGGGTACACCGTACAGTAACTGGAAATACTTCAATGAGCCTACACAAGCACCTGGCTGCAGGTAGCTATACTGTAGGTGAGACTGTGCGGGGTACACAGTACAGTAACTGGAAATAGCCATAAGGAGGCTTTGGCCAATTACGGCTCTCTGTTCAGACAGCGCTGTGTTTGGCCAAGCATGCAGGTCATAGTGCATGCTTGGCCAATCATCCAGGAATGCACTCTGATGCCGCAGTGAATTATGGGCCGTGACGCACCACTCGAATTTGGACATCGTTCGTAATTCGGTGAACGGCCGAACAGACGATGTTTGAGTCGAACATGGGTTCGACTCGAACACGAATCTCATCCTTAGTCCTGAGCACTGTTGAGTTTGGTAATCTTTTTTGTATATTCACTGCTCCAAGTGTTTTTCCACAGCAGCTGTGTGTTATGTACTGTAACGCAGGGGTTTTACCAGAATCCTTGTACTGGATGGTGTGTATTCTTTAAATAAGGAAATGGCTCCCTTTAGTGGTTGCAACAACTATGCATGATACCAACAACTATGCATGATACTGTGAAGCCTAGAGGAAGTGACTCATTTGTTTAACTAGGCTGTGCACTACTTACCCACGATGCCCTGTTCACTTACCCACAATGCCAGGGACAGAGGAGTCTGCTGGGTAGGCCTATAAAAGAGACAGCACGGCCATGCTTCTCTCTCTTCTTCCCGGGACGTAAGACCTGCCTGCAGGGACCTATGTGGGTGTATCGGAAGAACTGCGACCTGCATGCTACGGAGCAGAGTTGGAGCTTCCTGAGTGATTTAACGCACAGTGCGCTGGACCAGCACGTGATCGGACCTGAGGATCTAGGACACTCAAAGGAGCCAACAAGACGGTTCCCGGTCATCTGACGGAGGGTGCAGCTTGACGATGCTACACGGGAGTGGGACTGGGATCACAAAAGCAGAGCAGCACAGTTGTTCGGGTCCTGTGTGGTGAGAGGGCTGTTGCCCAAGATATATATTACTTTGCCACTTTGCTTCCTAGTTCAGAGGATTGCTGAGACTCGTAGTTCTACAGAGCGGTCTCACTGCATAGACTGTGTTTGACCACAGGCCTCAAAGTTTGCCTTTCACATAACATAGAGTGCTCAGTTGCACTTTAAATAGAAGAGGAAGTTTGCACGTGTTTCACACAACCAAGTTCACAGTTCACCCACCACCTTTATCTTATTTTAACATTTGCTTATGCCGCGTACACACGAGCGGACTTTACGGCAGACTTTGCCCGGCGGACGGGATTTCGTCGGACAATTCGATCGTGTGTGGGCTCCAGCGGACTTTGTTTTCTCAAAAGTTGGACAGACTTAGATTTGAAACATGTTTTAAATCAATCCGTCGAACTCGAATCCGGTCGAAAAGTCCGCTCGTCTGTATGCTAGTTCGACGGACAAAAAGCCACGCTAGGGCAGCTATTGGCTACTGGCTATGACCTTCCTTGTTTTAGTCCGGTCGTACGTCATCCTGTACGAATTCGACGGACTTTGGTGGATTGTGTGTAAGCAAGTCCATTCATTCAGAAAGTCCGTCATAAAGTCCGTCGAAAAGTCCGCCGGGCAAAGTCTGCTGTAAAGTCCGCTCGTGTGTACGCGGCATTACTCATTGGATTAAAATTACTGCAGTATAATAAGGCTAGCTGAAGAAAGAAGATCAAAGACTTTGCCATTCACTATAAAGTACTTATTATTTCTCTTACACACACACTCTGTGGACTGCAGTGCAACCTAGGGGGAGCCCTTGAGTATATGTACTGTGTTACCTTGTTATCTAATACTGTATAGTGTACTGCAGGTTAGGAGTGTCAAAGTTTTAGCGCCCTGAGCATCGATCCCACTTTGAGGCATGCCCGCACGCATTACTCATGTGATCTTTGAGTCTGAATATTTATATGTACCTTGATTGTTATTGACCTTGTGTATCAGAATCAACATTGTATTCTATATTCTAAATCAGTTTCCAGTAAACTTACTGTGTGGTTAAAGTACAAATGGTGTGAGATGTTTTCTATTCCTATAGCAGGTGAAGTGACGGATACCCAGGTAACGGTGAATTACAGTATATTGTATTATAATTGTGTTGCTTCTTAGCATTGGGCCTCACACAAACACTGCCACACAGTTGTGCCTAGGGGTCGAGCCTATATTCAGGGGTTGATAGGCAGAGAGCAGATCCAAAACAATTATCAGCAGCTCCTTAGGGGAGTCAGTGCTACACGTTGGGGCTCATCCGGGATACTGTTACTCTGCAATCAAATCCCCCCCAGAGGGTACCCCCCATCTAAAAATCAGAATGGACCCCCTCACTGTGGTCCAGTGGAGTGAAGCACAAGGCACCTGCTCAGAAGCGAGTGTGGCAATTGAACTCCCAGGCGAAGCCTGGGAGGAAGAACAGGCAAGTCAAGTTGTGAAGGCCCTGTCCCCAGACCGAAGGGGCATGGGTGATTGCTGTCAGACCAGATCGGGGGACCTCTCGCACTCATGCATTGTTAGAGTGGAGAAAAGGGGTACCTGACAGCTTCAAGGGTAAAAGTGTATTATTATTATTATACAGTATTTATATAGCGCCAACAGTTTACATAGCGCTTTACAACTTGAGGGTAGACAGTACAAATACAATACAATTTGATACAGTAGGAATCAGAGGGCCCTGCTCCTTAGAGCTTACAATCTAAGAGGGAAGGTCAAGAGATACAAGAGGTAATAACTGTGGGTGATGTGCTGATTGAGAAGATAAATGTACAGTTGTTAGGTGGGGGCCAGATAAGCTTCTCTGAAGAGATGAGTTTTCAGGGATCGTCTGAAAGTGGATAAAGTAGGAGAAAATCGGACGGATTGGGGAAGAGCATTTCAGAGGATGGGGAGGCTCTGGAGAAGTCCTGAAGGCGAGCATGGGATGAGGTGACAAGGGAGTTTGAGAGCAGGAGGTCTTGGGAGGAGCGAAGAGAACGATTAGGTTGGTATTTTGTGACTAGGTTAGAGATGTAGCTAGGGGCCAAGTTGTGGATGGCTTTGTAAGTTATAGTTAGTATCTTGAATTTAATTCGGTGACTGAGTGGCAGCCAATGGAGGGATTGGCAGAGGGGTGTAGCAGACGCTGGGCGGTTTGTGTGGTGGATGAGCCTGGCCGCAGCGTTCATGATGGACTGAAGTGGGGATAGCCTATTTAGAGGTAAACCAATGAGGAGGGAGTTGCAGTAGTCAAGGCGGGAGATGACCAGGGAGTGGATTAGAAGCTTTGTGGTGTCATTGGTTAGGAAGGGGCGTATCTTGGAGATGTTGCGAAGACAGAGGCGGCAAGCTTTGGATAGTGATAGAATGTGGGGTCGAAAGGTTAGTTCAGAGTCCAGGATTACACCTAGGACCTTGGCGTGGGGAGATGGGTTGATAGTTGAGCCGTTGATCTTGACAGGGAGATCAGGGGAAGTGGCACCTGAGGGAGGAAATATCATGAGCTCGGTTTTGGATAGGTTGAGTTTGAGAAAGTGATGTGACATCCAGGCTGATATGTCTGCTAATAAGTTGGTAATGCGTGAGGAGACAGATGGAGAGAGCTGGGGGGTGGAGAGATAGATTTGGGTGTCATCAGCGTAGAGATGATATTTAAAGCCGTGGGAGGCAATCAACTGACCCAAGGAGGTGGTGTAGATTGAGAAAAGGAGAGGTCCGAAAACAGAACCTTGGGGGACCCCAACGGAAAAAGGAAGAGGAGAGGAGGAAGTAGAGTTGTAAGTGACACTGAAGGAGCGGTGGGATAGGTAGGATGAGAACCAGCGAAGAGTACAGTCACGGAGACCAA